>NW_028274819.1:80326155-81611155 GCF_037043125.1 Eumetopias jubatus | reverse complement strand
CCCTTCATAGTAGTTACCCTTATTTTTGGCCTATATATATAAGTTGTTCTCTCTTTAAAATGTTGAGATACAGTTTCTTCTAATAGATAAAAATATACCCTAAATGTCTAGTGTATGGCTTTGTTCTAGTCTCCTGCCTGATCACATTCTCTCCCTTTTTTTTCTTTTCATTTTTTAAATCCTCTTCTTTCTTTTTTCAAACAACTTCTCCTCTTACCAATTCCTTTTATAAAATCTTTTGTCATATTCCATCCCTTCATCGTATTAACCCTTATTTTTGTACATATATGTTTTTCTTTCTTTAAAATTTTGGGAGGCACTTTCTTCTAACAGACCAAAATACACCCAAAATCTAGTGTGTGGCACCGACCTATGCACCAGCCTGATCATATTTGACCATATTCTTTGTTGTTGTTGTTCTGTTTTTGTTTGTTTTTATCTTTATCTTTTTCTTTTTTTTTATCGTTTTTCTTTCTTTCCATTTCTTTTCCCCCAGTTTCAGTTTTTTTCTGATTTGTTCAGAGTACATTTTCTGGGGACATTGGTAGCCTGTTAGCATTTGTTCTCTCATTCATCTACTCTCCTCTGGATAAAATGACAAGATGGAAAAAATCACCTCAACAAAAAGAACAAGAGGCAGTACCGAATGCCAGGGACCTACTCAATATGGACATTAGTACGATGTCAGAACTAGAGTTCAGAATCATGATTTTAAAAATAATAGCTAGGCTTGAAAAAAACATGGAAAGTTATTAGAGAAACATTTCTGGAGAAATAAAAGAACTAAAATCTAACCAAGTCAAAATCAAAAAGGCTATTAATGAGGTGCAATCAAAATTGGGGGCTCTAACTGCTAGGATAAATGAGGCAGAAGAGAGAATCAGTGATATAGAAGACCAAATGATGGAAAATAAAGAAGCTGAGAAAAAGAGAGATAAACGACTCCTGGATCACAAGGGCAGAATTCAAGAGATAAGCGATACCATAAGATGAAACATTAGAATAATTGGGATTCCAGAAGAAGAAGAAAGAGAGAGAGGGGCAGAAGGTATATTGGAGCAAATAATAGCAGAGAACTTCCCTAATGTGGGGAAGGAAACAGGCATCAAAATCCAGGAGGCACAGAGAACCCCTCTCAAAATCAATAAAAATAGGTCAACACCCTGACATCTAATAGTAAAACTTACGAGTCTCAGAGACAAAGAAAAACACTGAAAGCAGCTCAGGAGAAGAGATATGTAACCTACAATGGGAGAAACATTAGATTGACAACAAACCTATCCACAGAAACCTGGCAGGCCAGAAAGGACTGGCATGATATCTTCAGAGCACTAAATGAGAAAAATATGCAGCCAAGAATACTATATCCAGCTAGGCTGTCATTGAAAATAGAAGGAGAGATAAAAACCTTCCAGGACAAACAAAAACTAAAGGAATTTGTAAACATGAAGCCAGTCCTACAAGAAATATTGAAAGGGGTCCTCTAAGCAAAGAGAAAGTCTAAAAGCAACATAGACCAGAAAGGAACACAGACAATATACAGTAACAGTCACCTTACAGGCAATACAATGGCACTAAATTCATACCTTTCAATAGTTACCCTGAATGTAAATGGGCTCAATGCCCCAATCAAAAGACAGAGGCTATCAGACCGGATAAAAAACAAGACCCATTGATCTTCTGTCGGCAAGAGACTCATTTTAGACCCAAAGACACCCCCACATTGAAAGTGAGAGGTGGAAAACCATTTACAATGCTAATGGACACCAAAAGAAAGCTGGGGTGGCAATCCTTATATCAGACAAATTAGATTTTAAACCAAAGACTGTAATAAGAGATGAGGAAGGACACTATATCCTATTTAAAAGGTCTATCCAACAAGAAGATCTAACAATTGTAAATATCTATGCCCCTACAATGGGAGCAGCCAATTATATAAGGCAATCAATAACAAGAGCAAAGAAACACACTGACAACGATACAATAAGGGTGGGGGACTTTAACATCCCCCTCACTGAAATGGACAGATCATCTAAGCAAACGATCAACAAGAAAATAAGGACTTTAAATGACACACTGGACCAAATGGACTTCACAGACATATTCAGAACATTCCATCCCAAAGCAATGGAATACACATTCTTTTCTGGTGCCCATGGAACATTCTCCAGAATTGATCACATCCTAGGTCACAAATCAGGTCTCAACCAGTACCAAAAGATTGGGATTATTCCCTGTATATTTTCAGACCACAATGCTTTGAAAATAGAACTCAATCACAAAGGGAAAGTTGGGAAGAACTCAAATACATGGAGGCTAAAGAACATCCTACTAAGGAATGAATGGGTCAACCAGGAAATTAAAGAAGAATTGTAAAAATTCATGGAAACAAATGAAAATGAAAACACAACTGTTTAAAATCTTTGGGATGCACCAAAGGCAGTCCTAAGAGGAAAGTATATAGCAATAAAAACCTTTCTCAAGAAACAAGAAAGTTCTCAAATTCACAACATAACCCTACCCCTAAAGGAGCTGGAAAAGGACAGCAAATAAGCCTAAACCCAGCAGGAGAAGAGAAATAATAAAGATCAGAGCAGAAATCAATGAAATAGAAACCAAAAGATCAGTAGAACAGATCAATGAAACAAGGAACTGGTTCTTTGAAAGAATTAATAAGATTGATAAACCCCTGGCCAGGCTTATCAAAAAGAAAAGAGAAATGACCCAAATCAACAAAATCATGAATGAAGAGAAGAGATCACATCCAACACCAAAGAAATACAAACAATTCTAAGAACATATTATGACAAACTATATGCCAGCAAATTAGATAACCTGGAAGAAATGGATGCATTCCTAGAGATGTATCAACTACCAAAACTGAACCAGGAAGAAATAGAAAACCTGAACAGACCTAGAACCAATAAGGAAACTGAGGCAGTCATCCAAAATCTCCCAACAAACAAAAGCCCAGGGCCAGATGGCTTCCCAGGGGAATTCTACCAAACATTTAAAGAAGCATTAATACCTATTCTCCTGAAACTGTTGCAAAAATTAGAAATGGAAGGAAAACTTCCAAACTTGTTTTATGAGGCCACCATTACCTTGATCCCCAAACCAGACAAAGACCCCATCAAAAAGGAGAATTACAGAACAATATACTTGATGAACACAGGTGTAAAAATTCTCAACACAATACTAGCCAATAAGATCCAACAGGATATTAAAAGGATTATTCACTACGATCGAGTGGGATTTATCCCTGGCCTGTAAGGTTGGTTCAACATCCACAAATCAATCAACGTGATACAATACATTAATAAAAGAAAGAACAAGAACCACATGATCCCCTCAATAGATGCAGAAAAAGCATTTGACAAAGTATAGCATCTTTTCTTGATCAAAACTCTTCAGATTATAGGCATAGAGGATACATACCTCAATATCATAAAAGCCATCTATGAAAAACTCACAGCGAATATCATTCACAATGGGGAAAAACTGAGAGCTTTCTCCCTAAGGTCAGGAACACTGCAGGGATATCCACTATCACCACTGCTATTCAACATAGTATTAGAAGTCCTAGCCACAGCAATCAGACAACAAAAAGAAATTAAAGACATCCGAATTAGCAAAGAAAAGTCAAACTCTCACTCTTTGCAGATGGTATGATACTGTATGTGGAAAACCCTAAAAACTCCACCCCAAAAATGCTAAAACTCATACAGGAATTCAGTAAAGTGGCAGGATATAAAATCAATGCACAGAAATCAGTGGCATTCCTATACACCAACAACAGGACAGAAGAAAGAGAATTTAAGGAGTGGATCCCATTTACAATTGCACCCAAAACCATAAGATACCTAGGACTAAATCTAACCAAAGAGGCAAAGGATCTGTACTCAGAAAACTATAAAATACTCATGAAAGTAATTGAGGAAGACACAAAGAAATGGAAAAACGTTCCATGCTCATGGATTGGAAGAACAAATATTGTGAAGATGTCAATGCTACCTAGAGCCATCTACATATTCAGTGCAATCCCCATCAAAATACCATCCACTTTTTTCAAAGAAATGCAACAAAGAAACCTAAAATTTCTAAGGAACCAGAAAAGACCCCGAATAACCAGAGGAATGTTGAAAAAGAAAAGCAAAGCTAGTGGCATCACAATTCTGGACTTCCAGCTGTATTACAAAGCTGTCATCATCAGGACAGTATGGTACTGGCACAAAAACAGACACATAGATCAATGGAACATAATAGAGAGCCCAGAAATGGACCCTCAACTCTATGGTCAACTAATCTTCGACAAAGCAGGAAAGAATGGGAAAAAGACAGTCTCTTCAACAAATGGTATTGGGAAAATTGGATAGCCACATTCAGAAGAATGGAACTGGACCATTTCCTTACACCACACACAAAAAATAGACTCAGAATGGTTGAAAGACCTAAACATGAGACAGGAGTCCATCAGCATCCTAAAGGAGAACACAGGCAGCAACCTCTTTGACCTTAGCCGCAACAACTTCTTCCTAGAAACATCGCCAAAGGCAAGGGAAGCCAGGGCAAAAATGAACAATTGGGATTTCATCAAGATAAAAAGCTTTTGCACAGCAAAAGAAACAGTCCACAAAACCAAAAGAAAACCAACAGAATGGGAGAAGATACTTGCAAATGACATATCAGATAAAGGGCTAGTATCCAAAATCTATAAAGAACTTCTTAAGCTCAACACCCAAAGAACAAATTATACAATCAAGAAAGGGGCAGAAGACATGAACAGACATTTTTCCAAAGAAGACATCCAAATGGCCAACAGACACATGAAAAAGTGCTCAACATCACTTGGCATCAGGGAAATCCAAATCAAAACCTCAATGAGCTACCAGCTCACACGAGTCAGAATGGCTAAAATTGGCAAGTCAGGAAACGACAGATGTTGGCGGGGATGTGGAGAAAGGGGAACCCTCCTACATTTTTGGTGGGAATGCAAGCTGGTGCACCCACTGTGGAAAACAGTGTGGAGGTTCTTCAAAATTTGAAAATAGAGCTACCCTCTGACACAGCAATTGCCCTACTGGGTATTTACCCCAGAGAAAGAAATGTAGGGATCCGAATGGGTACGTGCATTCTGATGTTTATAGCAGCAATGTCCACAATAACCAATCTGTGGAAAGAGCCAAGATGTCCATCGACAGATGAATGGATAAAGAAGAAGTGGTATATATATACAATGGAATATTATGCAGCCATCAAAAAGAATGGAATCTTGCCATTTTCAATGACATGGATGGAACTGGGAGGGTATTATGCCGAGCGAAATAAGTCAATCAGAGAAAGACATATATCATACGACCTCACTGATATGAGGAATTCTTAATCTCAGGAAAGAAACTGAGGGTTGCCTGAGTGGTGGGGGGTGGGAGGGATGGAGTGGTTGGGTGATAGACAATGGGGAGGGTATGTGCTATGGTGAGTGCTGTGAATTGTGCAAGACTGTTGAATCACACATCTGTACCTCTGAAACAAATAATACATTATATGTTAAAAAAAAAAGAAGAAGATAGTAGGAGGGGTGAATTAAGGGGGGGGGATTTGGAGGGGAGATGAACCATGAGAGACTATGGACTCTGAAAAACAAACTGAGGGTTCTAGAGGGGAGTGGGGTGGGATGATGTGTTAGCCTGGTGATGTGTATTAATGAGGGCACGTTCTGCATGGAGTACTGCATGTTATATGCAAACACGAATCATGGAACACTACATCAATAACTAATGATGTATGGTTATTAACATAACATAATAAAAAAAATTAGTATTTGAAGTACAAGTAGATGCCCTGATGGATCACTAAGCTGCCGAATAATTCTTTTTGAACCCACTGTGTAAAAGCAGCCCTGCCTTTTCCTGGGGATCAGTGTTAATTATTGCTGCAGGTTCAAAATGTCCTTCTGCTATCTCATACTGAAAGCTTTTGAGTAGTGTGACAAGTGAAGAACCAGTAGATTGGCTCTTAGACATTGTGTACCCACTGCTACACATCTTTGCTTTGAAGTGTGTCCCTTAATCTGAGGCAATATTTTGTAGTGAAATATTTTGGTGTTTCTAACACCCTAAATGTCTGAAGATAGTGGTGCTGGCTCAGGCAATCCTAGCAGGATAGGAGGAAAGGATTCAATGTAATCAACTTGCCATCAAGTGGCTGACTATCTCTGTAGGATACTGTGCTATACCAGGGCCTTAGTATTGGTCTCTGCTTCTCACAGATTGGACTTTCGGTGGCTATAGCGAGATCAGCCTTATTGAGAGGAAAATTGTGCTGCTGGGCTCATAGTTTCCATCTCTTTAACAATGGCAGTGGGGTAACTGATGATAGAATCTGACTGATGTTAACTGGTGGAGTCATTTGGTCTATTTGATTGTTGTCTTTTTTTCTTTTATTAACATATAATGTATTGTTTGTTTCAGGGGGTCTGTGATTCATTGGTCTTACACAAGTCACAGCACTCACCATAGAACATATCTTCCCCAATGTCCATCACTCAGCCACCCCATCCCTCCCACCCCCCTCCACTCCAGCAACCCTCAGTTTGTTTCCTGAGATTAAGAGTCTCTTATGTTTTGTCTCCCTCTGTGGTTTCATCTTGTTTCGTTTTTCCCTCCCTTTCCCTATGAGCCTCTGTCTTGTTTCTCAAATTCTTCATATCAGTGAGATCATATAATTGTCTTTCTCTGATTGACTTATTTCGCTTAGCATAATACCCTCTAGTTCCATCCACGTCGTTGCAAATGAAAGATTTCATTTTTTGATAGTTGCATAATATTCCATTGTTGTTTTTTTAAAGTGGTTGCCCTCCAGTAGGCATTACAATGGCATACATTGTAATGTACACTTTTTGTGCCCACTCTTCTAGGTTCTTCCACAAGCTGTTTCTTACACCTTGTATCTCTGATCCTCAGATCTTTCTCCTTTGAGACCCTTGACCAACCAGTCAAGACATTCACCACTACTCATAAGTTCATATATATTCTTACCACTTGTATTTCAACAAAGTGGGTGACTAGGTACATACCCAGACTTGTACCCATTGAGAGGATTTTCCTCACTGCTATCTTTCAGGTGACTCCTCAGGTGAACTAAAATGCAGCAGTCTCCCTCCTTCAGTTTGCTCACACATACTGAGCAGACTTATTTGTGAATCAAACTCAGTTTTTTCCTTCATCAGCTGGTAATAAAAGTAACTTTCCCACCTTCCCCACCATAGTCATAGGTATGAGCTGTTAGAGAGTCACAAGTACAATAATAATGAATGGCATGGAATTCTGGACTACTGCTTTTGTACTTACTTCTACCTTCTGGCCTTACCCATGCTCAGTATCATCCCTGGACTTAGATTGTTCTGTCTTATGATATATTGCTATTATGTCTACTTATGACTTAGTATATTTGACTATATGGACCTTATGATGGGCAGCTCTAGGTGTGTGGTCTTTTGATCTTCCAAGGTCAGAGATTACCTAGAATTCAGCAACATAACAGACATTTTGAAAGATGTATAGTTTTTGTTTTGTTTTGTTTTGTTTTTGTTTTTGCTGAAGTTCTTGCACCAGATCCTTAGAAGATCTATATTGTGATTGGAGATCACCATAATAAAATTCATAAAGCATCTTTTCCTATGATAGAAACCTCTCATCCCATAAGATCTGCTAAGAATTGTGGCCTGAGTAGCAGAACTATTTGCATGACACCTGAACTTGATGCAGAACTCTTTCTTGCTCTGAGCCCACTTCAAAGCAGTATGCCTCTGTAGCACTTGGAAAATGGATTAAACAGTATTTCTAAGTCTGGAATATCCTGTATCTAGAACATGCAAGGGCCTGCCAGATGATCGAGTTTCCTGCCTGGTGATGGGCGTTTTGAGGTGTAATAATTTTTCCTTCATTCTTGAGGCAATGTGCCAGCATGTGCCAAATCACTGGATCTCCCCATCCACCCGAATTTCAAAGATGTGGGCCCCTTTCCTGGAGTGCATGCTTCTTACCAATGACACTTCTTGCTCATCTGGTCTGATTACTATGATCTCATGAATGTAATGTACCAATTAAATGTTCTGTGGAATGTTCAATGATCCAGGACCCTTTGAACTCTATTATGGCAGAGACTAGAAGAGTTCACATGACCTTTGGGCACCACTGTAAATGCATTTTGTTGTTCATCTCACATGAGTGCTTCTGATCATTCTTTTGGATGGGAATGGAAAAGATGGCATTGGCCAGATCAAGGGCAGCATACAATGTCCAAGGGGCTATGCTGATCTGCTGAAGCAGAAATACCACATTTGGCAAATCAGCTCAGTTGAAACTACCACTTTTTGAGTTTGCATTAGTTTATTGTCATTTGCTAGCATCCAAAGATGTAACCTTGAATCAGCCAACTCCCTTTGGCTGAGGGAAACTCCTGGAGAGAGACTCAGCTGTGAGTTGTCAGCAGCCAATACTCCTAGCAGCTGGAAGAATGAGTGCATCTATCCATAAGGTGGAATCTGAGCAACACACCACAGCATACACTACAGACAGACTTTTTTTGATGATTCTTATACATAATAAAGTTTGAGTAGTCTCTTCAAGGAAAACACTATATTCTTCAGCTGTGAATTTAAAATCTCTTTTCTTTGTATCATTGGAAAATGTCCAGTTTTGATTTATATTTCTCCTTTCAGTTTATTTTAGCCACCAGTTTCTGTCTTTGTGTTTTTTGAAAAGTTTTTAAATTATTATTTTAGAACTATTTTCTTTGTTTCAAATTTCAGTTATCGTTTTGTTCAGGAAAATCATCCAGGAGTTAAAAGTGAGCACAATTGAAATAGAAAAATTGGTCTTTCTTATTTTCAAAATAGACATAATGATTCTTACCTTAACACCCACCCACACACACCCACATGCACACTCCATATACACTATATGCACCCCTCCCCACACACCATATATGCATACATATCTTATATACCACATATACACATCAAACATACACATACACACACCTAGATCATAATGCTTCATGTGCTATCCCACCCTACTTACCTTTCATTGTGTTTTGCAAAACATGTAATCTAGATAAAACAAAATGAGGTTTTAAAAGGTGCTGGAAGACCTTTTTCTGATTATGCTATTATTATTAATAATATAGTAGCTAGCTTTTATTATATGTAATGTTGCAGATTTAGATCCTATCAGCTAGTTCTTTTGAAAGGGGCACTTTTGCATAGCAGGTGGTTACTAGCATGCACATTAGACCCAGATTTCTTGGGTTATGGGTACTAGTTATACCTTTTGTTTTTCGTTTCCACCAAAAATAGCTTTTTGTAGGCAAGTAAGAGAAAAAAAAGGAAGAAAAAGAAAAAAAAGAGAAAAATAAAAGACATTATTTTGAAATTAACTCTAATTTAAATATAAAAATATCAACTATAAATTTCTTCTCCTTTCCCATGAAGTCAAGATATAGAATAGTTCTTTCACTCTCAAGTTTTCCCATGTTCTTTTATAGTCAAGTCCTCCCCACATATCCAAATTCTGGCAACCACCGATTTATTGTCTGTCTCTATAGTTTTGTCTCTTCCAGAATGTCATATAAAAGAAATAGTAAAAGCATAGCCTTTTAAGGCTGGTTTCTTTCACTTAACACAATGCATTTAAGATTTATCCATTTTTGTTGCATGCATTAGCAGTTCATTTTTACTGCTGTGTTATATTCTACTGTATGGATATGCCAAAATTTATTTATTCATCGGTTGAAGGACTTTTTCCAGTTTTTGATGATTATGGATAAATGTGCTATCAGCATTTGTTCATGGGATTTTGTGTGAGCATAAGTTTTTATCTACCTAAGTAAATACCTAGGGATGGAACTGCTAGATCATAGTATAAGTGTAGATTTAACTTTATAAAAATATGCCCAACTATTTTCCAAGGTGGCTGTACCATTTTGCACCGTTCCCTTGGCCCCAGCAATGCTATCCTTTGTGTCCTGTGTCCTTGCCATCACTTGGTATTGTCTCTATTTCAATTTTTTCAACTCTAATAGGTGGGTAGTGGCATCTCACTGTGGTTTTAATTTGCATTTTTCCTACAGCTAGTGATGTTTTAATGCACAATTAGGTTTGAGAATCTGACTTTGAATCTCTGTTCTGCCACTTTCTAGTTGAGTCACCTTCAATAGGTTATCCAAACTCTCAAAGCTTCCATTTTCTCAGATAGACAAAAATATTCTTTATTTCACATCAGTGATATGCCGTTAAATGTGAGAATTATGTAAAGGACTATATAATGTCCGGTATATAATAGATATTCAATAAATGTGTGTGTTCATTAATTTCCTCAACTAATTCTGTTCTCAAAATCCCATCTTTTAAAAACAACACTGTCAGACACTGTAAAATACCCATGGAACCAGGCAGACCCAAGCAGCCATTTGGTCATGTCCTAATAAGTGTTTCAGGCCCTACTTACATAGGTACATGTTGCCCAATAGACTCCCAAAGTTTCAAGCCTAAGAAAAGGCACTTGCAGCCAATATGAGTGAGTTTGTGTTTTACCTGAAGCATTATATGTTCTCTGTTCTTGTCTTTCTAGATAATGAAAGATGCATTAATGGTACCAATTACGAAGTGTGAATTTGATTTATAGCACTTTGTTACTTTCTCTGTTAGTTGCCAAGCAATAGGAAAATCCACACACAGCAATCTAAAGACAATTTAGACTGAAATCGTTCTTTGCAATTTAGGCATTTAATTAGGGTTTTAAAGCTTAATTAAAAAGTTAAATCATTTGTCTTTATTTCTGAAACAATGTTATTGTAGATGGTTCAATTATGGAAAATAAAACATAATAAGATATGTATTTCTTTGTCTGAAGTTATAGCATCATTCACACAAAACAGCACAGCCCCATAAAATGTATTTGAGAAGACAGAACAAAATTGAAATATGGAGCCATTAAGTAGGTACTGAAAGTAACTTCTGGTTTGTAGAGTTGTTTTTCTCTCCCTTGTTTCATGGTCCTTGCAACATATGAATTTTTCCTTCAAAAATGTAAATGATGAGAAAAAAAGATTTTAAGTGTTTAGCTACAATTCCATCCAAAATGCATACAAAATGATAGAATGAAACTTCTCATCAATCTTCAGTTATTTAGCACCGGGAAAGAAACTGCTTGTTTCTGAGTAACCAGAAACATTCTTCAGATACATAAATGTATGTTCTAATTTTTAAGGAACTCTAACTAGGTCTCCCACTAACCTAGGACCTGGACCTTTCTATTTCTGCAGATTCTTGGTTCACCCTCCCTTTTCACATGTTCTAAGGATTTAGTCTATTTTTTTTCTCAAAGCGACCTTGATTTTGTGGAGTGTCTTTTGCCTCACTGTCCTCCAAGTCAACCTGGAAAGGAGCCTTAGAATAGTTGCTAATTCCTTTCCTTTGTATGAAGTGGCAAGATTGTGGAATCAGTTTTAGATTCAAATGCCTGTTCTAATTGTCCTACTGATCCTTATAGTAAGTGCTTTATTATCATCAAGTTGGAGGGATGAATCCAGTATCAGTGGTCTCAAATGCCTAAAGACTAAAAACTTTAGTTTCAAGTAGAATTAGTTTTATGGTCACCAAAGCACAAATTTTCTTACCACTCTGAGCTCTTTGAGGATACAATTCTTTTTTTTTAAATTTTTTATTGTTATGTTAATCACCATATATTACATCATTAGTTTTTGATGTAGTGTTCCATGATTCATTGTTTGTTCGTAACACCCAGGCTCCATGCAGAATGTGCCCTCTTTAATACCCATCACCAGGCTGACCCATCCCCCTACCCTCCTCCCCTCTAGAACCTCAGTTTGTTTTTGAGAGTCCATCGGCTCTCATGGTTCGTCTCCCCCTCTGACTTACTCCCCTTCATTCTTCCTGTCCTGCTATCTTCTTCTTTCTCTTTTTTCTTAAAATATGTTGCGTTATTTGTTTCAGAAGTACAGATCTGTGATTCAACAATCTTGCACAATTCACAGCGCTCACCATAGCACAAACCCTCCCCAAGTCTATCACCCAGCCACCCCTCCCTCCCACCCCCAACCACTCCAGCAACACTCAGTTTGTTTCCTGAGATTAAGAATTCCTCATATCAGTGAGGTCATATGATACATGTCTTTCTCTGATTGACTTATTTCACTCAGCATAACACCCTCCAGTTCCATCCATGTCGTTGCAAATGGCAAGATCTCATTCCTTTTGATGGCTGCATAATATTCCATTGTGTATATATACCACTTCTTCTTTATCCATTCATCTGTCGATGGACATCTTGGCTCTTTCCACAGTTTGGCTATTGTGGATATTGCTGCTATAAACATTGGGGTGCACGTACCCCTTCGGGTCCCTACATTTGTATCTTTGTGGCAAATACCCAGTAGTGCAATTGCTGGATCGAATGGTAGCTCTAATTTCAACTGTTTGAGGAACCTCCATACTGTTTTCCAGAGTGGTTGCACCAGCTTGCATTCCCACCAACAGTGTAGGAGGGTTCCCCTTTCTCCACATCCCCGCCAACATCTGTCGTTTCCTGACTTGTTAATTTTAGCCATTCTGACTGGTGTGAAGTGGTATCTCATGGAGGTTTTGATTTGGATTTCTCTGATGCCGAGCGATGTTGAGCACTTTTTCATGTGTCTGTTGGCCATTTGGATGTCTTCTTTGGAAAAATGTCTGTTCATGTCTTCTGCCCATTTCTTAATTGGATTATTTGTTCTTTGGGTGTTGAGTTTGTTAAGTTCTTTATAGATTTTGGATACTAACCCTTTATCTGATATGTCATTTGCAAATATTTTCTCCCATTCTGTCGGTTGTCTTTTGGTTTTGTGGACTGTTTCTTTTGCTGTGCAAAAGCTTTTTATCTTGATGAAATCCCAATAGTTCATTTTTGCCCTGGCTTCCCGTGCCTTTGGCGATGTTTCTAGGAAGAAGTCGCTGCGGTTGAGGTCGAAGAGGTTGCTACCTGTGTTCTCCCTTAGGATTTTGATGGACTCCTCTCTCATGTTTAGGTCTTTCAACCATTTGGAGTCTATTTTTGTGTGTGGTGTAAGAAAATGGTCAAGTTTCATTCTTCTGCATATGGCTGTCCAATTTTCCCAACACCATTTGTTGAAGAGACTGTATTTTTTCCATTGGACATTCTTTCCTGCTTTGTCAAAGATAAGTTGTCCATAGAGTTGAGGGTCGATTTCTGGGCTCTCGATTCTGTTCCATTGATCTATGTGTCTGTTTTTTGTGCCAGTACCATACTGTCCTGATGATGACAGCTTTGTAATAGAGCTGGAAGTCAGGAATTGTGATGCCGCCAGCTTTGCTTTTCTTTTTCAATATTCCTCTCGCTATTCGGGGTCTCTTCTGGTTCCATACAAATTTTAGGATTCTTTGTTCCATTTCTTTGAAAAAAATGGATGATATTTTGATGGGGATTGCATTGAATGTGTCGATTGCTCTAGGTAGCATTGACATCTTCACAATATTTCTTCTCCCAATCCATGAGCATGGAACGTTTTTCCATTTCTTTGTGTCTTCTTCAATTTCTTTCATGAGTATTTTATAGTTTTCTGAGTACAGACGCTTTGCCTCTTTGGTTAAATTTATTCCTAGGTATCTTATGGTTTTGAGTGCAATCGTAAATGGGATCGACTCCTTGATTTGTCTCTCTTCTGTCTTGTTGTTGGTGTATAGGAATGCCACTGATTTCGGTGCATTGATTTTATAGCCTGCCACTTGACTGAATTCCTGTATGAGTTCTAGCAGTTTTGGGGTGGAGTCTTATGGGTTTTCCACATACAGTATCATATCATCTGCAAAGAGTGAGAGTTTGACTTCCTCTTTGCCGATTTGGATGCCTTTGATTTCTTTTTGTTGTCTGATTGCTGTGGCTAGGACTTCTAATACTATGTTGAATAGCAGTGGTGAGAGTGGACATCCCTGCTGCGTTCCTGACCTTAGGGGAAAAGCTCTCAGCTTTTCCCCATTGAGAATGATATTCGCTCTAGGTTTTTCGTCGATGGCTTTTATGATATTGAGGTATGAACCCTCTATCCCTATACTCTGAAGAGTTTTGATCAAGAAGGATGCTGTACTTTGTCAAATGCTTTTTCTGCACCTATTGAGAGGATCATATGATTCTTGTTCTTTCTTTTGTTAATGTATTGTATCACGTTGATTGATTTGCGGATGTTGAGCCAACCTTACAGGCCAGGGATAAATCCCACTCGATCGTAGTGAATAATCCTTTTCATATCCTGTTGGATCTTATTGGCTAGTATTGTGTTGAGAATTTTTACACCTGTGTTCATCAAGTATATTGTTCTGTAATTCTCCTTTTTGATGGGGTCTTTGTCTGGTTTGGGGATCAAGGTAATGGTGGCCTCATAAAACGAATTTGGAAGTTTTCCTTCCATTTCCATTTTTTGGAACAGTTTCAGGAGAATAGGTATTAATTCTTCTTTAAATGTTTGGTAGAATTCCCCTGGGAAGCCATCTGGCCCTGGGCTTTTGTTTCTTCGGAGATTTTTGATGACTGCTTCAATTTCCTTAGTGGTTATCGGTCTGTTCAGGTTTTCTATTTCTTCCTGGTTCAATTTTGGTAGTTGATACATCTCTAGGAATGCACCCATTTCTTCCAGGTAATCTAATTTGCTGGCATAGAGTTGCTCATAATATGTTCTTATAATTATTTGTATTTCTTTGGTGTTGGTTGTGATCTCTCCTCTTTCATTCATGATTTTGTGGATTTGGGTCATTTCTCTTTTCTTTTTGATCAGTCTGGCCAGGGGTTTATCAATCTTGTTAATTCTTTCAAAGAACAAGCTCCTAGTTTCGTTGATCTGTTCTACTGTTCTTTTGGTTTCTTTTTCATTGATTTCTGCTCTGATCTTTATGATATCTCTTCTCCTCCTGAGTTTAGGCTTCATTTGCTGTTCTTTCTCCAGCTCCTTTAGGTGTAGGGTTAGGCTGTGTATTTGAGACCTCTCTTGTTTCTTGAGAAAGGCTTGTATTGCTATATACTTTCCTCTCAGGACTGCCTTTGCTGTATCCCAAAGATTTTGAACAGTTGTGTTTTCATTTTCATTGGTTTCCATGAATTTTTTTAATTCTTTTTTAATTTCCTGGTTGACCCATTCATTCTTTAGTAGGATGCTCTTTAGCCTCCGTGTATTTGAGTTTTTTCCGACTTTCCTCTTGTGATTGAGTTCTATTTTCAAAGCATTGTGGTCTGAAAATATACAGGGAATGATCCCAATCTTTTGGTACCGTTTGAGATCTGATTTGTGACCTAGGATGTGATCAATTCTGGAGAATGTTCCATGGGCACTAGAGAAGAATGTGTATTCCGTTGCTTTGGGATGGAATGTTCTGAAAATATCTGTGAAGTCCATTTGGTCCAGTGTGTCATTTAAAGTCTTTATTTCCTTGTTGATCTTTTGCTTAGATGATCTGTCCATTTCAGTCAGGAGGGTGTTAAAGTCCCCCACTATTATTGTATTGTTGTCAATGTGTTTCTTTGCTTTTGTTATTAATTGCCTTATATAATTGGCTGCTCCCATGTTCGGGGCATAGATATTTACAATTGTTAGATCTTCTTGTTGGATAGGCCCTTTAAGTAGGATATAGTGTCCTTCCTCATCTCTTATTACTGTCTTTGTTTTAAAATCTAGTTTTTCTGATATAAGGATTGCCACCCCAGCTTTCTTTTGGTGTACATTAGCATGGTAAATGGTTTTCCAATCCCTCACTTTCAATGTGGGGGTGTCTTTGGGTCTAAAATGAGTCTCTTGCAGACAGCATATTGATGGGTCTTGTTTTTTAATCCAATCTGATAGCCTGTGTCTTTTGATTGGGGCATTTAGCCCATTTACATTCAGGGTAACTATTGAAAGGTATGAATTTAGTGCCATTGTATTGCCTCTAAGGTGACTGTTACTTTATGTTGTCTGTGTTCCTTTCTGATCTATGCTGATTTTAGGCTCTGTCTTTGCTTAGAGGACCCCTTTCAATATTTCTTGTAGGGCTGGTTTCGTGTTTGCAAATTCCTTTAGTTTTTGTTTGTCCTGGAAGCTTTTTATCTCTCCTTCTATTTTCAATGACAGCCTAGCTGGATATAGTATTCTTGGCTGTATATTTTCTCATTAGTGCTCTGAAGATATCTTGCCAGTTCTTTCTGGCCTGCCGGGTCTCTGTGGATAAGTCTGTTGCCAATCTAATATTTTTACCATTGTAGGTTACATTTCTCTTCTCCCGAGCTGCTTTTAGGATTTTCTCTTTGTCGCTGAGACTCGTAAGTTTTACTATTAGATGTCGGGGTGTTGACCTATTATTGATTTTGAGAGGGGTTCTCTGTGCCTCCTGGATTTTGATGCCTGTTTCCTTCCTCACAATAGGGAAGTTCTCTGCTATTATTTGCTCCAATATACCTTCTGCCCCTCTCTCTCCTTCTTCTTCTTCTGGGATCCCAATTATTCTAAGTTGTTTCATATTATCGTATCACTTATATCTCGAATTCTGCCCTCGTGATCCTGTAGTTGTTCCTCTCTCTTTTTCTCAGCCTCTTTATTTTCCATCATTTGGTCTTCTATATCACTGATTCTCTCTTCTGCCTCATTTATCCTAGCAGTTAGTGCCCCCATTTTTTACTGCACCTCATTAGTAGCCTTTTTGATTTCGACTTGGTCAGGTTTTAGGTCTTTTATTTCTCCAGAAAGGTTTCTCTAATAACTTCCACGCTTTTTTCAAGCCCAGCTAGTATCTTTAAAGTCATGATTCTGAACTCTAGGTCCCACATCGTCCTAATTTCTGTATTGAGTAGGTCCCTGACTGACGGTACTACCTCTTGTTCTTTTTGCTGAGGTGATTATTTTCGTCTTGTCATTTTGTCCAGAGGAGAATAGATGAATGAGAGAACAAAATGCTAACAGGTTTAAAACATCCCCAGCAAATATACTGTATACAAATCAGAAAAGACCTGAAACCAGGGGAAAAGAAAGGGAAAGAAAGAAAAAAGAAAGAGAAAAAAAAGAAAAAAAGATAAAAACAAAAACAGAACAATACAGAAAAAAGCAGAATATGATCAAATATGATCAGGCTAGTGCATAGGTCAGTGCCACACACTAGATTTTGGGCGTATTTTGGTCTGTTATAAAAAAGTGCCTCCTAAAATTTTAAAGGAATAAAGACATTTATGTACAAAATAAGGGTTGATACAATGAAGGGATGGAAGATGACTGTAAAGATGAAAATTATAAAAGATTTTATGAAAGGAATTGATAAGATAAGAAGTTGTTTTGAAAAAGAAAGAAGAAGATTTAAGAAAAAAAAAAAGAAAAAAGGGAGAGAATGTGATCAGGCAGGAGACTAGAATAAAGCCATATACTAGTGATTTAGGGTATATTTTGATCTGTTAGAAGAAACTGTATCTCAAAATTTTAAAAAGAGAACAACTTATATATATATACAAAAATAAGGGTAACTACAATGAAGGGATAAAATATGACTCTAAAAATGAAAAATAAAAAATGTTTTTTTTTAAAAAGGGATTGATAAGATGTTGGTTGAAAAAGGGAAAAAGAAAAATAAAAAAAAACAGTTAACAAAAATAACTTTGATGAACTATTGAATCATGGTAAAAAAAAGCCATGAATTCTATGTGCAGTATGCCCCTAGCGCTGGAGTTCTCCTGTTCTCCTTGATCGGTAAACTTGGTCTTGGCTTGCTGGCTGTTCTTGCTGATCTTCTGGGGGAGGGGCCTGTTGCTGTGGTTTCCAAATGTCTTTGCTGGAGGCTGAATTGCCCGCCCTTGTGAGTCCAGGCTAAGCAAGCTGCTCGGGTTTGCTCTCAGGAGCTTTTGTTCCCTGCAAGCTCTTGGTACAGCTTTGGAGGACCAGGGTGAAAATGGTGGCCTCCCAATCTCCACCTGGAGGATCCGAGAACTTGGGGCCCCACTCCTCAGTGTGCCCCCAGAGAAAAGCAGTCACTCCTGTCTCCCTGGTCTCCGGTCGCACTCCGTGCTCACCTGGCCTGTGACCAAGTGTTGCTATCTCTGGCACCCGACCCCGTGTGGAGTCTCCAAACTCAGCAGATCCCTGTGGTGCGTTCCCCCGCCGCTCCTCCCTGGGGAGGAAGGGGAGTCTCCCCAGCTCTACCGCTTGTTGGGTCCCTGCTGGAGGAGCAGTGGTCCGACTGGGCCGCGGATCACAGTTTATGGCAACCCCGAGCTGAGAGCTCGCACCTCGGCTCCATCTCTGCAGCCAGCTTCCCCGCTCTGATACCTGGGAGCTCTGCCGCACTCAGGCACCCCCGGTCTTTCTGTGATCCCAAGGGTCCTGAGACCACACTGTCCCGGGAGGATTCCACCCCCTCCTTAGCCACTGCAGCAACGTCCCTCAGCAGAGCCAACTTCTAAAAGGTCCGATTTTGTGCTCCGTGGCTCTATCACTTGCCAGAAGCGGCCAGCGGAGGCCCCTCCCCCGCCATCTATCCTCCCGAATATCGCCTTGGATTCACTCACCTTCCAGTAAGTGGTCGCTTCTCTGTTCAGAGAGTTGTTGCTACTCTCCTCTTCGATCTCCTGTTGAGTTCATAGGTGTCCAGAATGGTTTGATCCCTATTCAGCTGAATTCCTGAAAGCAGACGAAATCTAGGTCTCCTACTCCTCTGCCATCTTGCTCTGCCCCCCGAGGATACAATCTTATTTACTTTGTATATCTTTATCTCTAGTGCCCTGCACTCTGCCTAGTAAATGTCTTTTTTTTTTTTTTTTTACTGTGAAAATGCCTAATAAATGTCTGCTCTTGAATGAAAGTAGTAGGTATTCATTGGGAATTTTTTAAAAAAGGGGTGACATGATCAGATGTATACTTGGAAAGTTAATCTGTTGGATTAGTTTGGATTAATTTAGGTTGGAGTGAGGTGGAAAGTGACTGAAGTTGGAGGTTAGAAGACCCAGAGTAAGAGTAGAGAAATGGGCATAAACGATCTTATTAGAGGTGTTTGACTTTGAATGGATGAAGAAAATGTAATGTTGTTGTCTTTGTTGCGTTGGTGGTAGCAGAACTTTTATTAGATAGAGATTTATATGTTGAAACCAGTGGGAAAATGGCTTAAATATATATAAGAGTGAGACTGAAGATAGAAAAGAGAGTGAGGGAAAAGTATGAAGCGAGTTCTGAAGGAGTCTTGAAAATGTATAGGCATGTCTTCTGTGAAAAGGAGAAAGTATAAGTTAGGTTAGAAAAAATGTTGAGGGCTGTGTGTGTGTGTGTGTGTGTGTGTGTGTGTGTGTGTGTGTGTAGAGACTGCGGCAGGAGGAACTGTTGGAAGTTGAGGTAATTGGTGTCAAATGGCCTAGATCCGTGGCTGCGCATTAGAATCACTTGGGGAGTTTTAAGAAAATACTGATATGTAGATTCAATGTTAGGCCAATTAAAGTATAGCCTCTCAGCGGTGGAACCCAGACCCCAGTATTTTTAAACACTCCCAAGATGAGTCGAATATGCAGCCACAGTTGAAAGCTGCTGGCCTATATTTTCTTAGTAACATGGCAAGAATGCTTCCTGCTGTGAGCAAGGGAAGTAGTGTAAGAATAAGACACAGAAGAGGGAGTATTTAAGTGCCTGGGAAAACTTAAAGGGAAGTCAATAAACTATACTGAAAATATTTTGAGGAGTCAGAAGATCCAAATTTCATCAAGTGGTTTGAAGCATAGAAGATCCAATCAGTGTGGCATTGTAATGCTCTGTTGAAATGCTTCACATCTAAGAAGGAGGGAAAATGAATATTAGGGTCATTCTGGTTAGGGAGTGTCATTGCTAATAACTCTCAAATCATATTTGACATCAGAATAACATGAGAATCTTTAGAAAAATCCAAATTCTAGGACCTTACCCCCAGTGAGTTTCTTTCAGTGGATCAGGAGATCTGGATTGGAACTGGCAATCTGCAATTTTAAGCAACACCCTGGTAACTGGGGCATCCAGGGCAATTGAAGTTTGGGAACAGCTGAAATAGAGGGTAGAGAGAATGTCAAGGAAGAGTAGGGGGAAAACTGTGATTATAGTGTATGTATGGCTGAAATAACAGACCCTGAGACTGAGCTGGGTAGGGAGGCAAGTAGATTCAGAAAAGCATAGAAGAATAACAAGCTGAGGAGGAGGTAAAGAGGTAAATCATAATAGGATGCTGCAATGGATTGAGTGCTTGTGTACCCACAAAAGTCATATATTGAAATCCTAACCCCAGTGTGTTGGTATTAGGAGGCGGAGCTTTGGGGAGGTAATTAGGTCATGAGGATGGAGCCCTCATGAATGAAGTTAGTACCCTTATATAAAAAAGGATTCCAAGAACTCCCTTGTTCTTTTCCCATCATCTAAGGATATAATGAGAAGTCAGCTGTCTGCAACCTGGGAGAGGGCTTTCATTAGAACCTGACCATACTGGTATACTCTGATCTCAAACTTCCAGTCTTCAGAAATGTAAGACATAAATTTCTGTTTTTTATAAGCCACTTAGTATTTTGTTATAGCAGCCCAAACTGACTAAGACAGTCACAGAAGAGGATTGCTGGCAGAAGGTGAAGGGAGGATTTAGAGACAATGAGGTATTCTCATAAAAACAGTGTCTAGAGACTGTGCTCAGAGAGGAAAATTCAAAGTGTTTGATCTTGGATTTTATCTTATATCTCCTTGTTTCAAACCTGTCCCTCTTACCTGAGATAGAAAAAGGAGCCCAGGAAAATTGAGGAGGGTACTGTATTAGTTTTCCAGAGCTATTGTAAAAATACCATAGATTGGTTGACATCTATGTCAACAGACATTTATTTCTCATAGTTCCAGAGGCTGGGGAGCCCAAGATCCAGGTGCCACATGGGTAGGTTTGTAGTGAGAGCTCTCCTCCTGGCTTGTAGATGGCCACCTTTTCACTCCGTCCTTACATTGAGGGGGCAGGGGTGGAGGGAGAAGAGAGAGAGTACTCTCTGTGTCTCTTATAAGGACACTAATCCTATCACATTAGGGATCATCTCTTATGGCCTCATTTAACCTTAATTACTTCCTTAGAGGTCCCATCTGCAGATATAGACATATTGGGAATTAGGGCTTCAACATATGAATTTTGGCAGGACACAAACATTTAGTCTATAACATAAGGGGGC
Source organism: Eumetopias jubatus (assembly GCF_037043125.1). Classification (NCBI taxonomy): domain Eukaryota; kingdom Metazoa; phylum Chordata; class Mammalia; order Carnivora; family Otariidae; genus Eumetopias; species Eumetopias jubatus. Next base: position 81,589,928 of record NW_028274819.1, on the reverse strand, counting down.
ACAGTTCAGCCTATAAGAGGCATATAGTGATGAAGCTCTCTGCTGAAAGAAAAGAAAAACACAAATATGCTTTTTCTTTGGCTGATTGGAAATCAAGGCAAATTTTCCAAAAATCTCATAGCTCAAGCCTAGGTTAGACATGGTGAGCATATGTGGAACAGGCTCCCCCAGCAGTCCTACCATGATTGCTAGCTCTTGACCTGGTCCTTCTGTATTAGGGACTGCTGTCAGTGTGCACTGTCTCCTATCTGCATTAGGAATGATGGACCTGGCTTGATAACACAAACCAGTTTCCTTTTGGAACCTGCATGGGAAAACAAGTTTGGGTTGCTAGCATCATAATGTTTAGTACCCAAATGAGAACTTTTTAGAGAAATTATAACTTTTGTTTATTGTTTGGATATTCTTATCAAAACTGTCAAGAAGTGTAGGGAAGGAAAAGAGATTTTAGGGATCTGAGCTATCGATGGTATTTTAGTGACTTGAGTTTGATATTAATTATTCTCCTGCTTGTTTCCTGAATACTGGAGGAGAAAAGTATTCTCGTTATCGCCTCTCAGAGTTTATTCCAGAAGCTTCCTGGAACCACAGCTGTGTAGAAATTTGATGTAGGCCCAGAGGTGCCATAGTTTTATCTTAAAAGCTTCCTTAAAAACAACAACAACAAAAAAACCCCACAAAACTCTTTTGAGGTATAATCTGCATGCCATAAAATTCACTCATTTTAAGTGTACAATTTAATGATTTTTAGTAATTTTATTGAGTTGTTCAGCCATCATCATGATGCAGTTTTAGAACATTTCCATCTCTCCAACAAGATCCATCCTCCCTTTAACAGTTAATCCCCATTCTCACCCCAGCCCTAGGCAACCACCTATATGCATTCTGTTCCTATAGATTTACCTAAAGCCTTGTGCTAGTGTTCTTTCTGAGCTCCTCTAGTTGCATGCTACAATGACTGAAAGCTAATTTACCATAGAATTGTCTCATGGCTTGCAAAGCTGTCTCTTAAGGTCAGCATGTGTCTTCTATTTCAAGCCACTGTAAAGGATATATCTGGTACAGATGTCCCATCTATTTTGAGTCTAAACTGTGTTTTTCCACTGTGATTCTGATACATTTGATGAGAGCAGGCATGCCAGGCATCTTCTGTAAGAAATTAAAACTCATCCTAGGAAAAAGAGATTCTGTGACATCACAAAATCTGCCTCTCACCTTTGTCTCCTGACTCCGTTTCCCTATGTACCAATCTAAAACTGGTTTATCTTGATTACTTGAATAACATAAGAGGGATATTAACATATAAAATTTTGAACATTCCATTCCATCTAACGCTCCCTGCCCCTTTGTTATGTGCTGTGCGATTAAAAAAAATTCCCACTTACTGGATATACATCAACAAAATAAAAAATTACAAGATGGCTTTTTCTTCAAATCTCCTAAGTTAGGTTTCTAGGGTAATTCTAGTTGTAATGGTTTTTAAAGTGAATTTAGTTGTCAGGTCGATTTAATAATATTGGGAAAAAGTCTAATAGTCAACTTTGTTCTGATATATTCTTTCTTTTGCTAAAGGTTAAGTTATGCATTTACTTAACCTAGTAGCTTGTTCATTGTTTTATAGATAATTATTATTTTAGAGATCCTTGATGCAGTCAAGACTGTCAGATAATGTAAAGAAAGTGTGGAGAGTCTACTTGTTAGAAGGGAATTATCATTTCTTGTTTCTAAGGACTGACAACCTTTTATTATTTCTAACATCTACCATGGGACAAATGGGTAGTCAAGAAAATTGATTTTATTACTCTGGAAATGGAAGCCTATTATTTTCATTTCAGTAATTTCACCAAATGGTCATCACATTTAAATTTTTTTTTTCCCCTAAGTGAGTCCTTTCCATCTATCCTTTATGTTCTTCCATAGTTTATTGCAAGTATGCTATGGGAGAAGGCAGAATAATGAATGCTGTGGTTCAAAAGGACATGAACTTTTCTAAACCATACAATTGAAACATGAAATAGTAAACATAAATCATACAATTAATTGTATGCTGTCAAAATGAGACTGTAATGTTATTTAAAATATTCCTTTATCTATGTTCAAAGCACTTCTAAGAGCCTGGGACCATACACCATTTATAATCTTTTCTCTTTCTTACCCTACTTTTCACACAGGTTAATTTTATTCATGTACTTTCCCACATTGTTTATTAGAATGTTTCTGATTATACCAACCACAACAGCATTCATAGCTCATAAAGCCAAGACAAGTACAATAGTTAAACATGAAAAACAACAAAATCGTGAGGATGAATGCAGAGACTGGGGTACTGTGTATACAAGCCAAGAAACAGGAAAGATTGCCAGCAAACCACCAGAAGGCAGGAGAGGGGCATGGATCAGATTCTTCCTCACAGCCCTCAGAAGGAACCAATCCTACAGACACCTTGATCTCAGACTTTTAGCCTCCAGAACTGTGAGACACTATATTTCTGTTAAGCCATCCAATTGTGGTGCTTTGTTATGACAGCCCTAGAAAATTAATACACCAGGCTTTTATTAACTTGCCTGTGCCTCAGTTTCCTCATACATAAAGTGATAGTAATAATAATATTTACCTTCTAAGTTTTCATGAACATCAAATGAACTAATGAATATAAATAAAGTGCTTAGAAGTGTGCCTGCCGCATAGAGGCAAAGGACAAACATTACTAGCTGGTTGAATCAACAACCATTCCCATTTCCTTCTTTGCTAAATACTAAATAACATCTTATTTGTAAGATGGGTTTTCTGGTTATTTGAAGATCAGTAATTTCCTACTGATATAAGGGGAACAGAAAACAGATTTTTTTGGCTTAGGATGATGGAAGTCATAGGTTATAAGAAAGAAGATAAACCAAAGTGGCTAGTTTCAGAAAGTTAAAGTTCCCCCGCTCAACCCAGGAGATTAGTTTTTGTTGTTGTTGGTTTTTTTTGGTTTTTGGCTTTTTTTGAGAGGGAGAGAGATAGCGAGAGCACACAGAGTGAGAGCAGAAGGAAAGAGAGAGGGAGAATCTTTTTTTTTTTTTAATTTTTATTGTTATGTTAATCACCATACATTATATCATTAGTTTTTGATGTAGTGTTCCATGATTCATTCTTTGTGCATAACACGCAGTGCTCCATGCAGAACGTGCCCTCTTTAATACTCATTACCAGGCTAACCCATGCTTCCACCCCCCTCCCCTCTAGAAACCTCAGTTTGTTTTTCAGAGTCCATCGTATTTCATGGTTAGTCTCCCCCCTCCGATTTCCCCCCTTTCATTCTTCCCCTCCTGCTATCTTCTTCTTTTTTTTTTTCCTTAACATATATTGCATTATTTGTTTCAGAGGTACAGATCTGTGATTCAACAGTCTTGTACAATTCACAGCGCTCACCATAGCACATATGAGAGAGGGAGAATCTTAAGCGGGCTCCATGCCCAGTGCTATGCGGAGCTGATGCAGGGCTCCACACAAGGCTTGATGCAGGGTTTGATCTCATGACCCTGAGATCATGACCTGAATGTAAATCAAAAGTCCAATGTCTAACCAACTGAGCCACCCACGCACCCCAAGAGATTACAGTTTTAAAAGAAGGAATAATGATTCAAAGTGTGTAAGAGGCCAAATGTCAATACTTTTAGAAAAAGGGAGCAGAGTTTTTAGACACACGAGTGTGAACCAAAGGATGGAATGTTTTAGATAGCCAAATTCCTTCATCCTCTATGATCATTTTCATAAAGTTTTTTTAAATGGAAATGTTACATTACTGTGCTTTAACTATTTCTGAGTTAGTATACCAGTGTATCTTAACTCAAAGTTGAATAGACCTTGAGGAATGAAATACTATTTGAGTTCACTTTGTCCAGAAGGAGATTAACAGTCAAGATTATGGGAGGAATAAGTCTCAAAATGATGTTGCAGTTGGTAGGAGTGAGGGATATATTAGGCAATCTGGGGGAGAACTTGGTAGCTGAGGATTGGGGGTAGAGTGAGGGCATAAGGATTAGAAGAAAAGGAAAAGAGAAAAAGCCTTATATAATACAGAATATTCTTCTGTTATTTAGGATACCTTAATTTTTTTGAGCCTGAGCATATTAGTTTCCAAGAGCTGCTATAACAAAATACCACAAACTAGGTGGCTTAAAACAAGGGGAATTATTCTCTCACAATTCTGGAGGCCAGAGTGTGTCCAAGATGTGGGTAGGACTGTGCTCTCTGTGAAGGCTCTAAGGAGGATCTGTCCTTATCTTTACATAGCTTCTTGTGTTTGCCAGCAATCTTTGGCATTCCTTGGCTTGTAGACATCACTCTAATCATTGCCTCTGTCATCACATGACAGACTCCTTTTCTGTGTGTCTGAAAATCCAAATTTCTTCCTTCTTATAAGAACACCAATCATTGTTTAGAGCCCACCCTAATCCAGTGTGACCTCATCCTAACTTGATTACATCTGCAAAGAACTTATTTCCAAATAAATTCACATTCACAGATTTTGGGTACATATGTATTTTGGGGGATACCATTTAACCCATACAGTCAGTTTATTCACCATAAAAAAAAGCATTATAATATATACTCATGCCTCAGTTCCTTAATCTTTAAAATGGGGAAGATAAGAGTTTCCCTGAAGGTCATTGCGAGAAGATGTTTGTTGTTCTTTGGCTTCCCATTCTATCTTCTTTGCAGTACCCTGATTTCTTCTGGAAGAATTATTGCTTCCTCAGTGAACTGAGTTTAGTGGCTTGGTAATCATGGGCCCACTCTTCCTTTGCTGATGGGCATATATGTGATGCAATGAATATCAATTGGATGGGTCCTTTGGAAGTCTAATCTTGACCACAAGAATAAAAAGACTAAAATGGTTGGAATCTGTATGATGGTGGTTAAGAGCACAGATTTTAGAGACAGGTCATCTATATTTGAATCTCGACTCTATCACTTACCAACTGTGTGGCTTTGGGATATATTTAGCCCGCCTATGCCTCTGTTTCCTTATGTATATAATGAGAATGATAATAGTACCAATTTCATCCAGTGCCAGCTACTGTGCTTGGCGTTATGTATGCATCGGTGAATAAAACACACATTGATTCTGCCTTTGTGAAGCTTTTAAACTTTGAGAGAGATAGACACCAAACACAGAAAAATGAATATTTATTATAAATTATGTTATGTGAATATGTGTTATGCAAAATAATGGCAATTTAGTACATAGTTAGCAACATGTCAGTATGAGTATTTACTCATTTATTTTGGTAGCAGTGTTCTGACCACAAATTATTGCTGTAGTTTCTGATTCCTACTTCTCTAGAGATATCTTTGCTTCTGTTCATTTCTGAGCTTGGTTTTTTGCCCACTGATGCTGAGAACTTCAGTATACTTCCCCTAAACTTCCTATTGCTTAATTTAGTCAGAGCTGGTTTCCATTGCTGGCAACCTGAGAACTCTAACTGATACAGTATTTCTTCATTGGATTGCTGTAAGGATTAGTAAGACTATCTATATTAAGCATGTACGTTTTCAATCCACATTAATTCTGGGAGGGGTGACCTGGGTATATTGAAAGCAGAAAAGGAAGAGTCAGATGAGAGTGAGCTGATAAACAGAAGGAAACAGAAAAACATTAGCAAATGAATTTAGTGTAGTGGAGACCCAGAGGACTGGAATGATGATATAGGAGGACTAGCTTTCATTTATAGGGTCAAAAGTCTCAGAGTGGTTGACAGGTCAATCAGAGAAACTCACAGATTTGAGGACTTGAACGGAATACATTAAAGGTATTGTTTTACTGTTGACAGTATTGCCCCAAAAGATTTAACCTAATATATGCAGTCATGTTCATAAGCAGACCCTTTCTTCATTTTTTGTATTACCCGAGGAAGCATCCTATAAAAACGACCTTTAAAGAAAATGGTCTTTGTTCTTGGAATAAAGGACTACACAAGGAAAACTAATAAGGAATGGTAGCACCATTTGTTTGATACCAATCCATGTAGACTCATTATTCTAAGGTGTAAAGGTATATATACATTTTAAAGCCAGGAGAAAGGTAATATTGTGCTGATAGATGCAATATCATAAATATGCACATGCATATTCATAAGTTGCCAATTATTCTTTTGAAGCTGTGTAAATTATGCATTTAAAAATGAAGAACTGAAAACAGGGTACACAAGGAAAACTTTAAAGCATTCTGAGATAAAAATTGAATGAAAGAGGATTACTGCAAAAGCTCTTTTTCCATCATTTCTTCTGTTCCATTTCTAATCACCAAATCCTACTCAGTCCCTTTAACTACCCCTATATTGCAATTATCCTGTCGGCATCAGGAAAACAGGAGCACTCCAGCCCTTATTTGTTCCCAGTTCCAAGCACAGACATGGCTCTTGAAGATAAACTCCTATCCTGAATTAAAGGGTTGACACCATATTCAGCTGCAACACTTTCTACCATGCCATCAGCTAATCAACATTCACTCATTTATTCCACAAGTCTTTATGAAGTCTGTATTATTTTTGCCTGGTATTGTCCTTGATACTGAGTAAGCATGGTAAGTAAATACAGTTATTGTACATACAGAGCTTTCAAGCTTATCAGGAAGACAGACAGTAAAAAGAGAAAAAAAGGAATATATATATATAGTTTTTCTTTTTTTAAAATTTTATCTTATGTTAATCACCATACATTACATCATTAGTTTTTGATGTAGTGTTCCATGGTTCATTGTTTGCATAAAGGAATATATATTAAGTTGTGCTGTGTGCTATGAAAAAAATGAATAGGAGGTGAGTAGGGGTGTGGAGCAAGGGATGGGGTGGTGCTGGAGAGGACGGGCCTATTTAGTTGAGGTCTACTTGGAGATAAAGGCTTCTCTGTAAAGTGAAGGATGCAGTGAGTGAGACCTCGTCTCAGGCCTCAGGAAGATCATTCCTAGATATTGAAAAGGCAATTAAGTTGTCTGTGGCTGGGATGCTGAGGTCTGTGTGTGTGCCACCAGCTACTGGAGCTGGAGCATTTCTTGGGTTAGTAGCTCCTGAACATTTTTTTTTTAACATTTCTCCAGTCCTTTGTTTTAATGAAGGGACAACTTGAGGCTAGTGGAATCAGTAGAAGTTTGGTACTTAGTTTCTTGGTCCTCCAATGACTGTGTTTCTTAGGGGAGACATCTTGACTGGAAACCCTGTGGCAATGGTCCTAGTCCTCTGAGGGTTTTGGTGCCTCCCTCATCTGTCCTTTCTAGGGTCATTTGTCTTCTGACTCCTTGTCTGTCCTGGGCTCCAGAGATAACAAACTTTCGGCCTTCCTGTGGGCTTTCCTTATGTGTTCCAGGTAACACTTCTTATCCCCTGAACTTTTAGCCTCTTCCCCATGCCAGTGTTCTGTTGGCCTTATTTCTCCTCATTAAAAAATAAAATAAAATAAAAAGTTTAAAAAAGTAATTATCATTAGAGAGAAAGTGCTAAGTTAGTTATTAATAAAAATTAGGGCAGAGGACACAGAAGGCACTTCCAGAAACTGAGAGACAAGGGTATAATGAATAATTCTGGTATCTGGAGGTAAGCATCAGGAAACAATCTCCCCAATATACCCCCACCTTCTGCATCCTGCCCTGAAGGATCCTAATTGGTCAGCTTCTCATGCTTGATTTTAGGTCTCTGGCTCGATTTCACAGAATCCTGGAGCTTTAAAAGTTGGTACATACTTTAAAAATAATTGTAATTTCTTAAACTGTGGTACATTACATCAGTAACTCTCCCATACCCTCCTTCCCCTTTCATGGCTCTGATTGGAATTAAGCTTTATACAGAGATAGATTAGAGAGAGGAAAGAGGAGTCCATTTTCAAGGATGCAGCCTAGAGAGAGTAAGGTGTTACTGAGACCACCTGCACATACACAAGACAGAACCTCGTTAATGTCTCTTATGGAAACTTTTAAGATTTGACTGGTGGGTGTGGAGATCCATTTTGGGGCTGCTCAAGTGCATTGCTTATTAAACCTGACACCTACTAATTTGGATTGGCTTGCCTCTGTCTCTCCTTGCCCTCTGCTTTATGGGACTCAATTTCAGATTCCACCTGGGAAGCTCCTGAGGTTTTTAAGACAACAAATATCAGGGGCACCTGGGTGGCTCAGTTGGTTAAGTGTCTGCCTTCAGCTCAGGGCATGATCTCAGGGTCCTGGGATTGAGCCTCGCATTGTGATCTTTGCTCAGCAGGGAGTCTGCTTCTCCCTCTCTCTCTCTGCCTCTGCCCTCGACTTGTGCTCTCTTTCTACCAAATAAATTAAATCTTAAAAAAAGACAACAGATATCAAGTCTGTCCCTCCATTATATTTATGGTCTAATTTCTAAAGCTTCAGTAAAGAGGAAGCACCCATGTGGAAGTAGATGGATGGGCAGCAGTAGAACATAAACAGAAGAAAAGTGCTCTCTAGAGAATGTTGCCCTACACCAAGAATTTCACTTGTCCTTTTCTATGGTGGGTAAATCTGTAAAGTGAGAAGGGCTCATAAGCACTCCTACTCTGATTCTACCCATATATATTGGTCTCACTCAACCAACTCCCTTGGCTCTGATTCCATGCTCACCAAGGAACCATGTGACTATAACTTAGTTTCTCAAATAGATCTGCCTGTAGTGAGAGAATATTTTGTCATACCAACAGATACACTTCAGATGAACATAGCAGTAATATTTCTTACTGAAAACGAACAAATTGGGTCCCTGTTTGTACTTTGGTCAGTTGTGAGTTTGGTTTTCTGGAGTCATTTTTCCCTGCACCTAATCAACTTTATGACAAGGTTGTATTAAATGTACCACACTTTCAAAGCTAAGATTAGACCTGTAGCCATGGTAACTTCCCCCAGTTTCCCTAACTTCCTTGTAGTGCAACTCTTTTTAACTTTAACACATAGATATTCAGAGGATGATGGAAAAGTCTTTGGATATTTGGGTGTTTGTTGTGGAGACCTTGTGGTCTTTATGAGTGTGCATGCAAAGGAAAAACTCAACCTCATAGAAGATAGTAAGGAGTAAACCTGCCACCACTCCATAAATGATTAGACAATGGATAAGAGCAAGACAGTTTAAATCTCACAGCACAAGAAAAAAAACATCTGGTTCCCCTCCCTTCAAGTCCCATGGGGAGAGGCAATGAGCCCAGATGGATGCTATGCATGTGGTAAATTGCATTGTCCTTGAAGTTTGGCACACTCAGAAATAATGTGCATGGACTCTCAGTGCCTATGGAGGACTGCCTTCCCTGACAGTGCATACTCCAAAGAAATAGGGGAGAGAAAGGAATTCCAAGAAGGGAAATAGGTGTGCAAATCTTGTGAAGTAGAGTTAGCATCTGCCAGTTTAGCCGCACTAGAGGGTCACTAAGAGAAATCAGAAGACACAGCTAGAAAAGAAGCTTGGGATCAGATTCTAAGGTATTATAACCAGCTAGAGGGTTCTACATTTCCAAAGAGTGCTAGAGGATCACTCTATGGAGTCTTAAAGCAGATTCTAGTGGTCTTATACTCCAATCTCCTTATTATATAAAGAGGAAATGAGCCCAGGAAGATGTCTGATATTGCTGTAATCACACAGGAGGCAATTCTAATTTCTGAAAGATAATAATTGGTTAATTCATAGTAGTAATATAATTCACGGTATTATTTTTAACAACACAGTTTTTCCAAAATGAGTGTCTGAAGCCCACCTAGTTGAAGATTTAAGAATCTGCAGATGTTCTGAGAAATAGAGATGTTTATTCTCTTCCTCCTTTACTCTTATGTTCTGGGATTGGCTACATATCTTTCCTGAGATATGCAGCACTCAGACTTACAATGATTTTATGTGGCTGAAGCTTTGGGCTATGTTGAAGTCCTCGGATAGAATTGCATAGGCTTCCCCAACCCCAGTCTTCTGTGGGCCACAGGCCACATGGAATGCCCTGATAGAGCTGAGGGATAAGGACTGGGAAGGCAGAGGATGAGAATTCTGGCTCTCTTGACCCCAAGAGGCAGTTGACAGCTTATCTTTGCACCACTGGCTCCATGAGACAAGAAACCACTTTGTCAAATCTCACTGCCTGTAAGATTCCAACCCCAGACTTGAGTCCTAATGAGAAAAATGCCTGCCCATCCCAACCAAAGAGGGCTGAATTAGAGTCAAAAATCAGAACATGTACCAGTAATATAGGATTACAAGAGGATGAAAAGAACAGAGTATAAGGAGCTCACAGACATGATCTTCTAGTATTCTAGAAGATTCTATATCTACTATACCTAGTAGGATATGAATGAGCAATCTGATCATAAGAAATATCACATGAACAGTGGGACTGATTTCTTGCCTATTAGAATATAAACATCTATTAGGTCAGGGAACTGTCACTGTGGTCACTACTCTATCTCTGAAGCATCAAACATACTGCCTGACACCAAATAATCAGTAAAAGTGTTTGAGTGAATAGATAAATGAAGGGCCACCACTCTCTCTTTTTTTCCAGTTTTATTGAGATAGAATTGACATGCATCACTGTATAAGTTTAAGGTATAGATCATATGGCTTGACTTACATATATTGTGAAATTATTGCTGCAATACGTTTAGTTAGCATCTTTCATCTCACACAGATCCAATAAAAAGAAAAAACAACAAACTTTTTCCTTGTTATAAGAACTCAGGATTTGCTCTCATAACAACTTTCATATATATCATATAGCCATGTTAACTATAGTCATCATGTTGTATATTATAGCCCTAGTACTTATTTGTCTTATAACTGGAAAGTTGTACCTTTTAACCACCTTCCTCCAATTCCCCCTCCTCCTACACTCTGATTACTACTCCTCTGATTACTACAGATCTGATTTATTTTCCTGTAAGTTTTTTTTAAGATTCCACACATAAATGAGATCATACGATATTTGTCTTACTCTGTTTTACTTTTTTTTAAACTTACCACAATGCCTTCAAGTGTCATCCATGTTGTCATAAATTCCAAGATTTCCTTTTTTTTAATGGCTGAATAACATTCCGTTGTGTATATATACCACAACTTTATCCATTTATCCATCACTGGATGCTTAGATTATTTCCATATCTTGGCTAATGTAAAAAGTGCTGCTATGAACATGAGGGTGCAGATATCTTTTGGTTTTGTTTCTTTTGGATAGATTCCCAGAAGTGAAATTCCTAGATCATTTGGTGATTCTATTTTAATACTTTGAGGATCCTCCATACTGTCTTCCACAGTGGGTGCATCAGTTTGCCTGTACAGGGCATTGCCTGTACATTGCCAACAATGCACAAGGATTCTCCTTTCTCCACATTCTCACCAGCATTTGTTATCTCTTATCTTTTTGATGATGGCCACTCTAACAGGTTGAGGTGATGGACCATTGTGGTTTTAACTTGCATGTCTGTAATGATGAGTGCTGTTGAGCATCTCTTCATGTAGCTATTGGCCACTTGTTTATCTTTTTTTGAAGACTGTCCACTTATGTCTTTTGCCCATTTTAAAATTGGATTATCATTATTATTTTTTGCTATTAAGCATATGAGTTCTTTATATATTTCAGATGTTAACTGTTTATCAGATATATGGTATACAAATATTCTGATTCTGTAGTTGTCTTTTCATTTTGTTGATTTTTTTTCTGTATAAGACTTTTAGTTTGATGTAGTCCTACTTGTTTATTTTTTATTTTAATGCTTGTACTTTAGGTGTCATATCCAAAAATTATTGCCAGAACCATGTTATGGATTCTCCCCTTATGTTTTCTTCTAGGAGTTTCATGGCTTCAGGTCATACATTTAAGTTTTTAACCCATTTTTGAGTTAAATTTTGTGTCTACTACTTTTTCATGGTAATACTCTCAGTTGCCTTTTGTGTCTTGTATTTCACGTAAAACACCCACAACCTATTCCTATGGTGATAGTGCCACTATCACTTCTACAGTGAATTTTCCTAGAAAAATAATCCTAATTGTGGAGTTCACTGCTATAGTTCCTGGTTTCTTAAGCAAACTCTAAGGAAACACTGACAAAATTTGTAGCAACTCCACTTGTTAACCTGAATGCCCCAAGGTTATTTTTCTTGCATGGGGATTAGCAAATTTTGCAAAATCTGTACAAAATCTCCATTACAAATGAACCCAGTCTGGCCAGAGGGACCTCAAAAGCCCAGGAGGAACACATACACATTTTTTTAAACATTTAGCATCATATCTATTTTCTAAGTAGACAAGACATACAGACACTGAGCCATTTCTCAACATGCTTCAGAAAGGGCAGAATATAGTCCATTTGATCAGATCAATGATCACATTTCAAATTATATAGACAGTCAGCATTTGGTTTCAAGGCAAAACTTTAAGAAAGCTTTCAGGAAAGAAATGAGAAGCAAATAGAGATATAGGCCTTGGCAGTCAGAACCTTAGATGTTTAAGTAATAGCATTCATTTCTGTCAACTTTACCACCCTTACAATATTCTTTTCTTTTACTGTGATTTGATCCTTCTGAGGGATCTGGTTTTCCATTACTGTTGTTTTGATTTAGCCACAATCTCTATTTAAGGTCTTTCTGACCTATAATTTAAAGTCAGTGTGAATAAAAATAAATTTGGGATTAGTTTTTGGAGCAGTTTCAGAATGTGTGATTTAGATACATCTAACATGTATTATCTATTAGGTGCCAGGTAACTGCTTAGAATTGGGAATAAAAGGGTCAGTGAGACAGACATAGCCCTTGCCCTCCGAGAATTTCTAATTTAGTAAGAATAAGGCATACAGTTCGCAATGACACGTTGCGATATGGTCTGTGACAGTGAAAGTCACAGTGGAAGATAGGAAGGACAGCCTAGAGAAAGTGGATTATGATTTGAAGATGAGGAGGATTTAGGTGAAGGAAGAGGGGTATATGTGGGGTAGGGACATTAAGAGGGACCTCATGCACAAAAATGCAGAGGAAAAAGTGGCACACTGGGGGAATAGATCTAGGAGATTAAGTGGATAAACCACCACATGAGATTATGGATTCTGGGCTCTGTACAAAAACATTAGGTGGGTGTGGATGTAAAAATCCAGCCAACACTTTTCTCTCCAAGCCTTTTACTCTGACAGGGGTCTGAATTTGCTCTGAGAAAGGGATATCTAATCTGCACTGAAGTATCATTTGGGCTAACTGTGGTCCTATAAAATGGGAGGTTGGGTCCAGATTATGAAGGATTTTGTAAATTTGGGAACTGAGTGCTGAGAGTAGTGGTGGGAGCAAAAGGGGGAATTCATTCCTCCAAGCAGGAGAATTACAGATCAGATATGCATTCTAGAAAGAACACTAATTGTCCTCCTGGAGGGTGATTTATATGGGAGGCAGAGAGATAGATGGGAAGACTACAGTAATATCCCAGAGAAGAGGAAAGGGGGACCTAAACTTGGCAAGGGCGACAAGGAGGGAAGTTATTGGTGCTTGATTGGGATTTGGAGGCCTGGAGAAGGTGAAGGGATAAGTACTATGTACAGGATCGAGCACTGAGCAACTGTTTCTGGAGATAGGAGAGCAGTTGAATGGAGATACACTGACTTCAGGTTTGGACACAGTTGAACTTTAGTTGTATAAGGTGCATCTGGCTTGCACGTAGTTGGATATGTGCATCAGCAGCTCAGGTAAAGATTGGCTTGCAAATACATATTAGGGTGTTATCAAAATAATAGATAAGATTACCCAGGGGAAGGATGTAGAGTTAAAAGAGAAGTGGGAGCAGTCCTGAGAGACTGTAATGTTTAAAAGATAAATAGAGAAAAAATTGCCTGTAAGGGATACTGAAAAATAACAGCTCAGTAGACTTCCAGGACAGGTATGTTGTCACTGAAGTCAAGAAATTGAAAGGTTTAAGGAGGAGAAAGTTTAATTAGATAAAGACTAAAACCTGTTTATGAAAGTTATTATTCAGTGGAATAGATTGGAATGGGAAGATGTGAAGCAGGATAAGACAGAAGAGCACTGCAAATGCAGTACAATGGGAAATTAATCATCAGTCTGTTTCAATATGGAGACTTAACTATTGGATTATTTTCCTTTTTCTTCTACATTAGAAAGACAGAAGATTCCAAACCATTGGAAGGAGAATGACAAACACATCTTCCAAAATAATGGAATGAAAATATTTTTTCTCTTCCAAGGAACTTTTGAAGTTTAAGTCCTCTCTGTCATCAAAGTAAAGGTAAGAAAGGTTTGGGTTTCCTTTTTTTTTTTTTTTTTTTCCAAACTTCTGTTTAAATTCCAGTTGGTTAACATACAGTGTAATATTAGTTTCAGTTGTAAAATTTAGTGAGTCATCACTTACATATGACACCCAGTGTTCCTCACTATTAGTGCCCTCCTTAACCCATCAGCCATTTAACCCATGCCCTGCCCAACTCCTCTCTGGTAACCCTCAGTTTGTTCTCTATAGTTAAGAAATTGTTTCTTGGTTGCCCCCTCCTTTTTGTTCATATGTTCATCTGTTTTGTTTCTTAAATTCCACATATGAGTGAAATTATATGGTATTTGTCTTTCTTTGAATTATTTCACTTAACATAATGCTCTTTAGCTCCATCCATGTTGAAAATGGCAAGAGTTATTTTTTCATGACTAATATTGTATTGTGTAAATATACCACAATTTCTTTATCCATTCTTCAGTTGATGGGTCTTTGGGCTTTTCCCATAATTTGGCTATTGCTGATAATGCTGCTATAAACATCAGGGTGCATGGATCCCTTTGAATTAGTATTTTTGTATCCTTTGGGTAAATACCTAGTAGTGCAATTGCTGGGTTGTAGGGTAGTTCTATTTGTAACTTTTTGAGTAACTTTCATACTGTTTTTGACAGTGGCTGAAACAGTTTGCATTCCCACCAACAGTGCAAGAGTGTTCCCTTTTTTCCACGTTTCCTGTGTTGTTAATTTTAGCCATTCTGACTGGTTTGAGGTGATATCTCATTGTAGTTTTGATTTGTATTTCCCTGATGATGAGTGATGTTGAGCATCTTTTCATGCACCTATTGGCCATCTGTATGTCTTCTTTGGAAAAATGTTTATTCATGTCTTCTGCCCATTTCTTAACTAGATTTTTTTTTTTTTAAAGTTTTGAGTTGGGTAAGTTCTTCATGGATTTTGGATACTAAACCTTTATCAGATGTGTCATTTGGAAATATCTTCTCCCATTCCGTGGGTTGACTTTTAGTTTTGGTGACTGTTTCCTTTGTTGTGCAGAAGCATTTTATTTTGATGAAGTCACATTACTTTACTTTTGCTTTTGTTTCCCTTGCCTCAAGAGACGTATCTCTTAAGATGTTGCTTTGGCCAATGTCAAAGAGGTTACTGTTTGTGTTGTCCTCTAAAAACCATTTAAATGGTTTCCTATCTCACATTTAGGTCTTTCATCTCTTTTGAATGTATTTTTGTGTATGGTGTAAGAAAGTGGTCCAGTTTCATTCAACTGTGTGTTGCTGTCCAGTTTTTCTAACACCTTTTGTTGAGGATACTGTCTTTATTCCATTGGATATTCTTTCTTCATTGTTGAAGATTAATTGACCATAAGATTATGGGTTCATTTCTGGGTTTTCTTTTCTATTGATCTATGTGTCTGTTTTTGTGCCAGTATCATACTATTTTGATGACTACAACTTTGGAATATAACTTGAAATCTGCAATTGTGATGCCTCCAGCTTTTCTCTTCTTTTTCAAGACTGCTTTGGCTATTCGGGGTCTTTTGTGGTTCCATACAAAATTTAAGATTGTTTTGTTCAGCTCTGTGAAAAATGCTGTTGGCATTTTGATAAGGATTGCATTAAATTTGTAGATTGTTTTGGATAGTATAGACATTTTTAACAATATTTATTTTTCCAGTTCATGATCATGGAATGTTTTTCCATTTCTCTGTGTTATCTTCATTTTCTTTCATAAGCATTTTATAGTGTTCAGAATACAGATCTCTTACCTCTTTGGTTAGGTTTATTCCTAGATTTCGTATGGGTTTTGGTGCAATTATAAATGGGATCAATTCCTTGATTTCTCTTTCTGCTGCTTCCTTATTGGTATATAGAAATGCAACAGATTTCTGTATATTGATTTTGTATACTGTGACTTTACTGAATTCATTTATCAGTTTTAGCAGTTTTTTGGAGGAGTCTTTGAGTCTTTAGGATTTTCTATATAGTATCATGTCATCTGCAATAGTGAAAGTTTGACATCCTTACCAATTTGGATGCCTTTTATTTCTTTTTGTTTTCTGATTTTGGTGGCTAAGACTTCCAGCAGTATGTTAAATAACAGTGGTGAGAGTGGATATCCCTGTCTTGTTCCTGACTGTAGAGGAAAATGTCTCAGTTTTCCCCACTGAGGATGATATTAGCTGTGTGTGTGTGTGTGTGTGTGTGTGTGTGTGTGTGTTTTAAATGGACTTTATGATATTGAGGTATGTTCCCTCAATCCCTACTGTGTTGAGGGTTTTTATCAAGAATGGGTGCTGTACTTTGTCAAATGCTTTCTCTCATATTGTTCTTATCCTTTCTTTTATTAATGTGGTGTATCATGTTGATTGATTCATGAATATTGAACCATCCTTGCAGCCCAGGAATAAATCCCACTTGATTGTGGGGAATAATTCGATTTGTTGGTGTTTTGTAGAGAATATTTGCATTCATGTTCATCAGGGATATTGTCCTATAGTTCTCTTTTTTAGTGGAGTCTTTGTCTAGTTTTGGAATCAGGATAATGTTGGCCTCATTGAATGAGTTTGGAGGTTTTCCTTCCATTTCTATTTTTTGTAATAGTTTGAGAAGAATAGGTATTAACTCTTCTTGAAATGTTTGGTAGAATTCCCCAAGGGAGCCATCTGGCCCTGGACTTTTGTTTGTTGGGAGATTTTTGATTACTGATTAATTTTCTCTGCTGAATACCAATCTGTTCAAGTTTCCTATTAATTCCTGTTTCAGTTTTGGTATTTTATGTTTCTAGGAATTTGTCCATTTCTTCTAGATTACACAATTTATTGGCATATAATTTTTCATAATATTCTCTTATAATTGTATGTACTTCTGTGGTGCTGGTTGTTGTTATTTCTCCTCTCTTATCTGTGATTTTATTTATTTGGGTACTTTCTCTTTTCTTTATGATAAGTCTGGCTAGGGGCTTTTCAATTTTATTAATTTTTTCAAAGAACCAGCTCCTGGTTTCACTGATCTATTCTACTGTTTTCTTAGTTTCTGTATCATCTATTTCTACTCTAATCTTTATTATTTCCCTTCTTCTGCTGGCTTTAGGCTTCATTTGTTCTTTTTCTAGTTGCGGTAGGTGTAAGGTTAGATTATTTGAGATTTTTCTTGCCTCTTGATGTAGGCCTTTATTGTTATATACTTCCCTCTTAGAACTGCTTTTGCTACATCCCAAAGGTTTTGGACTGTTGTGTTTTCATTTTCATTTGTTTCCATGTATTTTTTATACTTCTTTAATTTTCTGATTGATCCATTCATTCTTTAATAGGATGTTCTTTAACCTTCAAGTATTTGTGGTCTTTCCACATTTTTTCTTGTAGTTGATTTCAAATCTCATAATGGTGTGGTCAGAAAAGTTTCATGGTATGATCTCAATCTTTTTGTACTTGCTGAGGCCTGATTTGTGACCTAGTATGTGATCTATTCTGAATAGGGTCCCATGTGCACTTTAAAAGCATGTGTATTCTGCTGCTTTAAAATGAAATATTCTGAATATATTTTTAAGTCCATCTGGTCTGATGTGTCATTCAAAGCCATTGTTTCCTTGCTGATTTACTGCTTAGATGATGTGTTCATTGCTGGAAGTGGGGTGTTAAAATCCCCAACCATTATTGTATTATTATCAATGAGTTTCTTTATGTTTACTATTAATTGCTTTATGTATTTGGGTGCTCCCAAGTTGGGGGCATAAATATTTGTAATTGTAAGATCTTCTTGTTTGATAGTCCCCTTCATTATGATATAGTGCCCTTCTTCATCTCTTGTAACAGTCTTTGGCTTAAAATTTAGCTTGTCTGATATAAGTATTGCTAATCCAGCTTTTTATTTTGACTTCCATTTGTATGATAAATATTTCTCCATCCCCTCATTTTCAATCTGCAGGTGTCTTTAGGTCTAGAATGAGTCTCTTGGAGATAGCATTTAGATGGATCTTGTTTTTTATCCATTCTGACACCTTATGTTTTTGATTAGAGCCTTTAGTCCATTTACAGAGTAATTATTTTTTTAATTTTTATTGTTATGTTAATCACCATACGTTACATCATTAGTTTTTGATGTAGTGTTCCATGATTCATTGTTTGTGCATAACACCCAGTGCTCCACGCAGAATGTGCCCTTTTTAAACCCATCAGGAGGCTAACGCATCCCCCGAAACCCCTCCCCTCTAGAACCCTCAGTTTGTTTTTCAGAGTCTATCGTCTCTCATGGTTCACCTCACCGTTTGATTTCCCCCCCTTCATTCTTCCCCTCCTGCTGTCTTCTTCTTCTTTTTTTTTCTTAACATATATTGCATTATTTGTTTCAGAAGTAAAGATCTGTGATTCAACAGTCTTGGACAATTCACAGCGCTCACCATAGCACATACCTTACCCAATGTCTATCACCCAGCCACCCCATCCCTCCCACCCACCACCACTCCAGCAACACTCAGTTTGTTTCCTGAGATTAATAATTCCTCATATCAGTGAGTTCATATGATATATGTCTTTCTCTGATTGACTCATTTCACTCAGCATAACACCCTCCAGTTCCATCATGTCGCTGCGAATGGCAAGATTGCATTCCTTTGATGGCTGCATAATATTCCATTGTGTATATATACCACTTCTTCTTTATCCATTCATCTGCCGATGGACATCGTGGCTCTTTCCACAGTTTGGCTATTGTGCACATTGCTGCTCTGAACATTGGGGTGCACGTACCCCTCGGATCCCTACATTTGTATCTTTGTGGTAAATAGTCAGTAGTGCAATTGCTGGATCGTATGGTAGCTCTATTTTCAACTGTTTGAGGAACCTCTATGGTGTTCTCCAGAGTGGCTGCACCAGCTTGCATTCCCACCAACAGTGTGGGAGAGTTCCCCTTTCTCCACATCCCCGCCAACATCTGTCGTTTCCTGACTTGTTAATTTTAGCCATTCTGATGGGTGTGAGGTGGTATCTCATTGAGGTTTTGATTTGGATTTCCCTGATGCCGAGCGATGTTGAGCACTTTTTCATGAGTCTGTTAGCCATTTGGATGTCTTTGGAAAAATGTCTGTTCATGTCTTCTGCCCATTTCTTGATTGGATTATTTGTTCTTTGGGTGTTGAGTTTGATAAGTTCTTTATAGATATTGGATACTAGCCCTTTATCTGATATGTCATTTGAAAATATTTTTTCCCATTCTGTCAGTTGTCTTTTGGTTTTGTGGACTGTTTCTTTTGCTGTGCAAAGCTTTTTATCTTGCTGAAATCCCAAGAGTTCATTTTTGCCCTGGCTTCCCTTGGTGTTGGCGATGTTTCTAGGAAGAAGTTGCTGCGGCTGAGGTCGAAGAGGTTGCTGCCTGTGTTCTCCTTTAGGATTTTGATGGACTCCTGTCTCACATTTAGGTCTTTCAACCATTTGGAGTCTATTTTTGTGTGTGATGTAAGGAAATGGTCCAGTTTCATTCTTCTGCATGTGGCTGTCCAATTTTCCCAACACCATTTGTTGAAGAGACTGTCTTTTTTCCACTGGACATTCTTTCCTGCTTGGTCAAAAATTAGGTGACCATAGAGTTGAGGGTCGATTTCTGGGCTCTCGATTCTGTTCCATTGATCTATGTGTCTGTTTTTGTGCCAGTACCATACTGTCTTGATGATGACAGCTTTGTAATAGAGCTGGAAGACTAGAATTGTGATGCCGACAGCTTTGCTTTTCTTTTTCAATATTCCTCTGGCTATTCGGGGTCTCTTCTGCTTCCATACAAATTTTAGGATTCTTTGTTCCATTTCTTTGAAAAAAGTGGATGGTATTTTGATGGGGATTGCATTGAATGTGTAGATTGCTCTAGGTAGCATTGACATCTTCACAATGTTTGTTCTTCCAATCCATGAGCATGGAACGTTTTTCCATTTCTTTGTGTCTTCCTCAATTTCTTTCATGAGTATTTTATAGTTTTCTGAGTACAGATCCTTTGCCTCTTTGGTTAAATTTAACTCTAGGTCTCTTATGATTTTGGGTGCAATTGTGAATGGGATTGACTCCTTGATTTGTCTCTCTTCTGTCTTGTTGGTGTATAGGAATGCCACTGATTTCTGTGCATTGATTTTATATCCTGTCACTTTACTGAATTCCTGTATGAGTTCTAGCAGTTTTGGGGTGGAGTCTTTTGGGTTTTCCACATACAGTATCATATCATCTGCAAAGAGTGAGAGTTTGACTTCCTCTTTGCCATTTTGGATGCCTTTGATTTCTTTTTGTTGTCTGATTGCTGTGGCTAGGACTTCTAATACCATGGTGAATAGCACTGGTGAGAGTGTACATCGCTGCCGCGTTCCTGACCTTAGGAGGAAAGCTCTCAGCTTTTCCCCATTGAAAATGATATTCACTGTAGGTTTTTCATAGATGGCTTTTATGATATCGAGGTAAGTACCCTCTATCCCTATACTCTGTCGAGTTTTGAACAAGAAAGGATGTTGCACTTTGTCAAATGCTTTTTCTGCAGCTATTGAGAGGATTATATGATTCTTGTTCTTTCTTTTGTTAATGTATTCTATCACATTGATTGATTTGCGGATGTTGAATCAACCTTGCAGGCCAGGGATAAATCCCACTTGGTCATGGTGAATAATCCTTTTAATGTCCTGTTGGAACCTATTGGCTAGTTTTTAGTGAGAATTTTTGCATCCATGTTCATCCAAGGATATTGGTCTGTAATTCTCCGTTTTGATGGGATCTTTGTCTGGTTTGGGGATCAAGATAATGCTGGCCTCATAAAATGAATTTGGAAGTTTTCCTTCCATTTCTATTTTTTGGAACAGTTTCAGGAGAATAGGTATTAATTCTTCTTTAAATGTTTGGTAGAATTCCCCTGGGAAGCCATCTGGCCCTGGTGTTTTGTTTGTTGGGAGATTTTGGATGAGTGCTTCAATTTCCTTAGTGGTTATAGGTCTGTTCAGGTTTTCTATTTCTTCCTGGTTCAATTTTGGTAGTTGACACATCTTTAGGAATGCACCCACTTCTTCCAGGTTATCTAATTTGCTGGCATAGAGTTGCTCATAATATGTTCTTATAATTGTTTGTATTTCTTTGGCGTTGGTTGTGATCTCTCCTCTTTCATTCATGATTTTGTTGATTTGGGTCATTTCTGTTTTCTTTTTGGTAAGTCTGGCCAGGGGTTTATCAATCTTGTTATTTCTTTCAAAGAACCAGCTCCTAGTTTCTTTGATTTGTTCTACTGTTCTTTTGGTTTCTATTTCATTGATTTCTGCTCTGATCTTTATGATTTCTCTTCTCCTGCTGGGTTTTTGCTTTATTTGCTGATTTTTCTCTAGCTCCTTTAGGTGTAGGGTGAGGTTGTGTATTTGAGACCTTTCTTGTTTCTTGAGAAAGTCTTGTATTGCTATTTACTTTCCTCTGAGGACCGCCTTTGCTGTATCCCAAAGATTTTGAACAGTTGTGCTTTCATTTTCATTGGTTTCCATGAATTTTTTAATTCTTCTTTAATTTCCTGGTTGACCCATTCATTTTTTAGTAGGATGCTCTTTAGCCTCCATGTATTTGAGTTCTTTCTGACTTTCCTCTTGTGATTGCGTTCTAGTTTCAAAGCATTGTGGTCTGAATATATGCAGGGAATAATCCCAATCTTTTGGTACCGGTTGAGGCCTGATTTGTGACCTAGGATGTGATCTATTCTGGAGAATGTTCCATGGTCACTAGAGAAGAATGTGTATTCCGTTGCTTTGGGATGGAATGTTCTGAATATGTCTGTGAAGTCCATTTGGTCCAGTGTGTCATTTAAAGTCTTTATTTCCTTGTTGATCTTTTGCTTAGATGATCTGTCCATTTCAGTCAGAGTGGTGTTAAAGTCCCCCACTATTATTGTATTGTTGTCAATGTGTTTCTTTGCTTTTGTTATTAATTGCCTTATATGATTGTATGCTCTCATGTTCGAGGCATAGATATTTACAATTTTTAGATCTTCTTGTTGGATAGACCCTTTAAGTAGGATACAGTGTCTTTCTTCATCTCTTATTATAGCCTTTGTTTTAAAATCTAATTTGTCTGAGAGAAGGATTGCCACCCCAGTTTTCTTTTGGTGTCCATTAGCATGGTCAATGGTTTTCCATCCCCTCACTTTCAATCTGGGGGTGTCTTTGGGTCTAAAATGAGGCTCTTGCAGACAGCATATTGATGGGTCTTGTTTTTTAATCCAATCGGATAGCCTGTGTCTTTTGATTGGGGCATTTAGCCCATTTACTTTTAGGGTAACTATTGAACGATATGAATTTGTTGCCATTGTATTGCCTGTAAGGTGACTGTTACTGTATATTGTCTGTGTTCCTTTCTGATCTATGCTGCTTTTAGGCTCTCTCTTTGCTTAGAGGACCCCTTTCAATATTTCTTGTAGGGCTGGTTTCGTGTTTGCAAATTCCTTTAGTTTTTGTTTTTCCTGGAAGCTTTTTTTTTTTTTTAAGATTTTATTTATTTATTTGACAGAGAGAGACACAGTGAGAGAGGGAACACAAGCAGGAGGAGTGGGAGAGGGAGAAGCGAAGCAGGCTTCCTGCAGAGCAGGGAGCCCGATGTGGGGCTCGATCCCAAGACCCTGGGATCATGACCTGAGCCGAAGGCAGACGCTTAACGACTGAGCCAGGCGCCCCCCCTCCTGGAAGCTTTTTATCTCTCTTTCTATTTTCAATGAGAGCCTAGCTGGATATAATATTCTTGGCTGCATATTTTTCACGTTTAGTGCTGAAGATGTCATGCTGGTCCTTTCTGGCTTGCCAGGTCTCTGTGGATAGGTCCGTTTCCAATATAATGTTTCTGCCATTTTCGGTTACATATCTCTTCTCCCGAGCTGCTTTCAGGATTTTCTCTTTGTCTCTGAGACTCCTAAGTTTTACTATTAGATGTTGGGGTGGTGACCCATTTTTATTGATTTTGAGAGGGGTTCTCTGTGCCCCCTGGAATTTGTTGCTTGTTTCCTTCCCCACATTAGGGAAGTTCTCTGCTATAATTTGTCCCAATATACCTTCTACCCCTCTCTCTCTTTCTTCTTCTTCTGGGATCCCAATTATTCTAATATTGTTTCGTCTCCAGGGGAGTCTCCCTGGCTCTGCCGCTTGTTGGGTCCCTGCTGGAGGAGCTGTGGCCCGACTGGGCCGCGGATCACAGTTCACAGCAACCCCGAGCTGAGAGCCACGCCTCAGCTCTGTCTCTGCAGCCAGCTTCCCTGCTCTGATACCTGGGAGCTCTGCCGCACTCAGGCACCCCCAGTCTTTCTGTGACCCTGAGGGTCCTGAGACCACACTGTCCCGTGAGGTTTCCACCCGCAACTTAGCCACTGGAGCGACGTCCCTCAGCGGAGCCGATTTTTAAAAGTTCCAATTTTGTGCTCCGTGGCTTTATCACTTGCCAGCAGCGGCCGACGGAGGCCCACTCCCTCGCCGTCTATCCTCCCAAATATCGCCTCGGATTCACTTCTCTGCATGTCCTACCTTCCAGAAAGTTGTCGCTTTTCTGTTCAGAGTTGTTGCTATTCTTTTTTTTGATCTCCTGTTGAGTTCATAGGTGTTCAGAATGGTTTGATCCCCATTCAGCTGAATTCCTGAGACCAGAGGAAATCCAGGTCTCCTACTCCTCTGCCATCTTGCTCCGCCCCTCAGAGTAATTATTGATAGGTATGAATTTAATGCCATTTTATTTTTGTTTTTTTTTTTTTTTTTTTCATTTCTGGAGATTTTCTCTGTTTCTTTATAGTCTTTGTCACTTTTGGTCCTTCCTGCCCACTCATAGAGCTCCCTTTAATATATCTCACAGTGCTGGTTTAGTGGTTATAACTCCTTTAGTTTTTGTTTGTCTGGAAAAGTCTTTATCTCTTCTTCTGTTCTGAATGATAGCCTTGCTGGATAGAGTATTTTGGCTGAAGATTCTTCCCATTCATCATGTTACTCTCTTTTGGCTTGCCAAATTTTTGAGGAGAGATCTGCTGCTAGCCTTATGTGTCTTCCCTTGTAAGTTAGGGACTTCTTTTGTCTTGCTGCTTTCAGGATTTTTTCTTTTTCACTATATTTTGCAAATTTAACTATAATGTGTCTTGGTTTTGACCTGCTTTTGTTGATTTTTATGGGAGGTCTCCGTGCCTCCTGGATTTGGATATCTATTTCTTTCCCCAGATTCAGGAAGTTTTCAGGTATTATTTCCTCAAATAACCTCTTCCCCCTTTTCTCTCTCTTCTTCTGGGATTCCTATGGCATGAATGTTATTACGTTTAATGGAGTCACTGAGTTCCCTAAGCTACTCTCATGATCCATAATTTTTCTTTTGCTCAGCTTCATTATTTTCCATAATTCTAGCGTCTATAACACTTATTTGTTCCTCTGCTTCTTTCATCCTTGTGGTCATTACATCTAGTCAGTTTCGAATCTCAGATATTGCATTTTTCATTTCTGCCTGATTGTTTTTTTAGCTCTTTTATCTCTGTGATAAGGGTCTCACCTGATGTCTTCCATGCTTTTCCCAAACCCAGTGAGTATCCTTATAATTGTTTTAAATTTCCCATCAGGCATATACTTATACCTGTTTTGTTTAGATCTCTGGCCATGACCTTTTCTTGTTCTTTCTCTTGGAATGAATTCCTCCATCTTGGCATTTTGTCTAGGTGTCTGTCTTCTCTGTGTTAGAAAAGCCTGTTATGTCTCCTGTTCCTGAGAATAATGGCTTTATGAATTATAGGTCATATCAGTGTCCAGGGCCTGGCACTTCAAGGAGTGTCTCTGGTGTCTGCTGTATGCACTCAGGTTAGTCATCTGTGCAGAGGTTCTACTTGCCTGCAGTAGGTAGTGTTTGGACTTTGGCTAGAGTGTGATGAGTTTTAACTAGTTGTGCTCTGGTCTGCTTATTAAATGAGACCTGATGCTACTTCCACTAGAACTAAAGCCTTATAGAACTCTATGTTTGGTGGATGTGGTGGGTGTAGAAGGTTCTGTTGGTCTTCTGAGGAAGGGGCCTGTTGCACTATTCCTTAGGCATACTTTCTGGAAAAAAGGCAGTACCAGCAAAACATGGGGTGGGGAGAGGGGGGAGCATGGTGTAATCAGGTTAGGCATCCAGTGTTGGTGCTGTGCTATTTACTGAAGCTGGTTTATGTTGAGGGGCAGGAGCTGGGAAATGGCACTAGCCAGCTCCTTTTTCCCTGGAGAGGGGACTCAGTATTTGTTGCTCTCAGTGTTTGCTGCTTCGCACTCCCTGGAGAGCGAATAATTTTCCCTTCTGCATCCCAGGCATTTTTCAGATTCTTGTTTTCATGCTGTCTGCCTCCGGGTTGCTTGTGTGTCTGGAGCAGTACACTGCACATTGGGCTCTATCTTAGAGAAACCTGCTGACTTTTAATATTCTAAACTTTAGGGACCTAGTGTGGCAGGTAGCTGCACTGGTCTCCTGGGGGAGGGTCTTGTCACATTGGGACAGATGCAGATTTAACCAAGAAGGGCAGATGTGTCAGAGTACAGGGGTGTGGGATTTGGAGCAAAGCAGGCTAAGCAGCCAGTTTCTGATTTAGTGGCCCTCAGCAGGTGTCTCTGCATATATGCTGTGGGGCAGGGAAGGGAAATGGTGCCTGCTGGTTCCTTTGTCCCCTGAGAGGTGACTCTGTGAAATTCACCTCTCACAGATGCACTCCCAGAAGAAGGAACAGTCTCTCCTTGTGCACTTTAGGTGATCCTCAGATTGTGCCTTTGATCCCTTGGTTTCTTACCTGCCTTCTTTCCAGAAGTAGGGCAGAGCCCTCAGGGCTGTATCCTAGCCAAGTCTCAGACTTCTAAAACTCTTTGAGCCTGATGGACTGCAAAATCACAAAAATCAGTCCCTCTCATTTTCCGAGTAAATGGCTTTGGGAAAGTATTCTTATTGTGCATTTCCCTGTACACTCTTCTCTCTCTCCCATTCTCTGTGACCAGGGCTCCCTCCGATCCATAACACCTGTGATCTCTTTCTCCCCCAAACCATGTCTCCACACTTCTTACCTTCCTCGATGTGGTCTCTTCTCTTCCTGTAGTTGTGCAGTTTGTTCTGTCAGTCGTCAGGTTGATTTCTTGGGTATTCAGAATGATTTGATAGTTATCTAGCTGTGTTCAAGGGATGAGGCATGCCCAGGGTCCTCCTATGATACCATCAACTTAACTCCAAGTTTTTAGTTTCTAATGATCTTAGGTTTGATTTTCATGGGCCACTGAGATCTGATCAGAGAAAAAGACAAGACTAGGGCTGTTTTGGGACGAAGATAAAAGAAGATATAGGGATGATAATGAAGAAGTAAAAAGGTGGTAGGCAGATAGACCTGGGAAACAAATTTCATGGAAGCTCTGTTCCTTTGGTGAATCAGGTGAATGAACCTAGAGGACCTCTTCCAGGGCCATTGTTCATATGCCTAGGAATCATCAGCAGTGATATCACCCAGAGCACCAGCACTCAGGCTTGTCTGTTACTCAGCCTCCTTGCAGAAGACCACCATCCATAGGTTGCAGTGCTACTGCAGCCTGCCTAGAGCTGTGAAATTTTGCCCAGGTTCACAAAACAATGCCCACCCTTCATGCCCCATGAAACCCACAAACTCAAAGAGGGCATCTCATCTAGCAGGGATATGTTTGAGATACATTCCTGAACCTATGTTAGGCAAGGGAGGGATGTAACTGTAGCACACAGTAGGTTGGAGACACATGAGCTGGGATATTCAGTGACACCCGTGTCATGATAGTGTGAAGTAAGCATGAGGTAAGGAAGGGGTACCTACAGGCCTTGTGGGGAAACTAAAAGGCAAGTATGGATTGGAGATAAATTATGAGGGAAGAACAGGGCATTATGACTGATAAAGCATGTGGTCTAAGGGAGAGAGGTCTCTAAGAGAACTCCTACTATTAAATCCTGTGTGATTAGAAAAATATTTTAGAAACACCTGGAAATTTCTTTTTGTGCATCCTCTTTGGGATGTATGTTGTCAAGGCCAAAGGGGAAATTTGAGCTGCCTTGGAACTCAACTATTTGGAGAATCCTTCCTATTATTTATAGTAATAGGACACTCTCAGCAGTGTAAGTAAGCCTTGGTATTTAACATTTGCTTCTCTTCACTCACCAATTGTTTCTGAAAAGAGATGAATGAGACCAGGCTTCTAGCACCAACTTGCTACTTATGTACTTCTTGTTAATGGAGTAACTTGGTACCTGCTTGCACAAGGAGGGTCAGATTCTGAAACCCTAGTGGTGATACAACAACCCACATTTTAGAGACACAGAATAAGATAGTGGGCAGTAGTAGTAAGAGTGTGGCTCCCTCAGCAGACTTAAACTCAGACCCCAACTCTGTGGTTTAAGTGGTTTGATGCCTCAGCAAACCATTCAATGTCTCTATGTCTCTGTTTCCTCATTTGTAAATAAGTTTTTTGGGAGGATTAAATATGATAGTGTATGAGATGTTGAGCACTCCACCTGGCTTATGACAAAGGCTTAGTAAATATTAATTGTTATTAATTATGGAGCTGCTTTAATACAGTATATATTAAAAGTCTAGTGGCTCCCATCCCATTAAAATCTCCAAACCCATCATGCTAGTATTTGGTTTTGGGTTTCCCACTATCTTCTCACTTTTTTTTCTTGAATTACATATTCAATATGTATATACTTTTAAAATTACATATTCAATAATATTTATTGAGCATTTATTATGCTTAAACTAAAACAAGATAATGTATTGAATAATATTTTAGAATCCTATATTTACTTTATCTCCTTCAAGCTTCAAACTACTCTTGGCAGTTGACAATATCCTGAGCGTTTTATACCTGATAACTATAAAAACTTAGAGAAATTAAGTGGCTTAACCAAGGTTATACAGATAGTATCAGAGCTGGGATTCAATATAATTTGTCTGAAGCCAAGTCTCACTCTACCAACTTGACTTTCCTGATGTCACTGTAGGAGGGGAGGAGAAATTTAAGTCTCTCTTTAAGTTTGATTAAATGATGGTTTGAATACTTTGAAAAAAATTTCAAATTATTTTGACATCATGTGGCAATAGTGTAAGTCATAAAGAGCTGTATTTTGAAAACAGTTTTCAAATTTTGACTTTGGTTCTTTAGAATAGGTTGCTATAATGAGAACAGCTTTTGTCCATCTCTATTTCCCATGGATACTCAATTTTGTCCAGGTATTTATCCTGGCTCCACAAAGCCATATGCTTTGGGGCAGTGGACCTTGCCCCATCTCTAGAGGTTGGTCTGGTTGGTCTAAGGGGGGAAATCTAATTGCATTTGCTAGTAAATAGTTCAGCACTGGAGAAATGTGACCTCATTCTGGCTCTGACTTGAGGATAGATTTGGCTCTCCAAGACCCAGAAAATAATAATAAAAGCATCATGAAGAAAATAGGGTATAGAGCAAAATTTGGCAAAAATTATAAATAACAATGTATAAAAATGATTTTTAAAGGTGCTTCTTAAGGATCATGTTTTTTTATCTAATGTCTTTTAATAGAATAAGTTATTGGTACCCTTTATAAGTTAAAATTTTCTTGTGAATATGAATCTACTGCAAAAACTAATTCCAAACTTTGCCATCAGTTTGGAATTTGTTTTTTACTTGTCTCCTTTAAATGAGAACTTGTTGAAAGGTTATGGTAAGTCCTTGCTCCCTCATCTCAGCTGGACTGTGCTCTCAGCTTTTACATCAAGCATGGCCACTGCTTGGGCCCATAGGTAGAGATGACAACCCTTTTGTCAGATGTAAACTGTCTTCTGGTCCAGGGAATAATAACTGTGAGGGTTCTGTTAATAAAAGTCGCTAGTTTAGCCCGTTATTGTGGAATGATGTTTTCATGGAGTACTTATTTTCAACATTCAAGAAATCAGTAACATTGTCATTTTAATAGCTTCTTTTTATGGCAGATGCCATAAGCATATTTCCTTCCCCTTCCTAGCACACTGCCTATTATGCAGATACAACTTTAACCAAGAAAAGTTGTAAGAGGTATAAATAAATAATTTTGCATTTTTCTCATAGGACAAGCAACTAAATGCTAATTTGGAACCTGGCAAACTTGGCTTGCTTGTTAGAAAATTTTAGAATAATGTGCCCCCTTACTGCAATTCATGCCATATATTCTATTTTATATGGCAAATCCCCAAATGAATAAATGACTCCTGCTTCTCCTAATGCTATTTTCTGGAAGACAGGAAACTTATGCATGGCAGAGGCAGAAATTTAGTGTTACTTTCACTGACTGAATCCTATTTTTCATTTATATATTCCTACCATCCTAGGTTGAAATGATGTTATTTCTACAAGTGTATCTATATGATGACCCAAGATATCACCTCTGATGTTTCATGAACAACTTTATTCCATGAGATTTAATGTGCCTATATTTTAACAAATGCAGATAGACCTGGATATTGGTAGTTGCTGAGAATTTTGTGCATATTGGAATACTTGCATTAAATTTATTCTTTTCCAAAGTGGAATTTTGTTATTTTCTGATTAAAATTATTTCAAATATTGAAGAAATAATCCACATTCAAAGGCTAAATAGAACAAAGTGGAAGTCTGGTAATTCCATCTCTAAAACTTCTATTTAGGTTCAAAATTATTTTTCTTTTTTTTATTATGTACAGTTAGCCAGCATATAGTACATCATAAGTTTTTGTTGTAGTGTTCAACGATTCATTAGTTGCATATAACAACCAGTGTTCATCCCAACACGTGAAAAATCATTTTTCAACAAAGATTTCCTGAACACCAGTTGTGTGTCAGGCACTCCTCTCGGCACTGGGATTACAACTGTGGAGGGAACAAAGCCATGTTCTCTTGAGCTTATATTCTAGTTATAAGAGAAAGACGATACATCATTAAGGGTGCCTGGGTGGCTCAGTTGGTTAAGTTTCTGACTTTGGCTCAGGTTGTGATCTTTGGGTCCTGGGATCAAGCCCCGTGTCTGGTTCCATGCTCAGTGGAGAGTCTGCTTGTCCCTCTCCCTCTCCTCTTCCCTCTGCTCCTCCCCCTGCTCATTGTGCTCTCTCTCTCAAATAAATAGATAAATAATATTAAAAAAGAGAGAAAGATGATATATTAGTAAACTCATAAATACATGGCACCTGTGCTTTGGAAAAGGTAAACAATTAGAAAGTGGCAATTTGTGGAAAGGTGTTAATTTATATGGAGTAATCAGAGAAGGCCTCTTTGGTAAGGAGACACATAAAATGAACAATAAGAAGTAGATTTGACAACTGAGGGGGACTGATAGCTAGTATACACAGGTGTAGCCTACCAGTTTTTTAGTGTTGATTGGTCCCTGTTCCATACTTGTTTAATATATTGAAAATTCCTCCTGAGCATGATGGTATTAAAAAAAGGAGCAAAAGATATTAAAAATTTTGACAAGAATATTTCTTTAGAAGGATAGAGTGAGCAGTTGCTAAATTCTTCAAGGAACAAGGGGAATGAGTTGGAGGTATGGGTATGAATGCAACAAGGAAAGACAATGATGGTATGGCTTAATAGCTTGAACTTCACAATGCCTTAAGTGTTTTGGAGAGGAGGCCAAGACAACAATCCTTGAATGGCAATGGGGAATAAAGTAGACAGCTTCACCACCTCTTAAACCCAGTGAACCAATGGTGTGGGAGAGAAAAGATGCCAGTTGAGTTGGCTACATGCAAAGAAGCATCCTTAGAGGACAGCAGATTTCTGTTAGGATTGGAGGGAATATTTGTAGAAGTTAAGGATAAAAGATGTTCTGTCAATGACAGGTCGAGAGCCCTAGAGAGTATAGTAGTTGGTCAGAGAGATCAGTGAGTGGTAGAACCTTCAGTCAGGAGATATACAGATCCATGTGAATAAGAGCCCAGGTAATGGGACATCAGTAAGGAGTGCTTAAGGTTGAGTGTGGTGTTTCCTGAGGGCTTATCACAACGAAGGTGGGGAAGATGGAAAATGGTACCTTTCTAGGCAAGGCATAATTCCCTGGATTCCTGGTTCAGTTATGATAATGGATATGGAATGGAGGCAGAATATGCACTGTGGCATCTGTAGGATGAGAGAGAGACACTCTGTGAACTCTGTTCAATGCCATATAGTGGGCACCCCACAACCAGTTAGTCAAATAAATTCCATATCTCTGCTTCAATTATCCACATAATATCAAAATATCTGAATCAAAATGGAAAACTTCAACTAATTATCCAGATGGTTTTGAAATATTCAGATAATTTCAATATTTTGGACAAATTCTTTGTACAACTATTACTTTTGATCTAATGGTATTTGATATTTTAAAGACCTGCCTTTGCCTGGCTTGGCTAAAATTATATATGCCTGATATTCTGTAGATATTAAATCACCATTTTAGAAAGGAAGAGAGGCAGATCCTATATGAACTTAATTATTGGATGTGATTAAATCTCTTCAATTTATATAAACTTGTTCAAATGGATCAACATAGAAATTGTGAAAGCTGATCATGAGGAACCACCCTTTCTGGACAAGTGAAGTTAATCATTTAGCACCTTTGCTTTATATATCAGGTTCAAGAGCATCTGGGGAAAAGAAGAAAGAGCATTATACCGTAGAAGAGTCAGTGGAATGGATTTTAATCCCAATGGTGCAGGGCAGTGGTTTCTCAGGTTAACCAATGATTGCATAAATGAAGAAACAAATGTGGCCAAGGCCACAAATCACATAGTGGCACACATGGGATCAGATCCTGGAGACATAGAATCTTGAATTTTGTGTTCCTTTGATATCTGGAGCAACAATTTCTCTAAAGCTTTGTCAAATATCTTCCATTTGCCTGTTGGTTTGCAACCTTGGGTATTTCTCTGGTGAAATTTGAACTGGCCCCTGACATGAAAGGCAAGGAGAGACTGAAGAAAGAAGCAGACCACTGCAGATTGGTAGGTTGCAGATTTAATAAACAAAGGAATTTAAGAGACAGTCTTGAGTGCCCACAAGACAAGTAGATCTATGCATCCATCTGTTGGAAACTTAAAAGTTGACATAGAGACCTTAACTGTGTTCATTCATGTGTACCATCCAGGTGGTTTCAAGAACATATTGTTCTCTCAAGGCTGCATCCTGGAAAATAGCTCCCACTGTGGGAAAGTGAGTGGAACATACATTCTAAGGACAGGAGATGGGATAAGGAGCTTCTGATTGCCTAGGTCATTTAATGGTGATCAACTGAAGGTCATGTCCTCTCGACGACCTTCTCCAACATTATCTTCAAACTATCACCACAGGAGGATAAAACCACAGAGGTTGAGAAGGCTAAGCCTCAGGGCATTCTGTGGAGAGCAGTCAACAGATTTGAGTCCCTCTCCTAACAAACTCTGTTCTGAGCTCTGGGATGAAAGTCAGCAAATTGAGGATTAATTTGACACTTGCTTACTAAATACTGTGTTTCCTTCCTTCTTAGTTTCCTCAAGTGCCAAATGAATGGATAGGAGCAAATAGTCTCCAAAATTTCTTTAACCTGAACTGTAGATAACCCTCTGGAAATCTTAGGAGTCCAGAAAAAGATCTTCAGCCTTGCATATGATGGACCAATAAGCATCTCTGAAGTATTTTACTGAAAGTGGGCCTTGAGTTGCATCCTATGAGAAAAAGAATTATCAAACAGTTATACCCATTTGTTGGAATTTTATTCATACATAGGTATCAACACAAGTAGTTCATATGCACCTTAAGAATAAGAAATAACACGTTCCCTATGGGTTTAACATTTTTAGTTTTATTTCATGAAGGAGAAAAAGGCAGTTTACTTATTCTGCAATTACCATAGGTGGAAAGCTATCAATAAAATTCTGTGCTTTCCCCAGTGGTTATGCAATCCTAATAATTAAATCTACACATCTGCTAAATAACAGCAGATTCAAAGTCTAGCAATTTACATAGAAGAAAACAGATGTCTTTCTGGTATAATCTCTTCACTTTCATCATGAGTGCTGTGAACACTGCACACCCTGCAGTGATTAATCTATCAAAATACTCTACTCCATTTACTCCATTTTATTACATCCTGTGTCACAGGAGTTGGAGCAGCTGTTTCTGGATAGAAAGCAAAGAACTGGTACAAAATAAAATATCCTCTGAATAGGTGCAGCAAACCAATATTCTTGAATTATTAGAAAAGAGAGATCAAGTATTTAAAATAGGGTGATTTTCTGAAACTCCAGTGGAACTACTGTCTCAGTCAATGGCATGAGCAGTGAATGATCTGACACATACAATGGATAGGTGCATTTTTCCCTTCACTAAAAATACTTTTCAATGGAATCCTCTCCTTTGGAGTCGAAAACCCAAATTCATATCCTTTGTTAAACACAGCAATTTGGTTTAAAAAGCAGATTTTTTCCTAATTAACTTGCCATCAAGTAAAACCCATCTTTTTTTTTTAAAGATTTTATTTATTTATTTGAGAGAGAGAGAATGAGAGATAGAGAGCATGGGAGGGAAGAGGGTCAGAGGGAGAAGCAGACTCCCCGTCGAGCAGGGAGCCCAATGTGGGACTCGATCCCGCGACTCCAGGATCATGACCTGAGCTGAAGGCAGTCGCTTAACCAACTGAGCCACCCAGGCACCCAAGTAAAACCCATCTTAAGGAGAAAATACAATATGTGAGATCATGCAAAATTCTGGAAACTTGTGTTGAGAGGTTTGGGTAGAAAAAAAAGCATTTATTATTTCAGATAAATTTATTCAGCTATGAAAAATGTTATGAAACAGAACATTGAAAATTTTTAGGATGAGTTACCAAATGGATTTTCATTGCTGAAAATGAGATATAGAAAGGATAGCAAATGGAGAAATTTTAAAAATATACATATTTTTAATTCATTCTTAGGAGAAAAAAATATTTCACCAGATAAGCAACTCTTAAACTTTTGTGGGAGTAAGAATCCCTTGAATGCTAAAACCCCCAGATATTCTCATTCAGAGAATCTATGATAAAGTTCAGGAATCTAAATTTTTAAGATGTTGCTAGTTAATTCTGATGCAGGTCATCTTTGTACTATTCTGAGAAACACTGTCTAGATAACTGCTCAGATAAACATTTAACAGTACTATGTATCATGTAGTATGTGCACATAGTAAGCACTCAACATATGTTTGCTGAATGCATGGAACAAGTAAGAACTCTATCTTTGAACTTAGACATCTGTATTTAGGTCCCAGTTCTTCCTTTTGCTAGCTTTTTCATTTTGGGATGAATATTCTCTCTTAGCCTCAGTTTTCTTATCTATAAAATGAATACACACATACTTAACTTTCCAGGGTTATCTACAAGGTTTATGATTAATGATTAAATTCCCAGAAATATTTGTCTACACTTTCTACCTTCAATTCCTTTCCTCTAATTCTTTCTTAAGTTTATATTGGGCTTCTGTTCCCATTACACTATGAAAACTCTGCTCTTGTTGGGGTTACAAATGACGACCATATTGCTGAATCTAGTGTTCAGGACTCAGTCTTCTTCTTACTTGACTTATTAACAGAATTTGTACAATTACTCTGTTTCCTCTTCAATAGAATTTCTTTACATATGCTCTAAGAGCACATTTTCATGTTTTTTTTCCCTACCTCACTATTGTTCCTTCTTAGTTTCCTTTGCTCCCTTCTTCTCTTATACTTGATCTATTAATATTGGAGTACTCCAGGGCACAACCCTTGGTCATCTTTTTTTATCTACATTCACTCTCTGGCTTTAGATACCACATCTGATGACAACCAAGTTTATATCTCTAGTCTGCACTTTTCTCCTGAACATATCAGAATCATATATCAAACTGTTTAACCAAATCATATGTTTCCACTTTGATATCTAGAAGACACTTGAGATTTAGCATGGCTAAAACTGAATAGCTGATTTCTCCTCCAGTCCCCAAAACCTAGTCCTTCTTCATTTTGGTTGATGATAACTTTATCTTCATAATTGCTAAGGACAAAAAACCTTGGCATCACACTCGATTCCTCTCTTTATTTCAAATTCAAATCTGATCCATCAGGTTCTTTCATTTCTTAGCACTTCCACTGTTATCACTGTGATGTGAGCTACCATGATCTTTGGCTTGAAATACCTACCTAATTTCCCTACTTCCACCTTTATCTCCTTAATTTGTCTATTCTTTACAAAGTGACAAGAGCAATCCTTTTAAAATATGAGTCTGATCTTATTATTCCCTTGGTCAAAACCATTCAGTGGCTTCCCATCTCCCTCAGGGAAAAAGCCAAGTTCTCATGATCTACAAGGCTCTATGATATGGTCTCCATTTCTCCTCTAACCTTATTTCCTCATCTTTATTCCCATCCATCCCAACTGGCCTCTTTGTTGTTCCTAAAACTAACATGACTGCACTGACTATTCCATCTACCTGAAACGCCCTTCCTCCAGGTATTCCTATTGATTTCTCCCTAACCTTTGGCAAGTCTTTGCTCAAAAGTCACCTGTTTAATGAGACCTCTCCTGACTACCCTACTTAAAACTATAACCTTTACCTTTTCCCTTACTCTCCCTATCTCCCTTCCCATTTTATTTTTATATATAGCATGTATCACTCCCTATACTATATGCTTTTCTTATTATTTCTATTGTTAATAAAGACAATTTGAAAATAATTTCATTTAATATATAACTGATTTTTTCTCTTTATTCAAGTTGATTATAATAGGTAACATGTAGAAAGGGCTCACAATGTGCTAAACTTTATGCTTTACATATACCACCTTTTCAAATATTTACGAATGACCATAAAGAAGGTATAATTATTATCATTCCTATTTTGCAGGTGAGGAATATGATGCATAGAGAGGTCAAGTGACTTGCTCAAAGTCACACAGTTATTAAGCTTTGGAATTTGGACTAAGAACAAGGAGCCTTCTGCAGACTCTGCTTTCACAATGCCTTAGGCAAATAATCACTTGGAGTCACATAATTACTCAGTGACTAGTTGTGTTCAAAATACTGGTTGTTTGATAGTTTAAAATTACTTTTAAACAGATGTGTGTCATATGTGGTTGGCCCTTGATTCACTTTTCAGATAGTCCATATCATCTTCTCTTTTCTCTGTTCCTATAACTTATCTTTTAAATTGCTAAGTATTTATCTCTATTTCTTACATTTTGACTGCTAGAGGCTAATCAAGTGCATGCCCCATCTAAGAAAAATTTTTATAGGTGTGTTATAGGCCTATTGAGTTCCTCCAGCTTGGTCCATTTTCTTTTCTTCTATAAAAATAACAGCTTGGCATCAAACAAGTTTTCAAGGAGACCCAGATGGTGAATAGTAATTTTAACAGATACATTGTTCAGTTTTAAAAATATATCAGTCTGGTCATTAATGAAAGTCAGGAAATTGCTTTACTGTAGTGAAGTACTGTCAAAAGACCATTTATAAATTTTAAGGATACTACTTTTTCAATTAAATTTAAATATTATAATGAATGAAGAGAAAGGTTCACCCACTCATAAGAACTCATATAAACACAAAGGTAAAAAAAAAACGTGAAGATTATCAAAGTATTTGTAATAACTATGAGTAGAAACCTCAAGAGCACAATGTAAAGTGTCAGTGCTAAATGACTGCCATTATATTTTAACCTAGTTTGCCTGTGTTATTTTTAATCTTTTGACTTATATTGTGAAGGTGTGTTATATACTAAAGACCAAATCTTTTATTGAGTTCAAATTCCAATTGAGGTCATCAGTGATTACAGGAGTACTCATAAATAATATTCCCTATTTTCTGGGTTGAGGTTAGGATTTTGAGAGTCCATTAATAATGTTTTTTTTTTTTATATATATATTCACTATACCTGGATAGAGTCAAGGTTAGATTGTCCTAAAGAAGATAGGGAAAAAAAAGTGCACTGACTTTGGGATAACCTGGAGAAAGTTAATGGAAAGACTATGGGTCAAAGTACTGAAAACCGAATAATTAACTATAAAAACTATAGACTTCTTTTGATGTTTAGCTTTAGTTTTAAAAATTATTTTGGAACTTGAAGTCACCTCTGTGAGTATGTAATTATACTTTGTGGTGTGACATGTGACATCTGATGGCTCTTTTTATCGATGTATGAATATATGTAAACTTTTTAGGCAGTTATTTTCTTTGGGTAGATTATTCAGTATTGTCTGAAAAATGGAGGATATAGTGAACCCGAGAATATTAATTCACAGATAAAACTGGGTTCTAATGAGTTATGTATACTTTTGTGCAATGGATAATGTTTTTGCCCACTTGACATTTATTTATTCCTGTTTTCCTTCTTCTAATGGAACTTTAGTTTGAATATCCACCTCATTCTTCTACTACAGGGAAAGCTTACTCTATTCCAGGGAAGGTAGATTCTCATTAGTCTAAACTATTTAGTATACGATCTTCCTCTGAAGACTGCTAGCAACTCAAGGGTTGATACATGACTTGTTTTGTCCATTCAGGTTCTGGAAAGGGATGCATATTCCCCAAGTGTGGGAGAGGTCTTTCTTTTTCCTGTTTAATATGAACAAGAAAGCATGAAGTTCTAAAGGTAAATATAGCCAACTTGGAATCATGAACAATAACTCGAGATGAAGCTGGCACTGATGGTAGTTGAGTAGAGGGAAAGACAGAACCTGTATCTTTGATAATAGACTGACCTGTCTGATTGAACTGGACAAATAGAACCATACCTGTGTTGCTTCCATTAATGTAGATAATCAATATCCTAATTGTATTAACCAGTTTGAGGTTTTACTACATGCTATATTTGCAGCTTGTCTTAGTCAGCTTGGGCTGTTTTAACAAAACAGCCACCTAGGTGGCTTATATAACAGATTATTTCTTTCTCACAGGTGGCTTACATAACAGATTATTTCTTTCTCACAGTTCTGGAGACTGGGAAGTCCAACATTAGTATGCTAATAGACTCGGTTCTCAAGAAGAGGGCCCTCTTTCTGGCTAGCACATGGCTGCCTTCTTACTGTGTCCTCACATGCTGACAGAAGAAGCTCTGGTGCCTCTTTCTTTTTCCTTTAAGGATGTTAATCCCATCATAGGGGATTCAATCTTCATGACTTCATCTAAATCTAAATACCTCCCAAAGGTCCAATCTCCTAATAGCACCATAATGGGGTTTAGGGCTTTAATATAAATTTTGGAGGGGCACATTCAGTCCATCACATTCTGTTTCTGGCTTCCCAAATTCATGTTCTTGTCACATACAAAATAAATCCAATCCATGTCAATAACCCTAAAAATCTCTACTTGTTCCAGTATCAACTCTAAAGTCCAAAGTCTAGAGTTTTATCTAAATATATCCGAATTAGACCTAAGTGCAACTCTGGGGCACCTAGCTGACTCAATCTGTAGAGTATGCAACTCTAGATCCCAGGGTCATGAGTTCGAGCCCCACATTGGGAGTGGAGCCTACTTTAAAAATTAAAAAAAAAAAAAGTAAAAAAAAACAATATAAGTGCAACTGGAGGGATGATTCATCCTGAGGGAAAATTCCTCTCCAGCAATTAACCTGTGAGACCAGATAAGTTATGCACTTCCCAAATACAATGATATGACTGGGATAGGATAGGCATTATTACTTCAAAAGGAAGAACTTAAGGCTGGAGAACAATCTTCTTTGGTTCAGCGGTCTTCCTTCAGGACCCACTGAAGTGGCAATCTTGCCCCTGCATCTCTGCCTGGTGGGGGTCATGCCTCCAAGACTCGGCTGGGCTGGGTTCAATCCTCCAAGTCTCCTGGTAACCATGCCCCCAAAGCTACAGGGAAGTTGCCTTCTAGCCTGTTGAAATTGAGGTTGATAGCCCCACACTTAGAAACCAAGGAGGGAGTTCTGATAATCCTTGAATTGCCTCAGGGGTCATTCTTCCCTTGTCTTGAAGAATAGAGCATGTTTGCAGCTGAAAACTCTATAATCTGGTCCTGTAGTATCTAAAGAAGTCTGACAGTTTTCATTCATGCTGTAGACTGAGTATTTGTGTCTCCTTAAAATTTATATGGGGCACCTGGGTGGCTCAGTCAATAAAGCATCTGCCTTTGGCTCAGATTATGATCTAAGGGTCCTGAGATTGAGTCCCAAATTGGGCTTCCTGCTCAGTGGGGAATCTGCTTTCTCTCTCTGCCTCTGCCCATCCCCCCTGCTATGCTCTATCTCTCTCTGTCATGCTTTCTCTCAAATAAATAAATAAAATCTTTAAAAAAATTTATATATTGGGAGGAAGAAGGGAAGATGGTGGAAGAGTAGGAGAACATTGTTTCATCTGGTCCCTTTTTTCCTTTTTCTTCTTTTTTGGTTTCTGACCTCTTTTGATTTGTCTAGTGTGTATTTCACATGGGTTGTGGTTGATATTTTTGATTTTGTTCTCTCCTTCTTCAATTCTTCTCTGGGCAAAATGACTAGAAGGAGTAATTCACAACAAAAGAAAGAACCAGAGGTAATACTCTCTGCCACAGACCTAATGGTTAGGGATATAAGTAAAATGTCAGAGCTGGAATTCAGGATAACAATTATAGAGTTATTAGCTGGGCTTGAAAAAAAGCATAAAAGACAATAGAGAATCCCTTAGTATAGAAATAAAATCTAATCAGGCCAAAATTAAAAATGCTTTAACAGACATGCAGTCTAAAATGGATGCTCTAATGACTAGGGTAAATGAGGGAGAAAAGAAAGTCAGTGATGTAGAAGACAAGATGATGGAAAGGAAGAAAGCTGGGAAAAGAGAAAAACAACTAACAGGCCACGAGGGGAGGCTTTGAGAAATCAGTGACACCATAAAATGAAATGGTATTAGAATTATTAGGGTCCCAGAGGAAGAAGAAAGAGAGAGAGGGACAGAAGGTATACTTCAGAAAAGCAGCTGAGAACTTTCATAATCTGGGGAAGGAAACAGGCATTCAAGTCCAGGAGACACAGAGTACCCCCCTCAAAATCAGTAAAAATAGGTCAGCACGCTGAAATATAATAGTGAAGCTTGAAAATTTCAGAGATAAAGAGAAAATCCTGAAAGCAGCTTGAGACAGAAGGTCCTTAACTTACAGGGGTAGGAACATTAGATTGGCATCAGACCTATTCACAGGGACTTGGCAGGCCAGAAAGGGCTGGCATGATATATTCAGGGTAATAAATGAGAAAAACATGCAGCAAAGAATACTTTATCCAGCAAGGCTGTCATTCAGAATGGAAGGAGAGATAAAGAGCTTCTAAGACAAACAGAAACTAAAAGAATTTGTGACCATTAGACCAGCCTTGCAAGAAATATTAAAGGGGATCCTGTAAACAAAGAGAGAGTCCAAAATTAACATAGGCCAGAAAGAAACAGAGACAATCTACAGAAACAGGGACTTTGCAGGCAATACAATGTCACCAAATTCATACCTTTCAATAGTTACTCTGAATATAAATGGGCTAAATGCTCCAATCAAGACACAGGGTATCAGAATGGATAAAAAAGCAAGACCCATCCTTATGCTGTCTACAAGAGACTCATTTAGACCCAAAGACACCTCCAGATTGAAAGTGAAGGGGTGGAGAACTATTTATCATGCTATTGGACCTCAAAGGAAAGCTGGGATAGCAATCCTTATATCAGAAAAATTAGATTTTAAACCAGAAACTGTAGTAAGGGATGAAGAGGGACAGTATATCATACTTAAAAGGTCTATCCAGCAAGACCATCTAGTAAGTATAAATATTTATGTTCAACATGGAAGCAGCCAATTATATAAACCAATTAATAAGCAAAATTAAATACACACATTGATAATAATACAATAGTAGTAGGGAACTTCAACACCCCATTCATAGCAATGGACAGGTCATCTAAGCAGAAGATCAACAAGGAAACGAGGGCATTGAATGACATACCAGACCAGATGGACTTCACAGATGTATATACAGAGTATTTTATCTGAAAGCAACAGAATACACATTCTTCTCCAGTGCACATGAAACTTTCTCTAGAATAGATCACATACTGGGTCACAAATCAGGTCTTAACAGTACCAAAAGATTGGGGTTATTCCCTGCATATTTTCATAACCACAACACTTTGAAACTTGAGCTCAATCACAAGAGGAAATTGGAAGGAACTCGAACACTTGGAGGTTAAAGAGCATCCTACTAAAGAATGAATGGGTCAACCAGAAAATTAAAGAAGAATTAAAAAAATTCATGGAAACAAATAAAATTGAAAACACAACTGATCAAAACCTTTGGGATATGGCAAAGGAGGTCCTAAGTGGGAAGTACATAGCAATACAAGCCTTTCTCAAAAAATTAGAAAAGTCTCAAATACATAAGCTAACTTTACACCTAAAGGAGCTGGAGAAAGAACAGCAAATAAAGCCTAAACCAAGCAGGAGAAGAGAAATAATAAATATTAGAGTAGAAATCAATGAAATAGAAACCAAAAAAAAAACAACAAAAAACAGTAGAACAGAACAATGAAACTAGAAGCCTGTTCTTTCAAAGAATTAATAAGATAGATAAAACCCTAGCCAGACTTATCAAAAAGAAAAGAGAAAGTAGCCCAATTAATAAAATCATAAATGAAATAGGAGAGATCATTACCAATGCCGAGGAAATACAAACAGTTTTAAGAACATATTATGAGCAACTTTATGCCAACAAATTGGGCAATCTGGAAGAAATGGATACATTCCTGGAAACTTATAAATTACCAAAACTGGAACAGGAAGAAATAGAAAACCTGAACAGACCCATAACCAGCAAAGAAATTCGAACATTACTTTGATCCCCAAACCAGACAAAGACCCCACCAAAAAGGAAAATTACAGACCAATATCCCCGATGAACATGGATGCCAAAATTCTCACCAAGATACAAGCCAATAGGATCCAAAAGTACATTAAAAGGATTATTCCTGGGCTGCAAGGGTGGGTCAACATTTGCAAATCAAATCAATTAACATGATACATCACATTAATAAAAGAAAGGACAAGAATCATATGATCCTTCCAATTGATGCAGAAAAAGCATTTGACAAAATACAGCATCCTTTCTTGATTACAACTCTCCACAGTGTAGGGATAGAGGGAACATACCTCAATATCATAAAAGCCATCTATGAAAAGCCCACAGAGTATCATTCTAAATGGGGAAAAATTGAAAGCTTTTCCCTTAAGGTCAGGAACACAACACAAGGATGTCCATTCTCACCACTGTTATTCCACATCATACTAGAAGTCTTAGCCTCAGCCATCAGACAACAAAAATAAGTAAATGGCATTGAAATTGTAAAGAAGTCACACTCTCACTCTATGCAGATGACATGATACTT
This sequence comes from Eumetopias jubatus, assembly GCF_037043125.1. Lineage (NCBI taxonomy): Eukaryota > Metazoa > Chordata > Mammalia > Carnivora > Otariidae > Eumetopias > Eumetopias jubatus. Next base: position 81,547,355 of record NW_028274819.1, on the reverse strand, counting down.
GATGTGGAAAATCCAAAAGACTCCACCCCAAAATTGCTAGAACTCATACAGGAATTCAGCAACATGGCAAGATATTAAATCAATGCACAGAAATCAGTTGCATTTCTATACACTAATAATGAGACAGAAGAAAGAGAAATTACAGAATCAGTTCCATTTACAATTGCACTGACAACCATAAGATACCTAGGAATAAACCTAACCAAAGAGGTAAAGGATCTGTACTCTAAAATCTACAGAACACTTATGAAAGAAATTGAGGAAGACACAAAGAAATGGAAAAATATTCTGTGCTCATGGATTGGAAGAATAAATATTGTGAAAATGTCTATGTTACCCAGAGCAATTTACACATTCAATGCAATCCCTATACAAATTACCATCGACATTTTTCACAGAGCTGAAACAAACAATCCTAAAATTTGTATGGAATCAGAAAAGACCCAGAATAGCCAGGGGAATGCTGAAAAAGAAAACCAAAGCTGGTGGCATCACAATGCCTGACTTCAAGCCATATTACAAAGCTGTGATCATCAAGGCAGCATGGTACTGTTGCAAAAACAGATACCTAGATCAATGGAACAGAATAAAGAGCCCAGACAGGGACCCTCAACTCTATGGCCAAATGAGCCTTGACAAAGCAGGAAAGAATATCCAATGGAAAAAGGACCGTCTCTTCAACAAATGGTGCTGGGAAAATTGGACAGCCACATGAAGAAGAATGAAACTGGACATTTTCTTACACCATACACAAAGATAAATTCAAAATGGATGAAAGACTTAAATGTGAGACAGGAACCCATCAAAATCCTAGATAAGAACACAGGCAGCAACCTCTCTAACCTCGGCCACAGCAACTTCTTGTTAGATACATCTCCTAAAGCAAGAGAAACAAAAGCAAAAATGAACTATTGGGACCTCATCAAGATTAAAAGCTTCTGCACAGCAAAGGAAATAGTTAACAAAACTAAAAAGAAACCTACAAAAAAGGAGAAGATATTCACAAATGACATATCAGATAAAGGGCTGGTATCCAAGATATATAAAGAACTTATGAAACTCAACACCCAAAAAACAAATAGCCCAGCCAAGAAAAGGGCAGAAGACATGAACAGACATTTCTCCAAAGAAGACATACAAATGGCCAAGAGACACATGAAAAAATGCTCCAAATCATCTGCCATCAGGGAAATACAAATCAAAACCACAATGAGATACCACCTCACACCAGTCAAAATGGCTGAAATTAACAAGACAGGAAAAACAAATGTTGGTTAGGATGTGGAGAAAGGGGAACCCTCTTACACTGTTGGTGGGAATGCAAGCTGATACAGCCACTCTGGAAAACAGTATGGAGGTTCCTCAAGAAGTTAAAAATAGAGCTACCATATGACACAGCATTACTAGGTATTTACCCCGAAGATACAAATGTATTGATCCAAAGGGGCACCTGCACCCCAATATTTATAACAGCAATGTACACAGTAGCCAAACTGTGGAAAGAGCCAAGATATCCATTGATAGATGACTGGATAAAGAAGATGTGGTTCATATATACAATGGATATTACTCAGCCATCAGAAAGGATGAATACTTAGCATTTACATCAATGTGGATGCAACTGGAGGGTAATTATGCTGAGTGAAATAAGTCAGTCAGAGAAAGACAATTATCATATGGTTTCACTCAAATGTGGAATACAAGAAACAGTGCATAGGATCATAGCGGAAGGAAGGGAAAACTGAATGGGAAGTTATCAGAGAGGGAGAAAAACCATGAGAGACTCTGAACTATAGGAAACAGAGGATTTCTGGAGGGGAGGTGTATAGGGGGATGGAGTATGTGAGTGATGGGCATTAAGGAGGGCACATGATGTGATGAGCACTGGGTGTTATACACAACTGATGAATTATTGAACACTATATCTGAACGTAATGATGTTCTATATGCTGGTTAACTGAATTTAAATACAAAAATAAAATAAAATTTATATGTTGAAACTTCTCAGTGTGATGGTATTTGGAAGTGGGGGCCTTTGAGCAGTGATCATGACTATGGAGTCCTCACGATGAGATTAGTGTCCTTGTGAAAGGGATACCACAGAGAGCTCCCTCTCCCCTTTTGCCACGTGAGGTTATAGTGAAAAGACAGATGTCTATGAACTAAGAAGCAGGCCCTCACCAGACACTAAATTTGTTGGTGACTTGATCTTAGACTCCCCACCCTCCAGAACTAAGAAATAAATTTGTATTGTTTATAAGATACCAAGACTATGGTATTCTGTTCTAGCAACCCAAAATGACTAAGACAGTTCATTTTGTCCCATTTATTTCCCCTTCCATTCAAACTGGCAGTGTTTCCACTGGGATGACTGATTAGGTCTGTGGTTCACATCTATGCTAATCTTATCAAATGGTTGTTCAGCCACACTCATGGTATTCTTTGAAATATGGATAGGCTGAGAATTTTCCAAATCTTTAAGTTCTGGTTTCTTTTTGCTTAACAATTCTTACTTAAATTTATTTCTTTTTTCTTGAAATTTACTGTAAGTAATCAGAAAGAAACTAGCAAATCCTTCAACACTCTGCTTAGAAATTCTCTCAGCTAAATAATATAATTTTATCAAGTGTCTACCTTCTACAATACACTAGAACATGAACACAATTCAGCCAAGTCTTTCACTACTTTATAACAAGGATCAAATTTTCTCCATTGTCCAGTAACATGTTCCTCATTTCCATCTAAGCCTTCACCAGAATGCCTTTCACTATCCATATTTCTCCCAACATTCTGTTCATGATTATTTATGTATTCTCTAAGAAGATGGAAACTTTCTGTATAGCTCTCCTCTTTTCTTTCTGAGGTCTCACCAGAATCACCTTTAACAGTCTCTTCGCAGAAATCTCTACTTTTTCTAGCATGTCTCTCAAAACTCTTCCAGCCTCAGTCCATTACCCAAAGCCACTTTTATATTTTAATTATCTCCCAAAATAATTACAGTGGGGGTTAGGACTTCAAAATATGAATTTTGGGAGGATGTAATTAAGTGCATAACACAACTAAAACATTATACTGTTACAAAATTAAAATTCCATGTTAAAATTATAACTGATATCTCCCTGGCCAACAAAGATCAATGTATAGTTTGTTTTGATTCTTATTCTGCAGTTTATGGTGGCCTAAAGCCTCCCCTCTAGATTTCTGCAAATATCTCAGAGGCCTAATAGTGTTGCTTTTCTGGCTAAACAGCCTTCTGGTATAGTAAATGCATAATGTTTACCACACCATATTGATCCACATGAAATGTCGTCTTTTTGGTCTTTCCACAAAAGAATTCATTTACCATGAGTTATAGACTTTAATGAGCTTATACAGAATTTGATAAAGCTTTTATAGAAGGGACGGGAAAGGGGGTTACATTGCACCCATACAAACAACATTAACAAATATTTTATAGTTTTTGACAAGTAGTTTTTGTCCTTGGGAGATGTATGGTAGTACATGCAAGTATATTGTTTTAGTGCATGTGAGTGTGTGTGTGCATGTGTTAGTATGTAGTGCTTGGTCCATTAGTTACCTACTAGAAAAGATTGGTCAGATTAAACACATTCATATGCAGTTCATTAACAAAGTTTGAGAATGTGACTGTATTTGGAGGGTGCCTTCATCAGCTTGGGTTGGCATAACAAAATACCATAGATTGGGTAGCTTAAAAACAGACATTAATTCATCAGAATTATGGAGGCTGAAAGCCCAAAATCCCCAAATGCCAGCTGATTCAGTTCTTGTCAAGAACACTTTTCCTGGCTTCTCTCTTTATCTTCACATGGTGGAGAGAAAGAGAGCTTTTTTCTCTTTTCATCTTCTAAAAAGGACACTAATCCAACTCTCATGACCTTGTCTAAACCTAATTACTTTCCAAAAGCCCAACTTCCAAGTGCCATCACATGAGGGGTTAGGGCTTTATGGGTGTGGGGGCGGAGCAAGATGGCGGAGGAGTAGGAGACCTGGATTTTGTCTGGTCTCGGGAATTCAGCTGGATAGGGATCAAACCATTCTGAACACCTACGAACTCAACAGGAGATCAAAGGAAAGAATAGCAACAACTCTCTGGACAGAAAAGTGACCACTTTCTGGAAGGTAGGACGTGCGGAGAAGTGAATCTGAGGCAATATTCGGGAGGGTAGATGGTGGGGGAGGGGGCCTCCATCGGCTTCTTCTGGCAAGTGATAGAGCAGCGGAGCACAAAATCGGAACTTTTAGAATCGGTTCCGCTGAGGGACATCATTCCAGTGGCTAAGCGGGGGGTGGAACCCTCGCGGGACAGGGTGGTCTCAGGACCCTCAGGGTCACAAAAGACCAGGGGTGCCTGAGTGCGGCAGAGCTCCCAGGTATCAGAGTGGGGAAGCTGGCTGCAGAGACGGAGCTGAGGAGCGGGATCTCAGCTCGAGGTTGCCATAAACTGATCCGCGGCACGGTTGGGCCACTGCTCCTCCTGCAGGGACCCAACAAGCGGCAGATCCAGGGAGACTTCCCTTTCCTCCCTGGGAAGAGCAGTGTGGGAGCGCACCGCAGGGATCTGCTGGGTTTGGAGACTCCACACTGAGTTGGGTGCCAGAGACAGAAAAGCTCGGTCACAAGGCGGGTGAGCACAGAGTGCGGCCGGAGATGGGAGTGATTGACTGCTTTTCTCTGGGGGCGCACTGAGGAGTGGGGCCCCACTTGGCTCCTCTGGGGCAGAGATTGGGAGGCCGCCATTTTCACTCTCATCGTCCAAAGCTGTACGGGAAGCTTTCAGGGAACAAAAGCTCCCGAGAGCAAACCCGAGCAGATTACTTAGCCTGGACCAGACAAGGGCAGGGCAATTCTGCCTCCAGCAAAGACATTTGGGAACCATGGCAACAAGCCCCTCCCCCAGAAGGTCAGCAAGAACCGCCCACCAAGACCAAGTTTACCAATCAATGAGAACGGCAGAACTCCAGAGCTAGGGGAATACTGCACATAGAATCCATGGCTTTTTTACCATGATTCTTTAGTCTTTCAAAGTTATTTTTTTTTAACTGTCCCCTTTTTTGAATTTTTCTTTTTCTGTTTTTCAACCAACATCTTATCAAACTCTTTTTTAAAAAACATTTTTATTTTTCATTTTTAGAGTCATATTCTATCCCTTCATAGTAGTTACCCTTATTTTTGGCATATATATATATCAGTTGTTCTCTCTTTAAAATTTTGAGATACAGTTTCTTCTAGCAGATGAAAATATACCCTAAACCTCTAGTGTATGGCTTTGTTCTAGTCTCCTGCCTGATCACATTCTCTCCCCACTTTTTTTTCCCTCACTTTTTTATAAATGCTCTTCTTTTTTCAAGCAACTTCTTCTCTTACCAATTCCTTTTATAAAATCTTTTATACTTTTCATCTTTACAGTCATATTCCATGCCTTCATCATATCAACCCTTATTTTTCTACATATAAAAGTTTTTCTTTCTTTAAAAATTTGGGAGGCACTTTCTTCTAACAGACCAAAATACACCCAAAATCTAGTGTGTGGCACTGATCTATGCACCAGCCTGATCATATTTGATCATGTTCTGTTTTTTTTTTTTTGTTTTGTTCTGTTTTTGTTTGTTTTTATCTTTTTCTTTTTCTTTATTTCCATTTCTTTCCCCCCGGCTTAAGGTCTTTTCTGATTTGTTTAGAGTATATTTTCTGGGGACGTTGTTACCGTATTAGCATTTTGTTCTCTCATTCATTTATTCTCCTCTGGACAAAATGACAAGATGGAAAAAATCACCTCAACAAAAAAAAACAAGAGGTAGTACTGACTGCCAGGGACCTACTCAATACAGACATTAGTACAATGTCGGATCTAGAGTTAAGAATCATGATTTTAAAGATACCAGCTGGGCTTGAAAAAAGCATGGAAGTTATTAGAGAAACCCTTTATGGAGAAATAAAAGAACTAAAATCTAAACAAGTCAAAATCAAAAAGGCTATCAATGAGGTGCAATCAAAAATGGGGGCACTAACTGCTAGGATAAATGAGGCAAAACAGAGAATCAGTGATATGGAAGAATAAATGATGGAAAATAAAGAAGCTGAGAAAAAGAGAGATAAACGACTACTGGATCACGATGGCAGAATTTGAGAGATAAGCAATACCATAAGATGAAACACCATTAGAATAATTGGGATCCCAGAAGAAGAAGAAAGAGAGAGAAAGGCAGAAGGTATATTGGAGCAAATAATAGCAGAGAACTTCCCTAATGTGGGGAAGGAAACATGCATCAAAATCCAGGAGGCACAGAGAAACCCTCTCAAAATCAATAAAAATAGGTCAACACCCTGACATCTAATAGTAAAACTTACGAGTCTCAGAGACAAAGAGAAAATCCTGAAAGCAGCTCGGGAGAAGAGATATGTAACCCACTATGATAGAAACATTAGATTGGCAACAGACCTATCCACAGAGACCCGGCAGGCCAGAAAGGACTGCCTATGATATCTTCAGAGCAATAAATGAGAAAAATATGCAGCCAAGAATACTATATCCAGCTAGGCTCTCATTGAAAATAGGAGAGATAAAAACCTTCTAGGACAAACAAAAACTAAAGGAATTTGCAAACACGAAACCAGCCCTACAAGAAATATTGAAAGGGGTCCTCTAAGCAAAGAGAGAGCCTAAAAGCAACATAGACCAGAAAGGAACGCAGACAATATACAGTAACAGTCACCTTATAGGCAATACAATGGCACTAAATTCATACCTTTCAATAGTTACCCTGAATGTAAATGGACTAAATGCCCCAATCAAAAGACACAGGCTATCAGATTGGATTAAAAAACAAGACACATCCATCTGCTGTCTGCAAGAGACTCATTTTAGACCCAAAGACACCCCCAGATTGAAAGTGAGGGATTGGAAAACAATTGACCATGTTAATGGACACCAAAAGAAAACTGGGGTGGCAATCCTTATGTCAGACAAATTAGATTTTAAAACAAAGACTGTAATAAGAGATGAGGAAGGACACTATATCTTACTTAAAGGGTCTATCCAACAAGAAGATCTAACAATTGTAAATATCTGTGCCCCGAACATGGGAGCATACAATTATATAAGGCAATTAATAACCAAAGCAAAGAAACACATTGACAACAATACAATAATAGTGGGGGACTTTAACACCCTCCTGACTGAAATGGACAGATCATCTAAGCAGAAGATCAACAAGGAAATAAAGACTTTAAATGACACATTGGACCAAATGGACTTCACAGACATATTCAGAACATTCCATCCCACAGCAACAGAATACACATTTTTCTCTAGTGCCCATGGAACATTCTCCAGACTAGATCACATCCTAGGTCACAAATCAGGCCTCAAATGGTACCAAAAGATTGGGATTATTCCCTGCATATTTTCAGACCACAATGCTTTGAAACTAGAACTCAATCACAGGAGAAACGTCAGAATGATACTCAAATACTTGGAGGCTAAAAGGGCATCCTACTAAAGAATGAATGGGTCAACCAGGAAATTAAAGAAGAATTAAAAAAATTCATGGAAACCAATGAAAATGAAAACACAACTGTTCAAAATCTTTGGGATACAGCAACGTCAGTCCTGAGAGGAAAGTATATAGCAATACAAGCCTTTCTCAAGAAACAGGAAAGGTCTCAAATAAACAACCTAACCCTACACCTAAAGAAGCTAGAGAAAAAATAGCAAATAAAGCCTAAACCAAGCAGAAGAAGACACATAATAAAGATCAGAGAAGCAATCAATGAAATAGAAACCAAAAGAACAGTAGAACAGATCAACGAAACTAGGAGCTGGTTCTTTGAAAGAATTAACAAGATTGATAAACCCCTGGCCAGACTTATCAAAAAGAAAAGAGAAATGACCCAAATCCACAAAATCATGAATGAAAGAGGAGCGATCACAACCAACACCAAAGAAATACAAACAATTATAAGAACATATTATGAGCAACTCTATGCCAGCAAATTAGATAACCTGGAAGAAATGGATGCATTCCTAGAGATGTATCAATGACCAAAACTGAACCAGGAAGAAATAGAAAACCTGAACAGACCTATAACCACTAAGGAAATTGAAGCAATCATCCAAAATCTCCCAACAAACAAAAGCCCAGGGCCAGATGCTTCCCAGGGGAATTCTACCAAACATTTAAAGAAGCATTAATACCTATTCTCCTGAAACTGTTCCAAAAAAAAGAAATGGAAGGAAAACTTCCAAACTCGTTTTATGAGGCCACCATTACCTTGATCCCCAAACCAGAGAAAGATCCCATCAAAAAGGAGAATTACAGACCAATATCCTTGATGAACATGGATGCAAAAATTCTCAGCCATTAGGATCCAACAGGACATTAAAAGGATTATTCACCATGACTGAGTGGGATTTATCCCTGGGCTGCAAGGTTGGTTCAACATCCACAAATCAATCAACGCGATATAATACATTAACAAAAGAAAGAACAAGAATCATATAATCCTCTCAATAGATGCAGAAAAAGCATTTGACAAAGTACAGCATCTTTTCTTGATCAAAACTCTTTAGAGTGTAGAGATAGAGGGTACCTACCTCCTTGTCTTAAAAGCCATCTATGAAAAACCTACAGCGAATATCATTCTCAATGGGGAAAAACTGAGAGCTTTCCCCCTAAGGTCAGGAATGTGGCAGGGATGTCCACTATCACCACTGCTATTCAACATAGTATTAGAAATCCTAGCCACAGCAATCAGACAACAAAATAAATTAAAGGCATCCAAATCAGCAAAGAAGAAAAACTCTCACTGTTTGCAGATGATATGATACTTTATGTGGAAAACCCTAAAGTCTCCACCCCAAAACTGCTAGAACTCATGCCGGAATTCAGTAAACTGGCAGGATATAAAATCAATGCACAGAAATCAGTGGCATTCCTATACACCAACAACAAGACAGAAGAAAGAGAAATTAAGGAGTCGATCCCATATACAATTGCACCCAAAACCATAAGATACCTAGGACTAAATCTAACCAAAGAGGCAAAGGATCTGTACTCAGAATACTATAAAATACTCATGAAAGAAATTGAGGAAGACACAAAGAAATGGAAAAACGTTCCACATGCTCATGGATTGGAAGAGCAAAGATTGTAAAGATGTCAATGCTACCTAGAGCAATCTACACATTCAGTGCAATCCCCATCAAAATACCATCCATTTTTTTCAAAGAAATGGAAGAAAGAATCCTAAAATTTGTATGGAATCAGAAAAGACACCAAATAGCCAGAGACATGTTGAAAAAGAAAAGCAAAGCTGGCGGCATCACAATTCCCGGCCTTCCAGCTCTATTACAAAGCTGTCATCATCAAGACAGTATGGTACTGGCACAAAAACAGACACATAAATCAATGGAACAGAATAGAGAGCCCAGAAATCGACCCTCAAGTCTATGGTCAATTAATCTTTGACAAAGCAGGAAAGAATGCCCAATAGGAAAATGACAGTCTCTTCAACAAATGGTGTTGGGACAACTGGGCAGTTACATGCCGAAGAATGAAACTGGACCATTTCCTTACACCACACACAAAAATAGACTCCAAATGGTTGAAAGACCTAAATGTGAGACAGGAGTCCATCCAAATCCTAGAGGAGAACACAGGCAGCAACCTCTTTGACCTCAGTCACAGCAACTTCCTCCTAGAAACATCACAAAAGGCAAGGGAAGCAAGGGCAGAAATTATCTATTGGGACTTCACCCAGATAAAATCTTTTGCACAGCAAAAGGAACAGTCAACAAAACCAAAAGACAACCGACAGAATGGGAGAAAATATTTGCAAATGACATATCACCTAAAGGGCTAGTATCCAAAATCTATAAAGAACTTCTTAAACTCAACACCCAAAGAAGAAATGAATCAAGAAATGGGCAGAAGACATGAACAGACATTTTTCCAAAGAAGACATCCAAATGGCCAACAGACACATGATTAAGTACTCAAAATCGCTCGGCATCATGGAAATCCAAATCAAAACCTCCGTGAGATACCACCTCACACCAGTCAGAATGTCTATTAAGAAGTCATGAAACGACAGATGATGGCGGGGATATGGAGAAAGGGGAACCCTCCTACACTGTTGGTGGGAATGCAAGCTTGTGCAGCCACTCTGGAAAACAGTATTGCGGTTCTTCAAAAAGTTGAAATTAGAGCTACCCACCGACCCAGCAATTGCCCTACTGGGTATTTACCCCAAAGAAGGAAATGTAGGTTTCCGAAGGGGTACGTGCACCCTGATGTTTATAGCAGTAATGTCCACAATAGCCAAACTGTGGAAAGAGCCAAAGTGCCCATCAACAGATGAATGGTTAAAGAAGAGGTGGTATATATATACAATGGAATATTATACAGACATGAAAAGGAATGAGATCCTACCATTTGCAATCACATGGATGGAACTGGAGGGTATTATGCTGAGTGAAATAAATCAATCAGAGAAAGACAGGTATCATACTAATATGAGGAATTCTTAATCTCAGGAAGCAAACTGAGGGTTGTTGGAGTGGGGGTTTGTGGGAAGAATGGGGTGGCTGGGTGATAGACATTGGGGAGGGTATGTACTATGGTGGGTGCTGTGAATTGTAAAAGACTGTTGAATCACAGATCTGTACCTCTGAAACAAATAATGCAATATATGTTAAGAAAAAAAAAGATAGCAGGAGGGGAAAAATCAAAGGGGGGAAATTGGAGGGGGAGATGAACCATGAGAGACGATGGAATCTGAAAAACAAACTGAGTGTTCTAGAGGGGAGGGAGGGGACGATGGGTTAGCCTGGTGATGGCTATTAAAGAGGGCATGTTCTGCATGGAGCATTGGGTGTTATGCACAAACAATGAATCATGGAATACTACATCAAAAACTAATGATGTAATTTATGGTGATTAACATAACAATATAAAATTTAAAAAAAGGGATTAAGGCTTTGTGACATGAATTTTCTGGGGAAATAAATATTCAGTGCATAACAGAGGGCTTATGATTTGATTTGAAACTTGGATTTCCAAAGCCACCCACCATTGTCTGCATGACCTGAGATGTCATGAGCATCATTAATCATCCTGTTGGAGGTCCCTCTACTACCCCCTGCCCCAGAATTATTATAGACTGCATTCAAAAGATTTTTGAGAAGAGTTCTGCCCGGTTTTGGGGAAGGGGACAGGGAATGGATTCTGGAGTAAAATAAATTTTTTTTTGCAAGGAATGGAGTTCTCTGGAAGGTAGAAGACATCTGCTTGGGGAAATTTAGATGAAGGAACACTTGGAGGCAAAAAAGCTGGGAGTAGAAAATAATTTGTATCTTTGTAGGCTTGGCCAGTGGTTTTCCAGAGAATGAAAGGGAAGAATGCTGCACACTGTCCTCTCTCGCTAGTACTTGTAGAGAGGGGATGGTGTCCAAATAAGAGTCGGTGTCCAAGTGTTCCAGATGAAGAGGAGCAGCTGAGAGGTGGCCCATGGCTAAGCCAGGAGAAACTGCTGCCCCAGAGGAGCTTCTGAGTGGACAGCTTGAGAGAGACTTAAAGAAAACTTCACTTTTTAAGGTATTTTTTTTAAAGGAAGCTGAACCTTGAAATGAGGGGTGGGGGTGGGGATGGATATCAGTAATTGTGTTACATTTATATCGAACCTGGGTGTGTCAGGATTCCTTCCCATTTTAGGTCCTGAAGCAGAGGATCTTTGCAAACTTATGTGAGGTAAGTTTTTTGGTGACCAACATTCAGAGTTTTCTTTGCAACCCTTCAAAGAAAGGAAGGAAGGGATACTTTAAATCATTCTAACCTGTAATGCAAGTTTTTCCCTTGGAAAGCTGCACATCTCCTCACAGGAGGTATTGCAAACTTGAATGCCACTTGAGCTTTGCTGAGAAGCACACTGAGGATGTCTCTACTAGACCAAGGTTCAGTAAACCTTTTTTTGAAAGATCTAAATAGTAAGTTTTTTTAGACTTTATGAGCCATACTCTCTCTGATGCAATACAACTCTGTTGATGTAGCAGAAAATAGCTATAGACAATATACATATAAATGAGTATGGTTGTGTTCCAATAAAACTTTATTTATGGGCACTGACATCTGAGTTTCATGTAATTTTCATGTCACATGATATTGTTTTAAAAAATATATTTTTGAGGGGTACCTGGGTGGCTCAGCTTGTTCTGCCTTCAGCTCAAGTCATGATCTTAGGGTCCTGGGATTGAGCCCGGCATTGAGCCCTGTACATGGAGCCCTACAAGGGGCTCCATGCTCAGTGGGGAGTCTGCTTCTCCCTCTTCCCTTGCTCATGCTCTCTCTCAAATAAATAAATAAAATCTTTTATATATATATATATACACATATATATATTTCAACATTAAAAATGTAAAAACAATTTTTAGCTTCTGTGCCACACAAAAATAGGCTGCAGAATGGAGTTGGCTCCTAGGTCATAGTTTGCTGACTCCTGTACTAGACATAACAAATGACAGAGGACAGTGGACCTTTCTTCTGTGAAGAAAGGTGAATGCCAGTCTCTTAGTACTAGTTCAGCCTCTTCACATTTGAAAGCAGCTTCTCTTAACTAAATGACCTGTAGAGTATGTCCTTCTCACAAAGACAAGGATTATTTTTCCTCTGAGAAAGCACAGGCTGGTCTGGTAATAAGAAAAGGACATTTTTCCTTGCCTTTTCTTCTTTTTTCTTTTTTTTTTGTATTTTGTCCTTTGTGAACAACAGACGGCCCCATTATTATGCTGAGAAGCATTTTGCTCTTTCTCACCAGACCTAAAACTTGGCTGAATCACAACAAAAACCATGTTGGTTGTCAATGGTTGTTCTTTTTTGCACTAGAAGGAATGGTGCCAACTATGATTAAATTATTTTGATTATTGGCTTCCCACTGATGGAGAAGATGGGAGGTGATTCTTGCCAGTTCATCCCTTTGCATATAAAATTGTTTTTGCAAAAATAGCATTATATTGAACATGTTGCTTTGTAGCCTATTTAAGAAAAAAGCCACTTGACAACATAGCCAACATTTCCTCTTAACATTGATAACATTTTAAATGGTCATGCACTATTTCATAGGTGTTAAATAATTTGGCCAGATTCTCTATTGTTGCCTTTTAAATAGTTGCCAATCTTGTAACATTATAAAAAATTGTGTAATGAAATTTCTTTTAGATAAATATCCTTGTGCAGCTTCACAGTTATTTTTTTTTTAGGATGAGTTCCCAGAAATGGATTTGCTTGAGGAAGCATATATTGAAGTCCTCTGATAAGTGTCACAAAAATACACTCTAAAAAGACACCTCAATCAATTTATATTCTCCTCAGCAATACATGAAAATATCAATTTCTGTGTACTCTTGCCATTAAAATTTTAATTTGGGGGAAACATGAATACTTAAATAAAACTTTATATATATCTTTCTCAATATTGAGAATATTTAATGGGATAGGGACACTGTCTTCTTGATTTTTTATTTTCAGTTCCTAGCACAATGCCTGGCATATAGCAAATATTCGGCAAATACAGAAAACACAATATTGTCAATATCTAGGCATGTACTTCACATACTTCCTTCAATTTTTCAGACTGATTACTTTGTCACAAAATATGATCTCATTAAATTTGTGAGATCTGCTTTTTCAAAGCTATCCTTATTGTATACTTTTTTCCAAATATGGCTTAAAATGTAGAAGAAAAATGAAATAATTATATGGTTTCAATTCTCTCTTTAGAGACAATCTTTTGCTTCTATGACCTTTATGCTGCTGTTAACATTTCTATTTAAAATCCAATTATGTAGATTATTGGATCAAGGAAATATATCTTTTATTTGGGATATGTGTATATCCGAAGACTTAGAAATCTTTTCATTTTTTGGATACTTAACACAGGTTGGATAACAGCAAAAATAAATGACCTTGGACAGATCATAAATAGAAATATCTTTGTTGTTGATTGAGTGTAATTAAGATTTTTGCTATTGTAATAGTAGTTGCAGCTGTGCATTCAAATGAAGAAATGCCTGCAGGGGCAAGATTCTCTCTTTAGATTGATACCCTACTGCTACTTGATTGAATCACTTGACTTATAGACCCTGTAGTGTTGAGTAAAATAATTGTCTATTTACACAGGCAAAGCAATTTCTGACTCCAAGGTCACTTGCAGTTTATAGAAAAGAGAACTTTTGAAGTTTTACAGAAACAACACTCAAGTGAGAGCCATGGGAAAGAATAACCGATTCTCTAGGCAGAACACTTCTATGAGATCCCCCAATTCTGTTAGGACTTTTGTAGACTTAAAATGTTCATCTCATCTCACTAAAGAAGGCATTATTGTTTTGTTAACTGATGTTTTGCAAGCATAAAAAAACAGTACCTGGTCTTTTCTGACCACAGTGGTATGAAACTAGAATCAATAGCAGGAGGAAAGTTGACAAATCTACAAATATGTGGAAATTAAACAACATATTCCTGAACAGGTGGGTCAAAGAAGAGATCAAAAAGGAAATCAGGGGTGCCCGGGTGGCTTGGTTGGTTAAGCGACTGCCTTCAGCTCAGGTCATGATCCTGGAGTCTGGGGATTAAGTCCCGCATCGGGCTCCCTGCTTGGTGGGGAGTCTGCTTCTCCCTCTGACCCTACCCCCTCTTGTGCTCTCTCTTTCACTCTCTCTTTCTCGCAAATAAATAAAATAAAATCTTAGAAAAAAAAAAGGAAATAAAAAAATACCTTGAAACAAATGAAAATGGAAACACAAAATTCCAAACTTTTGGGATGATGCAGAAGCTGTACTAAGAGGGAAGTTTGTAGCCATAAAAACCTACATTCAGAAAAAAAGAAAAATCTCAAAAAAACCCAATAGGTTACCTTTATAACTCAAGGAACTAGAAAGTAAGAACAAACTAAGTCCAAGTTAGCAGAAGAAAGGAAAGAACAAAGGCCAGAGGGCACTTTTTCTAGTAGCTGGCCTTATTTAGGAAGCTTGATATTCCAATAGTGGTCTCCTGGAGGTTGTAGCTTTCTACTAGATCACTTTGGTTTTAGCCTCAAGGAATAATGGAAAAGGTCCAGAATTCAAATACAAAAACCAAAAGTTTTTTCTTAAGTGTGTAGCAAGTTCATTTTATGTCAAAACTATTTCATTCTGATGTGGTATTATTTATAGTTTTTATCATTCCACTTTGCTAGAATATTCATACACTTTGCTGCAAAGATATTAAAGTGTTTGATTATGGGCCTCCCTAGACCCTGGGGGGATATTAACATAATTATGATAAAACCATAAATTATGTTTCTAATATCTGAAAAATTATGAATTCTGAAAAACATGTAGTCTTAGGTTTTAGGACTCTGGATTGGACCTTTGTTGGCTTCCTTGGAACATCATCTCTTAGCTTAAAGTACAAGACTGAGAACTAGAATCATAAGAAGATAGGAAGATATAAATTTTAAGTATAGAAAAGCCTTATTTGCTTTGCCACTCTAACTTACTCCCATCCTCCAAATGTGGATATCCTGAATTGCCCATGATAATAATAGGACTTTTAGAACATATGGTTAGTATTGGCTCCTTCTGAACTAAAGCTGTGCTTGATATCAGCTGGAGCTGGGGGAAGTGAGGTTAGGTTTAAGGCATCATCCAGAAACAATTCTGTCATTGGAACAAAACACTGCATCTCTGGAGTCTGTACAAGACTATTTTTATGTAGTCTTCTTTTTCTTTTCCTACTTCCAGAAGAAGGGACATGCTGCTTTCTAGTTCCTCATCACCAAGGTTAATTCATTGTAAATCAAGGGAAAACTCCTTGCATTCATTTACTTTGGTAACCCAGGCATTAGAAATTTAAACTCACTTTTGATTGGCTGAACTATTAATTCAGCTCTTGAAACAAATCTTAAATTAATATCTGGGCAATCTCTAATTCAATGACTTAAAATCATACATAGGAAACATTATCAGCTTAATACCTGGTATTTCAAAAGGATCCTGACAACATTTTTTAGAAAGTTATTTTAGCTTTTGAACCTCAATTTTCTTATCTGTAAATGGTGTGAATAATTATAATCCACCTTCAAGTTTTTGTAAAGAATAAATGAATTAATATATAGTAAGACATTGAAATAATGCCTGGCACATATGATAGATGATGAATCACATTTCTGACACTTTCCAAACTTGTCAGATTTGTCTTTAGTGTAAAGTTACTTCTCCAGAAGGACTTTTTTGATGTCTTACTGTGTCAGTGAGTAAGGTTAGATCTGACTAAGGAATTGCACTGTGTTTTTGACCATATATCTCAGATGATTCCTCCTTATATTTGTGTAGTGATATTCTGTTTACAGGGTTTCATATATGTAATTACACGTGATCCTTACTACATGGTAAAAAGGGTCTTTACTTCTCAGATGAAGGAACTGAGGGCTGGACCAGTTGAGTAATTTGTATAACTAAGTCGTTACAACACAGAATCTGGAACCCTTTAGCCTTATGACTCCAAGTCCTGGGTCATGCATTTCTTTCTCAATTCTCTTTTTTCATAAAAGAGTGAATGTTGATAAATGCCAATTACCTAAAACTTAAGGAGGTTGTGGTATACTATGTACCTTGAAATAAAATTCTAAATATTTTCCCAGTAATCATCCCAAGTAAATTCTTATATTAGGAAGTTATAGTAATTTCCATCCTATTAAAGCCATCATAGGAGGGAAGAGTTTATTTTTGTTATGGAAAATGAACCCCTGCAAGAGAATATAAAGCATAGTGATAAACACAAATCTGATAGCTCTATTCATCAATACCAGTCTTTTGGTAAACTCTTCATTCTGGAGGGAAGAAAAGTTTTATTTTTCTTAAAGAACTATTTTTTGGAATTTATATTATTGATTTTTCCTCTAGCCACAAAATGAGTCTAAATAGCATCTCATAAAACAGAATTTATGTATGTAGATACACTGTGGGGTTTTGCCTCTTATGCCTGTCCTCAGAGGCAAAGGTACCTTAAAATTATTAACAAGAATTTATGGACTTCCTGCCCTGAGCACCTCCATCAAATGCTCCAGCCCAGCAGTGCATCACCCTGGTGAAATAAGGTAGCTGACCAAATGAATGTTTTGCTTTACACTGTTTTCCTAAGGATGGCTCAAATAGACTGCTTTTTCTGTTACTGTGTTATAAAATCTTTACTAAAGGACACTCAAAATTCCTTTTAGGATGTAGCTCTGGAAACAGAGAATGGAGGTTTTACTAATGTAGAGAGACTTAATGTTGGATGTGATGTCAAAATAAACTAATTTTGAAAAGTAAAACTCATTTGTTTTTCAGGGTCATTCTGCTGTAATTTTTGCTTACTAAGCTATCTCCCCAACTCAGTTATTAATTCTTTGAGGACAAGTATTAGGTCTTATTGATCTCTGTATTCACAGATCCTAGCACAGAACTTGGCACAGAGTGAACATTTAGGAAATACTTGCTGAGTGGATATAGTCCAAAAAACCCTCCAGGATTTGATAAAGCTTCTTATTTTTATCTTATTTTAAAAAGTGATTATAGGGGTGCCTGGGTGGGTGGTTCAGTTGGTTAATTGTCTGCCTTCAGCTTAGGTCATGATCTCTGGGTCCTGGGATTGAGCCCTGAGTTGGGTTTCCTAATCAGCAGAAAGTCAGCTTCTCTCTCTCCCTCTGACCCTCTCTGCCGCTCCTTCTCTCTCTCCCAAATAAATAAATAAATAAATAAATAAATAAATAAAATCTTTTAAAAAAGTGATATGTTTTATCTCAAACATTTCTATAGTCTTTCTTGTTCTTAGTTTTTTGTCATAATTCATATTTTCTAATCCTTAATTCCCTTTGTTACCTTTTATTTTTTATTTATGGGTTTTAGCTTTTAACAATAATCTTTTATGTCCTATATTTTATGACTTTTGATCCACTAATCCAGTTGACCTCTATCTTTAATTTCACCTGTTTATCCTATTACATAAAAACTCCTAATCTCTTGTCTTTATTTACATTCATGTGCTCATTCTTCATTTTTAATTTCTATTTTTCTCCTAACCCACTCTCAATTTCAGTTTTAATCCTTCCTAACTTTGTCATCTGCTCTTTATTTTTTTAAATATTATTTTTCCATATCTCTTAACATCCTGCTTTAGCTTTGTTTGCGTCAGAGTGGCAGCAGGAAGCGTGGCCATGAGGGTGACAGCAAGGACATACCCATTTACTGGGGAGCCTGGCACGTTCCTTGCCTGCTGTAGTGACCTCACTCCAAACTCAGTGCACTATCACCCCCACTTTCATATGCATCCTCTGTCTGCAATCCCTTATGTCTCACCTGTCAGTAAATGCCAGACTGGAGTCCCAAACTCACTGATGCTCACCCACTGATCACGTCACTTAAAGCAATCATTTCTCTATGAACTGAAATGTCTGTGAACACTGTTCAGGTTAACATCTCTAAGTGCAGAGTTCTCTGTCATCTGGCCAGCAGTAAAACTCTCATGTACTGTAAGCAGTAGACTCACCTCAGGTCCTTTCAGGTGTGAAAATGTGAAGCCTTATGTTCTGTGGGAGAAATGAAATTGTGCATTAGGGGTGTGCTCTTTGGGCTGCAGAGCTTAACCAGAAAAGGATGCCCAGAATTAAGTGGAGTGGTATCATCCTGAGAGCTGCAGAATGAAGTCTTCCACCTGAAACCATGCCCTATAGGATTAATGAGGTTCAAACTAGTAAAAAGTTTAAAGCTTGTTTTTCAGAGATCTCTTTCTCTGTAATCAGCTATTGTTTCTTCTCAGACTCCATTAATAAATCCATTAGCCTCTCTGCACAAGCCCAGACTCCAGGTCAAAAGATATGGTTCGGCCTGTGAACAAATAAGACCCGTCATTCCCTACCCGAGATAAGAGCCCAAGACCCCATCTAGTTTAGGCCCATAATCCCTTTTCCTTGGCCTAAGATAACCCCCTGATGTTAGAGACTAAATTTTGCTTTGTTTTGATGTTGTCTCTACCCCAAAGTGAACACGGCATATATGTTACAATATGTTTGCTCAGTGTATATGCTCCATTTTTTCTCATGAATAGACATGTTTCCCAGCCCTTTTGCATCAATATGTATGTAATCTCAACCCCTACATTTATAAAAAAACTTGTCCTAACCTCAGTTATGAAGACAGATTTGGGAATGCTCCCCTGTCTTTTTGTTGAGCTGCCCTTTATAAAACTTTCTCTGCTTCAAACCTGGTGACTTAAGAGAGTGGCTTACTGTGCATCAGACACATGAATCTGATTTCAGAATTAAGTAGCACACCCACTGCTTCCATGCCCTGCTTTTGTTCATTGTCTCCAGGCACTGCCCTGCTGTGTGTTGGGATTGGATCACAGAGAGGAATGGAATGAAAGAGAAAATAATAGACTCTTACCTACATGAGTCTGACTTCTAATGCCTCTTCTAGATCTGTCATTTTTGCTTTTTATAAAAGCTCTTTTCTTCATAAAGTTAATTTTCTTTGATTTCCTTGAGATTTTGTGTGTGTGTGTGTGTCTTATTTAAGATGCCCATATCTACTCCAAAGTTATAGAGATAACCTATATTTTCTTCTAAAAGTTCTAAATGTGTAAAGTCACAGAACTTCAGAGAAAACTCTTTTGTCAAAACTAGCACCCTGATAGGGAAAAAGTGGAACCTGACACTTAGGATATCTGAGTAGATGTACTTGAAATCTTGAATTCCTAAATTCTCCTGAATCCTTTTGGCCTACAAAAGTGGCCCATTCCTCCCTTTGAAGATATAGCCCCCTTCCTTGCTTGGAGACTATGCAAAGTCCTCCAAAGAGGCCAATGCCTTGTCGGTCCTTCTCCTCGGGAACTGACCTCACTTCTCCTGACCACCATACCACTAATAATGTAAAATCTCAGCATAAACTAACTGGGGAAATGTTGGGACTGCCAAGGGTAAAAGATTATACACTAAAAGAGCTATAAAACTGGCAACAAAAAAAGTTAATTCTGAGGGTGCTGGACACTGGGGGGCAATTATAAAGCTGATTAAGAGAACAATGTCAATCTAGAGCACTCTATGCATTGAATTCCTGGCTTGGGCTATGGGTGATTGCTATACCATGTTGCTGAGATGGCTCTTGAATACTTGGAAAAAGCAATAATTCCCTTAAATAAAATAGAGATGCCAGAACTGCTATGGATAACTGTGAAGGAAGCAATCAAAAGTCTCAGAGCACTGGACATACTCAATTGGGCCCATTTTGCTGACAGTTTTCCTTGGGAGGGCCCAAAGATTACTCCATTTTCCAAGGTGGTAAGGAATGTACTAGTGAGGGGACCAACCTGGGTGAAAAGCTCAGGAGTGGTTCATATGGTTGGAGATGCTATTATAGTAGGGAGCTCCTTAGTAATAAAGGGTGGGGGGTGATAGGAACCTGGAATAACAGAGGACAGGTAGCAACACTTCATTTTCATAACCAAGGTGGGCCTAATTACCATAATGGGCAGCAAGGTTAGAATGGCAAGTAGGGAGTCATAACTCGAGGGTTACATGAAGATGACTCAGAGAACATGGTTTTCCTAGAAGCAGGATAGATGGGCAGTCAACAAGGGTACTGCTTCACATATATAATCAAAAGAAATCACGAAGGCATAAACAGTTGAGGTGAGTCTTCCCAATGATAAATCAATGATTCCTTTACCAATTTCCAGACATGAGCCAGTTTTCATACTCAGAATTACAACGAGTGATCATATCCTTTGAGGAAGGACCCTGCAACATCATGGCAAACTCTCCCAGTTTTCCCCAAAGGGATTTAGTCATATACGTAGGTAATTGTTCATTGGGGAAAGTGAATAATTTTGAGAGCTGCTGTATACAGGGTCATAGTTGATGCAAAGGCCTAGGAATTCAAATCACACTCATGGCATTCCTGTTAGAGTAGGAGTACTATGTCTTATTTCTCATAAAGGAGTTTTAGATAGTAGGAAGGGAAAAACGAAGGGGGGGAAACCAGAGGGGGAGACGAACCATGAGAGACTATGAACTCTGAGAAACAAACTGAGGGTTCTAGAGGGGAGGGGGAGTGGGGGGATGGGTTAGCCTGGTGATGGGTATTAAAGAGGGCACGTTCTGCATGGAGCACTGGGTGTTATATGCCACGGCCCGCGTGCAAGGTCGAACAGGGGTGAGGGTAAGAGAATGAAACATAAAAGTATGGGAACAGGAGGGTTGCCCACGGGGATGCCGCGAGCAACAACTTTATTCTTACTTACACACTTTATATAAGTTCAGGTTACATAAACAAGTTCCACAGTTTTCTCCCTGCCCTCTCCTGGCTCCGTCCCAAGTTTTTGGTCCAAGGCCAGGTTCCTCAAGGACATAGTTTCTTCCCATGCCTTCAAAGGGCCTGGTGCGCTATTTTTCAGGGCTTATCAATAACACTGTGGTTTTCTTGGCCTATATACAACTCAAGCTAGCCAGTACAACATGTTTTTGTATGGGGGCAGTCAGGTGGCCATGGTTCAAAGGGATCAGGGAGCCTTTGCTCTACCCGATTAACCCCTTTGTTGCTCATGGCTCCCGACAGTTATATGCAAACAATGAATCATGGAACACTACATCAAAAACTAATGATGATGTATGGTGATTAACATAACATAATAAAATAAAATAAAAAAAAAAAGACTTAAAGATTGAGAAGTGAAAAAAAAAAACATACTGGTCTCACAATTTTGTGTTTTAACTATTCAGTCTAGTACATTTATATTAATAAATCATAACAAATTATTATTGATATACTTGTATTCGTTTTTACTATTTTATTTTGTACTATTTAGTTCTACTTTTTTCCCCTAATTTTTAATTCTTTTCTTCTTTTGCCTATTTCTCAATCAAATAGTTTCTACTTTGTCCCTTTTTTCCCTCTATATTTCAGAAGCCATAAACTCTATGTATTTTCTCAACAGTTAGCCTAGACATTTAGTATGCATATGCTAAAATGTTTAAATAATTTTACCTTCATCTTAAAACAACTTAAAACATTTTAACTCATCTTGCTTTCTCCAATTATACATTTTCTCCCCTAGGATTTTAGTTCTTTCTGTTTTTTAAAGTTCACTATCAATGTTCTTTTACATTTATCCACACATTTAAAATTTTCTTTCTTCACCATTGCTCTTCTATCTTAGACCTCCTTTCTAGAATGTTCTCCTTTAGGAGTACACATTTAAAAAGTTTCTTTAGGGAGGATCTGTTGGTAGTAAATTCTCAGTTTTCCACAGAAATGTCAGTTCTTGTTCTTGAACCATATATTTGCTGGGCATCTCATGCTATGCATGAGTATGTGCATACACACAATTTTTAATCCCAGATTTTCATTTAGGATAATAATGTGATATGAACATTATATATGCTCCCAAATAATCTCAAAAATGATTTAGTGGCTGTTTAATATTCTATTTTGTAGATAAACTATTCAAATCATCTCCAAATATTTATTATGTAGGTAGTTTCCAGCCTTTTACTATTATAACTAATACTGTACCAAACATTCTTGTACATAAATCTTTGTCTTCATTTCTGAATGTTTCCATAGGGAATACTACTAGAAGTAGAATTTCTGGGTCAGAATATCTCAGCCTTATCAATTCAATTTAATTTTATTCATCCCCCCATCATACATCTCCAATGAGGCTCTGGAATCACTGTTTAAATTAAAAAATTTTTACTTATGTCAAATAAAACCTGCACATGATTAAAACATCAAATAGTGTAGAAGGATTTAAAATGAGAAGGAACAGACCTCTAGTCTATATCTTCCCTGGAAGAGTTTTTAATTTTTTTGGTGGTAATTCTAGTTACATCAACACTTCAAAATAGTTTGTATGTTCTGGTTCAGCACTAGTGCATATCTTTCCACTTTATAAATGAAAATTTTAGCACCCTCACACTTTGCTCCCTCTCTTCTTTTTCCAACCATCTCCCACTTTTTGCTTGCTATAAACCTACATTTATGTTTTCAAGATTAATAAGCTTTACATTCTGTTTTGTAACGATAGCCGAAATATTCTAGACACTGGTCATTACTGTATAAATGTCGCTTGCTGTGGAGCTAAGCAGTGTGCTATGATATACTGCTTTCCCTTGGTTTTCCACCTCTTTCACTGTGCTTTCTTCTCAGTTTTTTTTTTTTTTTCATTGCCTTTATCCTGTGTCTAAATATTGGGGGACCTCAGAGTTTATTCCTTAGTCTTCCATCTATTCTCCTACTCACCTGACTTTCTTCCTAGGTGATTCCATCCAGCACCATAGATTTAATTCTGTCCAAATGCTAATGAATCCCAAGTGCTAAATGAATCCCTTTAGCCTTTACTTCATCCTGAGCTCTTGGCTTGACATATTGACATATTTCATTTTTACTGGTCATTTTCAACTTAATGTGTCTAAATGCAGTTTTTAATTTTGTTCTGAAACTATTCCTCAACCTCTCTTTCCCTCTTCAGTGAATGGCATCACTCTTCACTTAGTTGATCAAGATGAAACATAGTAGTGGTTGTCTTGATGTCTCCTTTTTTCTTACCTACATATCTGTTACACCAACAAAATACACAGTCTATGTATATCTCTCTATATCTCTCTCTCTCCCCTGCTACCAACTATCATTTATTGCCTCAATAATTGCAGTAGCCTTGTAACTGGTAGAGACCTTTTAAAATCCAATTTCATATAAGTGAGTTCTCTTTTTAAAATATAAATCAGATCATTTAACTCTCTTCAGTTAGGACTTTTTTCCCCCAAAGATTTATTTATTTATTTGAGAGAGAGCCCACGCACATGGGGGAGAGGAGCAGAGAGAGAGGGAGTGGGAGAGAGAGAATCATAAGCAGATTCCCCACTGAGCTCTGACCCTGGTACAGGGCTTAATGTGGGGCTTAATGCAGCGCTGCATCCCACAACCCTGAGATCATGACCTGAGCTGAAATCAAGAGTTGGAAGCTTAACTGACTAGCCACCCAGGCCCTGGAATTAAGACTCCTGCTAGTTTCTTAGGCTAACATCCTAATTCTTTATGATAGTGTACAGGATTTTCCTTCCCTGACTATCTCTCTGGCCTCATCTCTTGCCAACTTCCCTAAGCTATATTTCCTACCTGAATATTCCTCTAAAGAAATGTCAGCTGAAAATTATAAGAAAAACTATTTGAGATATTTCTTCCAGAAAGGCAAAGATATGATAGGGAATTATTTAACAGGAAACTAGTCAACTCAACTCAACCGTTTACATTATTATTTGCTATGTTAGGTTTCTCTAAAGATGAATTGGCAGAACCTTAGGGAGTTCATTATCTGGTGTGGAAGATAGATCTTTTAATAAACAACCCTAAATAAAAGGTTTATGTAATATTGTGAAAGTTGCTAGAACTGAGTATAAACTTCTAAAAAAGATGAAGAAATTATTTTTTTTTGTTTATTAGTTTCAAAGAAAAACAGAAAAAAAAGATAAAGGGCAAAATTGGTAAGCATATTTTCAGCAATTGACTCCTTATGCTATTTATGAAATTCCTATGTTTGAGAGGAGGAAAATTTAAGTTGGGCCCTGAAACATAGGTAGGAGTTCACTGGCAAGGCAAGGAAGGGAATCTCATTTCATGGAGAAGACATAGCAGATGTCATGGTATCAAGGTGAAGAAATCTGAATTTTTACTTATATAAGGATTTTTATTTATTCATTTGTCAGAGAGAGAGAGAGAGAGAGAGCACAGCAGGGAGAAGGACAGAGAGAGAAGCAGGCTCCCCACTGAGCAAGGAGCCTGATGTGGGACTCAATCCCAGGACCTGGGGATCATGACCTGAGCTGAAGGCAGACGCTTAACTGACTGAGCCACCCAGCCACACACACCCCTCCCCCCCAGGGTACTATTTTTAGAGTAACCTTATTAAACTAACACAGAGCGAT
The DNA here is from genome assembly GCF_037043125.1 of Eumetopias jubatus. NCBI lineage: Eukaryota > Metazoa > Chordata > Mammalia > Carnivora > Otariidae > Eumetopias > Eumetopias jubatus. Next base: position 81,522,344 of record NW_028274819.1, on the reverse strand, counting down.
TTTAGAAAGAAATCTTATTTCTCACTGCTAAGACTCTAGCATTTAGCTTCTCTGAGAATAAAGGGTTTAGTTACATCAAATATTAAGTGAACTTGAACCAGTTCTGGAGATCATTACATTTGCAGTTTTAAAGAAAGTTTATTATTAGAAGTAGAGATTTGTAGTTAATTTTCTGAATATTTAGATATGTTTCTCAGGTTTCAGCACGCTCGAAAGGTCACTACATATTTGTCCAAATTTTAACTCTTAGATATGTTTCTCAGGTTTCAGCACACTCAAAAGGTCATTACATATTTGTCTAAATTTTAACTCTTCATCTCTGCTGTAATCATATGCCTATACTTTATTAATGGAAAATTTTAGCTATTAAATAAGAATCATTCAAAAAGGAGTTGCTAATTTAATTTAAATTATGTGTTTGCATTTGGAAAGGCCATAAATATATTTTCAGCTTTTTAAATTGGTAAATTTCCTTTTTTTAGGTGAAAAAATTACAAATCAGATAAAATCTACAATTACCATGAAATAATTTCATTGCTTAGGAAGTGTTGAATCCTCCTTCACAGGGAGTGTTTAAGCTTTGGTGGGTGTACCAGTTATCAATTTATTGCCTCTCAGCTCCACATTCACTCTCACATTTTGCTCTTCAACTTGCTCTGCAGTAAAGGATGGAATTCCTTAAACCACTTCTTTACTGCGAACATAATGTTAAGCTTCCTCAGTAGAGGGCGCTGCAAGGATATTGCAGGAGGATGGGACATCTCATGGATCCAGAGGCTACACCTTTGGTCAGCCGTGTGTGAGGATATCCAGTGATGCCTTGCCCAGCCATGCAGATGGACCACATGGTTCCTCTGAGATTGTAGTTCTGATCCAGCCTGTCAGGAACCTTTCTGTGGCTCTCCCAACATGGAAAAACCTGCTCCAGGCCTCCTGCTCACAATGGCACCTTGACTTTCTCTGTTTGTATGCATGCTAGCCCATTGGCTGGAGCTCCCCTATGCCTCAAAAGGTTATTTCATTTGCCTAGTTACTGTGGACCAGCTCTGGTCTGGGCAACACAGAGAACCTTCCCATCATCTAGTGGATTGCAACCATAGCTCTTCTGACAAGGTCTGAATCCTCTCCTTGGGGGTGGGTACCTTCATCCAGGTTTGCTTTATTTGGGTATTTTCTGTCAGTCCTAGAGTATCCTACAGAGTTTTCTTTACATCTTATAGTATCTACTTTATTATTGCTTAATTATTCTTTATAATAAAATTCTTTTTATATTATGTTATGGTTTCTGCCTCCTGCATGGACCAAGATTGAAACAGTTGGGAAACAAAATTTGGGGAACAATACAGAAAGTATTTAAACATTAGATTCTTTGAGAAAGATTTGATTTGAATGATTGTTTCTACCTTCTTCTCATACTAAGCCTATGTGTTTTTCTGAGTTTCCCTTTTAAAATAATGGAATTAAATCTTGCTTTGAGAGAAACATGGCTGGCAGTTGATAATAGCTTTATTTACTGTGGCTGCAGAAATCATCTGCACTAATGATAATTAATTTGAGAGAATTAGAGGTTTGATTTATTTAATGAACCTACAGGTAATTGTGAATTTCTTTACTAATGACATTAGGGAAATGAGGTCTGTTAACATTTAAAATAGTGTGTAATGGATATGTATGTCCTTTGAAAGAAGAAAATCTTACATTCTCATCAATGCCCTTACATTTGAAATAAATGTTTTAGTTTATACTTTTTTTAATTACTAGAGTCTTGTCTGCAAAGTGATGTGATTAAATTGGCATAGGATTTATTTGTTTACTTTGGCTTCCTTCAAAACATATGAGAAAAGTGTAAGCTGAATTTAAATAATTGAGCTGCTATTATGTGCCACTGACTATATTTTATTTGATGCTTGTATCAATTATCTATTGCTGTAATAATGCTGAACAAAATGCTCCCCACAAAACAGTGTTGTAAAACAATAATCAAATATTTAGGTCATAGGTCTTTGGTGCTTTTTGCTGGACCGAGCAGGATGTGGTCTTGGCTAATTTTGGTTATCTATCTGGGAGTTGACTAGGTGTTGAATGACCTAGGATAGATTTAACAATGGTTACTCAACTTTGTTCCATTTGTTTTTAACTCTTCTAGAAGGTACTGAGCATGCTCTTAGGGTGATAACAAAGAATAAAAGTGAGACCAAGTAGAAAGATACAAGTGCTTTTTCAGATTCTCTTTGTGTCACATATACCAACATCTTACTGGGCAAAGCAAGTTGCATGATTTATTAGTGTGCTAGGGCTTATTGGGTGCCTTAAAAACAGAAATTAATTTTCTCACAGTTCTGGAGCCCAAGATCAAGGCGTTGGCAGGTTTTTTGTTTGTTTGTTTTCTTTCTTTCTTTGTTTTTTTCCCTGAGGCGCCTTTCATTAACTTGCAGATGACCACTTTTCCACTGTCCTCATGTGGTCTTTCCTCTGTGTGCTTGCATTCTTGATGTCTGTGTGTCCAAATTTCCTCTTATAAGGACACAAGTCAGATTGGGTAAGGTCCACTCTAATGACCTCATTTAACTTAGTTACCTCTTCATAGGCCCTATCCCTAAATACAGTCATACTTTGAGGTATAGGATGTAAGGATCCAACATATGCATTTTTAGGGGGAGGACACCATGTAGCCCATAATATATGAATAAGCCTGGAGACAAGAGTGGGAAGTCCTAGATACAAGGAGATGCAAAGAACTGGGGCTATTATATCCCTTAACTTACCACAATGCTAACAAAAGCCCCTCAGTGACATGGCTACTAAAGATGAGGGAAAATGAGGCTCAGCTGATATAAGTCCCCAAATATTTATATTTTTTTATATGAAAGCATTGATTAACAGAAATGAGAGGCCCAAAGAAATCTTTTTACTTTTAATTTTCACTTATTTAACCTAGTATAATGGCTAGGAGTGTGAATTCTTGACAATAGACTGCCTGAATCCAAATCTCACTTTCAACATTTACTGGCTCTTGTCCCTTGGATGAGTTATTTAAACCTTGTGTATCTTACTGACCTGTAACCAAGAATAAGAGTATTACCTACTGCATAGTGTTATTAAGGGATTAATTCTCTTAATATATATAAAGCTAGAATGCTGCATGCTATCTAGTAAAATACCATAAACTGTTTGCTACCAGAAAACAACAATTATAATAACCTTTTCTTGTTTAATGTATGAGTTCTATTAAAAATAACATTTTTCCAGTTTTATTGAGAAATAATTGGCATACATGTCTGTATAGGTTTAATGCATACAGCACGATGGTTTGACTTACATACAGTGTGAAATGATTATAGGAATAGGTTCAGCTAACATCCATCATCTCATACAGATACAAAGAAAAGAAAGAAGAAAAGAAAAAAGATTTTCTCCTTGTGATGAGCCTTCTTCAGACTTACTCTTTTAATAATTTTCCTATATATCATATAGCAGTATTAACTATAGTCATCATGTTATATATTACATCCCTAGTACTTATTTATCTTTATAACTGGAAATTTGTATTTTTTGACCATCTTTAGATGCTCTGATGCTGGGCTCATAAATATTTACAGTTGTCATACCTTTTTGATGGATTGACCCCTTTATCATTGACCTTCTTGATCTTTTTTACCATTTTTATAAAGTGTATTTTGTCTGATATAAGTATAGCTACACTTCCTTTTTTTTTTTTTGTTTTTTTTGGTTACCATCTGCTTGAAATGACTTTTTCTATCCCTTCACTCTCAGGGACTCTCTACATGTGTCCTTAATGCTATAGTGAGTCTCTTGTAGGCAGCATGTTGTTGGAACTTGTTGTTGTTTAAATCCACTTAGCCATTCTATGTCTTTTGATTAGAAAATGTAATCTGTTTATATTTACAGTATTATTGATAAGTAAGGACTTAATATTGCCATTTTGTTAATTGTTTTCTAGTTGTTTTGTAGATCCATTTTTGTTTCTTATCCTGCTGTCTTTTTTGTGTTTTGATGTCTTTGGTTATCAGTATGCCTTGCATTTTTTACCATGTTCATTTGTATAATTACTACAGGTTTTTTTCCTGTGGTTACCATGAAACAGCTTCACTGGGAATAATATTTTTGGATGAACATTTTTTCTTTCAATATAATGAAAATATTATCCCATTTTCTCCTGACCTGCAATGTTTGTTGAAAAATCCACCAATAGTCTTATGGGGGTTCCCTTGTATGTAACTTCTCTCTTTTCCTTACTGTTCTTACAATTATTTCTTTGTCTTTGACTTTGGACTGATCATAATGTGTCTCAGTGTAGCCCTATTCAGATTCAAACTATTTGGAATCTTATGGGACTTGAGCTGAATGCCCATTTTTCTCCCTAGGAGAGAACTCAGGAAGTTTTCAGCCATTATTGCTTTAAATATACTTTCTGCTCCTTTCTCTTCTCCTTCTGGAATGACCTTAAGGTGAATATTGTTTCTTTTCATTGTATCCTATAAGTCTCAGCCTTTCTTCACTCTCTTTTATTCTTTTTTCTTTTTGCTCCTCTGACTGTATAATTTCTAATGTCCTATCCTCCAGGTCATTGATTCTTACTTCCACATGGTCAAGTCTCCTTTTGAAACTCTGTATTGAATTCTTCAGTTCAATTATTGTATTTTTCACCTAGAGAATTTCTGTTTGGTGTTTTTTGATGGTCTCCATGGCTTTCTCAAATTTCTCACTTTGTTCATGCATTGTTTTTCTAATTTAATTTAGTTGTTTGTGTGTTCTTGAAGTTCATTAAACTTTAAGAGGATTATTCTGAATTCTTTGTTTGACAGTTCATAAATCTCCATTTCTCTAAGATCAGTTATTAGACTTTATTAGTTTACTTTGGTGGTGTCATATTTGCCTGGCTTTTAATGATACCTCATTCCTTACATTGGTATCTGTGCATTTGAGTAATTGGATTCCTCTTCCAGATTTTACATTGCTTTGGCAGAGATGAATCTTCATCAGTCAGCCCAGGTTGGGTTTCTGGGCATATCTTCTGGTAATGTTCTTGGGCAGGTAGGGCCTGCTGTTATGGTCTATTTTGTGGTGAGCCAACTGTTTGAGGTCTGAGGATGGGAATGGGGAGGGTGTGTCACCAGCTGAGAACAGTTGGATGGGACTTCTGTCTTTGTTCTCCACCCAAGTGAGGTACTGGATGGGCTCCATGGTTGTCTGGATTCTCTAGTCAGGCCTGGCAGGAAGGAGCAGGATGGAACCAGGGCCTGTATAGCTCATTGTTTGGGGACCTAAATCAGGCAAGAGTGTGCACTGAATTTCCTGGTCTTGTGAGACTACTGATTTTGCTTTGCAGATGGGGAAAGCCATAGGTTGTGTTCTCTGTTTAAGTGCCTCTGTAAGCAGGGCTGTAACCATGTACACTGGTTAGGTTCCCTGGTTGGGCAGATGGGAGGTGGTATTTAGTAATGAGCTGGGCTGTACTTTAGCCCCAGAAAAACCAAACGAGGCAAAGAAAGACCCTCTGAACCCACACAAGGTGAAAAGGGGACCCAGGAAGCCAGGAGAGGTGAGGCTGTTTCCTCCCAAACCAGGTGCAGTGAAGGAAAGGCTCCAAAGAAAGGTGACCAGAATAAAGACCAAGAGGCAAGACCGAGCAAGGCCAAGAAGGCTTCCCAATAGCCAGACAAGGCCATGCAGGCCCTTCACAGTGCCACTGGCCCCAGTGGGAAGTCAAAGGTCAAAGGCAGAAGAAGCAACCAAGATGGCGAGGCCCACAGAAAACAAAAGCTAGGTGTCAGAGTTCAAAATTCATGATCCCCAAGGGCAAGGACAGTGTTGCTTCTCCAAACAAAAAGAAGGAAAACAATGTCCCTAAAGAGGTGGTTGCCCAAGCCAAGGCTACTCTTCTCCTAGGGGTGGTGGGTCTCAGAAATTGCCTGAACCCCTGGCCAGGAAGATAGGAGCCTCCAAGGGCCTGAGAAAGCCTGCCATGCCCACCAAGACCTCATCATCCAAATTGGCCAGTAATAAGGCAGAAACTGAAAGCTAGAGCTGGGGTGGAGAGAGAGTGAGATTCTGCTTGAGTTTTTATTCCTCAACAAACCATCACTCTATTATTTCATTATAACCTATTTATCAATAAAGCCCTCTCCCCCAAAAAAGGATAAGTATCTCTTATAAGAGATATATCCAAAAAGGATAAGTATCTCTTATAAGAGATACCAGCTTAAAAGAGCTGGTAAAGCTCTTTCTTCATTATCTTAAGTCAGGCTAACTTGTGGCCCAAGTTCCCTAGCTGAACAAGTCCACTGGTTTTGCTCTGCAAGCTGTCAGCTCTTCCACTCCTCTCTTGGCTGAAGCACCACAGACCACACAGCTTCCAGGTGTTCTTGCCAGCCCTTCTGGTCAGATGGGGCTGGGAGCCACACTCTGAGTGGGTGAGGCTGTATCTCAGCCCCCTTGCCTAGGTTTGAAGAGGAGGGCTACTCCAGGCAACTCCCAATTTCCCAAACAGCTCTCCAGTTGGGGTGGGTGTCTGGGAGATACCATGGCCTTAGCAATGAATTGATGACTCTGCCTGTGCATACCATGGAAATCCTCCACACCTGGTACTGGCTTTGTTTTGGGGGTGATCAGCTCTACCCATCTACCTTTCAGCTTGAGCATTGAGTTACATGGCTTCCAGGTGCTCCCACCAGGGAGCCCCTAAGGTCGGATATAGCCAGGAGACACTTTCCACAACTGGTGAGGCTGTGCCTTAGCTCCCTGACTAGATAAACTGGTCTCTAAGGCTGGAAAAACTACTTGTTTAAGAATCTGAATTGAGGATGCATCCTTCCAAGTTCCTTGTCAGATAGTGCCTCCAAAGTGGTTCTCAGAGGAACAAAACTGCTGGTTGTGATAACTAGTTGGAAACAGCAGGTATAAATGCAGGATCTGCTAAGACCCTCCCCACTTCTCCATTGTAGTAAGATTTCCTGTGGTTGAGCCCCACAGATTTCCCTGCAATCCATATGGGGTCTGGTAGTGTAGAGGCTTCCACAAAGCAATCTACAGTGCTGAGGTCTCGTTGTCTCCCCTGGGTTCTCTTTTCCACTAGAGAAGGTAGAGGTTCAGGGGCGACCTCTCCTCAGGTTGCTGCACTGGCCTGGGGGGGTGCAATATGTTCAACTTGTAGCTGCTTCTCTTACCCTTCTAATTCATTCTGTCTGAGTCTCCGGGGTGCAGGGGCATGCTTCAGCCTCACCCTCATGATCTAGGGATTCTCTCAGTGGTATATTGCTCTTGAATGGTTGTTAGTTTTTCTTGTGAGGGGTGCAAAGTCAGGAACCCTGCTTATTTTGCCAACTTAGTCAGAAGGTATACAACATAATTCTTCTTTGATAGGAGACATTACCTGATGATTGGGGGAGTGAGCAAGCTAAAAGTTTGGTTAACAGCATATCACTCATTAACTGGTATTCTGTTGCAGGAGGCCAAATACTCCACTAATAAATTCTCAAGTATTAATTGACATATATATTTTTTAAAGATTTTATTTATTTATTTGAGACGGAGAGAGAGAGAGAGAGAGCACAAGGAGGGGCAGAGGGAGAAGCAGACTCCTTGCTGAGCAGGGAACCTGATGCAGGGCTCGTTCCCAGGACCCTGAGATCATGGCCTGAGCTGAAGGCAGTCACTTAACTGACCGAGCCATCCAGGCACCCCTAATTTATATTTTTGAATAAAATTGTAGTATTTCAAATCTCAATTTTCTACAACTATATGTTAATGAAGGGATAGGCTTATAGATTCAATTAGCTACTTGGACTATTTTCTTTTCTTTTTTTTTAAGATTTTATTTATTTGCCAGAGAGAAAGCAAGAATGAGAAAGAGAGAGCACATAAGCAGTGGGAGTGGCAGGCAGAGTGAGAAGCAGACTCCCAGCAGAGCAGGGAGCCTGATGTGGGACTTGATCCCAGGACCTGGGATCATGACCTGAGCCGAAGGCAGACGCTTAACTGACTGAGCCACCCAGGCACCTCTGGACTATCTTCCAAGCATCAAACTGATTCCTCAAATTATAGTTTGTTTCCTTCCCAAACCCACTTGACACACTGAAGTTAGATTCAGATTCTGAAAAACAATTTGTCATGTTATTCCACTATTCAAGTCTTCATTAGTTCTCTGTGGCCGGAAGGGCAATATTCCAACTCCTTGTATTCTAGCATATAGAACGGTCCACAGAATGATTGTCTCATTTTCCACAATTTTGTTTTATCATGGCTTGCATATTCCCAGCACCATTATTTTGCTCACACCTGTTTCCCAACCTGAATTTCTCCTTCCATTTTGTCCACTTAAGGAATCTTTCTTTATGTTAGTATTTGTTGCCTGTGGGTATGTATCTGTTTTTTTGATTCATCACTTTTCTGCATTATCTATTGATTTTCTGTTAGGGAGGATAAAACTTGTTTTTAATATAGTTTTGTTACAATTATTGGCAAAATAATAATTAGTTGTAAAGTCTTTATACTATGCTTATACAAATGTTACTCACTGTTGAGTGTTACCGTGGTTATGCTTCCTTTCCCTGAAGATAAAAACAATTTCCTTGCTCATTCATTTGCATAGTTTTCTTTGTACCCATTCCTAATTCTTCTCATACCTTTTAGGAGCTTCATGGTATAATTTTCCAAAGTCCACTTCTGATCCTCAGTCAGTTTCAATTTACTTTTCCTTCTGAAACAAACCTTCAGTTCTCCGGTGTAAGTGGATTTTTCCCTGTGCCTGCTGGACAGCTTTTACCTTAAACCTCTCTTTGCTGCTTTTCTTTAAATTCCCTCTGCTATTCTCCTAGGTAGGGCCCTGGTCACTAAGATTCTAAGTAATTTGTTTCTATATGCTTCTTTAGCATGAAGTTTGAGGGTAAATAAAATTTCCTATAACTTTGAGGATCCTTGGTTGCTAAATTCTGATAAAGGAAGATTTTACTGCATAAATTTAGTATGTTTCAAAAATTGTGAACACAACTTTCATTTAACAAAAAGACATTAGCTGAAAGTGAGTTTTAAACATTTCATTAAAAAAGGAATTTGGAACTTGTAATTCTTCAGAGTTTTTAGATGGAGGGAGTAACTTCTGTTTTCTATAACCCTTTGTCTTCATATTACATAATTTTCCTTGTGGTAAAGATGAGATAGATCCTGTATTTACTTTAATGACTAGTGGCTAAAAGAAGCAATCATAAAATCCAATGAACAAAGGTAAGATTATTGTGGGACAGTTTTCTCTCCAGATCACTTAAACAGATTAATAAAAAGAATATTTACTACCTACAGTTGTATCACCTTAGCCATGGATGGGCTGACTTTAACTTTTTATGAGAGTATAAAATTCGTTTTTCACCTTTAAGTCCCCTTAAGTTGTCCCCATTGTACAATGAAATAGCTGAGGGATGAAATGTGTTCAGAATCAGTATTTGTGTGTGTATGTATTATATGAGGAAAGAGGAAATAAGTGAGGTTTTTCTAAATGGTTTAAGTGCCCAACCATTATTTCTCACTCTTTGTCAGTTTTCAATAGCAGACTTCTGAGGGTAATGTGGGTTTGGGGAAAAATACTATGGAAAATGCATGTGTTTCTGTTTCTAAATCAATCAATGTTATTTTATCTTTTGTGTGCTGTTCCTAGAGATGCTTTTATCCTATAAAGAGATCTTTAAAGTGAAACTTTGTAGAAGCAATTCTAATTTTTCTATCTTATGATCTGCTGCAAATCAATAGCATTTTGTGGTATTTCCCCCTCCCTGTCTTCCTCCCTCCCTGCCTTCCTTCATATCCCACCCTGCCCTTTATTTTCATTTAACAAATATTTGTAGAGGTTCTACTATGTGCCAGGTGATATTCTATACGTTAGGGATATAATGGAGAACAAGAAATGTCATTGACTATAGGATTTTTATATTCACTTAGAGGTAAGGTAGAAGATCAGAGTGGTCAGGTTTCAGAGAGGTCCACCAATTTTCCCTAAAGCAGAAATACTAGAGGCCTTTGTCTGGACACCTCAAAAATTTTTTGGTCTGAAAATATTCATCTGATGGTTGAGAAATTTTTTGAAGCTTCTATTCCTTGACTTAGATGACATCAAAATATCTTCATTCTCTTGTAGACTCTAAGGGATAATGGTGGGCTTTCTGATTTTCTGTTCTATATGATTTGGATGGATCATCTCACACTCAATATAATTATATAGGGACTTATCATCTTTCCCTTAAAGTAGCATTTCTTCCAGAGCTTTCGATTTTTGCCACTCCTTCTCATCACTAAGACTTGAAATTCCTTGCAGTTTTACTGGAATCATCCTTGATTCTCTATCTTACCAGTTTATTTTTATTCATTCACCAAATCCTATTTTTCTTTCGTCTGTTTTTTATCTCATCACATCTATAGTATCCCTATAAACAGCCTTTTAGTTGGTATGTTTCTGCATCCAATTAGAACTTTTTCTGCCACTAAATCCAGGCAGAAGTCCTTCTTCCTAAAGAAATTATCCAAATCTACTCATGTCTAATTTCATGATCTCATCACTCGGTTGTATTTTTTCAGTTTTGACTTCAAATAGACCCAGGAATATTGTCTCTTAATATCAAACATTGACATATATTCACTTATCTTCCCAGTAACCAAACTCTGCCCACATGCCCAAGATCAGCCTATTCTCCCAACATTCTGACTCTCTGACACACCTAAGAATTTCCGTGTGGCTCCTGCTTTCTTGTCTTATCATTAACTATTAACTCTAGTCTTATCCTATGAAAGTACAAGTTGCATGTTTTACAGGCAGATATGCTTTTCGATCCAATAGAGTATAGAGTATAAATTCAAAGGACTTGCCATGATGGTAGGTTAGGGAGTAATTCTGAATGGCTCAATCCTTGAATAAATTGCAGAGTTACAAAAATAAGGGTGAGTATTGTAGTGGTAGCTGCAATTCAAGCAGTCATCTTCTAGGCATAGTGTAGAAGGCACTCATGGCTGTGACCTGATCTTTACAATACCTTCCCCAGAGAGAAAAACAATTTACTCATGAATTTATTTACTAATCCAACATATACTATGTGTTAAGCAGGTTGGTAGAGGCTTGACTTACAAGAGGAATAAGGTCTAGTCCCTTTAAAGCAGCCTAATATCTAGGAGAAGAGAGACATACATATACATAATTAAAATACATACTTCATAAGATTATTTCAGGGAGTAAATGAATAGATATATTTAAAAGTCTTAAAAAGGTGCCTGGCAAATTGAACACACTATGTAAAGTTTGCTATTAATTTTACAGTGAGCTTTAATTATATTCAAGTGCCAGGGGACCATAGAGTTTCCTTTGCATGTAATGTTTGTTCATTCACAGATTCTCATGAGGTTCCAACTAGGACCTTACACTACTGGTTCCATGTTTATTCATTCAAAAATACTAATTTAGCGTTTTTTTTATAAGCTAAGACTGTGCTAGGCACAAGGGAAAAAGAAAAATAAGACAAGATCCTCAGCTTCAAGGTACTTATATTTCTATTTGTCTAACATTTGAGTAATGGAAACATTTGAATAATTGGACTCTCTACACTCCCTGATTTTTTCTGCCACTGATAAATAAATGTGGGCATTTGGATTCTGCTCAAAATAAAGAAAAACGCAGTCAAATTACTAGAGAATGTCTTGGGCCTATACACATTTAAGTATTCTGTACTACCTACATTTACATGATGGCTGCAGGATGAACCATGTTTCAAATGTAACACTAAACTCCAAAAGAGCCAGATCATCAGAGAGGATGTATTTTCAATTATCACAGGCTTTATTATTAAATATATTTTTCTAAATCCTTAGAAAATTGGTGACCTATAAATGGCTAATTTTAATTAAGTAGAATATCCTAACTTAATTCATAAGATGTAGAGGAAAAGATGAAATCTGAAATCAGAAGACAAAGGTTCGATCCTAGTTTTATCATTTTCTAGCTATGTGGCTTTGCGTAAATCATTTATCCCTTTCATTTGTGAAGTAAGGTGAGTAAATACCTTGCAAGGTTGATGAGAGGATTATGACAAATATTATATTCAAGAACTCATACTAAAACAGCAGGGACATAGTAAATGTTAGCCACAGTTTAAAAGGGGGTGGCTGTATATATATATATAGGCATATTTAACCAGGCTGTGTATATATGTATATATGACCATTTTTTAATTTGTATTACTTCACCTGATTCCACAGAGAATTTGAGAGTCCTATTTCTTTGATATGTTACAAACTGTTTTGCACATTTTTCTTGATGTTGGCTACCGGTGGGGGCTGTGTTTACTTTGTCCTTTATTATTTAAGTTACAGAAAAAGCCGTGTTCACATGTATTCAGTGGATACACAATAAATTCACAAAGAGCATGAATTCTTGGATACGGTGAGGTGTCCAGCATACAGGGAAATCCCAGTGGTTTCTAAATAACTCATCTGGGCTAGACATTAATATGCTTCAGCTTCTTGGAGGTCAGTCATCTATTATAATAATGGCCACGGGGTATTCTTTCATCTCTATTTTATGCAACCTTTCTGAATACCCTTGCAACAGTGAATTGTCATGTGACATGCTCTAGGAGAGATTTGATATCAATTTGTCAAGCATGATTTAGGAATAATGAAATCCATTTCACCGAAATGTGGTGGTAGGGATGGCCAGCAATAGATGAGATGTTACGCTAGAGGTTTCTTCTAACTCCACTTATTCCTTGACTTACTAAACAAGGACATTTCCTCTGTGAATTATATTGAAGGCTAGCACTTCCCTTAGCAGCTGTAGGACTCCCATCAAAATAATTTAATGATGAAAATGAAGCTGGCCTAATTGAATTCAGTATGAACTCAGAGTCATCAACTTAGGGTGGGTTTAGCCCTTATCACTTAATATTTTGCTCAGCAGTTTGGCTTTGTGGCAAAGCCAGAGCTGTCGTCATTGTGGGTTTTAAGCTTAGAAAGATTTTTTTTCTCTTTAATACAGAGAATTGGAAGCTGGGCATGTGCCTGGAATTGAGATAAATGTAGGCACTCACCTTGACCACTTAGGAGTTTTAAAGTCTGACATCTCATTAGCATGTAAAAATCAACTCAGCAGGTCTTAATAAAGCTGATTTCAAAACTGAAAGTTGATTTTTGCCTTTTCCTTCAAAGGTTCATGTTCCTTATTTAAAGAACTAAACCAGACACCCCACCCTATTCTCCTTAGCAAGTAGTTTTAATGAGTATCAGTAGGTTTCCTAAGTCTCTGACATGGATTTACTTTAAACTGATTTTTAAAAAATTGGATTGGAAGCTTTAAGGACAGAATTCCCTAACTCACCCTGTTGTGAAATACTATACTCACCTCCCCATTGTCTGATCCTGCTTCATTTAACTAACGATGTTTTAAGGGCTAAGATGCACAGTTCCATTTCATTTCACTGGGTCTCTGAAAGACAATCTAATGTTAAAATTGGCCCATTATCTAGACTGGTTTAATTTGTGCCTTAAAATGACTTTGGAAATAAGTTTTGATTAAAAAGTTACAGCAGTGATGCATTTTCAGTATCACAAAGCAAAACCTATTTGAAGAAGTTACTCCCGCATGCCAGATTGAGCAGAAGACTTAATTCCCCTCAGTAACTGTGTAGGCAAAAAAGAAATTAGGAGCCTGGTGAATAAACAGGAAGCCATAAAAATCACAGACATTTTTGCTATCTGTCTTGTTTTTCCATCGAATGGATTGTGCAGTCAAAATTACAACCACGATCGAATGTAAGTATTTTAAGAATGAATACAGACATCTTTTTTTCTGAAATAACTATTAACAACCAAGAACATATGCTTCGGTGAATACTTTTAGTTGAATCATAAACTGCATTTCCAACAACTGACTTTTTGAAGCCAGTTGAAACAACTACACAGAGGATGTTAAAGCAAATCAAACTTTCACAGAGCCCATCTGTGCTTCCTAGTGAGTCTCTAGCTACTGCTTTTCTCCAGTTACTATAAGCTGTGCATTTGCTGCCTTGTAAAGGGATGCCCTCTTCTTGTCTTCCAAATGTGAGAATTAGTCCTTTAAAAATTAAGGGGAAAAATAAAAGCTTTCTTGTTCTTTTGAAACTGGGCTGAGGGAGTGTATTCTATCATGAAGAAGTTGCTGAAGATATTGAAGTTTGCAAAAACTTGATTTCTTGTGTTACTGGATGGTTGCTATTGGCAATGATGGATCTGTCCTATACTAAGAGGCTTAGGGAGATAAGGCAACAACAGCTGCAGATGACAATAGGGTAATAATAAAACTGAAAAAAAGGGGTGAAGTTTGGGTTGGATGATGGGGGTTAATGGCAGGAAATAAGTCTCTGTAGTATGCCAGTCTAGTAACCAAAATTAAAGCAGAGTCAAGAGGCAGCTGCAACAAGGTATCAATTCAGTGCAGCAGGGTCAATGTCAAGAATTTGAGTTCTAGAAGAAAGCCAGATTAAAATCTCTCAGGGAGGTAGGAAAATACTTGTTCACTCTACATCTGTTCGCTTGTGCTGTTATGATGAAGTGTCTTCTGAAGACCCAGGGCCCTTCCTCTTCAAGATGAGTGGACTTCTTGACATATTGGCCGTCTAGGGTTCTTATAAAATTTTAAAATACTGAAGGACTACTTTCTTGATAGTGTGGGGAGGCAATTAATCTAAGTTGAAATCTAATCTAAATCTAATAAATCTAATTAGTCTACTAATGGGGACTAGTAAAAAAAATCAGATTTTAATTGTAGTGCAAATATCTATGACAATTATATGTCAGAGTCAAATTATCCTTATAGTTAATACAACTTTGTGAAATGGTTAAAAGTTGAGAAATGCCTATAAACCTGCCCCTAACATTTGCATGGGTAAAGGTAAAATTGAAGCTGTTTCTGTGATCTATGACTCCCTTACCCTCTTCCTGCTTTTCTTCAAACCTTGGCTCTGCTTCACACTTGGATGTCTGAGCTTTATCCACAGCCATACCTCCAGCCAACAGCAGCTTCTGACCTTCTCCCCATGCCTAGAGGGGCACACACCAGCACTGTGGTCTGTGCTTGAGAACATGGAGTTGCAGAAGGAAACATGCAGGCCCTGGAAGTGGATTTGAGAGCATTTGGGCAAGTACATTTAGGGTTCAGAGTACCTGGAGTATTGTTTAGAATGGAAGGGTAGAAGGGGGTTGTGGGCATTGGGAGAGTGATGGGGAAAAGGCATTGGGAAGGGCTCCAGGTAGAAATGTTCAATTGGCCCCACAGATTTCTTGTATTATAGGGGATAAAAGACTGGAAAAAGGTCAGAGGGAAGCTTTCTGAAACCTGGGGCTTAGAGCAGGAGTGGCAACTGTTTGGTTCCATGGGTGCAACTCCTTCCTTAAAAATTTCTCATTGTTACCAGATTAACAAAGTAAATCTTTCACCATATGGCCTTCTCTCCAGTGTGTTCTTCCTAATGTCCATCGTATCTTAATCTCTAGTGACCTTAAAACTCTTGGTGTTCCATCAAAGCATATGGCCCTTCATTCTTTGTATCATTTCCTGTGTTGTTCCCTCTCTGGGAAAAACCTTTTCATACCTAAAAAGCTCCTAATAATTTTTGAAAACTCGGCTCACATGTCATAAATTCTGTGAAAGCTTTTCTGGCTTCCTCAGAAAGATTTAATTGCATCCTCTTTTTGGTGCCAAAGTCCTTTGTTTGTATCCTTATTATAGCACATATATTGTATTTTAATTATTTATTTTCTTTTTTCCCCTCTCTTTCCTGTCTCCTTGAGTCTTTAGTATCCAGGAAAGTACCTGGCATATCATAAGTACACAATAATATTTGCTGAGTTGATTAGTTCATCGGACTGACACTTCTCCTATCTTAATAGGAAGTATACTTAAGATTTCCTGCCTAAAGCATGTCTTACCTCCATTTTTATGTCTCCATCCCACTGACATCTTGTTTCCTAATTTCTATACCTCTCCCAGATCTACTCTGATATCTCTTTTCTGCCTTGTTCCTGCATTCATTTTAGGTTCCCAGTCAAGTTTTGACTTGTTGCCTAATATGATTTTGCTATTTGTGTTCTCATGAGAAATGAGATAGGATTGAATTGATAAAGTCAGGCCAGCTAATGGAAGAAATTTTAATGGCCTATCTAATGGATATATTATAATAGGGAAGTAACATAGTGAAGAGATATTTGAGGAAGATTGATTTGACTGGTTGATCTTGACATAAGTTGATGTAGCAAAGGGATCCACAGGTATATACCTTTCAGAGTTGCTTTTGGCGATGAAGAAAAAGAGTTTCCTCCCAGAATCAAAGAATTTCAGAACTGATTGGGCTTTAATAATCATCAATTCCTATCCCTTTATTTAATAGCGGAGAAAACTAAAGCGCTAAGATGACAATAGTATATAGTGATTGAGACACAATTAAGACCTAGGCCGGTTGAGTCCCAATTCGTTATCTTTAAATTTTTCAATGCTATTCAGATCCAACTGTATTTGTATTATATCCGATTTAATATGTTGATTTGGGTATTTTTCTTTTTTGACCAAGCTTGAAACTACCTGCATAGTTCAGTCATTTATTTATGATTTTTTAAATATTAATATTAATGATGACACCAATGACAAACATTGTGGTAAGCTGAGGATATAAAGACAAATAACTTTCTTGCCCTAAGAAGGCTCACAGTCTGGTGGAGGAGATAATCACACAATAGAGAGAGGGATTATGTTTAACTCAGCTTGGAAGATGAACAATGAGGCAGATTTTCATAAGAACATGATGTCATATTTGGGTCTTAAATGATGCTTACACTTTTGGCACTAAAGGGAATGAACAAGGTGAGGTAGCTGACAGGGCATAAGTTTAAATCCCTGCCTTGAGTAATTGACTTAGGTTATCTGAGTCTCAGTTTCATCATGTGTTAAGTGACAATAATAATGCTTACTGGACAGGGTTCTTATAAGGATTAAATGGGATAAAGCATGTGAAATCCTTTTTCGGATGCCTTTCCTTTCCAGAGAAAGGTATTCTCTGATCCAAGACACTGTGAATGAAATGATCAGGTAGATGTTGGGGCCTGAGGCTATCCTCAGTCACTCTGCTTTTCTTCTCAAGTTCTGGTCCATATAAGAAAGAGGATATAGACATGGAAGTTAGGAACAATTTGAAATAACAGTTTTATCACTGATATTTTAATACTGATATTTAAACCTGGATTGGAAAGCTCTGTTGCAGCACAGCTGGAAAACTGCAAATTCTCTTCAGATTCAGAATCTGAAAAGTGGCATATTTAAATTTTAATGGAAATCAACTAAAGATAATATGATGAAATGAAAACAATCAGGAAGGGCAGCAAGGGATATATATGCATATTTTGGAATGAATTGGCCACTTGGTACTTGTGGTATAGCTTGTGGTACTGTCAGCAAATATTTTATTTTCTTCCCTTGTTGTACCCTTCTTTGAGGGAGTTTTATACATCTCTGTCCTACTAAACTTAGAAGTGAGCACACAGCTGGTGTTGACAATGAAGTATGGGAGGAAGTGACATAGAATCTTTAAAAGCCAGTGTGGGGTTTACCATATTTTTCTTCTCTGTGCCACCATGACAAACAATATTCCAGATAGAGGCTGCTCCATAAGCTTGGGTCTTAGAGTGAAAATAATGCATAGTGGAGCGGTGGCTGACCCCTGACAGATATACATGTGTGTTCTAAATCACTAAGATTAGGTTATTTGTTATTGCAGCAAAACATAGCCTGGCCTCACTGATCAGTAGTTGTTAAATCATACTATGTAAGCACTTATTATTTAACCCAATAGGTCAAGCTTCTCTGTTAAATCTATACTTGTCTTTATTTTGTGGGTTTGAAGGGGAGTTCCATATAAAGTTGTTCAATTCATTGTTTCTGAGATTTTGTACATCAAGGATTGTGCATGCCTACTCCCCATCCATCAAAACAATAAACCGTGATGTGAATGAATATTTAATTTTTTTCTACTTCATCTAATTTTTTGGAATTATTTTTCATGCTTTTCTGTATTTAAATTTTCTGTCCTAATGTACAACATGTAAATTTGTGAGATTTATGTTGTAGATTTTTGCCTATGACTTTTACTGACCAAAGGCAAGGATCACATCTACTATCTGCTGTGTCCCTGCCTTTGTTATGCCAAAGTAACTGCTAGAAAAAGAAAAAGGTAGTCAAATGAAATTAAGCATCCAGCAATTTTTAGAAAAAAGTCCTGATTTTGGAAGTTTGAATGTAATCATCCTACTAATAGTACATTACAGTTGTTTAATATAAATTTGCACAATTAATAAATGATACAAAATAGCTCTTATAACTAGATTGGATTAAAGAATAGAGATAGGATTAATCTTGTCACCTTCAAACATAAAAAGGCAAATTTTTGCATCACTTCTGTAATTTATAATCTGGCTAAACACAGAGCCTGTCTGTTGGTAAAAAAGTCCACCCCCTAACCAATAATAGCAATTGACCTTCAATTGTTCAAGATGCTGTGAGTAAATGTAAATGAAATGGGAAAGGCATATTTTCTTCTTGATAAAATTAAATCTGAGATAAGATCATTTACATGGAAGCAATGTGATCATTTGAAAATGGCATAAATACAGCAATCTATATATAGGAAGTTGCAAGCAGGATTCAGAATTAATGGTAGGAAGTATTAAATGAGAAAAGGATTAATACGATATTATAAAATAAATGAAAAATGATCTAAGTTGGCCTCTGCATTGTCACTATATTCAAATTATAGCTGAAAGACTGTATTACTATAATTAGGGAAAATCCCAATGGAAATTAGCAAATTCAGTATAATGTAAATGTTTTTTTAATGACTATAGAGATCTTGTAAGTGATATTCTCATTAATGCTACTACCATGTAGACTAACACTTCTTGTGACACTCAACAAGATCAAAGTTCTGCGAGTATTATTTCATTTAAATTTTAGTCTGTGAGGAATAATAAGGCAAGACAATTAAGGACAACATACCCTGATGTAGGCATAAGTGTCATTAGCTACTATACTTATAAATCACTCCCAAAGAAGAACATTCTTTTACCTTGCAACGTGTGCATAATTTGAAGCTGTGCTATCTGATGGATCTTTCTGTGATGATGGAAATATCCTTTATCTGCACTATCCATTGCAGTAGCCATGAATAACATGTGGTTATTGAGCCAAACATGGCCATTGAAATATAGCTAGTTCAAATGAACAACTGATTTTAAGTTAAATTCTAATTAAACTTTAATTAATTAGAATTTAATTTAAAATCGGCACATGTGGTTCCGGTCTACTGTATTGGACAGGGTAGTCTAGACATATCTCTTATACAAGTTTTAGATTAAGATAATTGCCCACTTATCTTGTGTCATCTTTCCAAATCAGTTCTGCCCAAAGTGGTCAGATTTAAAAGAAAATCAGACCTTATTTGTTTAAGTAAAAAATACTACCAGCCACATGTTCAAGTATATCCCATGTTCCAGACATGGTTAAATGATTTCCATGGATGCTGACATTTAATTCTTGAAATAACCGTATGATTCTCATTTGTCCAGACATCTCCATCATAGGCCTTATGATCCTATTCCTTCCCTATCATGGCCCTTTGCTTTGGCAAAAGGGACTTGACTGGGAATCCAACTCTCTCTGAAGCTCTTCTCTTTCAGTTGAGTACTGTGACTGATTTTCTGTGTCTGTCCTCTGGCTGCAGGAGATGAGAATCTTTTTAAATGCTGCCCTCAGACACTCACATTTTGCTTTAAATTGTTGATTAATAGAATTGAACCTATCTACCAAATTTCATAGTCCTTATAATTGCTGTTTCTCCCTGACCTCTCAAACCCAACACATGGTACCAGCTAATGCTTACCTTTTGCCTGTGTTCCTTTGCCATACACAAAAGAGTGTATGGCAGTGTATTAGCAGTTGCACTTTTATAGCATGCCATGAACTATAAATACAACACTTATCATCACTGACAGGTCCTCATTGCCATCTAGCCGGTGAATGAATCACTCCAGAATTCCAGTCATAGTGTCTGCTTCTTAGAACCACTTCAAGTGCCAGCTATGTTGGGTAAAATAGCTTGAAATAGAACCTGAGATGAAGATCTTAGTTCAAGTGATTCATTGGAGGAGGAGGTAAGTGAGCAAAACAGAACTAAACAGGAGGAAAACTAAGGAAAAATACAGTCTTAGCTGGAGACTGGCTTCATTCTTACCCCTCAGGAAAGCTCTGTCCCACTTATTGTACCACAGAGTTTGTCCCACCTTGAATGAAGAGGGCTGGCCTTTTATATTTCCTTGCTTTTCCTTTGTTCCCAGCAATAAGTGAGGTCTGCACTGGGGAGCCAAGGGAGTTTCTTTCTCTAGTGAAGATAATAGCTGTGAGTTGTTTTCCACCAACATGCACAGCAGCTGGGGTTGGGGTTGAGGGTGTATGTACACTAAATAGTAAAAGTGTTATGAAAAAGACACCAATAGCATCCACTATAGTAAGAATGGCATAGGCACATATGCTTCCTTGGTAGAGCTGAAGGCTTAACCACAGGCTGAGAACTAAATGCTGCCTGCACAGCATGACCTTTACACCCCATCACATGGTCATGTTCATTCAGTCATTCATTCCAGAGATGATTAGGGAGACCCATTATATTGTGGGACTAACCCGGCCTCTGGGAATAGAGTAATGATTAATTTACAGATAGTGAGCAATAGATTTATAAGTAGATGATTACAGGAAAATGTGAATAGGTGCTCTCAATGTGATGTGAATCTGTGCAAGCAGAGAAGGGAGAGACTAGGAATGGGGAATTTTAAAAAATTCATGATCAAGTTGAAATGTGAACTAGAACTTGAGAGATGATGAGGAATTTCTCAAGCAAATTGCCCCAGTTACATAACAGTCAAGTCCCTCAATACTAATATATAAACAATGGTTTTTAATTCTAGTAGGATTTAGAGGAATGCTTGGATTAAGATCTTACAAAGGCTATAGGATATGATCCTCCTGTTCCAGCGGTCTGTATTTAATACTCTAATTCTATAATGCAGTTGTTCCTTTATTGACTTGAGCAGAGATTATTAGGCTTCTATTTGCTCAGCATTAGTATTCAAAGGCACCTCATGTGAACCAAAGGCCATTTTACACAAGAAATTCATGCCTATAACATATAGGTGGGTGATGCCTCAGCTTCCCATCAAAGGAAGGTAATTTGAACAATGAACGTTTATTTTCTCATGAATCTGATCCCATGGACTTAGCTGAGAGGCAACAGAATTCCAGTGTGATGGATTCTCTCCTCAGAGTTTGAGGTGGAGGTTTGTCATAGACAAAGAAAAACTATTATCAATCCATTTAAAAAAATCAATTGTGAGATTGAATATAAAATAGCTTCTATAGTAGTATGCTTTGCGAGTTCCTTCTGCAGTTAGCTATTTATTATTCTCAAAGACATCTCTTTCCCATTTTCACTAACAGGGTGGCTGATTGGATTTGTTCATTAAATGGACAAAGTCAAAGTCCATCTTTTGAAAGCACTGTTAGAGTTAATTGGGGAGTACATGAAGGCTTGAAACTGGTAACTCAGCTTTAAAAATGAACATTGTTCATCAGATGTTTTTTGTAGAACAAACAGATGAATGCAGATAGTAAAGCAAAATTATATATTTTCCTCTTTCTGTTTCTGGTGTACCTGGAACACTTTACCTTATTTTCTTTCAATTTAATTTATTATTATTATTATTTTTTTAATGAGACTTATCTCCTAGGATTGACTCAGGGACCCATAGATTAAGGCATCTTAAGAAATTATTATAACCATAATGCTAACTGTTTCTTTCAAAAATAGGATAATACTGCTATATGGTAACTGACAAAATAATAAGGGTTTTCTGCTAGCTTTATAAAATCTTAGATGATCCTTCACATGTCTCAGCTAAAGTATCACTGATGAGAAAATATCTTGGGTGTACTAGCTGCTGTCTTATAGGACATGAAACGTACTTTGAACCAACAACTATATGTGCTGCCTCCCTCAATTCTTAAGTTTTTAATGTGTGGAAATGGAGATTCTGCCTTTTACCATTTTACCTAATGACCACTCTTTAATATTTTGCTTCCCCTTTCTGAGACCTTGGAAGTGAACTTCCCTTCTGAGTCTTACTTGGTTGTTCTTCCTCATCTTCCTAAACTCTGAATTTTGAAGTGCCTGAAGGCTACTAAATCTTTTGCTCTCTTTCTCCTTTAGCTACTCTCAATTCCAAGGTATTCTCATTTAGTCTTATAGTTAATATTTCCTAAATGTTGATAATCTACAAATACATATTTTTAGCCCTGATTTCTAGACCTCTCTTGAGCACTAGACTTTATATCGAACAGTTCCTTTGGCATTCCTACTTGGATATTTAATAGTCACCTAAAACTTAACATGTCTAAAGTTGAACTCTTAATTCTTAACTTCTCTAAACAATCTACCACCCCAGTCTTTATCTAGTAAATGGCATAGTAGCTCAAGATGGAAATCTGCTGGTTATCCTTGATTCCTCTCTTTTCCTCATACTTTTTATAGAATTCATGAGCATTACTGCTTCTACCTTGAAAATATATGACATGTAACTTCTTTTCCCAATTCCAGTCTGTGTCAGCATTACTTCTCATTTGAACTACTCTAATAGACTTTTCTATGCTTCCACATTTGCCACCACCTTCTACAATCTATTTTTATAGAACAACTAGAGTAATTCCTTAAAAGCATAATTCTATTTCACTCCTTTTTTTCAAACTCTTTATAATAAGATGTTAAAAGTGTTTTGACTGAGTCAATAGCTGTCAGATAGCAAAGGGAGTTAAATGACAGAGAACCTTTAGATATTTCAAAATAGAGAGAAAGCAGTTACAGGATTTTAATATACATTACCTACATCAAGTGTAAAAATTTGAGACAAGAAGACTCATGAAAAGGATTTTTGAAGAGGCTTGAAGAGAACTTGGCTATGAGTACCCCACTTCCAATTATCTAATGAGGGTACTTCAGTAAGACCATTCAGAGATCTTAATTTGTGATGCCTACAGACTTGAGTGAAATTGTAGAGTTGGTTTTTGTTTTTTGTTTTCTTTTTTTTTTTTTATAAACTCCCAGATGAGAAATTTAAAAGGCTGGAGTTGGGTAGCAAAGCTGCTGATGCTGGAGTTAAGCTCACTGCTTTGGGTTTGGTCTATGCATGCAGAATTCAATACAGTAAAGGATTTGTGTGTGTTTCACATACACCAGATGTAGGCCACATTGGAGAGAGACCTGTCCTTAAGCTATTTTAAATCTTTCCCAATAGCATTACAATGAGTAATGATGCGATTGGGGGGGAAATAACTAGCCAGAGGAAAATGCACTGCTCACAATACAGAAATTGGAGTCAAATATACCCAGTGTGTTCTCTGAACTCATGGAAGTGTCAATGAGAAAAAGAATGAGCTTTTTTTTTTGCATTTTTAAAAATTTTATTGTTATGTTAATCACCATACATCACATCATTATTTTTTAAAATTTTTTATTGTTATGTTAATCACCATACATTACATCATTAGTTTTTGATGTAGTGTTCCATGATTCATTGTGCATAACACCCAGTGCTCCATTCAATATGTGCCCTCTTTAATACCCATCACCAGGCTAACCCATCCCCCCACCCCCCTCCCCTCTAGAACCTGCTAAGCTCAGAGAGCAGAAAGTCATTTTACATTAAGTGCTAGTTCACTAAGAAGTATTCTTGTTTTTTCCTTCCCACTACCACCTCTTTGAACATGGTAGGGTCAGAAGCACACGTTATAAAAAATGGAAGGGAGGAGGGAGTTAAAGCTTATATCAGAAGGAAAGAGGAGAAAACCTCTGACAACCTTCTTGAGCCATAGATTTCTCATTTACCAAAGGCCTCAACCAAGGATAAAGAAGATTTTTAACTTTATCATCATCATCATCATTATTATTATTATGATAATCATCATCCAGCATTATTGATATATATCAATATAAAGATATTGATTATATATATTATTGATATATATCAATAATGTTGGGATGATATATATATATATATATATATGATTGTATTGGCTATTCTAGGTCTTTTGCCTTACCATATAAACTTCAGAATCAGTTTGTCAATATCAATGAAATAATTCACTGGAATTTTGATTGAGTTTGTATTGAATCTATAAATCAATTTGGGATGAACTGACATTTTGACAATATTGAGTCTTCCTGTCATAATTCTCCATTTATTTTGTTCTTTGACTTTGTTCTTCAGGTTTTTGTAGTTTTCCTCATATGAATCTTATACCTATTTGTTAGATTTATGCCTAAGTATTTCATTTTTTGGGGTGCTAATGTAAATGTTATTGTGTTTTGAATCATAAATTCCACTTGTTTATTGCTGGTATATAGAAAGGGTGTTTAACCCTGGGTATTAACCTTATATCCTGCAAACCTGCTATAATAGCTTATTAGTTCTAGGAGTTTTTCATTGGTTATTTCAGATTTTCTACATAGACAACCATGTCATGTGTGAATAAAGACAATTTAAATTTTTCTTTCTTAATATGCATACTTTTTGAAATTTATTTTTTATTATGTTATGTTATGTTAATATGTATACTTTTATTTCCTTTTCTCATCTTATTGCATTAACAAGGACTTCCAGTACAATGTTGAAAAGGAGTGGTGAGAGGAAGCATCCTTGCCTTGTTCTCAATCTTACAGAAAATCTTCTAGTGTCTCACCATTAAATATGATGTTAACTATAGATTTTTTGGTAGATATTCTTTATCAAGTTGAAGAAGTTATTCTATTTCTTATTTTGCTGAGAGTTTTTATAATGAATAGGTGTTGGATTTTGTCAAATGCTAATTCTGTACCTATTGATAAGATTATATGATTTTTCTTTCCAGCTTGTTAGTATGATGAATTACATTAATTGATTAGTGAATGTTGAACCAGCCATACATACCTAGGATAAATCCCACTTGTCATGGTGTATAATTCCTTTTATATATTGTTGCTTTTCATTTGCTAATATTTTGCTGAATATTTTTACATCTGTGTTCATGAATGATATTGGTATAGTTTTCTTACAATATTTTTGTCTGATTTTGAATTAAGGCTATGCTAGCCTCATAGAATGAATTTGGAAATATTTCCTTAGCTTCTATCCTCTGGAAGCGATTATAGAGAATTGGTAAAATTTCTTCCTTCAGTGTTTAGTAGAATTCACCATTGAACCCATCTGGGCCTGGTGCTTTACATGCTATTAATCATTGATTTGATATCTTTAATAGAAATAGGCCTACTCAGATTGTCTATTTCTTCTTGTATGCACTTCAGAAAATTACATTTTTCAAAGAATTGGTCCACTTCATCAAGGTCATCAAATTTGTGGGTATAGAACTGTTCATAGAATTCCTTTATTATAACTTTAATGTTCATAAGATCTATAGTAATGTTAGCTCTCTCATTTCTGATATTAATAATTGTATCTTTTCTCTTTTTTTTTCTTAGTTATCCTGAGTGGAGGCTTATTGATTTTATTGATATTTTCAAAAAATCAGCTTTTGGCTTTGTTGATTTTTCTCTATTGATTTCCTATTTTTAATTTTATTGATTTCTGCTATAATTCTTATTATTTATTTAAAAAATTTTTTTGCTTCTTTTGGATTTACTTTGCTTTTCCTCTTCCTGTTTTCTAATGCAAAAACTTAGGTTACTGATTTTAGATCCCTATTCTTTTCTAATATATGCATTCAATGCTGTAAGTTTTTCTCTAAGCACTGCTTTTGCTGCATCCAACAAATTTTAATAGGTTGTATTTTCATTTTCATTTAGTTAAAATATTTTTAAATTCACTTGAGATTTTTTTCTTTGCTGCATGTGTATTATTTAATATCCATGTATTTTGGGGCTTTCAGTTATCTTTGTTATTGTTCCCAGTTTAATTCTATTGCAGGCTGAAAGAAAGACATTGTATGATTTCTATTCTTTTAAATTTGTCCAGGTGTGTTTTATGGCCCAGAATGTGGTCCATCTTGGAGCTTGAGAAGAATGTGTATTCTGCTGTTCTTGGATCATCATCTATTCTCTAGATGTCAATTACATCTAGTTGATTAATGATACTGTTGAGTTCAACTATGTCCTAACTGATTTATCTGCATGCTTGATCTATCCATTACTGATAAAGAGGTGTTGAAGTCTCTAACTATGATAGTGAATTCATCTGTTTTTCCTTGCAGTTCTTTTTGTTTTTGCCTCATGTAGTTTGATGTTGTGTTATTAGGAGCTCATCTATTCTTTTTTTAAAGTTTTTCATTCTTCTTCTCATTTTTTTATTTCCTTCCTTCCTTCTTCTTTTCCTCTGCAATGTTTTAAAGTAAATCTCTGCCATCATACCACTTCACCTTTTTCTAGAAAAATTACCTAAAGTAATGACAATACACTATCACATCTAGCAAAATTAGTATATCATATTTTATCTGGTCCATTCCATTTCCCCTGGTTATTTAACAAATATCATTTATTGTAAATGCTACTTGAATCAGAATTTGAGCAATGTCTTTGTAATTTATTAAATTTCTTATGTTTCATTTAAATGAGAACCCCCATTCCTCCCGTATTTTTTTAGTGATATCTATGAAATAAAATGGCTCATTATGCTGAAGAGTGTCCCACATTCCATATTTGGCCACATTACTTCTTTATGGCCTCATAAACAGATTTTTCTATTTCCCTTGATTTCTGCAACTGATAGATATAGAAGTTGTTTAAATTCAGGATTGTTTTATGAAGAATACTTTATAGTGGTATTATATATTTCATATTACATATGAGGTGATCAACAGCATAAGACTGTCTCACTTGCAGTGATCCTAAAATTAATTAGTAAATTCGGATTGTGAATTCCAAATCTTATTTATTCTCCATGTTTCACTGGAAACATTTTCAAGGTGGACCCTATATCCATTTATCATGACACCATTTGTCTTTTTAACTTCTTTGCTTTCTGGCACTACTAGATGATGCAGGCTTATCTTGTGTAATTCTTGCCCCAGGCCTCAAATCAGCTATTTCTTCAGGGAGCCATG
The DNA here is from genome assembly GCF_037043125.1 of Eumetopias jubatus. Classification (NCBI taxonomy): domain Eukaryota; kingdom Metazoa; phylum Chordata; class Mammalia; order Carnivora; family Otariidae; genus Eumetopias; species Eumetopias jubatus. Next base: position 81,495,136 of record NW_028274819.1, on the reverse strand, counting down.
GTTCCCTTTAATAAATAATAGGGACTGTCTCAGGCCAGATTCTCTAGTAAATAGATTTTGGTGCAATCTCAGGGTAGCATGAGTAAAGGAAATAGAAAGTGAGGTAGGAGAGAATGGGAAGCAAGGTAAGATGATGTATACTCAGTTTATTGCTTTATGCTAAGTTTGATGGGGCCACATCCTTGCCAAATACATCTGCATGGCCATGTGGGATGTCTCCAGATAGGCTGTATGAAGAAATTATTTTGGGAGACACCTATAGGAGAGAAAAGAGGGGAGTAAATTCATCTGTTTTGTTCCATCTATCTTTTATTTCCCATTAGTCAAAGTTTACCCCCTGGGAATTAGCTTTTTGCACTTCTGTTCTGCCTCATTTAATACTTTTAAGACTTAGTTGGGAAACCAGATCCTATGCCTTGAACTGTGACATTTGATCTGCACACAAAAGTTGTGAGAAGCACCAGGGCCCTTAGAAGAATGCCTGGTTGGCCTGGCTTTGAGAGGGTCAAGGTATTGGTTGGAATTGAGGGGTATGCCTTGGAATTGAGGGGACCTGAAGGAAGTTAGTCAGTTGGGTGGCAGATGAGGTGGAGCAAGCATCCCAGGGTCTAGAAGGCAGGTGAGGCCAAGAGAAACAGGAGAGGTACATAAGATATATTTGATATAGAAATATGTCAATTTTGCAATATAATTTTAAACATTGAGATTTATTCCTTCAATCTGAAAAGAACTATCCTTTAGCAAAAGGATATTACTCTTAGAAAGTAAAACCTCAGTTGTGTGAGTTAGGATACTGCTGGAAAGCACACGCCATTGCCATCACATTCCATTAGCTGGAACTCAGTAGTTTGTTCATACCTAAATTAAAGAGAGGCTGAGAAGTGTGGTTTAGTTGTAATCCTGGGGAGAGGAAGAAGCAGGCTTGGTGAGTCAGTTTCTGCCACTTAGGTAATGTTTAGCATTGGAATATTTCTTTCTTTTTTAAAAATATTTATTTATTTGACAGAGAGACACAGTGAGAGAGGGAACACAAGCAGGGGGAGTGGGAGAGGGAGAAGCAGGCTTCAGGTGGAGCAGGGAGCCTGATGCGGGGCTCGATCCCAGGACCCTGGGATCAAGACCTGAGCCGAAGGCAGAAGCTTAATGACTGAGCCACCCAGGCGCCCCAAAGCATTGGAATATTTCTAAAATATTGTCTTGATGTTCTCTTAAGTAGTTGTTGGTTCTTGTTAGAGGTTAATTTGTAATATGCCACAAACATTACTGATGAGGGGATCCAGATGTTTGGACAGATGTAGAATTTTTCCTGATAACTGTCATGAATTTAATTCAAAATTAGAAAAAGAATCTTTATTCAATAGGAAATTTGTCATCTCAAAATATTTGTGTTCTGCTATAACTGAATCACATATTGATAAATCTTGGGTTGCTAACTTCTTTTACTGTAGTCTAACATTCAGATCAAGAAGATATTGCTACCTTTCTATAATGTTGGCAATGGCAACATAAGCCATGCTAAATTTGCTTATTAAAATTATAGTTAAATTTTATGTGGTGGAAACCACCAAATATTTAGTGAATTTTATTTGCATCCATTTAATGTAATTCAATGTAAAATTTATTCTTGCACATTTATAAATAACTAACAATATATATTTTACAAAGATGACTCAGTATTATTAACTGCTACAGAATTAGAAAATGAAGTAGAAAACATTAATGTGGCATGTTATAATGTTTTTCTGAGAACTAAAGTTTTTTATTGAAAGCACAGAAAATTAAAATAGGCCTTATTTGGTGTAAGTTTCCCTTTTTCATTAAAAGTTATCTTAAGAGAAAATCATCTAGTATTTTATTATAAGTGGTAAAGATCAAGACAGAGATATGTCTGTAGTCCCTGTTAAAAGGTTTTAGTTGTATTTCACAGGTGACTATTTTTGCCAAGGAATCTAAAACAGACTTTTTCAACTTTTTCTTATGGAAAATATTAAACTCACACAAATGTTCACAATAGTATAATAAATGTCTACTAACATATCATTCAACTTCAACAGTAACCATTCTTCCATTCTTGTTTCATATATTCTCCTCAAATTTTATTTTAATTGAATATTTTAAGGCAAATTCCAGATATTGAATATTTTTAAGGCAAATACCAGATATCATATCAATTTTACCTGTATATATTTCTGTATGTATCTCTGACAAAGACTTTTTTAAAAAGTAACTGTTAGTACCATTATTGTTTCCTCTTCTTATTCTAATATCCAGTCCACATTCAAGTTTTCTACATGGTCTCAAAGTTGTTTTTTTACAATTGGTTTGTTTCAATTAGGGGCAACATATTACATTCTGCTGATATTCCTTCTCAGGCTATTTTAATGTGTTAAGAGTTCCTTTCCCTACTTTAAATCTGCATGCCATTTATTTGGGAAGACCTGAATCTTTTGTCCTGTAGAATATACCACATTCAGGATTTAAATGATTTCTTCCTGTAGTATTATTTAGGTTCTTTTATTCTCCAGTATTTCCTAACCAGCGGTTAAGCCTACAGTTTTTTTTTTTTTTTTTAATTTTTACCCAAATTCCAGTTAGTTAACATTCAGTGTAATATTATTTTCAGGGCTAAAGTTTTGATAAACTCAGGTTCATGATAAAAATTTTATAGCAAGAATATTTAAGAGGTAGTGCTGTTTACCACCTATTCTATCATATTAATGTCTCTGTGTCTCCTTTTCAGTGATGTTAAAATCAGTGGGTTTAGATAATGGCAGTCTGAAATTTCTATTGCACTGCTCTTCATCAGCATTTTTAACTAATGATTTTAACATTTACCTGGAATCATTGACTGAGTAAAATTCTTTAATTCTATCATTCCTCTTGAATTTATTACCTGTGATTCTTTTATCACAGCTAATAGTAGAGCTATTCTTCATCAACTATTTGATTTTCCTGAGACACAATTCTTACAGGAAAGGCAGAATACTCAATTCTTGCCCTTTTAAAATTTTTATGACAAATCTCAGAATAATGAATTTTGCATTTAGCAAAAATAACCAGTGATTTGTGTGTATATTAGTATGAAATCATAGATTTGTAGATATTACATGTGTTTCTATCCACTGATGTCATTGTTCTTTTTGAGCTCAAGTTATTCCATCTTTGCTAGTGGGAGATGTTTAAATCTCCACTTAAGTGATAGTCTTTACAAGCACAGTAAGAAGTCCCAGGGTCATCTCATACATTTCCTACCTGAGATCTTAAATCAGCCATTTCTCCAAGAAATGTCCTTTTAATGGTAAATGGAATTTGGAGACCACGTTTTGTGTGCTATTTATTTATTTGTATTATTTTTCCATTAAAGGTGTTCATTGCTCTTCTAGACTTTTGTAGAACAAAGCTAAGAATAGGTTATTTATAAGAAAAAGGTTAAATGAACTATGAATTCATACTGATATTTCTAAATCAAAGCTTACAGGTTTTATTTAAATTAATTTTACAGATGTATCTTGAAAATTCACTCTTCTAATACTTTAACATTTATATTCATATATTGGTTAATTAAAACAAAGTAGTTATGCTATTCACAAGAGAAATGAATGTAGTTAAAAACTTCTTTTGGGGTGTGTGTGTGTGTGTGTGTGTGTGCATGTGTGTGTGTGTGTGTGTATGTGTGTGTTATCCTTGGTGTGTATGTCTCATTAGGAATGTACTGTCAAAATACTGACTTGAAATACTTATCTATGTGGTTGTAATTCTTCTATAAAGAGAAACTTTAACTTATCAAACATTTGGTTAACGTATAGTTATTTTCAATATATTCTATTTATTCTTGCTTTTTGGGGTTGCTTTGTTTTTACCTTTTAATTTAATTTTTAAATTAATGTAAAACATTTATGTAGTTCCAAAGTCAAAACTAGGAAATAAGTACATAGAGAAAGAGCTTCATTGCCTATTTGTTCTTATATCCCATTCTCTCCCTCCTTAATAGGCAACAATTTTTATTAGTCTGTAGTTTAGTCTTCCATTATTTCTTTTAGAGAGTATTAGCAAATAAATACATTTTTCCACTTCTTATACAAAAGGAAGCATATATTCATTGTTTTGCACCTTGTTTATTCCCTTAATATTACATATTTTTGCTAGTCTTTCTTAGGGATAGATACCTAGACATGTGGTTGCTAGGTCAAAGGGTAAATCCATGCAAAATTTTACTAGTTATTGCCAAATTCCCTTCAGTAAGGTTGTATCAGTTTTTGTTTGAGGAGATTTTGAAAATAAGATTCCCTAGTCTCTGACCTACTGAATCAGAACTCTGAGATTTGGGTTCCTAGGTGATTTATATAATCACCTAGGTGTAGGAAGCCTGTTTTACAGGAAAATTTTAGGGCTAACGTGAAATTAAAGCCAATTAATTGCTCACTTGATATGTCCTAGGTATTGTGATATGTACCAATGAGAGAAATCCTAAGATGAATATAATATAGTCTCCCTTGGAGGATCCATAGTTTAGAGAGTGGAGGGGAAACATTCATAAGCAAATCGTTGTAAAGTCATGTGATTGCTGGTATAACAGAAATTATACATGGTGTATAACTTATACAAATTATACATGGTGCTAAGGGAGCACAAAGAGTGAATAGCTCTATGAGAATTATACCTAGGATAGACTGGGACAGACTGTTTCTAATAAAAGCATAATTATGCATTTAACAAACTCTTTATAAAACTCATTGATGGTCTCCTTTCCTGAGAACAAATAAATCATGAATCTAACCCTAAATTTATCCCATTTGTTTTTTCTTCTTTGTTTGGTTTCTTCTTTGACATGGCTTCTACTTTTTGAATTGAAATCAACATGGACATCTATGGAGATTTTTGAACCTAAAGTCATAACAGCATGCAAAGTACTAACATTGTGATATTTTCAGCATGAAAACACCACCATAATCATGATCATACTGTAGTCTGCATGAAACAAACTCATTCATGTAGCTGACAGGAGAGAAGATAAAAGTCAATAAAAAGAGAATTATTTATTAAAAAGATCTAATGTTACAAGAACAGTACACAGAACTATTATTGACTGTGCCTTCCACATGATATATACCATTATATATAGTATATATACAGATTGTATACAATATATTTAACGGTTTGACATGAAGTCCACAGTACCTTTATTTGGATATGCAAAACATTCACTTTTCATGAAATTTTTAATTATGAGGAGTGTTTTTTCCTTCATAGTTCAATTGACATTATACAAAAATACAGTCTCTTTAGTGATTTAAGACTGTGTGATTACTATCCCATCCAAAAAAACTCACTCAGTACTGCAGCTGAAAAAGAAGGTACCTTGATAAGGAATGCTGTTCTGCTTTTTACAAAGTAACAAGTATGTAATACATAAGTAGGTAAACATTTAAAACCTTTTTTATAGGTTTATGATGCAAAATACATATTCTGTGCAGGCTGAATAAAAACATCGCTTATCTCTGATTCCTGTAAGAAGACATCAGACATTCTACATGTAAATATTCTATCAGATGTGTACCATCCATCAACTAGTTGGGAATCTTGGTTTATTTGAATTAGCCATATATTGACATATTTATTGGGCTTTGTTTTGTAAGAGTTTCAGTAATAACTTGATTCTTAAAGTTCTTCACTACATCTAGTATAAAACATCATGGGAAACAAAGAAAATGATTTATAATATGAAGTGAAAATTATTGTCTATTCTTTAATATTCTTGCTGCATTTTTTTTTTCAGGTGCACAGTTTCCTTCTGCAAACTACACCATACTCATGAGAGTTCATATTTTGCCTGCTAAATCATTCATATCCCTCTATCTGCAAAGTCCAGCCTCTCCCACTCCAAAGGAGGTGCTCAAAGAAGGCCACTTGGTTGTTATGATTCACAGGCTTCAATATTCACCATCTGTCATAATTTACCATAATAATCTGTTAACTAAAAATAGTCTTTTAAATCACTTCTTGTTTGTTTAGGGGTGTCTTGGACATAATTCCTCCCAAACAGAATGAGTAACCAACTTAAATTGTTGTGCTGTGGCTCTGAAACCAATCTTTCAGATATTCAGAAAAGAAATTCCAATATGTCCTGGTTCTAAAGGGATTAACCTCTAGAGCCAGCAGGGTGAGCTAAATATTGCTTCATTTTGCTTGCTGTTAAGGATGCTCCAAACAGAATTAACAGGCTTAGGTTTTAGAAAAGAAAAGAATACTTTTTGTTTTCATATTAATATCATCTGTAAAACTAGTTTCTCCAAGCTCTTTTTTGGCATTTGACTTTGCAATAACTATCCCTTCAGTCATCCTTCTTGGGTGTTATATGAATGTGGCAGGCGGAACTTCTATATATTATCAAGCAGAAAACTTTCACTTCAATATCCAACTGTCTCGAGTCACTTTGGTTCATGGTGACTCACCAAAATAGCAAATGGGGAACATTTCCCAAGCAGTGTATGGCTAGTTAGACTAGCTGAGGCCCTGTACTGAGGCCATGTTTCCAGAACTTAATTAAAAAAATCAATTTATTCAAGAGGTCCTTTTTATTTTAATAGTTGGTAACATTTTACAAGTGTTATGTGATGTGTGGATGTGTTTAAAAAATCATAATTCATTTGTTATGCTTGAAACATTTTAATTCACAGACTATATATGTATGCATAATTATTTGCACAACAGATTTTAATTGTCCTTAAAATTATTGCCAATTAGAAGAAAACCGTGAACTTAATTCAACATCTATTTTGGCAGTAGGTGGGAAAATGGGAAAGCTCTGTCCTGTATTAATTTTGTTTTCAAGTTAGCACCCTTCGCAACATATCAGTGACTGCAGTTTTTAGTGACCATATTTTTTGTGACTTTAATCTTTTGTTATTAAAAATAAAGATTTATTATATTTGCAGCTAGATAACATAGTAATTAATGAAAAACAATAGCACTTAAATTCATCTGGACTCTCTATTTACCTTGCACTAATGTGAATGGCTTATTCCCTACCCTAATAACTTGCTCTAGGGATGCATATAGAATAGCATATTGGCAAATTTTGCTATTTCGCTATGCAATAACACAATATTTTTCAAAAACAAACTTTTGTGTACTATTCTATAATGGATCACACAACTGAAGTACTTTTTTTTTTCATATCTTCTACCAGCCTGTTAATTGGGATACTTAGCCAAAGGGAAAATGAAAAACAGTAGACTCAGAATCTTTAGCAAACTTTTCATTCTCAGTTTTGTATTTGTGTTTGAAACAGATCTGCTAGAGACCACTTACTTAAGAAATGGATGGCACACACTCAGGGTCATCATATATAAAATCAAATTCCAACATATTACAAAAGTAAAGAATACATTTGACAGAAATTACCTTTGCTTACAAAAAATTCATTACATACAATCTGCATATTTTATTGGACCAAGAACTGTCCTCTCCATTTACAAAACCAAAGAGAAACCTGATGGATAAGTAATATTCCCCCCAACCTCCTATAAGTGCACCATGTGTAGTCCCAGATTTTTAAAGCTCATCTCAGGGTCCTGGGTCTCCACTTACACTACACTCTATTCACCGCTATTTTCAAGCTAAAGCAAAGCAAAGTAAGATAAGTCTGCAGTTTTCACCAAGAGGTTGAGGGAATCATCAATGCCAAGAGCAATGTTACCGATGATGAAGATGGGGAGAGTGTGTGGAGGGTCGACTGGGCACTAGTGATTTTCCCACCTGTGAAAATAGAGAAGCATTAAATGGAGCTAATTATTTTGATTTTGCTTGAATATAGAAAGAGTTGTTTTTAGGTATGTAAGACAAAGGAGTGCAACATGGGTTTGTTTCTGATGAGAGTGTACTTATAAAACAAGACATTGTATAGGGCTCCCAAAAATTATATGGAAGGCAGAATTCTATATGGAATACTGTACTGAAAGGCTATGTCACATTAAAAAAAAAAAAACACATCTACTCAGGAGATTTAGTGTAATTTTCACCAATGATAGAAAACATCCCAAATTCCAGGTATGAACAATAAAATGATTTCTATAGTGTATTGTTCAGGAAAGGGAGCAAGAATAATTAGCGAAAGTTTGTGGCAATAAGAATTCATAATTCAATTACTTCAGTCAATGTTTGAATTCGATAATAAAATTATTTAAATTACTTAATTTACTTATGGGTTCTCCATTGATTTGTTTCGGTTGAGCAGGCTTAAATTCTAGATTCTCACACCAAACTCGGCAAAGGAAGGAGAGCCATCTTTCATTACTCTTAACTATACCCAGGAGAAATTATTCCTTCTTGAGAACAAAATATTGTATGCAGTTAATGTATTAAGGTGGCTGTTTGATTAAACACACTGATCTGAACAGATTAGTTTGAAGTAGCTTTGATAGCTCCACATAATAAGCTCCACATAAACTAAATACTACCCTTAGACCTAACTCCAGTTAATGGTTCCTCAAGTCTGAAGTATGATCATCATGATCGATATTTAATGAATGCTTACTAAATGCAATGCACTGTACTGAGCCCTTTATACATATTATCTCATTCAATCCTCACAACAGTAAGTAACGTTTTTTCACCCTGTTGCAGATGAGGGAACTGGAGCTTAGATAATAGGACTTGCTTAAAGTCATCAAGATGGGATTAGTGGAGACAGATGCTCTTATGATTGGCCTTAATTAAAACCTTAATGATAGATTAATCATAAAATAAAGGTACCAACCAATTTTTGGAATCATCCTTCTGTCAAGTTATCTTCTCTGGCAAGAGTTGAGTGTTAATGGGATCTGGCTGTGATTTTTGTTATGGAAATAGTGTCCGAATTTTTTCTCCAGATGTTTATTTAAGAGCTGGGGGGTCATTTGTTTGGTAATACACACACCACACACATAGCAGCAGCAGTGGCAAATCTTTCCTTTGAAAATCTTTATATCTAAGGCATTAATAGAACTTTAATCAACATATTGGAGAATGTAGCTTGTATTTCACCTTGTACAAAAGGAATTATTGTGAAGTGCATGGACACATGTGAACTATAAGAAAGGCATGATGACAAAGCTTCACTGGAGTGGTATGTGCATTCTTAATAAATAAAAACTGTGAAAACGTATTTTCTATTTATGAGAGTGGCTGAGTCCTTTAAATCGACTAGCATGACACTTTTACCAAAACATCTCATTTTCAGGATGCTAAGTAGGGATTATATCTCAAATTTCACAAAGAATCCACAAAACAAAAACATTATTTTGGTAGAGCAAATCAAAACAAAACACAAACAACATTGGACTAAGTTCTAGTTCCACTTGCGAAACCAACTAGCTATTTCACTCGAGTGAGTTGTTGAACTTTTTAGGGCTTTTGGTTTTTGGAAAATGATAGAATGAAACCAATTGTTCATTTTCTATAGGTCTGAGATAGACAATATTAAGAGTTTTCATTTTATTAAAACTCAGAAAATGGATTGCACTAGCCGTATTTTTTTAACTAAAATATAAAAGTTGACAATTTGTTTTTCATAGAATAGAAGTTGAAACACAGTGGGAGAATCAATGTCTTTATAAATACTTTCAAACTTGGGGCTGATATTGTCCAGATGATATTTTATAATCTGGTTGTCTTAGACTTGACAGGAACCTTGAGGAGTCAGAGAATAATAGAATACTTAGAAGTTGCTAGAAGGATAAAATAAGATAATATATGAAAAATACCTAGTATAATACCAAGAACATGATCATGGGTCAATAAATTCTCATTGTATCATTGCTTTTAGAAATTTGAGACTTATGATGCAAGCAGAGAGTTGCCATCTTTTTCGCTTTTCAGAAATAATCTTCAGTCTTCCAAGGTGCTCTTGAAAATTTAACACCCACATATGAACAGTTGAATTGTAGTAATCAATGTAGAGAAATTATTACCTCTCTTGCACTTGAAGCTATACTTTTATAAATGAATCATAAAGTATATTAAGTTTTAGTGTGGCCACAATGTATTTAAATTCTTAGGTTTTTTCACCTGAATTTCTGAGAAATGTCAGATTTCCTATAGTTTATGTTTTTTTATTTTTAACTTTTCATTTTGAAATAATTTTAGATGCACCAAGAAGTTGTAAAAAAAGAGCAAAGAATTCATCCAGATTCCTTAAATGTTTGTTTCATCATTGTTGTGTTATTATTCTCTCTAAAAATACATATATTTTTCCTGAGTCACTTGAAAGTAAGTTGCAGACATGATGTACATTTACCTCTAAATACTTTAATGTAGAGTTCTTAAAAATAAGACATTTTCTTACATAGCCACAGTACAATTTTTTAAGAAAAGGAAATTATTGATATATATGTTATCTAATCTAGACATTATTCAAATTTTATCAACTGTACTAATTATATCTTTATCTCATCTTATATTTTTCTGTAAGAATTTACTTGTCAGATATTATGTAAATAACTTTTCCTCAAAGCTTCAGTCTAATTATTTTCTTCCTTATATTTGCCTTCTATCCCACTTTGTGGCATCAAAAAAAGTCATATGCAATGCTTCTGGTCTTAATCCAAATTGATAAATACGTTGAATGCAACAAAGCCACACACAGAGTCCTACAGGATATCACTGGATACTTCCCTTTAGGCTGACAATTCTGCTTGAGAATGATTACTCAATAAATAAGCTCATAATTGCCCATTAATTAAATGCACATTAAACATTTTTTATTCAAGAATTCAGGGAAAATTGCCTAATATTTTCTTAATGAGAGATTTGTATACTTTATTAAATCTTGTGTTTTTTTTTTTTTCTGACTACCTCAGTGAAATGGTTACTCATTTCTAAATTGATAACATTTCTCTTCCTTTAATTTCCTTGCTGGTGTAATAACGATGGTAGTGGTGAAGATATGTGGCCTTGGAGACAAGCACACTTGGGTCCAAATCCTGGTTCTTCCACTTAGTGTGATCTTAGGCAAGTAACTTAAATTTTCCCCTTAAAATATGAATAATGTCATCTTCTTCATATAATTATTACTAAGACTAAATAAGATGATGTATAAGACTTATGACAAATCCTAACACATAATAAGGGCTCAATAAAAGCTAGAAATTATTAATACTGCTAATAAAAACTATGAGGCACAAATAAGTTCCAGTGATTTAATGTACAGCATTGTGATTACAGTTAATAATACTGTAGTACACACTTGAAAGTTGCTAAGGGAGTAAATTTTAAATGTTCTTACTACAAAAAGAAATGGCATCTCATTGAGGTTTTGATTTGGATTTCCCTGATGCCGAGTGATGTTGAGCACTTTTTCATGTGCCTGTTGGCCATTTGGATGTCTTGGAGAGGAAGAAAAGGGGAGTATGTCAGAGGGGGAGACGAACCATGAGAGATGATGGACTCTGAAAAACAAACTGAGGGTTCTAGAGGGGAGGGGGGTAGGGGGATAGGTTAGCCTGGTGATGGGTATTGAGGAGGGCACGTTCTGCATGGAGCACTGGGTGTTATGAACAAACAATGAATCATGGAACACTGCACCAAAAACTAATGATGTAATATATGGTGATTAACATAACAATAAAAAATTAAAAAAAAAAGAAATGGCAGTTATGTGACGTGATGAAGGTGTTAGCTAATGCTATGGTGGTAATAATTTTGCAGTATATAAGTGTATCAAATCAACAAGTTGTATACCTTAAACCTACAAAGTGTTACATGTCATTTATATCTCAATAAACCTGGAAAACAAACAAAAAATGATACTCAATAGAATTTACAATTTACTCTGAAATCAATAAAGATGATCCAAATTTAATTTTAAGGAGCAGTTCCTTTAAGCTCTTCTGTACCCCATTCTCCATTATTTAATGATAAAGGTAATCAAGGTAATAGAGAAATAAGTATGTTAAATTTGTGCACTGGCAGTTTAAAAGCAATATTGCAAAGCCCAAATGGCCAGCAAGGTGCTGCTTGAGACTAGAATGGACAAGGGAATTTCCCAAAAATAAGCGCATTCTAATGAAACATTCTAATGAGAAATCCTTTCTAGATTTATAGAAATTCCTCAATTATGGACATAAGGGCAACATTCCTATTAATTGGAGGATGGTATGGAAATCAGAGTGAGAAGTGAGACCCTTCCGAAGTTTTCACCCATGCAATCCATCATATTAATTTTGGTGAGGTTTACACTATTTAACGTTGTTGGTGGTCATCACATTAAGCCTATTATGTCAAAACTTACCTGAATAGGATGGTACCCTGATTTGGGAACTAGCTGTCCCATCCCCTCCTTCACTGTATGCTCGAACTTCAATAATATAGACTCCGGCATCTGGCAGTGGTACTGCTGCTTGAGGTTTCTGTGTTTCAATAACTTGACTGTTGCTGTGCCCCTCTTGCCTATAAAAAACCTGGAAATAATAACAGAGATTTGAACATTTCATATTCAAATGAAGATTCCAAATCTGTATTAACTGACTACCATATGTCACATTTTGAGCTAAGGAAGCCTATGGCTTTGACAGATATGTAAGTAAATGCAATGTATGTGCTATATGGAGCAGTGGAAGTGTACATAAGATGCTATGGAAATATAGGAGAGAGAGAGTTTAATTCTGTCTGTGGATTAGGAAAGGCTTTTCAGAAGAGGTGATGCCTGAGTTAAGTATCTGAAGATGAGTGGAGTTTACCAGATGGAGAAAAGGATGAGAATTCTAGGAAAAAATAAGAAAAACAAAAATACACCTAAGCGATGAGAAACCATAACATTAGGGTATGGGATAGACAGAAGACATACAGGGATGGGGATACATGAGACTAGAGCAGCAGGTAGTGAGGGGGCATATCACTAAAGTCTTTCATTCTTGATTATTGGAATGAATAGTATCCTGAGGGAGTACTCACAGCTGTCATCTTCAAATTCAAAGGACTAAAGAGATAGTTTGTTAAATATATCAACAATCTTTAACAATGTAGGAAATCACTGAAAAGTTTAGTGTTTTTATTTACTTCTGTGGTTGTTTGCTTTTCTGTGAACTGGCATTTAGATACTTTGGATAGTAAAGTCTTTTTGACATCTAGATGTCCATTGTACTAGAATAGAACATGTATTCATGGCAAATGGTTTCAGAATTACAAATTAGAACATAGAATTATCCTGGGGCGCCTGGGTGGTTCAGTTGGTTAAGCATCTGCCTTTGGCTCAGGTCATGATCCCAGGATTGAGTTCCATATCGGGCTCCTTGCTCAGCAGGGAGCCTGCTTCTCCCTCAGCCTGCCACTCCCCCTGCTTGTTCTCTCTTGCTCTCTTGCTCACTCTCTCTCTCTCTCAAGTAAATAAATAAAAATCTTTTTAAAAAGGACATAGAATTATCCTATGTTTACAAATCAGAAAGCACAGATCATAGGAGTTATGCAATTTATACAAGATCATGTGGCTAGTTAGGGAAGAAATTGCATTAGAAGGTTAAAATTCTGATGATCAGTTAACAGCTGCTTCAGAACTATATTATTTTGTTTCTACTTACAGACCTGGATTCAAAACAATCTCCTACAAACAAAATTAAACAAAACACAATCTCCATATTTCTGTCTGGGCAAATTTGGTTCCATTATAGGACCTGGTGCATGGTAAACTTAAGAGAAAGCTACTTCTGTTGCCATCATTGTTCATTGTCAATGGTCAGTATTTCAATTGCATCATAAAAGATACCTTAGGAAGTTAGATAAAAATTTATGTTTTTTCTTATAAAAATATGTTTTGAGCTTGAACTAACCTACAGAGAGGGAAAAAAACTTTAGTAGAACATTCTTGTGATATATTGAAACCTGCCTGTACTTGATCTCCCTTTTGCATTCTGGTAATAAATGGTGCCTCCCTTTCACTTTTCTTTCACAGATTTAAATTTACTTCAGGGTCTCAGGAGAGAAGTAACTTCTCTCTAAAAGTATTTAGCATGTACAATAATTGTATGTATTGAAATACTTATAGGGAAGGAAGCCATAGCCTCAATGTAGTCGCAAAGTGGTAAGAGTATCATCAAATATTTATTGGGCATATCATGTGGGCCAGGCACAGTGTTATATATTGGGGATTCATAACAGAACAAGACCACATGTTCCTGCTCTCATGGCACCTGCAATATAATAATGGGGACAGATACCAATGCAGGGAAGTGTAATAGGAAATGTATTTGGTGATATAGCAATTCACAGAGTAGTACTTGGTCAAGATTTGGGGAATCAGAAACATTTCTCAGAGCATGCCTACAGCAGGTTCTTTCAGCTTAAAAAATGACAATTGTATCAGAATTTATGCTTCTTATTTTGACTGTAGCAGTGTAATGAATTAGAATTCTGATCATCCACATGAGGTAATTAGAAAGCAAATTGATGGCAATGGGGAAGTATGTAAATTGGTGAGGATTGGCAGGGGAGTGACTATTTTAGAGGACATTGTTATTATGGTTCAATAAATTACAATTCTTATGACAAAGAAAAATGCAGCTAGTAATGCGTATCTGATGTTGCTGTAAAATCCAGAGTTGAAGAAAAATTTGTGGATCAGTTGAGGTTTGGAAACAAAAGGTAAAAGCAGGAAAAATACCAGTTAATAGTAGCAAAAGGAGTTTGAGATTAAATGTGGCTTTTACCAGTACATCCAGGGAGGTGTGATGTTATGAGTCAGTAATAGGTATACTAAGTGAAAAGATACATTAAATTAATGTCTTAGGTGCTTGAGAGAATCTTGGCTCATCTTAAAATCCTGATTTAGTAAAGATGAATGAGAATTAGAAATATGAGAAGGTTAAGGACTTATCAAGACATGTCAGAAATAGTTATTGACAATAAGGAGTCCAGGGAGTACTGTGAGAATCTGGACATTTACAGAATGGCGGTTGTGATGACAGCTATCTTTAGGCATAAAGGAAATTGTATTTTCAAGACTATCCTCAAATTCTACTTAACAAGCTGGGAAGAATGAGTTAATCAAATAAGTGATTCTAAACAAAAAATTAATGTGGTACTGCAATTCTGAAAGGCATGATCTGGAAACAGCTAGTCTATATTGATGGTAACACAATAATGGTGTGAGTAGGCTTAAATATATAACAGTAAATTTTTGCTGGTTTTACCCATGAGTGCCCCTGAGAAGGATGGATTCTTTTAAAGGGAAGGCCTATTCAGCACCTGAGCATCTTGGGATCTTGGGAATAGTCAACAGGGACATCTGCTCTTCATAATGGAAAGTGAGGAATCTGAAGCCCCAATAGCAATAGGAGGGTGAGAAGTCAGCAAGATGATAGAAGCAACATGAAAAGAAGTTGGGGAAGCGTTAAGCACCAGTGAGAAGCCACTGACTGGAGGATGGCCAAAAGCACTTTTAAGAACAGGACTTTCTATGGGCAATTTTCGGATATTTGCTTGTATGGTGTGCTTTTCATTCTACCTGCTCCCGCCAACATTTCTATCAAGTCTACTTTCTACGTGTATATATTTGATATTATATAAGCCATTTTTGTTTCATTTGAAAAAATATTTTATCATAAAAAATTTCAAGGAAAATCACATGTAAGAGGATAGTATAACTCATTATATATGAGTCGTTTTAATTTGTGGGTATCACAAGAAAGAGGCTGAATCCCGTACATGGAGTGAATATAAGATGAAGGAACAGCTGCAAGATACAGGAAATCAATGAGACTAGAATGGCCAAAAACATTAAGCTCCCTCGAGAAGCTGGATAAATATAGAGGTGGTCTTCAGAATTCTGTAGGGTGTGGAATAAAATATCAACCCAAGCGTACCTATATCTCAAGAGTCTGGAAGGCCCTGATATCTAAGTTGAATAAATAAACAAAAATTTCTGTCTACATTGATGGAACACATTATAACCAGTAAACTTTGAGCCTGATTTTCCCCCTACTCTCCCTGGCTCTGTAAACAGGCAGAAAGTAGAGGTAAGGGGGAAAGATATACGGAGAAAGGGTTGTATATCTAGGAAAGGTTACTTTTTAGTTGTAGCCTAGAAAACAAGACCTTATTTTTTTTTTTTTTTTTTTTTGGTATGTAGCCTGAGGCATTGTCCTGAATTCCTTCTGCTTGTTTTTTTTTTTTTTTTTTTTTCTGAATGGATAAAACTTTCACTCAGTGGGAAAGAGGATATTTGCACAACTGAAAGTATAGCTTTTGGGCATTTCATATTTATTTTCCCTTTCACTTGGGCTTAAATCTACATGAGAAGAATAAGGTGGAGATAAGATGGTTGTTTTACTTTGTAATCTTGGTAAACTTCTTTCATAATATAAAGAAAAAATTTCTTCATTCTCAAGATTATTAAGGAGAATTATGGCTGAATATGCTTTAGTCCACAGTTTGTTATTGGCATTGGTATTTCTTTAGGAATGCCAGTAACAGATGTGCCAAAATTAAAGACTCTACATACAGACTTCACACTAGAGGAATTAAAAAATGACATTTTCTTCATTGAAAAGCATTTATTTGGGAAAAATATATTGTTAGAAAAAACTTATTTGAAGTTTTTGCTCCATTTTCCCCATCACTTATAAATAATATATTAATAATATAGGTGGCTTTTTCCGATTTGGGAAATGTAACAAAAGAAGAGAAAGGAATAATAATGGACTTGAAGGAGTTATAAATATACTAAGTAAACTCCCAAATTTGACTTAACTTTTCAAATGGGAGTTATTTTATTTGAATGAGATTAATTTGTAGCCATATCTTCAAGGGACAATCTTTCCCCAACATTCTTCTGGTTCTTCAAGCTTCTAATTCTCTTACTTTTTAATGAAAGCTGTGATGTCTTGAAATTATTGCTATTAAATCTAGACTTGTTAAACAAAATCCCAGAAGTTCAGGATCTCTTGGATGATCTCAAAAAGCAGTAAGAAATTTCACAACTAGGTAATACTTAAAATTTAACTGAATGGATTTAATTTTAATATGTCTCCCCTGATACAACCATTTATGGCTTGATTCCATCCTTCTTCCACTATATTCTTGGTCATTTTTGAGGCCTCTGATAAGATTTATGATGAGGAGACCTCCTTTATCTTCTGAACACCTTGCACAAAATTTCTCATCATATCTTTCTCTGTTAACATTTTGTCCTTATATATGTTGACACTTCAATCTCTGAAATTATGTAAGGAAGTAAGATCCATGCTTCTTAGAAAATGGATTGGTTGAATGTCAAATTCCACTATTTTATCTTACTCTTTTTGTTATTTTTAAAGAATGATTTCAATCCTGTATTTAGTATCCTAACTGTAAGAAAACAGTTGAGTGTGTTATTTATGGACCAAGTCTGGAGAACAAATCTATTTTTCTCCATATTTATCACTTTTCAATCATTTTTACAATCTGGAAAACTTCTAGATGAAGACTTTTCTGAGTTCATCTACTTTGGACTTAATATAAAAGATGGAATACACAGTCCTTGCATTTTAAAACCTCAGGCATTGACTCCAAGTTCCCCATTCTCAAACTTACATACCATGTACATTTCTAGTGATCTCTTTTGCTTATAAAAGTAAAGTAACTTGGCAAAGACAAAGAGTAAAAACAAATTTACTTCTCTTTTTGATATTACAATTAATTGTGGAAGCTTTCTCTTACCCTGTTAAGCAGGACGTCCTCTACCTCAAATTGCCTCACAGATAGAGAAATAGAGAAATAATGTGCTGACTTGTACCTACTTTTGTTAATCTTCTGTACTGCCGTATGCTATTGTGCTTAAGAGGTGGCCCACTGTTATATTGGTATTCTTGGCCCAGTGGTTAGGTCACTCTTGGTCTGGCAATAATTTGGGGGGACATAGTAGAACTCAAAGAGGTTTTTTTCCCCTGAGTTTCATGCTCAGTCTTGGCCTCTCCATACTTGGGTGAACCTCCATCCAAATGGTACAGTTCTTTAGTTGCAGTGCAGATCCTTGCCTAGGCTGGAGGAGTTTTCCACAAAGTCATGCTCAAAAAGGGGGCTACAAGCTTGTGTTCTCTGGGTTACAACACTGTAGTTTAAATTTGCAGCTATTGTTTGTAATCTCATTCCTGGCTCTTTGTGCCTGTGTCAGGAGGAGCTTTCATCCTTAGCTACCTGCTCTGTGAAAACCAGACTTTCCCAGGAGAATCCAGGCTCTGTGTTAAGCCGCAGTCATTAGTCTAGTCCTTTTTCCCTCATGGGGCCCTTTGTGACATTTCCGCCAATAGGTCTCTCATTGGGGATTATCCTGTTCATTAGAAGTTCTAATAAGATTAGTCACAAAAGAACAAGCTTTGAGGTCTCACTCCATTTGTTATCAGCAGACTCCTTTCTTAGGATGAGATCTTTCTTCTCAAGGACATAAGGAAGTATAACTATTTCAATGAAGTAAAAGAAAAAAAATCATCTATCAATGTGTACCTACTTGTCATTAACTTACACAACTAAGATGGAATATGCTAGTGATTCTTCCCCCAGCAAGAAGGTATTCCAAGGTAACTTCTGCTGTCTTCATTTAGACAGAACTGTCAGGCAACTTTCAAAGATCAGTTTCTTTTGTTAAAATTTCACCTAACCAGATATTCTCTTCTCAAAACAATTAGAATAAATAGTAGCTATTTTTAGATCACCTTCTATATGCTAATAGCTATGAGCTATTTTACATAAATTATCTTATTTAATCCATAAAACAATCTTGTATGATAAATATTATTTTATTGTTATTTTTGCCATTTTGAAGTTAAGAAAATGAGACTCAGAGAGATTAAGCAACTTGCTCAGAGTTACACAACTAGGATTTGAATGAAAGTCTGACTCAGAAGCCAGTGTTCTTTTCCAACTACACTTAACAAACGGGAAGACCATGCTGGAAAAACACACATCTGATAATATACACTTATGAGTAATTGCATAAT
The DNA here is from genome assembly GCF_037043125.1 of Eumetopias jubatus. Lineage (NCBI taxonomy): Eukaryota > Metazoa > Chordata > Mammalia > Carnivora > Otariidae > Eumetopias > Eumetopias jubatus. The sequence continues at coordinate 81,476,192 of NW_028274819.1, read as the reverse complement.
ATACTTCTAGCTGGGTTAAATTAATTTATTCATCCATTCTAGAAACATTGGAGATAAAGTGATGAGAGTTTCTGCCGTCTATCACATATAGTCTGGTTGGGGAAACAGCCACATATAAAGAGGAAGAACAGTGACAGAGATAGATGGGGTAATTGTGAGCAAAAAGAAGGATTACCTTGTTTGGGAACCCTATGCCCAACCTCACATATTCTTCAGGTCTTATTACCTGAGAGGTGCCTTACTCTGACTGTTTCTGTCAGATGGCTGTATGCTTTCATGTAGTTCTAACTTGTTTTCTACTTTGCCTCTCTAGTTTGGGAGTTTGTTTGCCATAGTTCTAATGATATTAGATTGGTTCTTGGAAGGTATATCACCATTTATGGCCATACTGCTACATCTAATTATCGAAGGTATATTTGCCTTAGAGGAAAAGTTGTAAGGACATGGTTATTTGGGTAAGGGCATAGAAGAAGAAGGCAAAGGGAGGGGTATAAAAAATGGCTCACCTGCCCTCCCCAAAAAGATCAAATTCAATATCTCTGAGGATTAGAACAGATTTCAGTATGTATGTTTGAGTAATGAGGGTGTCTGCCATCCATACTAATTATAGTCTGTAAGAAATAATATAATTTGTGTCTTAAAATATGATTAATGGGAATTACTTACCTTAAAAATATATTTCATTTATAACTTCTTAAGTTTTTACCTTCAGAATTTTAGCATTTTATATACAAACTACTGTGTTACCATTTCTGTTAATTGAAAAGCCACATAGATGATGATTTGCAGTCTAAATATTATTAACATGCTTAAAATTTCTGATATAAATAATATTCAGTGTGTGGTTCTATATGGAGTTTAAGACAATAATAAAATCTGATGAAAAAAGAATTTGAAATTCAACCAAATCAATACATAGATCACATATATTTTAAAATTAGAGACAAAGTTGTTTTTCAAAAACAAACTAAATGTTTTCATATTTCCAGCTCTCTTGCTGGCACATTTCAGGATGACTGTATGTGAAATGCTATGTCTATTTTGGAGTTTGCTATCTCTCCATGGACTCTTTCTTAACCCAGTGTGCTGGCCTTAGCATTTCTTCTTCTTTTTTTGCTAATAGTCTTTCCACCCAAGTTAAATTATCCAGTCTTTGTCATCTGCCAGAAAAATTTGTCTTCAGGGAGAAAATGCTAGGGCTCTCTCCTTAAGTGCTGATGGTCCTGACACTGCTTCATGGAGCCATCTTCATCCTGTATTCAAATTGTTGCTGCTTTTCCTACTCATTCCCTTCCTATGCCTTGAGCAGTTAAAACTGATTTTGACTGTCTTGGCTTACCTATTGTGGGAAGCTTTCTTCTAAGTTATAGGTAGAAAATGATTAGGAAAAACAGGTATGTTAATGACCTTTTATGCCTTATAATTGTACATCCTCATAATAACAATTTTCAAGATGAGTGTCTATACAAGAGAGTGAAGAAACATACTGACCTTGTAGCCCATGACTTCAGATTCATTGGCTAATGGTCTGACTGGTTCCCAGCCCAGAGAAAGCTGAGACCCTTGCTGTTCCCACCTGAGATTGCTGGGTGCTTGACTAGGGGCTGCAAAATAAAAAGTGAAAGTGAACAGGCAAGGAGTCTTAAATACATTTCTTCACTTAAATCTTTGTATTTCAATCTTTTCTCGTGTATGGTAGTTTGCTGGCACCATAGGCTTCTTTCCAACTGGAGTCAGATAAGGAGGGTTTTTGCTCCATAGTGTCATTTTAATAGCTACTCTACTGAGCTTTTGAACCAGAATCCTTTTATCTTCCTTCCTGTGTCAAAATCGCTTGGCCTTATTTCACAGGAAGATAACCTTTATCTACTGTGAATGCAAAATTTTCTGAGCTAGTTTTGGAATTCAGATCTAAGCTTTCAAGCAAGACTATGAATCAAAACTCCCCTTCAACTCTCCTTATTTTGTACCTCACAGGGCTTTCAGAAATGTTAAAAGATGTTTCCCTTTTGTCTGAAACAAACAAAAATCCCAGGTCACTTACGGGATTTCTTGGTGGTTGCACTCACTTCACTGCTAGGTGGCCCATATCCAGCTCCATTATAAGCCCTCACTGTGAAGTGATATAAAGTGTTTCCTTCTAATCCTGTCAGAATGACAGAGGATTCATTCCCTCTAGTTTTGACTGTTTCTGCAGCATCTTCTTGTTCCATGTCTTTCCGATAACCAACCTGTCAACAAATTATTAAATGACAGATTAATTTTGAAGTTTCTTCCATGCTTGTGATTGTTTAGTTTTCCTAAAGCCCTAAGAAATCACTCTTATATCATCCAATGAACAGGTACTACTAACAAGGCAAAATCAGTCTTAGTCACTGCCTGATTTGCATCTGTGTGCATCTTAGCAGTACTCAACAGAGCAACAAAAGGTGCTACCTTCTAGCCTGGTAGCATGAGTTGCTTGGAAAAGAGCCCAAAACACATCCTGACATTAAGGAAGAATCATTCAAAGAAATTGAAGAAATGCTCTTCTCTTATAGGTTATCAGAAACTTTTACCTTTCAAAGCTATGGAGCTTTTGAATGAATTATTTGAGAAAGAGACATGAACAATATTTCCTTCTGGGCTCCACATGAAGGGAGAGTCATATAAGCTGTATGAGTTTAATAGAGAAGAGGTGACAGAGAACATTCATGACACCTGGGAATAGATACCTATCACACTGCTAGGATATGGGAGGGAGGCAGAAATGAACTTTTCCGTCAAAGCACAATTTATGCATTGAGATGATCTTTCCTGATTATAAGTTCATGGTGACGCTCTCATACCAAACTTGAACCCTTTGTGAGTTTAAGTAACTTTTTGTGTAACAATATTTAAGTGGATAAAAGAGTAGTTTTTATTCCTCTACTTACTTACTGTGGTAAAAGTAATGGGAACAGTAGCCCCCCCAACCCCCATTAATTACCGTGGTGAAAGAAGTGGATCACTGTACCCATTTCATCCTCCTTCAAGTGCTTTGTCTACTGTAGAGGCTGAGAAGCCAAACACCATATTTTCCAGAGGCTTTCAACTAAGGTTGCTACTACACAGTATAGGCAGTGAGGGGTTTTTATTTATTTGAAATATTCTGGAGTATGCCTAAGACTGCCATTTCCAGCTATAGCCAGAGGAAGTCATTATAGGCTCTTGTGTCTCAGAAAAAAAAACAAAACAAAACTCAAATGTTTTTTCACCGCATCACCTCAACCAGCCTAGGTGCTGGCTGAAGGCAAAGGGAATAAGAAATGGGTAGAGGAGGAAGAAAGTTAAAAATTGTAACTGCAACTTTATGAAATGAAGACTATAATAGCAATACTTGCTTCCAGGTACAGTTTCGTGTATACATATTAATGACTTGGGCCCCTTCCTTTTTCTGATATTTTATAGAGTGTCATAAGTAGGTAACTTTCTAATGTAGTTCATTAGAGGAAGAATAAACTTTCACCCTGAGATGGACAGATTTACTGATGGAACTTTCTCTGACTTTCCCGCTTAGGGAAAGGGTCAGTACATTTTCATTTGTAAAAGTGATATTTGTACCATATCAGTATGGAACATGGTTGTTGCTTATTGTTGCTTATGAGGGTTGTTGAGTGGGGAAAAGGAAGTGTATGTATGTTGAGTAACCAAAGGCATATGGTACATTAGTGTTCAACACCCATTTCACTCTCATTCCAGTTATCTCCCTGTACTGAAGAGGATGGAGAGCTAAAAATCTTATTTCTAAAGGTTCCTTTGCAGTTAGGACTCAATGTGTTGTAGCTTCAGCCGGTCAGATGAATAAACCTGAGATTTGAAAGTAAAAGTGAGATGGAGATTGAACTTCTGCTTCTGCATTTCTGCTGGTAAGCGCATTAATGGAATCATTATTTTTCCTTCCCTCCTGGCCCCCCAAGGCAGCATTAGTAAGTGACTCATTGTCTAAACATTAGCTTTATGAGAGTCGAGAATCAGGGCACGGGACATCCATTTTGTTGGTGCAAATCGTAGTTTGCATGGTGGGATTCTGGAACTGGCAACAACAGTGGAGGTCTACAGATCACAGCAGCTTCCTGAATGTGGCACCATCCTGATTATAGTGGCTTCTTTAACCATAGCAATGGAGTATGCTTCTGGGCCTGGTGGCTTAGAAGACATCTTCCTTTGTGTTGGTTCTATAGTTTGACTTTAAGAGTCATTCTTGATCTTTCAGGTCACCCTGAAAGTCTGTTAATTTACACTGATAATTTTGTAAAACATTTAATAACAATAATATTTCTTACTTAAACTATTTAGAGTAATTTAGTTCTTTGTGACTAACCCCTATCTGATACATCTACACAAATCTCATATATCTTTGTATATATCTATCTCTTTATTTTCTTTAAAGGCTAAAAAGGTAATTCCTATTTCTCATCTCTGTCTCTTCACAGATTTGAACTGGTATACAGCTGAGTGATTGAATTTCAAATATCTGTTTGATTAAGCTGGAATCCTCTAAAATCTTAACTTTTATATGATGAGCTTAACTTGCTTCATCTTTGAGAATATTTTAAGTGAATAAATCTAAGTTATTTTCAAACTACAAAATTGGCTGAGATGTCATTAGATGAACAAACACATATCTTTCCTTTCCAGTGATATATCTGATTCCCACTTCTCTGTTTTAATTTTCTTTAATTGGTTAGATTATTTTAAATTAATTAAATATATGTATTTGAGGGAAACAAGTATGATTAAGTTCAATAAATTTTGATGCAGATTTGATACAGATTTCACTATAAATTTTGACTTCTAAATATTGAATGTTTAATGTTCTGATTAATCACCATAAAATTAAACATCCTAGTGAAAGATAAAATGTTTCTTAAGTAACTGCTTGTGAAAAAGAAAACAAAAACAAAACCAAATTCCAACTGAAATCTACACAGTGTATTCTGAAGTATGCTTCAGGTAAAAAATGTTCTTGTTAAAAAGAAAACAACTTTAACTGAGGGTACTCATTTAAAATAAAGCACATCAGGGGTGGGTGGGTGGGGGCGACGGGTGAAATATGTGAAGGGATTAAGAGTACACTTATGATGAGCACTGAGTAATGATATATAGAATTGCTGAATCACTATATTGTACACCTAAAACTAATATAACACTGTATGTTAACTATACTGGAATTAAAATAAAAAGCTTTAATTAAAAAATCAATAAAAAAATAAAACCTACAGAGAAATCTAAAAAAAAAATCCACACACTCTCTTTCTAGCATGTTTAAAAAAAAAAAAGAACAAGAGTTGTTACTTTCACAGTGAAATAATTATTTGCCCCCCACCTTTTTTTTTATGGGAGAAAGGGTAAAACAAAAACAAAAATATTTGGAATTTAACATTATGCTTCTTTCATGATTCTTAAATTAAATTAATACGGTATTCACAAGTCACACACACCTTCTAAAGTTGAGACTTCATTCATTTTTTCCCCCATGATTCAATTTCCATCCTGATGATATATTTCATCAAAGCATACACTTTGAACTCTATATGAGATCACTTGAAATTAGGTTAAAAATGTTTAAAAAGATACAACTATCTAAAACTGGAAGCATAGATAACCTACTATTTTATCAACTTCAGATAATTGTCTTTTGTATGTGTCTGTGTATTTCTTCCTATATTTTCATTACATATATTTAATATAACTATGTACCTATAATTTTATGTCCTACTTTTATTCTCTAACAATAAGTATTTTCTCATTTTTCCAAGTAATATTCTATCATATGTCTGTATACCAAATATTATTTAACCAGTGTTCTATTGCTCTATTCGGGTAGCTTCCAACTAATGTTTTTTAAATTAAAATGTTGCTATGAATATCTTCATCTGTATTGTTTTCTACATATTGGATTAATTCCCCAGGGTAGAATCCCACACAGGAGATTATGGGGTCTAAAGTAATGAAAATTGTTACGCTTTTTGATACAAAAAATGTCACACTGGTTTTCAAATAGTTTGCACAAATTTTCATTTCCAAAAAAAGTTTATGAATCTAAGATATACCATACTATTGCAAACTCTAGGTAGATCATGGGTTTGGAGCCAGAAGGTCTATATTTGAAACTTACTTTTTTTATCTGTAAGCTATATATAACGGGACAAGTTACTTGACCACTGAGTTTCTATACCCTTTTTATAAAACAGGCAAAATACTACTTACCTCAATTTCATGAATCATTTTTAAACTGCTCCCCTATTGTCACTAAACTACTTGAACTATTTTTTCTTGATGTTTTAATATTTCTGGTTTTTCTTATTTGTAAGTCTGTTAGTATCCTGTTTTTGATATCCTTCATATTATTTTGATTGTCCAATTTCGTCTCTTAAAAACTCTATTTAAAATTATAATAACATGTGATGTCATTAGTGGCAGACAGGAAACATGACTTCTGAGTCAGCCAATACCTGTAAGAGTATAGATTTGAACCTAAATTTACAGGATAGCTCTTTTTGGTAAATAGCCATTTTTTTAATCCAAAGTTGACTCTCCAGGATAATTACAATTTTAACTATGCAGATAGTACAGTTGATTTTCTGGTGTGATGGTTCTAAGATATACATGTCACACACAACCCAGTTCTTTTACATGAAGTTGCAGGATCTAAAATCTAAATCCATGATTTTTGCCATTTGTAGTAGATGGTTACTGGATGAGTTGTGAACTTTCCCTTATTTCTCAGTTTTCATACAGTTATATATATAATATATATATATTATATATATAACTGTATTTGTAAATATATATTTGAAAATATATATAATATATACATATATATTATATATAATCAGTGAATTATATATATGTATAATTAATGAAGGAGTCTCCCTAATATTTTATCTTCTCCTGATTTTTGCTACCTGTTAGATTTTAAAAACACAACTGTTTTTCTTAGTTCTTGCAGTCACTTATTTCTATTTAATTATACTTAGTGATCACTGCTCATTCAATATTGTACTCCTTGAATTTAATAAAAATAGCTCCATTTTCTGTTGTTATTTAATGCTGCAAAAGGGTGATTGATTTTTTGCATCTTTGAAAGTAACTTATTCTTTCTTCTAGGGAGCTTAGAGGTTTTCTGTTTTTAAAATCTAAATGCATATTGAAATGTAAATATTTTATCAGGGCTTGAATTCTTAAAAATTATTAATTGAATTATTCATTCAAAAAATTTTTGAATATATATTATTTATCAAGAACTATGCCTGCAGGCAACTGGGGACTAATGGTGAGTCAAAAAAGACATAGCATATGCCAGAACGCAGAGGACTTTCAGAGCAGTGACACTATTCTGTAGAGTACTATAGTGGTGAATATATGTCATTATACATTTGTCAAAACCCTTAGAGATGTCCAATACCAAGAATGAACCCTAATTTAAACTCTGGACTGTGAGTAGTGATGATGTGTCAATGTAGGTTCATCGATTATAACAAATGTACCACTCTGATGGGGTGTGTTGATAGTGGGGGAGGTGGTAAGTGTAGGGACAGGGGTTTGTGGGAATTCTCTTTATTTTCTGCTAAAATTTGCTGTAGACCTAAAACTGCTTATTTTTTAAAGTTTTATTAATTGAAAAAATAATAGCCAAAATAGTTATTGAATGAATAACCACACAAACATAAAATTGTGATTCTGACAAGCTACTTATTGCTAGAGATCTACAATTTGGGGTAAGTCTCAGTGGAGAGAGGCTGGCCAAGGAAGGCTTCACTAAGAGAGGTAGTTGAGCACTGGCAGAAGGGAGACTAGGAGCTAAGCAGGCAAAGAGGGAGGGAAGGCAGAGAAATAGCGTGTGCAGTCTGGAGAGAAGAATGATGTATATGCAGGCCTGAAAAAAGTCCAGTTAGGCTGATGTGGAAATTGATGGTGAATATGGCTTATCCTACAGACAAAGGATGGAGCTAGATCTTATAGTTGTCTGTGTTAAGGAGTTAGGAACAATTATAACACATTGAAGGATTTTAAGCAGGGGTGAGGGTGGGAGTGTACATTTGTTTTTTGAAAAGATACACTGATCTGTCCAAAGTTTTTTTTGTTTTTTTAAAGTACATAAATCAGATCACTCCCTTGCTAAAAATCTTCCATACTGCACTTAGAATAAATTCCAAACTCCTCATCATGGTTTCTAAGGCCCTACTTAATATGGTCTCTGTGTCCTTCTCCAACCTCATTTTACATCCTACCTCACTTTCTTGCCACCTTCCAGAAAAATGGGTCTCAGACATTCACTCACATTCATAATGGAATATCTAGTGCCATCTCTCTGGAAGCTCTTTTCATAGCTCTTTTTCTCTAAATGTCTATCTCCTTTGGTTTGGTTTATCTGAGAAGCCTCCCTTGACCACTTCTCTAAAGAAACCATCTCTCTTTTATGTCATTCTGAGTTTTGTTACAATCACCTGTAATTATGAAATTATATAAAGCTATCCTAATTTATTTGTTTGTTTACATAATGCACCAAGGTGGCAACGGTTGCAATATGGAGATGAGATTGGAAAGAGGCTAGAGTAGATATAGGAGAGTAGTTGGAAGGCATTGAGAGTCTGGCTAAGAAATGAGGATAGCCTGAACTAGGGTTATAGTGGTGGACGTAGGGACACATATGGGGTCAAGCAATATTTAGAAGTTAAAATCAACAGACTGGTGATAGATTAGTTATGGGCATGCCAAAGAAGGTGTTGTTAAGACTTTAATGTTTCCTGAAACTCTGTGGTATATATTTTGGTTACTTTGATTTTGGACTGCTTGTTTATGTTGGATTTTTTTCTTTGTTGTTGTTACTGCTTTTGTTCCTTATATTTGGTCTTCTGACAGGTTATTTATTGTTTATAGACCAAATTTCCTATGTCCTTCATGTCTACTATCTTCTCTCTCACCTTAAAATTTCCTTATTCATTAACTTTATATTCTGGGATTACTTCTCAAGTTTGTACTCTGAAGCACTGGTTTAAATATTTAGTAGTATCAAATTTGCATTTTATTGCTTCTAATGAATATTTTATTTTAGTTACTTTGGGTTTTTTTTAGTGCATTCTCTTCATATTTTGGATCTGTCTTTAAATATAGAAGAAATACTCTCCTTTTTCTCATCGGTATCTAGACTCATAGGTTTAAATTTTTTCTTCTGTTTTACAAGAAAACCTCTTATAGGGAAAAGAATTCATACTGAGACTTACCATTTGTTTTCTTCTTTCAGGGAGGTTTATTCTATTTAATCATCCTTGAATTTTACCTAACTGATCTTTAATGGTGTTCTAAAAAAGAATTAAGGTTTATTTGAATGGGAAGACATCCATCTCTAAACTGTATATTACAGACCAGTGGCCTATGCTGTGCAGATAGATGCTAGATTATCGTTGTTAGTACAAGGCTCCACTCGTATTCTCCAAGCAACACAAAGAAATCTACCCAGGCCTGATCTGAGAGACAGAGCTTCATGTGTGTGACTGTAGTTTGTTTCACTGAAGAAAAAGATAAAGGGGAAGGAGTCCAGAGGCTATTTCATTGCTTGCTTGAACCTAGAAAACGGGATTTTGAGGCAGGGTCATTGCACAAAGATGAAAGTAAAGAAAAACCTAGAAAATGCTGCTAATAATTTTGTTTCATACCTCTCATTGCAATTGCAATAAGGATTTTCTCTTTTCTCATAGTTTCATGGTTACTTTAAGAGAAATCAAGAAAAGCTAGTTTTATGTGCTTCCATTCAATTCACTGCCATTCTTAAATTCCCAAAAGTTGTAACTAATATAAACTGAGAGTTAGGAAGTAGATATTTCACTTCTAGCCTGCTTCTCTAGTAATTCCTCACCTTCAGATAAACTTTGAAAGCTATGACATTTTCTCTAATAATGCTTAAATTGTCTTTTACATTCCTTTTTTTTTTCTCACGTAACACCTAATTTTAGCCACATCCTTCTACTGAGAGCTTCAAAATCTTATATATGAGGGACATACTTCCCATGGAAGATGAATTTGTTTCAGTCAAGAATGTCTTCGCTTGGGGTGCCTGGGTGGCTCAGTCTTTAAGTGTCTGCCTTCAGCTCAGGTCATGATCCCAGGGTGCTGGGATCGAGCCCTGCATCGGACTCCCTGCTTGGCAGGAAGCCTGCTTCTCCCTCTCCTACTCCCCCTACTTGTGTTCCCTCTCTCACTGTGTCTCTCTCTGTGAAATAAATAAATAAAAAATCTTAAAAAAAAAAAAGAATGTCTTTGCTTGCCTGAATTTAGTTGATCTTCAGCTTCCTAATCTCCTGAGTTTAGTACTAGGTATAGTTATTAAATTGGCTATTTGCAATCAATGTTCTGAGATACGCTGGCAGTTGGTATTATTAGACTGCAGATATATTAGTTGTTTTGTGCCCAACAGCAATTTTACTATAAAGAATGCAATTCAATGAATCAAATAAGATAAATAAACAATGCTTAGTTTAACTTTTGAATATTTATGAGGCAGTTCAACAGTGATTAGAGGATATGAGGTGAGGAGGTATAAAATGCAGCAAGACCATAACAATGGATGTAATTTACTGAATAAATCTGTATTTATCCTAGAAGCTGTCACTACTATCTAAAGAAATATACTAAAGAAGATTGGCTATAAATATAATTGAATTTGTTCTTAATGCATGTAGTTCAGTGCAGGTCTTTTACGAATATTTGTTCCCTTCCCTTCTTTACTCAAATGTAAAATACAGCATGTTGAATAAAGAAAATTTGGGGAATATTTTATTATAACTAATGTGCTTAAATGTGTTTGTGAGATGAGCTGTAAATATGTCTCTTAATACAAACTAATTAAATGAAAGAATGAAAGTTTTTATATGAAAGTTAATACTTTTAGGTTGAAGAACATTAATCTTTAAAAAATTAGTATGTATTTTACCACATATAAGGTGCTAGGAATGCAGAGTTTGGAGACGTATAGTTTTATTTATTTTTTATTTATTTTAAAGATTTTATTTATTTGACAGAGAGAGACAGTGAGAGAGGGAACACAAGCAGGGGGAGTGGGAGAGGGAGAAGCAGGCTTCCTGCCGAGCAGAGAGCCCGATGCGGGGCTCGATCCCAGGACCCTGGGATCATGACCTGAGCCAAAGGCAGACACTTAACGACTGAGCCACCCAGGCGCCCCAGGAGACCTATAGTTTTAAAGTATGCATTAGATGAGACAAAAAGCCAAAATTCAGTGATATGTCCATCTTAAGGAGCTTGAAAAAGAACAGTACATTGTAAACCTAAATAAACTAGAAAAAAGGGTATGATATAGATAAGAGCAATACTTAATGAACTGAAAATAAATACAGATAAAGAAAATGAATAAAGCCAAAGTTAATTCTTTGAAAAGATAAAAAAAAATTGTAAATCTCTTTTGATCAGGAGTGATCAGAGAAAGTGAAAAGGAGAGGGTAGAGGATATACAAATTATTGGTAGAAACTAACACCACAGATCTTAGAGAGAGATATTAAAGACAATGATAGAAATAAATGGTGGCTAAGAAAAGTGATCATGTAAATCCTGCCCTAGATGAGAACTGAAAAATCTTGGCAAGCATTCAAAAGCAGACAGCCACTAGTGGAGAGTTTACTCTGGAAACCTGAAACTGCAACAGGTAAGTTATAGCTTTTTTGTTTGAAAATATGACTATGGTGCCAGAATATGACCGCAGCCTTACCAGCTGGAGAAACAAAGGATGGAGTTGAATGTAAGGGAACTGCAAAAACAGTAAGACTGAAAATCCCAGTATAAACACTGCTCAACTTCTTGGCTAAAAGATAAACTCTGCTTGCTCAGGGAGAATAATTAGGAGAGTGGGTATAAATGTAGGCAGCAACCAAGAAAATCTACCCAAAAACAGCTGCATTGGGTGGGATTTTTGAGTTTGCTGTTGTTTAAACTGAGTGCATTTTTCAACATGAATGTCCTCAGGAAGCAGAAAAGTGGCAATTTTTAAAAGCATATATTTTAGAGATTTATTATAAAAAGTGTGTGAAATAATGTAATTGCTGAGATTTGCTTCAAAATAATATAGAAGAATTGATTAAAGGGCATTGCATGTAAATGTTATTCATTTGTTCATAGTGGTTGAAGATGAGTGTTGAGTACATAGAAATTTACTATATTTCCCTGTTTATTTCACATATTTTTCATGTTACAAAGTTAAAGAAAAGAAATATAATTTAAAAATAAAGATCACAGTTACAATCGAATCAAAACAATAAAACAGGCATTAATCTAAGAAAAGATTTGTAAGACCTATATTGATAAAGATCAAAGAAAACCTAAAGAAAAAACAGAGATATACAATAATCATTGATAGTTCTTCCAAAATTGTCTATATAGGCAGATCTATTCATAACAGACCCAAACTGGAAACAACCCTAATTTCCATCAGTGAGAGAACGATAAATAAATTGTGGTATAATCTACAATATAGTTTGGGAGAAAGCATGTAACAATACAAATAAATCTTACTAATATCATGTTGAGTAAAAAATGCAAGACATAAAAGGCTCCATATAATCCCCAAAACTATGAAAACGAATCAGAATGCAGGATACAGGTTTTTGGGAGGGTATGAATAAGGATAGTGACTGTAGTAAACACAAGGTAGGTCTCTAGTTTGTTTTCTTTTTGTGCTCCTATTTTTTTTACTTTATTATGTTATGTTAATCACCATACATTACATCATTAGTTTTTGATGTAGTGTTCCCTGATTCATTGTTTGCGTATAACACCCAGTACTCCATTCAGTATGTGCCCTCTTTAATACCCATCACCAGTCTAACCCATCCCCCCACCCCCTCCCCCTCCCTTCTAGAATGCTCAGTTTGTTTCTCAGAGTCCATAGTCTCTCATAGTTTGTCTCCCCCTCTGATATCTCCCCTTTCATTTTTCCCTTCCTGCTATCTTCTTTTTTTCTTTAACATATAATATATTATTTGTTTCAGAGGTATCAGGGAAATCCAAACCAAAACCTCAATGAGATACCACCTCACACCAGTCAGAATGGCTAAAATTAACAAGTCAGGAAACGACAGATGTTGGCGGGGATGTGGAGAAAGGGGAACCCTCCTACACTGTTGGTGGGAATGCAAGCTGGTGCAGCCATTCTGGAAAACAGTATGGAGGTTCCTCAAAAAGTTGAAAATAAGGCTACCCTCTGACCCAGCAATTGCACTACTGGGTATTTACCCCAAAGATACAAATGTAGTGCTCCAAAGGGGTATGTGCACCCCAATGTCTGTAGCAGCAATGTCCATAATAGCCAAACTATGGAAAGAGCCAAGATGTCCATCGACAGATGAATGGATAAAGAAGAAGTGGTATATATATACAATGGAATATTATGCAGCCATCAAAAGGAATGAAATCTTGCCATTTGCAACGATGTGGATGGAACTGGAGGGTATTATGCTGAGCAAAATAAGTCAATCAGAGAAAGACATGTATCATATGACTTCACTGATGTGAGGAGTTCTTAATCTCAGGAAACAAACTGAGGGTTGCTGGAGTGGTGGGGGGTGGGAGGGATGGGGTGGCTGGGTGATAGACATTGGGGAAGGTATGTGCTATGGTGAGCGCTGTGAATTGTGTGAGACTGTTGAATCACAGACCTGTTTCTAGTTTTTAATAATGTTTTGTTTCATGACCTGAACTATAGTTACACAGGTATGTTTACTTAGTGGTAACTCATTGAACTGTACATTTATTATTTGTGCTCTTTCCTATATGCAGATTTAAAAAATTGCCCTTTTGAAATAAAGTGTCAGTCATTTAGTAATTAGCAGTCAATTAGTAATAAGTATTTTTATAATGCTATGTCTTTTGTAAAGCTTCCTTTTGTATGTGTGTGTTCAAGCACTTTATAACATTTCTCAATTTCATAGTCTGGTAAGCAAAACCATGGCTGAATCTATCTCATGAGTTCAACACTCATTGAGTTAGTACCTCGAGATCACAAGTACATTGTCAGGTGTTAAGATAAAACCCACTGCTCAAAAGAAAGAAGAATATGTTGCAATTTGGTAATTCTCAAATGGGTCATTGTAAGAGAATGTCAACAAAAATGTTCCAAGTATTTGTTAAGTTAAATGGGTTGATGTCCACATTTGTGGTTTCATTGTTCGTATGCATATTTTGTGTGTACAAATGTCTGGTATGTAATAGAGAGTGAGACTGTGGATGGATGTATGATGAGCTCAGGATGGCTGGATTTAGGAATGAGAAAACTCCTGTTTATAGGTGCTATAGTGAATTCAGATTTGTGTAAAAGAGTAAAAAAATGGGAAATAACTATAAATATGATAAAAGATATCAATATCCTTTCAGTCTTTTATGTGTATAAAACAATATATTCACACAAATATTCTAATATTCTTGAAAATGAAATGGCTATATAAAAATTTTAGTAAAAAAATTGTGAAAAGTGGTTTGGATTAGAGCATTGTTTTTCATGAAGCAATGTATCTAGAAGCAAATAAACAGAAGCACAGTACACTGAGTGATTTATTGCTCTCCAAAAATTCTACAGTTGCCTTTCAATAGGACAGGAAGGAACGAGTTAAGCAACTGAAATGTTACTTTTTCAATTTCCTTTGATCTGCTGATTTTTGAAAAACATAAATAGTTTTAGTCTCCCAATCTATGAAAATAACCTAAGAAGGAAATCTAATGATAGGGACATGAAAGCTATTTGATTTAAATCAGAGTCTGCAGAATTTCAGAAAAGGAAGAGAAGAATTCGCTTTTTTTTTTTTTACTGTTTAGTTTTTAATCTTATTTTTAGATAGTCATAATAGAAAGCCAAAGAGAATCTGTAAAACAGCTGTTACCCACATACCATATGGAAAATAAAATAGCCTTTGTTTTAGCCCTTTGGTGACTGGCTTCATTTTCACTTCTTTTTTCTCTTTAATTTATATCTGAAATTCCATTTTTCACCACACGCACACATACTCTCCCACCCCCTGCTATTCAAATTAAATGCAATCTGCCTGGCATGAGTTATTGTCAGACAAGAGTAGACCTATGTTTTTGTCTTCGGGCTCTGATGATTAGAGTCAGATCATAAAATACACAACAACAATCTCATCCCTTCTCCCCTTAAGAAATCCCCCCACAACTTATTTTATTGAGCAAAACTCAATTGTTGTCTTTTCAGTGCAATCAGTAACTCAAAATGGCTTTAGTGACATGTCTAAAATGAACTTCTTAGTTACATATCCTCTGAAAGGTTGAAGATAAACACATGCAAGTCTTGAACATAGCCCAGGAAAAGAAGTCGTTAGGGGGCGCCTGGGTGGCTCGGATGGTTAAGCAACTGCCTTCAGCTCAGGTCATGATCCTGGAGTCCAGGAATCGAGTCCCACATCCGGCTCCCTGCTCACCAGGGAGTCTGCTTCTCCCTCTGACCCTCTTCCCACTCATGCTCTCTATCTCTCATTCTCTCTCTCTCAAATAAATAAATAAAAATCTTAAAAAAAAAAAGAAGTTGTTAGGGGTGCCTTTTAATGAGAATTGTAAAATAGGACAAGTTGTTTTGTCTTTCATTTCTCTTAATAATAAGCATCAAAAAGTTCAGAATTGAAACTAAGACACTGTGTACTCCTTGCTACAAAAATACATTGTTGCTTATTGTTGAAATGAATCTAGTCATTAAAAAGACAAAAATATAGTTAATAATACTGTTAAAAAAGGATACAAAAAATATAAGCACCATAAATTTAGTAATCCTGGGAGATTTCGTTTCACAGGCAGAATATACAACACAATATTTTTTAAAATTATGTCCAGAAAAAAATTCTTTTTATATTATTCAGTAAATACATATTTTATTGATTTATTATTTTATTCAGGAAAATTGAACACATCTTAGGGACAGATATATGCTCAAACAAACAGAAAATGATAACCATATAGGGCACTGGCATGGGTTTATTCCTATTAACGTTTCTTGAGAGAATCAGGATGCTAAGGAATCCTGAAGTAATTATGGGCATAGTAATTATATTGTTCCAATGTCTTTCTCTCTCTTTTTTGTTTACTTAAATTTCCATAAACATTTTTTAATATTAGATTGTGAGCTTTTTGAAAGCAGGGACTAGATCTTATTAATTTTTGTATTTCTGCTGTCTGGCACATTGCCAATAATAAATGCTTGATGAGTGAAGGAATGAAAGAAATGAACCATCCAACATTCCATTATCACACACTTTCCTTCATCCTTCTGCCTTATCTGGAAACATCAGAGAAAAGATGATAAAATTTGGCCTTATCTTTCTTTACTTCCCCTTTTTGCCAGGCTGTCTTCTGCTCTGATTTTGTATGCACATCAACATCCTAGTTTTCTCAGAAACGCTTGAGAGTCTCTGCTTTAGGATTCAAGCATTACCATTCACAAGACATTGAATGCTGGTGGATTCATAAATTGAAAACTGAACCTAATAATTTACTTGCATAGGCCAATGACAGGGATGATGATCCAGATGGGACAGTCATGGTCATTCATGAATCAAAGTTGTTCAATAAATATAGCCCATGTTCAATTTTCAATCATGCTGCATGTCAAAAGCTAGAATTTCACATATCTCAATGTCAACACTTTCTACATTTAGTCTACACAAGCCATAAAGTCTGAAGCCACTGCCATGCAGTTAACCAAAATTCCTAATGGGTGGTTCTAAGAGAATGTCAACAACGTTGTTCAAATATCTAAAATACAATTAGATGGGTTATAGCGTCTGCATCTATGATTTCATATTCATTCTTATTTCCTTAGATGGTCATTTTTTATAAGGTAGTGCTAAACTTGCAGAAGGCATCTTAAAAGCTTGTTGAAAATAAAAGACCACTTTCTTTTTCGTTTGATAGCAGAGTCCTAATCTAGCCTAATTGTGACATTTAGAAATGCCCATGGGTAAAATGTCCTGAAGCCCTTTACCATTAATTACAGTCTTTTTCTGGTGGGCTAGGGGATGTCATCATTCTTTCCCTATTTTTATGCATAGCTATTCCTACCATTCGCATGACCATTCTATTAAATAAGGAAATTAGTAAATTTAATAACCAAAATTAGGGTTTGAATTGAATTAAATGGTTAATGTATTCAGAGTGTTAAGTTTGTTGCAGATGAACACAGTTTAAGTAAAAATGCTTTGTTCATTATTTTTTAAAACCATTAAGATGTAATGGAGGCTGCCTTGTAAAAGGCAAAAAATGCCAAATGTGAATTAATTATTAACAGATGGTATCAGGGGAAGCCTCCTACTGAAATTCTATAGCTGCTCCGTAAGGCTAGGTACATCAAGGGAAAGAATGTCAAGATCAAGTCATCCAGCAAAAGCAGCTATCTGTAGTTAGGTCAAGACCTCAGGTTAGGATTAAAAAACAAATAACAAAAAACAAAAACGAAAGAAATAGAATCTTCCTTGCTAGACTGTGAACTTCATAAGGGCAGGGACTCTGTTTTACCCCACACATATGACCAAAACATAGCCACTCAATAAATATTAGGTGAATTAATAAATGAGATTCAGATGAAACATACAGACAGTCATATCAGGGATTCAAGATCCAAATCTGATTGTCAATCTAGGTCATAGAATCAGGCTGCAAGTCAGCTGAGAAACAGAGTGAGAAGGAGAGCACAATGAGAGGGATTTGGGTCAGAAGGTAAGTAAGGATATAAGAGCCTTTAGGAATTTATTGCCCATAATGAGGTCTGTCTTGTCTCTAAATGAACCTTGCTTAAGCATAGACTCCCATGATTAGTAGAAGAGAAAATACAAAGATTTCAGAGTCATGTAAGCCACCTATAGGTTTAAGTTTGATTATTTATTAAGAAAAATGCATGGAGGCATTATCATTAGTATGTATTCTAGAAATACAGTTCATCAATATTAAAATTGTAGGGAAGTATGTACTTGACAGGAACCATATTCTAGATGGAAATAAATCTGTGCACATGACTTCAGAAATGATTTATTTCTCATTTACCTCCCGTGTTTCTCCTGGTATATCAAAGGAAATTTCCCATATAACAGCCTCACCTTGATTTCTGTTAGCTGCTTTTGTCTGAGGTGAAGATAATTTTCTGCAGTAATTAATTAGACCCACTTACTATAATCTTTGAGTAGTGCAAAAATAAAGTCAGGAATTGTCTTAACCATTTTTGATACCAACATTGGAGCATTGTGATTCTCATGTATATCAAAACATCTTGGTATCCTGACAAGACTTAGCTGATTCCACAGCAAATAAAGTTGTTGCTGTATTGAGAGCTCTGAATTGAAGTGTTTTTTGTTTGTTTGTTTGTTTTGTTTTTTTGTTTTTTAAATCAGCTCTTTCAGTTTCTTTGGCATCTATCACATCTCTCCAAAACTGATCTCTCCTTGCCAATCTCCTTGCCGATTTTTCCTCTTCAGCTAAATTTTGTTTATTTATTTATTTATTATTTATTTATTTACTATTCATTTATATTATTGAAGTAGAACTGACATACAATGCTGTATTAGTTGCAGATGTACAATATATTGATTGATTCAATAATTCTATACATTAGTCAATGCTTACCATTGGTCACTATACAATGTTATTACAATAATTTTTACTATATTCCCTATGCTGTACTTTTCATTACCATGACTCATTTATTTTATAATTGGAAGTTTGTACCTCTTAATCCCCTTCATCTATTTCACCCATCCCTCTAACCACTTACCCTCTGGTGACTACTAGTTTATTCTCTGTATTTAAGAGTCTACTTAACTGTTTGTTAGTTTGCTTTGTTTTTGAAATTCCACAATATAAGTGAAATCATATGGTATTTGTCTTTCTCTCATTTTACTTAATAACCTCTAAGTCTACCCATGTTGTCACAAATGGCAAAATCTCATTCTTTTTTAATGGCTGAGGAATATTTCATTAATATTTCATATATTTTCAAAAGTGTTTTATTTTTCCTTTGGGTAAATACCCAGAAGTAGAATTATTGGATTATATGGTATTTCTCTTTTTAATTTTTTGAGAAACCTCCATACCATTTTCCACAGCGCTTGCAACAATTACATTCTCATTAACAGTGCATAAGGGTTCTCTTTTTTCTACATCCTCACCAACACTTGTTATCTCTTGTCTTTTTGGTACTAGCCATCTGACTGTGTGAGGTGATGTCATTGTGGTTTTGATTTGTATTTCCCTAATGAGTGACATTAGGAATCTTTTCATGTGTCTGTTGGCCATCTGGATGTCTTCTTTGGAAAAATGTCTATTTAGGTCCTCTGCCCATTTTTAAATGAAACTGTGTGTGTGTGTGAGCGTTTGTGTGTGGGTGTGTGTTGAATAAATTCATTATATATTTTGGATAGTAACCCCTTATTAGGTATATTATTTGCAAATGTCTTTTCCCATTCATTAGATTTCATTTTGTTTTGTTGACGGTTTCTTTTGCTGTGGAGAAACTTTCTATTTTGGTTTAGTCCTAACAGTTTATTTTTGTTATTGTTTCTCTTTCCTAAGAAGACATATTATAAATATATTGTTAAGGGTGATGTCCAAGAGATTACCACTATGTTTTCTTTCAGCAGTTTTATGGTTTCAGGTCTTACATTTAGGTCTTTAGTCCATTTTGACTTTATTTCTGTGTATGATTAAGAAAGTGATGTGGTTCCATTCTATTACATGTAGCTGTCCAGTTTTCTGTCTTTTCCCCATTGACTATTCTTGCCTCCTTTGTCATAGATTTATTAACCATTTATGTATGGGTTAACTTCTAGGCTTTCTATCCTCTTTGATTGATCTTTTTGTCTATATTTTGTGTCAGTAACATACTCTTTTGATTACTGTAGCCCTGTAGTATACCTTGAAATCTGGGAATGTGACACCTTCAGCTTTGTACTCCTTTCTCAAGATTGTTTTTGTTATATGAGGTCTTTTGTGATTTCATATAATTTTTAAGATTATTTGTTCTAGTTCTGTAAAAAATGTTCTTGATATTTTGATAGGGATTGCATAGAATCAGTAGATTGCATTTTAATGATATTAATTCTTCCAATCCAAGAACATGGTGTAACCTCCCATTTGTTTGCTGATTTCAATTTCTTTCATCATTTATAGTTTTCAGAGTATAGGTCTTTCACCTTGGTTAAATTTATTCCTAGATATTTTATTCTTTTGGTGCAATTGTGAGATTATTTCCTTAATTTCTCTTTCTGTTACTTCATTATTAGTATATAGAAGTACAACAGACTTACATTAATTTTGTATCCTGCAACTTTACTGAATTCATTTATTACATCTAACAGTTTTTTGGCAGCTCTTGACTTTTCTCTATGTAGTATCATGTCATCTGCAAATAGTGACAGTTTTACTTCTTCCTTATCAATTTAGATGTCTTTTATTTCTTTTTGTTGTCTGATTGCTATGACCAGGCTTCCAGTACTATATTGAATAAAATTGGTGAGAGTGGATATCTTTGTCTTGCTCCTGATCTTAGAGAAAAAGCTTTCAGTTTCTTTTTAACATTGAGTATAATGTTAGCTCTGGGTTTGTCATATATAGCCTTTGTTATGTTGAGGTATATTCCTGCTAAACCTATTTTGTTGAGTGTTTTATCAAGAATGCATGTTGTGTTTTGTCAGATGTTTTTTCTGCATCTGTTGAGGTGATCATAGGTTTTTTTAGTCTTCCTTTTGTTAATGTGATGTATCACACTGATTGTTTTGCTTACATCAAACCACCCTTGTAACCCTGAAGTAAATCCCACTTGATCGTGGTGAATGATTTTTTTAAAATGTATTTTTGAATTCACTTTGCTAAAATTCGGGAGTTTTCCACCTATGTATATCAGAGATATTGACCTGTAGTTTTTTTTTTTTTAATTCTTTTTTGTAGTGTCTTTGTCTGGTTTTGGTGTCAGGGTTATGTTGACTGAATACAATGAATATGGAAGTTTTCCTTCTCCTAGCTTTTGTTATAGTTTGGGAAGTATAGGTATTAACTCTTCTTTAAAGGTTTGGTAGAATTCACCTATGGAGCCATTTGGTCCTGGAATTTTGTTTCTTGGGAGTATTTTGATTATTGATTCAATTCCATTACTATTAATCAGTCTGTTAAAATTTTCTATTTCTTCCTGATTTAAGTTTGGAAGATTGTATGTCTCTAGGAATTTATCTATTATTTCTAGTTTTTCCAATTTGTTGGCATATAATTTTTCATAATACCCTCTTATAATTCTTTGTATTTCTGTGATATTGGCTGTTATTTTCCCTCCTTTATTTCTGATTTTATTTATTTGACCATCTCTCTTTTCTTCCTTGATGAGTCTTGCTAATGGCTTATCAGCTTTGTTTGTCTTTTCAAATATACAGCTTTTGGAAGATGGCAGAGGAGTAGGAGACCTGGATATTGTCTGGTCCCAGGAATTCAGCTGGATAGGGATGAAACCATTCTAAACACCTATGAACTCAATAGGAGATCGAACAAAAGAATAGCAACAACTCTCTGAACAGAAATCTACCACTTTCTGGAAGGTAGGACATGTGGAGAAATGAACCCCAGGTGATATTTGGGAGGATAGATGGCGGGGGAGAGGGCCTCTGTCAGCTGCTTCTGGCAAGTGATAGAGCCACGGAGCACAAAATCAGAACTTTTAGAAGTCTGCTCCACTGAGGGATGTCACTCCAGTGGCTAAGTGTGGGGTGGAACACTCGCGGGACAGTGTGGTCTCAGGACTCTCGGGGTCACAGAAAGACCAGGGGTGCCTGAGTGTGGCAGAGCTCCCAGGTATCAGAGCAGGGAAGCCAGCTGCAGAGACAGAGTGGAGGAGTGGGCTCTCAGCTCGGAGTCTCCATAAATCATGATCCGCGTCACAGTCGGGCCACTGCTCTTCCAGCAGGGACCCAACAAGTGGCAGATATGGGGAGACTCCCCTTCCTCCCCTCGGAGGAGTTGTGCGGGAGCACACCACCTGGATCTGCTGGGTTTGGAGACTCCACACGGGGTCAGGTGCCAGAGATAGGATGACAGGCTGGGTGAGCACAGAGTGCAGGCAGAGACTGGGGAGATGGGAGTCAGTGACTGCTTTTCTCTGGGGACTCACTGAGTAGTGGGGCCCTGAGTTCGGGGCTCCTCTGGGGAAGAGATTGGGAGGCCGCCATTTTCACTCTTATTGTCCAAAGCTGTACAGAAAGCTTGCAGGGAACAAAATCTTCCGAGAGCAAACCCGAGCCGATTACTTAGTCCGGACCAGGCAAGGGCGGGGCGATTCTGCCTCAGGCAGAGACATTTGAGAACAATGGCAATAGGCCCCTCCCCCAGAAGATCAACAAGAACAGACAGCCAAGACTAGGTTTACCAATCAATGAGATCGGCAAAACTTCAGCCTAGGTGAATACTGCATATAGAAATCATGACGTTTTTCCCATGATTCTTTAGTCTGTCAAAGTTAATTTTTTTAACTTTCTTTTTCATTCTTTCTTTTTTTTTCAATTTTTTCTTTTTCCCTTTTTCTTTTTTTCTTTTTTCCCCCTTTTTCAAACAACATCGTATCAATCCCTTTTTTAATAACTCTTTTTTATTTTTCATTTTCATATTTTCATTTTTAGAGTCATATTCTATCCCTTCATAGTAGTTAACCTTATTTTTGGTATATATATATATATATATATATATATATATATATATAAAAGTTGTTCTTTCTTTAAAATTTTGGGATATGGTTTCTTCTAACAGATCAAAATATACCCTGAATTTCTAGTGTATGGCTTTGTTTTAGTCTCCTGCCTGATCACATTCTCAACATTTTTTTTAAGTCCTCTTCTTATTTCAACCACATTCTTATCAATTTAGAAAATCTCTTATAAATTTCATCTTTACAGTCATATTCCATCCCTTCATTGTATTAACCCTAATTTTTGTACATATATTAATTTTTCTTTCTTAAAATTTTGGGAGACACTTTCTTCTAACAGACCAAAATATGCCCAAAATCTAGTGTGTGGCACTGATTTATGCACCAGCCTGATCATATTTGATCATATTCTGTTTTTTTGTTTTGTTTTGTTATGTTGTTTGTATTTATCTTTTCCTTTTTCTCTTTTTCTTTTTTCTTTCTTTCCCTTTCTTTTCCCCCAGTTTCAGGTCGTTTCTGATTTGTTTAGTGTGTATTTCATGGGGACATTGTTACCCTGTTAGCATTTTGTTCTCTCATTCTTCTATTCTCCTCTGGACAAAATAACAAGATGGAAAAAATCACCTCAACAAAAAGAACAAGAGGCAGTACCAACTGGCAGGGGCCTGATCAATATGGACATTAGTAAGATGTCAGAACTAGAGTTCAGAATGATGATTTTAAAGATACTAGCTGGGCTTGAAAAAAGCATGGATGTTATTAGAAAAAACCTTTCTGGAGAAAAAAAAGAACTAAAATCTAACCAAGTCGAAATCAAAAAGGCTATTAATGAGGTGCAATAAAAAATGGAGGCTCTAACTGCTGGGATAAATGAGGCAGAAGAGAGAATTAGTGATATAGAAGACCAAATAATGGAAAATAAAGAGGCTGAGAAAAAGATAAACGACTACTGGATCACGAGGGCAGAATTTGAGAGATAAGTGATACCATAAGATGAAACAACATTCGAATAATTGGGATCACTGAAGAAGAAGAAAGAGAGGGGCAGAAGCTATATTGGAGCAAAATATAGTAGAGATCTTCCCTAATTTGGGAAGGAAACAGGCATCAAAATCCAGGAGGCACAGAGAACCTCTCTCAAAATCAATAAAAATAGGTCAACACCCACACATCTAATAATAAAACTTACAAGTCTCAGAGACAAAGAGATAATCCTGAAAGCAGCTCGGGAGAAGAGATATGTAACCTACAATGGTAGAAACATTAGATTGGCAACAGACCTATCCACAGAGACCTGGCAGGCTGAAAGGACTGGCATGATATCTTCAGAGCACTAAACGAGAAAAATATGCAGCCAAGAATACTATATCTAACTAGACTGTCATTGAAAATAGAAGGAGAGATAAAAAGCTTCCAGGACAAACAAAAACTAAAGGAATTTGCAAACACAAAACCAGCCCTACAAGAAATATTGAAAGGGGTACTCTAAGCAAAGACAGAGCCTAAAAGCAACATAGACCAGAAAAGAACACAGATAATACAATAGCAGTCACCTTATAGGCAATACGATGGCACTAAATTCATATCTTTCAATAGTTACCCTGAATGTGAATGGCCTAATGCCCCAATCAAAAGACACAGATTGGATTAAAAAAACAAGACCCATCAATAGGCTATCTGCAAGAGACTCATTTTAGACCCAAAGACACCCCCAGATTGAAAGTGAGGGGGTGGAATACCATTTACAATGCTAATGGCCACAAAAAGAAAGCTGGGATGGCAATCCTCATATCAGACAAATTAGATTTTAAAACAAAGACTGTAATAAGAGATGAGGAAGGACACTATATCCTACTGAAAGGGTCTATCCAACAAGAGCATCTAACAATTGTAAATATCTATGTTCTTAACATGGGAGCAGCCAATTATTTAGGCCAATTAATAACAAAAGCAAAGAAACACATCGACAACAATAAAATAATAGTGGGGGACTTTAACAGCCCCCTCACTGAAATGGACAGATCATCTAAGCAAAAGATCAACAAGGAAATAAAGACTCTAAATGACACACTGGACTAAATGGACTTCACAGATATATTCAGAACATTCCATCCCAAAGCAACAGAATACACATTCTTCTCTAGTGCCCATGGAACATTATCCAGAATAGATAACATCCTAGGTCACAAATCAGGTCTCAACTGGTACCAAAAGATTGGGATCATTCCCTGCATATTTTCAGACCACAGTGCTTTGAAACTAGAACTCAATCACAAGAGGAAAGTCGGAAAGAACTCAAATACATGGAGGCTAAAGAGAATGTGAATGGGTCAACCAGGAAATTAAAGAAGAATTAAAACAATTCATGAGAACAAATGAAAATGAAAACACAACTGTTCAAAATCTTTGAGATGTAGCAAAAGCAGTTCTAAAAGGAAAGTGTATAGCAATACAAGCCTTTCTCAGGAAACAAGAAAGGTCTCAAATATACAACCTAACCCTACCCCTAAAGGAGCTAGAGAAAAAACAGCAAATAAAGCCTAAACCCAGCAGGAGAAGAGAAATAATAAAGATCAGAGCAGAAATCAATGAAATAGAAACCAAAAAAAAAAAAACAGTAGAACAGATCAACAAAACTAGGAGCTAGTTCTTTGAAAGAATTAACAAGATTGGCCAGACTTATCAAAAAGAAAGGAAAAACGACCCAAATCAACAAAATCATGAATGAAAGAGGAGAGATCACAACGAACACCAAAGAAATACAAACAATTCTAAGAACATATTATGAGCAACTCTATGCCAGCAAATTAGATAACC
This sequence comes from Eumetopias jubatus, assembly GCF_037043125.1. Classification (NCBI taxonomy): domain Eukaryota; kingdom Metazoa; phylum Chordata; class Mammalia; order Carnivora; family Otariidae; genus Eumetopias; species Eumetopias jubatus. The sequence continues at coordinate 81,450,675 of NW_028274819.1, read as the reverse complement.
TGGAAGAAATCGATGCATTCCTAGAGATGTATCAACTACAAAAACTGAACAAGAAATAGAAAACCTGAGCAGACCTATAACCATTAAGGAAATTGAAGCAGTCATCAAAAATCTCCCAAGAAACAAAAGCCCAGGGCCAGATGGCTTCCCAGGGCAATTCTACCAAACTTTTAAAGAATTAATACCTTTTCTCCTGAAACTGTTCCAAAAAATAGAAATGGAAGGAAAACTTCCAAACTCGTTTTATGAGGCCACAATTACCTTGATCCCCAAACCAGACAAAGACCCCATCAAAAAGAATTACAGACCAATATCCTTGATGAACATGGATGCAATAATTCTCACCAAAATACTAACCAATAGGATCCAACAGTCCATTAAAAGGATTATTCACCACGACCAAGTGGGATTTATCCCTGGGTTGCGAGGTTGGTTCAACATCTGCAAATCAATCAACGTGATACAGTACATTAATAAAAGAAAGAACAGGAACCATATGATCCTTTCAATAGATGCAGAAAAAGCATTTGACAAAGTACAGCATCCTTTCTTGATCAAAACTCTTCCGAGTATAGGTATAGAGGGTGCATACCTCAATATCATAAAAGCCATCTATGAAAAATCCACAGCGAATATCATTCTCAATGGGGAAAAACTGAGAGCTTTCCCCCTAAGGTCAGGAACATGGCAGATGTCCACTATCACCACTGCTATTCAACATATCACTAAAAGTCCTAGCCACAGAAATCAGACAACAAAAAGAAATTAAGGGCATCCAAATCAGCAAAGAAGAAGTCAAACTCTCTGTTTGCAGATGATATGATACTTTATGTGGAAAGCCCAAAATACTCCACCCCAAAACTGCTAGAACTCATACAGGAATTCAGTAAAGTAGCAGGATATAAAATCAATGCACAGACATCAGTGGCATTCCTATACACCAACAACAAGACAGAAGAAAGAGAAATTAAGGAGTCAATCCCATTTACAATTGCACCCAAAACCATAAGATACCTAGTAATAAATCTAACCAAAGAGGCAAAGGAATTGTACTCAGAAAAGTATAAAATACTCATGAAAGGAATTGAGGAGGACACAAAGAAATGGAAAAACGTTCCATGCTCATGGATTGGAAGAACAAACATTGTGAAGATGTCAATGCTACCTAGAGGAAACTACATATTCAATGCAATCCCTATCAAAATACCATCCACTTTTTTCAAAGAAATTGAACAAATAATGCCAATATTTGTATGGAACCAGAAAAGACCCCGAATAGCCAGAGGACTGTTGAAAAAGAAAAGGAAAGCTGGTGGCATCACAATTTCAGATTTCAAGCTCTATTACAAAGCTGTCATCATCAAGACAGTATGGTATTGGCATAAAAACAGACACATAGATCAATGGAACAGAATCGAGAGCCCAGAAATGGACCCTCAACTCTATGGTCAACTCATCTTCGACAAAGCAGGAAAGAACGTCCAATGGAAAAAAGACAGTGTCTTCACCAAATGCTGTTGGGAAAATTGGACAGTCACATGCAGAAGAATGAAACTGGACCATTTCCTTACACCACACACAAAAATAGAATCAAAATTTTTGAAAGACCTCAATGTGAGACAGGAGTCCATCAACATCCTAAAGGAGAACACAGGTAGCAACCTCTTTGACCTCAGTCACAGCAACTTCTTCCTAGAAACATCACCAAATGCAAGGGAAGCAAGGGAAAAATGAACTGTTGGGACTTCATCCAGATAAAAAGCTTTTGCACAGCAAAAGAAACAGTCAACAAAACCAAAAGACAACCAAAAGACAGAATGGGAGAAGATATTTGCAAATGATTTATCAGATAAAGGGCTAAAATCTATAAAGAACTTCTTAAACTCAACACCCAAAGAACAAATGATGAATCAAGATATGGGCGGAAGACATGAACAGACATTTTTCCAAAGAAGACATCCAAATGGCCAACAGACACATGATAAAGTACTCAAAATCTCTTGGCATCAGGGAAATCCAAATGAAAATCTCAATGAGTTACCACCTCACACCAGTAAGAATGGGTATTAACAAGTCAGGATAGGACAGATGTGGCGGGGATGCGGAGAAAGGGGAACGCTCCTACACTGTTGGTGGGAATGCAAGCTGGTGCAGCCACTCTGGAAAACAGTATGGAAGTTTCTCAAAAAGTTGAAAATAAAGCTACCCTCCGACCTAGTAATTGCCCTATGGGATATTTACCCCAAGGATACAAATGTAGGGATCTGAAGGGGTATGTGCACTCCAATGTTTATAGCAGCAATGTCCACAATAGCCAAATTGTGGAAAGAGCCAAGATGTCCATCGACAGATGAATGGATAAAGAAGAAGTGGTATATATATATATATATATATATATATATATATATATATATATATATAAAATATTCCATTTTATATATATATATATATATATATATAATGGAATATTATGCAGCCATCAAAAGGAATGAAATCTTGCCATTTGCAATGATGTGGATAGAACTGGAGGGTGTTATGCTGAGCAAAATAAGTCAATCAGACAAAGACATGTATCATATGTCCTCAATGATATGAGGAGTTCTTAATCTCAGGAAACAAACTGAGGGTTTCTGGAGTGGTGGGGGGTGGGAGGGATGGGGTGGCTGAGTGATAGACATTGGGGAGGGTATGTGCTATGGTGAGCGCTGTGAATTGTGCAAGACTGTTGAATCACAGATTAGTACTTCTGAAACAAATAATGCAATATATGTTAAGGAAAAAAAAATAAGATAGCAGGAGGGGAAGAATGAAGGGGAGTAAGTCGGAGGCGGAGACGAACCATGAGAGACTATGGACTCTGAGAAATACACCGAGGGTTCTAGAGGGTAGAGGGTGGGGTGATGTGTGGGGGGATGGGTTAGCCTGGTGATGGGTATTAAAGATTGCACGTTCTGCATGGAGCACTGTGTGTTGTATGGAAACAATGAATCATGGAACATCTCATCAAAAACTAATGATGTAATGTATGGTGATTAATGTAACATAAATAAAAATAAATAAAAAGACACAAATATACAGCTTTTGTTTTCATTGATATTTTCTATTATTTTTTCATCTCTGTTTCATTTATTTCCCCTATAATCTTTATTTTTACCTTCCTTTTACTAGCTTTGGGCTTTGTTAGTTTTCTAGCCCCTTTAGGTGTAAGGTTAGGTTGTTTATTTGAGATTTTTCTTGTTTCTTGAGATAAGTGTGTATCACTATAAACCTTCCTCTTAGAATTCCTTTTGCTATGTCTCAAAGATTTAAGATCACCAAGTTTTCACTTTTACTTGTCTCAATGTATTTTAAAATTTCCTCTTTCATTTCTTCATTAACACATTGGTTGTTTAGTAGCATATTGTTTGGCCTTTATGCATTTGTGTTTTTTTATTTTTTTTCTTGTAATTGATTTCTAGTTTCATACTGTTGTGGTCAGAAAAGATTCATGATATAACTTCAATATTCTTAAATGGACTGAGATTTGTTCTGTGGCTTAGTATGTGATCTATCCTAGAGAATATCCCCTGCACACTAGAAAAGAACTTGTGAAATGTTCTGTACATATCTGTTACATATATCTGGTCTAAGGTGTTTTTCAAAGCCACTATATATATCTGGATGATCTATCCATTGATGTACATGTGTTAAAGTCCTCTTCTACTCTTGTATTACTGTCAGTTTCTCCCTTTATGTTTGTTAATATGTGCTAGATGTATTTAGGTGCTCCTCTGTTGGTTAATAGGTATTTACAATTGTTATATCCTCTTGTTGGATTGAACCCTTTATCATTTTGTAATTGCCATCTTTGTCTGTTGCTACAATCTTTGTTTTAAAGTCTATTTTGTCCAATAGAAGTATTGCTACTCCATCTTTCTTTTTCTCCCAATTGCATGGTGTAACTGTTTTCATCCCTTAACTTTTAGTCTGTACTTGCCTTTAGGTCTGAAGTGAATCTCTTTTAGGCAGCATAATAAATGGGTCTTATTTTTTTATCCCTTAAGTCACACTGTGTCTTTTGATTTGGAGCATTTGTCCATTCATATTTAAAGTGATGATTGGAGAGATATGTACTTATTGGCACTTTGTTAATTGGTTTTTAGTTGGTTTTGCAGTTATTTTATGTTCCTTCTTCTCTTTCTTTCTTTCTTTCTTTTTTTTTTTTGGTTTGATGGCTTTCTTTAGTGTTATGCTCTCTTTATTTTTCGTGGATCTATTATAGGTTTTTGATTTGTGGTTGCCATTGAGTTCTAACGTAACATCGTATGTGTACAGTAGTAAATATTAGTTTGATAGTCAATTAAGAACAAACACATTCTAAAAGCACAAAATTTTTACTCCCCTCTCCATGTTTCATGTGTATGATATCAGAGTTTACATATTTTTATCTTATACATCCTGTATGAATTTTTGTAGATGTAATTTATTTTATTACTTTTGTGTTTTAACCTCCATACTGGCTTCATAAGTGATTAATCTACTATCTTTACTATATGTTCGGTTTTACCTCTGAAATTTTTTTCTTTTATAATTTTCTTTCTTCTAGTTATGACTTTTTTTTTTCCACTTAAAAAATCCTCTTTAACATTTCTTATAAGGCTGATTTGGTGGTCATGAACTCTTTAACTTTTGTTTGTGTGGGAAACTCTTTATCTTGCCTATTCTGAGTGATAATCTTGCTGTGTAGATTTTTGATTGTAGATTTTTTCCTTTCAGAACTTTAATATATCATACCACTCCCTTCTGGTCTGAAGTTTCTGCTGAAAAATCAGCTGATAGCATTATGGTGTTTCCCTTGTCTGTACTGTTTCTTTATTCCTTGTTGCTTTTAAAATTATCTCTTTATCATTTTTTTTTTGCTACATGTCTTAGTGTGGACCTTCTTGGGTTCTTCTTGTTAGGAGCTCTGTGCGTTTCCTATAACTGGATGTCTTTTTCTTTCCCCAGATTAGGGATATTTTCAGCTATTGTTTCTTCAAATAAGTTTTCTTCCCTCTTCTCTCTCTCTTCTTCTTCCGGGATCCCTATAATGTGAATGTTATTATGTTTGATGTTGTTGCAGAGTTCTCTTAACCTATTTTCATTTTTAGTTATTCTTATTGCTGTTCAGCTTGGGTGCATTCCATTGCTCTGTCTTCCAGATCTCTGATTCATTCTTCTGCATCCTCTAATCTGGTGTTGATTCCCTCTACAGTATTCTTCATTTCAATTTTTGAATTCTTCAGTTCTGCTGGTTCTTTTTTATATTTTTCTTTGTTGAAGTTCTCACTGAAACTACTTTTTTCTCAAGTCCAGTGAGTATCTTTATGACCATTACTTTGAATTCTTTATTAGGAATATTGCTTATCTTCATTTCATTTAGCTCTTCTACTGTGATTTTGTTGTGTTCTTTCATTTGGGGCATATTCCACTCTCTATTCATTTTGTCTAACTTTCTATGTTTGTTTTTATATACCTGGTAGATGGCTATGTCTTTTGGTTTTGAAAGTCATGGTCTGTATAGAAGAGGTCCTGTAGTAAAATATACAAAATACAGTGCAGTTCCACATGGTCACCAGAACCAGATGCTCCAGAGGTTTCTCCCGTGTGAGCTTCTGTGGCTGAGCTGCAATTGCCTGCAGCCCAGCCAGCTGCAATGACCTGCTTTGTCTGCTGTGGGCACACTGGGCAGAGTTTGCTACCCAATCTGTTGAGAGGCTTGGATGCAGCTGTAACAGGCTCTTGGTGAGTAGGGTCATCAGTCTAACTAGATGTTTGCAATTAGCCTCTTTGCCACAGCTGCAGGTGGGCATCAATGGACAGGGCTTACATTCTGCAGAGCATCTAAGAGGTCCTGCTGCAGGAACTACTGGCATGCTGGTGTGTGGGGTTACCCTTTCTCCCCAGGGCAGGAGTTACGTTGGAGTGGTGCCTTCCAGGCCAGGGCTGCCTGCTGGGTATGGTGGGGCAGGAGCTTCTTTGGAGGTACACTTATCAAGGCAGGCAGATTGGATGGGGTAAGTCCACAGGGGACACTGCACAGGAGGAAAAGGGCATGTGGTGCTAGCAAAGTAAATGGAGAATTTTAGCATTGGTTCTTGCAAGTGTCTGGCTACCTAGACTGGGGGAGGGGAAGAAAAACTTCATCTACCAGCACTTTTGTTCTTGAAGACATCTCCTGTAGATCTCTAATCCTCTTGCGCATGTTCTAAGATTAGTCAATAAATCTCCTTCACATATATCCAAGGCACTTTTCAAACTGCTGCTTCTATGCTGTGTCTGGGGCTGAGTTATTTAGTATGCTGGCTTGTTAAATGTGGGGACTTGGTTTCCTATCATGCTCCAGGTGTTCAGGAGTTAAGGCCGCTGATTTTAAAACTCTTGGTGTGAAGTCTCACTGGTTTTCAAAGTCAAATGGTATGGGAGCTCATCTTCCCAGTGCAGGTCCCCAGTGCTGGGGGTGCCTGGTGTGGGGTCTGTCTCACTTCTCCATGCTTGTGATGTCCCTCTTGTTTGTGGTTAGTTGCACTGGGGTTCCCAACTGTGTCTTCAACACTCCTACCCTTTCACATGTGGTCTTCTCTTTAACATTAGCTGTGGAAGGTCTGTTCTGCCAGTCTTAAGTCATTTTCAGAGTTAGTTGTACACGTGTAGCTGTTATGTTGGTGTGTCCAAGGGTGAATTTGGGATCCTCCTACTCTGCCATCTTCCTTCCTTCCCTGCTAAACTTCTAAATGCGGAGTGTGCCAGGACACAGCTTAGCCCCTTCTCACTCCTTCTCCTATCCTTTTTTTTCCCTCTCATCTCCTCTGGAAATCTTTTCCTTTAGGCGGTTTCATCTCATAGCATGTCTTTGAATACCTCCTCTATGACTGCCATTTTAATGTTTTTACCCTGATCTCTTAGACTCCAAACCCATATATCCTCTTTCCTACCTGACTTATTCTCCTAAATTTCTAACAGGCATGTTAAATTTAAGTTAACCAAAACAGAACTCTTAATTTCCCACCTTCAAATCTGTTCTTTGTCCTATTGTCCACTTTCTCCTTTTTTTTTCTGAAAAATGGCACTACCATTCATTCATTTGACCAAACCAGTCTGCAGAAATCATTTCTCTTCCCTCCATATCTGATGAGTCAGCAAATCTTGTCAGCTCTGTGTCTGAAGTATATTTACTTCTCTCTTACTCCACTGCTATGACGTAAGTTTAACTCACCATCATTTCTTACTTAGATTATTGCAAGAGCCTCTTAACTTCTACTCCTGACTTTTCTTCCCTCCTCCTTTCATTCTTTACATAAGAACAACCAAAGTGGTGTTTAAAAAAATGTAAATCAGAAATTCTCAGTCCTCTCTTTAAATTTCCACAATGTCTTTTCACTGCATTTGAAAGAAAATGAAAACTCTGTAATCCATATATCCCTACATAATCTTGTCTCAGACCACTACTTTCTACTTTTAATTCTACTCACATCATTGTTCACTAAGATCCAGTTGCTCTACTTCTTTCTTTTCCTTAAAGGAACCAAGTGTGTTCTACGTTTAAACTTCTATATGTATTGTTATTTAAGCTTATTTTACTTGTTTGCTTATTTCTTTTATTTTTATTTGTATTCTCCCGTTAGGATTCTACATCGATAAGAGCAGAACCTTTTCTATCTCATTCACACATTTCAATTCAGGAAAAACAACGGAGGTGGCCGAAAACACAGTCTCTGCTATTTTCAAAATGGCACATAGTACCTTTATTGTAACTAGCTCTTTCAAACATTGCAGGTAAAGTTGCAATTATGGCTAGAAAATGATTGGTAGAACTGATATGGTAAGTACATACAATTTGAAACCGATCCCATGAGTTTGGTGACAGACAAATAATTATTGTCACATGCTCAAAATTCTACCACTAGTAAATTTAGCTAGGACTGTGGTTGGGATAGAATAGAGAAGGGAGGTAGTTGTGAGATAAATATTAAATTTTAGTAGGTTACTATATTTTAGTAATATTTAGTCAGTGAGATCTTTTAGTAAGTGAAAAAAACAAAAAAGGTGAGGAGATGAGAGGAGTAAGTTCTAGGGTGGATAAGGTGAAGGAGATCTCTCCTTAAAGGGGTAAAGAGAACAGAGAAGAGAAGGTGGCAGAAATGCTTATAAGCCCTATTTATTTCATATTTATTTTTAAATCTACATGCAACTATCCAGTTATGAGATAGTATAAATAACCATTAATGTCATACTGTGCCACTGAATTGTAAAAGTTTTCATTTTCTGATTATAAAAAGTATACATTTAATTTTCCAAATAAAAAAATTAAAAAATAAATATATAAATATAAATATATATACCAAATAAATATAAATAGACACCAAATAAATAAATTTGGTAACAAGATGACATTTTTTCACTAATTTTTATTATTTCCTTTCTTCTACTGGCTTGGGGCTTTGTTCTTTTTCTTGCTCTTTTATGTGAGGGTTAGGTTTTTGAGAATTTTCTTACTTCATGAGGTAGGCCTGTAATGCTAAATCTTCCCTCTTAGGACAATTTTTGATGCATCCCAAAGATTTTGGACCCTTGTGTGTTTATTTTCATTTGTATCTGTGTAATTTTTGATTTCCTCTTTGATTTCTTGCTCGACCCAATCATTGTTCTGTAGCATGTTATTTAGCCTCCATGTATTTGTGTTCTTTCCAGATTTTTTCTTGTGATTTCTTATGTTGTGGTCAGAAAAGATGCATGATATGATATCAATCTTTTTGAATTCGTTGAGACTTATTTTGTGGCCTAACATGTGATCTATTCTAGAAAATGTTCCATGTATACTTGAAAATGTGCACTTCTGCTGTTTCTGGTTGGAATGTTCTGAATATATTTGTCAGATCCATCTGGTCCAATGTGTAATTTAGAGCTGTTGATTCCTTGTTGATTTTCTGTCTGGATGATATATCCATCGAGGTAGATGGGATGTTAAAGTCCCCTACTATTATTGTATTACTGTCACTTTCTTCCTTTATGTCTGTTAATAGTTGCTTTATGTATTTAAGTTCTTCTCTGTTGGGTGCATAAATATTTACAATTGTTATATTCTCTTGTTGAATTGTTCCCTTTATCATTATGTAGTGTCCTTCTTTGTCTCTTGTTTTAGAGTCTATTTTGTCTGATAGAAGTACTGCTACCCCTTTTTTCTTTTTGCTCCAATTTGCATGGTATACATTTTTTCAGCCCTTCACTTTCAATCTGCATGTGTCCTTAGGTCTGAAGTGAGTCTCTTGTAGGCAGCATATAGATGGTTCTTGTTTATTCTCAATCTTTTTGATTGGAACATTTAGTCCATTCACATTTAAAGTAACTATTGAGGGGTATGTGCCTATTGGCACTTTGTTAATTGTTTTCTGGTTGTCTTTGAAGTTCTTCTCTATCCCTTTCTTCTCTTGTGGTTTGATGGGTTTTTTTAGTGTTATGCTTGGATTTCTTGCTCTCTATTTTTTGTTTATCTAGTGTAAGTTTTTTGATTTGACAAGATGCCAGGTTTTTAAAAATAACTTATAAAGCACTATAAAATAGTATAAAGGTTACTGTGCCCATAGATTCTGTGTTTCTAAGTATAAAAATTGTTGTCAGAATTTGTGTTAATTTATTTGAATTTTAAAATACAATCATTGTGATGATTATTCCAGAATTTGGTTTATTCTTAACATTCTATTTTTAAGGATATTCCAGTTTTTTGGATACATTTCCATTTTAAATGATACACATTTAGCAACAATGTTGTGCTCTGACCCTCTTGAGTGTTACTCTTGAGTGGTCTTGCTTTTAATCTCTAGTCAAACCTTGATCACAGCATTCCATAAAACTCTCACCAAGGTCACTAGGATCTCTACATGGCCATATCTGTTTCGCAATCTCAGGCTTCATCTTTCTGAATTTCTCAGAAGCATTTTACCCAGTAGAGCAATTCTTCTCTTAGCTTCTGAAATTCTTCCTTGTCTCCCTTCATTTCTTTGGCCAGACTCCCTTTCTTTCTTGAGTTCCAAATGGTCAGGCATCATAGGGCTCAATTCTGAAACATCTTCTTTATCAACATTCAGTGATCTCAGCCAGTATATATATAAAAGCCATCTATATACTGATGATTCCTTGGAGTTAAATCTCCATCTCTACCCTTTCTCTTAGCATAAGACCTACTTGAAAACTCTTTTTGGAAATAAGAAGTCTCATAAAATTAAACACATTTAAACCAGAATCTGTAATTTTTTTTCACTAACATCCACTCTTTTTTCGAGTTTCTCATCTATGTGAATGACATGTTATTTGCTCAGTTTCTTGGGTGAAAAACTCTGGAATTATCTTTGATTCCTTTCTTTTTCTTAGTTCACACTGAATTCATTTTCAAATTCCATCATACATCCATACAAAATATATGTTAAAAAGTCTCTTTTCAATTTCACTGCGATTGCTCCAGTCAAAAGCAACTTCATTGTCTGGGGTGCCTGGGTGTCTCATTTAGCGTCCAACTCATGATTTCAGCTCAGGTTGTGATCTTATGGGCTGTGGGACTGAGCCCTGCATCAGGCTCTGTGCTCAGCAGGGAGTTTGCTTGAGATTCTCTCCCTCTGCCTCAGCCCCTCCCCCAACTCACTTGTTCTCTCTCTCTCCCTCTCTCTAAAATAAATAAATTAATTAGAAAAAAAGTTCATTTTCACCTAGGTTGGAACAACTGCCTTTATTTGTTCTCCCTGAGATCTAGTCTAGAGTCTATTCTCTACCCTCTAGACTAAGAGTCTTTTAAAATTTAAGTCAGATACTGACTTGACTCTTCCTGTTCAAAATCTTCTAATGCCTTCTCCTCATACTTGGGATAAAATCCAGATTCTTTTCTGTGGTTCACAAAACCCCATATAATCTGGTCCTTGTCTTGGTGTTCTTTCCACCATTTTCCTACCACCTTCTCTGTTGTTCACTGCTATCTCACCCAAATCACTCCCTTCATGTTCTTTGAACAAGGCCAGCATGCTGTTACTTTAAAGACTTTGAGTTTGCTGTTCTTTCTGCCTCTTTCACATTCGGTCATGTTTCAATTCAAATGTCACAACCTCAAAAAGGGTGACTTTTCATACTTTATAAATAGCACACTCTTTCACTCTCTACCTTCTTATTCAGGTTTATTTTTCTACACAGTATCATAATTGAGATTATATCCCACATTTATTTGTTAGTTTGTGTGTTATTTGCCTTCCCTAATTCAATATGATCTTCTTGAGGACAGAGACTTCACTTTGCTCATTGTTTTATCCTTAGCATCTAGCTTAGTGTCTGGTAGGTACTTAGTGAGTCTTCAATAAATGTTTGTTGACTTAATGCATTAATTATTTATATTTACAAGGAGAAGAATTGTGCACAAATATAAATCTTAGGTGATGTTTGGACCTCCAAGAGAGCTTTTATTACAAGTGAGTTGCAGTGGGAATGTGAATGTCATGCAGAAAAAAAAAATTGAGTGTGGCTGCCTGTGTGAGAGAAGCACCACTCTGAGATGTGGGAGCCTGGATCCCTCACTCTTCTGTTTACCAGGATACACTTTGTGGCATTTCTAACAGTATGCACACCAGATGTTTTTATTCAGAATTCTAGGTTAGTCTACACTTATGTAGCTGTTTTAGGTTAGGCTCCCTAGAAGCAGAGATTGAGACAGAGATTTGAGTGCATGTGATTTATTTTGAGAGCACTTGCAGGTAAACCTGTAAAGAAGGGAGGAGAGAAGAAGGAAGGAGAGGGAGATGAGAAGGACTGTGGTCTCGGTAATCAATTCAGCCTTGTCCTGATGCACACAGCAAAGGGTCTACATCATAAAATGTACCATAAAGTTGTTTTCTTCTTTAGTCAAGTGACCAGTGTCAGTCAGTCATTGGCTTTGGGTTGCCTGATTGTGGGAAGGGAATTTTTCAGGTAAAGCAGCACCCTTCAGTGAAGGACAGTTCTCCAAAGGGGAAACTGAGGACCATAAGCAGCCAACACTGGTAAAAGCTGGGGAAAGTACACTGGTCCCCTGAAGGGGAGCAGGGTAGGCTACCCCAATGTCTTCCACAGTGGTATTAAAAGGGACGGATTATGAAGCACAGATATTCATTCATTCAAAAAATATTTATTGTAGCTCTCGTGAGCCAAGTACTACCAGTTGCTGAGATTCATTGGTGAATAGATATAGTCCTGCAGCATGGATAGGGAGACGAGGAGATATTAATCAAATAAACATGTAATCATGATAAGACACATACTGAATTATGACCACCAAATAATAAATCAAAGCAATATTATAGAAACAAATCCATGATATTTTATAGATAATGGTTTCTTAGACATGGTCTTGCTGTAACTCTTAAGAAAGATTTCGTGAATTCTTTATCATAGAAATCATAATCTAATGTTAGCAGTCTATTAATCAAATATTTCTCAGGCTTATTTGAAAACTCAAATAGAATTAAAAAACTGTGTTTTCAGTCTGAAACCATGTTGGTGTACAAATCTTACGCTTGGTCACTATTTAAGCTTAAAGGGAACTAAGGTCTTGGGTAGGATGCTAATTATTTTTTGTCTTTTAGAAATTATCCCCCAAAATCCTATCACTTACTGGCCAACACAAAAAGTAGGGATCTTGAATTTGTGGAATATTCAAGTTCACAGACTATATACAATCCTCTCGTTCATGTGGAGGCTAAAATTTCATTGAAGTCTTTGAAGTGTTATGAAATTTTCACCATTATAAGGCTGGCATAAACTGTGTTTGAAAATAGCAAAATTTAAAGGACAAAATGTCATTTAAATAAATAGGTATAGATCATCAAGTCCAAGGAAACTTTGAGAAGTCAGTATAGGCATTAAGATCTGCCAAGAGAGTATAATAGGAAAACTTGTTTCATACATTAAATTATTAGAAGGAAATACGCAAAAACATTTTTCCACAAAAACATTTTTAGGGGCAACTGGGTGGCTCGGTCGTTAAGCTTCTGCCTTTGGCTCAGGTCATGATCCCAGAGTCCTGGGATCGAGCCCCACATTGGGCTCCCTGCTCAGTCAGAAGCCAGCTTCTCCCTCTCCCGCTCCCCCTGCTTGTGTTCCCTCTCTCACTGTGTGTCTCTCTGTCAAATAAATAAATAAAATCTTTAAAAAAACAAAACAAAACAAAACATTTTTAACCACTAGCAAATTGGATATCAGTAAATATCCACCTGTAACTCCTGATTTTTATCTAAAGGTCTATTTTCATCTCCTTAAAAAAATTCTTTACATGGTACCATGGAAACTACTGTACTAAAAAAATAAGCCAGCTAATGAACATGCCAGTAAAATAGAATATTTTTCTTTCTTTGCCACAGAACAAAAATTTCAAAAGAATATAATTCTGTTGAAGTGTCACCAAACCATTTCTTTAGGAGAATGCAGTGGCAGCAAAAATAACAAGGCTTATTTCCAATAATTCTATTCATACCTCAAATCCCTGTGGTCTTCCTAGACTCTCTTTAATATGTTTCCATGCAACAAGAATCTCTGACACAGACACACTTGTAGCCTTGACATCTGTGGGAGCAGCACTGGGTTCTGTACAAAGGAAAATGGAAATAATAAACTGTGATGGTAACAAGTTATGTCTATCAAAGCATTGCACCTGAATCTGTCAGGTGTTACTTCCTTCTACCTTATTTTTGAAATGAAGTGCTATGGTAGCTATGAAAAACACAAGATAAAAAGATGATCTTTTTGGATTTCTATACCTGGGTCAAATCTCATCAATACTTTACCAATGACAAATGACAAATTCAGCAAGACAAGCAAAGAAGATATTTATCCTTGGATTAACCAGGACATTTCTGGAGAAGTTAAGTTGTCTGACTTAAACTGTCTGCCAGTCTAACATAATGATCAAAAGCATGGACTAGAGAATCAGCCTTGGCTATTTTGATGCTGTTGTTTTTTGCCCTCAAAAAATTTATTTATTTACTTTTAGGCAAGTTGCTTTGCCTTTTCCTATGCTCCAGTTCCCTTATCTGTAATATGGGCATAATAAGAGTACTTATCTCAGAGGTTTTTAAGGTTAGCTTTCACTGGAATAAGAGATATAAAATATTTAGCACAGTGCTTGGCACTTAAAACATTCATTCACAAAACATCACTTATTATTTTATTTTATTTTTTACTTCTTGTAGGCATAAATAGAGTAAAAATTTCATTAGTTTTTTTTGTTGTTGTTGTTATTCTAACCACAAAACTACATTTCCATGTAGAATATGACATGAATCATGATATTTAAAAGGCATGCATTGACTTTTAAGACAGGTTTGGACCGAAAAGGAGAGTCCCTGAACGTCTCAGTCCTATTGCTCAAAAAGTACATTTTCATTTGTTCCTATGCTTAGTGAACTTTCTCACTATTTTTTCCAAATACACCATGGTTGACTGGCATCCTTCAAGATGTACACTTTATTTGAGGATGCACTGTATGTGAGGAACAAAATACTTTCAGCTTTGACATTGCTGAAACATAAATACTATGTCACAAACACACGTTAAATGAAATGGCAGAATAAGGGCCATACTTTAGTTCAAACAGTTCTGTACAAAGTCAATTGAAAAAATCTACCACGTAAAAATTGTAGAGACTTTAGGGGGGGCAGAGCAAGGTGGCAGAGGAGCAGGAGACCTGGATTTCATCTGGTCTCAGGAATTCAGCTGAATAGGGATCAAACCATTCTGAACACCTGTGAACTCAACAGGAGATCGAAGATAAGAATAGTAACAACACTCTGAACAGAAAAGTGACCACTTTCTGGAAGGTAGGATGTGCGGAAAAGTGAATCCGAGGCGATATTCGGGAGGATAGACGGTGGGGAGGGGGCCTCCATTGGCCGCTTTTGGCAAGTGATAGAGCCGCAGAGCACAAAATCGAAACTTTTAGAAGCCGGCTCCGCTGAGGGTCGTTGCTCCAGTGGCTAAGTGGGGGGTGGAACCCTCGCGGGACAGTGTGGTGTCAGAACCCTCAGGGTCACAGAAAGACCGGGGGTGCCTGAGTGCGGCAGAGCTCCCAGGTATCGGAGCTGGGAAGCTGGCTGCAGAGACAGAGCTGAGGCGTGGGCTCTCAGCTCGGGGTTGCCATAGACTGTGGTCTGCGGCCCAGTCCGCCCACTGCTCCTCCAGCAGGGACCCAAGAAGCAGCAGAGCCGGGGAGACTCCCCTTCCTCCCCTGGGAGGAGCGGCGCAGAAGCGCACCGCAGGGATCTGCTGGGTTTGGAGACTCCGCACGGGGTTGGGTGCCAGACATGGAAACGCTCAATCGCAGGCCGGGTGAGCACGGAGTGCGGCCAGAGACAAGGAGACGGGAGTGACTGCTTTTCTCTGGGGGCACACTGAGGAGCAGGGCCTGAGTTCTCAGCTCCTCCGGGCGGAGATTAGGAGGCCACCATTTTTACCCTGGTCCTCCAAAGCTGTCCAGAGAGCTTGCAGGGAACAAAAGCTCCTGAGAGCAAACCGGAGCAGCTTGCTTAGCCTGAACTCACAAGGGCGGGGCAATTCCACTTTGGGCAAAGACATTTGGGAACCACGGCAACAGGCCCCTCCCCCAGAAGATCAGCACGAACAGCCAGCAAGCCAAGACCAAGTTTACCGATCAAGGAGAACGGGAGAACTCCACTGCTATGGGAATACTGCACATAGAATTCATGACTTTTTTACCATAATTCATTAGTTTTTCAAAGTAAATTTTTTTAACCGTTTTTTTCGAATTTTTCTTTTTCCCTTTCTCAAACATCTTATCAATCCCTTTTTTTAAAAAAATTTTTTTATTTTTCATTTTTAGAGTCATATTTTTATCCCTTCATAGTAGTTACCCTTATTTGTGGCATATATATATATATATACACATATATATATATATATATATGTGTGTGTGTGTGTGTGTGTGTTGTTCTCTCTTTAAAATTTTGAGATACAATTTCTTCTAACAGATCAAAATATACCCTAAATCACTAGTGTATGGCTTTGTTCTATTCTCCTGCCTGATCACATTCTCTCCCTTTTATTTTCTTTTTTCTTTTTCTTTTTAAATCTTCTTTCTTTTTAAAAACAACTTCTTATCTTATCAAATCCTTTTAAAATATCTTATAATTTTCATCTTTACAGTCATCTTCCATCCCTTCATTGTATCAAACCTTATTTTGTACATATATGTCTTTCTTCCTTTAAAATTTTAGCAGGCACTTTCTTCTAACAGACCAAAATATGCCCAAAAGCTAGTGTGTGGCACTGACCTATGCACTAGCCTGATCATATTTGATCATACTCTGTTTTTTTTTTGTTTTGTTCTGTTTTTGTTTGTTTTTATCTTTTTCCTTTTTTCTTCTCTTCTTTCTTTCCCTTTCTTGTCCCCTGGTTTCAGGTCTCTTCTGATTTGTATAGAGTATATTTGTTGGAGACGTTGTTAATCTGTTAGCATTCTGTTCTCTCATTCATCTGTTCTCCTCTGGACAAAATGACAAGACAAAAAAAATCACCTCAGCAAAAAGAACAAGAGGTAGTACCGTCTGCCAGGGACCTACTCAATACTGACATTAGTACGATGTCGGACCTAGAGTTCAGAATCATGACTTTAAAGATACAAGCTGGGCTTGAAAAAAGTGTGGAAGTTATTAGAGAAACCCTTTCTGGAGAAATAAAAGAACTAAAATCTAACCAAGTCGAAATCAAAAAGCCTATTAGTGAGGTGCAATCAAAAATGGGGGCACTAACCGCTAGGATAAATGAGGCAGAAGAAAGATTCAGCGATATAGAAGACCATATGATGGAAAATAAAGAGGCTGAGAAAAAGAGAGAGAAATAACTACAGGATCACGAGGGCAGAATTCGAGAGATAAGCGATATGATAAGACGAAACAATATTAGAATAATTGGGATCCCAGAAGAAGAAGAAAGAGAGAGAGGGGCAGAAAGAATATTGGAGCAAATAATAGCAGAGAACTTCCCTAATGTGGGGAAGGAAACAGGCATCAAAATCCAGGAGGCACAGAGAACCCCGCTCAAAATCAATAAAAATAGGGCAACACCCCGACATCTATGAGTAAAACTTACAAGTCGCAGAGACAAAGAGAATATCCTGAAAGCAGCTCGGGAGAAGAGATATGTAACCTACAAAGGTAGAAACATTAGACTGGCAACAGACGTATCCACAGAGACCTGGCAGGCCAGAAAGGACTGGCATGGTATCTTCAGAGCACTAAATGAGAAAAATATGCAGCCAAGAATACTATATCCAGCTAGGCTCTCATTGAAAATAGAAGGAGAGATAAAAAGCTTCCAGGACAAACAAAAACTAAAGGAATTTGCAAACACAAAACCAGCCCTATAAGAAATATTGAAACAGGTCTTCTAAGCAAAAAGAGAGCCTAAAAGCAGCATAGATCAGAAAGGAACACAGACAATAAACAGTAACAGTCACCTTACAGGCAATACAATGGCACTAAATTCATACCTTTCAATAATTACCCTGAATGTAAATGGACTAAATGCCCCAATCAAAAGACACAGGCTATCAGATTGGATTAAAAAACAAGATCCATCATTATGCTCTCTGCAAGAGACTCATTTTAGACCCAAAGACACCCCCAGATTGAAAGTGAAGGGGTGGAACAACCATTTATCATGCTAATGGACACCAAAGAAAGCTAGGGTGGCAATCCTTATATCAGACAAATTAGATTTTAAAACAAAGATTTTAATAAGAGATGAAGAAGGACACTATATCCTACTTCAAGGGTCTATCCAACAAGAAGATCTAACAATTGTTAATATCTATGCCCCTAATGTGGGAGCAGCCAAATATATAAGGCAATTAATAACCAAAGCAAAGAAACACATTGACAACAATACAATAATAGTGGGTGACACTAACACCCCCCTAACTGAAATGGAAGATCATCTAAGCACAAGATCAACAAGCAAATAAAGACTTTAAATGAAACACTGGACCAAATGGACTTACAAACATATTCAGAACATTCCATCCCAAAGCAACAGAATACACATTCTTCTCTAGTGCCCATGGAACATTCTCCAGAATTGATCACATCCTAATCACAAATCAGGTCTCAACCGGTACCAAAAGATTGGGATTATTCCCTGCATATTTTCAGACCATAGTGCTTTGAAACTAGAACTCAATCACAAGAGGAAAGTCGGAAAGACTCAAATACATGGAGGCTAAAGAGCATCCTACTAAAGTATGAATGGGTCAACCGGGAAATTAAAGAAGAATTAAAAAATTCACGGAAACCAATGAAAATGAAAACACAACTGTTCAAAATCTTTGGGATACAGCAAAGGCAGTCCTGCGAGGAAAGTATATAGCAATACAAGCCTTTCTCAAGAAACAAGAAAGGTCTCAAATACACAATCTAACCCTACACCTAAAGAAGCTGGAGAAAGAACAGCAAATAAAGCCTAAACCCAGCAGGAGAAGAGAAATAATAAAGATCAGAGCAGATATCAATGAAATAGAAACCAAAAGAACAGTAGAACAGATCAACGAAACTAGGAGCTGGTTCTTTGAAAGAATTCACAAGATTGATAAACCCCTGGCCAGGCTTATCAAAAAGAAAAGAGAAATGACCCAAATCAACAAAATCATGAATGAAAGAGGAGAGATCACAACCAACACCAAAGACATACAAACAATTATAAGAACATATTAAGAGCAATTCTATGCCAGCAAATTAAATAACCTGGAAGAAATGGGTGCATTGCTAGAGAGGTATCAACTACCAAAATTGAACCAGGAAGAAATAGAAAACATGAACAGACCTATAGCCATTAAGGAAATTGAAGCAGTCATCAAAAATCTCCCAACAAACAAAAGCCCAGGGCCAGATGGCTTCTCAGGGGAATTCTATCAGACATTTCAAGAAGAATTAATACCTATTCTCCTGAAACTGTCCAAAAAATAGAAATGGAAGGAAAACTTCCAAATTCATTTTATGAGGCCACCATTACCTTGATCCCAAAACCAGACAAAGACCCCATCAAAAAGGAGAATTACAGACGCATATCCTTGATGAACATGGATGCAATAATTCTCACCAAAATACTAGCCAATTGGATCCAACAGTCCATTAAAAGTATTATTCACCATGACCAAGTGGGATTTATCCCTGGGCTGCAAGGCAGGTCAACATCCGCAAATCAATCAACGTGATACAACACATTAACAAAAGAAAGAACAAGAATCATATGATCCTCTCAAGAGATGCAGAAAAAGCATTTGACAAAGTACAGCATCCTTTCATGATCAAAACTCTTTAGAGTATAGGGATAGAGGGTACATACCTCAACATCATAAAACCCATCTATGAAAAACCTACAGCAAATACCATTGTCAATGGGGAAAAGCTGAGAGCTTTTCCCCTAAGGTCAGGAACGTGGCAGGGATGTCCACTATCACCACTGCTATTCAACATATTATTAGAAGTCCTAGCCACAGCAATCAGACTAGAACTCATACAGGAATTCAGTAAAGTAGCAGGGTATAAAATCAATGCACAGAAATCAGTGGCATTCCTATACACCAACAACAAGACAGAAGAGAGACACATCAAGGAGTCAATCCCATTTACAATTGCACCCAAAACCATAAGATACCTAGGAATAAATTTAACCAAAGAGGCAAAGGATCTACTCAGAAAAGTATAAAATACTCATGAAAGAAATTGAAGAAGACACAAAGAAATGGAAAAACATTCCATGCTCATGGATTGGAAGAACAAACATTGTGAAGATGTCAATGCTACCTAGAGCAATCTACACATTCAATGCAATCCCCATCAAAATACCATCCACTTTTTTCAAAGAAATGGAACAAAGAATCCTAAAATTTGTATGGAACCAGAAGAGACCCTGAATAGCCAGAGGAATCTTGAAAAAGAAAAGCAAAGCTGTCGGCATCACAATTCCGGACTTCCAGCTCTATTACAAAGCTGTCATCATCAAGACAGTATGGTACTGGCACAAAAACAGACACATAGATCAATGGAACAGAATCGAGAGCCCAGAAATCGACCCTCAACTCTATGGTCAACTAATTTTTGACCAAGCAGGAAAGAATGTCCAGTGGAAAAAAGACAGTCTCTTCAACAAATGGTGTTGGGAAAATTGGACAGCCACATGCAGAAGAATGAAACTGGACCATTTCCTTACATCACACACAAAAATAGACTCCAAATGGTTGAAAGACCTAAATGTGAGACAGGAGTCCATCAAAATCCTAAAGGAGAACACAGGCAGCAACCTCTTCGACCTCAGCCGCAGCAACTTCTTCCTAGACACATAGCCAAAGACAAGGGAAGCAAGGGCAAAAATGAACTATTGGGATTTCATCAAGATAAAAAGCTTTTGCACAGCAAAAGAAACAGTTCACAAAACCAAAAGACAACTGACAGAATGGGAAAAAATATTTGCAAATGACATATCAGATAAAGGCCTAGTATCCAATATCTATAAAGAACTTATCAAACTGAACACCCAAAGAACAAATAGTCCAATCAAGAAATGGGCAGAAGACATGAACAGACATTTTTCCAAAGACATCCAAATGGCTAACAGACTAATGAAAAAGTGCTCAACATCGCTTGGCATCAGGGAAATCCAAATCAAAACCTCAATGAGATACCACCTCACACCCATCAGAATGGCTAAAATTAACAAGTCAGGAAACGATAGATGTTGGCGGGGATTTGGAGAAAGGGGAACTCTCCTACACTGTTGGTGGGAATGTAAGCTGGTGCAACCACTCTGGAAAACATTATGGAGGTTCCTCAAACAGTTGAAAATAGAGCTACCATACGATCCAGCAATTGTACTACTGGGTATTTACCACAAAGATACAAATATAGGGATCCGAAGGGGTACGTGCACCCTGGTGTTTATAGCAGCAATGTCCACAATAGCCAAACTGTGGAAAGAGCCAAGATGTCCATCGACAGATGAATGGATAAAGAAGAAGTGGTATATATACACAATGGAATATTATGCAGCCATCAAAAGGAATGAGATCTTTCCATTTGCAACGATGTGGATGGAACTGGAGGGTGTTATGCTGAATGAAATAAGTCAATCAGAGAAAGACATGTATCATATCACCTGACTGATATGAGGAATTCTTAATCTCAGGAAAGAAACTGAGGGTTGCTGGAGTGGTGGGGGCTGGGAGGGATTGGATAGCTGGGTGATAGACATTGGGGAGTGTATGTGCTATGGTGAGCACTGTGAATTGTACAAGACTGATGAATCACGGATCTGTACTTCTGAAACAAATAATGCAATATATGTTTAGAAAAAAAAGAAGAAAAAGATAGCAGGAGGGGAAGAATGAAGGGGAGTAAGTCAGAGGGGGAGACGAACCATTAGAGAAAATGGACTCTGAAAAACAAACTGAGGGTTCTAGAGTGGATGGGGGTGGGGGGATGGGTTAGCCTAGTGATGCGTATTAAAGAGAGAACATTCTGCGTGGAGCACTGGGTGTTATGCACAAACAATGAATCATGGAACACTACATCAAAAACTAATGATGTAATGTATGGTGATTAACATAAAAATAAAAAATTATGAAAAAAAATTGTAGAGACTTTAATACTAACCCCATATCACTGGTAAGACATCAGATTAATCTTTCGAAAATGTTTTTGTTTGTTTGTTAAAATTCAGAGAACCATATGTCAAAGCCAAGAGTTGTATGTAAGATATTTAAAATCATTATTAGAGATATTAAAGGAATTATAACCATTTTCTGAGATCTTCCTTTTTTCTAATGAAAGGTAGTTGCTCATCTACCTGGAGAAACTTTATATATTACTAATTGAAAATTATCAGTGAAAAACATCTACCCTTGTTACTGTAAAAGAAACTCAGGGAAAACTTTTCCAATGATACATGTTTGTACCGAGCAATGATTTTCTTTTGATAAAACTCATTAAAATCACATGCTATAATTGTGTTAATTCTAAGTGCTTTAGTAAATTCACATTAATCTTTACATAGGAGCTGACATTAATTCCAGCCATGGTATAAATTATAATTTCTCATTCTGTCACCTTTTGAATATATTTTTTTTTAATTTTTAAATAGCATTTTCTTTTTTTATTGTTATTATGTTTAATTAGCCAGCATATAGTACATCGTTAGTTCTTGATGTAGTGTTCAACAATTCATTAGTTGCGTATAACACCCAGTGCTCATCACTACATGCGCCCTCCTTAATACCCATCACCCGGTTACCCCATCCCCCTACCACCCTTCCTTCTGAAACCCTCAGTTTGGTTCCTGGAGTCCAGAGTCTCTCATGGTTTGTCTCCCTCTCTGATTTCTTCCCATTCAGTTTTCCCTCCCTTCCCCTGTGGTCCTCCAAGCTATTCCTTATGTTCCACATATGAGTGAAACCATATGATAATTGTCTTTCTCTGCCTGACTTATTTCACTTAGCATAACCTTTTGAATATTTTTTATTATTTTCTTTTGCCCACTGGTTTCCATCACTCTACTTTCCCACTTCCTATTATCTGGCATCTACGTGTTTTAAAAAAAAAAAATTCTGGGGAAAGCTTCTATTTCATTCTAGAATTCTGATCACCAGACTTGCCACAAGATTTTTTTCATTGCTACTTAATAGGAGTTAAAATTCTTGATTTTGCAAGTAAATGAAAGGAAATGCTGATGTTCTTAAGGTATGTACAACCTGATCTCCAGGATTTAAGGTATGATTTATTTCAAAGACAGCCACACTTTGGGTATCATTTGTTATTCACAAGCAGTTTTGCTTATCTTTTTAAATGAATGCATTGCAGAGATTTGTGTGCCACATGCCTTCTTTCAGCTTTTTTTATTATCGAGGCAATTACATCTTTGTCAAAGAAGATTGCAGGGAGATAAATAATTTTAGAAGCACCAAACAGTGGTTGGGTAGAAGTCTTTCTATCCCTCTTTATCTTTAGAGAAAGGAATAATTTCTCTTTCAGCTTTCTGTAGCACTGCACAACCTTAAGTACTTCTCAAACAGAAATAAGAAAGTTTTAAAAAATAGAAAAGTTTTTTAAAAAAGAAAAAATATTCAGAAACCTATTTCCTAAACAAATACCCAGAATTTCTATTTAAAAGCTCTGAGGATTTTAAATCAGGATCAAACCCAAACAGACATTTCACAGATGCATTCTTGGGGGCTAATATTATAATTGCATCTAATTGAATGAAGGTAGATGAATCAAACAAGAACTGAAGAGTCATTTTTATTTGTTTCACCTTCTGGATGTAAATAGTATCAGAAGTAAACCCAGGTTGATCTAAATTAGAAATTTCAGCATGTAAAAAAAGTGATCTCAGTCAGTTTACTTCCAGAAGTTTCAGTGTGTAT
Source organism: Eumetopias jubatus (assembly GCF_037043125.1). NCBI lineage: Eukaryota > Metazoa > Chordata > Mammalia > Carnivora > Otariidae > Eumetopias > Eumetopias jubatus. The sequence goes on along the minus strand of NW_028274819.1, from coordinate 81,427,223 downwards.
TATTATAACCATGGATTGAAAGGTTTTTTTCTAAGCAAGAGTAACTGACTAGATCACAGAATTGTAGTTTGGATTGGAACTAGCTGTTCTGTTTGGGTATCCCATTGTAACTGAGTAATGGAAGGTAACTAAAAAGAATTTTAGATAGTCACTTGGATCAAAGGTCATAAATGGATGGTCAGTGGGTGTTTAGTCATGTTTGGTATGACCCAATAATGAATTAATTTATTCTAACATTTCATATAAAAATAAGAATTTCTGGCTTCTTTAGGAAAAAATTGGTGATACCAAGCCTGAATTCGTGGGTGTTGGTAGATGAGAATTAGCTGTTGGTCCCATTAGTCAGGGCATAGTCTTTTAGGTTTGCCAGAGTCCCTACCACTACCTATTATCTTACACTGGGACTACTTCACTTATTTATATCTCTTACCTGAACTCAATAGGCTTTTGAGTTATGGACATAAGTTTTAGATCCATATTCTCATTTTGCAGATGAAAATGTGACATGTACACAGGTTGATATATCCAAATTCTGCTTCTGGCTCTGAAAGAACCCCAACTAGAACTCAGGTCTCAAGTACTCTTTCCTCTGTTGTTTTTACATGGGTACCAAGGCAGCGTATTTCTTAGAATCAGTTTTGAGGCCCAGAAGAGATTTTGGAGGGAACATAGAGTTCATTTTCTTGCTGCTCAATTACTTCCAAATAACTGACAGAGGAACAGATTGGAATACAATTAAAAACAAACAACAACAAACAGATGAGGGGAACAACCAAAGGTGATAATAATTACCATTTATTGAGGATTTGATACGTGCCTAGCATTATTCAAAATTCTTTACATGAATTCATTAATCCTTCAAGAACCCTATTATTAATCACTATTTCTGCCGATAAAGAAATTGAAAGGCAGAGTCAAGCAACTTGCCCAAGGTCACACAGCTGCTAGAAGGTGGAGAGAGGATTTCAACAAGGCAATCAGGTCCTAAGTACCATGCTGTCCCACTTCTGTGCACACATCTATGTTTACACACCTAATGCTTTTCCTTGTGCTCCTGCTTTCTTTTCTTCTTGCCCTACCACACCTAACTTCTCTCAAGAATATTGATGTCAGGGTCCCTACTTGGGCTCTCTACTCTAAGTCTTGTCAGAAGCCACCTAAACCCCTGTCATCTCCTATTTAACTCTACTTACTATCAGCTCCTTTTATTCCTGTTTCATGGAATTTTTAATAATGTTGAACCACAGCTGCACTGCTTCTCATAGATCCTGTCATATTCAGGTATTTCTAAAACTCTCCTGATCTGTAAATCATAGGGTGTTTCCTGCCACTCTCACTTCCATTATACTCAGGTAATTTTGATGAAAATTCAGGGACTTATTTCAGAGACTGTACTAGTGGTATGTCTAATAGATTCAAAGACTTAAAAAGATTTCTTTTTTTTCTTTTACTTATGATGATATTAATTAGGCCATGGCTAACTCCTTCACTCCAGTCTTGGGATATAAAGTGGACAAGCTTATTGATAGATTTCAGTTTCTGTCAGATTAAAAATTTTGAACAGCATTACCATGTTCATGAATTTAGATGATACATTTGTATTAAGTGGCTTAGCAGCTGGAGTTTTCGAAGTAATATGGGGGGATGTGCTTGTAATATTGATTATACATCTGACTTCCCAGGAGGGGTGGGCAACAGCATTAATCAAAGGAAAGTTTAATAAACTCCTTGGGAGAAAGGGTTATGGTTTCATTATTTAAAAATTCAGTGAAGACAGCTGTAGTTGAACTTTTACAGGCATTAATCCAAATGGATCATCTGGCAAAGACAGGAAATTATTTCTTGTATTTTACAACTAATATGCCAATTTATTAATTTTCAAGTTCACATAAATCCCACTGAGTTCAGTTTCAGCTAGGAATTGATCTGGAGAATAACGCCTCATGAATGTTGGGTTTTAATTTGAGCTGTAGTAGCTCCATTTGCGAGGAGATAATTGCATATCATTTTCTGCAAATGAGGAGAGACTTCTTGTTTTAATAAAAGTAAAAGCAGCATAATTTTCCCATACAAGGCAAAAACCAAATAAATGAGAAAAAGCTAAGGCTTATCACAAATAAATAAATCTTTCAAACTATAATTAATCTATATCAAAATTCCCTCTATTTTTCAATTATATGTAAGTGAATGCTCAGGTTCTTTTCCTTTCAAAACTATAGTAAGAAGAATCAAGTGGAAAATGGATATAAGTTTGACTAAAAAGTATTTCTAGATATATAGAAGTGAAAGCCAATTGGATTTTTCATATTTAAAAAAATCTACCATGCATTATAAATCACTATGTTACAACTTTGCTATCATTTAAAAAAATTAGAATTGTTTCAGAATGAGGGTATTGTATAGGATTACAGCATACCGTAGAGATTTGAAGTCAAATCAAGATGATAATGCACATTTTGCCTGGTTTAAAAAGTATAGATAATTGATATATATAGATATATAATATAAATATATATTATATAAATATATAATTGATATATATATCTATATATAGATATATATAGATATATATATAGATAATTGTGCAAGGTGCATGGAAGGGTTATCTAGAGTCATTCAGGGTTACTTCTGTTGTGGAAATCTTGAAAAGTTTCCAAGGCTCAAGAGCATTAGCAGAAGAATCATTTTGGAGCTTTTCTGATAATATTCTAGGACAGCTTTCCACTTCAGAGTCACAAGAGTCAAGGTCATTTCCCAAGGGATTTATCAAATATCAATATTATAAATGATGAGTTATTTTACTAAAAGATCACTTTCAAAATTTTCCCTATAATAATGTAATTCTCACTCTCATCCTAATTGACTTTCTTGAGAGGAAAAGAAAGGGATGGAAGGTATAAGGAATGCACATAACTAATTATAGAGGTGAGCTCTGAATGTGAATGTCATCCATTATTGATCTACCACTGGAAAATGGGTTGAGAACTAGTATTGTAAGGTTTGTCTTGAAGTCCTTGCTTCTTTCCAAACAACATGAGTTCTGGTGGCACATGTTTTCTTCCTGACTTGGTGTAAGCTGAGAAAAGGTGGCTTCTCCATAGTACTCCAGGCAGCTAGTCATCTTGATATGAAGAGGAAGAAATATGCCCGTGAACAGAGACAGAATGCCAGCCCCAATCCTCTTGTTCTTTATTTTGTCAAAGAATATGGTGGGCTTTTGAGGTGATAAGCAAGTGGACTAAGTTGATGGAAGAACAAAGGGGCAGAATTTATCTTATGGAGAACTACAGTCTTAATCAGATGAGTTGGGCTTTGGGCAAGAGTATGATGACAAAGGCACACTTTGTTTTTGTTTTTTTTTTAAGATTTTTATTTATTTATTGAGAGAGAGAGAGAGAAAATGGTAGAGAGCATGAGAGGGAAGAGGGTCAGAGGGAGAAGCAAACTCCCCGCTGAGCAGGGAGCCCGATGTGGGACTCGATCCTGGGACTCCAGGATCATGACCTGAGCCGAAGGCAGTTGCTTAACCAACTGAGCCACCCAGGCGCCCCAAAGGCACACTTTGAATCTGTATGATTGTCCCCAGACATAGAGGAGCGGAACTTGCACTGACATGAGTACAATATATTATTTTACCAGTTCATTACAGTCCTTGACTCTTTTAAAAAATGTTTTACTATTCAAAATCTTCACTTCTTTTAAAGTAAAGCAATTTTTCCTACCTGGGAAAATTAAAATTTAGAGTATTTAAAATTATGGAATAAATTGATAAACTTTCAGATTCAGATTTGTAATGACTTCTAGAGATGTTCTAGTTCAGGACTTTCATTTTTAAAGTGGAGGAAGATAAGGTGCAGAGAGGTGGATAAATTGCAAAATTTTAGTCAGTGTGAGCAGATTGAAACTCTGCCCATTTCAGGCAAATGCTCTTCCTTTCCATTGTCCTATCTTTCCTAGTTACACAATTTAATGATGCTAAAATTTTACTCTTATTTACACATAAATTTCCAAATTAGTCAATTTAACTAGTGAGCAATGCCAAATATATGTTTTAATTTTGTTGTCAGAACAAAAGCAGGGGTGCCTGGGTGGCTTAGTCAGTTAAGCGTCTGCCTTTGGTTCAGGTCATGATCTTGGGGTCCTGGAATCCAGGGCCGCATTGGGCTCCTTGCTCCGCAGAGAGTCTGCTTCTCCCTCCCCCTCTCCTCCCACTCCTGTGCTCTCCCTCTCTCCCTCTCGCTCTCAAATAAATAAATAAATATTTTTAAAAATTGGAAAAAAGAACAAAAGCAGACTATCTAGATTTAATTTGCCTGGTATCATTTATATGTCAATCGACCAAAATAAATGAAGTGTTACTATGAATATAGCAATGACCTCAGTGCCTTTAAAAGAAGATATGCATATTTCTTATCTAACTTGAAAGTGTAATCTCCAAAGGCAAGCTATTTCAAGTCTAAAGAAACACAGTATAAACAATGCACGGTGATTGTGATAATTTAATTTCAAAGCAAAGGTTGACAAGGAATGTACAAATCTTGATTTATTAAAGTCAGTACTGGTGTTACTATACAAAGCATATTCACAAACCTCTCCAATTTACCTTATGTAACCTTTGGGGTTATGTGCTTGATAATTAGGTCGAAGAAATGTTAAAGCAACCAGAAGATGCATTTCCTGAATAAAATATATACTTCAAAATAGATTTTTACAGTAACAAATAGTGTAAAGTATGATTATATATAATATAGTAAAATGACAAAATATTATTATTATATACCCTCCTGATGAGACAGTATAGGGTAGTGGTTAAAAACATGAGCTTTGGAGTCATACAGATGTGGGTTCAAATCCCAGTTCTGTCACTTACTATAGTTACTTACAACTCTCTTACTTTCTGGTGTGAATTGGAGCATGTTACTTTACTTCTCTGAGCCTCAGCTTCCTGAAAAGTAGATTGGGGTTTGAGATTTCTACCTCATATTTGATTGTAAGAATTAAATTAAATAATTTGAGTAATATGGTATCTCCTCTGTAACTGGAAACACATCAGACACTTGATATGCTAAGTTCCTGGGTATCTCACTGGAACACCTATGATTCCTAGTTATTACTTAATTCTTCACTTTCCTGATCATTATTACACTAGGATAAACTTTCTGCTTCTGCTTCAGAATTTGGCTATATATTAAAAAACCTCAGGGCAACTTGTATTGAAAAACTGCAACTTACATAAATCAAATACTATCTTTGTGCTTCAATATTCAGATGACCTTATTTATTTTCTCCCCCCGCCCATGCCATCTAGCTCACAGTACCCAAAAGATAATTCTCTTAAGTTATTTAAATAAGTCACATAAGTGGGTACAAAAAAGTATCAAAGTTCCAGTTTATCTTAATAATGTTTATTAGGTCAAAAGAGTGCTATCTTTGGCGGAATATTTTCTCAATCATTTGTCAAATTTAGGGAATATGAGGCATTGTTTTTGCTAGCAGGGCCAGTTGAAATTCTGCACTTGAGTAGAAGAAAGACTAAGAGAAAAAACTCACCTTAGGGGATTAGATCTATCATACTATCTCTTTCAGAAAATTGCATTTTTGCTGTGGAAAGAGCCAAGATGTCCATCGACAGATGAATGGATAAAGAAGATGTGGTATATATATACAATGGAATATTATGCAGCCATCAAAAGGAATGAGATCTTGCCATTTGCAATGATGTGGATGGAACTGGAGGATGTTATGCTGAGTGAAATAGTCAATCAGAGAAAGACATGTATCATATGACCTCACTGATATGAGGAATTCTTAATCTCAGGAAACAAACTGAGGGTTGCTGGAGTGGTGGGGTGTGGAGGGATGGGGTGGCTGAGTGATAGACATTGGGGAGGGTATGTGCTTTGGTGAGTGCTGTGGATTGTGTAAGACTGTTGAATCACAGACCTGTACCTCTGAAACAAATAATGCAATAGATGTTAAGAAAAAAAAAAAAAAGAGAAGAAGATAGCAGGAGGGGAAGAATGAAGGGGGGGATATTGGAGGGGGAGATGAACCATGAGAGACAATGGACTCTAAAAACAAAGTGAGGGTTCTAGAGTGGAGGGGGGTGGGAGGATGGGTTGGCCTGGTGATTGGTATTAAAGAGGGCACGTTCTGCATGGAGTACTGGGTGTTATGCACAAACAATGAATCATGGAACACTACATCAAAAACTAATGATGTAATGTGTGGCTATTTACATAACAATGAATAAAATTTAAAGGGAAAAAAAGAAAATTGCATTTTTGTATGAAGCTGAGTTCACACTTCAGCACTACCACCTGACTGTAACCATAAATAAGTCACAGTTTTACAGTTTACTCATTTGTAAAATGGGTATATTGCTTAGTAAGTCCTGCATACCTAGTAGTTTTATCTTGAGAATTAAATGTAGTTATGCATATGAAAACAGCATGTTAGAGAAAAATCAAGGATTTAATGATTAGATAGACTTGGGTTTAATTTTCAGTTACAAGGTGTATAACCTTTAGCAAGTTTCTTAACTTTTTAACTTCAATTTCTTTCTCTATAATGGGGATAATAATGACTATTGGAAAAGATTTTCATGGGAATTTCATGATGTAATATGTGAAAAATTTTCCACAGAAAGCCCTGTCTGATACTTCCTTATCAGTATGATGTTTTGTGTATGAGGTTAGTAATAAATATTTATTGGTCACATAAATGGAGTATTTATTTAAATTTATTTCACATACATTTAAATTTAGTGGGTTAAAATATAATATTGTGTAAATTTAAAAACCAAGAATGATTGGTTAAATGTCTATCCAGAGGAAAGAATACACTGTAGATGTTATTAATATTGTTATCATGAAAATATATTTGCCATATATTGTTTAGGAGTGAAGAACATAAGGCAACATGTGTGGAATGCTCAAATTTTTTTAAATAAAAAATTATTTGGAACAATATATCTAAAAAGTATAATGAAAATATGGATTAGTTTTTTCTTTTGGTATATCTGTATTTTCTGATATGTGTGCAAAAATGTCTCATCGATATAACATCCATATATCACCCATAATAAAGTGTGGAATGTAAATAATAGGGATAAAGAAACTGACCTCCTTCAGCTGAGCAGATAACCACAATCTGACTGAAAGGTCCATCTCCTTTATTGTTATAAACGCCAACCTTCACTTCAAAGGGAGTGAGAGGAGGAACACTTTCATCTCGATAAATGAATTTTGAAGCTTCAGAGGATGTCACCATTTTTTCCTTCCAGCCACGTGTTCCATTGGGCCTGAAAGCCACAATATAGCCAAAGCCTTCCCCATTCTGAAACTCTTCAGATACTGGCTAAAGAAGAAAAATGCAATTAATTATCAGCAAAATAACTGATTAAAAAAGCCACTTCTTCCAAACTTTATTATTTTTTTTTAAATTATGGATAACCAGAGAAAAGGAGACTTTCAAGTGTGTAATGCTACCCTGGAAGCCAATATAGCACAATCACTTAGTAGTCTTTGGAAACTTAAAAGGGGTTTAAAGCAAAAGATAAAAATTTAAATAATATCAGTTAGTATTTAAGAAGAGTATCAAGGGTACTGAAAACTCTTGAAGTGAAACAAATTTAAACTATTTAGTCATGTATATGAAAATGAACATTCCACACTAGAATGTAGCATGTTGGGGAAAACTGTCGGTCTGGTGGTCAGAAAAATCTGTTGCTAGAAGTGCTCTGCAGAGACCTTTGTGCAGAAAAAACAGGAAATATTAATGTAAGACCTTTTTTTGTAGTGTTTTCTTTTTCATTTGCTTTTGTGTTTTACTAATGTGAAAAAAATAGAAAAGAATATTTGTTCAAGTAATTGTTATACTATATGCTTACATTTAAATGTGTTAACCAGGCGCAAACTCTACAGCATAGAAAGGAGTAACTGTGATTGACTAGTTAGTCAAAGGAGCAGTCACCAACCACTACCTAGCTGATGCTTGACACATAGATACCCAATAAACACTTGCTGAAACATGTTTTTTTTCTTTTGAATTTTGATTTCAGGAAAAACTGTATTGAGTAGAGGAAGAGAGACAAAGCCTATTATATCAAAGTTCTATAGACCAAGCTTTTATATCCCACCAAAATTCATATAATGAAATCCTAACCCCCAGTGTGATGAGGATTTTGGTAGGTTATTAAATTACGAAGGCAGAGCCCTTATGAATGGGAGTAGTGACCCTCTAGCCCCTCTGTGAGGGTACAGTGAGAAAATAGCCATCTGTTAACCATTTAACTCTTATAACCAAATATGAGGTAGAAATCTCAACCAGATGGCTCTCACCAGCCTGGGATCTGCTGGTGACTTGATCCTAAATTTCTAGGCTCCAGAACTGTGAGAAATACATTTCTGTCATTCATAAGTCACCCCCAGGCCATGGTATTCTTGTTTTAGCAGCTGGGGCTAAGACGTGAAGCTACTAGGGAAGGAAGTTCTCTTTAGAGAGATTTGACCTCAGTGAAGTTCAGGTACTGGGAAGTTAATTCCTCTGCAGAAGTAAAAAATCAGAAATAAACTTTTACTGAAGAGAGGGATGGACAGAATAGCAGAACAGAGTATATGCTCATGGAAGATTTCTTACTGGGAAACGTTTTTCTGTACATTTGATCATTGTTTTAGAGACTATAGTGGATTTGTTCACTTTGCTCCAGTAGACACATTCCATCTCCTTTACATTTTCATGTTCTATGGCATAATTCTGTAAGCTACATGTTATATTTGATAATAAGGTAATCTAACATCAATGAAAGGAAAGTGGCTTCATGGGAAATAAATGTATCTCTTACACCCCTCTTCCCTGCCTCCTTTATAGAAGAAACTTCAGAGAACACATGGTGATAGAGACAAGAGAACACAATTGAAGTCCCAATTCTACTGCTGATTAGGAAGAGTACTTAAACTGTGCCTCAGTTTCATAATTTTTAAAATGAGGAAAAATTATTATCTTTACTAATAGGGTTGCTTTATGGGTTAAATGAGATAACCCAGGCACTGTGCCACAAAAGCACTGGTGGTCATTTCCTTCCTCCCCAATGGTTTTAGTAAGGGTGCTATTTAATTGTGAAATAATTATATGTAAAACTAAGCCAAACAAACACCTGAAGTAGTTTGTGAGAGGATCTGTTTTAATTATTCAAACTTTATTCTGAGATAGCCTATATGACAGGAAGACATACTTTAGACTTGGAGAAAAGTCAGCTGGGGTTGAGTATGAAATGAGACAGGTTCATGTTGGCAATACTCATCTGAGTAATATATGGTCAAAGTGTCTCTTAACCTCATTTAAGCAGAAATTATTCAGTCTCTTTGTACCAAATACAGATCCTATATATGTAGCCTTATTTCCTAAGGAATCAACAAGTTCTGACATCTGAGTACAGGCTTTCTTACCTCCCAGGCTATGACTAACTCATGCCTTCTTCCACTTCTTCCACTTACATTGGTGGGTGCTGTCTTTGGAACTGTGGATTAAAAATGGGCCAGAGTGAGGACAATAAATAGATACTTAATTTAAGAGCCCCATAAGAACATATTATGACCTGACTCAGGTTCTGTAAAATCCTAAAACAAACGATCAAAATTTGTTTGAAGTTAGAGTGGCCATATTCAATATTAAGACAAAATGTTTGTGACAGATACCCTGCTTTCAAATCTATGTGGGAGAGTTTGATATATATTTTTCATGGCCACATAATACATTACCAAACCAGTCCTCATGTAAATGCTCTGTGGTAGTAAGGCTGAAATCCCAAAAACACTAAAGTTAAGGACATCTACTAATGGTTAAATTTCATTCTACAAATTGTCTCCTTTCTAATGATGTGACTCTTCTGTGGTCTCAGGGCTTGCAGAGCTCCAAGAAAGTCCACAGGTTGACCTAGTATTGTTTTACCAGAACTCCCAAATTTAAAGAAATTTGACAACAGTTCCATAGATGAGAACCTATTTAAATAAATAAACATTAAAAAGAACTATCAAAAATGAATCTCTTTGCAAACTACAAAATATATAAGCACCCAGTGAAACTTTTTCAAATGAATAACTATTAAAGAATAAATATCTCAAAAGAATAAATTTCTCCTTCACTGCACCAAGCCACAAAATCTGCAGTTGAAAGGGAACATTTTCAAATGAAGAACGGTTAAATGAAGAAAACTATTAAAAGAAATCATTTTCCAGGCTATGAGTCTGCATTAACAATTTTACACTTCAGTGTTGCCTTTATATCCTTGCATATAGTTTTTAAATGATATTGATATACTCATAAACAATAAATTCACTCCCATATATTACCTACTTGGATGAAAGGCTATTAATTACTGGTAGATAGTCAAAAAGCATTTTATGTACCAGAAAAACTGATGTAGAATTTATGTTCCACGAGAAAGGAAAAAAAAAATTCTCCTTGCACTAGGGAGGTGGGAGAGAAAAGTCTGTGAATATATAATTGGCTCCACTGAAATAAAGACCTTTATTCACCAGGGTCCAAACTGAACAAGAGTTCTTGTCTTGCTCATGCTCATGTAGAAGGATATATATATTTATTTTTATTTTCTATATTATTTTTATATATATATAAATTATTCACTTATTCACATGTGGAGTTCACGCTCATGAGTTTTCTCAGAATTAAATGGAATTGGATATTCCTTTGCCTCTCATTCAAGAAATCACAAGAAATTCAACTGAGCAAAAATGGTGTTAGAACAATAACTGTGAATGTGTCCTAATTTATATAAAGAGCAAGCAAATCATTGATTAACTTGAGTTTTTTATTAGTAGTCATAGTTATTGCTAAATATGACAACCTATGATGTATTAGTTTGTTTTGACACCATGTCCCCAAACCACGGTTATATCATTCTAGTTCTAAATTTATTTTCTGGTCCATGGTATAGTAAGGCACACAGGACTGGAGCTGGTTTAACTGTATGCATAAAAGAACAGAGATCTAAGTTTCCAAATATCCTCTCAGTGGGTGATCTCAGAGTTCTGAATGTTGTGATCATTCATGCACGGTCAAACAAATATATAAGCAAGTTAATTTGTTGATATGGTGTGACTATGGCTTCTCATAGTGTCATTTGTTTGTAAAAAAAATACAAAGGAACACACACACACTTCATATTCATCTCTGACAACTAACAGTTAAATAATATTATGCATATTATCTAACAGAGCCACCTACTTCATCTATTACATTGGAATCACTAACTTTAGTCCCTAAACTTAGGATTTTGAATCTTCTTTGAGGATAATTTCCCTATGATCATGGATGTTATGGAAAGACTAGGCACTGAAGATTCTTTTCTAATTTATTCAGCTATCAAACATCATCCAAAAAGAGGATGTATGGAACCTTTAACTTAGAGTTGGAGGGTAGGCTGTATGCTCTCTAGGGAATATCTCTTGAAGGTCATTTGAAAGATATGAGTAGAATAAAATACAAGTGACTATTTGAAGTTGATCTTTTCTTCTGAAGCTTTGGTAATACTGTTCCACAGTCCATTAATGCTTTTATTTTTAGAAAACATTTTTAGATTTTTCAAAATTTTTAATTTTTTTAAGTAAAAAAAAATGAGAAGATGCTAGTAAAAATTCGGTGAAAATTTCTACTTTGAGGAACAAGAAAGCAAAGTAACACTTTCTATGATGTGATTTGCTTTCCTGTGGGTAATTTCATCATTGCAGTATACATAAATGACCCAGATTAGAAAATTTATTTTATTATTTGAAAGCAGTCTTTGAAATTTTCCTATTGCTGCTAAATTCTTTTCAAGAGAGGATAGCCCATATCAGTTTAATGTAAAGAATAAGATCCTCTTTTTATCACACTACCTTCAATTTTAATGTACAATAAATGACACAAAATAAGGCATTACAGTTCACTGTGTTTTAACAGTATATGTCTATAAACATCAACTATCCTTAAATTTAAAAAAGCTCACTAGATATAATAGAAACTACTAATAGAAAACTTAAGGCTTCAAAGCCATAGGAACAACCTCAGTGTCCATCTATGGATGAATGGATAAAGAAAATATAAATGCTAGAATATTATATTTAGCCATAAATGAAGGCATTCTGCTAAGTGAAATAAGCCAGACAGAGAAAGACAAATACTATATGATCTCACTTACATGTGGGGTCTAAAAAAATGGAGCTACTAGAAACAGAATAGACTGATGGTTGCCAGAGGTGGTGGATGGGGGTGGAGGAAATGGGTGAAGGTGGTTAAAAGGTACAAATTTCCAGTTATAAGATAAATGTGAAGTTCTGGGCATATCGCATATAGTTAACAATACTGTATTATATATTTAAAGGTTGCTGAAAGAATAGATCTTAAAAATTCATATCACAAGGAAAAAATTATAGCTATGTGAAGTGATGGATGTTAAATAAATTTACTGTGGAATCACGTCACAATATATACTTATATCAAATCATTATGTTGTATACCTTAAACTAATATAGTGTTATATGCCAATAATATCTCAATAAAACTGGAAAAGCAAACAAACGAAAAGGAAATATTAAGGCTTTAATAGCTAGGCATCAGGCATTGTGTTTTGTTATCAGGATCACAATGTTTGCATTGGGTACTCCTAATTGGCTTAAATTTCCTAATTGCATGCAGATGATCAGTGGAACCTGTGGAACCTATGCTGAATTCATTTCCTTTTCAAGATATCTCTGCAGTCAATACTTCAGAGTCTACTGATTTTATTTATATCCTTTTATTTATAAAACAACATATTCTTGGTATATAGGGATTTGACAATCCTTCAGAGCCTTTGTGGTATAAAAGTTCTATAATTCTTGTTAGAACCATGAAATTAATATAATCAAACATCTAATAAATGCTTTCATTGTGTTCAGAGAAATACATATTTATTGAAAAAGCAAATATATTTTCAATATAATTAATGAAAATCTGATTTAGAATTAAGCAGCTAGATGCTTTTTTCTTTTGGTTGGCTACTGATAAATGTCATGAGCTCATTAGCTTAGAGAATCAAATTTACATGCATGATTAATGGGTTAAACTCTGATTCTTTTGAGTTTCTTTCTGAGCAATGCTGTTCCATAAATGGATAATGTTATTGACACTTTTCTCACAAGCTGCAAATGCCTTGCTATTTTAGTGCCTTATTTGGCATGTTGAAATGGAGACTATTGTCTCTTTTCACCTTATGCACTGGAAATATTATAAACACTCAGAGTGACCAAACTATAGTACCTTAGTTTAAGCATGCATGACTTTAAGCCTGAATCTCAAAGAACTCTAAGTATAATAGTTTGAACAAAGTCAATCATGCTAATAACATGCTTTAACTTGCATTAAACTAAACAAAAGAAGAGGGGATGAAATTGTTTACCAATCTCTTCTTTTTCCTGAAAAAACTTCTATTGTCTATTACAGTAGATGTTTACACAGCTTATTAAATGATAAAGCTTTCTTAGAGACCTGGGAGAGGCCATGTAATTTAAGAGTTTAATGGTAATCCAGCAACTGGTTTGAAAAGAAAAGTGCAAAAGAGTAGGAAGAAGGAAGAGAGGTTGTTTAGACAGGAATGGTGGAAGTCAAGAGGGAAATTAATAAACAAACAAACACATTTTTTCTGACCTGAATTGAAGTATTTGGCAAGCACACAAATATTTCAGTTAACTATCATTTAAGTTCATTTTATAAGATTAGTTAAGCTTAAAGAGTTTCCAAAACAAAAAGTATCAGTGGTGTTTCCTTAAGAGTTCAAATAATGCTTTTACTCCTATCAATAAGATAGATAAGGTGATATGCACAAATTGAAATGTGTTTTTGCGGGAGTGAGAATGGTCTGGGTTTGGATCTCAGTCTTACCATTCTAGCTGGTTGGCTAAAAATATTTCTTAACTTTGTTGTCCTTCAGTTGCCTAACAGAGATAATAGTACCTACTTTTTTTTTTTAAAGATTTTATTTATTTATTTGAGAGAGAGAGAATGAGAGAGAGAGAGAGCACGAGAGGGAAGAGGGTCAGAGGGAGAAGCAGACTCCCTGCTGAGCAGGGAGCCCGATGTGGGACTCGATCTGGGGACTCCAGGACCACGAACTGAGCCGAAGGCAGTCGCTTAACCAACTGAGCCACCCAGGCGCCCTAGTACCTACTTTTTAAGGTTATTTTTCAAAATTATTTATTATAGTGCCTGGAACTATAATTTATAAATATTACCTAATGTTATCATCTACTTAGATTTCAAAAAGAAAAAACGGTGAAGACTTCTATGATAAACATTAGGTTTACCTTTTATGATAAACATTAGTAAAAGTCCAGCATTGAGTCTATGCATATGTAATCTTGAAAGAGGTTATCCTCTTTGAAATCTGAATAATATTGTTTTGATAGTACCATGGGAATTATGCTTTCAGTTTTAGCTCAGTTTGTTTCCATTTGGAAATCTAGGCAATATACCATTTTTGATTTACAAAAGAGTTATTTTAGAAAATGTAAGATTTCTCAGGGCGCCTGGGTGGCTCAGTCATTAAGCGTCTGCCTTCAGCTCAGGTCATGATCCCAGGGTCCTGGGATCCAGCCTCACACAGGGCTCCCTGCTAAGTAGGGAGCCTGCTTCTCCCTCTCCCACTCCCCCGTGCTTGTGTTCCCTCTCTCACTGTGTCTCTCTCTGTCAAATAAAATCTTTAAAAAAAAAAAAGAAAATATAAGATTTCTCTGATTTATGAATCTTCTCAAATGGCAACAGTCAAAAGTACAGGAGGTTAATATATGCAATAAATGGTGTTTACCTCAACTCATATTCTCCTAGCTTCATTTATATGGGTCCACAGGAAGTAAGAGCAGAGTATTGGTAAAATAACCTTTGAATAAGATTTATTGATGCATGTGGTCAAAAGAGGAGAAGGAAAAAGCAAGAGGAAGAAGGGAGTAGGGAAGGCAGATAACTTGAAATCATTGTTTCTGGTGGAAGTTTAGAATCCCAGCTTTACCTCTTAACTGGTAACCTTGTGCAAGTTTTTAAAACTTTCTAACTCTGTTTTCTCATTTGTAAAATGAGGATAAACACTTCTTGCTTTAGAGGGTTTATGTGACAATTAAATGACGCAAGTACTTAGCATAGAGCCTGGAACATGGTTCTTGTTTTATCACTGGTTTATGGTATTATGGGGACTAAGAAGATATGAAAAGTCATACTTGAGTGTCTCACATTTACTCCTGGGTTAACAACTTTTCATTGCCCTTTTATCTTTCATGTTCAAGTCTTCTACTGCTATTCCATCACTTTGCTATTAATCAGAAAAGGATATGCCTAAAAATTAGCCAGACCTTTTTTATAAAGGTTTTTGTTAAAATCGCCGTCTCTGCCTGCAAAGTGCCTCTGAAAATGGAGACCCATTTCTTGAATATATTTTGTAAAAAAGACTTGCCTGGACTGAAGTAGTTTCATGATTCAAAAATACTGTCTGCTTAGTTTAATAGTATTTTCTTTTAGATATTCTTAATTATTTCAGTTGGGTGCTTAATTTTTTAATATAATATTTTCTTGGAAACATATACTGGAAAGACCTTTAAAAATCCTACAGCTTTCTGTCTTTTCTCTGCACACACCAGTGCCTGACAACAGTGGGTTTTCTAATTGTCCCCTATAAATAATTCTGCCTAAGTCCCATTTGGTCTGGCCTTCAAAGTCCCATTAAATGCTGTTTACAAGGCCAAAATACATAACCCCAGAGAAAACTAATTCAACCCCATCTTATATTATAATAGTATTTTATTGTGTTTCTTCCATAATTTTTGAACTCAATGAAATTTCCTAAGTAATTATCATGGATAAGAACTGTGAAGATACAAATAAGAACAAAGCAAGATCCTTTCAGAAGTAGGGAGATAATGTACAGTGAAAGAAACTGTAATAGAAAATTAAATGAGACTTCTCAACTTGAGATAAGTCAGATGTAACCTCAATTGCTAATGTGAGGTTGGCTAGACAAAACCACAGAATTGCTAAAAATCAGAGAAACCAAATTTTATGATCCTTTTCCATTACCCACCTCTAGCTTGTATATGTAGGATTTTAGCACAAGGAAGGCTTTGGAAGAAGGTTGTCAACTTAGTAGATAAATGCACTATGGCATCTCCTTCCACCCTTAGCTGTCAAAAGAAGAGAAATGAGTGTGTCATTTCCCTCTCAAGCTAAGTGAGAAGAGGAGGAAAACACTGCTGCAGAAAGTACAGATGCTTATGTCTTACACCCTGGCTGAATGCTGTTGAGCTTTAGAATGTTGTAATATGACCCAGTCCCATGCTATACTACCAGAGCTGAGACCAAAATAGCTTTGAGAACACAGAATTTGGCAGGTCAGGAATGTGATTACTATGCATCAAGTGGACACTAGGGAAGCTAAGTTTAAATAGGCTTGTTGGGATCACATCCAATTAAGCTGCCTGCTAGAGGATAAGATAGTCTCCAAAGAACCCAATGTATCCTGTAAGAGAAAGAAGCAGCATATGGACAAATACTGTCACATATTGCACTCAACACCCATGCGAGTATTACAAATTGTACCACTTAAGTAGTTTTCTTCTTCTTATCTGGCCTGGGAAGTGCCTGACACAGCAGCTGGAAGGTGAGGGAAGAAGTGAAAAGAAGAAAGAAAAGACAAATCACAGCTCTTGGGTCAGGCCTTTGGGATAGAGGAAGAGAAAGCGTGGAACTGGATGTGAGATTAAAGTTCTTATTTAAATTAAAATGGAAGTTTTTAATACTTGAAAATGAGACTGCCCTAATACCTAAAAGTGCCTTGGATATATATCGTTGGGGCTGAAGTCAGAGATCAGATGAAGCGTAATGGAGAGCAATGATGGGAGAAGAATAAAACTATTCTGTTTAAATTCTATGGAGTTCAGTCTGTATAGTAAACCAATTACATAACTATGATAGTGCAGAAAGTGCTAAGGCTAAGAAAGATATTTATCTGATTGTCTACTTGATATTCCTATTTATCTGGTCAAGCATTAATCTATTAAACATAGAAAAAATATTTTGCCTTGTGTGGCCTGAAATATGTGTGTGTCATTTTCCATTTCAGAGTCAAAAAAGAATGGCAGGTCAGAATACAATGTGTTAAGCAACTGGAAAGTTATATGAATGTGGAACATATTTTTTAAGCAAGTTCTTTCATTTGACACTTATTTTTTTCAGCTCCTTTTGTTTTGTCTATCCTATAAGCAAAGAAAATGACCACATGTTGGGACAATATCACAATCCACTTACAGACTGATACCTGGCTAGATAACAAATACAGCATGGTAAAGCTAAACAGAGATGGAGACAGAAATTTAGAGGAGAGGCATGCTCTGTACTGTGCACCACATTCTGAAAGGCTTTCTTGACTCCCAAGCCATCAGGTGGGCTGAGTGCCCAGAATTGCTGGTATACAGTCTGCAGCAGAGACTTCTCAATAGGAGGGCATCTTGTAGGAGCCTGATGCAAGCCAAGAGACTGGGTGACTCTTACTATATCAACAAAAAGATGTTTAACCTGAAAATACTTCCGCAATATGAAAAAAGTGACATGCATGATTATTATTGTTTAAATTTTCATTGAACAAAAAAATAACTCAATTTCATGATGATAATGATGATGATGATGACAAATGGCTAATAGTAAGCATTTACGATGTGCCAGGCACTATGCTAAGCTCTTAGCGTGCATTATCTTACTTAATAAAATGAGCCAATAGAGTAGGTTGTGATTCTGTTTCCATTTTATAGGTGAGAAAATTGAGCCTTGAACAAGGTATATATCTTACCTATGTTCACTGCTAGTAAACAGCAGAGAACATTAATCCAGATCTGCCTAACTCCAAAACTCAAATTCCTAATTACAGCTAGAAGATAGAACCTTCTTTTCTCTTTTTCTTTCACTCTCAATCTCTCTATTTCATCATAATTTGAAATAAAGAACTGCAAATATTGAGATTTATAACAAAAACTTTGATAATAATAGACATTTTATATTACAGAGAAGACCAAACCTTTTTAGATAATAGGTTACATCATTTAACTCTATCTTGTCTCCTTTTCATTTATCTTTCAACAGTTAGATTATAAATACATAACTTGTAGGGTGTCTGGGTGGCTTAGTCCATTAAGCATCTGACTCTTGATTTTGGCTTAGGTCATGATCTCAGGGTTGTGAGATTGAGTTCCCTGTCAGGCTCCACACTCTCTGTGGAGTCTGCTTGAGATTCTCTCTCTCTCTCTCTCTCTCTCTCCCTCTGCCCTTCACCCTGCTCATGCACACGCATGCTTTCTCTCTCTCAAATAAATAAATAAAATCTTTAAAAAAATAAATACATAACTTATGGAATATTAAAGTTCAATTAAATGGGAGAATTACTGTTGTATTCATTTTTACACATTTTTCCATTTTTATTATAGTATGTATTTCAATTTCATTTCCTAAGATGTGATTTTTTTTTTCTCTTGAGTGTTCTCTTTTTAAATGATGGAGAAAGCATTTCCATTACCTAACCCAAAATCATATACTGGTTTGATGATAGTAACACATTTCCAAAATTAAACACAGGGTTCTATCTATCTATCTCTCTATCTATATATCTATCTATATCTATCAATCATTTATCTATCCATCTATATCATTTAACTAAAACTTGTAAGAAAATTGTACTATAAATAAATAAATACAAATTTACATCAAAGTAAAAAACATATATGTATATTATTTTGATATTCTAATAATAAGAAATCAGACTGAACCAATTTATCTTATACTTATTGACTGCTAGGGGTATTCTGATGGCTGCAAAATTCAAAACATACCCTTGAGTAAAATTCAAAATATACCCGAGGGGAAATTGCAAATAAAAATGAACTTTTTTTGGTGTGTGGGAAAGAAATAATTCCAAAGTAAAAATGCTTTACTAAACCTGCCTTTGGATTTAGAATATTCTAGTAAATAGGGGAATCTTAAAGGAACATAAAACTTTCAACTCAATATCTTTTTTTTTTTAAAGATTTTATTTATTTATTTGACAGAGAGAGACACAGTGAGAGAGGGAACACAAGCAGGGGGAGTGGGAGAGGGAGAAGCAGACTCCCTGCTGAGCAGGGAACCCGATGCGGGGCTCGATCTTAGGACCCTGTGTGATTATGACCTGAGCCGAAGGCAGACGCTTAACAACTGAGTCACCCAGGTGCCCCATCAACTCAATATCTGAATGTGACATCTTTTCTCTTACAAGTAGCTCTGTTGATTTTCAGAGATTACTTGGTCCATTAGAACTGCATCATCTATTAAATACAGGACATGTACTTAAAAGATGAAGAATGTGTCACTTGAGAGCACATCTCAGGATATTTGTGTCCCTTTTAATCTGTGCTGCCTGATAAAACAGGCACAAAACTCAACACTTGGTTCAGCACCATTAGTAGCTTTAGCCCTTTGTGGTACCAAAGTACAAGAAGCATAAAGTAAGCAGTAAAAGCCTTCCTCAACTTTCAATTTTTCATGCTATTTCTTTTCTCTTCCATGAGATTTTAATGGACTAAAGTATGCCATGTGTATAGAACTCATGATAAAATAAAGAGGCAGGAACTATATGATCGAGGTAGCTGCTGGAAGAGATGAGGGACAAGTCTTTCAGAATGTATCATCTGAATGCAATTTAGCATGAAAAGTAGAAGTGTTTTTGCTATAATCTTTTTTAATAGTGCAAAGAGATTTGTACTATACAAAGTCTAAAAGGATTATTCATCCTAAATGGATTATTTATTTTCAAAATGAATATTTATAGAGAGCCTCTGAATTAGACAGTAATCTTTGCCTTTGTTTAAACACAATTAACAATATGCAAAATAAGGCATTTCTTTTTAGAAAATGTGTGAGCATAAGTACTAATATTGGCAGTCATTTCAATATCTGCATAGTAAGTACATAAAATGAGGAATGACTAACCTGTTATACTCTTAATTAGTGAACACCTGTACACAATGAAAGCATGGTTGATTTATGAATGTATGAAAATCTAACCAGGCAATTAATGTTCAATTTAAAATTCATGCTATTGAAAAGTAGCAGAAAGAACAACTTGTACTAAGCAAATCACAAAAGCAGAAAAGTTAGATTTCTGTGAATGAATCTTTTCCAACATATTTAGGCTATTTTATCTTTTATTTTCCTGGTTGCTTAATTTTTATATAGAAATAATTTGAATATTTTTTTATAGTTATTCCCACTTAGTACAATAAATTAACCATTTGGTCTTTTTTTTTCTCTCTCTCTTTTTTTTTTAAAGGATCAGACCTAGTGTGTTTTAGAGAAAGAATCAACTCTTTTTGTAGTTTATTTTAATTATTATAAGCTTTGTTCAATTTGTAAGAAATCACAAATCACATTTTTTGGCCCAATTCTATAACTATAATACAAAATGGACAGTTAATTCTTAGTCTTCTATGTATATGTATCTCTCACCTAGGTACTGGTGTGGGTAGGAAGGAAAAAAGAAATATTCCCTTTTAATCTTTCAACAAAAACATATGTAGTACCAGTGCCAGACATTGTTTTAGGTGCTGAACACTAAAAAATTAGACATATATCCTCATTCTCAGTGCACTTATATTCTAATGATTACTGAGATTCATATGTTATCGAGTGTAAAAATATTAAAATTTGTTTTTTCCCTCCCTGTATCTGCAATCTACCCCCTTTTCTCTGTTTTCATCAACATTATTGACATTTGTGTTTGCCTAAGCTAATGCCCTATTGCACACTATTTAATATACAATTTATACAATTTTATAAGGACATAAGAGATAAATCTCAATAAAACTTTGTTCAAAGTAGTCAAACATTTAACTAAAATTTTTTCTTTAATTTTCTTTCTCCAGATGCTGGGCAAGATATTATTTTTTTAAAGATTTTATTTATTTATTTGACAGAGAGAGACAGCGAGAGAGGGAACACAAGCAGGGGGGAGCTGGAGAGGGAGAAGCAGGCTCCCTGGTGAGCATAAAACCTGATGTGGGGCTCCATCCCAGGACGCTGGGATCATGACCTGAGCTGAAGGCAGAAACTTAATGACTGAGCCACCCAGGTGTCCCTGGGCAAGATATTTTAAAATTTGTTTTTAAATAAAGCTGTTAATTCCCTTATATGACTATTAGAAACATTTTAGAGATACTTCATTCCAAAAAGCCAGAAGGATGCTGTATTTTCCGTCAGGAAGCAGATGGATGTTTATTGTATACATAGATGTCAAGCAGTAGGCAAGTTAAGATGATGTTTGCCTTTGCAGAGTATAATTTATGCCAGGTCAGATAGTGAAGGGCAACATAAAGGGTTCTAAGGAAGTTCACTGCAATTACAGCTAATTGTTATCACTGGAGAAAAAGAGGGTGGTCCTATCTATTCTGAATTTTATGGAATTGCTATATTGAATGAGTATATAATTAGAAAAAAAAAACTAACTGCTTCAATTTCATGGTAACTTGAAAATGAGTACTAAGGTTGGGAGGAAATTGAAGCATCTAGATGCATTAGTGGAAATAAGGAGAAAAAGATCTGAAAACAAAATGAAAGAATTATTTTAAAGGAAATAATTTTATGATGTCTAGGTAAATGAATCAGCAAAAATTATACTAAATAAAGCAAACAACCATGGTTAATTCAACTTGCTTTCAAAGTGATTATAGGCATGCCAAATTGAATTCTGACTCTCCAAAATTCTTACCTGCTTCATTTGTGCGGATCATTCGAGATGGGGTGCTTGGATCTCCAGTCCCAATTGGATTGGTGGCCACCACTCTAAATTCATATTCCACCCAAGGGTTAAGGTCCACTGCCATAGCTGACTCCATGTCCCCTGTTATGATTTCTGGGACTATGGTGAGGAAAGAGATTTCATGGCATTAAGAGGACTTGGAAATAGTTACAAAAGGCAATCAAGGATATCACAGGTACTAACAGAATGAGCAGGTTGATGCATAATTCCTTATTACAATACACATGGTCATGGTGTCACCTCTGGTCTCATTAGTAAAATGAAAATCAATCTTCAGGAGTAAGCACTTGCACATGTCAAAGGTTGTTGTAGTTAGAATTCTTTCCTCTCATCTTTAAACATAAATTGCTATAACATAACTTGCCATTATGTACACTAAAAATCATTTTGTCAACCCCTCAGCCTCAAACAAGAGGGCAACTAAATGCCATAATTTAAGCAAATAGTTCTTAAATTTCTAGGGAAATTTCTTGAGCAGTTTGCCTCTTGCAGTTCCGGCAAACATGCTTGGCCACTTGGCAGTTCAAAGCAGCAAATTAAGAATACTCCTCTTTAATTTAAAAACTCCAGTTTGTGGGATCTAAGCAGAAGCTCTGCACTCTTCTTGGAGTGACTTTTGTACACTATTTTGATTTTACTAAGGCATAAAATTGTCAATACAATTATCACAGAGTAAAATACTTTTTATATAGTATACATGCTCTAATCGGGACTGATTTTCTTTTTCACTCATCTCTGCTGTCTAGGAAATATTTCTGGAAAAACATTTTTTACAGGGGTGACAATAGGGAAAAGGGAGAACCTTTTTTATGATGTGCAAAGATCCTCTGGATTTATGTCAATCCTGGATTTTTGTTTAAGCATGGTAGAGTGGGGAGGCTTTTGATTTGATGACTTTGTGCAGTTTTACTATGACAAGATAGAATTAAATGCATTTGGATTTTACATGAAAATCTTTTTTGAAATGTGTCAAGAGAATGTTACCAAATAATCAGCTCCATGAAAGGTAAATGATCACAGCATAGGCAGTGTGGGCTGCCTGACAAATCTCATAGCACCAAAAAGCTGACTTTTTTTTTTTTTTTTTTTTTTTTTAAGCAGTGAAATGAAGACCTGGAGAAAAGTCTGTCTTTTCTTGCTGCACTGGCAACTGAGCAGTCTCCTTGGAGTCTAAGAGATAGGGGAGAAAAGGCCACTACCCAGTCCATAGCTTGGTTAAATGCTGAGTTGTGCCTGCCATACATAAAGGGAGGAAGAAGTGTTCCCCAGACACAGCACTCTCTAGCCCTTAACGTTCACTGTGTCATCAATACTTGTTTTGGTCCACTAAAGGCATACCTCTCTGTTTAATTTACATCTGTCAGTCACCTCAATCAACTCCAGACATCTAGGTCATCCCTCATCCCTTTTATTCCAATCCCCATAGAATTCTGTACATTTCCTTTTCTGCCCTAATTCCCATCCTTCCCTGCTCTGTGAAATCTTTTACTGTGACCTCTGGAATTCATAATCCATTATTAACAAAATCCCCTGTATACTATTTTCCTTCCTGAACATTCTTCCAACATTTACTTTAATAGAAACCTGAATCCCCTATGAGGAAACTTCATGCCTCTTAAGGGGTGGCTCTCTTAAGATATTATAGAGAAGGGTAACCAGTCCATCTGGGTTGTATATACCCCCGCCCATGTCTCTAATGTATTTTTTCCATTAGCATATAAGCATGCAGGTATTTTCCCTCCCAAAGAAAACAAAACAAAACAAAACAAAACTCTAAAAATTTCCTCTCCTTCTGGCCTTCATCCAGTTTCTATATAAAATTTTTCGAGTGTTGTTTGTGCTATTATTTGCTGTCTTTACTTATTTTCCTTCCATTTTCTCTTGAACTCACTCCAAAGATAAAGGTGGGAAGAAGAGAGTTCACCTTTTAGGCTCTTACCTCCAGCATTCTACCATAACTGCTCCTGTCAAGATTACCAATGTTCTTTAATTAATAAAACCCTATGCTTAAGTCTCTGTTCCTCATCTTTCTTGACCTAACATAATTCTTTGACATAGTCATTTTCTCTTCTTTGAAATAATTTTTAAAACTTCTGTTTTCTCTGACCTCACTATGCCTTATCAGTATCCATTGCTGGTTTCTTTTCATCTTCCAGATGCACCCAGTTCTACTAACTCTTTGGTGATCTTATCTAGTCTCATGGCTTTAAAGACCCTCCGTATGTCATGACGCCAATATTTTCAGCCATGAACCACCTCCCTAGACTCCAAACTCATTTGTCCAATGGCTATTAGACATTTCTATTTGGATAGGGTTCTCAACCTTAAATTCCACCCCCTATTTCTGAACTATTCCTTATTGGGTGAATGATAATTGGTGTTGTAGCCAAGATCTTGGGGTCATCATGGATTCCTTTCTTTTCTCCCTGTCTCACTTCAACCCATAAGCAAATTATAACATTGCTGACATCAAAATATGATTTCTTCACTTCATTTTGCAAAAAAACTTCCTAAAAGAGTTGTCTATATTTTCTTTCATTCTCTCCTTTTTTCTTTCTTTTTTTAAATTGAATTAATATACAGTGATGTATTAGTTTCAGGTATACAATATAATGATTCAAAATTTTATGCATTACTTAGTGCTCATCAAGATACGTGTACTCTTGATTTCCTTTATCTTTTTACCCTTCCTCCCACCTACTTCTCCTCTGGCAACCACCAGTTTGTTCATAGTATTTAAGAGTCTGTTTTTTTTGTTTGTTTGTCTCCTTTTTTTGTGTTTGTTTTGTTTCTTAAATTCCACATATAAGTGAAATCATATGGTGTTTGTCTTTCTCTGACTAACTTACTTCACTTAGCATTACCCTCTAAGTCCATCCATATTGTTGCAAATAGCAAGATCTCATTCTTTCTTAGGGCCTTTTTATCCCATTGTGTATATGTAGCATACCTTCTTTATCTTCTCATTTTTAATGGACACTTCGGTTGCTTCCCTATCTTGACTGTTATAAATAATGCTGCAATAACAACAGGGGTACATATATGTTTTCAAATTAGTGTTTTCCTTTGGGTAGATACCTAGTAGTGGAATTACTCATTAATATGGGAATTCTTTTTTTTTTTAAGATTTTATTTACTTGTTTGACAGAGAGAGACACAGAGAGAGAGAGAACACAAACAGCGGGAGTAGGAGAGGGAGAAGCAGGCTCCCCGCCGAGCAGGGAGTCTGATGCAGGGCTTGATCCCAGGACCCTGAGATCAGGACCTGAGCTGAAGGCAGATGCTTAACAACTGAGCCACCCAGGTGCCTCTTGTATGGTAATTCTATTTTAATCTTTTTAGGAAACTCCATACTGTTTTCCACAGTGGCTGCACCAATTTGCATTCCTAGTGACAGTGCACAAAACTTCTTTTTTCGGTTGCCTGGGTGGCTCAGTTGTTAAGGGACTGCCTTCGGCTCAGGTCATGATCCTGGAGTCCCGGGATCGAGTCCCACATCGGGCTCCCTGCTCGGCAGGGAGTCTGCTTCTCCCTCTGACCCTCTTCCTCTCATGCTCTCTATCTCTCATTCTCTCTCTCTCAAATAAATAAATAAAATCTTTAAAAAAAACTTCATTTTTCTCTACATCATTGCCAACACTTGTTATTTCTTGTCTTCTTGATACTAGCCATTTGACAAGTGTGTATCTCATTGTGGTTTTGATTTGTATTTCCCCAATAATTAGTGATATTGAGTATCTTTTTGTGTGTCTGTTGGTCACCTGTGTGTCTTCTTTGGAAAACTGTCTATTCAAGTCCTTTGTCCATTTTAAAATCAGATTATTTGGGGGTTTTTTTGTGTGTGTGTTGAGTTGTTCTTTATATATTTTGGATATTGACTCCTTCCCAGATATATCATTTATAAATATCTTCTCCCATTTAGTAGATTGTATTTTGTTTTATTAATGTTTCCTTCACTGTGCAAAAGTTTTTTTATTTTGCTGCAATCCCAATAGTCTTATTTTGCTATTGTTTCCCTTGCCTTCAAAGACATACCTAGAAAAATTTCAAAGAAATGACCTTTATGTTTTCCTTTAGGAATTTTATGGTTTCAGGTCTCACATGTAGGTCTTTAATCTATTTTGAGTTTATTTTTGTGTATGGTGTAAGAAAGTAGTCCAATGTGTATGGTGTAAGAAAGTAGTCCAGTTTTATTCTTTTGTATATAGCTGCCCAGTTTTCCCAGCACCACTTATTGAAGAGACTGTCTTTTCCCTATTGTATATTCTTGCCTCCTTTGATGTAGATTAATTGACTATATATGTGCGGGCTCTGTATTCTGTTTGATTGATCTATGTCTATTTATGTCAGTACCATACTGTTTTGATTACTATAACTTTGTAGTATATCTTAAAATCTGGGAATGTGATACCTCCAGTTTTGTTCTTTTTTCTCAAGATTGCTTTGGCTATTCAGGGTCTTTTCTTGTTCCATACAAATTTAGTATTATTTGTCCTTTTTCTGTGAAACATGCTATTGGTATTCTGATAGGGATTACCTGAAGTCTATAGATTGCTTTGGATACTATGGACATTTTAACAATATCTGTTCTTCCAATCCATGAGCACAGAATATCTTTTTATTTATTTATGTCATCTTTAATTTCTTTCATCAATGTTTTATATTTGCAAAGTATAGGTCTTTCACTTCCTTGGATAACTTTATTCTTAGGTATTTTATTTTTGGTGCAACCATAAATGGAATTGTTTTCTTAATTTCTCTTTCTGTTACTTCATTACTATAATACAGAAAATGCAACAGATTTCTTTATATTAATTTTGTGTCCTGTGACCTTACTGAATTAATTTATGGTTCTAGTGTTTTTTTTTTTTTTTTTTTGTGGAGTCTTTAAGGTTTTCTCTATATAGTATCATGTTGTCTGCAAATAGTGAGTTTTATTTCTTTCTTACCTATTTGGTTGGATTTTACTGATTTTATATTTCCCTTCTAAACAAATCCATTTTATATTTAGATAGAAAGTAAAACAAAATCACAAATCCTTACTCAGGATGGACAACTGCTTCTGAAGATTATATTTTATAGATAATTACATACTTTTAAATACCAACATGTTAAATAAGTATCTAATTGCTATCAAGTGATTGTAACTTCACATTTCCCTGTAGACAGCTACATTTGGAGAGATAGGAGTTTGGTTACGACATGGAAAGCAAACTATCAGGCAAGAAAATGATTTTAAGAATAGTGCAACTATTACACAAACATCTTAGAAGTGGACATAATATAACTTATGTTAGATCTTCTTTTTATAAATAAAACAGATGTGTGACTATAAATAGGTAGCACAAGGAACTGGAGTAATGGAAAAATCCTGTACCTGATTGTCTTGGTGGTTACTTGAGTCTATGCAATAAAATTTCATAAAATGTTATGGAACTACATATTAAAAACTCCATATAAAAACTGGTGAAATCTGAATATAGTCTATAGATCAGTTAATAGCATTGTATCAATGTCAATTTTCTGATTTAATACTTGTACCATTGTTATGTAAAATTTTATAATTGGGGAGAGCTGAGGAATGAATGCACAGGAAATCTTTGTACTATTTTTGCAACTTCCCATTGAGCTTAAAGTTATTTCAATAAACAAACAAATATAAATGATGTGATCCCTTCTTGGGAATTGAGAGAAGAAAGCAAGATAGTTTTTTTTTTTTTTTGAGACAGAGTGTGAACACATGGAGGGGGTGGAGTAAGGAGAGAGAATCTTAAGCAGGATCCACACCCACGCAGAGCTGCCTAGGGCTCTATTTCATGACCCTGAGATCATGACCTGAGCCTGAAATCAAGAGTGGGATGCTTAACCAACTGAGCCACCCAGGCACCCAGAAACCAAGATAGCTTTATAAAAAGAGGCAAACAATGGTTAATATTGTAATAAATAACAAAGTTTCCAGAATCCAAAATGATCCTACTAAGATTGCTAGCAAATACAGCTCATGACATAGGAAGCTGTTCTGGTTGCTTCTAATGTTGCCTTAGAGCCTCTTACTTGTTTTTACTGTTTGCCAGCCCAGGGAGAATGGGCTTCGAGCCTGCAGGTTGTAGGAGGAGATTGGGCTGTGGTTGTCAGCTGCAGGACTCCAGGAGAGTGTAGCTGTGCTTTCGGTGATTTCCTCAACAATTACTACCCCTGGTGGGCCTGGGGGACCTATAGGCAAAAGGGAATGGATAAAGTTAAGTGCAAGCCACGATGAGGAGCCATGAGAAATTGTATTTCCAATAAAGATACAATTGAACTGTCTAACCGTCTTAATGAAATATATATTTACCAGTGGAAATTGACAGTAGAAAGAGATGGGATGCAAGGCAGTTTCCATGATTTCTGCTGGTAACTTAATTATAGATTTGATTTTTTTCCTAACATTTTGTGCTTGGAGGCAATTACCAATTAGCATTATATTTTATAGGAAAAGAGAAATATAATTAGAAACATACACAAGAATATGAATTAAATATCAACTATGACTGTTCACATCAACCACAGTTTACAGAGACAACAACAGAGAGTGATAGGCAATGGTATCAGTAACAAAAAAAGATCCCACCATTACTAAAAAGGTATAGGTTTATGGGCCTAATTTTCATGTTCAGGAAACCTGCAGTGTGCAAATACTGTGATGTGACTGTCAAGTAGCTTAAACTTTAACAGGGGAAATGTGAAGAGCTCTGGAATAATGATAGTTCAGGCCAAGGAAGGGTATATTCTAGAAGGGAGGCATGGAAAAATTTTGTGGGGCATTAAAAGAAGGTGTGATTTTGATGATGATGATGATAATGGTGATGATTTTTGGTGGGAGTGGGAGAGTGCTGAATAGAGATTATTTTCCTTATGCTCATGAAAAATTGGTATAGAATAGAGATAATCAATCCATGAGCATATAGAGTCTAGCTTCAAGAAACAACTGTGATCTGATGGAGAAATATACCTTTGTATTATCACTCCTAAAATAGTGATATCTAATAGCATTTAAAGATATGTAGAGTGTTTACATTTTAGAGGCTGGAAAGCATGGCAATTTTCTTATTAACATTCTTCTATTCTCTAGTATAGACAATTCAGGCTGCAAGGATGCTTTTATTTTCAATGAAAACAAACAAACACAAAACGCTCTTAAGTATTTTAAGTTATTTTCTGAAATAGTCCTACCAGCACCATTCTGGCATCACCTGACTCCCTAAACCACCTTGATTGTCATTCATACCATTTGCATCTTTGGTGACAAACCAAACCAATCTATAAATTCTTAAATCTGAATGGACTGAGTTAACTACTTTCTCTGGCTCTGTTCCTGGCTTTCTAGTCTAACTTTGCTGAGTCAGATTTGGTGATTACAAAGTCTGATCAGGAGGGGCTGAGCTAGACTAGACTATAAGGAGCTAAGAAATGGTGGAGTACTGGAGAAATGGAGGCAATTAGTAAAGACCTGTGGGTAGAGAATTTCGACAGGGAAGGAATAAGGAGATGGAAAAATAATTTTAAAAGGCTCATGAAGCAAATGACATTTTTAGGAAAGGAGAAGTGAACACTTTTTTCAATTGAGTCCATTCAGGTTTAGGAATTTTTAAATTTGGTTTGGCTTATCATCAAAGATGCCAATGGTGTGGATGGCCACGGTGTCAGGGTTGACTAGGG
Source organism: Eumetopias jubatus (assembly GCF_037043125.1). Lineage (NCBI taxonomy): Eukaryota > Metazoa > Chordata > Mammalia > Carnivora > Otariidae > Eumetopias > Eumetopias jubatus. The sequence goes on along the minus strand of NW_028274819.1, from coordinate 81,397,666 downwards.
AGTCAAGCAAAACCAGAAAGTTGCTGATAAGCTAGAATAAAATAAAGGAATCAAGGAAAGCATGATGAGAAGATATAAGAATTTGAACTTGTGAAGAGAAAATTCCAGAGTTTGTGATTTAAATGTAGGGTACTTTTGGGTGAGAATTTGTGTTTATTTGGAGTGAAGTGGGGAATATGATTAAGGTTGACAAGGTCAAGGACTTATGGAAGAATATGTTTGATTTGTCATCAATATGAATGTTTAAAGCATTAAAACAGTAGCTAAGGATGAGGCGAGGTGAATAAATGAGATCGAGGGGATGAAGAAGATGTCTAACAAGTTGTTAGACTGTGGTGACACAAATATAAAGAGCAACTATAATGCTGATAACATAAATAATGATGAGAATATTAACTGTAATAATATTACTAATAGTTACCGAATCCTCACTTTACTGTGTTAAGGCCCTGTATTAAGTATTTTGCAAACAATAACTTGTTCGTTTATTTCTATATCACTGTGAGGTTGACATTATTCTCCTTATTTCATAGAGGACATAATGGAATCTCAGAGATTGGTTAGTCAATAAATAATAAATAAGTCAATAACCTTATTATATGTTAGGTGTTATAGTAGGCAGTGGGTATCAGAGAATCCATTCTTCTGAGAAGACTTTTTTTGCCCAAGTCATTCTACTGGTGAATGGTACAGCTAAGATTTGAATTTGAATCTGTTTGTAAAGCCTGATTTGTCCAAAGAAGCAAGGAGTACACAGGTCTTTCCTCCTTTCATTGTTAATCTAGAAAGTAGTTTTAATTGAAGGAATGAAAGAAAGAAAAAGTGTGGGTTAAGGAAAGGCACATTTAAATTATATGGTAAAGATAAAGATGGCATTTGAAGAAAGCATTCAGGACTTTGTGTCAGCCTGTATATAAGATGGACACCATCACTCCTTCCTCCCTGTACATGCAGGCCCTTCCCTCATTGAAAGGTAGAGCCTCTTCTTTCATCTTCTTGAGTCTAGGCTTGCCTGTCACTAACTGACCCAAAAGACAATGGTAGAAGTGACACTGCATGACTTTTGAGGATCATTAAAATGCTATGAAAAAAGACTTAAAATTTTGCTAATGCAATCCAATAGGAATAGTTACTAACATAACTCATTTATTAAGCTCTTCTATATTGTTCCCTTTATTCTGGTCCATTCCATCTCTTCTATTTATTTACCTCTTCAAAAAGCATTAACAACCACTTATTTGTGAGACATGATAGGAAATGTAGTGGAAAATAACTATTTGTTAAAATAATTTGCCTTTCTGAGTATTAATGGTCTAAAAAATATTAAAATTAGTTTTCTTAAAGAAAGGTGTATTTCTTTTAACAATGAGTAATAATGACTGAATCTTTTAAAAAATTTCAGCCTAGAACAAAAAGGAATTTACAACATAATTAATAAATAGCCAAGTATTTTTTTCTATTATGTGGCTATTTTCTCAAGTATAGTCCTTAGGAAAATAATCAGTGAGAGTGAACAAGATTTATGTATCCAGGACACTGACTGTGGCCATGCAATTATTCATAATTACAAACCGCTGTAAATAAGTAATTGTCCAATAATCATGTAATGTTTAAATCATAAAAATTTATGATAAAATATTAGGCAGCCATTAAACTGACTAATATTTAGGGTTATCTACTATGTGGGAAGTGTTCACAATACAAAAAGTGAAAAAATTAGAATTCAAAATTATATGTAAATATATAGGTACAGTTACTTCCCAAATACACAAAGGAAAAGACCAGAAAGAAAGAAATGCATTGAAGTGTACATCATGGTTATTATTGCTTGGAAATGAGGATGTAGATGATTTGAATTTTATTCTTGACTTGTTTGGATTTTCCAAATCTGCACAATAAGCATCTGAAATTATTTTTAAAGTTATTATTTTAAAGAAAGCCTCCATATTGTATGTATGTACTATTGTAAGCATATTCTGCTTAACCAAACATTTACTGGAGGCCCATTATGCATAAAGCAATGTGATTAGTGGTGAGAGATGAGTGGTAGAAATGATTTATATGAGAACAAGATAGGGTTCCAGCTCCAGATGTGTTAAAATCTTGTGGCAGAGACAGATCTTTTACAAAAAACAAATGCCAGGTAATGATAATGTTATGTTCAAGTGTTTGGGGAGTATATTTTACATCTCATTATAGCTCTTGTTAAGTTGGCTATAATAATTTTTCCATAATTTCCACTTATCTGAATATTCAATATAGTACTTGGCATATATTAGGCCCTTAATAAATATTTGTAGAAGGAGAGATGAAAGAAAGAAGGGCTAAGAAGGAAAAAAGAAGGTAAGAAAAGACAGAGGAGTTGTTTTGAATTTGGCATATTGTGCAACAATTAACAAGTAAAGGATGTTTTAAAATAAAGTAATTGTCATATAAGACAAAGTTCCAAAATAATAACTTTTTTTAATTAAAATACATTTGAAAATAAAAATATATTTAACAGTTTTTTTCAGTCAAGTTGAATAGGATGGTAATAAAATTGACAGAATAGCTCCATGAATGAAGCAAATAAGTCTTTTCATATGATTTAATAAATTATGAAAGCCTGGGACAGATAATTTTTCTAAATCCTTATAAACCCAAAGATTTTTATGAATATATTATTGTAAAAATATTCTGAAAAATTAATTATGTGATTTGCTTTTACAGATTAAATAAAATCCAAAGATTTTTATGAATATATTATTGTAAAAATATTCTGAAAAATTAATTATGTGATTTGCTTTTACAGATTAAATAAAATCCAAAGATTTTTATGAATATATTATTGTAAAAATATTCTGAAAAATTAATGATGTGATTTACCTTTTAAGACAGATTAAATATGATTTTCAACCATAATAAAAGTGAAAATGAGATTTATGGTTATTTTATTAGTATAATGCTCACTTATAGAGAAATACACATTTTTTTACATTATATACTGAATGCTGGCTATAATTATCTTCCTGTCTATATTTAGGAGTGAATTACATTAATATTATATTAATATAATCAATACCTTTGTTTTTAAGGCCTCTTAATAATGATCATATTTTTGCCATTTTTTGCCTTTTTTTAAAAATCAGGAAGTAAATTCTCTCTTTAAAGACTATAGCTAATTTACATTAGATATCTTTGAAAATAGATTAATAAGAGATAAATATCTCATAGATGACAATGTGTGATAGTAGCTAGTGTGTGAATATTATACAGATGCCTCTCATTTAGCAGAAATCTATATTAACTTTATACTTAGCTGTAATGATTCAGTATCAGATGGGAAGGAATCTGGAAAGTCCTCCTTGGACCCTCCTCACCACACACAGTGCCATTATATAGAGTCACTAAAATAAATATTTTATTTGAAAATAGGTAATTTAGAAAAATGGACACAGTCTCCTCATTTCTTCTAGGTGAGGACTGCTGAGCAAATGACAAAGCACAAAGGCCCCTGGCAGAAGCCATGTTCTCATGAATTTAATTTACTCTTAATCAAGGGCCCTAAGGATTGCTATTAGATTGCTATCAGATTAACTCATTCTGTTGACCTAATGTTCAGTTAGAAAATTTTCTTCTCTTGAGAAGACATTGACTTTTAAAGCTGAAAAACAAATAAAATATATGTCTCTTTGTAACCTCTCAAGCTGTTATTGTTAGGCTGGGGACATGAAACAAGGAACTACGACTTCATGTGATAGTTAAACAATGTTATAGAACCTTGGAATTTTTAAATTAACAGCAGTCTCTAGTCCAACCATGTTATTTTTCAGATGAGGAAGGTGAACTTGAAACTGGAAAACTCCTCAAAAACAAAACAAAACAAAAACAAAAAACAAAAAAACAAAAGAGTCCCCCTGCTTTGGGGGAAAAAGTGTTGAAACAGGGTTTGGCTTCAGTCTTGTCAGCCAGTGGAGTGATAGTTCCTGTTCAAAGCAAATTGTAACAAACAAATGTGGTAATAAATAGGAAATTGTATACTGACTTCTTGTGAAATCATTACCTATTCTCCTTGTAGAAAACAACTGGTGGAGCCGACCAGTTCTTGTCATGGGATTGTCCAACCCGTATTGAAGAAAAATTCTTTAAAAATCCTCTTAAGACTGCAGCTGGCTCCCCATGCCAACCAATTGTTCTGGCCCTGTCTCACCTAGAAAGCATCACTTTCTCTGCCTGAATCTGACATCTACTAATTTAACAAAAAACCCTATTGTTACATGCTATTTTTTACAGTTTATATAGATTCTCATTGTTTTTACTTAATTTGATTTTGGGGACTTTCTTGTAATTTTTTTTCATACAGAGGTTTTCAATTAGCAATAATCGTACCTCGAGTGACAATTAAACTTGTTGGGATTTAAAACATTAAACAGGTCTTACATTGTTTAAAACTAAAATAAAAAAAATTGATACCAAGTATGCCATGGTATCTTAAATTGGTTCTATTTTTAATCCCATAAATATTGCTTGGTGACAAATGCCTCTTACTTCTAAACACATACAGGACCATGCTGCAGAAAAAGACAACCATTCATGGAAAAAAGTCCTGAACATGCCTTTCTAATCAAGTAAGGATGAGATATAGCTACTGTCTAAAAGATTAGATTAATGCAGAGAAATAAATTCAATAAATCAGGCCACAAACAGTAAATTAGAAAAAACTTAAAAGAGTTATTTATTTTGGGGGGAGGGGCAGAGGGAAAGAATCTCAAGCAGACTCTCCACTGAGCACTGAAACTGACACAGGGCTTGATTTCAGGATCCTGAGATCATGATCTGAGCCAAAAACAAGAGTTGGACAATTAACTGACTGAGCCACCCAGGTGCCCCTGGGATATTTTTAATTTTTACCATGTAGTTTAATTACATGTAATAAACCATTCAGTACAAAGGACCATTTTGCACAGACCCAATTTAAAAGCCAATATATAAATAATAACAAAACTTTTCATTAAAAAGTAATAGTTTAATCCTCTTAACAAAATGGGTTTAGAGGGAATATACCTCAATATAACAAAGGCCATAAATGAAAAACCCACAGCTAACACCATACTCGATGGTGAAAAACTAAAAGCTTTACCTCTAAGATAAGAACAAGATAATGATGTCTAATCTCACCACTTTTATTCAACATGGTACTGGAAGTCCTAGCCATAGCAATCAGACAACAAAAAGAAATAAAATGCATCCATATTCATGAAGAAGTTAAACTGTCACTATTTGTAGATGACATAATACTATTCATAAAACTCTGAAGACTCCACCAAAAAACTATTAGAATAAATGAATTCAGTAAAGTTGCAAGATACATAATTATACCCAGAAATCTGTTGAATTTCTATACACTAATAATGAAATAGCCGAAAGAGAAAATAAGAAAACAATCCCATTTACATTGCACCCAAAAGAATAAAATACCTAGGAATAAAGTTAACCAAGGAAATGAATGAATGACCTATACCCTGAAAACTATAAAACATTGATGAAAGTGATAGAAGATAACAAAGCCAAAGGAAAGATATACATGCTCATGGATTGAAAGAATTAATATAGTTAAAATGTCCAAACTATTCAAAGCAATCTATATATTCAATGTAATCTCTATCAAAATACCAATAGCATTTTTCACAGAACTAGAACAAATAATACTAAAATTTCTAGAAAACCCCAAAAGACCCCAAATAGCAAAAGCAATCTTGAGAAAGAACAAAGCTGGAGGTATCACATTCTCAGATTTTGATATCCTACAATGCTGTAATAATCAAAACAGTATGGTATTGGCACAAAAACAGATACATAGATCAAAGGAAGAGAATAGGGAGTCCAGAAACAAACCCATTTCTATATAGCCAATTAATCTATAACAAGAATATACAATGGAGAAAAGACAATCTTTTCAATAAATGGTACTGGGAAAACTAGACAACCATATGCAAAACAATGAAACCCGTGTTCCCTTTGGCAGCATTTATGCAAATTCTTGAAGTGTTTTATTAAAGAAAAAGAATGAAATTGCACAACTTTTTTTTTTTTAAAGATTTTATTTATTTATTTGAGAGAGAGAGAATGAGAGATAGAGAGCATGAGAGGGAAGAGGGTCAGAGGGAGAAGCAGACTCCCTGCTGAGCAGGGAGCCTGATATGGGACTCGATCCCAGGACCCTGGGATCATGACCTGAGCTGAAGGAAGTCGCTTAACCAACTGAGCCACCCAGGCGCCCAACAAGTTTCTTAGGTTATATACAAAAACAAACTCAAAATGAATTAAAGATCTCAATGTGAGACCTGAAACCATAAAACTCCTGGAAGATAACATAGGAAATAATTTCTTTGACATCAACCATAACAACATGTTTCCAAATATGTCTCCTAAGCAAGGAAGGAAAACAAAAGCAGACACCAAAATAAAAAGCTCTTGCACAGCAAAGGAAACCATCAACAAAACAGAAAGGCAATCTATTGAATGACAGAAAATATTTGCAAATGATATAGTCAATAAAAGGTTAATATCCAAAATATATAAAGAACTTACACAATTCAACACCTAAAAATAATCATCTGATCAAAAATGGGCAGAGGCCTTGAATAGACATTTTTCCAAAGAAGATATACAAATGGCCAACAGATTCATGAAAAGATGTTCAACATCACTAATTATCAGGGAAATGCAAATAAAAATGCAAATCACCTTACACCCATCAGAATGGCTAAAATAAAAAAGGAAAGAAAAGAAGTGTTGGTGAGGATGTCCTCTTGCAAACTGGGAATGCAAATTGGTGCAGCCACTGTGGTAAAAAGTAGGGAGATTCCTCAAGATATTAAAAATAGAAATACCATATGATCCAGTAATTCAGTACTGGGTACTTACCCAAAGAAAATGATAACACTAATTCAAAAATGTATATGCACCCCTATGTTTATTGCAGCATTGTTTACAATAGCCAAGGTATGGTAGCAACCCAAGTGTTTGCACACACATACATAACACCACACACAGGAATATTACTCAGCCATGAGAGAGGATGAGATCTTGTCATTTGCTACAGCATGGATGGGACTAAAGGTTCTTATGCTAAGTGAAATAAGTCAGACAGGGAAGTCAAGTACCATATGATTTCACTTATATGTGGAATATAAAAACAAAAACAAATGAATAAGGAAATAAGAAGCAGAATCAGACCTATAAATACAGAGAACTGATGGTTGAAGGAAAAGGTCAGGGCATGGATAAAATGGGTGAAGGGGAGTGGGAGATACAGACTTCCAGTTATGTAATGAATAGGTAATGGGAATAAAAAGTATAGTATAGGGAATATAGTCAATGGTGTTGAGATGGTGTTGTGTGATGACAGATGTGACTATACTTCTGGTGACCATAGCATAACATATAAACTTGTTGAATCAGTCTGTTGTACACTTGTAACTAATGTAACATTGTGTTTCAACTGAACTCAGATAAAAAAATAATAAAAAATAAATTTAGCCTGGTGATGGGTATTAAAGAGGGCACTGAATGGAGCACTGGGTGTTGTTTTTTTTTTTAAGATTTTATTTATTTATTTGAGAGAGAGAGAATGAGAGAGAGAGAGCACATGAGAGGGGGTAGGGTCAGAGGGCGAAGCAGACTCCCTGCTGAGCAGGGAGCCCGATGCAGGACTCGACCCAGGGACTCCAGGATCATAACCTGAGCCGAAGGCAGTCGCTTAACCAACTGAGCCACCCAGGCACCTGGAGCACTGGGTGTTATACGCAATGAATAATGGAACACTACATCAAAAACTAATGATGTAATGTATGGTGATTAACATAATAAAATAAAAATAAAAATTTTAAAAGTAATAGTCAATAACATGAATAGATTTTCTGTAGCACATCACATATCCATACCTATTAATAACTAGTTGCTGAGGTGTTCATCTTTAGAATAGAATTATGAAGACTTATGGAATGCCCTATTTAGGAAGTATGATTTTATTGACATTATATATTTATACAAGAAAATGTGTCCTGAAATGCTCTTGACGTACTGGGATGGCAACATCCAACTTCATATAGTATTGCATCTTTCCTTCTTTATTTTTTCCTCAGATACTTCCTTACTATCATTACATTCTTTATGACAACTAGAGGGTGTTCTTAGACTTCTTTAATATTTACTAAACTAATTTAAGTGACCCTTTCCTACTGTTCTCAGTCCTATGAGAATAACCAACTCTATTTTTACCAGGGGTGGATAAAGATGGAAATGAATGATAAACAGTTCTAATTATTTTTTTCAAAAACAGTTTTGTTCTCAATTAATTGGTAAAGCTCACCATTTATTCTATCTACCCTTCTCCTTATTATTATTATTATCTTTATTATCTGTCATGTATGTAATGAGTCCCTCAGTATGAAATTTTTGTCTCTCCTCATTTTGACCATTTAACACCTATTTAGTCTTCAAATTTCAAATCTCTGCTCAAGTTTTACGTTTTTTACTCAATAGCTACTAAATTTCAATTTCTGTGACCTAGAGTCTCAGAATTGCATTTTGTATAAAATGCCTAGGAAATTTTTATTTCAAGAAAAATTGATCTAAAGAAAAGAGATTTGGATAAAGAGTCTGAAAAATCTTATTCCAATTCTGAATTTTTATGTAAGCTCTGTATAAGTTTCTGAAACTTGGGCAAATTTCTGAGCCTCATTAAGCCTCAATTTCCTTACATTTTATAAAGGGGATGATAGTATCAATCTTATCATTATTGTGAGGATTACATAGGGTAATGTAAGTAAAAATTACTTTGTAAATAGCTATACTAACACTGGTTGGACCTCTCAATAGCTTGGTAATTTTGACAATGTCATATGATCTCACTATGCTTCATTTTTTACCAGTAAAAATCAGAACCTATGCACCACATTTGGTTCTAGCAGAATAAAAGGATAGGTGTGAAAAAATTTGAAAGAAAATACTCTTATTGGCAGATTCAACAAGCAATATCTTCTGGGGAGCTTATAATGTAAAATGGGGAACAAAATCCTGAAATGATGACTCAATGCCTACCTATCAAGTAGAAGGCCTTGTGCTAAATGTTATGAACTTTCTCTCTAATCTTTACAGCAAATCAGGTATTAACACGTCCTTTCCACAAATGAGAAGACTTAGTCTCAGAAAGTTCAAGTGACTCATTCAAGGTCAACAACACCCCAATGATGGACCTAGGGTTCAATTCTGATTCTTAATTTCATATGTATCAGAGATTTAACTCTGTCCTATTTATTACTACTCAAAACTGCTTCACATAATTCAGCACAGACATTAAAAATGTAAATTTCAGAGCATTAAAAATAATTATGAGCAGAGGCAAACTTTTATTGATTGAAAATGAATTTGGAGGTAGAAATGTATGATAGAAATGAAGTGGCTCACTCCCTAATATTCACTCTACCTGTCGCAGTGTGGTGTAGGGAATTAATCCCCGTTCTATGGGTGGCCCTGATTAGTTTATGCCTATTTTGGCAATCTCACCTGCCCCTGTCATGATTGCTTCAGGAAGCTAGGTCTAAGCCAGTCAGATTATGGCAATCTTCTTATGTTGGGTGCTGGTTCATGGTCTAGACTGGCAAAATCAGATGAAGGGATGGACACTTGTAAAGATATGCTAGTTCTTTCTCCTGTCATATGGCAACAAGAAAGCACTTAGCCTATACTATTCTTGGCAGTCAGCCTATGACTACCGTGAGCTTTAGGGTAAAACCAACATTGTAGACAAGAGTGGAGAGATGGAATCAACCTGAGTCTTTGGAAAAAAAACTTGAGATACTGGATCAATCAATTTAAAAATCTGCTTTAGCGTCCTGTCATGAGCCAATAAATTTCCTTACTGTTTCAGCCAATTTGAGTTAGTTTTCATATTACTTGCAACTGCAAGCATCCTAAGAGATGAAGGATAACTGAAACTCCCTTGGTTTGTGAAAGAGTAACACTGGAATACTTCTTTACCTATGCAAAGACTGGTTATATTAGCATAAATACTTGAAAAGAGGATCTTCAACAATATCTAATTATCAAATAAACCACTTGGAGTTGGAAAAAAACAAGTCAATTGGGAAAACTGACAGAACAGCTGGCCCAACTAGAAGCAAACAGCCAGATAGGCAAACACACAATGCAATGAAATTATTAAAGTGATTTAAAATTTTACCTGTAGGATAATGGAATGATCACTTTTGGATGGAGACTTGGAGCTTATTAAAGATATACTATTTTAGTCAATATATTCCTATGACAATAAAGTTCAAAAAAGTATTGAAAATCAGGGGTGCCTGGGTGGCTCAGTGGGCTAAGCAGCTGCCTTTGGCTCCGGTGATGATCTCAAAGTCCTGGGATTTAGCCCCATGTAGGGCTCCCTGCTCACTGGAGAGTCTGCTTCTCCCTCACCCAATGACCCTCCCCCCACTTGTTAGTGCACTCTCTGTCTCTCAAATAAATAAAAAAATCTTTAAAAAAAGGAAAGAAAATCAGAGCTTTTTGGAGCAAAATTGAAAAACCTCATTTTATAAACCCATAATTAAATATTCTGTGTGTTTCTCATTGCTACACTGACTTTAAAAAAAGGAAAAAGAAAAGGAGAAGGCTGAAAGGTTTGGAGATGTTACCACATAAAAACAAAACCAAAAAGCTAAACTTGACAGCTTTGAATAATGAAGGCTGACTGGGTACCATGAGGCCTAGTTCTTATGCAGCTCTTGCTATTTTCCAGCCAAAATGACTTAGGAATGTACATCACATCTCTAGGTCACAGAAAGTTCTTTAGATACTGAGGCTGGAAGGATGGGGTTTTTTAGTGAAGACTCCAAGACAGTTCCTCTGGGCTAGTACTTAAGATGGAAGAGATAACTTTATTATTATTATTATTTGGTGATAAAAGAGGCTAAGTAAACAAATATGATAAAATGCTGGAAAATTCAAGGTGTTTTTAAAGAGATGGAAAGTTTAAGATTGATCAGAGTAGCAGAAGTCTATAAAAGTGGAGAAAAGGAGATTGATGGAAGACCTTGAACACCAGGACAATGAGTTTGAACTTTGTTATGTAAAGAGTGGAGAGCCAGTAAATGTTTTTAAATGGGAGGTGGACCAACACATTAGATATTATAGGGGAAGAGTCAAGAGTGGAAATGAAACATTATTCCAGCATTTCATGCTTGGATAAATTGGAAGAATAATGTTAGAATACAGGGAAAATCTGGAGGAAGATCTCAAAACTTTTCCTTTCAATTTAAAGCAATTAATTTCAATTGAAATAAATTTTGATGATAACACTGAAGTGCAGAAGTAGGAGGATGTAGTTTGGAGCCTGAAGAGTATCAAAAAGATCAGGAATAGTCATTGGATGATAGGGAATCAATAATAGTCAAACAGCAATATAGCTAACAATATTGAAATCTTATATGAAATGAAAAACATTACTTTATAGGGGCTGAGTCAACATTTTTCAATTAAATTCTTTATGTTCCACGTTTGCTCATAACCAGAAACAGAGGTGACTGAGTTTAAAAGTTGGCATGATGGGTATCAAGGAAGTTATGTCCACCTATTGAGTAGGTAGATTTCAGGTAGGAATTGAATTAAGGGTAATTGGTGACCATACAAGTTAAGTGGAGTCCATGTGAAATTCAGGGGAAGATTCAATAAATATAGGGATGCACCTACTGCAGTAAATTAAAGCTGTTGCCAGAAAGTTCATGTCCCAAGTAACAGATCAAACTATACATGGCCAAGCTTCCAGGACACAGGTTAGGGCCCCTACAGTTGCAAATAAGGCAAGATAATAAGGTTCTGGGCTGTCAGCTGGCTGATGTTTCAACTGATAGTTCAAAAATTTGTCTCATGGACGTAAAATCTTTAGTGGACACATAAACCTTTTCTTTAGCATTCCTATTTAGTTTCTTTCCCATATACTATGTGTAGCCAGAATCCAGCATATGAATCCTTCTTTGCAATTGATTTTTAATATTTCAATCAACATTGCTTATGAAAATGAGTGTATGTGTGTATGTTGCAAAAAATAGGTGAAATTATGAAAAAAAATGCTAAGGTATTTATAGAGATGGGAGTGCCAAGCTTCAAAGAACTGTTTTGGGCTCTGCGCATGTCCACCCAGCCGAGTGCTTCTGAGGCCGTCTCCATCCGGAAACAAACTTTTCCCTGCAGGATGGCATGACCCTGTGTGCCCCGGAGCTGGTCAGAAACAGTTTGATAGATGATGCTAAGGCCCGCTTAAAAAAGCATGATGTTGGGACCAAATATTCTCACTTGTCGTCTAACAAATATTCTGTCCTTTTACCATTGTTGGCAAAAGAAGGAAAACTCCACCTGTTGTTCACCCTCCGGTCAGAGAAGAGTGATACATTGATAACCCCAGTTGTAGGATTTATAGACCACAACTTCCAGGCCCAGCCTAATCCCGATGAAGTTAAAAGTGTGTTCCTGGTGCCTCTGGAATATTTCCTACATCCACATGTCTACCACCAGCGTTACCTGACACATTATGGTCATCATGTTATTATTCATTGCTTTGAGTACACAGACCCTGGAGATGGTGTCACTTACCAAATCAAGGGAATAACTGCAAAACTTGCCGTTGCTTGCCTTAATTATTTTTGGGGAAAATCCCATCTTTGAAATGGAGTTTAATGTCAATGATCTGATTTCATACTCTGAAGAGATCTTCCTGAAACTAAATAAGTATGCTACAAGCAAGATATGATTTATGAGACCACCATCCAAATAGCTAAGAGGATTTCGTGTGTGCTTCTCCATAAGAACAACAGTAACACAAGCTGTCGGCAATTGACAGGTGCGACTATTTTTCCTGCAATCTGAAGGTAAAAAACCTTGCCTTTTTCCCACTTGCCCTGTATTACCTGAGAGAGCAAAAGTCTTTCAAAAGTGGAAAAATGTGTTCATAGTGTTGCATAATTTCACCCACAGCATATTTTTTTGTACATGTGTATCCAGCGCATAGTAGGCACTTAATAAATATTTGTTGAATATAAAAAAAAAGAACTGTTTTGTGATTGCCACTATAGGAAACTTCTGAAAACCCTATCCCACCACATTAGTCCCATATAATTTTTTCTCCTATTTCACAGTGTCTGCCTTATTGACATATCGTATGACATGGCAATATATTTACTATTAAATACCTATGGTTATTGTTTATCCAATTACTACTTCATACACTGTCCATCCTTTTCTATTTATCTGATTTTAAAAATGTAATTATTCACTTCAGGAAAAAGAATTAGATAGTAATTTATTCATACACTTAATAATTTGCTTAAAAATATTGAGGAAATATTTACTGTGTGCCAGACCCTAGGGATTAAGATTACTTTCTAGGGAAGAGAAGAAGGCCAATGAACAAATGAATGAGATAGTTTCAGATAATAATAAATGCAATGAAGAAAATAAAGTGGGGTGAAGATCAGGTGGAGGCAAGAGAGAAAACATTAGATAAGAAGCTGAAAAATAAATGATAAGAAGCCAGCCAGCCTTATATATATTACGGGCAAGTTTTCTAGGCAGAGAACTTCAGGGGCAGAATTCCTAAGTGTTGATGAGTTTGGCACATTTGTGGAACAGAAAGGATTCTGGTGTGGTTGAAGCAAAGTGAAAAAAGAGGATAGAGGAGGGTGATAATGTTGGAAAGGTCAGTAGGTGCCAGATAAAAGAGGGATTTGAGGGCAATGGTAATGAATTTAGATTTTATCCGAGTGTGATGAGAAGACACTCTGGATAACACATGAGAAAAGTCAAAGGAAAGAAGCCATTGAAAACCATAGAGCAAAAGTGGAATGGAAGCCTCAGAGGCTATGGGAAGATATTGGGGAAAACCTATTTAAATAATTGAAAATGTTAATGATCAACGGTTAATACTAAAATGGCAAAACCTTTGCAATAACATTTGGTAGCAAATGTAAATTGTAATGATTCAGTAAATCACTTTTCCAATGTTGTCTTATTGTACTGGAGTTGCTTAGTTGAAGTTGTCAGTGTAGTTTCAATGACAGTGGTAGGTGATTTTTCTACTTGTAAGGAAAACAAAGAAAACAAAACAAAATGACACTATCCTTTCTCTACACTAGTCTTATAAAATTGGAATTTCATGAAATTTATCCTGGTAGGTATAAGTTGTGAATGTGTGTTTGTCATTGAAACTCTGTCTTCTTTGGGTTAACTGGGGCTAAGTGATTGGTTCAGACCAGTGAGTTGTGAGCTAAAATGACTTGTGCCATTTTTGGCTGAAGCATTTAATTACCAATGTGAGACTTTTCATATCACTTTGTTTAAGATGTTTAAAGAATTCTGTGCTTCTTTTTAGAAAAATACAAACACTTCTCAATTATCACAAAATTCAGATGAAAGGTAAATTAGCTGACAATTGCAGGTATTTAGGCAGGCATAAATATTTAATGTAGTTTTACATGAGTTGAAGTTGTGCACACTGAGTATATTCCAATAGAAAAATAATACTGTCCATCCATCGAAGGTGATCTTTCTGAAATGGAAAATAGATATTTGAGGGTCTATTGTACAAATTGCAAGAACAAATAAAAATAATCACCTTGTTTATTAAAAACCTCAAGCAACCCAGATACTATCCTGAAATTAATTTATTAAACTAAATATTAAATAAATTCTAAGAAAAAATGAGTTAAAGAAATCCTATAGGAAAATACCATATGGGGAGCTAAAATAGGCAAGGTGCCATGTTTCTGCAAAACTTTGCATAAATCCAATATTGGATTTATTGTGTATGACTCACTGCAACTCTGCAATGCAAAAAAAAATAATGCATTGACTTTTAAATTTGTTCACTCTCACTATTCACTTATGAATAATTTATAGATATCCTTGTAGCTTATGTTCCCAAATATACCATGAAGTGAATTTGGAATTATTATTTCCAATGACACATTAGGGAATACATTTATAAACCCATTCTCTTTAAGAGAGGGGTATCTTTGATGATATTATGGCTAAACTGTAAGTAGGAAACTTTCTTTTTTTTATTCTGAAGTATACATTTGTACTTACTCTCATTTATTTAGATTTTCTTTCATGATTTTCCATACCAACAACACGTTCTACAAGATATCCATTGAGACCAGGGACATGTTTCATGGTTGTGGAAATGAACAAAAGTTGACAAACATGTATCTAGGGTCATTTCATATTTTAACTAACTGAGCAAATCAGTAGGCTACTAAGGACTTAAAAAAAATGAGTATTACTCCCTAAGTGGTTAACTTATCTCACAATGCCTGAGAAATAATGGAGAAAGAATTGTCTTAGGGGTATCTTGACGGCTCCTGTTTTATACTCGGAGGATTTTTTGTGATGCAACTGTAAGAAGACATACACCATTATGCAATGTACCATTAAGAGCTCAGCACCAACTGAACGATGACTGCTGTCAGATGGTGACAATGAACTGGTACAATCCTAATGCCACCATCTAACTCATTTGGAGAAATGGAGACAGTGGGGCTCTTGCAGAGCATTTATATAGAGCAGTCCTGGAGGTTGGATAATTTGTAATTTCCATATAATGGATGGATTACAGGGAGAGTGTCTATAACACATACTACCTCATCCAGTGGGGTATGATCGATGCTACTTATTAGCTTGACTTAACATTCTGTGAGCTGAGGTTGTAAGACAAATATATGAGCTTTGATTTACTGATACATACAGATCAGGTGATAAAATGTCTTTGAAACAGTGATAAGGTATTTCAAATGAAGTTTCCTAATAACGGTTCTATTTCTTGAGTTGCCATGAAAGAACTAATTATATGAACCAATAACCTCCTGAACAAAACATATAATTCAAAGAGACTTGTTTTATGCCATAGTTTTCTGTGATGAATGAATACTTAAATTAGCCAAATCAGAATGCTGACAAATGAGAAAGCTAATGCTTTGGTATAGATGATTAACTTATGTGGTTTAAAAAATATTTCTATTGCTTAAAATTTTGTACTTCTGACCTAGAATATTTTAAAATCTAAGATGTAATTTCAGAGGAACCTAAAAATCATTCATACTATTTGGTTTTACTTTTTAAAAATCTAAGTATTTATTTTACAAATACTTCCAAATCCTTTAGTGTCCTTGGTGGTTTGTAACAGCTTTGTATCCTTTACTTTAATTTTTGCATTGCTTTATTGTCAACTAAACTGAAGGTATGGCAAAATCCTATGTAAACATTCATAGAATGAATATTTATGTTTTAAAAATATTGAATAATGTGATTTAAATCAATTTTATAATCTGTACTTGGTGCTATTTTGTGTGATATCAAGTTGGTGGCTATAGATATGCAGATATTGATGATAGTTACTGGTATGAAAAAAACACCTTAGAATTATCTGTCATGGGCTCATCTACACATCTTTTCTAGAATGAAATATAATTTGTGTATTTAACTTTTTTTTTTAACTCAGTCTAATTCTTTTGATTCCTTTATATAACTATTTGAAGTCCTTCAGCATTTACTTCACATTTGGGAAATTCCTTTGTACACTAAGATAGCTATTGCATTTTGCTCAAAGATAGAAACCATCACAATGGAATCTTCAATGCATGTAAATACGTGCTAATATAAACAACCCGCTTCAAGAAAGTGATGCAAGATTTCATTGCTTCAGTTTACTGAATATACTGAGATGGCCCTGAAGGTGTTTCAGTTTACCCTAATGACAATAAACCAGCAGAGAACACAATTACGCCAAATCTATCAACATGCCAATTTGACCCTGAGGAAGGTAAGGCAGTCAAAATGTTTCCAATCACCTTTAGAATGTATTATTAAATCGTAAGTGAACAAGATGGACAAAATAATCAGAATATTATTGGATATTTTAGTCAATGGATAATCAAATAGGATTGATTGTTGGAGAAATGTATACCATTTTCTGGCCCATATATACCATAAAGAACAATGATTTATTCCTTAACCTTAAAGATTAGGGAAATAAAAATTCTTTCTCTAATTAAGAATATCAACAATAATATCTACATTTACTGAGAAGCATTCTACCATTTGAAATCTCATTTCTTTCTCCTATTAAATCACAAATTAGATATTATATGCCTATTATACAAATCAAGAATCCAAAAGAGGTAAAATGACTTGTCTATGGTTATTCAGTTAGTATCAGATTGAGATTGAAATCTGGGCCTGGGGTATTTTTATAATGCTACACTATATTGACTATATAAACTGGTTACTATCACAGCAATTTTAAACAACTTGAGTCATTTTTAAATCAGGCTAGTGAGATTCAACTAACATTTATTGAGCACCAGCTATAAACTAGGTCTAGTGCTAAGTGCTCAGGGTTGCTCAAAGATAATGTTTTTCTAAATGAAATGCAAGCACAGCAGAACTTTCTTTGCTACTTTTTATACACCTTAAGTTTATGCAATTTTATTTTCTAACTGCAGTAAATAACGTTGCAGCTGTCACTTTTATATCTCAGCTTTTCAATGCCTGCCCACTTTGAATCTTATAGTGGTTATTTTCTATTTTAATGAACTGTTTTTATAAAGCTGGGAGCTATCTTTTTCCCTTTCCCCCTCAGTTTTTAGGTACCTCAGCAATGATCCAGAAGTTTCTGAAGGTAAAGTCTACTGATATACTCAATAAATAACACAGGGTAGAGATCCATGTGTTCATGACTGCCAATCTTTACATATAAGGTGTCAAATTAGATTTTCCTCATACATACTAAGCAATAAAGTTAGACACACTAGTTTTGAAAAATGAAAAAAAAAAGAGGGAGAGACATTTATAAGAAAGATTTTTACCAAGAATGATTCAAAGTCATTTTTTTTTCTTGGCATTAACAGACATCATCTGCTGTTCAGTTTCTCCCCTACTCTCTCACCTCAGTTGCTCTAACCCATTAGAGAATGCCTTTGTAATTCCAAATTAAGGAGTACTTAGTGAAACGGAGATATTACCTTTGCCAGGTGTTTAGGACAAAATCTAATCTTCAGTAAAAGTCAGCAAAAACTTTCTTTCAATCAGTGTTAGTCCTCTCTCTGTTCAATATTCATGGATTTTGTGTTCAATGAAGAATCATTCAGAGACCAGTTTACATGCTGTATTATGTTAGACAAAATCAAGAGAACAATTAAGAATTGAGTATTTTGGAAGATAGGTTGAAATAAAACAAGATTTTAGGATAGGGACTAAAGTGAACTTACCAATTTTCCATTGTTTTGCAGGTGTGGCCAGTATTGGGCTGACATTCCACAGATCTTTTGCTTGGAACGTGGGTTCTTGGTGACCACATATGGGTTATGAAAGTAGAGCCATGTAGTATCTATATGGCCTCTGAAACTGTGTATTCTAGGCTTACATGAAAACAAATTACTACCTAATACTAAAAAAAAAAAACATGCTAAAACAATCTAGGTAACAGTCATAGAAAACAAATGCATTCAGGAAATTTAAAAGGTCATGTGTTAGAAAGGATTGCTGGTTGGTTTAGTCCTATATCTATAAAAACTATGAAAAGTAAGTAGACGATTTTTCCAAATAATTCCAACAAATGAGCACAGGTAAAATGTACTTCCAATATTTTGCCCAAGTAATATTGGTGAGTTAAATAAGGACAACCTTCTGAACACCAAACACCATTTTTTTGATTTGTGTTGTTTTGTTTTCATGACTTTTGGCATAATTTACCTATGAGTAGGTAAGAAACAATGAATATTGAAGGTTTGAAAGACCAGAAGCAATGATTGAAATAAAGGTTAGGTGCTTTTTAAAGCAGCTGGGAGTTTTGTACTTCCCTCATAATTGTGGCAATCATAAGAAAGTTTAAAATGAGAGAATGAGAAGAGATCATGCTGAAAGAGGTCTGTTTCTTTATTACTGCTTAGTATTCCTGGTGATATTTTGTCCAGAAGTGATTCTTTTCTATCAAAACTTAGCGTGTCTGGATAAGAAGTCCCACAAGATGTCCCGAGAAAATAATCATTAGAATTTGACATCTTGTATAATTGGCAAGACATGGGGGTCAGAGGAAGTTCAGACTTGTCAGTAAGCTTAGTGCTCATTTAGAGCAAAATATAAGACAGAATGTGGTGATCAGTAATGTTGAGGCTCCTGGTCATGTGGTCAAAGATTAGAAACTTCAGAGGATTAGAGAGCGTGAGGCCTATCCTTAGAAGCAGATGAGAGTGAAAAAGAGCTTATTTGCAAGATGATGTAGATTATCTTCTGTTCTCTTTCTTACCTTAACAAATGACTTTAAACCAGCTCATGTATAAAAATTCTCTGACTCCTATGCAAAGCTTGTCACTCCGTTCCT
Source organism: Eumetopias jubatus (assembly GCF_037043125.1). Taxonomy (NCBI): domain Eukaryota; kingdom Metazoa; phylum Chordata; class Mammalia; order Carnivora; family Otariidae; genus Eumetopias; species Eumetopias jubatus. The sequence continues at coordinate 81,378,252 of NW_028274819.1, read as the reverse complement.
TCTTATAGGACTCTTTTCTTTCCCCTTCCTCCTTATTCCTTTCTTCCTCTTTCTCTTTTTTCCCCCTTTCTTCCTTCCTTTTCCTTCTTTTCTTCTTCCCTGCTCTGCCCTTTCCTTCTCTTTCTTTCTACCTTCCTTTCACAAATATTTATTAATATTTGTCAGGAACTGTAGTGTGTCAGGAACTAAGTAGATCCGGGGAATACAGTAATGAATAAAATAAAAACAATCTGGCAATTGATGATGGAAGGCAGTATAATAATTTTAAATGTTCATTTTGAAATTAGTCTGCCTGGACTCTACTCACTATTCCACTTATTAGGGTGACATTCAACAAGTCCTAAACCTCCCTAAGCCTTAGTTTCTTTATTTGCAAATTGGAACTAAAAATAGTATTCCTCTCATTGTTTTTATATGATATGCTAAATGGATAAAGTGAAATAATTCATATAAGGACAGGTCCTGGCATGTAAGAAAACCTTAATAAATGCTAGTTGTTTTTTTTATTATTAATGGGGCTTATGATCAGAGTAAAATGTGCTGCTCATACTTCTGTAACAGCACTTCTTATATTATATTGTAAAAAGACATGTTCTTCTATGTCAGGGACACAAGTTGTTCATGGCTAACTGGTTCCTAGTATAGTGCCTGCCACATATTATGTGCTCTATAAATGTTTGATGAATCAGTGTTGAATGAATGAATGGAAAGTGAGCAAGGTTAAAGCTAAGCAACCTGTCCAAAGTTACAGACCAGTAAGAGCTTGGGAGATGTGAAATGGTCTGTCTGACTTCAAAGTCCATGCTTTCCTTTTATACATCATTTCTTGCCTCTTTCCACCTACTGTGATTTGGTAATTACACCCATCATGCCATTGAATTTACGCTTGCCTAAGTCATCAACTACTTTCAAAGTGCTTAACTTAATGGTAGATATTGGTTCTTATTTTACTTACACTTGACACTGCTGCCTACTTTGTCTTTCCTGAAATTCTCTTTTCTCTTTGTCCCTTTGACTTGATTTCCTTGCTCTCTTCCTAGTAGCTTGCTGTCTCCAGGAGCCACTTCCCAATCTTTGTATATTTCTCTCCTCTTCAACTTTAGTTTTTCTTGAGGTTCTAGCCTGAGTGTTTTTCTCTTCTTATTCTTTACATACTACCTCTGTACTTTCATTGCTATCTGATTGTGCTCAAATCTACATCTCAACTTTGGTGTTTCTCTCCTAGCTCCATAACCACAAATCTATTTGCTTACAGAATATTTCTCTTTGGAGAGCCTTATCTTAAATGCTGTTCCTTTACCACCAATCCACTTCTCTTCTTACTTTCCTGACTACATGAAAATCATGATCATTCATTAGGGTGGCCACATAATTTATCTAAACCAGGACAATTTTGAGAGTGAAAGGGTTTCACTAATAATTACTCTGTCACTCCTAGTTTAACTTGGAACTGTCTTGGTCCAACCAGAATGCATGGTCTCACTGCCATTGATCCCTCAATTAAGCAACACAATTGGCATTCCTTCTTGACTCTTCCTTCTCATTTTTCATAGACAGTGAGCTACCAAGTTCTATAGATTCTGTCTCCTTCTTATTTTTTGAATATGTACACTCTTTTTAATCTCCATGATCATTTCCTTTTTCAGACTTTTCTTATTTCTTGTGAAGACTACTGCTATAACTTCCTGCTTGGTCTATTAGCAACCACTGGTCTCACTCTCCTCTAAAACACCCTCTGTGGTTTTCAGAATGATCTTAAGCTCTCTGCCATGGCATTAGAAGGCACTTAGACCCAATCCCATCTCTCACTTCTCCCTCTTGCATACTTAGCACCGTCCTGGCATATAGCAGGCACCCACTAAACAATGAATAAAAACAGTACTTAAAACATAACTCACACACCAAGAACTTATCTCAATAAGTTTGTGTAAATGTGAAGTGATAGTAAATGTCATTTTTATATTAAGATGGATATGTAAGAAAAATAGCTTAGTCTGTGGAACAAAATACATAGTGAAATGTGATCACCTTACAGTTTATGACTCAAAAATATGTATAATATAAAATCCAGCTGATTAGAATTTTTCTCAAAATGGAAGTGAAGTCAGCGTACTTGCTTCAAAATAGCAAAATGTTCCTATCAAGAAACCTGCAGAAGTCTGTCAATTGACAGAAATTATCAGTGACTAAAGGAAAACTTGGCATCTAGCAGTTCTCAATATTTGTTGAGTGAATAAAATACACAACTTAGTCTCCATCAGTTGGTTGTCTGTATACAATGACAATTTAATTGTTCGTTTTGTTTCAATCATTTCTATCAATCAAATCACTTCAGTCAACTATCACTTCAGTGAACCAAACTAAATGTGGTGCACAGAATCCAAACACACGATTAACCAAAAAAAAAAAAAAAGAAATGTTAATGTCAAACAATTCTAAGCTAGAAAAATAAGTCATTGGTGTAAGTTATTTAAATAATCATCCAATACTAGTGATAGTAGTGATCTAAAATTTCCACAGTGTTGTAGGATATTTCAATAAGACACTGCATGAATAAGATTAGGTTTTCTTTAAGAAGGAAAATATTTTATATATGTATTTTAAAGATATTTTAATGTTACAAAAACAAATATATTAATTGAATAACCTCCATTCTGCTCTAAAACATAAATTAATTGCAAATTCATTTACTATTACTATTAAGATTAAAATTACACTGAAAACATTTGTCATTGTCCTGTGATCCCCAAATGTTGGCAAACTCAGCTTTGCTTTTGTGACTAATGGCTCTTTCTCTTTCCACTAGAAACTTTTTTTTTTAAATAAAGACTCTTTTGAGTCCAACACATTACTCCACTATATGAAGGCTTGTGCAATCTCCAAGTACAAGTTCATTGTGTAATGGTGAAAAAGAAAAACTATGCAAACTCTATCTTCCAAAAGATACTTGTGTTAAATACTTGTACATTTTAAAGCTTGAAACTTTCAGAAGTGGCCAGTTGCTAAACTAGGCCAGTGCTAAGATAAGCATTTATTTCCGTTTGGAATCTACATGGTTCACAAGTGTAGTTCTATGAGAGATATAAAGATAGAGCACATTAACACATTAATACTGCTTAATTCTCAAATCAGATTCTCAAAATGGAAATATGTTCAAGGTTTTCACCTAGCTTGAATTTCCCTTTGTATTGGGAAAGTTCTAGTACTTGTATCCTTCCAAGGGCAAAAAGTGGAGACTCTTAAACTTTCCTCTCTTGCTCGTTGAGAATCACTGAAAATTATGCTTTAGACAGAATTTATTCAAAGGTCCTAAACTGGTTTCCATCAGACAGTAATTGATGTCTATAGGTTAATTTGAAAACAAATCAAAACAAACAGGTTACACTTCACAAGTAGCTAAAATATAAAGTCTCTGCGGTTGGCTAGATTAAATCACTTAGTTTGGTAACACCAGCTACCACATGATGGTAAGAGGTTTTGGTGGAAATTAAAATAGAAATATGAATTAATGATTAACACAATAAACAAAATCCTCCAAAATGGCGTAGAATAATTAAAAGATAATTCCTTTAAAAAGCTAATAAAACCTCTGAAGAGGTTGTAATGTGCTAATTTTACAGATGAGAAAACAGATTTAGACAACTTTGTTGTAACTGAAAAAAAAAGGTATTTTAGTATCCTTTGCTAAAGTCTTTTCTTCTTGTAGAGCAATACATAATTTAATAGCCATGGCAGGCTGGCTTCACGGCTGTGCTACCTGCTAAGTCACTCAGAGAGGGTCCCTACCTTAGAAGGTCCCCATACTGGATATGTTCTGAGCTCCAGATTCTTTTAATTCCAGTTGCTAAAACACATGGCTTTGTCCATTCTTGCTCTTTAATTTGCCTCAAATTTTTAGTTAGATAAGCATTATATTCTTGGGGGAGGAGGAAGAGAGGACACTTTTTTTATGGCCCATCTTCAGAGTTCCCAATGGCATAAATTAAATGTAATTTTATTAGAGGCATAAACAATAAAAACAAGAAATTTTACTGGTGAGAAAGATATACTTGAACAGGGGAAGTTAACTGCTTACCAATATCAATCTTAACTTAAGAATCAATGAAAAATATTAACCCTCTTCTTAGGAAAAGTCAGTGTATCAAAGAAATTGAAAGCAAAATAAAAATATTTTATATTCAAAATGCATTAGTAGATGAAAATGAGACATGATCACCCATCATTGATGAGACACATTTAGGTAATGTAACTTTTAAAAACTTATCAGGTACAAATTATTCTTCTACATAATTTGCTTTCTTTCCTTTTAAAAATCACTGTATATTAACAGACAGAAATATGGATGCTTATTATTTTTGACTTCTAGTTCAAAATAAAAAAATTGTGCATAAAAAAATGAAGGTCTCCATACTTGGATTAATGCTCTGCTATCATTGTCTTTAAATTCTTATGAAGTTTTGACCAAGGGGCTCTGCATTTTTAGTTTGCACTGGTTCCCACAAATTATGTAGTCCTATAGCTATTCCAATGTTGTCTCCTAGTATTGCATTATTTCTCCTAAAAGACTGAAAGTTTCCAGGGAGCTTTACTTTTTTAGGGTTTCTCATGCCATTCCCAAAGATGCCTCTCACACTTGAGGCCATAAGTCCCCACAGAGGGCTGAGACTTTGGTGCCTTCATCTTTCCATCTATGTGCCTAGCTCAGAGCTTGATACAGAGCAGGTACCAAATGAATGTGTGAGTAAATGAATACCAGATTATCAATACATACCTGTTGACTTATTTAATTAACAAAACAGTCAAACTTTTAGTAGTTTTAGATTTGCAGTGAAAGGTGACTAGGTGGGTTGGGAGAGATTCAAAGTAAAATATTAGAGGAAAAATCTTTCCTGAAAAGAATAAATAGAACTGGATTGATGGAAAGTTTAAAGCAAATAAAGTTGAAAGACAGGTTGAACACCAAGTTGAATAAGAAGGGGTGAGTGGTTAAAAAACAGTGAGATATCTCTCAACAAATTACATCCTAGGGTGGAGTCTTTCCTCTCAAATTCAATTTATTAAACATCAGATTCATTCTGTAAGTTGTAACACAGGAAATGAAAATTGTTGTCCAAGTTTTGAGAAAGGAGAGCATATAAGGTATGCATTCAGGAGGAGCCAAAGGATTATTGATTATTCTTTGACTATTCTAAGAGTTCTTGACCTACTGTTTTGTATTAATAAACAGAATAATATGAATATAAAATCTGAATGAAGAAGTGAATTTTTAAACTCTTTTTTCTGCCTCTTGGCAGAATAAACAGAACTTATGTTCTGGTCCCAGTTACCACAGCTCAGCTAAACACATTTTATTCTTTAAACCAAGATAGTTTTCTACTCTTATATTGGCTTGGGAAAACATAATTCTAACATTCATTTTTGCAAAATAAAGTAACAAAAAACTAACACTCCTTTCTCTGGAGTCTTTAATATTGTGTTTGATCATCTCTCAAATTGCTTGGGAGTTATCAGTTCTTTACAAATCGTGTACTCTCCCATGTTACCTCTTCATGATCAATGTCTTGTGCCCTGGATAACATAATACAGTTCTATCTATCTGTAAAGAGTTTCCCTATAGCATTGTTTAGTCTTACTTTCTGTTTTGTTGCTATACCACACTTGAATAAGTGACTTAAATTGTGTACAGATGTCCAGGTGTGGCTTTAACTTCCTTTTGTATTTCAGCAGAATAATTTATTTTAACACATTCATTACTTCTATTATGGCTCTCCAAATTACTTGTGGTGCTGCAATAATGCTGATTCACTGAATATTAAATATGTGAAAGCAAGTGATTTTATGCTTCAGATGATTATTTATGGGAAAATTCAATTTTTGGAGGATGATAAAAATAGTAGAAAAGAGGCAAATAAAAGAACTGACATTCACAAGCAAAATGAAGCAACAGTGGAAACAAGCATTTGGGGGAAATATAGCTTTAAAGTAGTTACGAACACTCAGATTCTAAGCAGGCAATGATGAGGTCTTAGGGCTACACACCTGAGCTCCAATTTGATGTCCTTATGAGGCCTGGAGAAAAATTTTAGGACTTGGTAAGATGCTAAGCAAAGTGAACTGCTGAGATAATCCAATGATGGCATTCCATAGGAAGATGTATGATGGAATTGTCTTTGCTGTTCCCATTTTTATGTGACACATACTTGAATAAATGCACTTTAAGGATTCTGCTGCTGGAATTGTAGCCATCATTAGAAAAACTCTATTTAAAATGCTGAACTTTGGTCCTGTGTCCTGTACTATTAGAATTCCCCAAGTTTACAAATCAATGAATGGGAATGGGAGAAAGAATGGCAGGGTAAAACTATTTTGAGTTTTATTTCACAAGCCAACCTGGAAAACAGCAATAGTCAAATATCCAAGTTCCTTCAATTTTCAGGAGCTGTTAACAAAAGTAGTAAAAATAAAAAAATAGAGGAACCAAAACCCCTAGTTAAGTTTTTAAATCTGTTTAAGACCTACCAGGCAGAAGAGGCAAGCTATTTTTACTAATTTGAGGTAAGTAAAGCAACTATATAATAGAACATTGGTGACTTGACCAAACTCACTTTGAATGAAAGCTTAAGTTGAATGTTGCATGAATATTCAGACAATAGCAACCTGTTTGAAATTTCTTTTGAGTGTAATTTCAACATTTATGCATTTTATTTTCTCCTAGGCATAAAGCCAAAGGCTAAAAGAGCAGAACACAAAAAAGTTGAACCTGAATTATGTTCTAAACCCTGTTGAGTTTAATTTTACTTACAAAGCAGAATGTTGGTTTAAATTTGCCCCTCACAACCCTGTAAAGACACCTAGTTTCTTGTTATCAACCTCTAAATTGTGTTATTCATTTGGAAAGCTTCAATTTTAGGAGCATCATTTTAAATTACTAGGCAAGTGCTACACAATAAATACACATAATCTAAAACAGACCACAGCAAGAGAAGAAAGCAATTTTCCATAAATTTGACTGCAATATGGAGCTGCAATTCCATGAGCCTTATAACTTCAAAAGACATAAAGGAAAAATTTAAATGAAATATCATGAGAGGACGAGCACTTTAAAAGGTTGATGTTTTGTAAAAGGGTGATACAGATACACATTCTTGATATAAATTTGGAGAAAAGTTCAAATAACCTTTTGAACAGGAACACACCAAAAAAATGACAAAGTGCCACTCACTCAGATACACACTTGTTTCAAAACAATATTTTACTTGGATCAATGATGGATGCACTACCAAAAATCAATAAACCTTTCATAATACATACAACTAAAACAAAGAGATGATGAAGCTTACTATATGCCTTATGTTTCCTACTCAAGATTTTTATAATATTAATGAATTCTTAAAAGTCATGATTGGAAAACACTTCAAGTAGATAAAAGACAAGTAAATCTAAAATATAAGTTTTTGCTATGGATTGTGAATTTTTATTTGCAGAGATCATGCAAAGAGTCTTAGCATACAATACTCACATCACTCAAAATGTAATTGTTTAAAAACAAAAAAGGAGAGGCACTAGGTGAGATTCTGTTAGTGTTCTACTTCTTGTCTTGAACTTAGTTTCATGGTGTATTCATATTTGATTTTTCATTGAGGTATACACCTGTACACAAATAATTTGTGGAATTTTCTGTAGGTATATTGTATCTCAAACTAAAAGACAGAAGAGAAAAGAAGGAAGAGAGAGAGAGAAGAAGGGGGAAGGAAGAAAGAAAGGAAGGAAGGAAGGGAGGAAGGGAGGAAGGGAGGAGATAGAGAGAAAGAATATGCATGCTAGGAGCTGCATTTCCCACACTGTGGAATAATGTGCTAAAAGAAATTAGCGCTGTAGTCATTTACTTAATTCAAATAAGATGTAACTTTATAGGGTTGCAGAATTCGGCAGCCCAGTTCATAGTGGAAACCACTTAACTGTCATTTATGCACAGACTCTGTTTGACATTTTCAGACTTAAAAAACCCCTGTCACTGAACAGTGGCAAATGCCACCATATTAGGCATTCAGTTTTCCTGTTTTGGGAAGCAGAATTTAGAAGTTAGTGGAGGAAAAAAAAAATGCCTAAGGGTTCCACTAGCTTTGCATTTGTAAAACACATCTACACACAAACAAATTTTATCTCTTAGTCCAAGTATCTGTGGCTCCACTGTTTAAAATTTCTGTTTGGCATTAAGTTGGTGAAACACTAAGTGACCCCTTACTACTAAAGGTGTTTTAGACCCTGAAGTTGGATCTATAGGTTTTGTCTGTTACTAAGAAGCAGTTTTCCATGTGATCTTTTCAAAGGCAAAAGGTTAAGCAAAAATGACATATATTATAAAATTGAAAGTAAAATGCACAGTACTAATGTGCTCAAAGTCCATGCATTTAAATTCCTTTGTATGATAATTTATGGTGATCATGTCTTCAGACTGCACTATTAGCATACTCACCCCTAACCAGAAGTTCTGCCTCATCTGACACACTGTCTGCTGTGGTCTGTACCCTGCAGCCATATCTCCCAGCATGCATCAGAAGGATGTTCCTGATCATTAAATCTGCAGAGGATGCTTGCTGAAAGAGGGATGAAGTGCCAGTTTAAAATGTTGCAAATCTGCCTAGTTCAAGGTGGTTTAAGGGGAATTTTGTACATTCAGTTATAGGGCCCATTTTTGTCCTTACAATTTATATGACAACAATACAGAAATCAAACAAGCCCTATTTTAAGGAACACATGGAAGTTATGTTTTCAACGATTGCTAATAAAGAGTTTGAACATTAAATATTTCATATCATGATTTAGCAGCTACAATATTTAAGAAATATTTAAATATGCATAAACATTCATATATTTAAAGTATAGGAAAAATAATCAGTGAGCCAAAATTATCATTTTGACATTCAGAGACAGGCCTATATTGTGGCAAGACAATAGTTTTGAAAGGAATAGCAACGTGTGGAAATTAATTATGAGAAGATAGCAGTCAAAAGATTATCTTGTGCAGCTTTATTGAATGATTGTTTTTGTAAGTACACCGTAGGCAACAGAGTGAGGGTGCTTAGGTGAAAGACTTCTGGTCCCAAAGCCATGTGTCTTTACATAACGAAGATTTATTCCTCCCATAACCATCACCATCAGGGAGTAGAGTCAGCCTGTATTTCTGCTTATCAGTGTAGTTATGAAACACAAAGGAGTTTCGAAACACTTGATTCTTGTTGGGAGCATGATGATTAGAACATAGTTGAACAACTGCAGTTAAGGACATCAATAGGTATCTTTTAGATGAATCAGTTCATGGGATTAGTGATGATCCTACACATTAGAATGACAGGTACAGACTTTCATTACTTAATCTTGGCTTTCATTTATCCTATCAGAAGATTTGTGTGTGTGTGGGTGGGTGGGTGAGTGTGTGGGTGTGTGTGAACATCCAAAGATCTGGAATTCACAACTCATAAGGTATTTTTTCAGATAACAACATAGCAAAACTCCAATACACTCTTCAGTTTTCATGTTGCAATCAAAAACAATTGGCTGAAATGAGTGTAGATGCATATAGCTTGAAATGATATATTCAAAGAACTCAACAGTTCTCTTTAACAGTAGTTGAGTATATGAAAGGATGTTTAATGCAAGCCAAAGAGAAGCACTTCAGATTAGAGATCTTTTATTTTTTGATGGAATAGGTGAATTACCTTTAAAAAAAAGTGTATTTGTCCTTAGAGGGCAGTATCCCAATAATTATTTGAGTTTAGTTGCTTGCCTTTATTTTGATATAGACCAATGGGTTGTATAAAAACCATAAAAGCAAGAAGAATTTCTAGAAAATCTTTGGATTCTTTTTTCTTTCCTTAACATTCATTGAAAGTGTGTGAAGTCATTGGAAGTTTTTACCTGTAAAATTATGTGTATTTATTTAAATGAAATGCTTAACTGTATACTATGTTTTAAAACACTTCTTTCTGGTATTTCATTTCTGTTTTTTTTTTCCCCTTTCTATTGGTCTTATGATAGGAATTTCTAAAGGTATTGAAGTTTTCTCTCATGAAATAATTGTTAAGTCATAGTCTGATTTAGTCATTTACAAGGGAGTGCTTCATGGTAAGAGTGCATTAAAATGTCATAACAATTATTTCAAAGAATGTGATATTTGTCCAGAGAATGTCCTATGCTGTTAATTTCCTTAGGATAAATTGGTACTCTTAAATTTCATTTTCTTATCTATACTGGCCTGTTTACTTCTTTCAAATCTGAAAAGGAAATTTATACTTTAAAACTCTTTGATTTAATATGGGTAAACAAAAGCAAATTATAAACATTATAAGTTATAATTCAGTTTCAAATCAACATAATTTAATACTTATAAATAAGTTTTGATATTTTTATCACTTTATATAGTATGGTCCATCTTAGGTACAAAAATTTCTTTTTCCCCTTGGATTTCAAAGAAGCTCTCCTAATAGGGTACTCAAATTAATCAGGAATCAATATGCACACTCTGAACCCAGAATAGGGCCTATGTCGAATGGAAAAGCCAAGGATAGGTCCAGAAAATCATAAGGGATTTTATTACTTCCAGAAATATGCTTCTGGAACACTATGCTTGTTATTTTTTATTTTGTTGTTTTTTTATTTGCTTGTCTATTTTCTAGTATCACAAACTGATTGGTGGTAGTTTAACAGTGGAAAAAGTAAAGACTAAAAGTCATTTTTCAGCCTCACATTTTTGAAAAATTATTTTATAAAATTGCATTCTTGTGATTAAATAATTGATTGTCTATTTTCCAGAAACTTTTCTTCCCAAATTATTGATTTCTTTTTGTCCTGGATAAAAGTCCTCAAACCTTTGTCCTTTCTGTTGAATTATAGTAAAAGAAAAACTTAATGAGATTAAGATGAGTCTTCACTAAAAATTACATAAAGATTAGAGGAATTCAGGAGGGTGAGGTATAGATTATCTTTCCTATGTTGTCCTTTACTTGGTTCCTGCAATTAATAGTATGCAATACTTTATTATACTGGCTGAAGCTCCATCAACATCTATCAGGAATAAAAAGTCTATTATTGTATTTCTATCAATGTCAAGACTATTTGAGGAGTTGAAATAGTCTCATTTTGGGCTCATTCCTTCTCTTTTGGATTATACCTACATTATATTTTTACAGTTCTAAACAGGGAAGATTAAAAGTAAAATGAATGGATTGTGAACACTAAACCTAAATTACCCATTCAGTAGATTTACTGATCTTTCAAGAGAAGTAATGAGAAGAATTCATGGGGGATCCCATTATACTTAATCTCAGTCCACAGTATGCAGTTCCTGAGAGAACCTCCACAATTTAGTGCACTTTTAATGAAATGGTTACTTACAGCAGATGCTTGCTTTCTTAAGCTTAAACCTCATTTTCACTTTTTCTCTCTTAGGAGTTATTCTCTCTTTTCTTGTTCTGTTTGACACTTACTTTATATCCTGTCTTTTCTTTGCTGCTTTTTCTGGCTTTATGAATAAACTGTGTTACATGTTGTTTCAAATGAACTTCCCCACAACCAGTACTTAACATAATGCTCCAAGCATTGTGCACCTAGCATTGTGCATGCCACATAGCGGGAGCTCAATAAATATTTGTTGAATGGCTGAATAAATGAAGACTCTTTAAGAAAGAGGCTGTTACACTTGTTTTGGGCATAGCATAATGCATAGACTAGTCAAATTGCTATAGTGTACACCTGAAACTAATGCAACATTGTATATCAACTATAATAAAAAAGAACAAAGAAAGAGGCTGTATGTTTACTCTCTGTGAGAGCAGCAACATGGCTAAATCATTTACATTTCTTGTTCACATAGTCTCACTAGAGCAGTTGCTCGATTATTGTAATTTTTATTTATGGCTTTGAAATAATACAGGAACTGTCATCCCTCCACTCAAATCCAAATCTTTATTGGCTTTCACTTTGACTAAATGTCCTCATCCCACATAAGACTGCTAGTTAAGACTTCCTAAAAATGGAAGCACATATAACTTTGCCGTTCAAAGTGTGTGCTGTCTCCTATTACCTTGTGGATTAAGTCCAATCTCCTCACTTCAACACAGAAGGCTCCTCAGAACATGATGCCACCTCCTATGACAGAGTCCTGTGCTTCTACAGCTTTACTCTCACCTTTCCTCATCCATGGGACTACTTCCCATAATTCTGCCTGTTGTTCTGTTGCAGATGCTCTTTCTCCTTTCTTTGCCTGAGAAGATACTTTTAGACAGCTCAAAGGCCTTCTCTTTGGTAAAGTCTTTCTGGACTTTCTGGGCTAGACTTCATTTGTTCTGACACTGTTTAATTATGCTCATTCTCTGAACTAGCACTTGATGTTCTTGGAAGTCACCCCCAAGGTCTACTATGGACAGTCCCAGAGCTGAGCTTAGTGCTAATGTAGCCAATGATCACTGGGTGAGCTGATGAGTGCATGAAATGACTTGTTTCCTTCCTTCTCTGTGCCTAACATACCTCCTCATTCACCTCATTTTTTTCTTTCAAAAAAATTAGGATGGGAAATAAGAAAAAATCATGGAAAAAGCGGAAAAAAGGTCCTTAAAGAGTATATACAGGTTTCAGGAAGACACAGAATTGTGTGAATTCTTGCTCTACCACTTATTAAATTTTTAACTTGGGAAAATTAGTCTATCATGCAAAACTTCTCTCATAGCTGCAATATGATAATGCAAGTAAAGTCCATAATAATGTCCGGTACATAGTGAATGTTTGATAAATGCTATCCGTTAAAGGGCACTATAATCACACTCTTAGCCAAGACAAATCTTTCTTTAATTGGTATTCACTCCTTTGACAAATGCCTATCAATGTTTTACATAGATATAGTAGGTTTTCTGATAAGTGCTTAGTTTTATTTTATATATATATATATATATATATATATATATATATATATATATATATACACTCTTACTCTCCTATAAGGAAACTACTGCACTCAGAATTAGAAGACCTGAATTCTAGCCTTAGTTTAGTGACTTCCTAGCCCTGCAACTCTGGGAAAGTCACTTTATTGGGATAATAACTGCACTATCTCTTTCATGAGGGAAATCAAGTGAAACAAAGTACATACATACATGAACTATTGGGAAATTCTTCAAAAGTGTAAAATATTCTTAAAGCTTTTTTTTTTAAAGCAGGATTTAGCAGAATGCTGTGCACATACTAAGCACTCTGAGAATGTTTGTGCGGAATGAATCATCCAAACAACAAGATAGCTTAAATTGAGTATTCTTGTAAATAGGACTCACGCTGAATGACTCAGTGAGAAGCCTGCTGGGGATGGCTGTTTCTGTGCCCTCATTTAGGGTTTATTTAACTTTCTCAAGAAGCTCACATAGGGCATTTCCAGCATCCTTAGCCCCTAACAGACATACAAAGCATTCTTCTCTACAAAGCAAAAGTAACATAGCATATAAATTCTGTGAGGCGTGATTTTAAAAATTTTTTCTAACATAAAAAAACTAGGTATCAGCTATGAGACATGGATTATTAGATATGATTAATATTATTGACATAAACTCTTGAATACTTAAAAGATTTCCCTGGTACAGTATTTTTTTTCCCCAGAGGATGATTTGTTTCAAGTACCTTACCATGATAAGGAAATAACATACATATACATTATTTTTCCAACTGTTTTTTTTTCCTTAAACCTTTATATAAAAGGATTTACATTCGTGATGGCATGGGTTTTAATATATTTTTAAAGAAAGCTGATATTAACTTGCATGCCTAAGTAATTGGACATACTCTCTGAAATAGAAAAATTAATTGCTACTAATGAAAAAATACTAGACAAAATACTATTTGACAAAAACATTTATGTCTATAATGATGAAATAGTAAATGCATGCAACAATGCACTGAAGACTAAAAATAGGTAAAAATCGCTCTCATATCCCATTACTAGGACCTTGGTATTTAATTTCCAACACATATTCTAATAACATACTTTTAAGTACACAGAAAAATGCAGAAAAAGCTTTACTTGATGATGTAGGTTAAAGAGGAACGAGTTGGTAACTCTTTGATGAACTCAGAATAGCCAGATATCCAAGCTGGATCACTTAGTATTATAAGCACAAAGTCATGAATTCATGGGATCAGTCCACTATCTTGGTTAAAATGAAGATTAGGCATTAGGAAGCAGGTCAAAGCAAGAATATACAGGAAAAGTTAAAATTAAATTTTAGTATAACAAATTTAAAAAAAATGTTAAGTCATACTTATTTCTTCAATTACAAAATTGGATATATGAAGAATAATGAATGAATGACAAAATGCTATGTGCATCACAATAGTGTTCCTCCTTTCCCAAGTAGATATATGGGACTAGAGAATGTAATATCTAACATGTCAGTCGATGTCAGACTTAGGTGGTATGTTTGTTCCCTAATTCTTAAAAAATGTCTCTGATCTGAACACATGTGCATTGACTCTCTTTTCCCTAGTGGTAGGTAATGTGCATTCCTTTATCTAAGATTAACATAAATGGGGCGCCTGGGTGGCTCAGTTGGTTAAGCAACTGCCGTCAGCTCAGGCCATGATCCTGGAGTGCCAGGATCAAGTCCCACGTTGGGCTCCCTGCTCAGCGGGGAATCTGTTTCTCCCTTTGACCCTCCCCCCTTCATGCTCACTCTCTCTCAAATAAATAAATAAATAAATAAATAAATAAATAAATAAATCTTTAAAAAAAGATTAACATAAATGATCAAGATAAAAGGGTTCTGCTATAGACTGTATGTGTACCCCATCACCCCACTCCCAATTCACATATTGAAATTTAATCCCCAATGTGATGTATTTGGAGGTAAGGTGTTTGGGATGTATAGTATGAATGGGAGTAGTGCCTTTATAAAAGAGACCCCAGAGAGTTCTTTTACCCCTTCGATCATGTGAGGACATAGTAAAAGTTGGCCGTCTGTCACCAGACACTAAATCTGTCGGTGCCTCCAGAACTGTGAGAAATAAATTTCTGTTTTGTATAAACCACCCATTCTAAGGTATTCTGTTACAGCACTCTTGACAGACTAAGACAAGCTCTAAATGCCTATAGTGTCATTTCTATACTAATCTAGTGCCTCTAAGTTAAAATAGGCATGAAACAGACAAGGTCATATAGTTTATCAGTCTATACTTTCTTGAACTTACTCGTAACTCCTTCCTAACTGTTGCTAAAGTTTATCTTATATACCTGCTAAGAATATCTGATATAGTCTCCTTTTATTGTTTATGCAATAATCACTAATTAATTCAACAGCTATTTATTTCTTGGGCTATGCTAAACTTTGGGTTATACATATATAGACTCTGCACTTGAATATCTAGTTTAATCCAGGTTTGATGGAAAAAACATAAGAAGAGATTATGGAGTAGCTTTCCTCATATCTGCAGCTAGGTTTGGAATAAATGTGAATGAGAGAAATGAGTGTGTTAAGCAAAATACTCAGGATCCAAAGAAAGATATTTACTCTTTCGTGTTCTTCATTTAGTTATAACAATCATCCCATGAACATTGACTTCTAAATTTAGGTTTCTAATAGTAGCTTTCAAGCCACCTTCTTATATCCTCCATGTTATCCCCTGTCTGTTTCTCACCATTACCCATCTAACGTGCCATTGCTAGATTCATCCTTCTTTAAAACTGATTTTATTTACAATTGCAAAATGTTCACTGGCTATCTTTACTTACTGCCTACAAGGTGACCCAACTTCTTAAACAGTATTTAAGGCTGGACTCAACCTACCTTGTCTCTTACTATAGTGGAAAATATACTCTTTGCACCTTTCCTCAAGTGGTTCCTCAGTGACCTACCAAAGTCTCCAAATTCTGTCTCATATGTTAAGGGTTTGTTTAAACCTTATTTTTTTTAGAAAGACTTAACTGGCCACTAGGACTGGTTACATAATTTATGAGCCCCATTGTAATATGAAAATACAGGTCTCCTTGTCCAAAAATTATTAAGAATTTCAAAATGGTGTCAGTGGAGCACTACACCAAACACAAGACACTTCTCAGTGTGGGGTCCTCTGTTCTGAACCCTCCAAGCCACACTAATATTGTCTGTGGTCTCCTGGAGCATATGTGCCTATTCTGGGCAATGGTGCTCTTTGGAATAAATATCAAGGAGTTGGCATACATCTCTTTGTAAACTGTAAAATATCTATTTTTCCTTTACTTTAATGTTTGTATCTTTCTTTTTTAAAGTAAACTCCAGGGGGGCCTGGGTGGCTCATTTGGTTGAGCTTTGGCTTTAGTCATGCTCTCAGGGTCATGAGATTGAGCCCCGCATGGGGTTCTGTACTGAGTGTGGAGTCTGCTTGGGATTCTCTCCCTCTCCCCCAACTCCCTTCGCTCATTCTCTCTTTCTCTCAAATACATACAGACATAAATAAATAATAAATAAATAAATAAAATTAAAAAAATAAAAAAATAAAGTAAACTCTACTCCCAATGTGGGGCTCAAACTTACAACCCTGAGAACAAGAGTTGCATGCTCTACATTCTAAGCTACCCAGCTATCCCTGTATTTTCTTTTCTATTCTATATTGACTTGGGGTTTTCTCAATGCATAAAAAAATAGAAATAGAAGATATTACATAAAAAAATAGACATAGAATTTTGCTTTAATACTGGTGAATCAAATTACCTACAAGTCTAAGCAGAATAAGGATTAGTTTTACAGGCAGAATAGTAGAATAAAAGAACTCTTGATGAGAGTCAGGTGCCCAAGTCTTAAAAAAATAGAAATAGAAGATATCACATCTTCTAGCATAAAAAAAATAGAAATAGAAGATATCACATCTTCTATAATAAAAAAATAGAAATAGAAGATATTACATCTTCTAAAATCTTGTGTTAAAAATAGTGATATAAAAAGATAATAATTAAGATAGAGAATAAATGTTTTTCTTTAGAGTAAATTACACCATTGTCTAGTAATGGAATAACCTTAACTATCTTTCACTGAGCTTATGCTTCTTAAATTATTTCTCATTGACGTTACATACAGATGATAGAACTAGTCAGGAAAAACTTTGTTCATTCATGCATTAATATGTGCTTTGTTAACAGTTGGCAATGGCATAACCACTAAGAAATCTCCAGAATAATAAAACTTTATAACAGCTACATATTTTATTTTATGAGAGCTCATGGCACATGCACCATTATAAAATTATTCATTCATTCACTAATCATTTGTTAGAGTATCTATTTTGCCTAAGCAGGAAATTGCAAATATTTGGTACCTTTGAAATTACACCCTTCTTTACTCATAGTTAATATGCCTGAGCTTTGACCCAACCTATTCATTCTTCTCAACACAGAGCTTCAGTTGACTGGAGTTGTTACAAGAGATAAAATCCATCATATCTGAGCTGCACAGGCTATAAGATAAGAGATCAATTATACCTTTGAGAAACTCACAATGCAATATTAGCAGTAGACAACTAGGCATAATGCAATGTGATATGTTGAAGTAGTAAATAGTATTTAAAAAATCATTGCAGGGTGTTTGGGTGGCTAAGTCAGTTGAACATCTGACTCTTGATTTTGGCTCAACTCATGATCTCAGGGTATTGGAATCAAGCCCCTCATCAGGCTCCACATCAGCACAGAATCTGCTTGTCCCTCTCCCTTTGCTGTTCCTCCTGCTCTCACTCTCTCTCTCAAATAAATAAATAAAATCTTTTTTAAAAAATCACCACATAATATATTGATTTAAGTGTGGAAAGACAGTTAAATCATTGGTTAACTTATTCCTATAGCAGTTGAGAAAACTGAGGGCTAAAAGGTGTAGGTGACTTGTTCAAGGGCAAGTTAAGTGAGGAGAAAGAAGAGCCTTGGGCACCTGACTCTCATCAAGAGTTCTTTTATTCTACTATTCTGCCTGTAAACCTAATCCTTATTCTGCTTAGACTTGTAGGTAATTTGAATCACTAGTATTAAAGCAAAATTTGGCAAGTATGTCAAAATATTATAATAAAATGGTTTCAGGTATAGTAACAACCATGAAATTATTAGAAATTAGTTTTCTAAATAAAACACAGAATTATTCTGAGCGCATTCTTTTATGACTGTCTTTCATCTACCATATCTAGATATGAAATGCTATATCTCCCTTTGAAATATCAGAATCACCTTTCTGATAATATACATGACCCATCAACCTCATTTGTTCATGGCATTATTCATCTTTTCTGTGATCATTAATCCAGAATCAAGAGAATCTTCTATAGGTCACCCACAAATTATTAAAAAAAAAAGCCATTGGCAGTTTATGGTGACACGTCTTTAGTTGAAGGAGAATTGACCAAACTTGACTTCCTAACCTAAGTGCATAACTTAGATGGGTCAATATTTTACTGATACATCAATGTTTCTGTTCTCTTTTTTCTAGTCTCATTCTCAGTTTATCCTTTAAGGTCAACACTATTTTGTTACACTATCATATACAGGTTTCCACACTGAATTTTGTTCTGCTACTGATTTTACATTGCAGCATAGTCAATATCTGCATGCAAGTCTAGTCCCATACTGGCTATGGGAAAGAGTGATCAGACAACTCTCTGTGGGATTTCTATTTCTTCCCTGAAATCAGCAAAGCCCAAGCATACAGAATATAGTAGCTCTCATCTCACTCATCAGTTAGGACTAGTATTGATCTGGTATTGTTTTAAAGTCCTAAAGTGCCAGGTATATGGTAGACCACTCTGTGTTTCATTGATTTTCACACAGAACTTTAGGAATGAGTCTGGAATGAGGCCACTTTGTTTGCCTGTCTTTGTTTTACTTGGGTCACTTAGATTCAAGCAATTTATCATCCTGGTTCTCTGGCATGATGGGGGAGGCCAGGGAGGCTAATACTGAGTCAGAAGACTAAACCAGAAGAGATCTACTTGCTCTAATCTACTGCTTCTTTTTCTCTCTTCTCCCTGTCATTGGTTAATGACATATTTGTTTATGATCTTAACTATTACTCCTTCTGGGGCATGGATTCTACCCCTGCCTTTTGATCCCCAACCTCTCTCTACAGTAAAATATCTGCCAATAATTGTAATGGAGGTTCAATGCTTTAATGCTCTATTATGAATTAAATTTAGTATCTTGAGATTCTCTTCACTTCTGCCCTGCTAATGTTTATTCTTTCCTGTAAGTTATCCCTTTTCCTTTTCAGGAAGATATTGCACTAAGAGGTATTTAAAATTTTCACCGAGTCAATGGTGAGACCTATTCTATTTTATTATGGCTAACCATAATACTATACTGTAGCAAATCTTTCACAATCTGTATTATACTACATTGGTTTCTGTGCTTTATGGTGACAACTTTTGCATGTATTGTTGCTCAAAGAACTTATTAGGCCTAGGACTTAGCTTCTTGTTTACTGTGGTAGACTAAAGGTGTTCACATAGATTTTTGTACTTGTTCTATTGAGAGGTGAAGTCTAATTTCCTAGTGCCTGAATCTGGACTGGTCTCAGTGACTTTTTTATTAATAGAATATGACATAAATGATGTCTTGGAAATTCTGTGGCTATATCATAAGAAGACTTGCAACTTCTTCCTAGGCCCCCTGGAACATTTTTTTTCTGGGGAAAGCCAGCTGTCATTTAAAAAGTCACACTCTCCTGATGCTGTCATCCTATAAAAAAGGCTAAGCTATTTATGTGGAGAGACTTCATGGAGAAAGAGAGAAGTCCAGAGATTCCAAGTTTTAACCATTCTAGCCCAGCCACTTGACTTGTGAGCAAAAAAATCATCTTGGGCATTCTAGCCCTGGCAGAACTGGGAATCCATATAACAGCCAGAATGGAGGCTTAAGACACATAGTACTTACTGACCTAAAGGCCATCTCCAGCCACTTGGCCACCCCAGCTGAAGGCTCAGCCCTTGTGGGACAGATTCAAGCCATCCTTGGGTTTCAAACAGGCCATCCTTTCTGTTAAATAACAGCAAATGCCTGATATCCTGACCCACAAAATTGTGAGCAGCACAAAATAGTTGTCATTTTATAACACTAAGTTTTGGAGTGCCTTCTTGTATGGCAGTGAATAACCATAAAATAATTTGGTACCTAGAAGTGGGTGCTGCTGTAACTCAAATCTAAACATGTGGTATTGGCTTTGGGGTTATTTTCAGAGGCCATGAGGACAGTATGAATGATAGCTGGAAGGATCTCAAGGAGGCTATTGATAAAGGTTTGACAAAGAGTGAAGAAACTGTTATAGGATACTGAAGAAAAGATGAAACTTCATGCAGTGCTGGAAAAGATTGGCAATACAGTCATCTGAGATAATGTGAACAACACATTATTCGCGGTGAACAAACTTTGAATTTGCTTAAGGGGATATTTTCAGGAAGAAAATTAAAAGTACCAAAAGGTTTCTTTTAGCTATATAAAATAAGGTATGAGTACAGAAAAAATGAACTGAAAAGAGAGAATCACTCATTTCTGAAGCAGAATACTGAGGAAATTTGAAGAAGCCAGGACTCTAGATTCAAAAACCAAACTACTTCTCATCTTCAGTCTCATCCAAGGGTAAAGGACTAGCAAAGTGAGAAATGGCCTTGGCAAGCATCAATCCAGGGTACTACAAATAAAGTATGTCCTCAGGTAAAGATCCCAAGTGTGTGGGTATAAGACCCTTTGTTTATACCAGAATATTTTCCCACAATGTCCAGACCCCCAGTTCAAGACAGGGAAGAACCCAAAGAAACTTAATGGAGATTGGGAAAACATTGAGGAGATTGCAATTAGAGGCTGGAACAAAAGTACTTGAGTTATGAACTGGCAGAAAAATAGCAAAACCCTTGCCTGTGGTAATGTGGAATATACAAAAAGGTTTCTAATGAAATTATGGATCGAATTAAGGACATTTATAAGGAAGATGAGTATTGAAAGTGTTGACTGACAGCTTCTTTTAGTTATCTGTGGTAATATATAAGAGAAGTGACTTAATTAAAAAAAAAAAAAAAAGACTATCCTCAGGGAGAAGTTAGAGGAAGTGTTTCCAACCTAGAACTTTCTGGGTTGAAAAACAAACTTATTTCTCATTTCATCTTCTTGAGCTATAAATGGACTAAAAAAGGAAAAGGACTTTGTATCCACTGAGTAAATATCACCCTAAAGGCATTTTTAACTATATTTTGATCTTGTGAGTATCAACCATAATTGGAATTCATTCTTATAAATAAAGATGGTAAATAAAGATGATATTCAGTTCACTAATATACCAGTGTCTGGCACATAAAGCCTCTTCGCATATATGGAAAAAAAATACGGGTTATTATGGAATCATTGCTATGGAATGTGTGACAGTTTGAAAGAAAAAATGAGCAAGAATAGTGGAGAAAGTTTTATACCTAAACTTTTTGCAAAAACATAATAATATTCCAAGTGGAATAATTAATTTTATATAAGAATTTCTAAAGATGAATTTGCCAGTTAAATATATAGCTGTTTCAAGTTTTCCTTCAAAATTCAAGTTTTCAGGCATTCACATTTTATTTCAATATTAGTAAGTATTTTAACAAGTACAATCTTCAACAAGTAGCTGTATTATTTCCACTATGGGTTTCATGAAGAGATACTATTCTTCTCCTAGCCTAATTTGATAGTAACTAATGTTTAGGAACAAGTTTCTTACTGAAAAAGTACTTCACTGTAAAAGAAGGCAATTTGGGTCACAGCATCCATTTAAGCATTTTCTTTCACAGTCATGAAGATTCTCATCAACATCAAAAATACTTAGAATTTAGCCAATTTAAACACATCAACGTCAGAAAAGACTATTCAAACTATTGCTTAGATTGTGAGCTACAACAACAATCTTCCAATGAAGATTCAAACAGAAGAATAGTTCTGTTAAAAGATCAAATTGAGCAGTGCCTGGGTGGCTCAGTCGTTAAGCATCTGCCTCTGGCTCTGGTCATGATCCCAGGGTCCTGGGATCGAGCCCCACATCGAGCCCCACATCGAGCCCCACATCGAGCCCCACATCGAGCCCCACATCAGGCTCCCTGCTCGGCAGGAAGCCTGCTTCTCCCTCTCCCACTCCCCCTGCTTGTGTTCCTTCTCTCACTATCTCTCTCTCTCTGTCAAATAAACAAATAAAATCTTAAAAAAAAGGTCGAATTGAATAAATGTGTCAATCAAAAGCCAACTATGAAAAGTTCAAGGTCAAGGACTTTCTGTCAAATTCAACTGACATTTTGAAAGCCAGTCAAGACATTTTATCACAGAAAATTCATTTTTAATAACAAGGATTTGCAATTTTATGAATGAAAATTCACCAATTATTTAACATATAAAAATCAGACTTTACTCAAAATCTTAAAAATCATCACGTTCTACTACTTATCACTCTTCTTTATGTAATACAGTTTCTGATATTTCAAGGAATACTTACAAGACTCTTCAAAGCTGCACATCTGTGAATTGATAACAACACTAATAATCATGTGCATATCATATATATTTTGTCCAAAGATTTCACATTAGTAGGGCTTGAATTTTTCATTATATGTGGAATTTGTGTGTGTGTGTGTGTGTGTGTGTGTGTGTGTGTGTGTGTTTATGCTGGTTATAAAAAATAAGGCATGCTGATCTCTTCTCCAGAAAAAAGGACATTGTTTCATTTTCTAAGATTATTGTTGCTTTTAGAGGAAATCTTTATTTAGCTTTAGAGGAAACTTTTATTATTTATCAAGGTATTATATATATAAATATATTCTTAGTCCTAGGGAAGAATTCTGATTTGAGATTATTTTTCCATTTTGGAACTCTTTCAGCATAGAGATTTGTCCCATTCTAGGAACATCAGGAGACTTTGAGATATCTTCCATTAATCAAGTAGGTATTCAATATTTAATAAAGGGAAAATGTGATTTTTATAGCTATCAGTGTTCCCTCCTGAAAAAATGGTTAGTATGTGTTAAAATTTTTAAAAATGATTTCACTGTTATTGGATACCATATCTGGAGACTTTTTTGGATTTTAGTCTTTGAAAGTCACAGAACTTTAAAATTAGGTAGAACATTAGGAGTCATGACTCTAACATTTTCACTTTGAAGATGAGGACTCCGAGAGTTGACATTACTCATCTAATGTAATACAACTAAGTAGGAACAAAGCTGGGCCCACAGCAAAAACTCTTGAAACCCTCTCCCAACCTGATCTAGCAATCTTTTACTATATCATGATATCACTAAGTAGCATAATTTGATACTCTGTCATTTCTGTGAAAATTCTGGCAGCAACTATTTAAAATAAAAATAATTTATTCTTTTACTCTGCAATCCATTCCTGGAAATCTATGCCATAGAAAAGACATTGTTAATACACATGGGTGTAAAGGTTTAGAGATGTTTTTTGTACCATTCTTCATAAATGTCTCAGAACAGAAAACAAAGTTAATATTTATTAATAGGGAAATGGCTAAATAAATTAAGGCATAGTCATACCATGGACTATAATATACCTATTGAAAAGAATGAATTAGAGATATATAAAGTAACATGAAGAATTTTCAGCATTTTTGAATAAGAGTAATGAGATACAGAACAAATATTTAAAATGTTTCAATTTGAAAAATAATAAAAATATTCCTGTACATATATGATTTGTCTAGGATTATAGTAGGACAGAGGAAAACATAAAAAGTATAATATTTGGATATTAACAAGCTTAACTCGGTATGCCTTCTTGAGGCATCTGTTAACAGAGTCTTCACATTTTCTTTTGCTAAATGTCAGACTGGTCTAGCACTATGGTCGTCTGTTAGCATCTATGGCTGTGTCATGTTCGTTTTCATGTGACATACTGCTCTCCATATTCTTTTAAAGTGTCTTTGCAAAGGTCATATCTTAGTTAATCTTGGGGAAACTGCTTCAATGTTGTCTTGCTATTATCTGCTCTCCATGCTGCTCAATCCAGCATAATTGTATAAAGGCTGGCAACTGCATTCAAACCTCAAAAGCATATTACCTTGCTTTTCACATTAAGAAATACTGGTGCGGGGCACCTGGGTGGCTCAGTCGATTAAGTGGCTGTCTTGGGCTCAGGTCATGATCTCAAGGGTCCTGTGATAGAGCCCCATGTTGGGCTCCTTGCTTAGCGAGGAGTCCACTTGTCCCTCTCTATTTGCCCCTCCTCCCTGTTGTGCGCTCTCTCTCTCTCAAATAAATAAAGAAATAAATAAAATCTTAAAAAAAAAAAAAAACTCCTGGTGGGTAATATTGATGACATAGTAAATGGAAAACTTATGATGCTAGGTGAGACCTCAGTGGCTGGTTAAGAATTTCTAGACACATGGAAGATGACATTTTATAACTGTTTTTCAGATCTTCAGATTTGACTGGAACTTGATGTCACTAGGGTGTTCCAAGCTGATAAAGTTAATATTATTTTTGGCTTGCTCAAGAACATTGTACTATGTGTCAACCATCTAGAAATATTCAGTTATGTTTCTTTAAATTTATTTTGGCTGCAGATGGGATTTTTATGTAGACCCATACACAACCTATTTTTGAGTTATCTTCTGGTATATTAAGCCATCCAGTTGAATTTATTTTTCAGGTCCCTTTGATTTCATATATTGAGATTATAATCATTACTAAATAAATTCTTGGAGGATTTCCTGAAGGACTTTGATGGTATTCATGATATTCTTTGGTGTTACCAGCTAAAAAATCAACCTCATGGAAAGTTAATTTTCTGCCATTATGCTCACAGATGGAACCTTCACCTTTGAGTTACAACTTCAACAAAACTGTCTAATGTGCACTATACTAATTATAACCTTTGTCATGTTTTGCATGTTTTAATATACCTTAGTCATCTTTGTATTTATCTTCAAATATATTTTGGAAGTTCCATATTGATACATTTCATATGAAACAATTATTAAATGTATAACTTGAAAATGATATGAAGTTGAACTAATTTTTTCACCTTTACTATTTTCCTTGGATTAGTCTACTGTTATTATAGCTTTATAGGATAAGCTCTTCATTTAATTTTAGATAGTGAGCAGTTTTATAAATATTTCCATTCTCTTCAACAGTTTAAGCTGTAGCAAAATCAATGATAACAAAAATAATGATACCAACCATGCATAAAAATTATGATACCAACCAACAATTGGAAATGTTGGCTAAAACAGCCTATGAATTTATTTTGGGTTTGGAATATTCAGTATTTTCCTCTTTTTGGATATATTCATAATCTTTTCAGCATTAATTAGTCATATATATGCTTTTGCTCTTATCAAAATATAACTAAGCACAAAAGTCACTACCACCAATTTTTGGAAGAGACATTTAACATGGATTATTTTAGGACAGATAAGATAGCAAATATTATAATTATCTTCAGAATATGCTATTTTCCTGACATGCCAATTAATTCATTTTTAATTGAACAATTAATATTTCTCTGTTAATTTCTTTTGTTCTAACTGTTGCCAATTTTCTATTAACAGGTAAAGTTTTAAAATTTCCTAATACTTTAAAAAAGAGAACACAAGCCAAATAAAATAGAAAAATTACTTTGTATAGCCAGATCAAGCTCTTTGAATTAACTTAATTCAATAAAAAAGAATCAATTCAGAGAGTGACTACGTAGAGCAGTTGATATACTTTGTGTTGGTAGTGACAGCATATTATTTTAGTGTTGTGCAAATGATTATGTTTCTTAATGCTCATTTTTCCCCTACAGAATACCACATGTATGATCTAGCTTTTAGTTTTGTCTTAAAAATGATAACACTGCATCAAAAACTAATGATGTAATGTATGGTGATTAACATAACAATAAAAAAATTAAAAAAAAAGAAAAGAAATACAAACTTCCAGTTATACGCCACTAATTGAACACTACATCAAAATTTATTGATGTACTGTGTGTTGGCTAATTGAATTTAAATTTAAAAAAATAATAAAAAAATAAAACTTCCACTTATAAATAACTCATGGAGAGGAAAAAGTACGGCATAGGGAATATAGTCAGTAATTATGTCATAATGTATGGTGACTACATTTATGGTGGTGAGTGTTGAGTAATGTATCGAATTGTTGAATCACTATGTTGTACACCTGAAACTAATATAATATTATATGCCAACTATACTATAATAATAAAAAAAGAAAAAACAATGTAAAAAAAATGATATCATAGTCGAAGTTAAGAATCATTTGGCCCCGATAATTGTTTAGACTGTGTGGTAGACTGTTGCAGTAATGGCCCCAAAGTTTTCATGCCTTCTTGGATCCA
Organism: Eumetopias jubatus; assembly: GCF_037043125.1. Classification (NCBI taxonomy): domain Eukaryota; kingdom Metazoa; phylum Chordata; class Mammalia; order Carnivora; family Otariidae; genus Eumetopias; species Eumetopias jubatus. The sequence goes on along the minus strand of NW_028274819.1, from coordinate 81,351,902 downwards.
CACCCCTAGGCAACCCCTCTCATACTCACTGTACCTCATGAAGTGACTTGCTTTAGTCAATGAGACATTAGCAAACATGGAACAAACAGATGCTTGCAATGTGCATGTGCATTGGAGATTGCTCTTTTGGAACCTATAACAACCATGTGGCATAACCTGAGTTGGCCTGCTATAGGGTGGGAGACCTCTTAGAGTAGAGACATAACATCCTAGCTATCTTCCCCCAGACAACTCCTAGTTGACCTGATAGCTGACTGCAGATACATATATGAGCCATGTGAGACGAGCAGAAAAAACAACTAAGCCCAGCACAAATTACTGATCCATAGAATTGGGTCATAATTTTTTGTGAAATTCTTTTTGCAGCAAAAGCCAACAAAACAGAAATTGGAACTGGAATTGAATGAGACTTTTGTGGATCCTGGAAAGCAAGCTGAAGAAATGTAAAAAATCATGGCCAGAGGATGAGGGATGGTGGTGGATTGCAAAAATGCCTGCAATATTTTGCAGTTCTTCATAAAAAAAAATATATATATATATTGCAGTTCTTCCCAGCAGGAGTTTGTTTCCTTATACTTTGAATCCAATATGGCCTTATAATAGAATGTGACAGAACTGATATTGAACAAGTCCTGAGCCTAGACCTAAGGGATCATGATGCTTCTGCTCTTGGACCTTGGAACTGTGAGACCTCTATGTGAACAAGCCTGGGCTAGCCTATTGGATGATAAGAAACATGTAGCCCGTTTGCCCCTGTTACCCTAGCCAGTAGCCAGCTGACCCATTAACATTAGTGCCTCAAAGTTGACTAGCAGCTGACTACAGATACATGAATGATTCTTGCTGAGACCATGAGTTTAGCTCAAATTGCTAATTTATAAAATCATGAGCTAAATAAATGATGGTTTGAAGTCACTAAGCTTTGAGTGATTCATTTTGCAGCAAAAATAACTAATACGAACTATGTTTGTTTAATGTTCACCTCTACATATTTAGGATAACTACTCCTTAATTACTTTCTTTTTTTTTTAAAGATTTTATTTATTTATTTGAGAGAGAGAGAATGAGAGATAGAGAGCACGAGAGGGAAGAAGGTCAGAGGGAGAAGCAGACTCCCCACTGAGCAGGGAGCCCGATGTGGGACTCGATCCCGGGACTCCAGGATCATGACCTGAGCCGAAGGCAGTCGCTTAACCAACTGAGCCACCCAGGCGCCCCTACTCCTTAATTACTTTCTTATAGTTATTCACAGGACACAAAAAGATGTGTACAAAAAGTATTCATTGATATTTAACCTGTGAAATATTCTCTAAAGGTATTTATATATCAATATCTAAAATATAAAAATAAACACACCAAAGGATTATTCCAGTCAGAATTTTGGTATGAGACAATATGTGGCAACCAGGCACCCCCTTCCCCCCAAAAAGTTAGCTAAGAAAAAGTGATTTTTAATGTCTTTTGAGTACTCTTAAAAACAAATAGAAACATCTTATTGAAATGCTTGCATCTCTAACACTAGCTAAACTTATTTTTTATTTTATTATGTTATGTTAATCACCATACATCATTAGTTTTTGATGTAGTGTTCCATGCTAACCAGCTAAACTTATTTTAAACACTAAAGACATTGCAGTAGCCCGTTCAGAATCATTATGGTTGTGATGGACAGTGAGTAAAGTATGTCACAAGTCTCTTACTTCAGAAAAGCCAGTCTTTCAGTATTCCTTACTACTTACATGATGGACAGTGGCAATTAGACTGCAGATTTCAGAAATGCTTGTGTAAATTACTATCACTGTATTTGATAAGTCTTTAAAAAAATTTGTCAGTATGCTTTATTTATTTGTGGGGCTGTCAACAGTTAAAAAGGATAAGATATTTTATAGTTTCAGTTAGGCTTATTAATATGAAATCCTTGAACTGCTTAGTATAATGTTATATCTTCACATGTTAATGTATTCTAAATTATTTTAGGTAATTTTGCTTCAAGATAGTTAATTCTTTTGGTTTTGCAGATGTGTAAGGTGTATGATGATAAAAAGTTTGATTTTAGGGTAATTTAGAAATTATCAGTTAGATTATTACCTTACCTTATATGAGTTGATTGAATAACTTTTAATAATGTACTTAGTAATAAATTCAATTGAACATTAAGTCTTTCTGCCAATGACATACTTGGTTAATAATTCAAATTTCCCTTTCACAGTTTACTTCTCTCAACAGTACAATGTCTCAGTACTATAACACATTACATTAAACAGTTATTTAAAAATCTATCTTGTTTAGGAGGTCTAAAAGAGAGAGATCACACTTTACTGAACCATGTTTCCTGCCCTAATGTAGTGCTATACACATAGCAGTAACCATTAAGTTTTTGTAAAGTGAAAAAATGTACTAAAATTTTTCCTGGTATTGGTGTATTCCTTTTTTTTTTTTTGGTATGGTAGTTTAACAGGTGAGCAGGGAAATGAGAAAGTCACTATATATGAGTATAAAATTATAGTTGTTTATATAATAACTAATATAACAAATATTTAGCAAATAATCTGTGAGGCATGATACCAGGTGCTCAAAAATGTTTAGCAAGATAGATATGATTCCTGTTCTCAAAAATACACAGATCTGTACCTCTAAAACAAATAATACATTATATGTTAAAAAAAAAAGAAGATAGCAGGAGGGGAAGAATGAAGGGGGGGAAATCGGAGGGGAAGATGAACCATGAGAGACGATGGACTCTAAGAAACAAAATGAGGGTTTTAGGGGGGTGGGAGGATGGGTTAGCCTGGTGATGGGTATTAAAGAGGGCATGTTCTGCGAGCACTGGGTGTTAAGCGCAAACAATGAACACTACATCAAAAACTAATGATGTAATGTATGGTGATTAACATAACATAATAATAAAAAAAAGAACAAGACAAAATATATATATATATAATTTAGTAAAGGAATAAATGTGGGTGGAAGCAGAAATTCTGGTTTTAGCCTGTTTTCCTTAACTGTTTTGTATTTTTTTTTAAAGATTTTATTTATTTATTTGACAGAGAGAGACACAGCGAGAGAAGCAACACAAGCAGGGGGAGTGGGAGAGGGAGAAGCAGGCTTCCCACGGAGCAGGGAGCCTGATGTGGGTCTCGATTCCAGGACCCTGGGATCATGACCTGAGACGAAGACAGACGCTTAATGACTGAGCGACCCAGGCGCCCGAACTGTTTTGTATTTTTATAATAGCCTCTACAATAACAAGAAGCCTCCTTAAAAAATCATATACTGCTTCTCAGGAATGACCCTGAATATTGAATCTTAACATTGCAATAGTTAATTTCTTTTTTATATACTCTATAAAAAGCTTCAAGCAACATGTAAATTTATGTAAAACACATACACTTATGCTAAGAAACATACAATTTATCCTTGGATTTAATTTGGAAAAATCTGTCACCTTTACTTTTTTACTAGGAACATGTAACTTGCTTTAATTGGAACCAAGAATGATCATGACCATTTACTTAACTTTCAAAGATGATATGAGCAGCTTCCTTTAAAATAAAATTTCTATAGTAATATATTATATGAGGTTTGCTTTAACTGTAAGATCACCATCTGTTATTAGTATTTGGTATACAAAACCTCAGTATCTTTCATATTTTCCTCATGCCCAGTCCCCACTTGCGATATCTTCTCTCGCTCAGCTTCTTCTCTCTGCTTTTCCTGCAATACTTCCTATTATCCTAAGACTAGGTCAGCCTCCCTGTTCAGTGGGGAGTCTGATTCTCCTTCTCTCTCTGCCCCTCTCCCGGCTCATGCTCTCTCTTTCTCTCTTAAATAAATAAATAAAATCTTTAAAAAAAAAAAAAGACTAGGCTCGGGTATCATTTAGTTTGGAAAGTCTCCTTGCTTCCACAGGTTGGATGATGTGTAACTTGGACTGAATTCCTTAAACACACTTCTTCCATTGTTCTTGCCACATATCAGTTTATATGTCTGCTTCTCTGTTAAGACTATGCTCCTCAAAAGCAGTGCTCTCTCTCAATTATATTCATATACCTCCCATAATATGTTTGTTATTGATTACTACAGAACCCTTAGTTCCTGGACAGGTGCCTGGTGTATAGGTGCTTGATAAATCTATGTGGAACTGAGATAAATTCAGAATTCATCTACTGTATACTGATAAAATACTCTATAAAGCCATTAATTCTTTGTTAAAGATAAAGGTGTTGTGATTTCCAAATTTTCTAAGTCAATCTTTTCCATTTCTTTCATGTGAGGGATATCAGATGAAGAAAGGAAGTGAATAATAATAGCCCAATATTTATCTCCAAAATTTCCTCTTCTTCCTTTTATAAGACAGGAAACATCCTTGAGAGGCTACCTACTGAGTTATTAATTCTAGACTCATAAAGTTCACTTTCATATTGTAATATGATAAAAATAGTGCATGAAAGAAACTAGAGGATTTTGAAAAGCTAAAAGCTAAACACATCATAATACTTAGGCATGCTTTAGAATTTAATACAAAACAGATGCAGAAAGAGAAATTGCAAAATAAAGGTAGAATTTCAAAGATGTCTTGAAAATAATGGCCTCTCAAAAACCAACTCTTTGAAAATCACTTTGAGAAATAATATAGGAGTCAGTCTAAAACACAATACTTACATATCAATAATGTTTCAAAATGTAAACTGAACCATGTTTGCTTATGAAAATCCTAAACCTTATGTGGTATTAGAGAATAAGGACAGTCTTTTATTTTATAAGGCTTTCAAAAACTAAAAAGAACAATCTTTTTTTATATATTTTTCCCGTAAGCTAAAAATTCTAATACCAAGGGCCTATAATTTATACTATGCATTTCATCCCTCTGCAGGTTAAATTATATCCCTTGGATTCATTGATACATGTAGTGCACTTTTTAAAAATAACAGAAAACTTATAAAACATATCAGTATTGCTTCAACATGATAACTAGAATCCATTGTGTATTTCTCTTTTATTACCCATTCCTGTGGTTATTATTTCCAAAAAGAAAAAAAAACAATTACTTTTAGCACAGTATCAAAAGTATTTAAATTTTCATGTGAAGCAAAATGAATAAAACTATTGATAACCGGCATTCTTTATAACTTTAATAGAAGTTAGAAACTTTCCTTGGTTAACAATAATAAAACAGATTTAGATTTAGATAGTATAGTTGACACTTGTTTCTAAGTGACCTACTCTCAATGGCTGGTTTTTAGTTCATCTACTCCTACCTTTGCTGATTCCTTTAGCAACTCTACAAATATTTATATATTCTCTAAGATAATTTCTTCAGAAGAATGGTTGTGACCCTGTACTTTACATTCTTTGCCTCATCTTCATCAGTAAAAGCAATGTAACATAATATATCTCATATCCCTTTTGAGAGAACGTTCAAAAACTAAAAGGAGAAGTTGATAAAATTGGGTTCATACACTATTAAATGATACAATTACAATAGCCAGAAGAGTGAGCTTTAATTAATGGGAAAACACACCCACAGAACATTTGAAGAGGCAAGTATGGGAGGATATTTTAAGATGTTTTTCAATTCATTCTCAGTAACTTTTGTGAGAGGATTTTTTTAACAATTTGGTGATTTGATCTTACAGAACATATGATTTTAATGTTTTAATAGTGATCAAATAGTAAGGTAAAAATAGGTTAAGTTGCCCAGCTAAAGAGGTAAAACTATAGAGAAGAAAAAATCTCTTTATGTCCTCAATTTTCAAAATGACACAGTGAAGAATTACAGATAGTTTTCATTCTTCATATCTTTGTTTTGAAACATCAAACCATATTTGGAACAGCATTCATGGCAATGAAGTTTTAAGCTCAAAGAAGCTTAAATGGTAACGGTGGCTGTGTCATCAATGTGCCCAGAACATCAGCAGTGAGGCCCCTCATCACTCTTCTTTCCTGAGGTTCAGTGCTTTACTTATATATTACTTGCCTGACTCACAATGTTGTTGTATGAATTGAATGAAATAATATATATAAAAGAGGAAGGGTACAAATTCTCTTCATGATGTAAAAGTTAATTTATATATTTTAGCCTAGGTCTTAATTGGATAATGAAACTGCTTCAATTTTATTCTGAAATGATTAAGTAAACATTAAAGCGTCTGATTTGCAGGCTTGCCTTTAAAAATATACATGACAGAAACATATTTTTGGCAAAGTGACAGGAGATGGCTCACGATAGTAAAGTTTACAAATATTAGGGAAAAAAACTTGCATCGTATAAATGTAATCACATAATCATAGTATAAACTTTATAGGAGTAAGTGATTTTAGATAGATATATACAAATCTTCCTAGCAATGAGAATAATTGACCCAGAAATTTTAAATATAATGAAGGATATTTACTATAATTTAACACTAACCTTACTGAGAAAGTAGGAAATTTAAAATATTATTTCCCTTTTCTTCTTTTGTGAAAAACAAAACCACAAATAAAAACAAAACCAAGTCTTACATCATAGGGTATTTGTGAGAAGTAAATGAAATAACATTTGAAAAATTTAGCATGTTGCCAGGTATCTTGTAGGCATTCAGTGGATGAGAACTATTATAATTATTTTTATTATTACTCATCTCTGTTTCCAGTGTTTTCTTAGTGGTGGCATTTGCCATTGTGGCTGTCTCAGGTCAGGGTTTCAGAGAAACAGTCTCTGAGAGGGAGACTCCATTAAGTAATGACTTTGGGATCAACATTTGTGGAAAAAATAAAGAAACTAGAATTGAGCAGAGGGGGTGTTTAACTATAATGTGTTCATAGCAAAGGTTTCAGCTTATCCTTTATAATCATCCCTGAGCGTTCATCATCCCTATGCTTGGGCATGGACTGGAGAGTTGGGGCATAACTTGGGTCAGATATCTCTTTTTGGCTGAGGGCAATTCCCAGAGAGGGACTCTGGTGAGAGTTAGCAACCACCAATAGTTTCAATGGCTTGGGAAAGGAGTGTACCTCAATTTTGAAAGGAGAATTTAGGCAATATACCATGGTATCTGCCCCAATGGCCCATGGTATCCTCAGTTAAAATGGACACAATTAGTTGTCCTTCCTAATACAATTCATTTGAGCAGGCCCACAAATCAATATGAATATGAAAGAGAGAGAAATACAAGAAAACAAGAGGAAGACAGAGGTATTTTAAAAAATTGTCGAGATTTGAATAGCATCCTCTTAAAAAATAAATAAAAGCAAATACTGTGTGCAAAACTGGAGTATTGAGAAAAGGAGTATTAGGCTTTGATGATAATTTAGGTACTCATTTCATACACCTGGAAAACTACAGTTTTATGATTTAAAGAGACTTTTGTTTACATATTTATTTTAAGCTGTTTAGTTCATAGATAATTTATAAAGATATTTGCTGTCTTATAAAAATAAGACTTTATTAGATTGGGACAGGGAAGTAGTTCCAGAGTCAAGATCCATTGATTACTCATCAATGTACAGTTGCAGGACAATTGATAGAAATTTGGAGTAATAATGAATAGATACAATGGAAATTCTGAAATGAAACTCAAAATACTTGGAGTGTTATTTTGTGTGAAAATTTATATTAGAAGTTTGTAAAAACTATTAAGTCTAAGTAATTCATTATTGAAAATAGTTTAGAATTAGGTAAAAATTTATTTTAATAAACATCACTGAATCAATGACATAGTTGCAAAAACCTATTGGGGTCTACCAATGATTACATGTCCAAAGAAACAGGCAGTTTATTCCAGATTAAATTCTTCCTTTGGTTGGATTAAAAAAACCAACCCAAGGAGAATATAGTATTATAGAAATACAGTCTGAGTTAATACATGCATGGGATGGAAAAATAATTTTGGACAAAAACAAAACTTCGAAAAGGAAAAAATTATGGAGTCCTCGACAGGTAAGCACTTCTTTGTTTGTTTGTTTGTCTATTTCCTCAGGTAAGCATTTCTTAATGAGCTAATAGCATATTTAATTTCTGGAGTTACAATCCAGGAAAGCAAATTCTATTAAGAGGTAAGGAGTGTTTTCTATTTCTCATTCCCCCCTTTCCCAATCCAATAACTTGAAACATCCCAACTGGCTCTGATGAGAATCTCAAGAAAGTATGGTATTTTATCCCCTCAGAGATCACAGAACATAAGCTATTGATCAGATTTTTCCTGGCATGGCCTACACTAAAATTGCCTTTCTCTATCAAGAAGCTTTATTTTTCTTTTCACTCTCTCTCAGAAAAACAGTAATAAAAAAGTAAACTTGTAGTTCTTCACTAAAAAACACTGAAGAGAAACTAGTAACTTTTCACACCACCCATATGCTATGTAAATGTATCATAAAGATAAAACAGCTGTCAAAAATGGACCTTTAAATGAACAAAAAAGCTCTATATTTTCACCATAATACCACACCCAGAAAGTTTGTTTTTGTGGACTATATTTAAATGAACAAAGTGAGGCCTGTGATTTGGATGACTACCACTGTTTTTTTATATGTGATAATGGAAGCATTACCTGATTTTGCTACATTTGAACAACTATGAAGAGGCTCGCTTCAAATTTTGCTTCATGGGACAACCTACCAATCAAAGTAAATGGAGGTGGATCATCAGCATAGTGTTACCACTCAGCTGCGATCCTGGTGGTATTATGACCCACAGATTACTCAGACAACATTCCCAGGGGCTAGGGAAGGGTCTTCCAATAATCAACTGTCTTAGAGGTCACCTTTCATTCAGTTCCAAATTTTGCCCAAGTGAACATACAATTTTGTGTCAAAAATGAAAAAGCAAAGAAACTATTCTAATAGCAGAATTTAACAGCATTTTATGTAGTACTTAACTATATCAAAAATTTCTGAAATAATGCAATAGTTGGCTAAGCTTAGAAAATGCTTTACATCAGATTATTCTTTCATTTGGCCAAGGTTGACCAAGCGGTTATTCTGTGGACATCCATAGTGCAAAGTAATAAAAAATAAAACAGCATATTAGCTTCTGCTTTTAGGGATCCCACAGTTTAGTTTGTTTCATGAATATATAAAGTGTTATAGAATATTAGATTTTAATGGCATACTTTGTCTGTGTTCATAGGACTACATGAAACATATACAGATACTAAAAACAATGGGCACTCTTTTTTGCTATGGGAACTACTACTACTTTGAGAAGACAGTGAGTGGGTGCAGGAATTTTTCTCTAACACAGACAAGTAGGGAGAATGGATGTGGCACATTTTCCTAGAATGGTTTGGAAATTCTAAGGCCTTTGTCGATATTCTCTCTCCTTAGAGACCAAGATTTGATTGGTGATTATTCTGTCCTATTAAAATGACAAAGTGGCTTCTTTTGTTAAGTTAGATGAAAGATTAGGAAAGAGGTTATAAAGCAAATATATGCTAGTCAAAAGTTTACAGCTGAGAACAGAAAGCTGGTGGATTACCAGGATGCTGGGATTCACAGTAACACAAAGATCCAGGAGGCAAGTAATCAAGTGATGAGGAAGGACAAGCCCTTTGTCAGGCAGGGAGAAGGCAGGGCTCAGAGTCCAGGAGGACATACTACTTTAAAGTACAAATATTACCAGTGAGTAGAATGAGCGAAAGAAAATGTGTGCCTTTGGTAGAGTTTCTGATCCTCTGTCCTTTCATACATTCTCTGATTAGTTACAAAGGCCTTCACGATTTATACCTGCTAATATGAGGAAGAGAAGGATGCAGCCAGTGCTTGAGAGGTCCTTGGAACTCCGTGCTGTAGCAAACCTTGGCAGTGTGTCTGATGATTGCATTCATTTTTACAACATTAACATTGACCCATCAGGAAAGAGAATGGAACTAATTGAGCACTTACTGTCTTCCATTCTGAGATTTTACAATGGTTAGGAAATAGATGTTAATTACTCAGAAGATAAGCTAGGAACAGAAGTAACCATAATAGGAAGATTGACATAGGCTAGAACTATTCAGCTAGTGTAAAATCCTTACGACATTAAAGAATTTGTATTCTAGTCCTTTTTTATGTATCTAATATTCCACAGAAACCATGGATATGAACCAGATATGTTCCTTAATGTTTCCTATGCTTGGTATACAGATTATCATAGTTCCTTCTATTTCCCAACACTCTGACATTCAGATCTGGTTGGTAATGGAGTGGACTATTTCATAGGAGTGAGCTCCTCATCACTAAAAATGTTCCATCAGACACCAATATACTGATGGAGTATCAACCTAGGGCAAACCCTATAATCTCCAATATCCCTCACAGCCTTGAGATACAATATCTTTTCCCATCTTAGGTTGCCTTTCTCTTTTTTCTTTTCCTATCCTATGAAGTATAAGTCAGGTAGCACCTTCTCCTCAAATAATATTACTTCATATATTTGTTATGAGGAATTGATAAGCTATTGTGTGTGTGTGCGTGTATAATATATATATATATGATATATATACATATATTTTTTTAGCTGAGTACTTGGCATATAGTAAGTGCTCAATTAATTCCTTTACTTGTTTCCCTCCAGTGATAAAAATTCACATTAATCTGTTTCTTTTCTGGCCTCCAAGAATATTTGGCTGTAATGAAAAAAATAGTAATTGCTTCTTTATAGTCATATTTTTCTTGAATTACTTAATATTCTATGTTATCTTTGTATTTCTTAAACACTAGAACCAAATCATCCTTTTATTTTTATTTCCCACAGTTTATAGACAAGGGATGAACACATATGATCAATGAATATGGAAAAGGTAAGCTTTATAAAGAAGAACCAATAAATAATGCAGTTTAAAAAAATCACACTGTATTTAATCTTGTCACCCTAACTTAGTATTCATGTGGCCTGGAAAAGTCTTATGTTTTAGTTTTCTCATTTAAAAAAATGGGGTCAAATATCCCCACTATGCCTTTCTGGTTGTATTGTTACAGCCAGAGAATTGGGTAAATATGAAGGACCGTTCAAATAATGCACTTTTATTTGGTTGTCCATTTAGTTACAACTTAGCATGTTGAGAGAATTCACAATGGAAAGGGCAATTCTTCTTTAGCAGACCATCCTGATTACAAATGTTTGAGATTTTTCTTTTCCAAAAAACAGAGCAAATTGCAGGCTGTCATGATATTCAGTGCAACAGTTCTTTACACATTTTTATAAAGATTAGAAAAAAGCTTACATCTCTGATGAACAATTAGGAATTTCAAGTCTATGAAAAACAATGGGTTACTACAGTTCTCCATTAAGACTGCGACTGCCGCTTTGGGGCTACCTGGCCATGCTCAGGTGCTGTCCAGACATCCTGAGAGTATTAAGAGGTTCCTGTAGACCTCTGACCAACATAAGCCATTATGTCAAAACACAATCACAAATGCCTTATTTGATAATCAGGATGGTTATTTAAGGCCAATGCTTGTAATGGTCAACTCCTCATTGCTTAACCTGATTAAATATAAAATCCACAAGCTGTATAATTCCTGCTCCCCAGAGCTGTCTGAATTGTCTTCCTAAAAAAACAAATCTGAATCACATGAGTCCCTGCTACTTTCCAAATACAACTCCAATTCCATGGCTTGAAAATCAGTGCCTTTTATAATAAGGTCTCTGCTGCTTTTTAAAAAAATTCATTCAAAAAATACTGACTTACTGTGTAGTATATGCCCTCATGGTGCCGTCAGGGCCAGTGGTTCCTCACTGCTCCTGAAACATGCTCTAAACTTTTCTGCCTGTCTTTGTTTTACCTACTCTCTCTGTCTGAGATGCGTTTATTCTCCTTGCCATCTGGCAGAATCCCACCTATTCAGGTCAGGTTCAAATTCCAAATCTTCCTGCCAGCCCTATGCACAAGGTTCTCTGTGTCTTTTACTTTGATGCCCCACAGCACTTAGCTTGTAAAGCTGAACTGAAATTAAAATCTTAAGAAGAGCCTCACTAATTTGCCACATTTAGTTAATTCCTATCATTGCCAAAAAAGTGGTGGATGAATTGGATTAAGTGTTTATATATGTACTAATGGATTGCTTGGACCCTTTTAACAGTGGCTTTAGTAATTTGGATTCACTTCAAATCAGTCAAATTCTTGGATTTGTAGAACCTGGAGTGAGTAAAAGGGGCGAGGGAAATAGAAACATTTTCATTATAGATGTTTTAATTTAAAATTCAAAGCAATAGCTATTATTTTTTTTAATTGGATGTGTTATATGTTTATCTACTCACTCTCTTGTAATGCAGTCTGAAAGCTATTTTATTTAAAACAAAAGTGTATGTAGCATTGTATATAGGTGTTATGATAGCTACACATAAAAATTTGTCCAGAGCTTTAGCTAAAAAACAATGACTGTTAACACCAGTACAATGAGTTGAAAGTAAAGAACTTCATTAACCTGTAGTTTGTCATCTACAAGATGCTAAGTATCAACACCATTGGTACTTTTTCCCCCCAGAACTTTGGTTGTTTCAGTTGACACTATCAAGTGTTAATGTTAAAAAGTATACGCCCCTTTCTTTTCTGATTTACCCCTCTTCAATCACCCACTGGTGGGTGAGGTCCCAGGGCAGTCAGTCCAGTCAAAGGCACATCTGTTCCTGCTTGAGTCCCTGAATCTGTTTGGCTTTTTTTACTCTGCTGGACTAGCCAGGATCCCTCAGGTCCCTTCAATGGCTCTCCTTTGAAACTCAGAGTAGGCCATGGAACACCTTCCCTTCTGAGCTCTGTTCTGTCCCTCCTATTTCCAGAGTCTTCAGTTGGCCTCTTAAACAGAAGGTAGCCCACAAGTTTAGAGGCCTTCCCAAATCTCCCTTTTTTATAACACTTTTATTTCTCCTTCTAAAACATATGATTTGGGGGAGAGAATGTTTTTGTCTTCTTTCTGTCTGCCTTCTCAATGTCATAAAATGGAATTTTTTCCAGTGTATATCCTTGAAGCCAGACAAGGCCCAATCAGTGTTTGAGGTAATTGAGAGAAAGGGGAAGATGATTTCTTTTACACCTTGCAGTTTTGAAGCTTCCAAATATTTTTAAGTACATGCGTATTTCTATTAATTATTCTACATACACTAAAAGGGATGAATGCTAAATTACCTTAAAGCTAAATATTTTTTCACTTCTCAGTATGTAATTTGCTTTACTTTTTTCTTCTATTTGATAGTTTCTTATCACTTCTATAATCCAGAGCCTAATTTTAACATGGCTTGTAACTATACAAGTTTGCATGGAGTAAGGAGTCAATTTTATAGTACTTCTGGGCAAGAATAGCATATATATAAAGAGGGAAACAGCAGGTTTTATTAACTCCCAACCTTATGAAAAAGATAAAAAGTATTTATTGCTACAAAGGAATGATATCAAACCAGAGCGGTAATGTTTAAGAGACAGAAACAAGAATTCAGATAATTTTACCAGAACAATTAATTTCTTTGTTGGTATTTTAAAATAAAGAAGGGAACTGTTTACACACAAAAAAAAACAATATTCATTTTAGACATATTTTTAATTTATACATCTGATCACCCAAAATGAATGCTTATGGATAATCCTAAAGAGATATATTTTTGATGGTATATTTTTTGTTTTCAAATGTGATATTTTTGTATCACATTTTTCTGGTTCTGTTTTATTTGTTCACAATCTTGAAGGAAGTGTTAACCCCATGTAAAGGAAAAAGGAAAGTCACAAATTAGAGGAAAATGAGTTTAATTTAACATGATCTAAATATTTTACATCTGATCACCCAAAATGAATGCTTACAGATAATCCTAAAAAGATATATTTTTGATGGTATATTTTTTGTTTTCAAATGTGATATTTTTGTATCACATTTTTCTGGTTCTGTTTTATTTGTTCACAATCTTGAAGGAATTGTTAACCCCATGTAAAGGAAAAAGGAAAGTCACAAATTAGAGGAAAATGAGTTTAATTTAACATGATCTAAATATTTTACATATAACATAACCATTAATAATTAAAATTAATTTATTTGGTTAGATCTAAATATTGCAGTTGGTAATTATTTCTTATATATAGTCTCTCCCATTATTTTCGAAGTAAATCAGGATGAAAAGATAAATGTAGAAGAAAATATTTAATTTTGGTTAAATTGGCAAATGGAACAAAGATAGCTCATCTTTATTCTTCTACTAATATAAATTTATCAAATTCTAGAGTGAGAAGGGACCTTAGAAATTTTCTGGTACAACTTATTCACTTCACTTCTCTATGAGTTTTAATGCCCAGGAAATCCACGTGACTGGCTTTTTGTTACAAAGCTGATTAGGGATTGAGCTGGGACTTGACCCAGAAAATTCCTGACTTTGGGTGTAGAACTTTTTCACTGTATTATATTACCTGTAAAATGAAATTCAATCTAAATTGAGCTTTATATATATTTGGCCTTACTACAGCTGTGGTTTTCTAGTGCCTCCCAAAGTGTCTAGATAAGAATAAATGGATACTAACAAGTATAGAGAAGCATTTTAAATTGGATTTGCAGGCATAAATTACATTTGGATTCATCTCTTTCATTTCAGCCAAAATATCTCTTGATTACTCTAGTTCCATTATCCTTCTCTCTCTCCCTTTGTCACTATGTCACTCTTTTATGTTAAACAAGAGTGTGGGGGAAGGAGGTCTTTTTTCACTTCTTTATTGAGAACACTGTGGTGTTCTATACTATAGGATTTGGTTCAAAAGATTCCCATTTCATTTAATTGATTGCCACATAGATATTACAAAAAAAGGACTTGATGGACAAGAAACGAATATACCTGTGAATGCTTATCTAAGACTGGTGTGGAGTTTTGACTATTGGTTGCATGTTTAAGCTTTATCTACACTCATGTTTAATTCCTGTGAGGAATTGAAGAATCTCCAAAATTACTATTTCTTGAGGAGTAGTACAGGAAGGATTATTTCATTTATTTATTGAATCAAAATTACTGGTAAGACTGCTTTAAATAACACTAGTATGTAGCAATATAACTTCTAAGAAGTAATGTGAAAATATTGATGATATTAATCAAGTAAATAAAAGTGGGAAAGAAACCAGATTTGCATAAAGAAGTATTTCCAATTTCTTACTGGGTTTTAAAAAAATACTTTCAATTTGACATAACATAAAATAAGGAAAGAAAGTAATTGTTTGAATCAAATTGATTTTTTTCCTATTTTTCCTTAGCATTTCATAGATAAGAAAGTTTTACATTTGAGTGTAAATTTTTAAAAATTATTAGTACTCAACAAATAAAAGTGTATTAACTTACGGCCCTGATGCTTTCAAAATGTCCACCTTCTTTCTCGAAATCAATAGGCTGTCCTTTTAGTGTCCAGTAGAAAGTGACATCCAAACTAGCATCGTGAATTGCTTTGCAGTTAAGGACAATGCTTTCTCCCACTGTTAATTCTGTTCTTTTAGGAGTAAGTTCTATTCTTGTAGGTTCTATAGAAATAAAAATACATTAATTAACATAATCAACACATAGTATTTCCCTGTATTTTATCTTTTAAGTAATAGAAAAACTTAGAGAACCTATTCAATGCAGTTGCTCTAGATACATATCTTTAAATAAACTATTATTAATTGAAATATTACCTTTTTTGTATACTAGGGCATTTTACTATACTTGTGTAGGGGACTGATGATTTAAAAGTTACTATTCCTATTAAGAAGTAAACATGGACAAAAAAGACAAGAAAATACATAATGATAAGCAGCATTTGGCATTCCTGAAGAGGCAATATTAGAAAAAAGAAGCTGTAGCCTCCCTGTCTACCTTCAAGGATCATTAAGTACAAGTAAAAGGATTTTTACAATAAAAAATATTACATATCTAAGGAATTAAAGTGCAGGTGAGTTCACTTCTTTGAAGGTTATAGGAAGCACCTCCCCTCAAATTACTATTTTAACAGAGATAAAAATATAATATTGTTACTATACCAACTTATGCTTGCTTTATAGTCTACAAAACCCTTTTATGAATAGGAAAAGCACAGCTAGCTGATTATAAAAAAAAAAAATCACTCGATAAATTGTGGATCATTTAGTTGAGATCCAGAACAAAAGGTAAATTTTTGAAGGGAAAAATTTTTTGAGGAAAAAATGTGTGTAATTACTTAATGATTCAATTAAATTTAAAAAAAAATAGATACACTTTTATTGTGTTTAGAGCCAATAAAGGCTAATACTGCTGTTACTTAAGCTTGTGATCCAATAATTGAAATTTGATTTTTTTTAATGAAGTAGGGAGGTGATGGAGATAGATTTTGATTTAGTCATTTTTCCTAATTAGATTCCTGATTATAGATATCTCAAGAAAACTGACACAAATGATTAAAATTTAGGTTGATTTTCCTATTCTATCTCTGCTTTTGGTAATAGCATAGGCTGAAAAAAGAACCATTTTTAACCATTGATAAGATCCTTTAATATGCAACATCTTTCCAAGCAGTCAGAGAGGAAAGTGCAATACCAGAAAAGGAATGTAAACACTAACATTCTAGAAGTCAGATATTCCCTGTGGCTTTCTAAACTCTGGCTTCATCAGATAATCACAGCATATTGTAGTTTAACTTTGTAAGAATTGGAATGTTCTGAGTAACTAAATATCCCATTTAACAGAAAACTGTTTTGTTATTATTTAAAAAACGTCTGTAAATCCAGTATTGCTTCCTTGTAACAAAGATTGTTTAGCACAATAAGGCACAGACTAGAGGATAGAGTTGGATTCCCATAATGTATACTATAAAAGACGTTATCATTTAAATTATATCTTTCCTTCTGTTAATGTTTTCTTCTTTTCTAAAAATATTCTAAAATATCAGAGAGCTGGCTATTTTAATGACTTTTTTTTTCCTAAGAAAAAGAAAAGTTAATATTTCTATGTTTTTATAGCCAGGTATGATTCACTATATAATACATGCCCACGTGGAAAAAGTTGATTGAAGATAGAGTTCAGTTGTGAAAAATATTTCTTTGCCAATTGATGGGGTTTGCTGTCTAAAATACGAGATTTTCTTAGTATGAAAAAATGATATGTAGTCTCAAAAAATGTTCTAGGCCAAAATCTAGTTCATGTTAGAACTAGAAGACTAACAGAAACATTTAAGTGGCAATATTTATAACACCAAAAAAAGACAGTGTTTAAAAAATTCCATTGATGCAAACACCAAAGAGCAGGTCAGGTAACCATATACCTGATACACACTCTGACACCGTATAGTCATGTCCTCCTTCTGCTCCTCCTTTCTGCCCCGGATCCCCAGTTGCAGTGATAACAAAGGAATACTACTAATTGATGTTAAAATTAACCTTGATAGAGGAAATATGTTTTTATACTTTTGGAATACTTTTAAATTTTGAGACATCCAGTAAAACTTCAGAAAGCTTTCTTTATCTCCTCACATATTTTGTTCAAAGCAAAATATTTAAGTTCCTACCAACAAGGTGTTCTTTCCTTCATGGTCTTCTATATAATGGAAAAGGACAATTTGGCTGTGTTAGTTCTATGTTTACAATGTATCTTATCAATAGAAGCATGCACACACATATGTGTAAACACATTTTACATGCATATTATATTTATTCACTTTCTGACAAAGCCGTGAAACTATGCTTATAACACAGTTAGCCACATTTTCTTACCTTTTACAGATACTGAGGCTATGATTTCAGCAGAACCAAAGACATTTTCCCCTTGGCAAACGTACTTTCCCTCATCTGATTTAGAAGCATTTAGGATCCGTAGACTTCCGTCTGGAAGAATAGCTATTCTGAAAATTATTAAAAAAGGTTTTTTCCTCTTTTACTGTAAATCAGCTAAGTGGTAAAAAATTCTGATGACGTCTGAAACCATCTCCAAGGTAATAATAAATAAGATAAAGGGATCACTGTGAAAATATGCAGGGATAGTAGAAATGTTTTACCCTTCAAGAAATTATGCAATAAACCCACTGAATATCTTCTTTTATTTAAAAGGGTTAGGGAGTTACAGGTTATTTTTCTTTTGACACTTTTTGACAGTTAATGTTAAAATGTGTGGGAAAAGGTGACCCTGAATTTGGTTATTAAAACTTATACTATAATAACACCCAGTGATATTTTAATATGAAGCTTGAGTATTTTACTTCGAACCCAGAGTGACCTCAAAAATCAAATATAAAAAGAAACAGCATAAAAACATAGAGGAAAACAAGTACAGAACATAAAATTAATTGTATACAGCCAAGAGATGATTTATCATGGTTTCTCTACTGTGCTACTAGTGCAGCAAGGGTATGAAAATGAGACCTGATACCTGATACCTGGGCTGCTCACACTGCACTTTTTAAATATAAAAACATGAAACCTGAGTTTGCATTTGGGCTTTTTTGAGACCTTTGTTAAAAGTGGACCTTGAGTCTTATATGAAGGTGAAAAATTAAAGCATTATTAAAAATTTTTAGAAGTTCAGTGAAAATGAGGTTGACATTTGGGATTACCATATTATCCTGTGTATTCATCATCCCAGAAATATATGGATTTCAAAGTTAATTAGTACTTTTGTTTTTTTCTCCCTTCTATGCTCCTGAAATATAACCCAATTTTTCACCAATGCATCAACCTTCTCAAGTAACCTGAAATGAAATAGAAGTGGCTGTTGTGGTTTATTTGATATGCCACTAGAGTTTGGACTGACTTTTAGGAAAGAGGAAGTAACATGTGTTTGGTAAGAACCAGTGGCCCTACTGAGCTTAAAATCCTAAAACTGGATTTCTCTAGTTCTGAAAAGAATAATTTATTCAATGGTAATATGATAATATTGTGCTATTTAAGAAAGAAGAATATGGGTTAACTATGGTTAGTCAACATCCTTCATGTTATTTTAAAATATGTATTCAATCTTGCCAATCACCCAGGACTGAGTTATTGAAAGCATTGAACCTTGTTACAATTGGATTAGATTCTATGTTGCTGACTATTGCTTATGAATTTATATTTGCATATTGTTGTCAGTAAAGATATGAGTTTAAAAACATCATACTCTTTTCAATATATATCAAAACTGCTTTACAACCTAAGAAGGAAGGCAAAATTAGAGGCAAGCCAAACTAGGAATAGAGAATTTGCTTTTATACTTTATGTCTAGGAGAGAAACTATCTTCAGACATTTGGAAAACACAGTGTCCTTAAAAGATATAATCTGGGAGGAGGAGTAAAATGGCAGAGGAGTAGGAGACCTAAATTTCGTCTGGTCCCGGGAATTCAGCTAGATAGGGATCAAACCATTCTGAACACCTACGAACTCAAAAGGAGATTGAAGAAAAGAATAGCAACAACTCTTTGAATAGAAAAGTGACCTCTTTCTGGAAGGTAGGACGTGCGGAGAATTGAATCTGAGGTGATATTCGGGAAGATAGATGGTGGGGGAGGGGGCCTCCATCAGCCGGCTACCGGCAAGTGATAGAGAAGAGGAGCACAAAATCAGAACTTGTAGAAGTCAGCTCTGCTGAGGGGTGTTGCTCCAGTGGCTAAGCGGGGGGGGTGGAACCCTCACTGGGACAGTGTGGTCTCAGGCCCTTTGGGGTTACAGAAAGACCAGGGGTGCCTGAGTGCGGCAGAGCTCCCAGGTATCGGAGCAGGGAAGTCGGTCACAGACAGAGTCAAGGAGTGCGCTCTCAGCTCAGGGTTGCTATAAAACATGATCTGCAGCACTGTTCTTCGAGCAGGGACCCAACAAGCAGCAGATCCAGGGAGACTCCCCTTCCCCCCCCGACCCCCCCCACCCCCTGAGAAGCGGTGCAGGAGTGCACCACAGGGATCTGCTGGGTTTGGAGACTCCAGAAGGGGTCGTGTGCCAGAGGTAGAAATGCTCGGTCATAGAGTGAGAAGGGAGTGTGGCCAGAGACCAGGGACACGGGAGTGATTGACTGCTTTTCCTGGGGACTCACTGAAGAGTGGGGCCCCGAGTTCTTCACTCCTGAGGGTAGAGATTGGGAAGCCACCATTTTCACTCTCATCCTCCAAAGCTGTACAGAAAGCTTGCAGGGAAAAAAAGCTATGGAGAGCAAACCCGAGCAGATTATGTAGCCCGGACCCCCGCAAGGGCTGGGCAATTCCGCCTCCGGCAAAGACATTCGAAAACCACTGCAACAGGACCCTTCACCAGAAGATCAGAAAGAATAGCCGCCAAGACAAAATTTACTGATCAATGAGAACAGCAGAACTCCAGTGCTAGGGGAATACAGCACATAGAATTCATGGCTTTTTTTCCTATGATTCTTTAGTCTTTCAAAGTTAATTTTTTTAATTTTCTTTTTCTATTTTTTTAATTTTTCTTTTTCCCTTTTTCA
Source organism: Eumetopias jubatus (assembly GCF_037043125.1). Taxonomy (NCBI): domain Eukaryota; kingdom Metazoa; phylum Chordata; class Mammalia; order Carnivora; family Otariidae; genus Eumetopias; species Eumetopias jubatus. Next base: position 81,331,572 of record NW_028274819.1, on the reverse strand, counting down.
ACCAACATCTTATCAATCCCTTTTTAAAAAAATTTTTTTTAGTTTTCATTTTTAGAGTCATATTCTCTCCCTTCACAATAGTTAACCTCATTTTTGATATATATATATATAAGTTGTTCTCTCTTTAAAATTTTAGGATACAGTTGCTTCTAACAGACCAAAATATACCCTAAATCTCTAGTGTATTGCTTTGTTCTGGTATTCTGCTTGATCACATTCTCTCCCTATTTATTTTAATTTCTCTTCTTTCTTTTTTTCAACCAAGTTCTTATCAATTCCTTTTATAAAATCTTTCATAATTTTGATCTTTACAGTCATATTCCATCCCTTCATCATATTTACCTTTATTTTTGTACGTATATAAGTTTTTCTTTCTTTAAAATTTTGGGAATCCCTTTCTTCTAACAGACCAAAATACACCCAAAATCTAGTGTGTGGCAATGATCTATACACCAGCCTGATCATATTTGATCATATTCTCTTTTTTTTGTCTTTTTCTTTTTTTTTTCTTTTTTCTTTCTTTCCCTTTCATTTCCCCCAGTTTCAGGTCTCTTCTGATTTCTCAGTGTATCTTTTTCTGGGGTTGTTGTTATCCTATTAGCATTTTGTACTCTCATTCATCTATTTTCCTTTGGACAAAAATGACAAGATGGAAGAAATCACCTCAAAAGAAAGAAAAAGACACAGTACCAACTGCCAGGGACCTAATCAATATAGACATTAGTAAGATGTCAGAACTGGAGTTCAGAATGACAATTATAAAGATACTAGCTGTGCTTGAAAAAAACATGGAAGATATAAGAGAAACCCTTTCTGGAGAAATGAAAGAACTAAAATCTAACCAAGTTGAAATCAAAAAGGCTATTAATGAGGTGCAAAAAAAAAAAAAAAAATGGAGGCTCTAATTGCTAGGATAAATGAGACAGAAGAGAGAATTAGTGATATTGAAGACCAAATGATGGAAAATCAAGAAGCTGAGAAAAAGAGAGATAAACAACTACAGGATCAGGGGACAGAATTCGAGAGAAAAGTGATAACGTAAGATGAAACAATATTAGAATAATTGGGACCCCAGAAGAAGAAAAAAGAGAGAGGTGCAGAAGGTGCATTGGAACAAATGATAGGAAGAACTTCCCCCATTTGGGAAGGAAACAGGCATCAAAGTCCAGGAGGCACAGAGAACCACCCTCAAAGTAAAAAAAAAAAAAAAATAGGTCAACACCCAGGCATCTAACAGTAAAACTTATGAGTCTCAAAGACAAAGAGAAAATCCTGAAAGCAGCTCAGGAGAAGAGGTCTATAACCTACAGATGTAGAAACATTAGATTGGCAACAGACCTATCCACAGACACTTGGCAGGCCAGAAAGGACTGGCGTGATATATTCAGAGCACTAAATGAGAAAAATATGCAGCCGAGAATACTATATCCAGCTAAGCTGTCTCATTGAAAATAAAAGGAGAGATAAAAAGCTTCCAAGACAAACAAAAACTAAAGGAAACTGCAAACATGAAACCAGCCCTATAAGAAGTATTGAAAGGGGTCCTATAAGCAAAGAGAGAGTCTAAAAGTAATGTAGACCAAAAAGGAACAGAGACAATATACAGTAACAGTCCCCTTATAGACAATACAATGGCACTAAATTCATATCTTTCATTAGTTACCCTGAATGTAAATGGGCTAAATGCTCTAATCAAAAGACACAGGGTATCAGATTGGATAAAAAAACAAGACCTATTGATATGCTGTCTGCAAGAGACTCATTTTAGACCCAAAGAAACCCCCAGATTGAAAGAGAGGGGGTGGAAAATCATTTACCATGCTAATGGACACCAAAAGAAAGCTGGGGTGGCAATTCTTATATCAGACAAACTAGATTTTAAACCAAAAACTATAAGAGATAAGGAAGGACACTATATCCTATTTAAAGGGTCTATCCAACAAGAAGATCTAAGAATTGTAAATATTTATGCGCCTAACATGGGAGCAGCCAATTATATAAGCCAATTAATAACAAAATCAAAGAAACATATCAACAACAATACAATAATAGTAGGGGACTTTAACACACTCCTCACTGAAATGGACAGATCATCTAAGGAAAAGATCAACAAGGAAATAAAGACTTTAAATGACACACTGGACCAAATGGACTTCACAGATATATTCAGAACATTCCATCCCAAAGCAAAAGAGTACACATTCTTCTCTAGTGCCCATGGAACATTCTCCAGAATTGATCACATCCTAGGCCACAAATCAGGTCTCAACCAGTACCAAAAGTTTGGGATCATTCCCCTCATAGTTTTGGACCACAGTGCTTTGAAACTAGAACTCAATCACAAAAGGAAAGCTGGAAAGAACTCAAATACATGGAGGCTAAAGAGCATCCTACTAAAGAATGAAAGCTTCAACTAGTAAATTAAAGAAGACTTTAAAAAAAACTTATAAAAACAAATGAAAATGAAAACACAACTGTTCAAATCTTTGGGAAGCAGCAAAGGCAGTCCTAAGAGGAAAGTATATAGCAATACAAGCCTTTCTCAAGAAAGAAGAAAGGTCTCAAATACACAACCTAACCCTACACCTAAAGGAGCTTGAGAAACAACAGCAAATAAAGTGTAAACCCAGCAGGAGAAGAGAAATAATAAAGATCAGAGCAGAAATCAATGAAATAGAAACCAGGAGAACAGCAGAACAGATCAATGAAACTAGGACTCGTTCTTTGAAAGAATTAACAAGATTGATAAACCCCTGGTCAGACTTATCAAAAAGAAAAGAGAAATGTTCCAAATAAAAAAAATCATGAATGAAAGAGGAGCGATCACAACCAACACCGAAGAAATACAAACAATTATAAGAACATCTTAGGCGCAACTATATGCCAGCAAATTAGATAATCTGGAAGAAATGGATGCATTCCCAGAGATGTATAAACTACCAACGGAACCAAGAAGAAATAGAAAACCTGAACAGACCAATAACCACTAAGGAAATTGAAGCAGTAATCAAAAATCTCCCAAAAAACAAGAGCCCAAGGCTGGATGGCTTCCCAGCCGAATTTTACCAAATATTTAAAGAAGAATTAATACCTATTCTTCTGAAACTGTTCCAAAAAAGAGAAATGGAAGGAAAACTTCCAAACTCACTTTATGAGGCCACCATTACCTTGATCCCAAAACCAGACAAAACCCATAAAAAGGAGAATTCCAGACCAGTATCCTTGATGAATATGGGTACAAAATTTCTCACCAAAATATCAGCCAATAAGATCCAACAGTACTTTAAAAGGATTATTCAACATGACCAAGTAGGATTTATTCCTGGGCTGCAAGGTTAGTTCAGCATCCGCAAACCAATGTGATAAAATACATTAACAAAAGAAAGAACAAGAACCATATGATCCTTTCAATAGATGCAGAAAAAGCATTTGACATAGTACAGCATCCTTTCTTGATCAAAACTCTTCAGAGTATAAGGATAGAGAGTACATACCTCAATATCATAAAAGCCATCTATGAGAAACCCACAACGAACATCATTCTCAATGGGGAAAAACTGAGGCCTTCCCCAAAAGGTCAGGAACACGGCGGGGATGTCCACTATCACCACTGCTTTTCTACATTGTATTAGAAGTCATAGCCACAGCAATCAGACAACAAAAAGAAATAAAAGGCATCCAAATCAGCAAAGAAGAAGTCATACTCTCACTCTTTCCAGATGATATGATAGTTTATGTGGAAAACCCAAAAGTCCCCACCCCAAAACCACTAGAACTCATACAGGAATTCAGTAAAGTGGCAGGATATATAATCAATGCACGGAAATCAGTGGCATTCCTATACACCAACAGCAAGACAGAAGAAGGAGAAATTAAGGAGTCGATCCTATTTACAATTGCACCCAACACCATAAGATACCTAGGAATAAACCTAACCAAAGAGGCAAAGAATCTGTACTCAGAAAACTCTAAAATACTCATGAAAGAAATTGAGGAAGACACAAAGAAATGGAAAAATGTTCCATGCTCATGGATTGGAAGAAAAAATATTGTGAAGATGTCAATGCTACCGAGAGCAATCTACACATTCAATGCCATCCCCAACAAAATACCAACCACTTTTTTCAAGGAAATGGAACAAATAATCCTAAAATGTGTATGGAACCAGAGAAGACCCCAAATAGCCAGAGGAATGTTGAAAAAGAAAAGCAAAGCTGTCGGTATCACTATTCTGGACTTCAAGCTCTATCACAAAGCTGTCATCATCAAGACAGTATGGTACTGGCACAAAAACAGACACATAGATCAATGGAACAGAATAGAGAGCCCAGAAATGGACCCCCAAGTCTATGGTCCACTCACCTCCAACAAAGCATGAAAGAATGTCCAGTGGAAAAAAGACAGTCTCTTCAACAAATGGTTTTGGGAAAATTGGACAGCTACATGCAGAAGAATGAACCTGGACCATTTCCTTATACCACACACAAAAATAGACTCCAAATGGTTGAAAGTCCTAAATGTGAGACAGGAGTCCGTCCAAATCCTAGAGGAGAACAGAGGCAGCAGCCTCTTCGACCTCAGCCTCAGCAAGTTCTTCCTAGAAACATCACCACAGGCAAGAGAAGCAAGGGTGAAAATGAACTATTGGGACTTCATCCAGATAAAAATTTGCAGAGCAAAAGAAACAGTCCACAAAACCAAAAGACAACTCACAGAATAGGAGAAGATATTTACAAATGACATATCAGATATGGGGCTAATATCCAAAGTCTATAAAGAACTTTTCAAACTCAACACCGAAAGAACAAATGATCCAATCAACAAATCACGTCAAAAAGACTTGAACAGACATTTATCCAAAATAGACATCCAAATGACCAACAGACACATGAAAAAGCACTCAACATAGCTCAACATCAGGGAAATCCAAATCAAAATCTCAATGAGATACCACCTTACACAGTCAGAATGGCTAAAATTAACAAGTCAGGAAATGACAGATGTTGACGGGGATGCAGAAAAGGGGAACCCTCCCACGCTGTTGGTATGAATGCAAGCTGGTGCAGCCACTCTGGAAGACAGTATGGAGGTTTCTCATAAAGTTGAAAATAGAGTTACCCTCTGACCCAGCAATTGCACTACTGGGTATTTACCCCAAAGATACAAATGTAGTGCTCTGAAGAGGTACGTATACCCCAATGTTTATAGCTGCACTCTACACAATAGCCAAACTATGGAAAGAGCCAAGATGTCCATCGACAGATGAATGGATAAAGAAGAAGTGGTATATATATATATATATATATATATATATATATATATATATATATATATATTGGAATATTGTGCAGCCATCAAAAAATTAAATCTTGCCATTTGCAATGACTTGGATGGAACTAGAAGGTATTATGCTAAGTGAGAAAGACATGTATCATATGATCCCACTGATATGAGGAATTCTTAATCTCAGGAAACAAACTGAGGGTTGCTGGAGTGGTGGGGGTGGGAGGGATGGGGTGCCTGGGTGATAGACACTGGGGAGGGTATGTGCTATGGTGAGCACTGTGAATTGTGTAAGACTGTTGAATCACAGATCTGTACCTCTGAAACAAATAATACATTATATGTTACAAAAAAAAAGAAGATAGTAGGAAGGGAAAAATGAAGGGGAGGGAAATCAGACGGGGAGATGAACCATGAGGGTCTATGGACTCTGAGAAACAAACTGAAGGTTCTAGAGGGGAGAGGGGAGGATTGGTTAGCCTGGAGATGGGTACTAAAGAGGGCACGTATTGAACAGAGCACTGGGTGTTATATGCAAACAATGAATCATGGAACACTATATCAAAAACTAATGATGTAATGTATGGTGATTAACATAACATAAAATTAAATTAAAAAAAGATACATAATTCATTCAAGATGGTAAATCCAAAATTGTGGTCATTAGATAGTGCTCATTTTGTATAAAAATTAAATATATTTATTCCACTTAAATTCCAAAGATACACATACTATAACTGGATATATTTGAAAGTAAAAATGTGCACCTTTTACAAACAAATAGGCAATATCTTATGAGAATTTTAAACTTTACTGAAATGTAGCTAAATTTTAATAATTTATTCAGATTACTAATATCTTAAGTACCTGGATTTTACTGCTTGGCATAAATTCTAATCTAGCGGGTGGGAAATTTGGCTTAAAATTTACTTCCTTTTAAGAAATAAATATATCTTAAGACACTGGCAGTGTTTCAGCTCCTGATTTAAGATAACTCCTTTCTCACTGACAGGAGGCAATATATTATACTCTCCTTAAAGATAGTTTATAACACCCCTGTACTTTAGGTCACTTGGGCGATGAAAAATTTTGAATACCATGGTGTTTTTTACCTGTCAAGTGGCAGTGTCATTTAACAAAAAGCCTGTCTACTGATTCAAGTTGTAAATCTTTATTGGATTAGCTCCAATATATTTTTTTTAATTTTAGAAAAAAAACACAAACAGATGAGACAGTGAATGTGATTTACATTATAATGTCTGGCTTTTACACATATAATTACTTAGATAACTGAATATTGAATTATTATTTTCCTGCAATTTCTTACCTCTTTGTCTCTCTTCTCTCCTATTCTATTATCATGTGTCTCCTACATTTGAAATTTTCAAATTTGGAGATGAATTCTGCTGAGAAGTCCTTGAAACTGAAGTAGTGTGTTAAAGCAGTGGTGAGGTAAAGGTCTCTTGGGAGTAGGGAGAGATTTTAGAAATGCAAACCAGCACTCTAGCATTTGGTAGTAAATCATGCTTTCTATATTTCTATCTCTAAACTTCTCCATGAGTTTCTGCCTAGCCCTGGAGATGTCTTGTTTCATATTTTCCACCAAATTACTGGATTTTTGCCTTGTTAATCTGCCCAATTCCACAGTCTATCTAAGATAGCACCGTGCTTATTCTTATCTTGCAAGGATTTATTGCTGACTTCTTGACGCCATCTTGATTTCCAAATTTCAGGACCATTTTCTGGAATTCCACTTCCATTTTTGGCTTACCTCTCAGAGACTTCGCATGCAGTTCTGGTTCTTCCAAGTAGACTGCTTGCCTGGAAATATTACCTATTTACCTTCTGCCATTTTAGAAATCATGCTCTGGCTTCCAGATTATATTTCTTTTTGGTATCATATCATAGTGCATATAATATTATATAACCACTAATCATTAATTAAGATTATATGCTTTAAAGTCAGAGAGGGTTGATTTCAAATCACTGCCATTGACTAGTATGTGTGTGACTTTAAGCAGTTAATTTCTTTCCTTATATATAAAATGTTATAATTATGTCTATCTAGTTCTTCTGAAGTATTAACTAATTGATATATGTAAATTATTGTACTTTAGTAGTGTTGATAGCCATTAATTGAAAATGCACTCAAAAATATAAATAGCAAGAGGAGCAAGATTGTGGAGGAGTAGGAGACCTAAATTTCATCTGGTCCCAGGAATTCAGCTAGATAGGGATCAAATCATTCTGAACACCTACGAACTCAAGAGGAGATCGAAGAGAAGAATAGCAACAACTCTTTGAACAGAAAAGAGACCACTTTCTGGAAGGTAGGCTGTGAGGAGAAGTGAATCCGAGGTGATATTTGGGAAGATCGATGTGGGGAAGGGGGCCTCCGTCAGCCAGTTACTGGCAAGTGATAGAGCCACAGAGCACAAAATAAGAAATTTTAGAAGTCTGCTCTGCTGAGAGACATCGCACCAGTGGCTAAATGGGGGGTTGAACACTCGCTGAGACTGTGTGGTCTCAGGACCCTCAGGGTCACAGAAAGACCGGGGGTGCCTGAGTATGGCAGAGCTCCCAGGTATTGGAGCAAGGAAGCTGGCTGCAGAGACGGAGCCAAGGCATGGGCTCTCAGCTCGGGGTTTCCATAAACTGTGACCATGGTACAGTCAGGCCACTGCTTCTCCAGGAGGGACCCAACAAGTGGCAGATCCGGGGAGACTCCCCTTCTTCCCCTGGGAGGAGGGGCATGGAAGCCCACCACAGGAATCTTCTGGGATTGGAGACTCCACACGGGGTCATGTGCCAGAGATAGAAACGCTTGGTCACAGGTTGGGTGAGCACGGAGTGCAGCCAGAGACTGGGGAGATGGGAGTAAATGACTGCTTTTCTCTGGGGGCTCACTGAGGAGTGGGGGCCCAATTTCTTGGCTCCTACAGGGCAGAGATTTGGAGACCACCATTTTCACTCTCGCCCTCCAAAGCTGTATGGAAATTTTGCAGGGAACAAAAGCTCCCGAGAGCAAAACCGAGCAGATTACATAGCCCGGCCCGGCAAGGGTGGGGGCAATTCCACCTCCAGCAAAGATGTTTGAGAACCACGGCAACAGGCCCCTCCCCCAGAAATTCAGCAAGAACCACCAGCCAAGACCAAGTTTATTGATCAATGAGAACAGCAGAACTCCAGCGCTAGGGGAATACTGCACATAGATTTCAGGGTTTTTTTCCCATGATTCTTTAGAGTTTCAAAGTTAATTTTTTTTGAATTTTTCTTTTTTCCCTTTTTCAACCAACATCTTATCAATCACTTTTTTAAAAAAAAAAATCTTTTTTAGTTTTGATTTTGAGAGTCATATTGCATCCCTTTATAGTAGTTAACCTTATTTTTGGTATATATATATATATATATATATATATATATATATGTTGTTCTCTCTTTAAAATTTTGGGATATAGTTTCTTCTAACAGACCAAAATATACCCTAAATATCTAGTGTATGGCTTTGTTCTAGTCTCCTGCCTGATCACATTCTCTGCCTTTTATTTTGTAAATCCTCTTCTTTCTTTTTTCAAACAAGTTCTTATTAATTCCTTTTATAAAATATTTTATAATTTTCATCTTTACAGTCATATTCCATCCCTTTATTGTATTTAGCCTTATTTTGGTACATATATAAGTTTCTCTTTCTTTAAAATTTTGGGAGGCCCTTTCTTCTAACAGATCAAAATATGCCCAAAATCTCGTGTGTGGCACTGATCCATGCACCAGCCAGACCATATTTGATCATATTCTGGTTTTTTGTTTGTTTGTTTGTTTATTTTTATCTTTTTCTTTTTCTTTTCTTTATTCTTTCCCTTTCCCTTTCTTTTATCTTAAAAATATAAAAAGGAACAAGAGGCAGTACAGACTGCCAGGGACCTAATCAATATGGACATTAGTAAGATGTCGACTCTAGAGTTCAGAATGATGATTTTAAAAATACCAGCTGGGCTTGAAAAAAGCATGGAAGATATTGAAAAACCCTTTCTGGAGAAGTAAAAGAACTAAAATCTAACCAAGCAAAATCAAAAAGGCTATTAATGACGTGCAAACAAAAATGGAGGCTCTAACTGCAAGGATAAATGAGGCAGAGGAGAGAATTAGTGATATAGAAGACCAAATGATGGAAAATCAAGAAGCTGAGAAAAAGAGAGATAAACAACTACTGGAACATGAGGGCAGAATTTGAGAGATAAGTGTGATACCATAAGATGACACAATATTAGAATAATTGGGATCCCAGAAGAAGAAAAAAGAGAAGGTGTATTGGAGCAAATTATGGCAGAAAACTTCCCTAATTTGGGAAGGAAACAGGCCTCAAGATCCAGGAGGCACAGAGAACCCCATCAAAGTCAATTAAAATAGGTCAACACCCAGACATCTAATAGTAAAACTTACAAGTCTCAGAAACAAAGAGAAAATTCTGAAAGCAGATCAGGACAAGAGGTCTGTAACCTACAGTGGTAGAAACATTAGATTGGCAACAGACTTATCCACAGAGACCTCGCAGGCTGAAAGGACTGGTATGGTATATACAGAGCACTAAATGAAAAAAATATGCAGCCAAGAATACTGTATCCAGCTAGGCTGTCATTGAAAATAGAAGGAGAGATAAAAAGCTTCCAGGACAAACAAAAACTAAAGGAATTTGTGAACACAAAACCAGCCATACAAGAAGTACTGAAAGGGGTCCTCTAAGCAAAAAGAGAGCCTAAAAGTAACATAGACCAGAAAGAAACAGAGACAATATACAGTAACAGTCACCTTACAGGCAATACAATGGCACTAAATTCATATCTTTCAACAGTTACCCTGAATGTAAATAGGCTAAATTCCCCAATCAAAAGACACAGGGTATCAGATTAAATAAAAAAAACAAGACCCATTGATATGCTGTCGGCAAGAGACTCATTTTAGACCCAAAGAAACCTCCAGATTGAAAGTGAGGGGGTGGAAAACAATTTACCATGTTAATGGACACCAAAAGAAAGCTGGGGTGGAAATCCTTGTATCAGACAAATTAGATTTTAAGCCAAAGACTATAATAGCAGATGAGGAAGGACAGTATATCCTACTTAAAGGGCCTATCCAACAAGAAGATCTAACAAAATATCTATGCCCCTAACATGGGAGCAGCCAATATATAAGCCAATAAATAACAAAAGCAAAGAAACACATTGACAACAAAACAGTAATATTGGGGGAAAATAACACCCCCCTCATTAAAATGGACAGATCATCTAAGGAAAAGATCAACAAGGAAATAAAGACTTTAAAAGACACACTGGTCCAGATGGACTTCACAGATATATTCAGAACATTCCATCCCAAAGCAACAGAATACACATTCTTCTCGAGTGCCCATGGCACATTCTTCAGAATGGATCACATCCTAGGTCACAAATCATGTCTCAACTGGTACCAAAAGATTGGGATCATTCCCTGCATATTTTCAGACCACATGGATGCAAAATTCTCACCAAACACTAGTCAATAGGATCCAACAGTACATTAAAGGATTATTCACCACAACCAAGTGGGATTTATCCCCGGGGCTGCAAGGTTGGTTCAACATCCAAAAATCAATCACTGTGATACAATACTTTAATAAAAGAAAGAACAAGAAATATATGATCCTCTCAAAAGATGCAGAAAAAGCATTTGACATAGTACAGCATCCTTTCTTGATCAAAACGCTTCAGAGTATAGGGATAGAGAGTACATACCTCAATATCATAAAAGCCGTCTATTTAAAGCCCACAGCGAATGTCATTCTCAATAGGGAAAAACTGAAAGCTTTTCCCCTAAGGTCAGGAACATGGCAGGGATGTCCACTATCACCACTGCTATTCTACATATTATTAGAAGTCATAGCCACAGCAATTAGACAACAGAAATAAATAAAAGGCATGTGAATCAGCAAAGAAGAAGTCAAACTCTCACTGTTTGTAGATGATATGATACTTCATGTGGAAAACCCAAAGTCCCCACCCCAAAACTGCTAGAACTCATACAGGAATTCAGTAAAGTGGCAGGATATAAAATCAAGGCACAGAAATCAGTGGCATTCCTATACACCAACAGCAAGACAGAAGAAGGAGAAATTAAGGAGTCGATCCTATTTACAATTGCACCCCACACCATAAGATACCTAGGAATAAATCTAACCAAAGAGGCAAAGAATCTGTACTCAGAAAACTCTAAAATACTCATGAAAGAAATTGAGGAAGACACAAAGAAATGGAAAAATGTTCCATGTTCATGGATTGGAAGAAAAAATATTGTGAAGATGTCAATGCTACTGAGAGCAATCTACACATTCAATGCCATCCCCAACAAAATACCAACCACTTTTTTCAAGGAAATGGAACAAATAATCCTAAAATGTGTATGGAACCAGAGAAGACCCCAAATAGCCAGAGGAATGTTGAAAAAGAAAAGCAAAGCTGTCGGTATCACTATTCTGGACTTCAAGCTCTATCACAAAGCTGTCATCATCAAGACAGTACGGTACTGGCACAAAAACAGACACATAGATCAATGGAACAGAATAGAGAGCCCAGAAATGGACCCCCAAGTCTATGGTCAACTCATCTTTGACAAAACAGGAATGAATGTCCAATAGAAAAAATACAGTCTCTTCAACAAATGGTGTTGGGAAAATTGGACAGCCACATGCAGAAGAATGAACCTGGGCCATTTCCTTACACCACACACAAAAATAGACTCCAAATGGTTGAAAGACCTGAATGTGAGACAGGAGTCCGTCCAAATCCTAGAGGAGAACAGAGGCAGCAACCTCTTCGACCTCAGCCTCAGCAAGTTCTTCCTAGAATCATCGCCACAGGCAAGAGAAGCAAGGGTGAAAATGAACTATTGGGACTTCATTCAGATAAAAATTTTGCAGAGCAAAAGAAACAGTCCACAAAACCAAAAGACAAGTGACAGAATAGGAGAAAATATTTGCAAATGACATATCGATAAAGGGCTAGTATCCAAAATCTATAAAGAACTTATCAAACTCAACACCCAAAGAACAAATGATCCAATCAAGAAATAGCAGCAGACATGAACAGACATTTTTCCAAAGCAGACATCCAAATGACCAACGGACACTTGAAAAAGCGCTCAACATAGCTCGGCATCAGGGAAATCCAAATCAAAATCTCAATGAGATACTATCTCACACCAGTCAGAATGGCTAAAATTAACAAGTCAGGAAATGACAGATGTTAATGGGGATGCGGAGAAAGGGGAACCCTCCTACACTCTTGGTGGGAATGCAAGCTGGTGTAGCCACTCTGGAAGACAATATGGAGGTTTCTCATAAAGTTGAAAATAGAGTTACCCTCTGACCCAGCAATTACACTACTGGGTATTTACCCCAAAGATACAAATGTAGGGATCTGAAAGGGTATGTGCACCCCGATGTTTATAGCCGCACTGTCCACAATAGCCAAACTATGGAAAGAACCAAGAAGTCCATCGAATGATGAATGGATAAAGAAGAAGTGGTGTATATATATATATATAAAATGGAATATTATGCAGCCATCAAAAGGAATGGAATCTTGCCATTTGCAATGACGTGGATGGAACTGGGGGGTATTATGCTGAGCAAAATAAGTCAGTCAGAGAAAGACATGTATCATATGATCTCACTGATAGGAGGAATTCTTAATCTTAGGAAACATACTGAGATTTGCTGGAGTGGTGGGGGGTGGGAGGGATGAGTTGGCTAGGTGGTAGGCATTGGGGAGGGTATGTGCTATGGTAAGCACTGTGAATTGTGTAGTAGTGTTGAATCATAGACCTGGACCCCTGAAACAAATAATACATTATATGTTAGAAAAGAAAAAAAGAAGAAGAAAGCAGGAAGGGAAAAATGAAGGGAGGGAAATCAGAGGTGGAGATGAACCATGAGAGACTATGGAGTCTGAGAAACATTCTGAGGGTTATATAGGGAGGGGATGGGGGATGGGTTAGCCTGGTGATGTGTATTAAAGTGAGCACTTACTGCATGGAGCACTGAGTGTTATGTGCAAACAATGAATCATGGAACACTACATCAAAAACTAATGATGTAATGTATGGTGATTAACATAACATAATAAAAAAATAAAAATAAGTAAAATTTGTGTCAAATTTTAAAAGGAAAAGTAGAGAGTTGTAAACCTTAAGTATTTTGGGGTGTTCAGTAAGTCTTTTCTTGAGGACTAATATTTGAATGAGAACTGGAGGATGAGAGAAAGTTAACTAGGAGTTAAGTGTGGGAAAAGGAGAGGAAATAGCAATTGCAAGGGTTTTGAGGTGAGAAGGACCACAAACCCTTGAAGAACCAAATGGCCAATTATGATGGCCCCATATAAAAGGGGCTGGGAATGACCCAAGGTAAAACTGGAGAGGTACATGGGGGCAAGATCATGTAGGTCCTATTATAGTGTGGGAAACATTTGATCTTTATTTTATTGGCAATGGGAAGCTGCCATTAAAAAAATAGCTTTATTTAGCTGTGTAGGCATATAAGGAGCTCACATGTTTAAAGCAGATACTTTGAAAAGTTCTCACAAATGGATGCAGACACAAAACAATGACTACAATCAATATAGTCAACACATACCTCACCCTAACGTATCTCTGTGTTCCTTTTTATTCTCTCTCTTTAACCTCTTCTTTTTTTTTAAGATTTATTTATTTGAGAAAGAGAAAGATCGAGAGAGAGAGAGTGAACACAATTGGGGGAGGAAGGGATGAGAGAGAGAGAAAAGCAGTCTCCCCACTAACCAGGGACACCAATGTGTGGCTCGATCCCAAGACCCTGGGATCATTACCCAAGCTAAAGGCAGATGCTCAACCAACTGAGCCACCCAGGCACCCTTTCTCTCTAACCTCTTCTTATCATACCCCTATCACCAGACAACTACTGATCTACTTTCTGTCCCTGTAAGTTTGAGGTTTTACATTTTATATTAATTTTATATAATTTTTATAAACAAAATTTTATATAAACAAAATCATAACATTATATACTCCTTTTTGTTTAGTTTATTTCACACAGAAGAATTCAGTTAAGATAAAGTTGAGATTCATCTGTTTTGTGATGACCAATAATCCAATCCTTTTTATTGCTGAATAGTATTCCATTGTATGTATATACCACTACTTATTTATCCATTCACCTTCTGGTGGATATTTGGGTTATTTTCATCTTGTATCTATTACAAATAAAGCTGCTATCAATATCTGTGTTACAAGTATTTTATGGATATTTTGCTTTTATTTCTTTTGGATAGGTACTTAGGACTAATTACTGGATCATTGGCTTTATGTTTATGTTTATTTTTTAAAAGATTTTTATTTATCTGAGAGAGTGAGGGAGAGAAAAAGAGGGGAAAGAGAGAGAAAACTGGGGGGTGGGGTGGGGAGAAGCAGAGGAAGAAGCAGACTCCCTGCTGATCAGGGAGCCCAATGCAGGGCTCAATCCCAGGACCCTGGGATCATGATCTGAGCAGAAGGCAGATGCTTAACTAACTGAGCCACCCAGGTGCCGGATGTTTATGTTTAATGTTTAACTTTTTAAAGGAGATGCTGCACTATTTCCAAGCAGTCATACTACACTTTACATTCCTAGCAGCATTGTCTGAGAATTCTTTCAACACTTGAAATGATCAGTCTTTTTAAATTTAGCTATTATAATAATTAGGTAGTAGAATCTCATTGTGGTTTTAAGTTGCATTTCCTTAATGTCTAATGATGTTGAGCATCTTTCAAGTGCTTATTTCCCATCTACATATCTTCTTTGGTGAAGTGATCAAATATTTTGCCAATTTTTTATGAAATTGCCTTCTTATTCAGGGTTGACAGTTTTTAAAAAGTGTTCTAGATATAACTCTTTTTTCAAGTAGAAGAATTGCAAATATTTTCTACCAGTTTATGGCATGTCTTAATGTTTTTCCAACAGCAGTTCTTTTTATTTAAGATTTTATTTATTTGAGAGAGAGAGACAAAGATAGTGAAAAGTGAGCATGGACAAGGAGGAGAGGGAGAAGCAAGCTCCCACTGATCAGGGATCCTGACATGGAGCTCAATCCCAGGACCCTGGGATTATGACCTGAGCTGAAGGCAGATGCTTAACTGACTTAGCCACACAGGTGCCCCTCAACAGCAGAAGTTCTTAAGGTTGATGAAGTATATATATCGATTGTATTGTGTGCTTTGTATTTTTGTGGTTGTACTTGGAAATCTTTACCTAACCTAAGGGCACAAAAAGGTTTTATTTTTCTCTAGTAATGTTATAGTTTTAGGTTTTATATTTATGTTTATGATTCATTTTGAGTTAGTTTTTCTTTATGCTATGAGGTATGAATCTAATTTTTTTCCCCTGGTTATTTTATCATTTTTTAAATTTAATTTTATTTTAATTCCAGTGTAGTTAACATATACTGTTATATTAGTTTCAGGTATACAATATGATTCAACAATTCTATACATCACCCAGTGCTCATCACAACTAGTGCAGTCATTAATCCCCATCATCTATTTTACCCATCCCTCCACCCACCTCAGCTCTCGTAACCAACAGTTTCTTCTCAATAGTTAAGAGTCTGTTTCTTGGCTTGTCTCCTTCTCTCTCTCCTTGCCTTGCCTTATTTTACCTTGGTCATTTGTTTTGTTTCTTAAATTCCACATATGAGTGAAATCATATGGTATTTGTCTTTCTCTGACTGGCTTATTTTGCTTAGATTCTCTAACACCATCAACGTCTTTGCAAATGGAAAAATTTTATTCTTTTTGTGGCTGAATAATATTCCATTATACTGCTGCTTCTTCTTCTTCTTCTTCTTCTTCTTCTTCTTCTTCTTCTTCTTCTTCTTCTTCTTTTTTAAAGATTTTATTTATTTATTTGAGAGAGAGAATGAGATAGAGAGAGAGCATGAGAGGGGAAAGGGTCAGAGGGAGAAGCAGACTCCCTGCTGAGCAGGGAGCCCAATGCGGGACTCGATCCCGGGACTCCAGGATCATGACCTGAGCCGAAGGCAGTCGCTTAACCAACTGAGCCACCCAGGCACCCTGCCGCTTCTTCTTTATCCATTCATCAATCAATGGACACTTGGGTTGCTCCCATAATTTGGCTATTATTAACGGTGCTACTATAAACATAGGGGGTGCATGTATCCTTTTGAATTATTATTTTTGTATCCTTTGGGTAAATGCCCAGGAGTTTGATTACTGGATTGTAGGGTAGTTCTATTTTAACATTTTGAGGAAGCTCCACACTGTTTTCCAGAGTGGCTGCACCAGTTTGCATTCCCATCAACAGTGCATGAGAGTTCCTTTTCCTCCACATCCTCACCAACACCTGTTTTTTCTTGTGTTTTAGATTTTAGTCATTCTGACTGGTGTGAAGTGATATCTCATTGTAGTTTTGATTTGAATTTCCCTGATAATGAGGGATGTTGAGCATCTTTTCATGTGTCTGTTGGCCATTTGTACATCTTCTCTGCAGAAATGTCTGTTCATGTCTTCTGCCCATTTTCATTTGCATTATTTTTTGGGGGGGTTGAGTTGTAACAGTTCTTTATTTACTTTGGATAATAATCCTTTATTGGATATGTCATTTGCAAATACCGTCTTCCATATCTCCTGCCTTTTAGTTTTGTTGATTGTTTCCTTCCCTGTGCAGAAGCTTTTTATTTTGATATAGTCCCAATAGTGTATTTTTGCTTTTATTTTCCTTTCCTCAGGAGACATATCTAGAAAAATTCTGCTACAGTCAGAGCCAGAGAAATTACTGCCTGTTCTCTCTTCTAGGATTTTTATGGTTTCATTTAGGTCTTTAATCTATTTTGAGTTTATTGTTGTGTATGGTGAAAGAAAGTGGTCCAGTTTCATTCTTTTGCATTTAGCTGTCCAGTTTATCAACACCATTTGTTGAAGAGACTTTTTCCCACTGGATATTCTTTTCTGCTTCATTGAATATTAATTGACCAAATACATGTGGATTTATTTCTGGGTTTTCTATTCTGTTCCATTAATCTATGTGTCTGTTTTTGTGCCAGTACCATACTGTTTTGATCACTACAGATTTGTAATAAAACTTGAGGTGTGGAATTGCTTAGTTCCTTTATGTTTTTTTATCAACTGTTTTATGTATTTGAGGCTTCTATGTTGGGTGCATAAATATTTACAATTGTTGTATCTTCTTGTTGGGTTGTTCCATTTATTATTATATAGTGTCCTTCTTTGTGTCTTGTTATAGACTTTGTTTAAAATCTACTTTGTCTAATATAAGTATTGACACTCTAGTTTTCTTTTGACATCCATTTGCATGATAGATGTTTCTTTATCCCTTCACTTTCAATCTACAGGTGTCTTTAGGTCTAAAGTGAGTCTCTTGTAGGCAGCATATAGATGGACCTTGTTTTTTCATCCATGTTATTTGATTGGAGCATTTAGTCCATTTATGTTCAAAGAAATTATTGATTAATATGTATATATTGTCATTTTGTTACTTGTTTTATGGTTGTTTTTATAATTTTCTTTGACTCTTTCTTTTATTCCTATCTGTCACAGTTTTCTTTAGTGATATATTTGAATTTTTTCTCTTTATTCTTTGCATATCTATCAATGGTTTTTGTTTTGTGATTACCATTATGTTTGTATGTAACATCTTCTGCATACAGTAGTCTATATTAAGTTGATGGTCTCTTAAGTTTAAACCCAGTTTGCCATTCTTTACTTCTTTCCTCCCTGCATTTTAGGTATATGGTGTCATATTTTACATGCTTTCATTCTGTGAGTTCCTTGACTTTTTTTTTACATAAACATTCATTTTTGCTGCTTTTCTGTTTCATACTTCCATATTGTCACTTTAAGTCATTGTTCTCAAAGAGTCCTCTTTAATATCTCTTGCAGGGCTGGTTTAGTGCTCATGAATTCCTTTAGCTTTTGTTTGTTTGGGAAATTCTTTATCTCTCCTTCTATTCTGAATGATATCCTTGCTGGATAAATATTCCTGGATGCAAATTTTTCCCATTCAGCACTTTGAATATCTCATGCCACATTCTTCTGTGTGGCAAAGTTTCTGCTGAAAAATCCACTGATAGCCTTATGAGATTTCCTTTGTATGTAACTTCCTTTTGTCTTTCTACTTTTAATTTTTTTCTTTATCACTACATTTTGGCATTTTTCATTTTTTTTTTTCATTTTTCCATTTTACTTACAATGGGTCTTGATGTGGATCTGCTTTTGTTGATTTTGTTGGGGGTTCTCTGTGCCTCCTGGTTATGGATATCTCATCTGTTCAGCTTGATTGCCTTCCATTGCTCTATCCTCTAGGTCACTGAGACATTCTTCTGCTTCCTGTAGCCTACCTACTGTTTATTCCACCTATTATATTTTAAATTTCATTTATTGAGCTCTTCATCTCTGATATGTCATTTTTTAATCTTTTTGTTAAGGGTCTCACTGATGTATTCCACACTTTTCTTAAGTCGAGTCAGTATTTTTAGGATCATTACTTCATATTCCCTATCAGGCATACTATTTATTTCTGTTTTGCTTAGATCTGCTGTGATTTATCATATTCTTTCATTTGGGACAAATTCCTCTATCTCCTCAATTCATCCACCTCTGTGTCTGTTTGTGTATGTTAGGAAAGTCAGCTCCATCCTCTGCCTTTAAAATAGTGGGTTTATGAAGCAGAGGTCCTGGAGTGCCCCGCAGTAAAGTGTTCCCTCTTCACTAGAACCTTGCACTTACAGGAGTCTCCTCTGTGTGCTGCCTATAACCTGTTATTGTGTTTGAGTAGCATTCACTGCTGTGTGCTGTGCTTGTTCTCTGTGGTGTTAGTGAGATCTAGGCAGGCTGACTCTGAGGGGGCATGATCCTAGGAGGGCTCAGGGTCAGGGTGGCAGTGTTAGCAACTTTTTCTCCAAGTCACTAGTCCTAGGCCAGATTCCTTGAAGCATGGTGGAGGCCACAGGTACAATGTGCATGAGTGGCAGCAGCCATGTAATAAGATGCATGGCTGAGGTGGTGGCAATGGGGGCCTGGCAACTGGGTGTGGCACACAGTGTCTGTGCATGCAGAGAGGCTGCTCCCAGTGTGGGGAGGTGGCTGGGCATGGCATACTGTGTCAGCAAAATTTATACTAAGCTACTAATCCTAGGCCTATCCCTCAAAGTGCATCAGCAGTTGGGAGTACAACACATAGCAGAAGCAGTTGCCAGGGGCATTTGGTGTCTGTGCCCACTGGCTGGGTGCAGCATACTGTGTCTGTGTGCATGGCACCTGGGCAGGGCACATAAGGAATTAGTGAAATTTGCTTTGAGCCACTAGTCCTAGGCGAGATCTCCTGAAGTCCAGTGGCTACCTGGTGCATGAAACCAGGAGGCATTGGCTGGGCAGAGCACATGTAGTGCTAACAAAATTGCTGAGCCCAGAGACTTGGCTAGCTAACTTTTAAAATAGATATGAGGCATTCAGATTATCTACTTCTCAAATGAGCTCAGAAAAGATTTTTAAGCTGGGTAATGTATTTGTAAAAAACAAGTTTCCTTTATTATTTGTGCAAATGGAAAGGGGTTTTTTTTGCTTATTATTTTTCAGTTCTGCTTAGCCATAATAAATTATTTAGTCCAATATGGTTATAATCTAGTAACAGGTACTAGTACACCATCAACTCTCTTGTATATATTCAGGCAAATTCAGGTCTTATTATCAGACACTATAAAATAAAACTCAATAGTTCATTCAAAGATGGTACATTTCTTCTCATGGACTTTTCTTATTTTCTTCTCTTAGTTCTATTTCTGTTTGGGTGCACTATATGAAATTTCCAATATTTGGCTATTTTTATCCTACAAAAATGGCAATCTCACTTCGTTCAGCCTAATGGTTATATGACTTGTTGCAAGAGTACTCTTGAAGTACTACTGACAGAGGAAAGTTCTCCTTCTGTCAGGAGTGACTTGCCCATGTGTCTTCTCCACTATCTGTGATTGCTTTCTTCCTCAACTGGCCAATTATCTGATTCTCATGATTCAATTGCTCTGCCCTTGGTAGTGACTTTTCTCAACTAACAAATGACATTGGATCTTCTGGATGCCATCCATCAGGAGTCAACTGCAGTATTCTTCAGTATGTCACCTTTCTTTAGGAATCCAGGCTGAAATGGTTACCCAGTTACCAAGATATTAAAAATGGAATATGACAAACTACACTAAGATTTTTACAATTACTACATGGAAGTGGCATACAACACTTCTACTGACATTTCATTGACCAAAGCAAGGCACCTGGCCTCAAATGCCTCAAAATAGCAGGGAAGCACAATTCTACCATGTGTCTGTAAGAAAAACTAGAAATATCTGTCAATAGTTTTAGGGATTACTATCTTTCTTGTGTTATGCAAAACATGGCGGACAATGTAAAAGAAATTTTAAGGCACAATCTCTGTCCATAAAGTTCAAACATTTTAATTATTCACAAGGACTACAGAGAAATAAAATTATGTGTCTGGCTGGAATTCTTATGTAGCTCAGAAGATCAGAGAACCAATAAAGGTTGGAAGAGTTGTTACAAGTGGAAAGCTTTATATGGATCTTAAACAGTGGATATGTAGGGGCACCTGGGTGACTCAGTTGGTTAAGTGACTGCCTTCAGCTCAGGTCATGATCCCAGGGTCCTGGGATTGAGCCCGCATTGAGCCCCGTATCAGGCTCCCTACTTGGCAGGGGGCCTGCTTCTCCCTCTCCCTCTGCCGCTTCCACTGTTTGTGCTCTCCTGCTCTCTTATTCTGTCAAATAAATAAATAAAATATTTTTTAAAAAAGTGGATATGTAGAAAGAAGTAGAAATATCTGTTTAAAAAATCAGAAATCTTCATGCTATGTTTATAAAATAGAGAAGAGATGAAACAAAGCAGAGTAGCAGTTTTACTTTTAGAAAAATTTTGCTAGTAAGGTTTGAAGAAGCATGATGGCAATTGTGATGCTGGTAGCCATTAATCATTAATAAAATGAAGAAGTGCCTCTCCTTGTGGTGGAAAAGAGAGTGGGGCTGAGTGTTTTGGTATAGTACATTGTCAAATGATCCAGGAAACAGGTGGGATCATGGAAGTTGACATAAACAGTGCTACTGTTTTTTTTGGGGGGGTGTGCTCTACTCAGTTACTCTGAACAGAACACACTCTCCTTTGAAATGAGAACCCGTACAGATTTTTTACGCTGACCACAGGGTGGGAATGTGTCTATATATCAGGTTTAAGGAGGGAAATCAGGTCAGAAAGAGAAGAGCTATGCAGAGACTTTTCTCACCTTGGAGAAAACTAATGGCCTTAGTTAGAGGTGATCTGGATTGAGCTGCAGGTCATCTTTACACTATAGGACCTCCTATAGTATCCCCCAAAGAGTACGGATATACAAGATTTAACACCTTTGGAACTTAAAACTCTACCTACCTTGGTTCCCTGTTTTGGTGAGTGAAATAGCCATCCTCATAATAAGAAAGAAAAATTATATATGTAATTATGATTAAAGGATATAAGAACTAAATGGAAACATACTTTTCTGAAGAAAGTGATATCTAAGCTGAGACCTGAAAGAGTGGTAGGAAATAGTCCACTGAATGGCTAGAAGCTGAGGAAAGAGTGAAGTGCCTTACATTCATCAACCGCTTATTGAATAGCTTCTGTATTCCAGGGCTTGTGGAAGTCATTTGGGATATAATGATGGATAAGTCTTAATTCTTACCATTAGGAGCCACAGAGAATAGAGGAAGCATTAGACAAAGAAGCAGAAAATTAACATTTAGTGTAATAAATTCTGGAAAGGAATAAGAACAAGGAACTATTTGGAGTACATAGGAGAGACAGCCTACCAGGCTGGGGGTTGTGACCATGGTTAGGGAAGGCATGTCAGAGGAGGTGACATCCCATTGGAAGGTTGAAGATTAGGAAGTTTTACTCTCATTTGGGAGGGACTTAGGCAAAATGACCTATTGATAAGACTATTGATTTTTTTTTCCTAATTGCTCTTCTGAATTTTAGTATTTTCACTGCTTTTATTCAAATTGCACCTTACCTCTGGATTTAACTTCCTAAATCACAGATCTAATAATTCTTTTGCCTAAACTTTTTATGGCTCCTCATATTCTACAAAGTAACATACTTACTGCTTAGTAGAACAGTCCAAAGACTTCATTGGTCATAACTTCTATCATCCCCTGATCTCTGACCTTGTGCTCTGTAGATCTTGAAACTGTCTTGTAATACATTCTCAATATATGTATTTTATTTTATCTATAATTATGTACACATCATACATACACACACTCAGAGTACTGTACTAATATACTAAGTACATTGTAAACAAATAATAGTTAGAAAGTATAATTCTAAATAAAAGCAGATATGTTATGCCATTTTCTCCTTTCCTTCCTCCTGTCCCCTGATGGACATTCTACACATCTCTGAATTGTTCAAACCTCTATTTGGAGACCACTGCTCTAGTCATATGAGACCATACACTATTCAATGGTCACAACTCTTACCTATTTATCACTGCTCAAATATGCATTTTAGCTGAACTCCTCCTTAATTCTCTTTAGTTAGAATTATTTCTTCCTTTATTTTTGTTTCCTCAGAACCTCATTAGAGCATTTGTCATATTTTGCCTTAGTACCTAACAGTTAGGGTGTTTTGTCCATTGAGCATATAGTTTCAGCATTTTTAAGGGTCTGCATAAAGATTTGAGATTTGAAAAAAAGGTTATTGGCTCACACAATCAAAAATAACTAAGAGTGTTGAAAATAATACAGAGTAATATTGTAGCAATTAGTCAACTTCAACGTATCTCTCCCATTGTTATATTTAAAAAATTACCAGTAAGACAATATAATAAAAATTTTACTATTATATTAACACTTTCAATGATAAAGTTATAAAATTATTTCAAAATACTTCATAGCAAAAAGTACATTTTATGTGGGATATAGATACATTTTATTATTCTACATAAAATCTAGGATGGGATCTTTAAAAAATAAGAGAGCTTAGGACCTGTGAAGGTCTTGAAAAGATTCTACTAATGATAAACATTTACTGATCACTTTGTATGTGTCAGGCACCACACCAATATTCCACACTATTTCGCGAAATACTTCTAAGCATTATGTGAGCTGAGTACTGTTAGTCTCATTTACTGATGAGAAAACTCATCATCATTTATTGGTTCATCATCATTTATTATTTTATTCAAGGCTAATCAGCAAGTGGCACAGCCCTGATTTTGGCCAGACTCTTTGATTTGTTATTTGTTTGCCTATCAGTACTTTCCCAATTTGTAATCTCCTTCACTTATTGTCTTTATAAACTCCTCAATAGCCAGTACTCAATAACTGGGGACTGGATTAAACTAAATATACCCTAACCAATTTAATTTGTAGATGAAGAACTTGAGGACAAAGCAGTTGCAAATATTTTTTTAAAAAATGAAATTTCTGGGGTATCTGGATAGCTCAGATGGTTAAGTGTCTGCCTTTGGCTCAGGTCATGATCCCAGGGTCCTGGGATCAAGCCCCACATGGGGCTCCCTGTTTCTCTCTCTCCCTCAACTGCTCCCCCTGCTTGTGCTCTCTCTCTCTGTCAAATAAATAAATAAAATCTTTTTAAAAAATAAACAATGAAAAATGAAATTTCATATAGTGTGTTTTGATAACATTTATCAAACTCCTTTTATTTCCTATGCCCTATACAAAGCTCTTTTGATACATTACCTTATTTTAATCCTTACAAAGACCCCAAAATATTGTTCCACTTATTTGATAAGGGGAAAGGAAGAGGATGAGGCAAAAAGGACTGAAATAAATACCAGGATTTTAGCCTAGGCCTTGCTGGATTCCAAAATTTGTAGTGCACTTTCAGCCACCAGACATAACCCAATGTAAACATTAAAAGAAATCTTTGCCTACAGTCACACATTTAGTAGAAGTTCTGACCTAAAATAAAAGCTGACAGATGTGGAAATTCAAGGATAACCAGAGAAGACACATATTTTCTATAGATGATGGAAAAGGGAGAAACTCATGCTCCTTAACTTAATCGGTGAGATTTTTAAAAAGCTAAGAGCAACACACACTTAGAGAAGGCTGGGCTGTCACCAAGCTCTTCTTAGAAGCAATTTAGCTGAAAGGAAGAAGTGAGGTGACCCAGAAGGACATGTATGACAGCTTTTAGAAAGTGAGAGAGAAAGCTAGAGTGCAGGAGTTACTTTAATTAATGGCCCTCATCCCTAGCTCTGGGCATCACTATAAGCAACCTAAAGAAATTCCAGATCCTTTTGTGCTGAGCCACTGAATAATTTCAGAACCTCCAGGCTCTGAAAAAAGGGTGAGAAGACCATTTCTTTGTCAGAACTGGATATCAGAAGTGTTTCCCATTGAAACAAAATAAAACAACCCAGACACACACTTATATTGCCTTCTTTCTGAAGGACATCTTTATAAGCATTTGTCATGGACACGACAGATTTAACATATTCAGAACTAATGATACTCAGTCTTTTTCCTCAAATTGACTTCTCACTCCAGTGTTTTCTATTTTATATAAATTTCTTTGAAAATTCTGAGTGTGTGTGTACCTATTTTCATGAAGTTGGTGTGTAACTTCCCTCAGATTCTCCTTGGGAGTCTTTGATAGAAACAAGTTTAAGAGCCACCATAAAGGGACACCTGGGTGGCTCAGTCGGTTAAGCATCTGCCTTTGGCTCAGGTCACAATCCCAGAGTCCTTGGATTGAACCCCACATTGGGCTTCTTGCTCAGTGGGGAGCCTGCTTCTCCCTCTGCCTATGCACTCTCTCTCTCTCTTTCTGACAGATAAATAAAATCTCAAAAAAAACCACCATAAAATTATTTTATAGATGAGGTAGCTCATGACATAATTCAGACTTTTAACTCAGAAGTCATCGCTTATTTTTCTTTTTCTCTTATAACAGATTGGTCAAGTTGGATCTATTGCACATTTTAAATATCTTTTAAATCCATTCCCTTGTTTTTTGGCTTACTGGAAACCCTACAGTGCATAACAAACATGAAGTGGCTTTATTTTTTCAAATCATTGCCTTTAACTATGTTCTGTCAAATCCATTTTTAGACATCCAAGAAGATTCCATAGCTTTTAGATAATTTTCTGTTGTTACAGAGATAAAATTTATCTCTGATTTCCTGTTCTTTTCCCCCCTACCTCAGCACTAACAAGTGACTTAGACTCAGGGCCCTGCAGCTGCAAGGAGAATAGAGAATCATTTCTTTTCACATTTTTCTCCTTCTTCCCAGTTCTTTTTCTCCTTTATGTGTTAGAGTAGGGATGAAAGGTTGGAATGGGACCCAGAGTCCCATGCTTATCCAATTTACTTATCCCCTTCCAGCCTCAATCCTATGCTTCCTCTCCCTGCTCCCTCTCCACCGCCTGGCTCAGTGCAATACTCCCATCCCTGGTGGGACCCCTTGCCTGGTACTGTTGCTGCAGCTCTTTGGTCCCTATCCCAGGACGGGTGCCCCCCACTGCCTTTTCTCTGGTGGTTCTTGCCTGTCTCCATCCCAATCTCATTTTTTATGGCTGAACTGATTTCAAAACACAATGAAACTGCAAACTTTGTGGTCTTAATTCTCACTGGGTGTTCTGCATGCTCAGCCCCCATCATCTGGTGTGTGACATTCTGGAACACAGCCTTCTCTGGCACAGGATGCCATCTTGTTCCAACCTAGAGCTGTGGGTGCCTCTGTAACTGAGACATAGCCACCAATCTGGGTAAAGCTGCTGTCCACTGAGCCATTGTTGAAGCTGACCTCCAAAGACTGGCTCTTATCAGCACATCAATGAGTCTTTTGGGGCCTCCTACTGCAGATTTTCCTGATGTAAACTCCTCTTCAGGTATTGCCTTTTCCAACTTTCTTCCAGCTCCCACCTCTGGCAGTTTGGTCAAATAGCCCAGAAAGCTTATGCTTGTCAACTTTCTCCAACCAATCCTTATGAACCCTGTGTACTCTTGCCTTTCTAAATGGTGGGAGTGTAGGTTTCTTTCCTGCTATTCACTTTTCTGCCTGTCAGTCCTGTCCAGTTACCTTCTCTGCCTGTTCCAACAGAGCCAGGAACTAATCAGCAAGTCTGTTGCCTAAGGAAATGTTTAATGAAGCAATGAGATGCCAGTTTTATAAATTCTCAGAGTGAGTACTTTGGAGTCTTCCTGTCACTTGAATTTGGAGGTGAGAAGGGAAAGAAAACCCTAGCAGTACCCACTCCGGCAAAAGCTGCAAAGAATGTCTTTCCCTCTCTATAATATTCTGCTATATACACAGAGGTAAAAAGTGGAGAGTGGTGTGGATGGGGAAGATAATGTGTGCTGGGAAGATATTTAAGCAGAACTAATTCAGCTACTTAGGTTCTGCAGGAGCTATCTGGTTCCCAAATTTTTAGGAGTCTCTTCAGGATACTAGGTGCCTAATGTAGCTTTGTTCTCACCTTTGGGACCAGGCTTAACACATCATTACCATTTTCTCTTACTATCACAACATTTGAGCCTCTCATCAGAATTCATCTATATTATGGCAATTCTGCTACCTCTGCTGTCAGTATTAGGCCACTTCTTACATAGTGATCCCCACATGCCTTCACATGTGTCATTTGATGTTACCAAGTGACTTCAGGCCCATCCATGTCTTCACACTGCATTCAGGATAAAATCCAAACTCCCTAGCATGATAAATGATATTTTTCATAATCTTAATCTCTCTCTGCCTTTCTATTCTCATCTCAGACTTCTAGCTGCATTCGCATATCTACACCCATCCTAACTTGCATTCATAATGAACTACTTGTCATTCTCTGAGGTTTATGTCTAGGCCTTTGCAAATAGTTTTCCTCCATCCGGATGAGACTTTTCCTGTTTTCCTGTCTCCTGTCTGGTAAATTACTTATCATTCTCTAACTTTTTGTTGTTGTTATTGCTCAGATCCCATCGGCATGATGTTCCCTGATCCTCAGTTACTATTTTCCTACCCATACATCACGATTCCCCTGACCTCTTACACCTTAAGTACATTTCTCAGTATCTCAGATCTCCACCTATTATGTTATAAATGTTTTTACTTGAAGAAGGAACTAAGTATCATAAGAACACAATAAGTCAACAAATGGTTAAATAGTGCTCAAATTCCTCATCAGAATATCTGATTAATGACCACATTTTAGAGTAAATTACCTTATCAGACTACATTTTTTTCACGAAGGTCCATGATGACAGCTGTAGCTATTTAACCATAGGAGAGAGGCAAAGAGAAAAATTGTAAAAGGGATAGTAGAAGGAATTCTGAGTTAATTTCATTTTATAGGATTGAAATTCCTAACTTTATTTTCCCTGTTAAAATATTTCTTACTATTTTCACTGGTTTGAGGTAACATTTCATGGTGTTATCATGCATCTATTCGCATGAATGTGTCAGTTTTTCCTTATTAACAATACAAAGCTAGTAAAAACTTAATGGATGTTCTTCCTTTGAACCATACTTTGAAAAGCACTATTTACTAGCCAGATATAAACTTGTATGTATTTACAACATTTTCTATTTTATATTAAAGTTATTTCTTCTTTATAGGCTCTTGAATAGCTTGGTAAAAACCTGTGTCAACTAAATGCATTTCTTCATTGTCCTCTGGAAGCATTTGGCTTAGCACTAATGAGAAATTGATTTTACAAAGAGAGAGAGATTAAAACCAAACACAATAAAGCTAGGTAAATACTTTTGGAGTGACTGTGAAGTAGATTCTAAACTTTTCCAGTGACATGTTTCTAAAACTGAAAAATGCTGTGGAATTGGATACAGGCCCAAACAGAATTTTTTAAGTAAAAAAACATAGTTGAAAAACAACAACAACATAGCTGAGGTGGCATTGAATCATTTACCTTGTAGCTTTTCACAGTGTTCTGAACTGAATAATCTGTCATTTCACGTTAACTTGGACATGAAACCTGTCAGTGTTTCTTAATGCAGGCTAAAAAGAAAAGGACAGGTATTTGTAAAGAGTTGAAATCTTTATTACACCTTGAATTTGTGTGAGTTTTTGCGCTTTCTTTTCAATTTCCTGCCTGTATAAATATCTAAATTTCATGGGAGTGGGGGATAAATTATTGTTCTTCTGAAATCTCTAAGGTCACAGAGATAGCATCCAGGGCAAAATTATGAATTTTTGATATCCCCACCTGGGATAGTTTTTAGTCCATTTTAAATTATCCTGACCTAATTAGAAAGCGTGACCGTGGCTAAGCTCGTTCATATTAAAATAATGCACTTTATTGGTTTTTTTCTGTTAGTTTTCTCTTGGAGAGCAGCTCTTCCGCTATTTAGCTCAAGTTACTTTCTCAGTGGAGTCAAATCAAATTGATTGGAGTCAAATCAGTTAGTTGATTTTTATGATGGCAATGCAGGGTAAGCTAAAGGGCAGTGGGGAGTCAGAACAAAACCCCACTTCTGAACTCACTTGTTAATTGACCTTTATTTTAATTTTATGCTTCCTTTCCTTCGTCAATAAAATGAACAGTGTGGACTAGATTTCTAAGATACATTTTACTTATTTACCCATAACTCCAAGGTTTTTTTCTTTCTTTTTTTTTTTTAAAGATTTTATTTATTTATTTGGCAGAGACACAGAGAGAGAGGGAACACAAGCAGGGGGAATGGGAGAGAGAGAAGCAGGCTTCCCGCAGAGCAGGGAGCCCGATGCGGGGCTCGATCCCAGGACCCTGGGATCATGACCTGAGCCGAAGGGAGACGCTTAACGACTGAGCCACCCAGGCTTCCCTCTAATGTTTTTTTCTGTCTCAGGCTACAACCCATGTTTTTTTTTTTTTTTTTTTTCCCTATCTTACAGTGAACCCAGAGAATCTGTCTGCATTCCTTTTTCTGGAAGCTGCCTTGAAGTTTCTTTCTCATCAAGATCTGTCTCAGAATAAGAAAGTTTCCGGTTTCCAACTTCTAATTTGCAGCCAACCATAGACATGCAGGTCACTATCATCTTCTGGGGATGACATACAGTAAAATAAAATATTGCTCAGTGCCCTTTTGATACTCACTGATCTTTTTTTCACCTATGTGAAACAACCTGGCTACTAACAAGGTTCAGGCACTAATCTGGGTGGTAGGAATAACTCTAAGTATTGGAGGAATTTTAAGTTAGTACTGACTAGTAAACAGAAAGAAATCAAACGTAAGTTAAATTTTCAGTTGAGTTCAGTTGAGTTTGGAGCGTAAGCAGTGCCACAAATTGGAGAAATGTGAAGCTATTAACAGAGTAATCCAATCAGGAAAATTATGTTACCCAACCATCTTGATTTTTCAGGTGTAAGTCCAATATAACTGCATCATTTGTGCATTTGGTTTCTTTTAGTCAAAATGTATATGTTGAAAAAAAATACGTACAGTTTTGGGTATTTTTTTTAATTTTTATTTTAGACAAACATTCTGCCTCAGTGACTTTGGCCAAGCAATTTAATCTTTCTGAATAATCCATTTGTGAATGAGGGATGATAATATTTATCTGGCAGTAGTAAGAATTAAAAATGTATAAAATGCCTTTCACTGTGTTGAGGCTAATAGAGAAAGCATTCAGTTGGTACTTGTTATTTAACATTAAAAATAATAATAGCTATCATCTGTGGAGGTCCTACTATGCACTTGGTGCTGTGCCATGTTCTCTTACCTAGGAAAGCAGGGGAGGTCTTTTTATACAGTGACATTAAGCTAAGATCCAAGTGATGAGAGAAGGACAGCTACACAGAGTCTGGAAGAAGAATATTCTTGTCAGATGGAATAATAGCCTCAAAGGCCCTGACACTAGAATGAGTTGGGGCCTAGGGACAGAGTGGTCAGTGTGAATGTAGTGAACTGGGTGAACATAACTGTGGTATTTATATTATTGGAAACATTTAAGTAGATTAGTTAGACAGTTTAAATACTATGGAAAAAAGTTTATTTTTTTCTTTGGTGAGAAGAGTCTTGAGTTGTGAATACAGATCTAATTACTTAAATGATAGTCACTTTAGCTGGGAGACAAAATGAGACCATTCATATTTTTAAAAATAATTATGTTTGTGGTACCTGGATGGCTCAGGTGGTTAAGTGTTCGACTCTTGGTTTCTGCTCAGGTCATGATCTCATGGGTCTTGGGATCAAGCCCCGTGCTAGGCTCCATGCTCAGCAGGGAGTCCACTTGATTCTCTCCCTCTGCCCCTCCATCCATTAAAATAAATAAATAAATAAATAAAGGAATAATATTTTAATGCTTACTGTAAGAAAAGTAATAGTATTTATATAGTATCAAAATTAGCTGAAATAATATAAATCATTTTTTTAAACTTTCATAGTCTTGGTCAGGTGTTTTAGTTGATAAGTGACCATTTAAAAGCACATCATTATCTTTGACATCTTTAAACAAGGCAGTTCACTTTTCCTTGCTATTTTTAGGACACTCGACACCTCAGGACTCAGAGAAAGTTCTGATACCAATTGGATTTCATAGCCATATACTAAGAAGCACCTTTCTTTCACTTAAATATTTGTTGAA
Source organism: Eumetopias jubatus (assembly GCF_037043125.1). Taxonomy (NCBI): domain Eukaryota; kingdom Metazoa; phylum Chordata; class Mammalia; order Carnivora; family Otariidae; genus Eumetopias; species Eumetopias jubatus. The sequence continues at coordinate 81,300,628 of NW_028274819.1, read as the reverse complement.
CATTTACCAGGTGTCAGCGATTGTTTCAGGCTTTATTCTCCACAAAGGAATAAAATAATATTTTCCAATATAAAGTTCTCAAAGGATGTCTTTCTGTTCTTTGAATGCAAAAATGCAGCACACTAATGTCAGCCACAAGGCATTCAGTCTGGAATACTCCCTTACTCCACTGTTGCTACCTCCCATTTGGCTAGTTAACTGCTACCCATTCTTCAGTTCTCAGTTTAAATGTCACCTCCTCTGAGAGGTACCTCCTGACTGCCCTCAACCCTTGTCTAGGTCTGTTTCTTTTGTTCTACACATGCACAGGATCAGATTTCTATCTTTTGGAAAGAAAAGTAAATTCCTTAACCTAATTTGTTACTACAAATTAGTGTGATATTTATTTGAGGTTTCTTTCCCCATTATGATATAAGCTCCAACAGGGCAATTCCCAGTCTATATGTTGATCATTTTATTCATTATTGTAACCCTGTACATATCTAACACTGAGACCAGCTCAAATCAAGTGCCACCAAGAGTGTTGAGTGCATACATGCATGGATAAGTGAATTTTCTTAAGAAAATATTTTGCCTTGCTTTAAATGTATCAGTCACGTTAATTTTTGTGTCTGCTACTATTAAAATGAGGCTTAAGAACTACTGAATGCGGGGCGTCTGTGTGGCTCAGCCGTTAAGCGTTCGCCTTTGGCTCAAGTCATGATCCCAGGGTCCTGGGGCAAGGCCCACATGGGCTCCCGGCTCAGCAGGAAGCTTGCTTCTCCCTCTCCCACCTCCCCTGCTTGTGTTCCCTCTCTCGCTGTCTCTCTCTCTCTGTCAAAAAATAAATAAAATCTTTAAAAAAAAAAAAAAAAACTACTGAACGCTTGGATGGCTCAGTCAGTTAAGTATCTCCCTTTGGCTCAGGTCATGATCCGAGGGTCCTGGAATTGAGTCCCGCATTGGGCTCCTTGCTTAGCAGGGAGCCTGATTCTCCCTCTGCCTGCCTCTCTCTCTGGCAAATAAATAAATAAATAAAAATTTTTTAAAAAAAGAAATACTGAAAACTTAAAGGCTTGTTTGTAAATAACATCTGTCTCTTACAAATATATAGGATATGTCTTCATCACACTCAGAGCACAATAAAAGAAGATTAAGTGTATTATCAATTTAATATTATTTTCTCTTGATTCATTTTCATGGTATACTATTTTGATTGGGATTTAGAGGCAGGGATGGAAATTGGGGCAGGCAATGACACTTTAAAAAGGTTGAAAATGACATGAATTTACTCTACAGAACAATTAGGGATTCTTGTATGAAACATGGAATAGGAAGAAAAGCTAGGAATTAAGACACTTGGGATTTAAGCCATCTTTTTTTTTTTTTGAAAATTTTATTTATTTATTTGAGAGAGAGAGAGAGAGCAAGAGCAAGAGAGAGAACATGAGCAGGGGGAGGGGCAGAGGGAGAGGGAGAAGCAGGCTCCCTGCTGAGTAGGGAGCCCAATGATGTAGGGCTCCATCCCAGGACCCTGAGATCATGACCAGCTGAAGACAGATGTTTAACCAACTGAGCTACCCAGGCGCCATTCTAAGTCATCTTCTTCCCCATAGGTTGTGTGCCAACAAGTAAATCATTTCACTTAGAGATAATTTCTTCAACCTATAAAATGAAGGAATTAGTCTAGGTGAGTCTAGGTGGTTTCTGATATCTCTTTCAGTTCTGAGCATCATATAATTATACAACTAAGAAAACTCATTCAGGAAACCCAGGGAGAAAGATCTTTGTTTTTAATTTAGTTATCTGACCAAATATGGAATCTATTCTGTAAGCCATTTGTTAAAGATTCTATTAGGCAAGTGCACACAAATTTAGGTCATTTACACAAAGCTATAACTACTCCCTTTACTCCCTCTTCTGTGTTAGATATGGTGACAAACTCAACTAAAAGGAAGAAAGACAAAGCTATTTTTCACTCATTCTAAATCAACCTTATATTTTGGCTTAAATGAGTATTTTGGAAAGCATGGGTTAATTAAAAAAAAAATGTTCTCGGTATAATTATCAAGGGTCAATGAGTAATAGCCTAAGTTGGAATCAATTCTAAATACAATCAGGATGAACAACATGTACTTTGAGCAATGTGAAATGAGTAGTGGAATTATTTCCATACTATCCTGAAGCACAAAGTGCCTTTTAGAGGAATATACATCTTTAAAATTTAGGATTGGTCATTAGAAGTTTACTTGGAACATTTTCATGTGCCTGGGGCAGCAATGATCTACTAAAATATTGTTATTATAAAGTTTGTAATAATGTCTGGTCAGATTAAACCTGATTCTCTAATTGGTTTCATAGTCTTCAGCAGTGTTGCTTCAAATATTAAGTCTCAGTGACACCTTATTTTAAAAAAAGTTTTAATTTTTTTGTTACTCAAAAAAATTATGTTATAAATGTTTGCTTCTTTTCCTGTATCATATACTGTTTTGTAGTAGGGGAATTAATAAAATCAGAAATGCTACTTTTGATTTGCTAGGACTGATAAAATAGACTCAAATCACCAAGCAGCTATGAACAGTCATTTAGCAGATAAATTAGAACAAAGATTTCAGTTAGTAATGGCCACAGTAATGAGTCAAGGAGATACTGATGCTTTTATGAGGCAGTGTAACATAGTGATATAGACTTTTAAGCAACGGCCCAGGAGCTAGATATATCTGGATTCAAGTCCTTCCCTAGTTACTTCCTACCCTGTAATGCAGACAAGTTCCTTAACATCTCTGAGCCTGTTTTGTGAGTGTACCAGTCTTATGTATCTCAGAGGGTTGTGAGGGAATGCACAGTAATTAGCACTGTGTCTGGCACCCAATAAACATTCAATAAATGTTGGCTATCTTTCCTAAAAAATTATAGAATCTTAAAATTGCATGTCACCCTCTTCTCACAGCAAGAGTTACATTTATTGCTTATCTGATAGAGATCATTCAACTTTAATGTTTAACTACTCTAAGGACAGAGAACTCACTACTTTGAAAGTAATCCATTTAATTGTTGAATAGCTTTGTTGGAACTTTTAAAATAAGGCTAAATTGAATTTCCAATTAGTTAATAATATTTTCATATATTTATTTCTTTATAGTTCATAAAGCACTTATGATACATTATCTCATTAGATACAACAACCCTATGAGGGAAGTATGGTCTATTCATTTACTCATTCATTCATTCATTCATTCATTCATTCATTCCCTATATATTTATTGCATACCTCCTATGTGCCAGGAATCTATCTCGGTGCCAGGGAATAATGGCTTCATAACAGATGTGAGGGCCAAGTCATAGGAAGCTGATACCCACTTTAATGCAATAGAGACAGAACTGGCACTAAGATCTTTGACAAGTTGAAACAAAATAAAAAATAGATTTCAAGCTTGGAGTTTAATAGACCATTTGTTAAAATTAAAGAATCTTAAGATTGAGTCACAATAGCTAATAAAAATAAGAAACTGGAATACAAACCAAGTCTTATTATAAAGATTACCTATTTTGTTACATTTGTAATTGTCTATATTGTTTACATACTTGAAATTTTTATATTTTTTATATTGTGCCACTCAGCCTGGTGCAGTCTTATTGCAATGTTAGTGATTTAGCCTTATTTTAAAATAAGACTAGACTCTTATTTCAGTGTATTACTACCAAATTATTTTTAACAATTATTTCTGGTAGGTGAGAATCTGAGTCTCAGATTCCTTCAGAATGTCTCTCACAATGTCTATCTTTTTTTTAAATTAATAAACTTTATCTTTAAGAAAAGTTTTAGGTTCACAGGAAAAGGGAGTGGCAAGCACGGAGGGTTCTCAAATACACCCCATCTCCACATATACATCACCTTCTCCACTATCAAAATTCCCCACCAGAGTGGTACATTTGTTACCTACATTGACACTTTACTACCATACAAAGTCCATGGCATATCTTAGGGTTCACTGTGGGTGTTGTGCATTTATGGTTTTGGCAAAAGTATAAGTACACGTATTTACAATTGTATATTATACAGATTAGTTTCACTGCCATAAAAATCTTCTGTGCTCTGCCTATTCATCCCTCCCTGTCCCCTAAATTCTAGCAACCACTATTTCTTTTTTTACCATCTCTGTAATTTTGCCTTTTCCAGAATGTCATATAGTTGGAATTATACAGTATGTGGCTTTTTTCATTTGGCTATAATTGCCTCTTTAAATTTCTTCTATTCTTGCTGTCATCAACCTAGTCCTGACATTTATCCCTTCATCCTTTACTCTGTCCCATTCATCTTCCTACAATTCTGCTTTTATTAGGCTACTCCTTGGTTGAAAACCATCAGTTAGAAAGTAAGATTGCTTGTGAATTGTTTGAAAATTTATAAAATAAAATTGTACATTTATACGCTATGTTGTGGTTTTATGACCTAATTTCATGTATGTTATCTCATTTGATTCTTAAAAATGTGGTAGATTAAAGAATTACCTGATCCCTTTAAAATTATTTGGAAAAATTAAGTGACTTCTGCAAGCAAGTCATTAGATAATTCAAAAGCCACCAGAATCTTCTGGCTAAATTCTATGCTCTTGAAACTATTACCTGTTAGTTTTCTGATACATTTCTACAAAAATCATATTGATTTTGATTACTTAATTATCCACATTTTATTTTTATCAACAGTATTATCATTTCCTTCCAACTAGTTTCATGACTCAAACAAATTTGCAGTGCTTATGTATAATATATAATGTAATAATCTATATAGAAAATAAGATAGGGAAATTGATATTTTTGACATTTATTTGGGACCTTGCTCTGATTTCTTATTTATACTATGCTTTCCCTATTTTCTGTACTTCATCTAGTTATAAGTATGGGTTTTACCATGTAATTTGATATTTATTCATGAGCTGAATGTGCTAGGAGAATTGGAATACAGAATAAAGAAAATACAGCTACCATTTTTAATAAGACTGTATTTTAATTTAGAGCAAATAACAGCAAATAATAAATACAGCAAATAACAATCTAAAGGCAAAATAAGAGTCAAAGGACTGAGAAATACAAAATCATACTAAAAATATACATTATTGGGGCACCTGGGTGGCTCAGTCTGTTAAACCACCTGACTCCTTTTTTTTTTTTAAGATTTTATTTATTTATTTGACAGAGAGAGACACAGCAAGAGAGGGAACACAAGCAGGGGGGAGTGGAAGAGGGAGAAGCAGGCTTCCCGCCGAGTAGGGAGCCCGATGTGGGGCTCGATCCCAGGATGCTGGGATCATGACCTGAGCTGAAGGCAGACGCCTAACCACTGAGCCACCCAGGTGCCCCAAACCACCTGATTCTTGATTTCAGCTCAGTTCACAAGATCTCAGGGTTGTGGGGTCAAGCCCTGCTTCCTGTACCGTGCACAGCAGGGAGTCTGCCTGAGAGTCTCTCTCTCCATCTCCCTCTCCCCTTCCCCTGCTCTCTAACTCTCGTTCTAAAATAAATAAAATCTTTAAAAAATATATATTATCAATTAGATACTTTGTCCTATCCTTTTATTCATTCTGTTGTTATCAGAAGTAGATTTTTAGCTTTGATTGTGTATGTTATTAATGACAAGTTTTGGAAAGAGAGAACTCACAAACTTAATCTCTCAAGCTCATGATTAAAATTGAATAAGGATCTATGCATATTCACAGAAATGAGTACAGCAATCTGCAAGGGTAGGTGAATAGAAAGACAGTACTTCTAGCCCTAGAGGATCTTCCAAACTTAGTCTTGGGGCTAGGAGTATGAGTCTTGGAGCTAGGAGTGTGGACTTGATTTGGACAGCATTTTGACTTTGGTTAACTTATGTAACTTCTTTAAATCTCAGTTGTTTTATCGGTAAAAAGAATGATAATAACAACTCTCCTTTTATTTTGGGTAATAAGTGACATAAAGCATATGAAATGCTAGTTGCAGTGTATGGTACATAATAAGAAGTAGTAATTATTATGGTTATTTTCACTTGGAAAATTTCCTTTGGGAAATTGGAAAGTCCTAGGAAGGCAAACTATTGCAAGTAGAGACTAAATCAGAGTAAGTACTGGAGAGGAGATTCTGTGGTTAGAGAGTAAAGAAATTAATTTGGGTAAAGAAACAAAGCCAGGAGAAAGAAGAAATGTGATTGGTGTAGGCAGTAGGCTAGGAGATTGATTTCAGGATCTCTGGTATTTAAAGTAAATTCTAAGGCAATAATGCAGGAAGAAGTACACTGTACTTGTTGAATTTAGGTCAGTAGTTGCTTGATAAGCATTGGTAGTAATGATGTCCAGGGGAATTTTTTCTCCAAGAAATATTTTCATATCTATTTATATTTTTAACTATCTAGATCATCTATATCATTAATATATGCTTTGTTATATAAAACATTCATTTAAATCACTAACATTGCAATAAGACTGCACCAGGCTGAGTGGCACAATATAAAAAATATAAAAATTTCAAGTATGTAAACAATATAAACAATTACAAATGTAACAAAATAGGTAATCTTTATAATAAGACTTGGTTTGTATTCCAGTTTCTTATTTTTATTAGCTATTGTGACTCAATCTTAAGATTCTTTAATTTTAACAAATGGTCTATTAAACTCTAAGCTTGAAATCTATTTTTTATTTTGTTTCAACTTGTCAAAATATCAAAACTTGGTATAGAAATTTTGGAAGATAATTTTTGCCAAATGATGTACAGATAATTTTGTTTTAAAACCTCCCACACTAGCACATATCTAAGGTTTTTGGAGATATGAAGGCAATAATGAACAAGTGTCTTATTTACACTACCTTGGCTGTTTTGAGTGAGAATAAAACCTCATCTAGCATTCTAGAAGAAAATTGAGTTATCTGGTAAAATAACTTGCATAGCAGGTTAAGTACCATCTATCTTTCTCTTATGATGAAAAGTGAAATATTACTTAGCAACTAGAGAAAAAGGCAGTTTCCAAGAAGCATGCATTATATTCAAAGATCTTATTATTATTACTACTAAGGGTGAAAAGGCACCTGGTTCCATTAGCAAACAATAAATGGAATAGCATGTTTGAACCCTTCAGCTCTCTCATTTGTTTCTGTCACATTTCCGATGTTTCTGATTGTGATTGTCCTTCTTAAGGGTTGGTGATAAGTCTAAGTTTCTCTCTGTCTTTGTCTCTATCTCTGACTCTCTCTCTCCTTGTCTTCTCTAGGTGAAACTACATTTCCACTGGAAGTCTTAAACTATTATTTTTCTTCATCTCTTAGGAATATGCATGTTGTGATAAAGTGAGTGCTTCATGAAGTACTTAGAAATAATGCTACCTAAAGTTATGGTACCTCCTGGGAACTGTAATTACTCCAGGTTATGTCTATTTGAGAGGTCTTTTGAACCCAAGAAATACTACAAATATTGAGCAAATTCAGTGGAATAAGCAATAACTGGTATGTGCTATAGGGTCAATCCATTAGCTTCTTTTTTCCTACTAGGAACTGCAAAAACACCAATTTCTTTTTAACCTATTACCCTTAGAAAAAAAACCTAATGACCTTTGTCACACAGATTCCTTCTGCAGTAACAATAAAAACTTTATAGGGAAAAAAACCTAAATGGCAGAAGTGTAAAAAAACCTCTTATATGGGAGTCTACAAATTAGGTGATATAGCAGTAATAGAATGCATTTGGTAGAAGGCAGAATTTTTAAAGAACAAGTCAAAATTTAGTTATATTATGTCAAAGTATATAAACCATTTTATATACTTTTAAAAAATTATGAAATTGGTGCTTATGTAACCATTACGTTAGTTAGGAGTTAGAGTATTGCCAGAACTTCCGAAACTTTACTGCATGGCCCACCATGGTCACAACCTTACCCAGTATTCTGATTTTGTTGATGGATCATTCCCCAGGTTTTCTTTTAGTTTTAACATCTATATATGAATTTCCCAACAATATGGTTTAGTTTTGCCCATTTTTGAACTTTATAGAATCACATTATATACTCTTGTGCCCTGTCTCTTCATTCATCCTTGTTTATGTGATTCATCTAAAGTGTAGAATGTAGCTGTAGTTCATTAATTTATATTGTTGAATAGTGTTGTATTATCTCAATATACTATAATTTATTATTTTATTGTTGATGGACATTTGGGTCATTGTCAGGTTTTGCTTTTACCAACAATGCAGCAATGAACATTGTTGTGTGCATCTCTTGATGCACATGTGTAAGAGATTAGCTAGGTATTAACAGAGTAGAATAGAGAAATTCTTGGGTATGCACATCTTTGCTATATAATGCCAAATTGCTTCTAGAGTGGTTGTGAAAATATATAATCTTTCCAGTAGGCATAAGATTTCCCTTTGCTCCACTATATCTTGTTATTGTCAAATTATTAATTTTTCCCCAAATTTGGGGGATTTGTAAGGATACCATACTATATTTTTTTAATTTGCGTTTCCTTGTTACTAATTGAGTTGAACACCTTTTCCCATTGAAATGCCTCTATTGTGAAAAGTCTGTTCAAGATTTTGCAAATGTTTTTTACTGATTTTACTTTGTTTTGTTGTTTTGATCATAAATCTGAATATTAGATCTTTTAAAAATATTTTTAATTTAATTTAATTTTTTTTTGGTAATCTCTACACCCAGTGTGGGGATTGAACTCACGACCCCAAAATAAGCATCACACATTCTTCTGACTGAGCCAGTCAGGCACCCCTAGATAATTTTTACTTATGAGATTGAAATATCTTGTCCCACTCCAGGGTTTATCTTGACACTCTCTTTAAGGTTTATTTTGAAGAACAAAATTTCATAATTTTAATACAAACTTTTAAAAATCAATCTTCTTCAATGGTTGCTTTTCCCTTTTATTTTTAAAGAATTCCTTTCCTATTCCAAAGTCATGAAGATATTCTCCTATCTTTTATTTTATTTTTTATTATTTAAATTTTTATTTAAATTTTAGTTAACATACAATGTAATATTAGTTTCAAGTGTACAATATTCAACACTTCCATACAATACCCAGTGCTTATCATGAGTACTCCTTAATTCCCATCACTTATTTCATCCATCCCCTCCCCACCACCCCTTCCCTGCTGGTAACCATCAGTTTCTTCTCCATAGTTAAGATTCTGTTTCTTGGTTTGCCTCTTGTTTGTGAAGTAGGGATAATTTTTTTCTCACTTTTTTTTTAATTTTAAGCATAAAATACTTTAATGGAAATGTAAGTTAAAGTCATAAACATTTATGATTTTATAGATACATATGTTAAAAATTTAAGGTAAATCAACACAGGATAAAGTAAACACAAGATTACATACTAACCCTATATAGTTTATTTCTGAAGAAACATATGAACTTCTTTTCTCCTAAGATACAAAATACATAATTCCTCTACCAACACTAGAGATCTATCACCTAACTCTATTACTCTATTTTAGGAAAAAAAACCAAAACTTCACATGATCATAGCATACACATAGACTGCAATAAAGTGCTTTTTCTTGTAGGATATAGATCCTGAGAAAATAAATCAAAAACAAAAATAACAGAACATTTCTGTCCCTCCATCATAGTCCTGTTTCATTCCTACAGCCACGAGCTACATTACTGAGCCATTAGCCTGTAGTGACTAAAAGCTGTTTGTTCAAGGAAACAGTAGCCTCTTTAGTCTCTTGATGTAGCATACTAACATGAGATGTGTAAAATCAAGGGACACCGTGGAAGTACTTGTGGCTTATACTGTGTTAATTTCAGTGTTGTTAGAAAACGAGAATAGGTGTGACCTTGAGAGCTCCACAAACAGTGATACCTGGATTCCAAGACAGCTGAAACCAGGGCCCTTCCCAGGCTGAAACGTTCTTTTTACTACTCTAAATATAATGTGGTTTTCCAGTGCACACCCAAGATTCACTCTGCCAAACATTTAACACAATCAGTAAAGACTCCTTCTCTCTTGTAGAAACAGTAGATAATACAGAGTCTTTAGTCACCAAAAATATCTTTATCACATAGAGTTATATTCTGGTTCATAAAGATAAAACAGCCATACCTTTAGGCAGAGAAATCCTAATACTGGTGAAGCCTTATCACAGCAACAGAAGGCATAAAATAAAAAAACTAATGCATTTGAATTAAAGAAAATCTAATAGGTAATTATGTAAATGCAAATAATGTTATTTAAAGACTGCCATCTATTATCTACTTTGTTGGAACACTTAAATATCTATGTGCATGATTTAAGTGTGTGTTAGAGACAGGAATTTTTCTTCTAGACTCTGCACATCATTCAGCACACAATTCAAAATGTTCTGATATATCTGACGCATTCCCAATGATGTTATACCGAAATCTATAATATCAAACTCTCAGAGATTATCACTTTCAGTGCTAAGGAATACTTTTTCTTTTCTTTACAGGAACATTTAATGGTGTGACTTCTGGAATATCTTTTTCAATATCTCAAAAATCAGAGTAACAGAATTTATTTTAAAATTAGGGTTATGATTCAGAGGCAAAGTAGAAATTACTGCTCATTTAAATCATAAGAAAGAAATATATAAAACCATTTTAAGATAATGGTGAAAGAGTTTTTGCCTAAGAGTCTCCATCTTACTATTTTGCTTTGGTTGTTTATTCAAGTTGAAACAGCATACTAGTATTGTTGTCTTCGAGCATTTTGCTTTTGGAAAAAAGCCTTCCCAAATTCATAGGTACTGATCATAATAGCACAAGCAGGAGCAATTTTAATTAAATGGGGAATGAGGCCTGTAAATAATCCTGCAAATCCCTTCTTAGCAACAATGTTCTTCATGATAGTCCAGGTTGACATAGGCAAAGGCATAGAAATTTTATGACTTTCATATGTCCAAAGTTGAGTCTGCTTTTGTGTTTTTACCACATCGAATGGCAAAGTTGCAACAGCTGCAAAAGAACCAGACAATGCCCCTGAAGTAAAGTTGATCATAAATGTTGGTTCGTATAAACCAGATTTCGCACACAACCACTTCTTTAAAACTTCATAGTTATACCAGTACATTGCTGAGAATGGTACATCTCTAAGAACAGTAGGAATCCAGCCCCTCCAAAGGGAAATCCAACCATCTTCAGATACTTTCTTGCTGACAAATTGATGCAATTCTTTGTAAGAAAACTTCTTAGATTGCATCTTGGTTCTAATCAATTCTAATTGACTTATCACAGTTACTGCACCTAATCTGGCAACAAATCCAGCAATAATTGGTATACAACTTTCATTTTCTCCTAATTTTGATCTCAGGAGAGCAGATAATTGATCATAGCAGGTAAAATAAATAACTGTGGCAGGAACTGCCATCACTAAGGTAGGGGGAAGGCCACTCCACATGGATTTAATGCCCTCATTTCGAACAATTTTCAAAAAGGCATCCTTATAGATGACAGAAATTTATATCCCACATTTCTGGAGGCTGGAAGTCCCAGATCAGGGTCTCTGATTTCTTCTTGTATCCTCACATGGTCGAAGGGCAAGGAGGCTCTCTTTTTCTCACATTTTTAAAATTTTCCACTGATTTCCAATGTCACCTTTTCCTTAAGTATCCACAAATATGTGCATCTGTTTTTGGTCTCTCTATTTTGTTCCATTTGTCTATAAGCCGATTTATGTCAGGATTTCATTATCTAAATTCTATAACCTTGTAAGAATAAGACTATATTATATTAACATCATATTTAATATGGCAAGTTCCCCACCTTCTTTTTCTTCATGTAAATCTTTACAACTCTTGATTTTTTATATTTTCATGTAATTTCTGGAATTGCTTGTCAAGTTCCACAAAAGCAAAAGCAAAAATCCATGACTGATGTAAAAACATTGTTGCAATATTGATTGGAATTATCTTTATAAAATTTAGTTTTTCAATTTGTGAACAGTATATGTCACATTTACTTGGAATTTCTTTAATGCCTCTGCAAAAAAAGTTATTATTTTCCTTCAATAAAAGCTTACTCATTTTGATTAGATTATTTCAAGGTTCAGAATTTAAAAAAAATTTTATATGAGGGGTGCCTGGGTGGCCCAGTCGGTTAAGCAACTGCCTTCAGCTCAGGTCATGGTCCCAGGGTCCTGGGATGGAGCCCCATGTAGGGCTTCCTGATCAGCAGGGAGCCTGCTTTTCCCTCTTCCCCGCTGCTCATGCTCTCTCTGCCTCGTTATCACTCTCTCAAATAAATAAATAAAATCTTTAGAAAAATTTTTTAACATGAAATCGTATCTTTTTAAAACATTTTTATTTTGCAACTATTTGCTCTCATTATTATACAGAACTACAACGAAGCTAAGCTCTTATTTCTAGAAATTTATCCACATATTCTTTTGATTTTCAGTATCTGCAATTATATAATACATAAATAATGAGTTTTATTTTTTTCTCTCATTCAATCTTGATACTTTATTATACACTAGCAATATATCATTATGGGGACCTTATTGTTTTTTATCCTGTTTCAACTAATACATGTTAGGGGATAAGTGGTAACATTTATTTAATAAGCATACTAAAATTCCTATGTTTAGAATATAATCAAATTATTAAGTAATACTTACTTCAGTGACAAACATTTCCATTTTAAATAGACTTGTGCTTGACAGATGGGAATCCTACGTGCACTAGATATTTTATTGCTTGCTACTCTTCCATATTTGAGCAAAAGCTATCATAAAATATAATTTATATGTTATGAAATTATCAGTTAGCTTCTTTAAAATATTTAAATATTTTGATGCTAGAAAATATAGTCACCACTGACACCAGATAAAATATTTTGGCATAGCTTTTCCTCAGCAAAGACTTTTACACTTACCAAAACCGTGTGTCCATTTTCCAGGTGGATGTGTTTATTGGCCAAGGAGAAAAGGCTAGTATTCATGCCATTTGATCAGTAAAGTCATGTTGCTTTTATAATTTTCTATAGAGTTCAGAAATCTTTATCATTTCTTTTAGACAATGAATATAATGTGAATCAAAACAATTAAATCTGATTTATTATTTGTCATACAGTTTGGCCAATTGGGGGATAAGATAATAAATAGCAGTATTTCCTAATATTTGACTAAGTAAATGGCATTTTGAAAATTTAAAATGAGGGGCACCTGGGTGGCTCAGTTGGTTGGGTGACTGCCTTCGGCTCAGTTCATGATCCTGGAGTCCTGGGATCGAGTCCTGCATCAGCCTCCCTGCTCTGCAGGGAGTCTGCTTCTCCCTCTGACCCTAACCCCTCTCATGCTCTCTCTCTATCTCATTCTCTCTCTCAAATAAATAAATAAAATCTTAAAAATAAAAGAAAATTTAAAATGAATAGATTATCATCAAAGATATTACATAACCTCATGTTTAAAAATGAATATTTTTAAAGTATTTGTAATCCAGGGAAACATTATCCAGGAAATCATAAGTAATATTTAACTTAGTCTGCAATTCTGACTGAATGATTTTTAACTGATTGTGCAGATTTGCTATCTAATAATGTTAATGCGCAATCCTGTGACAAGAGAAACTGGCAACATTCTAAATATCATATACATGATTTTGCTGATTAGATTTCGATTATATGAAATTCTAGTTGGATTCTAATTTTAGAATGTTTGTTCAGTTACTCCGATCCCTAATTGTTTCTTATAAATCAGATGCAATGGAAAATTACATTTTTATTACTTCTTTTTATGCTTATTTTTATGAGAATTTTTTGTGGCTAAGCCATTAAAAATTAATGCATTATGGATAAAAACAATCCATGTCTTCATGATAGCCATCTTGTTCTTTGGGAAGGGCATGGACATGCAGGAGGATACAAGAAATCCTTAATCTCTGACCTTTGACAAATTACTTAACCTTTCTGAATTTTAGTTTCCTCAGCTGTAAAATAGGAATGTTATAACCTACTTTAAAGGGTTTTATATTATAGGGGTGCCAGGGTGGCTCAGTTGGCTGACTTGATTTCGGCTCAGCTCATGATCTCAGGGTTCTGAGATACAGCCCTGCATTGGGTTCTGTGGTGGGCATGGAGCCTGCTTAAGATTCTGTCTCCGCCCCCCCCCACTGTGTTCTCTCTCTCTCTCTCAAAAAAAGAAATAAAGAATTTTATATTATAGATGATGTTACTTGTATAGAGTAGTGATTCAAAAATAGTCATTGATTAATAATAAAAACAAGTGAACATTAAAAACAGTGCAAAAACTTCTGACAGCTATTTGTAGTACTGAAGACATTCAGATGCATTTAGGGAAAGTAGTAGTAGTCTTTCCCTGAATGTAGTATTCACTGAAGAAAAATAACAGGGAATGATGACTTAATTCTTTTCACCCAATAGATTATTATTGATTATACACTAGGTACCTTCCATCAGTGCTCCATCAGCCTAATTAGACCACCCTGCTTCCATAGCATACTGAAATTAGGTTCACTTTTTCTGTGCCTAGAGATAAGTGGGTTTTTTTAGGGTGTGTGTGTATGTGTGTGTGTGTATGTGTGTGTATGTGTGTATGTGTGTGTGTTTATTTGTTTTGTTTCTTGGCAGTAAATGAATTAAAAAATGCTTGGAACAGGTTACAGGAGACTTGAATTCCAGGTCTGCCTCTGCCAGTAATTAGCCTTCCAGCTTTAAGCAGATCACCTTAAGGCATCTGTATCTCTGCTTACTAATATTGCTACCTTAACTTCACAGAATACAATGATCCTTGTTGCAAGACCATTACCTAAAAAAACAGCATGAGCTGAAAAGAAACCTTTGGGGTTAAGGAGGAAAAGGAGACAAATGAGAAGCTGTAGAAGTCACAACAATTCAGGCAAGCGGCCAAGTCACACCCAGGGCAGAGGCTGGTAGAAGCCTGATTGGTGATTTCACTTAGAGGGTCAAGACTAAAGATCGCTCATTTCCTCCAGGAATAAAATAATGGCTACAGAAGATGTGGTTAGAAGGGTTAAGAGTTTCAGAAAAACCAGCAGATAGGATCAAGAAAGAATTCTGACAAACATATTATTAAATAGAGCTGAGGCCACAGGACTGGTTTTAACCACCTGCCAAGAGCTTTTCACATAGGAATAAAGACATATTATACCCAGGGAGCTAAGACACCCAAACCTATTATAATGTGGTGGAAGATATTTCAAAACTTTACATACACAAAAAAATTTAAGTTGCAGTCAATCTTTTCTGGAAATAATATACTTATTTACTTTGAGTTGATGAAAAACATTTCTTTCCAAATTGTTCAGACTATTTAATAAAATCTAGGAAGCAGGCATAGCTGGAACAGATTTAAGGACCCAGTGTGAGAAGAAAAGTGAAGAAACTAAATTGGTAACATCTACTTAAATTAATGTAGGGAAACCACTGAGAATTGTACAAAATATTTGTACCAGGTAGTTTGCCCCACGAGTAAATCTAGATAAGCAGCATTCTCCCAAAGGGGTACTCATTAGATGGCTTGCACTTTGGGATCAGAAATCTTCACTACAATAATCATCTAGGGACTTTCAGTTCCACCGAATTCCAATTTCAAGAAAACAACCCTAGGAGCACCATTTATTGTTCCAGCTCAATCCCTCTAAAATTCCTACACTCTTTCAACTGCATAGATTATCTACAATATTTTGATCCTACCACCTTCTTACTACCCCTCACATTCCTCCTCTTCCAGTTTAGATAGATATATGATCATTCATCACAATCAGTTTTTTATGAACACAGCCCTGTCCCCTCTTTCATTTTATTATACCCATACACAAATTCCATTTCTGGTTAAATCCAGTTAACCATGAATTCTTTGCCATTTTCCACCAAATTGAACATAACTGGAGTAAAACACAAAAACTGGACAATTGATGTCACCTTAAGTCCATAATGCTCCATCTTAAGTGGGTCCTTAGACCTACCTGGTCTCTACTTTTCTAAATGATTATTTCAAAATTTTCCCCACACTGTTCCCAAATGTCATTCTGTAGCCCTACTCTAACCTGATGAAATGACATATTTCATATTACTCCCTTCCTTCTGGATCCTAAGTTCTGCCTTCTTTTCTGTTACTGTGTCTTCATTGCCCCTGCTCTTGACCAAGAACACAGATCCCATTCCCTTCACTTCACCCTCCTCACCAAGTCAAGGGCACTACTCTGGCAATACTCCTCTCTTTTGCACTATCAGTTTCATCCTCTCTACTGGTTCTTTCTTATCAGTCTATAAATATATTGCTATCTCTCTCTCCTATTTAAAACATAAAATACCTCTCAATTCTACTTGTTCCTTTCCCTGTTGTCCTACTTTTCTGCCTCTCTTTTCAGCAAAACCCCTTAAATTCGTGTTCTATCTTTTCCATCTCATATTTCTTTCCTCTCCTCCTCTTAAACTCCTTAAAGGGTGTCTTTCCTCCAAATATGACACTAACACTGCTACCAACAAGGTGACTGATGAATTCCACGTTATTAAATCCTTCTTCATCCTACTTGTTGTGCCATATTTGGCACAATGATTACTCCCTCCTCTTTGACACACATCCCTCACTATGCTTCCAGGGCATGAATATGCTCAGTTTTCTTCCTACTTCTTTGTCTACCTAGTCTCATCCCCTATATTGGTTTCTCCTCATCTCCCTAAACTCTAAAGGTTGGAATTCCACAAAGCATAGTTTTTGAATATCTCTTTTCTTTCTACATTCTCCTTGCATGATTTCATCTAGAACTATTGTTCTAAAGACAATCTAGGCAACTCTCCCTTGATCCCATAGATCAATTTAAAGATAAATCCCAGATTTGTATATCCAGACTGGATCTCTCCTCAGACTCAGATGCTAATGGATATTAGCTGATTCTTCCTGAAGACTGTTCTCCCTGATGTCTTGGCTCATTTCAATAAAATGTTAGTACTATTCTTCTACCTCCTCAGCTAAAGTGGACCTGAACTCTTTCCTTCTCTTATATCCCACATTAAAATCCATGGGCAAATCCTACTGACTGGTTGTACATTTAAAATAAATCTGGGGGGCGCCTGGGGGGCTCAGTCGTTAAGCATCTGCCTTCGGCTCAGGTCATGATCCCAGATTCCTGGGATTGAGCCCCACGTCGGGCTCCCTGCTCAGTGGGGAGGCTGCTTCTCCCTCTCCCACTCCCCCTGCTTGTGTTCCCTCTCTCACTGTGTCTCTCTCTGTCAAATAAATAAATAAAATCTTTAAATAAATAAATAAATAAAATAAATCTGGAATTTGATTACTTCTCTTTACATCTGCTGCTATAGCATAAGCCAATTCCCCATAGTCTTTGGATTATCATAACAGTGTCTTGCTTGGTCTTCCTGCTTCTGCCTTCAGAACCTTCTCAGTAATACTTGCCTTGGCCAATGCATCTAAAAACATGATCCCCTCTACTCAGGCTTCTCTATTCTTCCCTATTTTTTTTCCCTTAGCACTTATTATAATAAAATATGCTCCATATTTAATTTTGTGTTGCCTATTGTCTGCCTCTCTCAACTCCTCCATGCAGAGACTAGAATGCAAACTCAGGGAGGATGAGGATTTTTGTCTCTCACTCATTGCTGTTTTCCCAGTGCCTAAGACAGTATCTAGAACACAGTATGTACAATATATTTATCAAGAACTCCACTTACACTGTTGAATGAGAATAATGTTCATTTATATATACAAGTATAATTACATGCAACTATATTCATTTTAAAATGCAGGTCTAAGTCAATTCAGACTGCTATAACAAAGTATCATAGACTATGTGGCTTAAACAACAGACATTAATTTTCTCAGTTTTAGAGGCTGGGAAATCCAAGATCAAGGTGCTTGCAGATTTAGTTCTTAGAGAGGGCGCTTTTCCTGGCTTGCAGATATCCATCCTCTCACTGTATCCTCACATGATAGAGAGAGACAGCTCTGGCTTTTCTTCCTCTTTTCATAAGGACACTATTCCCATCATGGGGCCACTTCCTTATGACCTCATCTAAACCTGATTGATTACCTCCCAAAGGCCCCACCTCCAAATACCATAACATTGCAGGTTAGGCCTTTAATATATGGATTTTTGCAGAGCTCACAAACATTCAGTCCATAACAATACAATTCCATTAATATGTCTTTTTTTTTTTACAAAGTTTAGATAAAAAGCCTTGCCAAATGTAGCCAAGTAGTTAAATTCTGTTTTCTTAACTGTTCTGCTGTGTTCATCACCTTCTACGGATTTTCTGAGTATTCCATGTAAATGGAGACTGATCATAAAATTTATAATCCAAATTAGGACAATTTTGAGAGAGACTAAAGACACAAAAGAATAATTAAAATTACAGAATTTTTTAAAATTTACTTTTAAAAAATGTTTTATTTATTTATTTATTTGACAGAGAAAGAGAGCACACAAGCAGGAGGAGCAAGAGAGCAAGCAGGCTCCCAGCTAAGCAGGGAGCCCGATGTGGGGCTCAGTTCCAGGACCTTGGGATCATGACCTAAGCTGAAGGCAGATGCCTAATGGACTGAGCCACCCAGGCACCCCAAAATTCCAGAATTTTTGACATACTTATGGATTCTCTGACATGTTTTTTATATTGGTGGACCTATAAAATAGTTCTATTTGAAAGACATTTTCAAAAATAAAATTCTTGGGGTCCTGCGTGGCTCAGTCAGTTAAGTGCCTGCCTTTGGCTCAGGTTGTGATCCAAGGGTCCTGGGATTGAGCTCACATTGAGGAACCCACTTCTTCCTCTCCCTCTGCCACTCCCCCTGCTTACACTCTTTCTCTCTCTCTCTCTGTCAAATAAGTAAATAAAATCTTTAAAAAAAATAAGAGTTCTTTCAAAAATCAAACATAGCTTATAGCTACATACATTATAAGACAAAATCTAAACTAATCAATCTTAGTATTGATTTTATGGAATTTAAAAATAATATAAGCAGAAAATACATACAATGGGGAAAATTAATCTCTTCAATAAATGGTGTTGGAAAAACTGGACAACTAAATGTAAAAGAATAAAACTGGACCACTTTCTTATATTATACACAAAAGCAAACTCAAAATGGATTAAAAATTTAAATGTAAGACGAGAGACCATAAAATTCCTAGAAGGAAACATAGGCAGCAAGCTCTTAGACATCAGTCTGAGCACTATTTTTTGGATCTGTCTTCTCAGGCAAGAACAAAAGCAAAAAAAACCCACAAACAAATATATGGAACTGTATCAAAGTAAAAATCTTTTTCATATCAAAGGAAACAATCAACAAAATAAAAAGCCAATGAGAGAAGATATTTGCAAATGATATAACTGATAAGGGGTTCAAATCCAAAATATATAAAGAACTCACACAAGTTGATATCAGAAAAACAAACAATCCAGTTAAAAAATGGGCAGAGGACATAAATTGACATTTCTCTAAAGAAAACATACAAATGACCAAAAGGTACATGAAAAGATGCTCAACATCAATAATTTATAGGGAAATGCAAATCAATACCATAATGAATATCTTCAACAAATAGTGCAAGGAAAACTGGACAGCTACATGGAAAAGAATAGAACTGGACCACTTTTTTAACCATACACAAAAATGAACTCAGAATGAATTAAAGACCTCAATGTGAGACCTGAAACCACAAAACTGCAAGAAAACATAGGTAGTAATTTTTTTGACATCAACCATAGAAACATTATTTTAGATATGTCTCTTCAGACAAGGGAAACAAAAGCAAAATTAAACTATCAGGACTATACCAAAATAGAAAGCTTTTGCTCAGTGGGGAAACCACCAACAAAACAAAAAAGCAACCTACTAAATGGAAGATATTTGTAAATTATATGTCTGATAAGGGAACCCCACATAATCTGATTTCAAAAGACCTCTAGACGTTTTTCCAAAGAACACACACAGGTGGCTAATAGACACCTGAAAAAGATGCTCAACGTTATTGATTTTCAGGGAAATACAAATCAAAGCTACAATGAGGTATCACCCCACTCATGTCAGAATGGCTAAAGTCAACAACACAAGAAACAACAGGTGTTGGTGAGGGTATGGAGAAAGGGGAACCCTCTTTTATTGTTGGTGGAAATGCAAACTGGTATAGCCACTCTGGAAAACAGTACGGAGGTTCCTCAAAAAGTTAAAAATAGACCTACCCTATGCTCCAGCAGTTCACTACTGGGTATTTACACAAATAATTCAAAAAAATAGTAATTCAAATGGATACATGCACCTTGTTTATAGCAGCATTATTTACAATAGCCAAATTATGGAAATAGCCCAATCGTCCATCAAGTGATGAATGGATAAAGAAGATGTGATTTATGTGTATATATGTGTCTACACACACACACACACACACACACTGGAATATTGCTCAGGTTAAAAAGAATTAAATCCTGCCATTTGCAATGACAGGGATGGAGCTAGAGAGCATTATCCTAAGCAAAGTAAGTCAGGCAGAGAAAAACAAATACCATATGATCTCACTCATATGTAGAATTTAAGAAACAAAACAAAAAGCAAAAGGAAAAACAAAAGAGAGAGAGGCAAATCAAGAAACAGACTCTTGGGGCACCTGGGTGGCTCAGTCGTTAAGCGTTTGCCTTCGGCTCAGGTCATGATCCCAGGGTCTTGGGATCGAGCCCCGCATCGGGCTCCCTGCTCTGCGGGAAGCCTGCTTCGCTTCTCCCTCTCCCACTCCTCCTGCTTGTGTTCCCTCTCTCACTGTGTCTCTCTCTGTCAAATAAATAAATAAAATCTTTTAAAAAAAAAAGAAACAGACTCTTAACTACAAAAAAACCTGATAGGTACCAGAGGGGAGGTGGACGGGGGATGGATTAAATAGGTGATAGGGATTAAGGGGTGTACTTGTGGTGAACAACGGGTGTTGTACGGAAAAGTTGAATCACTATATTGTACACCTGAAAATAATATTACCTTGTAGGTTAACTAACTGGAATTTAAATAAAAACTTTAAAAAAAGAAGATGGCCAACACCTGACTAACTGTTCCCCCCAGGCTGGCCCCCAGGCTGTGCTGGGTGAGTATCTCTTTGAAAGGTTCACCTTTAAGCATGATTAGGAGCCTCCAAACCAGCAGTCTTTGAGGGGCCCTTCTTGCATACCCCTCGGTGGCAGGGCTTTTGCCTGGCCTTTTCCTGTAGCCACTAGGCCGCTTTTTAAACATCCTGGAGCCCTCCCAAGTAGCTGACTAAATGGAAATAAGGTCTTTTGCAGAAAAAAAAATCATGAGTATATGGATAAGGTATTGTTAAAAACAAATACGAGAGCCTATGAATGAGTTAAAAAGTTACTAAAATTGGCACTTTCCAGAAGAGAGAAGGAAAGCGATGAAGGTTTTAAAAAGTTATAATTTGGAAAGGCTTTATTTATAAGAAATTGATTTTTAAAAATTTAGTGGAACATTTCTAAGATACCAAACACATATCATTTTCTATCCAGGTTTAAACAATTGAGAAATATGCACTAGGAGCCAAATGAGGACCCAAGTGTCAGCAATCAGCTTTTTTTCTAGAAAGCCTGATTGTATTCAGGCTTTCCTACTTACTACCACAATTGAAATTAATACTCTTTGGAGGATGACAGATCTTTACAAATTCAGGGTAAGGTTTGGCATCCAAATTCTATTATTCATTTTCTTTGGGTTCAGGTGAAGAGTATAAAGGTAAAGAATAGAGTGAAAGGGGTCAAAGAACACGAATACTAAAACAACATAACATAACATAACATAACATAACATAACAATATTTTTTCTCAAAAAATGTAATGCTCCTTAGCAGAGCTGAGTTGGAGAATATGGTGGCAATATAAGCACAAAGCAAGGCTTTCAACAGAACTGATGGAATTGGAGGCTGATCCAGCTGATACAGGTTTAACCTATAA
Organism: Eumetopias jubatus; assembly: GCF_037043125.1. NCBI lineage: Eukaryota > Metazoa > Chordata > Mammalia > Carnivora > Otariidae > Eumetopias > Eumetopias jubatus. Next base: position 81,278,718 of record NW_028274819.1, on the reverse strand, counting down.
GTGTAGGTAGGATATAGATCTCAAATTCATTAAACCTAAGGGTGCAGAACTGAGGCAAGTTACCATGAGACATGAGAATAGATACTCAGTGCATGTCTGGCTTTCATTGGTATCAACAATCAGATAAGCTACTCCTCATCTCTCTCTCTCTCTCTCTCTTTTTTTTAAGATTTATTTATTTTAGAGAGAGTGAGAGAGAGTACATGCAAGTGGGGGGAGAGGCAGAGGGAGAGAGAGAGAATTCTCAAGCATACTCCCCCACTGAGCGTGAGCCCAATGCAGAGCTTGATCCCAGGACCAGGAGATCATGACCTGAGCCTAAATCAAGAGTCTGTCACTCAATCCACTGAGCCACCCAGGCGCCCTGCCATGCCTCATTTTTGAAGAGGTATAGAAAAAGATCAGAAGTGCTCATCCCTTTCTCTCATTGGTGTGAAGGCATTAAAAGGCAGAGGAAATCATCTAAGCTTTTTGATGCATAAAAATGTGGAACTGCCTGGGAGCAGAGCAAGATGGCAGAAGAGTAGGAGACCTGGATTTTGTCTGGTCTCAGGAATTCAGCTGAATAGGGATCAAACCATTCTGAACACCTACGAACTCAACAGAAGATCGAAGAGAAGAATAGCAACAACTCTCTGAACAGAAAAGCGACCACTTACTGGAAGGTAGGACGTGCGGAGAAGTGAATCTGAGACGATATTCAAGAGGATAGATGGCGGGGGACGGGGCCTCCGTCAGCCAGTTCTGGCAAGTGATAGAGCCGTGGAGCACAAAATGGGAACTTTTAGAAGTTGGCTCCACTGAGGGAAGTCACTCCAGTGGCTAAGTGGGGGGTGGAACACTCGTGGGACAGTGTGTTCTCAGGACTCTCGGGGTCACAGAAAGACCAGGGATGCCTGAGTGTGGCAGAGCTCCCAGGTATCAGAGCAGGGAAGCCAGCTGCAGAGACAGAGCCGAGGCGTGGGCTCTCAGCTCGGGGTTGCCATAAACTGTGATCTGCGGTCCAGTCAGGCCACTGCTCCTCCAGCAGGGACCCAACAAGCGCCAGATCCGGGGAGACTCCCCTTGCTCCCCCAGGAGGAGCGGCGTGGGAGCCCACCGCAGGGATCTGCTGGGTTTGGAGATTCCACACCGAGACGGGTGCCAGGGATAGAAACGCTCGGTCACAGGCTGGGTGGGCACGGAGTGCGGCTGGAGACCGGGGACACGGGAGTGACTGCTTTTCTCTGGGGGCGCACTGAGGAACGGGGCCCCAAGTTCAGGGCTCTTCCAGGTGGAGATAGGGAGGCCACCATTTTCACTCTCGTGCTCCAAAGCTGTACGGAAAGCTTGCAGGGAACAAAAGCTCCCTCCCGAGAGCAAACCCAAGCAGATTGCTTAGCCCCGACCGACAAAGGCGGGGCAATTCCGCCTCCCGCAAAAACATTTGGGAACCACGGCAACAGGCCCTTGCCCCAGAAGATCAGCACGAACAGCCAGCCAAAACCAAGTTTACCGCTCAAGGAGAACGGGAGAACTCCAGTGCTAGGGAAATACTGCACATAGAATTCATGGCTTTTTACCATGATTCATTAGTTTTTCAAAGTTAATTTTTTTAACTTTTTTTTTTGACTTTTTCTTTTTTCCTTTTTCAACCAACATCTTATCAATCCCTTTTTGAAAAAAAAATTATTTTTCATTTTTAGAGTCATATTCTATCCCTTCATAGTAGATACCCTTATTTCTGGCATATATATATATATGTATATATATATATGTATATGTATATATATATATATATATATATATATAAGTTGTTCTCTCTTTAAAATTTTGAGATACAATATCTTCTAACAGATCAAAATATACCCTAAATCACTAGTGTATGGCTTTGTTCTAGTCTCCTGCCTGATCACATTCTCTCCCTATTTTTTCTTTTTTTTTTAAATCTTTATTTTTTCAGCTTCTTATCAATTCCCTTTATAAAATCTTTTATAATTTTCATCTTTAGAGTCATCTTCCATCCCTTCATTGTATGAACCCTTATTTTGTACATATATAAGTCTTTCTTTCTTTAAAATTATAGGAGGCACTTTCTTCTAACAGATCAAACTACACACAAAATCTAGTGTGTGGCACTGATCTATGCACTAGCCTGATCATATTTGATCATATTCTGTTTTTTTTTTTGTTTTGTTTTATTCTGTTTTTATCTTTTTCTTTTTCTTTTTTTTTCTCTTTCTTTTTTCTTTCCCTTTCTTTTCCCCTGGTTTCAGGTCTTTTCTGATTTGTTTAGAGTATATTTGCTGGGGACATTGTTAACCTGTTAGCACTTTATTCTCTTGTTCATCAATTCTCCTCTGGACAAAATGACAAGACGAAAAAAATCACCTCAGCAAAAGGAACAAGAAGTACTACCGTCAGCCAGGGACCTACTCAATACGGACATTAGGACGATGTCCGACCTAGAGTTCAGAATCATGATTTTAAAAATACTAGTGGGCTTGAAAAAAGCATGGAATTTATTAGAGAAACCCTTCCTGTAGAAATAAAAGAACTAAAATCTAACAAAATCGAAATCAAAAAGGCTATTAATGAGGTGCAATAAAAAATGGGGGCACTAACTGCTAAGATAAATGAGGTAGAAGAGAGAATCGGGGATATAGAAGACCAAATGATGGAAATAAAGAAGCTGAGAAAAAGAGACATAAACAAATACTGGTTCACAAGGGCAGAATTCGAGAGATAAGTGATAGGATAAGATGAAACAACATTAGAATAATTGGGATCCCAGAAGAAGAAGAAAGAGAGGGGCAGAAGGAATATTGGGGCAAATTATAGCAGAGAACTTCCCTAATGTGGGGAAGGAAACAGGCATCAAAATCCAGGAGGCGTATGGTGATAAACATAAAAATAAAAAATTATTAAAAAAAAATCCAGAAGGCACAGAGAACCCCTCTCAAAATCAATAAAAATAGGTCAACAACCCGACATCTATTAGTAAAACTTACGAGTCTCAGAGACAAAGAGAAAATCCTGAAAGCAGCTCGGGAGAAGAGTTATGTAACCTATAATGGTAGAACCATTAGATTGGCAACAGACCTATCCACAGAGACCTGGCAGGCCAGAAAGGACTGGCATGAGATCTTGAGAGCACTAAATGAGAAAAATATGCAGCCAAGAATACTATATTCGGCTAGGCTGTCATTGAAAATTGAAGGAGAGATAAAAATCTTCCAGGACAAACAAAAACTAAAGGAATTTGCAAACACGAAACCAGCCCTCCAAGAAATACTGAAAGGGGTCCTCTAAGCAAAGAGAGAGCCTAAAAGCAGCATAGACCAGAAAGGAACACAGATAATATACAGTAACAGTCACCTTACAGGCAATACAATGGCACTAAATTCATACCGTTCAATAGTTACCCTGAATGTGAATGGGCTAAATGCCCCAATCAAAGAAAACAGGCTATCAGATTGGATTAAAAAACAAGACCCATCAATATGCTGTCTGCAAGAGACTCATTTTAGAATCAAAGACACCCCCACATTAAAAGTGAGGAGGTGGAAAACCATTGACCATGCTAATGGACACCAAAAGAAAGCTGGGGTGGCAATCCTTATATCAGACAAATTAGATTTTAAAACAAAGACTGTAATAAGAGATGAGGAAGGACACTATATCCTACTTAAAGGGTCTATCCAACAAGAAGATCTAACAATTGTAAATATCTATGCCCCTAACATGGGAGCAGCCAATTATATAAGGCAATGAATAACAAAAGCGAAGAAACACATTGACAACAATACAATAATAGTGGGGGACTTTAACACCCCCCTGAATGAAATGGACAGAGCATCTAAGCAAAAGATCAACAAGGAAATAAAGACTTTAAATGACACACTGCACCAAATGGACTTCACAGACATATTCAGAGCATTCCATCCCAAAGCAACGGAATACACATACTTCTCTAGTGCCCATGGAACATTCTCCAGAATAGATCACATCTTAGGTCACAAATCAGGTCTCAAATGGTACCAAACGATTGGGATTATTCCCTGCATATTTTCAGACCACAGAGCTTTGAAACTAGAACTCAATCACAAGAGGAAAGCTGGAAAGAACTCAAATACATGGAGGCTAAAGAGCATCCTACTAAAGAATGAATGGGTCAACCAGGAAATTAAAGAAGAATTTTTAAAAAATTCATGGAAACCAATGAAAATGAAAACACAACTGATCAAAATCTTTGGGATACAGCAAAGGCAGTCCTGAGAGGAGAATATATAGCAATACAAGCCTTTCTCAAGAAACAAGAAAAGTCTCAAATACACAACCTAACCCTACACCTAAAGGAGATGGAGAAAGTACAGCAAATAAAGCCTAAACCCAGCAGAAGAAGAGAAATAATAAATATCAGAGCAGAAATCAAGGAAATAGAAACCAAAAGAACAGTAGAACAGATCAACGAAACTAGGCACTGGTTCTTTGAAAGAATTAAGAAGATTGATAAACCCCTGGCCAGACTTATCAAAAAGAAAAGAGAAATGACCCAAATCAACAAAATCATGAATGAAAGAGGAGGGATCACAACCAACCCCAAAGACATACAAACAATTATAAGAACATATTATGAGCAACTCTATGTCAGCAAATTAGATGACCTGGAAGAAATGGGTGCATTCCTAGAGATGTATCAATGACCAAAACTGAACCAGGAAGAAATAGAAAACCTAAACAGACCTATAACCACTAAGGAAATTGAAGCAGTCATCAAAAATTTCCCAAGAAACAAAAGCCCAGGGCCAGATGGCTTCTTAGGGGAATTCTACCAAACATTTCAAGAAGAATTAATACCTATTCTCCTGAAACTGTTCCAAAAAATAGAAATGGAAGGAAAACTTCCAAACTCATTTTATGAGGCCACCATTACCTTGATCCCCAACCCAGACAAAGACCCCATCAAAAAGGAGAATTACAGACCCATATCCTTGATGAACATGGATGCAAAAATTCTCACCAAAATACTAGCCAATAGGATCCAACAGTACATTAAAAGGATTATTCACCACGACCAAGTGGGATTTATCCCTGGGCTGCAAGGCTGGTTCAACATCTGCAAATCAATCAACGCGATACAATATATTAACAAAAGAAAGAACAAGAATCATATGATCCTCTCAGTAGATGCAGAAAAAGCATTTGACAAAGTGCAGCATCCTTTCTTGATCAAAACTCTTCAGAGTATAGGGATAGAGGGTACCTACCTCAACATCGAATATGATCTACTTACTGAGGATAGTTATTACACATTCTGTGATGTGTTTATTTAGAATGGCAAAATTTGTTATAGACAGACATAAATCTTATTTCATTTGTCACTAACAACTCGAAATCCAAGACTAAAGAACAAATCTTCAAATGATGAGAGAATGTTTTCTAAGAGAAGTTAGTTGACTCTTTCTATAACTATAGTTTTAGCCCTCCTCATAATAATAGATAAAATATAAATGTAATTTAAAATTGTGTGTGTGCATATTCCCACTCAAAAAATTTAGCAATAATAGATATTCATTTGCAATAATGGATAAATTAAACTGTACGTTGAAGAAAATAAACATCTTATATAATTCCCCATGAAGATATAATCACTCTCTATGTTTTGGGCTATTTCCTTCCAGTATTTAATAAAAGGTATTTATATGAGAAAAATTATAATAGAGTTACCCTTAGCCAGGCCTCAAACTCAATACCTTTAAGCATTATTGATAGCTATTTCTTTCACAAGGAATGCAAAATCCTTTTGTGGGCTATAAAATGTCCATTTTTTTCTATCTGAACTGCTAGATTTACTATGTTTACAAAGAAGCTAAATGAAGTTTTCCCTTTTTACATAAAGATTAGATTTTATTCTGCTTGTGCTAGAATATCTTAAAATAAAGCTTTTCTACTCCACAGTGTCTGATTCTGATAGTGGCCAATAATTTAATAAACAAATCATGACTGTTAGAGAAAGCCTATTAATGGAGTAATTTGGGAACAATCACAGAACTGTTTTACAGACCAAAAGCCCTGAAAGCTTCTTATGGTTTGTTATCAGGCTACATTTAGTCCTATTGTCTCTTGAGTACATCTCCTGAGAGAGCCTACCCCTGTTTGCTTAGAACAGCAGGATTCTTGAGACCCAAGTCCCAAGAGTGCCTGGAATTTCAGACCATATAGTCAAAAGCAAGTCAATACACTTTCCTGTCTCTTTCATCAGTAAGATGATAGTAATGGCTCAGAGAATTGAAAGAAAAACAATGATGGCAAAGCATTTTGCAAATACAAGTTCTTAATTGACTGGTCATTAAGGAAACCTATTAAGCAATGATGACTCCTTAGAGACTCCTGTCAAGCCATGCTTTTCATCTAAATACAAACCTTCACACATGTTGCTTACCAGTCACACAAACACCTCCCAGAACACTCTTCAGAAGCTTACATCTATCAGCGTTTCCTGAGCCAAAAGGTTAGTGGTCAAAGAACAAAGGCACCAGAGGTTTGAAAATGCCATTCCAATGCATGCCAAAAACATGACTTTCTTCAATAAGAACATATGTGATTGATGACTGATGACAGAAACTAGCCTCGCATTGCCCTGAATGGTAACAATGACAATAGCTAATATGCCATATTATTTTTTAAGTGCTTTATAGGAATAATTTCATTTACTCTCCATAGGAATGTTTCATCAAACTCATGATCACACAGTGAGGTCAAAAGACTAACTAAATGTTGGTAACAAAATGGAACTTTAAAAATGATGTTTCAAATGGGAGGACCTCCAATTCAATATTTGATATTGACAGCATAATCTTGACACCCAAACTTGACAAAAAAAGCATGAAAAAGGAAGCTATGGATCAGTTTTATTTAGTTAATTAGATAAATGATAGATACATATAGAGATGATAGATAGATAAATGATAGATAGATGATAGATAAAGATAGATAGATAGATGATAGATAGATAGACATAGATGAGATACATATATACATAGATATAGACAGGAGTTACCAGGAAATTGAGGTGTGTAGAATAATCAAGTTTTTAAACATCAGATCCAAGTGGAGTGCTTCATTATGAAATACAAAATAAGGTAACTTTATAATTCTTTACTTCCACAGGCTAAAAAAAGGGAAAAAATACATAATCACCTAAGATCAGCATTTCCCAATTGTATTTTGTGAATTACATCAGATTGTTAATAAGTATTCCAAGAAAGGAGTTTCTGGAATTAAATAAGCATTAGAAATCCATACTATACCTCCCTTTTGAGAATCATAGAGCAAATGCATAAAATGTTCCAAGGAGTTCTGTTATAAAAAGTTGGTTTAATGGTTTAACCTGGTGTTTCTAAACTTGTTTAACCAGAAAATTCATTTTTATCAGAACATATAGTAATATTCTGAGGAATGGGTTTATGAAATACTGATCTAAGAGATGTTAAAATAGTATTTAATAAAATTATTTATTCATGATCAAACATGAATTGACCATTTAGAAATATGTTGTTTTTAAGCTTTAAGAAAAAGCATTCAGAGAATCGTTAGAGAGAATGATGCATAGAAATGCCACCTTTCGTACCAAGGTAAGACCAGAAATATAAGTACAGAAATGTGAATAAGCTTGATAATAAAAGCCTTTAGAGGTTTATAGGTTGAGATCATGCCTTGCTGAGGAAAAAAATTCTAGAATCACATCATTTGATTTTTTCCTTACTGATGTCCCTTTCTAGTATCATTCTGGCTTCACTGAATATCCCTTGAAAGCTCTGACTACGAACGCACAAACATGACTTAGGCTAATTCTTTTTGCCCCAGTAGAAACAGGCTCACATTAAAAAAATACATATATTTGAAGGACAAAAGGGAAATACATTAAAAGAATAGATATCAGATCTCCGGCAATCTGGTGAAGAATACAGCTTGAATGTTGAGGTTAATTGACATCACCCTCTTCTTCTCTTAGAATTGGAGAGGGCTTGTTCCAGGAACTAGTCCATCTGCACATTGTCATTCTGTCCAAGCATGATTGAAGACCTGCACAGATGGAGTATTTAATTTCTAATCCAAGAGAAAATGAGACCTATTTTCGTTCTTTGAAAAACTAGATTTTACCCTGTGAGTTCCATTTTCCTGTTTAGTTCACATTTGTCAGTGGCAAAAGTTGGCTGGGAGGAAGACCCAGTCTTTTTCTCAGAGACTGGTGCTCAGAATTTTCAGGCTTCAAGCAGCTCTAATCATCAGAATACTCTTCAAATGTTCTAAGGGGTTCTGATATAAAAAGTGGGTTTAATGGTTTAACCTGGTGTTTCTAAACTTGTTTAGAAATGAGGAGGAGATGGATGGTGTTTTTTACAAATGTTGCCAAGGAAATTATGCCTCAGTGTTAGACCCATTTTTAAACATAACTAGGGAAAACAGAACTAAGGTAGAATAATTCACACATAACATTGCAGTGTACAAATATAATTTTCAGTTTACCATAACACATATACTATATAATAATTATTTAAATAACACTGACAGGTTGTCAGTGTTATATACTATTTTATTTAAAATAAATGTTGATTTAGAAGATACTCTGGGCCAGGGACTTTGGCAAGCACTGGGTATACAAAATTGATAGATATTGTTTTTTTTCAAGGTGTTTCACTCTGAGATAACAGGCACACATTAGGACAAAATGCTTTAAGGGCTAGATAGAAGTAGTTATTCTAACCTTGAGAGTGTGCTAAATGCAACTTCCTCTGCAAAACACTTTTAACAGGGGTCAAAACTCCCTAAACTCTAATCCCCATGTGGCTCTATCAGCCCAGTTCCACCCTTCTCCAATTTCTAAAATCTTTACATGTGCCCTATGGAAATGAACAGCTGATCATCAGCATTCTCTTCTATATCTTCTCTCTCAATTTCTTCTTCCCTCTTTTGCTCCTCTGGAAACCTGATTCTCTCCTCCTGACCCTACTTCCCTTGCAGCTCTTTGATGTGGAAATTGTTTCTCCTATGTCAACATTCATGTCATAGGGACAATGGATATGGGATAAGGGACTTCCTGGATTCTCACTGTCCTTCCAGAACATCTCACTTTCTGCTCACTAAAACATCCAGCTTTGACTTTGGTCACCGGACCATATCTCCACTGACCCTTTATTTTAGAGTTGTGTAGAAGAGCCTCAGGTTTATCACTTTTATTTCTTGTAAAGTTTAGTTTCTGATTCATCTCATTTTCTAACTCCTGTCTTAATTTTTGGTAGTTTTAATACCCATGAGGATAACTATTCTACTTCTTTGGCACTTTCAGTTTCTTCTCTCCTCTGTACCAATGATCTTGTCCTCTAACTCACTTCAGGTCTTCTCCCCACTAGGCATATCTTAGCTCTTGTCATTACTAAAAAAATTGAAACCCTTTCATAATCCCTACTACAAATACCCTACTCTTGAACATCAAGTCCACCCTTCCAGGTTACCTTCTTCCTCACCCTGACTCCAACAACACTTCAATCTCCTCTGGACCAACAATGCATGAAAATTACTGTCCGCCTTTTTTGTTCAGTCTGCTCAAGCAATTCTCTAAGAATCAGTTTTTTTTCCCTCCCTATGCAAAACTCCTTGGGAAAAAAACCTATCATTTTTTTCTCTAAAAATTCTCCCTTCATTTCTTCTTGAAAACAATCCAATTAGACTTTTGCCCCTGACACTTACTACAACTGTTCCTGTCAAGGTTACCATGTAATTACATGTTACTAAAATTTTATGGTCAGTCTCTGTCCTCAGCTTACCCACCTTTTACCAGTATCACTGACACAAGTGTTCACTTTCTTCTCTTTAAAATACTTTTTTTCTTTTCTTGGCTTCTGTTTTTGTTTTTTGTTTTTTTTCTCCTACCTAAGTGTCTGGGCCTAATCAGTTTCCTTTTTTGATTCTTTCTTTCCAAGACCTCAAAATTTTGATGTGCTTTTCTTCTACAAACTTTTTCCCACCGACATTTACTCTATAATGACCTAATCCAGTCTCATGCCTTTGATTTCAATTTATATGATGATGGCTCCAGATCTCTCTAGCCTTAGACTTCATCTCTGTTCCCATGTCCTATATTAGAAACACACACACACACACACACACACACACACACACACACACTTTGTGTAGGGTTATCACTTAAATTCCCCAGGCTTCTGAGCCTATTTTTCCTATAATTTTTCCCATTTGGTAAAAGCCAATTCCATTCTTATAGTTCTTCCAATTCTTTAGGTCAACATCCTTACCATCATCCTATATTACTTTTTTCTCTCAGTCCATTTCAGATCAATCAGAAAGTGCTATCATTTCTATCTTTAAAACATGTCCAGAATCAAAGTACTCCTCACTAACTACTGCCAAACACTTTGTTTCAAGCCCTACTTTTGCTTAAATTTATACAATAGCATCCTAAGTTGTCTCCCTGCTTCTACTATCACACTCTACAGCTTATTCTTTACATGGTAGTCATAACTGTCCTCTAGAAAATAAGTCAGATCATGCTCCTCTCCTCAACCTCCCTAAAGGCTTCTTATTTCAAGCATAGTGACAACCAACGTACTTCAATAACGTATAAGACCTTACATATTCTGGTCTCTTACTATCTTTATAACCATAACTCCTATCATACTTCCTTTCATTCACTCAACATTAGCCACATTAATCTCTTGGCTGTTTCTCAAATAAGCAGACCTTTTCTGATCACATATGAATCAGAAACACTTACCCTTATTTTCTGGCACTCTTTATCCTGTTCGTCCTGCCTTATTTTCTCTTCATTGTACTTAACACAATCTGATGAATTACATACTTAAAATTTTTTTCTGGATTCCTCCAATAAAATATAAATTATTTGATGCAGGAACTTTGATTTGTTCACTGCTAAGTCTCCAACACCAAGAAATGTGCCTGTCTGATAGTAGGTACTTCATAAATATTTACTGAATAAATGAATAATAACTCAAAAATGTTTTACATCAATACATTCTTTTTCCTTAGTGTCAGACTTATATATCCAATTGCCTGTAGGATTTTTACAGGTGGATATTCCAAAGGCACCCATAAATCAAATCCCTTCCTAGCCAGCTCCTTCTCTTATGTCTCTCATTTTATTTTCTTTCCTACTTCTATCCTAATTAATGGTACCCCAAACCAATCTAAACCTAGATGACTCTCTCTTCCTCAATCTCACTTTACATTATCCAGTTTATCAATCAAGTTCTGTTAATTCTAACTCTTCAATATCTCACAAGTCAGTCTTTTATTTATCAAGTTCATTGCTGGTGTCAATGTATAGGGAGCCATTATTTTTCACTTAGATATTTATAATACCCTGTTAACTGGAATCCCTGATTTCTTCCCAACTCTCTCAGATCCATCCTACATATTGTTGGCAGAATGACTATTACAAATATAGATACTACTTTGTTCTCTTGACTCCTATATCATGCTTTGCATACATTCATTAAAGTACTTCTCATAGTACATTATCAGATTGTATTTTCCCATCAAGCTGATAATGTACGGTAATTCACCAGTGGAACCAAAGCTCATAGTGATAGAGTGACTTGCCTAAGTTCCCAGTAAGTGACTAGATTCTGGGTCTATGATTTTTACTCCAGGACACTTCATTTATATAAATATACTTTTCCCATGACTAAAATTTTATTTAAGTAACATGAAATGGATAAGTTGACATAGTTATTTAACCAGAAAAAAAAATCTTTTAATATAATCATCTATATATTCGATTATAATTATTATATAATTATTGTTTTCTTCTTCATGAGAGTTCCAGTACTTAGAATTGACACATAGTTAGTGCTCAATAAATATATTTTTTAAATGAATGAATAAAAGAGTGAATAGTTTCTGAAATGTTTCCAGTTTGAAATAAAATTCACATTGCAACTCTGTGAATTTACTGGTTCACATTAGGAATTTCACATTATAAGCCTCTCATACAGGCAAAGCAGACTGAATATTCAATTGGAGATTTATTTTTTATTTTATATAACTTCTCTATTATACAAATGTGTTGGGATAGTGCTTTATATATAAAAGCAAAATGGAGAAAAGGGAAAACCTTTAGTCAAATATAAAGTCTTCCACTCCAAATCTTTTATGTACCACATAATTCTATGTCATTGCAAACATATATATATAAATACAAATTTACATATGTTTAAGTAATTGTATATATTTTAGTAAAAAATGTTAACTTGATCACAAAGTATTTGTATTCATTTATAATTTTTTCACATTTCCTTGAAGGTATAAACATGGAGAGCCTTCACCATGGGCTCTTGGTATGCAACCTAAATAAGAATGGAAAAGTGAAAAAATACAATGTTTTTCCCTTTTTTCCTAATTGTTTGGTTTCTTGTGTGTTGCCCTAATTTTTTTAAGTTTAGGAAACCAGGCACATGTTTATTTTCATGACTTTTATAACTGAAAGTTACCCACATAAGTCTCTGCTGGTTTAAAAAATATATATTTTGTTTGTTTAAATAAATGATCATCCTGTTATCTTTGTTTAGAAGGATCTACCTGTGACTTTCCAGGTAGTGAAAAGTATTAATTAATATGATATTTTTGATATAATTTATCACTAGACTGATTAATGATAATCACAAAAATAACTGAAAAAAAAGATGACTGCACATCTAAAATAGTTATTTTTCCTCCAAATTAAAGATATAAATCTCAATAGAAGTAGAGCAGAGTTCATTTTATTTTTTCAAAGTAAATTAAGAGAAAAGCAAAAGAAGTCGTATAAATTAGACTTTTGGCAGGCTCTCAGTCCAAATACAGACGAGTACGTGATCTTTAAAAAATATGGGAAAATGCCACTTTCAGAAAGAGTGATATATGAAGAAATTTTTTTCCCATTTATATTGAATAGAAGAATTGAAATGCCATGTCTCGAATACCATATTTAAGGGCAAGGTATCTCAAATTCTCAAGGCCAATATTATCATGATGGCTGTTATTTTGAACATTTACTTTGACAATCCTGAGGTTAATCTCATCTTTATTGAGCTATGGATGATTTAGCCACATCTGTTGTCCTAATTTAACAAAATACATTCTAAAATTAAAACAATGCTGAATGATCTGTAGGTTGAAAGTATTGTTTTATATGCCCTGAACATAGCATTGAAATTCTAGATGATGGTGACAAATAATATCATGTACCAGTATTCAACAAATTATGAGCAGGGATGAGGCCTGACCTGATTTAGGGAACAGCAGAGATATATCTAACAAAGTAGATGATGAACTATTATTTAGAACCAGCCTATAAAGTCTGATTGAAACTAAATGGAAACAAGAAATTATAAACTCAAATGAGATGAAAAACTTATGAAATAATACCAGCAACTGCAAGTGTGACAACAGCCATATTTATTAGTCAGAAAGAGCCCAGTGAGGTTGTAACAAATGTTAGAAAGCAATTCAAAAGCTAATATTCATGGGCGATTTTATTCTTTCTTTAAGATCTGAGCCATATTTGCCTGTGCTGGTCAACTAGTAGATGTTTAATAAGTATATTGCTTGGTAAAACGATTAGCAATAAAAGGGAATTAGAAAAATGATCATTCCTAGTCTTCACAACTTTTTGGTAAGAAGCACATTTGTTGTATCTGGATTTAAATACAATTCTATTTTATCTCCTATCCAGCATAACACAAGAACTTATGTTCAACATGGGAACATAAATATTCCTCATACAACTTGAACCATGTTGTCTCTTCATGTTTTTAGTATCCCTAGAGAAAATATAGTAATTAATTTTTACATTAAATGTAAAAACTGAATCAATTAACAATGAATTAAACTGATATATATTGACAATTTTCTATGTGCCAGATGCTGTGTAAGTACAATGAAGGGATGAGTAGGTTAGAGGAGAAACATAAATAATTGCATTATCTTCATATTTGAAAGTGTGTAAGACAATACAGTACTCTTGAAATACAGTACAGGACAGCAACTTTCTTTGTGTTGGGTAGGTAGACTCAAGGCCATGGGAAAGCTTTTTTTGGGGAATGATAATTTAAGCTGAATCTTGAAGTCAGTGTTAGGCAAATCAGCAGGTGTTAAAAAGGGCATTTCAGACTGATAGATGATCAGAATGTGCATTTTTTTTTAAAGATTTTATTTATTTATTTGACAGGGAGAGACACAGTGAGAGAGGGAACACAAGCAGGGGGCGTGGGAGAGGGAGAAGCAGGCTTCCCACGGAGAAGGGAGCCTGATGTGGCGCTTGATCCCAGAACCCTGGGATCATGACCTGAGCCAAAGGCAGACGTTTAATGACTGAGCCACCCAGGAGCCCCAAGAATGTGCAGTTTTTTGCACACACATTTTCTGAGTTGCTTCAATGTACCAAATATGGGTTGTGTGTTAAAGATACAAAGATAAATAATAGATGGCCTCTGACTTGAAGGAATTTCTAGTTCAGTGAAGTCAATTGACTGATGAACAGATACTTTAATAAAATAACAAAACTACAACTTATCATTTAGTAGACATTAGCTATATGCCAGGCATAGGCACTTCACATTCATTGCCTCATTTAAACCCCCTCCACCCACATCATAATTGGTGAAACTGAGGCTTGAAGAAGTTAATTTCCTCAAGGACAAATAGCCAATAAGATGTGGAGGCTGAACTTCATCAGGCAATACCATGATTTAAAGGGAACACAGAAGAAAAAGAGATTATGGAGGGTTTATAACCTGCCCTCCAAGTTAATATTTCACTTATTTTGGTAAAAACAGAGTTTAAAGGGAAAAGTCATGCTCGGTAAATTCATTTTTGAATATAATTGAACTGCTGGTAGCAGTTATGAGCCCTTCTTCTCTATCAACTGTGAAAAAACACTTTACCTTTTTTTGTTGATACATTTAGGGAGTTTAAAAATATATATTACTTGTATCTTTAGCAGCTTTTATCTCATTTTTCTATTTAGGTTTTCTGATTTTTATCCTCACAATCCTTTGTTTCTGACATTTCACCTACTGAACCAATTTTTGCTTTTTCTGGTATTCCCATCTATGAATCCATCTTTGGTATCATTAAAAAATAATAAAAATCAAATGACATTATAAATTGAATTTAAGGGAGAACCATCTTTGAAATTAGATACAAAATGGTAATGTTCAATTTTTAACTCCAGTTACCAGCAAATAGCTGATTACACATCCTTCGTAACTTTTCAATGGAACTAATATCGGCAACAAAGGGCCAAATCATCTCTCCTCTTCCCGATTACATGGTAAAGGGGGTCAAGCTCACTGTTTCTGAGAACAGAGTAGCTTATTAATATGTACTGAGTGAATGAGTAAAGGAGAGGCATTGTGATCACAGTTCTTGGTGAATTACATCAGGGTCAAATTATCTATCCTGGATCCAATAGGTCCTTATAAATACATTCCCTATACAAAAGTATGATTATATTTTCTTTGTACCTGTCTGTGTTGCTAGAGATAAATAGGAAGTCTGGATTTTTTGACTTTTCATTGTCATTATGTGAGTAGGATCTCTGAAAAACTATATTTTTAAGAGAAAAATATTAACTATGCTAGGCTGACTCTGACAGCAAACAAAAGTGAATCCCATTAGCCAGCTGGACTTCCTAAATGGAACAGTTAATCCTCTGATATTGGCAATTCTTTCCATATCTGTTGGTGACAGTACATTTTTAGCAGGGAATATCTAAAAACAGACAGCCCATGTGAAAGGGTGACAGAGGTTGAACTGATCATTAACTGAATATGTAAGTTGCTATTCATCATTAAGTTTATTGCCAGTGACTGAAAATAAACCTCAGTGTGTATAATTTTTTTAAATCTATGTAGCCACCTTTGAGAAAATTACTGAGGGATTTTCAAATATCTTTCATTTATGTTGTCCATTTTGTAACATAATTAAAATTAATAATAAGAATACTTCTATTATTTTATAAAGGTGATTAAGTAACTTATAGCACATGATTAAAGTCTGTAATAACCCTGTAGAGAAATGAATGCTAAAAACATGAGTTGCTTCTGTACTTGGAAAGCATAAATCAAAAACACTAATTTTGCTCCATATTGAAAGTAAAAATTAGGGTATTCATTAATATTAGGTTTATCAAGGCAGGTGGGTTTTTTCAAGGATAACACTTTTTTTAAAAATGGTCCAGGGGAAAAGTCAGGATTTTGGAAGGGAGGGGTGAGGTCGGGCCTAGCTGGCCAGGTTTTTGACCCCTCTCCTTCTACCCTGCTGGTCTCAGACCTGGAATCTGGAGAACCAGACTCTGGTCTTCTAGATGTCTCCCCACCTCCCTGCAGGGATTTCGGTTTTTCTTACAGCTCATCTTTCTTAGAAGTGCTCACAGAAAAGAAACAAAACAAAAGTGTTTCTCTGCAATTAGGATATCTTTTAAAGAATAAAGGATTCTGGGGGGGGGCGGAGCAAGATGGCGGAGGAGTAGGAGACCTGGATTTCATCTGGTCTCAGGAATTCAGCTGAATAGGGATCAAACCATTCTGAACACCTACGAACTCAACAGGAGATCGAAGAAGAGAGTAGCAACAACTCTGAACAGAGAAGTGACAACTTACTGGAAGGTAGGATGTGCGGAGAAGTGAATCTGAGGCGATATTCGGGAGGATAGACGGCGGGGGAGGGGGCCTCCGTCGGCCACTTCTGGCAAGTCATAGAGCGCCAGAGCACAAAATCAGAACTTTTAGAAGTTGGCTCCGCTGAGGGACGTCGCTCCAGTGGCTAAGTGGGGGGTGGAACCCTCGCGGGACAGTGTGGTCTGAGGACCCTTGGGGTCACAGAAAAACCGGGGGTGCCTGAGTGCAGCAGAGCTCCCGGGTATTGGAGCAGGGAAGCCGGCTCCAGAGACGGAGCCAAGGCGCAGGCTCTCAGCTCAGGGTTGCCATAAACTGTGATCCGCGGCCCAGTCGGGCCACTGCTCCTCCAGCAGGGACCCAACAAGGGGCAGAGCCGGGGAGACTCCCCTTCCTTCCTGGGGAGGAGTGGCGTGGGAGTGCACCACAGGGATCTGCTGGGTTTGGAGACTCCACACAGGGCCGGGTGCTGGAGATAGAAACTCTCGGTCACAGGCCGGGTGAGCACGGATTGCGGCCAGAGACCAGGGAGATGGGAGTGACTGCTTTTCTCTGGGGGCACACTGAGGAGCGGGGCCCCAAGTTCTCAGCTCCTCCGGGTGGAGATTGGGAGGCCACCATTTTCACTCTCGTCCTCCAAAGCTGTACCGAGAGCTTGCAGGGTACAAAAGCTCCTGAGAGCAAACTCGAGCAGCTTGCTTAGCCGAGAGGGACAAGGGCGGGGCAATTCCACCTCCGGCAAAGACATTTGGAACCACAGCAACAGACCCTCCCCCAGAAGATCAGCACGAACAGCCAGCAAGCCAAGACCAAGTTTACTGATCAAGGAGAACGGGAGAACTCCAGCGCTAGGGGAATAGTGCACATAGAATTCATGGCTTTTTTTTGCAATGATTCATTAGTTTTTCAAAGTTAATTTTTGTTAACTGTTTTTTTTTTAATTTTTCTTTTTCCCTTTTTCAACCAACATCTTATCAATCCCTTTTTAAAAAAAAACATTTTTTATTTTTCATTTTTAGAGTCATGTTTTATCCCTTCATAGTAGTTACCCTTATTTATGGCATATATATATAAGTTGTTCTCTCTTTAAAATTTTAAGACACAGTTTCTTCTAACAGATCAAAATATACCCTAAACCACTAGTGTATGGCTTTGTTCTAGTCTCCTGCCTGATCACATTCTCTCCCTTTCTTTTTCTTTTTTTTTTTAATCTTCATCTTTCTTTTTTCAAACAAATTCTTATCTTATCATTTCCTTCTATAAAGCCTTTTATAATTTTCATCTTGACAGTCATCTTCCATCCCTTCATTGTATCAACCTTATTTTGTACATATATAAGTTTTTTTCCTTTAAAATTTTAGGAGGCACTTTTTTCTAACAGACCAAAATAGGACCAAAATCTAGTGTGTGGCACTGATCTATGCACTAGCCTGATCATATTTGATCATATTCTGTTTTTTGTATTGTTCTGTTTTTGTTTTTATCTTTTTTTTTTGTTTTATTTTTTTCTTTCTCTTTCTTTTTTCTTTCTTTCCCTTTTTTCCCCCCTGGTTTCAGGTCTTTTCTAATTTCTATAGAGTATATTTGCTGGGGACGTTGTTAACCTGTTAGCATTTTGTTCTCTCATTCATCTATTCTCCTCTGGACAAAATGACAAAACGAAAAAAATCACCTCAGCAAAAAGAACAAGAGGTAGTACCATGAGCCAGGGACCTACTCAATACAGACATTAGTACAATGTCAGACCCAGAGTTCAGAATCATGACTTTAAATACTAGCTGGGCTTGAAAAAAGTGTGGAAGTTATTAGAGAAACCCTTTCTGGAGAAATAAAAGAACTAAAATCTAACCAAGTCGAAATCAAAAAGGCTTTTAATGAGGTGCAATCAAAAATGGGGGCACTAACTGCTAGGATAAATGAGGCAGAAGAGAGAATCAGCGATATAGAAGAACAAATGATGGAAAATAAAGAGGCTGAGATAAAGGGAGAGAAACAACTACAGGATCACGAGGGCAGAATTCGAGAGATAAGCGAAATGATAAGATGAAACAACATTAGAATAATTGGGATCCCAGAATAAGAAGAAAGAGAGAGAGGGGCAGAAGGTATATTGGAGCAAATAATAGCAGAGAACTTCCCTAATGTGGGGAAGGAAACAGGCATCAAAATCCAGGAGGCACAGAGAACCCCGCTCAAAATCAATAAAAATAGGGCAACACCCTGACATCTAATAGTAAAACTTACGAGTCTCAGAGACAAAGAGAAAAACCTGAAAGCAGATCGGGAGAAGAGATATGTAACCTATAATGATAGAAACATTAGATTGGCAACAGACGTATCCACAGAGACCTGGCAGGCCAGAAAGGACTGGCATGAGATCTTGAGAGCACTAAATGAGAAAAATATGCAGCCAAGAATACTATATCCAGCTAGGCTGTCATTGAATATAGAAGGAGAGATAAAAAGTTTCCAGGACAAACAAAAACTAAAGGAATTTGCAAACATGAAACCAGCCCTACAAGAAATATTGAAAGGGGTCCTCTAAGCAAAGAGAGAGTCTAAAGGCAGCATAGATCAGAAAGGAACACAGAAAATATACAGTAACAGTCACCTTATAGGCAATACAATGGCACTAAATTCATATCTTTCAATAGTTACCCACAATGTAAATGGGCTAAATGCCCCAATCAAAAGACACAGAGTATCAGATTGGATAAGAAAACAAGACCCATTGATATGCTGTCTGCAAGAGACTCATTTTAGACCCAAACACACCCCCACCTTGAAAGTGAGGGGGTGGAAAAACATTTATCATGCTAATGGACACCAAAAGAAAGCTGGGGTGGCAATCCTTATATCAGACAAATTAGATTTTAAAACAAAGACTGTAATAAGAGATGAGGAAGGACACTATATCACACTGAAAGGGTCTATCCAACAAAGATCTAACAATTGTAAATATCTATGCCCCTAACATGGGAGCAGCCAATTTTATAAGGCAATTAATAACAAAAATGAAGAAACACATTGACAACAATACAATAATAGTGGGGGACTTTAACACTCCCTGAATGAAATGGACAGATCATCTAAGCAAAAGATCAACAAAGAAATAAAGATTTTAAATGACACACTGGACCAAATGGACTTCACAGACATATTCAGAACATTCCATCCCAAAGCAACGGAATACACATACTTCTCTAGTGCCCATGGAACATTCTCCAGAATTGATCACATCTTAGGTCACAAATCAGGTCTCAACCGTACCAAAAGTTTGGGATAATTCCCTGCATATTTTCAAACCACAATGTTTTGAAACTAGAACTCAATCACAAGAGGGAAGCTTGAAAGAACTCAAATACATATTGCTAAAGAACATCCTGCTAACGAATGAACGGGTCAACCAGGAAATTAAAGAAGAATATAAAAATTCATGGAAACCAATGAAAATGAAAACAAAACTGATCAAAATCTTTGGGATACAGCAAAAGCAGTCCTGAGAGGAAAGTATATAGCAATACCAGCCTTTCTCAAGAAATAAGAAAGGTCTCAAATACACAACCTAACCCTACACCTAAAGGAGCTAGAGAAAGAACAGCAAATAAAGCCTAAACCAGGCAGGAGAAGAGAAATCATAAAGATTAGAGCAGAAATCAATGAAATAGAAACCAAAAGAACAGTAGAACAGATCAACGATAGTAGGCGCTGGTTCTTTGAAAGAATTAACAAGATTGATAAACCCCTGGCCAGACTTATCAAAAAGAAAAGAGAAATGACCCAAATCAACAAAATCATGAATCAAAGAGGAGAGATCACAACCAACACCCAAGAAATACAAACAATTATAAGAACATATTATGAGCAACTCTATGCCAGCAAATTAGATAACCTGGAAGAAATGGGTGCATTCCTAGAGATGTATCAACTACCAAAATTGAACCAGGAAGAAATAGAAAACCTGAACAGACCGATAACCACTAAGGAAATTGAAACAGTCATCAAAAATCTCCCAACAAACAAAAGCCCAGGGCCAGATGGCTTCCCAGGGGAATTCTATCAGACATTTCAAGAAGAATTAATACCTATTCTCCTGAAACTGTCCAAAAAATAGAAATGGAAGGAAAACTTCCAAACTCATTTTATGAGGCCGCCATTACCTTGATCCCAAAACCAGACAAAGACCCCAACAAAAAAGAGAATTACAGACCAGTATCCTTGATGAACATGGATGCAATAATTCTCACCAAAATACTAGCCAATAGGATGCAACAGTACATTAAAAGGATTATTCACCATGACCAAGTGGACTTTATCCCTGGGTACAAGGTTGATTCAACATCCACAAATCAATCAACGTGATACAATACATTAACAGAAGAAAGAACAAGAATCGTATGATCCTCTCAATAGATGCAGAAAAAGCATTTGACAAAGTACAGCATTCTTTCTTGATCAAAACTCTTCAGAGTATAAGGATAGAGGGTACATACCTCAATATCATAAAAGCAATCTATGAAAAACCTACAGCGAATATCATTCTCAATGGGGAAAAGCTGAGACTTTTCCCCCAAGGTCAGGAACGCGGCAGGGATGTCCACTATCACCACTGCTATTTAACATAGTATTAGAAGTCCTAGACACAGCAATCAGACAACAAAAAGAAATCAAAGGCATCCAAATCGGCAAAGAAGAAGTCAAACTCTCACTCTTTGCTGATCATATGATAGTGTATGTGGAAAACCCAAAAGCCTCTGCCCCTAAACTTCTAGAACTCATACAGGAATTCAGTAAAGTAGCAGGATATAAAATCAATGCACAGAAATCAGTGGCATTCCTATACACCAACAACAAGACAGAAGAGAGACAAATCAAGGAGTCGATCCCATTTACAACTGCACCCAAAACCATAAGATACCTAGGAATAAATCTAACCAAAGAGGCAAAGGATCTGTACTCAGAAAACTATAAAATACTCATGAAAGAAATTGAAGAAGACACAAAGAAATGGAAAAACGTTCCATGTTCATGGATTGGAAGAACAAATATTGTGAAGATGTCAATGCTACCTAGAGCAATCTACACATTCAATTCAATCCCCATCAAAATACCATCCACTTTTTTCAAAGAAATGGAACAAATAATCCTAAAATTTGTATGGAACCAGAAGAGACCCTGAATAGCCAGAGGAATCTTGAAAAAGAAAAGCAAAGCTGACGGCATCACAATTCCGGACTTCCAGCTCTATTACAAAGCTTTCATCATCAAGACAGTAAGGTACTGGCACAAAAACAGACACATCGATCAATGGAACAGAATAGAGAGCCCAGAAATGGACCCTCAACTCTGTGGTCAACTCATCTTTGACAAAGCAGGAAAGAATGTCCAATGGAAAAAAGTTAGTCTCTTCAACAAATGGTGTTGGGAAAATTGGACAGCCACATGCAGAAGTATGAAACTGGACCATTTCCTTACACCACACACAAAAATAGACTCCAAATGGTTGAAAGACCTAAACGTGAGACAGGAGTCCATCAACATCCTAGAGGAGAACACAGGTAGCAACCTCTTCGACCTCAACCGCAGCAACTTCTTCCTAGAAACATCACGAAAGGCAAGGGAAGCAAGGGCAAAAATGAACTATTGGGATTTCATCAAGATAAAAAGCTTTTGCACAGCAAAAGAAATAGTCCACAAAACCAAAAGAAAACCGACAGAATGGGAGAAAATATTTGTAAATGACATATCAGATAAAGGGCTAGTATCCAAAATCTATAAAGAACTTATCAAACTCAACACCCAAAGAACAAATAATCCAATCAAGAAATGGGCAGAAAACATGAACAGACATTTTTTTCAAAGAAGACATCCAAATGGCCAACAGACACATGAAAAAGTGCTCAACATCACTCGCATCAGGGAAATCCAAATCAAAACCTCCATGAGATACCACCTCACACCCGTCCGAATGGCTAAAATTAACAAGTCAGGAAATGACAGATGTTGGTGGGTATGCAGAGAAAGGGGGACCCTCCTACACTGTTGGTGGGAATGCAAGCTGGTGCAACCCCTCTGGAAAACAGTATGGAGGTTCCTCAAACAGTTGAAAATAGCGCTACCATATGATCCAGCAATTGCACTACTGGCTATTTACCACAAAGATACAAATGTAGGGATCCGAAGGGGTACGTGCACCCCAATGTTTATAGCAGCAATGTCCACAATAGCCAAACTGTGGAAAGAGCCAAGCTGTCCATCGACAGATGAATGGATAAAGAAGAAGTGGTATATATACACAATGGAATATTATGCAGCCATCAAAAGGAATGAGATCTTGCCATTTCCAACGACGTGGATGGAACTTGAGGGTGTTATGCTGAGTGAAATAAGTCAATCGGAGGAAGACATGTATCATATGACCTCACTGATATGAGGAATTCTTAATCTCAGGAAACAAGCTGAGGGTTGCTGGAGTGGTGGGGGGTGGGAGGGATGGGGTGGCTGGGTGATAGACATTGGTAGGGTATATGCTATGATGAGCGCTGTGAATTGTTCAAGACTCTTGTATCACAGATCCGTAGTTCTGAAACAAATAATGCAACATATGTTAAGAAAAAAGAAAAAGAAGATAGCAGTAGGGGAAGAATGAAGTGGAGTAAGTCAGAGGGAGAGATGAGCCATGAGAGACGATGGACTCTGAAAAACAAACTGAGGGTTCTAGAGGGGAGGGGTGTGGGGGGATGGGTTAGCCTGGTGGTGGGTATTAAAGAGGGCACATTCTTCGTGGAGCACTGGGTGTTATGCACAAACGATGAATCATGGAACACTACATCAAAAACTAATGATGTAATGTATGGTGATTAACATAACAATAAAAAAATAAAAAATAAAAAGGTCCAGTTTTAGAAACTCAAGTTTTGGTGCATTAACAATAATGCATCACTTGATTTCAGTTGTAAAAAGTGCATATGAAACATTTGGGGAATTTATTGCTTAGTTACTTAAAATTTAAGCATTGCATGGTATTGTCAAAAGATATATATGATTCATCCAATTTGCTAAAATGTCTTCACTCGCAAGTTTATTATAAGAATATGCATAATGGACCAATCCATGGAATCTCTATGCAAAAATAAACTATGAATGTCAAAAGATATATTTTAACTCTAGAATTTCAGAGTAAACATTAAATAGGCAAGAGCAATTCATTCTATTTCCTCAGTTGTTAATACAATTGTCCCCAGTATTAATACAACCCCCATCACTATTAGCAACTACCACATGCTGTGCTTTAATATGTGCCTTGCAGGCTCTGTATGAGATGTGTTATATCTATTATCACTTTGTATTTAATTCTTACAATAATCCTATTAAGCAGGGATCTTAGTCCATTTGGGCTGCTATAGCAAAATACCATACCCTGAGTGGCTTATAAAGAGTAGAAATTTGTTGCTTACAGTTCTGGAGGCTGGAAGTCCAAGATCAAGGTGCAACCATGATCAGGTGCTAGTGAGTGCTGTCTTCCAGGTGCAGACTACTGACTTTTTTTATCCTCACATGGCAGAAGGGGTGAGTTAGCCTTTTATAAGGCACTAATCCTATGCATGAGGGCTCTACTTTCATTACCTAATCACTTCTGAAAGGCTTGACCTCCTAATACCATGATTTGGGGAATTATGTTTTCAAAATATGAATTTTGGGGGGATACAAACTGTCAGGCCATAGCAATATGTGCTATTTTTAAAATAGTGAATAAACACATTCGGAGGTAGGTAAATAGTTCATAGTTACAGAGTTTTTAGAAAGTTGAGCATGAATTGATCTTGGCCCTCAAAGAGCTCTCAATGTATACCACATCTTGTTTACCCATTCGTCTATTGATGGACACTTGGGCTGCTTCCATAATTTGACTATTATAAATTATGCTGCTATAAACATAGGGGTGCATGCATCCTTCTCAATTAGTGTTTTTGTATTCTTTGGGTAGATACTCAGGAGTATGATTACTAGATTGTAGTGTAGTTCTATCTTTAATTTTTTGAGGAACCTCCATACCCTTTTTAGAGGGGCTTCACTAGCTTGCATTCCCACCAACAGTGCATGAGGTTTCCTTTTTCTTCACATCCTTGCTTATTTCTTGTGTTTTTTATTTTAGCCATTTGACTGGTGTGAGGTGATATCTCATTTTAGTTTTGATTTCCATTTCCCTGATGATGAGTGATGTTGACCACTTTTTCATGTGTCTGTTGGCCAGTTGTGTCTTCTTTAGAGAAAATCTATCCATGTCTTTTGCCCATTTTTAAATTGGATTGTTTTTTGGGTGTTGCATTGTATAAGTGCTTTACATATTTTGGATACTAACTTTTATCATTTATGCCACTTGCAAATATCTTCTCCCATTCCATAGGTTCCTTTTGGTTTTGTTGATATTTTTTTCCCTCCTTATGCAGAAGCTTTTTATTTTTATGTAGTCCCTATAGTCTATTTTTGCTTTTATTTCCCTTTCCTCAGGAGGCATATCTAGAAAAATGTTGCTACAGTCAGCACCAGAGAAATTACTGCCTGGGTTCTCTTCTAGGATTTTTATGATTTCAGGTCTCACATTTAGGTCTTTATTTTATTTGAGTTTATTTTTGTGTATTGTGAAAGTAAGTGGTCCAGTTTCATTCTTTTGCATGTAGCTGTCCAGTTTTACCAACACCATTTGTTGAAGATATTGTCTTTTTCCCATTGGATATTCTTTTCTGCTTTGTTGAATACTGTTTTGATTACTACAGCTTTGGAATATAATTTGAGGTCTAGAATTATGATATTTCCAGCTTTGCTTTTCTTTTTCAAGATTTTTTTTGGGTATTTGGGGGTCTTTTGTGGTTCCATATTGATGTTAGGATTCCTTGTTTTAGTTCTGGGAAAAATGATATTGGTATTTTGATAGGGATGGCATTAAATGTGTAGATTGCTTTGGGTAGTGTAAACATTTTAGCAATAATTGTTCTTCCAACCCATGAGAATGGAATGCCTGCCCATTTCTTTGTGTTTTCCTAAATTTCTTTCATTAGTGTTTTATATTTTTCGAGTATAGGTCTTTCATCACTTTGTTTAAGTTTATTCCTAGATATTTTATTGTTTTGGGTGCAATTGTAAATGGGATTGCTTTCTTAATTTCACTTTCTGCTGTTTCATTATTAGTGTATAGGAATTCAGTTGACTTCTGTACGTTGATTTGGTATCCTGCAACTTTATTGAATTCATTTATCAGTTCTATTAGATTTTGGAGGATTCTTTAGGGTTTTCTATGTAGAGTATCACATGATCTGCAATAGTGAAAGTTTTACTTCTTTAATACCAATTTCTTGTGTTGTCTTTTATTTTTATTTCTTTGTGTTGTGTAATTGCTGAGGCTAGAATTTCCAGTACTATGTTGAATAAAAGTGGTGAGAGTGGACATCTTTGTCTTGTGCTCAAACTTAGAGGAAAAGCTCTCAGTTTTTCTCCATTGAGGATGATGGCAGCTGTGGATTTTTCATATATGACCTTATTATGTGTATGAGTATGTTCCCTCTAAACCTACTTTGTTGAGGGTTTTTATCATGAGTGGATGTTGTACTTTGTCAAATACTATTTCTGCCTCTATTGAAATGATCATATATTTCCTATCCTTTCTTTTATTAATGTGGTGTATCATGTTTGATTTGTGAATATTGAGCCAACCTTGCAACCCAACAATAAATCTCTCTTGATCATGGTGAATGATTCTTTTAATGTATTGTTGGATTCTATTTGCTAGTATTTTGTTGAGGAATTTTGCATTTGTGTTAATCAAAGATATTGGCCTGTAGTTCTCTCTCTCTCTCTTTTGTGGTGTTATTTGGCTTTGGTATCAGGCTAATATTGGCCTCATTGAATGAATTTGGAAGTTTTCTTTCCTCTTCTAATTTTTGGAATAGTTTGAGAGAAATAGTATTAACTCTTTTTAATTGTTTGATAGAATTCTCCTATGAAGCCATCTAGTCCTGGACTTTGTTGGGATTTTTTAAAATTTCAGATTCAATCTCCGTGCTGATAATTGGTCTGTTCAAATTTTCTATTTCTTCCTGCTTTAGTTTTGGTATGTTATATGGGTTTCTTGGAATGTATTCATTTCTTCTAAATTGTCCAATTTGTTGGCATAAAGGTTTCCATAATATTCTGTATAATTGTTTGTATTTCTGTGGTATTGGTTGCTATTTTATCCTCTTTCATTAGTGATTTTGTTTATGTGGGTCCTCTCTCTTTTTCCCTCTCCTCTCTTTCTTTTTTTGCTGAGTCTTGCTAGAGGTTTATCAATTTTGTTGATCTGTTCAAAGAACCAGCTCCTTGTTTCATTTATCTCTTTTGTTGTTTTTTAGTTTGTATATAACTTATTTCTGCCTAAATCTTTATTATTTCCTTCCTTTTGCTGTGTTTGGGTTTTAGTTGTTCTTGTTTTTGTAGTTCAAGTGTGAGGTTAGGTTTTTTATTTGAGATCACTCTTGCTTCTGGTAGTAGGCCTGTAATGGTATAAACTTCCCTCTTAGAACCACTTTTGCTGAATGCCAAAGATTTTGGATGATTTTGTTTTCATTTTTATTTGTTTCCATGTAATTTTTTATTTCTCTTTTCATTTCTTGGTTGGTCCATTCATTAGTAAAATGTTATTTAACCTTCATGTATTTGTGGTCTTCCTAGATTTTTTTCTTGTGGTTGATTTCTAGTTTCATAGTGTTGTGGTCAGGAAAATGCCTGGTGTGATCTCATTTTTTTTTTTTTTTAATTTGTTGAGACTTGTTTTGGAGACTAACATATGATCTACTCTGGAGAACATTCCATGTGCACTTGAAAAGAATGTGTATTCTGCTGTTTTAGGATGGAATACTATGAATATGTTTGTTAAATCCATCTGGTCCAGTATGTCATTAAAGCAACCATTTCCTTGTTGATTTCTCTGTTTGGATGATCTGTCCATCGATGTAAATAGGGTGTTGCAGTCCCTTACTATTATTGTATTATTATCAATTATTTGCCTCATGTTTGTTATTAACTGTTTTATGTAGTTGGGTGCTCTCATACTGAGTGCATAAGTACTCACAATTGTTATATCATCTTGTTGGATTGTCCCCTTTATTATTATATGATGTCCTTATTTGTCTTGTTACAGTCTTTGTCTTAAAGGCTATTTTGTCTGATATAAGTATTGGTATCCTGGCATTCTTTTGACAACTATTTGCATGACAGATATTTCTCCATCCTTTCACTTTCAATCTGCAGGTGTCTTTAGATCTAAAATGAGTCTCCTGTGGGCAGCATATTGATGGGTCTTGTTTTTTTAATCCACTCTGTCACCCTATGTCTTTTGATTGGAGCATTTAGTCCATTTATGGTGAAAGTAATTACTGATTGATATGTATTTACTGCCATTTTGTTACTTGTTTTGTGGTTATTTCTATAGATTTTCTCTGATTCTTCTTTTGCTCTCTTTCATGCTTTGTTGGTTTTCTTTACTTGGCTTCCTTTCTCTTTATCTTTGTATATCTATTACTGGCTTTTGATTTGTAGTTACCATTAGGTTTGTATATAACATCTGCATATAGCAGTCTATGTTAAGTTTATGGTCGCTTAAGTTTAAACACACTCTTTAGTCCTCCTTTCCACATTTTAGGCATCTGTTGTCATATTTTTTTTTTAAGATTTTATTTATTTATTTTACAGAGACACAGCAAGAGAGGGAACACAAGCAGGGGGACTAGGGGAGGGAGAAGCAGGCTTCCCGCCAAGCAGGAGCCTGATGCGGGGCTCGATCCCAGGACACTGGGATCATGACCTGAGCTGAAGGCATACGCTTAACGACTGAGGCACCCAGGCGCACCCTGTTGTCATATTTTATATCCATTTATTTTGTAACTCCCTAACTGATTTTTACAGAAATATTCATTTTTACTGCTTTTGTGTTTTTTACTTTTCATACTCTCATTCATAGTCTTTCCTTTTCACTTAAATAATTCCCTTTACTATTTCTTATAGGGTTACTTTAGTGTTCATGAACTCCTCTAGTTTTTGTTTTTCTGAGAAACTCTTCATCCTTCTTTTTATTTTGAATGACAGCCTTGATGGATATACTATTCTTGGCTGCAGATTTTTCCCTTTCAGCACTTTGAATATATCATGCGACTCTCTTCTGGCTGACAAAGTTTCTGCTGATAGCATTATGGGGTTTCCCTTGTATGTAACTATCTTCTTTTGCTTTCTGCTTTAAAACTTTTTTCTTTATCATTACTTTTTGCCATGTCAATTTCTACATGTCTCCATGTGGACCTCTTTGAGTTGGATTTTGGGGGGGGGGTAAGGGGATACCTGTGCCTCCTGGATCTGGCTATTTGTTTCCTTCCCAAGTTTAGGGAATTTTTCAGCTATTATTTCTTCAAATAAATTTTCTGCCCCCTTTCTCTCTCTTCTTCTGAGATCCTTATAATGTGAATGTTATTACACTTGATGGAGTTACTGAGTTCCCTAAGACTATTCTTAATTTGCACAATTTTCTTTCCTTTTCTTTGCTCAGCTTTTTATTTTCCATTACTCTGTCTTCTAGGTTGTTAATTTGTTCCTCTGTTTCATCTAATCTGTTATTTATTCCATCAAGTGTATTTTAATTTCAATTTTTGTGTTCTTGATCTCTGATTGATTCTTTTTTTATCTCTCTGTTAAGGGTCTCACTGGTGTCCTCCACTCTTTTCTGGAGTCTGGTGAGTATCTTTATGATCATTACTTTAAATTTTCTGTGAGGTATATTACTTACATTCATTTCACTTTGGTTTCTTGTTGTGGTTTGGTCCTATTTAATTTGGAAGATATTTCTCTGCCTTCTTATTTTGTCTGACTTTCTGTGTCTGTTTCTGTGTTAGGAAAGTCAACTACTTCTCTTGTTCTTCATGATAATAGCTTTATGAAGAAAGGATCCTATACTGCCCTTCAGTTCAGTGCCCTCTGTTTCCCAGGGCTGGAGCTTCAGGGAATGTCTCCTATGTGTGTTGGCATGTGCTCTGCTGTTGAATCTTGGCTTCTTTCTCCTTCAGTCCAGTTGTCTGCATAGGCTCTCTTTGCCTATTATGGGCAGTGTTGAGTCCCCAGCAGGGTGGGGAGCATCTTAACAAGGTGTGCTGTGGTCTGCTTGCAAAATAGGACCTGTCCCTACCACCACTGGATTTGGGATCCTGCAAAATGCACAGGCCAGGAGATGTGGTATTGGCAGGGTTTGTGCTGGAATTCTAGGGGAAGGGGCCTGAAGTCCAGGTAAGGGTGACTGAGAAGGGTGGACACGCTGATGTGTGAGGGGACTTGGTACAAGCAAGTTGGTAGCAAGTGTCAGTGCTGCACTGGTTCCTGCAGGTAGCTGTTATTTATACAAGGAGGCAGGGGAGGAAAATGGTGTCTGCCAGCTCCTTTGTTCCTGGAGGGGTCTTCCTGTGATCCCTGTCTCTCTGGGGGATGCTCTGCGATGAGCAAATCACTGTCCCTCCTGTACAGCCCCAGGATTTTTCAGACTGTTGGTACTATGCTGTATCCACATTGGCTGTTTGTTGTGTTCTCTCTGTAAGGGTGGGGATTCTGCTTCTTAACATCCTCCCAGCTCTTCCAGAGCTGAGCCTGCCAATTTTTAAAATTCCAGGCTTTATGTTCTGCTAGTTGTAAGAACTAATGAAATTCAGTCCCTCTTGCTTTCAAAGGCAAATGTTATAGTCATTCGTTCTCCTTGTTCATGATCTCCCCAGTGTGAAAGCCTGTTTTCTGCTCTTCTCTGAACCGCTGGGTCCCTCCCCACCACGAAAGGCCACATTCCTCTTTGCTCCCAGACCACATCTTAGCCCTTTTTACCTTCTTCAATATGCCTTCTTCTCTACCTTTAATTGTGTAGTTTGTTCTGCCAGTCTCCAGGTTTTCTGGGTTATTTACTCTGATGCTAGTGTTATCTAGTTGTATCTATGGGATGAGGTGAGATTAGGATCCTCTTACTCCATTTTCCAGCTGACTTCATTGTCTTTCTTTTTAACATGTTTTTTGTTTGCCCATCTAATTTCTTTAATCATTCTTTCTCTGTTTCATTTTTGAGCTTTTGGGTTTATTCCCTTTTCATTTATACTCTCTTGAGACATTCTCCTCTATCTGCTTTTCTTCAACTGCTTTCTATATGCCAGGGTCCAGCCCCATCTTTGTCTTGGTTGCCCACCGTGGGAATTCATAATTCCTGGCTAGCTAAGATACAATAAACACAATCCTCCTTGGGAGAGGCTGGTTGAAAAGCAAAAAAGGAGTGACCAGAAAACTGGGCCTCCTTTTAGGTTTCTGGGCTGAAAACACCCAGATCCTAATTGTGGCTCGAAGCTATCTCCCAGGGTACAGATGCTTAACTTAAACATAAATCCTTAATAGTCACCTACTCCCTGCCTGCAAGAAATGAACATAGATAGTTCTAAACACACAATGCCCGTAAATGTCACTGCCCTTGTTACTGAAACTTTACATTCCTTTCTAATCTTGATTCTTTGATAACATGCATAATAAAAATGGAGGTAGAGTTTGGCTCAGGGCCTTTCACCCCCAGAGCTCTGGTCCCCAGGCCCTCTCCTTTCTCCTACTTAGGTGTCTGGAGTAATCTTTTCGTTCATCATCTCGGGTTTGCTGGCCAAACCAGACAGCCCACTAACATAGCAATTTGGACAATTCACAGATATCTTATCCTTAACATGTCTAAAACTTAACCATTGATCTTCCTCATCCCAGAGTCATTCTTCCTCCCATGTACATATCTCAGCAAAGGGAACACTCTACCCAATTGCTCAATCCCTCACACTTCGTGTCGAATCTGTATCAAGCCCTGCTGTGTTTACCTCCAAGGTAAACCTCATATCCTTTTATTCTTTCTCCACCACTAGCATCCTAGTCCACACCACCAGCTTTAGTCTCCAAAGTACTAATGTAGCCTTTTAATTAGTGACTCTGTATCCACTCTTGCTTCTTCCCAACTCATTCCACACACTCATTCCACACCTACATAAGATCAGGTGACTCCTGTGCTTAGTTCCTTCACTATTGCCCTTAGGATAAAATAAAAGTTATTTAATTTATTACATTTGAATTTGAGTGTGTCCCATCCCCTTAGGTTGTCCTGTTCTCAGTTCAGAGAAGAAGAAGAAGAAGAAGTGGAAGAAGAAGAAGGAGAAGGAGAAGGAAAAGGGGAAGGGGAAGGGGAAGGGGAAGAAGAAGAGGAAGAGGAAGAAGGCAATGACAAAGATGTAGAGGGGAGGAAGATGAGGAGGTGGAGGAAGAAGAAAGGTTACTTACTTATTCCATTTATGTGTATCTTTTATCTTTTACCCTGGTCTTTACCAATGGGACTACATCTGTGAAAATTAGAATATATTTTCAATTCATGATTTCCATTCTGGATTCTTATTTTGGAAAGCTGTACTAATCATTTGTACTAATATTAAATATTGAATATATAGAATACATAAATATATATAAATTATATAAAATATATATATTTAAATTTCAGAGGGGGAATTTAAGATTCTCTTTTTTATATTGTAATTGAAGGTGTCATATGTGATTATGAGAAGAGTATGGATCTGAATTGTATTTTCTTCAGTAATATGACAATCTTCTGTGATTTGCAGCTTCATTGTCTTTAACTGTTTATTTTTGGGTAAGTCTTTTTCACTGGTAAATTTAAATGCTTACAGAGGGATCAAAAGAACTTCTGTAGCTCCCAAGAAAATCAGAAAATATTCATGCTCAGTGAGCTATATATTTACGTCACTCTTTGGAAGACCTGATGAAAATGGGCCTTAGTAACACTCCTAAGCAACTGTAGTTTTATCCGTGATTGCAATCTCTTTTCTCAATCTTCAAAGGAATTTTGATTTGATGAATGCCTGTGTGCAAGTTATAAAAATGGAAGCATTGAAAAATGGTCATAGAATGGCAAATGACTCTCATGTATTGGGACTTTTACTGGTCCCTTGGTCAGGATTAAGAAAAATCTACATTGAAAATACATCTTGCAAGTTTTTGTCAAATTTCTAGCTGTGAATAGAAAAGAAGCCACCTCACAGAGGTTTAGCCACTTTATAAGGGCATGACTTTCCATTAACATATTTTGTATCTCCATCCATCCACCCACCCATCCATACATACCTACATTTATTTAGCTATTTGCTCATTCACAGATGTTTTCTGAGAACCTATTCTGAACAGGAACTGTGCATATTACTAATAAACAAGGAAGACATATTCTCTTGCCTCAGATTCCCTGGTGCTCATAGTCTACTGGGGAAAATGTAAGTCTTAAATCATTCATCAAATATTAATTAATTCAAATTGTAGCAAGTGGTACAATGGATAGTTAGACATTCTTAGTGAAATGTACAATGAGAGGGGGTAACCAACCTGGATGTAAATTTGGAGAGTTTTTCCTTGGGCAGGTAATATTTTACATGAGACCTGGTAGCCAAAAGGAGTAAGCTAAGTAAATCTGGGTGGAATAGGAGTGGTGGTAGAAAGAAAGTGTTCCAGAAAGAGGGGAAAGCACATAATACATCTCTCCAAGCCAGCAAGGAACATAATGCCATTATAATTTCCTTGCCTTTCCAAGCTTCTAGAGGCTACCCATATTCCTTGGCTTCAGGCCTCCTTCCTCTATTTTGAATGCTAGCAAAGTTGTATCTCTCTCTGCCTTCTTTCTGAAGTCACACCAGCCTCTAACTCTCCTATTCTGCCTTTATCTTCCTCTTTTAGGACACGTGATTATACTGGGCCCCACAGAGATAATCCGAGAAAATTTTCCCTAATGTAAGGTCAGTCAAATAGAAATCTTATTCCCATCTGCAACCTTTTGCTATGTAACATACCATAGACACAGATCCAGTGATTAGGGCCTGGTTATCTTTGAAGGGCCATTTTCTTGCTTACCACAATCAGGAAAAATCTATAGGAAGGAGAATGAACTGGGCTTAGTACTGATTGATTAGATGTGGTAAAAGATAAGGATAGAAGTGTAAAGACTGACTTTTACGTTTTTGGTTTTTAAATATATGGAAATATGATGCTTTTGTTTACTAAGAAAGCAAGAATGTAAGAGTCAGTTTCAGAATTAAGTTGATGCTATGAGTTTAGGTTTGGGTTTGTTCAAGTGAGATAGCCAGACACGTGGAGATGTTGAACAGGCAATTGTATATATGGGTCTAGAGCTCAGAGTACATGTTTAGATTGGAGATACAAATTTTGAGTGACTGATGCATAGATGATGATGCAATAGAGATCACGAGTAGAGAGGACATAAAGGAAGAAAACCTCAGACTGAATGTGGCCATTATTCCTACCCTAATAAAATCTGTGAACCATTAAGATTCATCTAGCTTTCCACTTTCTTGAGTCTAGGTAAAAATTTAGGTAAAATATTTTAGAAAAATGGTTATGCATCTTGATCTTAATAACTTCCAGAGAGTTTTTCCAGGGAGTAAAACTTCTGCCACAACTAACCCAGATCTGTCCTGCTCTACAAACATATGAGTAACCTTTCATGTAATGATGGCAGCTTTATCTTCCAAGCACTGAAGTTTGACAACTATTGGTTTACAGTATAAGTGCTAATTTATTAGCATGTGAAGAACCTTGACTTCTAAACTGTATTCAAGTGAGCAGCTTATCAGAACAGCATCATTCCCCAACCCTGATACATCCCGAGTCTGGGTCCTATAGGCATGAATTTCTTTACATGATCTCATCCTGTTTGATAATATTCTTAACTTTATTAGTATTTCTTTCAGGACTATTGAAAAGTGAGGATTACACATCCTTTCTGGCTAGTATTACAAGAACTATTGTTGCAATCAGACTATAAACCACAATATAATATACTGTATGAATAAACCCCAAATAATTGCTTTTCCTCCTAGGTTTCAGAGCCAGCAGTCTTTTTGAACTGGCTCTTGTCAGATATTTCTTTAAAAAACTTCCTGGTACTCTACCAATGCCTCTCATCTTTATTGCTTTTATACCTTTTAATTTCAGGCTGTTTACCTTTCTCTGTTTTCTGACTTCTCTGCCAGGTTCTATAATAATTTTCTGGACACATATTTACAAGGTTTTGCCCTTGTATTTAGTTTATGTAACATGGCTCTTAGCTAGAGAAAAAAAATGGATATTTTGAATATAATGGAAAAAGGGGATGTTAATTCTACCTTTACCAATTTTCAGATGTCCAAGTTTCAAGGGTATGGGCTTTATAGTAGAAACTCTGGGCTCTGCTCAGTCAGTTAAGCATTCAAACCTTGGTTTTGGCTCAGGTCATGATCTCAGGGTCATGAGGAACCCCACACGGGTATCCGAGCACTTCATGGAGTCTGCTTGCGATTTTTCCCCTTTCCTCTCCCTCTCTCTCTACTTCTCCTCCCACTCTGTCTAAAATAAATAAATAAATAAATAAATAAATAAATAAATAAATAAATAAATAAACAAACAAACAAACAAACAGATCTGGCCTCAAATCCTACCTCTATCATTTGCTTCATGTATGATCTTCAACAAGCTCTTCTAACAGTTTTGGGCATTAGGGTTTCTATCTTCAATATGGGGACAATTATAACAGTGATCTCAGAGGTTCCCTGAGAATATTAAGCAAGATACTACACATAAAGTACTTAGCATAGTACCTGGGTACATGGTAAACAATAAATATTGACTATTATTATAAAGAGGGAAATGGACTTTTGGTTTATGTCTTAGTCCATTTGGGCTGCTATAACAAAATACCACAGACTGTGTGGCTTATAAGCAACAGAAATTTATTTCTCATAGTTCTGGCAGCTGGAAGTCCAAGATCAAGGTGCCAACCTTTTTGGATGAAACCCCTCTTCTGGGCTACAGAATTCCCACCGTGCCCTCATATGGCAGAAAGAGGGCTTGAGAGCTCTCTGGGACTCTTTACAAGGGCACTAATGAAGGCTCTGCCCTCATAACCTAATCACCTCCCAGAAGTCCCAGCTCTTACTTGGGCATCAGGTTTTCAAAATTATGAATTTTGGGGGGCACCTGGGTGGCTCAGTTGGTTAAGCGACTGCCTTTGGCTCAGGTCATGATCCTGGAGTCCCAGGATTGAGCCCCACATCGGGCTCCCTGCTCAGCGGGGAGTCTGCTTCTCCCTCTGACCCTCCCCCCTCTCGTGTTTTCTCTCTCTCATTCTCTCTCTCTCTCTCTCTAAAATAAATAAACAAAATCTTTAAAAAAAATCCATAACATTTAAAAAAAATGAATTTTGGGGGATACACAAACATTCAGACCACAACAGTACATACACCTATTCTGCTATGTCCTAAAGACATTATTCTTCATTATTTAATAGTTCTTCACTGCTGATTCAAATTAAGCTAGTGATGACATAGTAATTTCCAGACTTAAATTTTTTTCTGTCATATATCATTGTAACAAACAATTTAAACACTACCTTAATGCTAGTGAGTGTTAATAAATATTGATTAACTCAATTTCACTTAGAGATCCTTTTCTAATCAGTTAAGGATCCAATGAACCTCTTTAATTGCAATTTCAATCACTTATTGTTACTAACTTCGAGTATTAATACCCTTAAAGATGTTTTCTTTGTCTAACATCTTTTCTGGCCCTCAAAGCATCTTGAGTCACATAATTTATTTTGATTATCCATTCTGGATTAGAGTCCAAAAACTATTTCCATTTGCCTTAGGAATTTGGCTAATAGTAAAATAAAAATTTAGAAAATAATTATTAAATTGGCAATGATGATTAATTTAAATATTTAAATGAACTATTGGCACTTTAATCAGTTAAATGGCATCCAAGATGTTTGACATTAAAGTGTTTTGCATTGCATTATATTTGTTATTAGCATCACAAGTCACTATATTCATATTTATTCCACCTAGGAAGTTAAGATGTATTATTTATGAATTTGCTTCTTCTTTCTGCATGAAATATTAAAGCTAGATATATATATATAGATGTAAAGAGAAGTGCTGATTTTCATCTAACAGCAATAGAAAAACCTAGTGGCAAAACATTTCATGTTTAAAGGGTAGAAATTATGATGGACTGATTTATTTATACTATTTCACAAACTCTAAAGCCTGATAGTTATTTCTGTCGAACTTCTGAAATATGAGACAAAGATGAGTACATTCTCAGGAAAAACAAAAACCCAGGGCAAGAGTTGGACATTTTACTTTTAATTTTCCACTATGCTAGAAGCTAAATTAAGGGATGGGTCTTGTAAAAGATATTCACGAATACCACGGTAAACCCTTGGCTATCCAAGAGTATATTAACTGGTTGTGTATTGAGTAACAAATAAGAGCACATCAGTTTTAAAAAGTGACCAAGTAGAGAAAACTATGTACTTTTCAGAAAGTGTCTATTGACAATATTTACATAAAAATTCAGATACTGCATGTACTTTATCTACTGTATATAGTACTATACATACTACAGTGTG
Organism: Eumetopias jubatus; assembly: GCF_037043125.1. Classification (NCBI taxonomy): domain Eukaryota; kingdom Metazoa; phylum Chordata; class Mammalia; order Carnivora; family Otariidae; genus Eumetopias; species Eumetopias jubatus. Next base: position 81,241,503 of record NW_028274819.1, on the reverse strand, counting down.
AGGTACCTCCCTTCTTTTGACTCTCAGATTTGCTCAGTGAAATAGCACCCTATGTCCCTATGCAACAATCCTTTGACACAGACAACTCAGCACTTGGAAGGTGGGCACAAGGGGAAAGAAGGGAAGGGATAGCAAAAAACAAGTTATGACTACATCTCTGCCTAACTCATCCCTTGTCTAACATCAAGGTTGGTTGCAGTGGGAAAAAGAGCTACTGAAGCAACAGTAGTTTCTTTTAAGCAAATATCATATTTTGCCATAGGATGTTCAGGGTAGGGTGGGTGGGAGGAAATATTCCATTTCGGAAATATTAAAATAAAGTTACTATAAGAATCAAAAACATTTAGGGATATACTTCTGGTAAGCTGTTAATGTGATGTTTTGGTCCTTAAAGTATTACCTTGGAATCAAGTTTATATTTTTGAAAAAATGCGCTTTATTTCTCTCCCATTCCATATCCAAACCAATAGCAAATCAGTCCAATCTACAAAACCTATAAAATAAACTTTTGCTTTTACATTTCAAGTGTCCTTAAATTCAGATTTTTCTCTTCCCCCAACTCTATGGTTTATACTCATAGGTATGAAAGTATTGAAAAGCCAGATTGATCCCTGGATTAAATGGGTTATGATTCTTCTGAGGAATCATGTGTCTACCACTTCCCCCTTCTCTTGACTATACTAATGTGGCCTGAATTCCTTTGGATTGATTAAAATCCTCTGAAACATGAAATTGGAGGAAGAAAAGAGTCACTATTTAAGTAGACTATTGACACTTTGATCAGCTTAAATGGAATCAAATGAACTAACTGATATTCTCTTCCACTTAGCATGGTGGTGTAAATTTAATCAACTTCCCTGCAGAGCAACTTGTCAATATGTATAAAAAATATAAACATACATATGGTTTAATGCAGGAGTTCTGATTCTAGGGGAGTAATTGAACATACAAAGACAAAGTTGTATGCTTAAGTATTTCCATCTTAAAATGGCCTACCTAGTGAAAAATGAAAAATAATGCATATTTTAAAGAGGATTGGTTAAATAAGTAATAGCACAGGCATGAAAGAAAATATTATAGTCCTTAAAATTTTGCTGTGGTTACATAAATTAACATGGGAAATGACCGTTGATATAATGTATAAAACATACAAAATTGAAATAGAGTATGCTCCAGTTGTAAATATATAAATATTCATATCTTTAAATAAAAGTGCTTTCATTTTGTAAAAAAAAAGTGTCAAAGTATTAATTAACACTAATTTGCAGAATTCTTTTAAAATTAATTTGTCTAATTATGGCAGTTTAATGATGGCTACACTTATGATAATCTTCAGGCATAAACACTTTAAAGGTGTGGAGGGATTTTATCTAACTTGACCTAGAGATAAAATTTGGAGATAAATAAATTTCATCTTTGATCTCTTCTCAAATATTTTTAAGTGTGTGCTCTAGCTTCATGTTTTTTTTTCCTTTCCATATTGTAAAATTAGTTCTCATAGAAAGAACTTTGCTTTTATATATTTTTCCACATATTCTTCTAAAATTATTTATTGTATAGACACTGCCTCAGAATAAGAATGAGGTTGTTCTATTTTATTCACTCCAAAGTTGCTTTTTTTTTTTTTTAGGAATTACAAAAGTAAAAAAAAAATACTCTAAAAACTGATTCCTTTAGGAAGTATTTTTGAGCAATCTATCTTGGACAGCTTAGTAAGAACTGTTTTGTTGTCTGGTTACTGTGAAAAGAAGTTGTGCTTTTCCAGTAGTAATTTACATGTAAATGGCAATCACCAAATAGCAACAAGAGCATAACAATAATCTTGCAGCTGTTTGCATATTATTTGCTCCTTAGGGACCCCCAAGGAGAAATGTAAATGAATAACCATGGACGAATCAATTAAAATTTTTTTTTTTTTTTTGCTGTAGTAATATGTGTTTCTAACTTAACCTGTTTTCAGCTTAGAATAGAGCAATACTGCATTTATGCTACTGGACAGTTCCAAACCAAGCCATGTAACAGTTTAGAACTATCTCTTTAGAAAATGTTCTTGTGCCTTTTGTTTTTCATAAAAGATTACCTTGTTACTTGGTGAGGGAAATTGAGAGAATGTATGGAATCTTTTTTTTTTTAACTAGGCTTTTTAAAAGGAAACTAAAACCTCACACGTTGATACAGTTAATGTAGAACATTTCTGTGGTTTGTGAAATAGAAATTTAAAATGCTAGCCAAGAGGGATGCCTGGGTGGCTAGTCCATTGAGCAGCTGCCTTCAGCTCAGGTCATGATCCCAGGGTCCTGCGATCAAATCCCACATGGGGCTCCTTGCTCAGTGGGGACTCTGCTTCTCCCTCTGCCTGCTGCTTCCCCTGCTTGTTCTCTCTCAGTCTCTCTGGCAAATAAATAAATAATAAAATATTTAAAAAAAAATAAATGAAAATAAAATGCTATCCAGAGGTTTTCAACTTCTTCCAAGGCAAACAATGTAATTGGAAAAAAATATAAATAGTATAGGTGGATAATGTTTTGTTTAGCTATTAAAAGCTATTTCCATGTGCATTTTATAATTTTAAAATAGAAGTTCTTAACAATGCTACATAAGAAACGTTTAAAGATAAGATGGATATTCTTGAAGAAAGAAACACATTCTACCCACTAAAATGATGTATTGTATTCCAAAACTTTTGATTATGGTCAATTCTGTCAACCTTTGAATGGTCAGGTAATTTTGCAAACTATAAAATATGACACTAATATAAATTCAGTTTCCAAATGAAAAAGATGTATTAGTTAAAATTCAAAGCAATTACAAATCCCCATTAACTTAGCACAGCTGAAGAGAATAGATAAGTCTAAATGCTGCCTCGTTTCAAATCAATTCCCTGTTATTGAATAGTTTGTACCCAGTAATTTATTATTGACTCAAAGAGTCATTTGCATTTTATATCAATAGCATTTCCATATGTCCATCATCAAATAATAATAGATAGGCATGGTTAGAAGATATTATAGTCTAAATAAGCAGTGCTGTCTTTACATCTGCTTTTATAGCCTTTCCCATCCTTGTTTTGTATTGATCATAAGAAATTCAGAATCATAGTGGAGGTCAGCAACTTTCATTCTGCTATAGTGACTGGCAGTCTAGTCCAGTGGTAGTGAGGGAATTACCTGTAATCCTGTAAAAGCTTACATTCAGAGATATTATTACATAAGTAAATTTAAAGCAGTTATTTTGAAAAGCACATGGCACATGATATCCTCAAAACTAATATAAAATTTAAGGGTAGTTACCATATTATTTTATATCATAGCTTTGATGAGGTAGATATTATCTTCAATTTTGACAAACCTCTATAAAGTATTATTATTCCCATTATATGGATGGGTAAACAAAAAATTCCTGAGGTTCAACTAGTTAGGTAAATTTTTCTAGTTCATATTGAATCCAAGTGGGATTTTGTTACACAGTCCAAGTCAATATCACAGAGATAGTGACATGGGTGAGACTCCTTGATCCCTTGAACTCAGGATTGACTCCCTGAACTCAAGACTGATCTCCTAAACTCAGGAAACTCTTAGAAGTTTCTCCTGTCAAGTTCCTCTTTTAGAAATCAACTAATGAACTGCTGGAACAGAAAAAGAAACATTTGAAGATGAAGCCTATATAGATGAATCAGAAAGTGCCTGACAGTTACCTCAGCTTCATTATGATGTTAAAATGCCCCTCTGAATATTTATCCCAAGTCCTAATAAAAGGAATATACTTAACACTGTTCCTGGAGTCCTGGCTTTGGAAATTATTCCCTGTGATCTCTTCATTTGTACAAATAGAGATGCCTTTGTGAGGCAACTCCACCCACTTTAGTCTGTCTGTAACTCACCAAGGAGCAGAGCCACTTCGGTCCAGTAACAAGAGTCAGGTTCTCAAATGTAGTCTAATGAAACCCACAACCTGGGATACATTATATATTAATGTTTGAGTGGAGAGGCACTCTATTCAATCAACTCATTCATTCACTTCTCCAACTGAATAATATTCACTTTTTGAATAACTAATAGATGTTGTGTTAAGTATAGATGCAATATAACAGTGTGCTGCAATAGAATACCATTATTAACAAAAAAGTCCTGCAAAAGTTAATGAGATGATTTTTCAGTAATAATTTTAGACTCCAAGTACTCATCTTATTATCTTAACCTTAATAATCATAGTGGCAGCAATTATACCTGGCACAAAGATATTTTCAGATGATAGAAAAGATTTTACTACAGTGAGATATTGGAGGAAAGAGATTAATATTTGTTAAGTATATACTATGTGCTAGATGTTTTAGACATACTATTTCATGTAATCCTGTCAGAAACATTGTTTTGCAATAGATAGCATTAGGTCAGAGAAGTTCTTCGGTTTTGTCCTCAGTATTTTTCTTCTCAAAGAAGAACTCTATGCTATAAATAAGATAGTGGAATCATAACACTTGGCAGTTGGAAATAGCATTATTTATCTCCTTCATTTTGCAGGGCAGATAATGGAAGTTCAAGAAAGTCACTTATTCAAGGTCACAAAACAAATGGGGCTCAAGATGGATCAAGACCTACCAAAGCCCAGGTCCTGGATGCTCACCCCCAAAATGTTTGAGGCACTGGTGCATAGTAATTCTAATAGGCATACTATGTTCTTGCCTAAAATCTCTCCAGAAAAAAATAAGACAGTACTATCTCTGCCAAGAGAAAACAAGCGTATGCTTATCTCAGAACCCTCTCACTCTTTTTCCTGAATACAAGCCCAACCAAGCAAGGACTGTTGTGATTGTGTGACTTTGATGGACACATTTACTGAATGGAAAAAAGTCAAGGAAACTGAGAATTTCCCTCACCTGCCACCTATGATGTGCTTTCAAAGCAGAACTGTTATTCCCAAAGAGTTTCTTGGAAGCTGTTATCCAGTATTTCATTTGCTTTGCTATATGCCCATGTTTTCTCTTTAAAGTTACCTTTATTCTTATATTTCACTTTCTAACAACCATTCAAACTTGTCAGAAGAAATATGCAAAATCCACATATAAAATAATGTAGGACTTACCTTCTAAAGATGAGATTCATCAAGAATAATGAATAATAAAAATAAATATATTATTTTACTATTATAAAGAGAAAAGTAAACTTGTAATAGGCAATTATACTCTCTACTTGCCTCCCAGAGGCTATTTTTGTCCATGCCCAGGAAAAAAAAAAAAAAGTTTATTCTTTCTCTTCTCAGGTAATCAAGTTCATATATATATTTTTAATTCACTCTGATATTTAAACTAGTAACCAGTGACCTGAATATTTATATATGTTTGCACTCTTCCAAGTCTAATTTATAACCATAAAACTTATTTTTTAATTTGAGAGAAAATCTCCCCTATTTCATGGGGTGTTTTACAAGTTGCAATTATATATCATAAATATAAGGGTGACTTGTTTTCACTTAAATGGTTCATTGATAACTTTAGTTTCTCTCCCAGAAAGGTAAAATGCAGAATGTTTTCTCTTTTATATAAAACTACTGCTGGTTGAATGACAAGTGGATGAATTCTGCTGACACATCAGTGAGGGGGACTAATGCTCTTACATTGTTTCCTCTGCTTGCTGGTATTGATGGATCCCATATGTGACTTTTTGATATAAGAACAATGCATGCCTGGAGTCCAAGCCTGGGCCAGATGCCAAGAGGTTTTATTGTTATACTGGCTGAGGGACTGTCTTAGGGCACTAGAAGAAAGGAAGATCAGCAGAGGTTGTTCTTTTTCAAAAGTGGTAATGGCTTCAGACAGATCCATCCAACACATTCTCTCCTTTATCTCTCTTGCAGCCATTGGCCTGAATTTTTCATATGAATGGCTTAAAGTAATAGGTGAATGTAGAGTGTAGAACCAGATTTTTCTCCATACAAATCTCACTGGTCCACATATGAATAGATTTCTTGGCCTCTGTGTTTCAAAAAGAAAAAGAAAATACTTTATAATATTTTAAAACGATGTCCAATTTTCCATTTAAACAGTACTTTTAAATCATGTATAAAGAAAGAGGAACAATCTCTCAAGTTTTACTAAAATTATATGATTTAAAAATCATATTATAATTTTAAAATATTAGTCTTTTACCAAAACATTATTGGTATAAAGGTGACTTTTTACAGGTTCTTGGCATTTTGGGGAAAAGAAACAAGACAGCATTCTACTTCTCTGGCCCCAGTGTTTCTGTTTTTTTGTTGGTTGGTTGGTTGGTTGGTGTTGTTAAATCTGCTGGACATCACCATTTGTTAGATCTGCCATAGCAGTCCAGAAATAATATGTCTCAAAATATACATCTCAACTTCCCCCAAAACAGTACTGTCTCTCCAGGCTTCTGATTTCTTGTTATTTGATCACATATCATAAATATATACATATATATATATATAAGAATAGAATATATATTAATATCTAATATAATATATGTTAGAATAATAGAATATATATATAATATACATGTAATTGCAGATGCCCTCGCACATATAGTAGTCAATAAATAAATCTGTCACTGATTGTGATATGAGCAAAATATGAATAATATCTTACTCCTTAATTATCCCTAATAGTTGATTGGGATAAAAAGACAAGACAGCTTATAATTGCTATATAGGAAAAGCACAGCAGTAATCAAAGCCATTTTGCTAATAAAGTGACCTGAACTTCAACTGTGTCATATTAATCAGAGTTTTCCTTCTTATTCTAAATCTATAGTAGTCGATAATATTTACTTGGTCCTACTTTGAGATTTGACTGCTAGGGAAGAAAGGAGGAACTGAGTGGTGTTGGAGGCTGATGATGTAAGTGCCATCCAATAACAGAGACACAATATCCATGGAGCTCCTCCAGCCAGTAAGAATGGTGGGTACACGTGTGGGTGTTCTTTGAAGGTGGGAGAGAAGGATGGTCAGTCCTCATCTGTCCTCGTTTGTATAATCGTGATAACATGAGCATCTACTTCATAGAGAGTTTGTAAGGATTAAGTGAATTAATTCATAAAGCACTAAGCACAGTGCTTGACACAGCAAATATTTATTATGTTTTTGGTGAATGAATGAGATGACATATGAACTTAGTCTTGAAAGATGAAAGAAAATTTGCTAAATGGAGACAGAGGTATAGTCCTCTAAATAGTTGAAACAAAATTTTTCAAGGGCTGATAGGTAAATTCTGGGCAGAAGGAAGGAACTACTGTAAGATGGGGCTGGAAAGTAAGGCTAGTCTCAGGTATGAAGAACTTTTTACAAATCACACTAAGCAGTTATAAAAAATGGGCAACAAGGGAGCATTTCAGTGCTTTTAATTTTTCAAAGTATCCTTAAGTGGAGGTGTTAGTAAATTACCTGTTATAAGGTCATTCTTTCTCCCCCCTCAACTGTATTACTTTGCATTCAACTTAAAATTATGTCAAAATCATCAACTGAAACTTTCATGTTTACTTATCTTTAGACTTACTTGTGCCTTTTGGTTAATCTCAAAATGAGTTGAATTGTTTCAAGTAAAGAAAGATATGCTCCACCTGTTTTCCATTTTTATGTTTTTAATGTTTAATGTTTTATGTTTTTAATACCCTAGTCAGGAGGAATACAAAATGTAATTGCCAAAGTTTCATAAAACCATACAAATAATTTAATTGCAATAAGTATCCTACCATATCTCTAAGCAGATATCAAAAATTTTCAGTTCTAACACTGGGCTAACTTAGAAGAAACTAAGACAATGCAGTAATACTTGCTGCATTTGTGTCTAGTAATATGAATCATCAATTTTGTTTTGAAATAGAATTTTTCTACTATTCATGAATGAATATCTCTAGTATTCATTACATCAATTTATTTATCAGGGGTGATACACACCAGGCTATGGTAACAAGAACACCCTAAGTCTTAGTGACTAAAAACCACAAAAGGCCTTTTCCCTCTTACTTCTGAACATGTTGATGGAAGGTCCGCTTGAGGTTCTGTTTTGTTTTTTTTTTAAGATTTTATTTATTTGAGAGAGAGAGAATGAGAGAGAGCACGAGAGGGAAGAGGGTCAGAGGGAGAAGCAGACTCCCTGCTGAGCAGGGAGCCCAATGTGGGACTCGATCCCGGGACTCCAGGGTCATGACCTGAGTGGAAGGCAGTCGCTTAAACAACTGAGCCACGCGGGCGCCCGAGGTTCTGTTCTTCATTGTTTTCAAACTCACTACCTAGGCTGTAGGAATTCCTCCTGTCTATTCTGGTAGCAGAGAGGAGGAGAACATGGGAAAGCAGTCTCTGGCCATTAAAACTCCTCCCAAGAAGTGACACATGAACTTTCTACCTGCATACATTTCACTGGCCAAAGCAAGTCACATGGCCATACCTAATTTCAAAGCAGCATGGATGTGTAGTCCCACCATGAGCTGAGGATAGAGTCAGAATATTTATGAACAATGACTACTACAAAAGGGAAATGCAGCATTTGGGGAAATATTTCTCCATACAACTTTGTATAAAAAATGAGAGAAAGAGATAAGGTAAGAAACTAAATTCCTAAACAAAAGACGCCATAAGAGAGAAAATATAACAAAGTAACATTGCAAGAGGTAAACAGAAATATCATTATTGTCTTTTCTGTTGGTAAGATAATGAATAATAGAAGGAGGTTAAGGCTGTTAAACTCTCTTTAACTATGAACCAAACTTCTCATTCTGAAGGCTACTTCAGGGACATAGATCTCTTTGCTATGCCTCTGGATCACAAAGATAACTTTGTTGTCTGCTACATGCCTTTCATCCTTTCTGCGCTGTCTTTATAAAATGTTGCCTCATCACTCTCTTTCATTCAGTTTTTCTGTCCTTGTAATTTTGTCACTTTCTAAAGTGAATTGCTACTGGATAATTTAACTGAAACTGAAAATGACACCAGTTTTTAAACAGTATCTACTTGGTCCAACAAAAGTTAGGTAAATGGGAAAAGAGGAAAAAAATGTCTAACCTTTCTCCCTTCCACCTCTCAGATATATGACCTTGGGTGTCATTTATAACTAGTCTTGATATTGACAGGTCTCACATTTAAATCTAATGTATTTCTCTCTCTCTCTCCCTTGACACACCTATGTAACCATGTTCTGTTACAAAGATATTTAGGGTTACAAATTTACTGTGGCATTACATTTTTCACACTGACGCTTTGGGAAGACTTATGTTATGGTGAAGGATATGGCTTGAGATTCCCCTTTTAATTCAGTACTCAGTGGGCTGCTGCACTTTCAGGAGCAAATGCACTAATGCTGAAAGATAATAAAATGGCATCATTGATGCTACTAGAAACTAAGCATTTTTAGGTAATGAAGTCTCTCTCATTTGCCCCTTTCTTTTCATTCTTCCTTCTACTTGCCCATCACACATCTAATATTGCATCAGTTCCTTCATTACCTAAATGAATGATGTAGGCTGAAGCCACATCAATCCCATATTTCACTATCACCATGGTAAATGGTTGCCCTGACCCTGTGTCTTCTATCAGTCTTTGATTCTGAAGATGCAATCAGGATAATCAGATTTGTCATTGGACATTTAATTAAATACAGAGCCTCCAAGGTCTATTTATAAACAAATATAAGTCATTTTTCTCCTGTAGAAAATTACAGTGTCTATTATGGATTGCAAATTAGATTAAGAGTATTTTGTTCTACATTATATGATTTGTAAATACATTGTTCTGTGTTTTTCTTTCTCTAATGCATTTTATAATATCTAGTGAGAAAACTCATATCTAAGCTCACATTTTCATTATAAACTAGAATACATTTTGCATTTTAAAATTTTAGAAAATAGTTTAAGCATTATCAGGAAAAATAGCAATCCTATATCATTGAAAAATATCCATTTGGATAGAATTCCTTATAATTGCACTTAAAATGATATTCTTATCTTCCAAGGTGTTCATGTTAGAAGGAGGTGCTTGAGTGGGTACTTAAGTGTGTACTTAAGGAATGTCCCCAAATAACATCATGTAGTGATCTAGTCTCTTTGAGTATCTTTGAAAAGCAAATAATCTTAGCATTATATGTGATTTAATTTTATAGTCTTTTCTTCAAGTGATGGCAGACCATAGTGGCATGAAATGGATGCTGGATGCTGAAAACAAGAATTTGCTCAAAGGTGTTGAAATATCATTGCAAAAGGGGACAAAGTCTTTCTCCATAATGATTTTGCATTTATTCCAGAGCCAGATATGACTATGATAAATTTGTGGAAAAAATAGAACCAAGATGCTGCCAAATGACTCTGATTTTCCGCATTGCGATGGATCATCAATTTAAAAAAACAATATTGAACTTTAATGTGTGTTGGGTACAATGGTGAGAAAATGTACATTGTCTGCCCTCTTATGGCATTTATATTTTAGTAATGGGGTCATTCACTTTTCATATAATGTATACATATTAATCAAATGGGTAATAAATGCTACAAAAGAAAAATACAAGGTGTTATAAGAATATGTAACAGTGGAGTCAAGGAGAGCATTTATGAGAGCATATATAGGACTCAAAAAGAAACTGTTTCAAACCTTCACTTCAAACCTTCACTTTTGTAGCCGGACTGCCTGTTTTTTCACAGGTTCTTGACATAACTAAGAGAAACACTGCATATGTAGATTGAAATAATACATGGATTTATTAGTTCATTGGGGCTTTGTGATAAGACTATGTGTCTCTCATTTGCCCCTTTCTTTTCATTCTTCCTTCTACTTGCCCATCACATATCTGATATTGCATCAGTTCCTATTCCTGATCTCTTTCCACTTCCGTTTATCCCACACAGGGTTATCCAGTGATGTCTTCATAAAACCAAATGTATATTGTGTTTTATGTGTTATTTTGGTGCATAGCACTAATCCCACTGATTTGTATCCAAGCTCATTGATATTTATTAGATAATGTTGAAAAACCTACAGTATCTCCCTATTCTCCATAAGATCAAATGTAGTCCTCAGCCTGGTTCTCCTATGTGATCTCAAACTCTTTTTCTAATCTTTCCATCCCTTTATTCCTATACAATTTTTCCATTGTACTCAAACAAATCTTCTCAGAATGTCTTTTACTAAATTTATTTAAGCCTTTTCTTTACAAGGTAAGATCCTCCACTGTTCTCTGTTTAGATAGATCCTACTCAGCTTTCCAGGTTTCACCCAAAACGTACTTTGATTCCTATAAACTATATAGTATTACTTTTATGGAATAATTTGATATTAAAACTACATATACACATATATACATGTATATGTATGCATATGTACATATGCTTGCATGTGAAAATATGTTACATATAACAGATTATTAATAATATCATTAATAATAATAATATGTATCTACATGTTATAAGAGATTATTAGGTCATTGAAAATGAAGATTTTCTTTTACTTTTATAAACTCCATGATTTTATACATAAGTTTTCCACAGGAATTTGTTAATTGATGAATTTGTGGTAATAAAGAAAAAGAGTACAATTATCAAAAATATGATGATAGAGTCATACTTCAACCTATCTATATAATAAAGTATTTTCTTATTTGTTTTAGCCTTTAATTCAGTCCTCAAAATTGCTTGTCAGTGTGGTTTTCAAACATTTGATTCTATTGTATTTTGGCCTGATTTTAGCAACCACTGAGATAGTTGTAGCAACTGGAACAAGCTTTTTATTCTTTTTTTTTTTTTAATTTTTTTTATTTTTTTAAAGATTTTATTTATTTATTTGAGAGAGAGAATGAGAGAGAGAGAGAGAGAAAGCATGAGAGGGGGGAGGGTCAGAGGGAGAAGCAGACTCCCTGCCGAGCAGGGAGCCCGATGCGGGACTCGATCCCGGGATTCCAGGATCATGGCCTGAGCCGAAGGCAGTCGCTTAACCAACTGAGCCACCCAGGCGCCCTGGAACAAGCTTTTTATTCTATAATCTAGTGCAACTCTGGGATGTGTTGGAATTGTCATAATTAGTGTATTTTAATATTGTTTATACCATGAATTTTTTTTCATTAAGTCTACTGACCTCATGCTAAGAAAGAAATTATTTTTAATAAATAAGAGTTTATTTACTGGTTGTCAGAAACTCTTGTATTTTACTCAAGGGGCCTTTATTTTTCTCAAAATCTGCAGGATACCTAGCATGAAGGAAATAAAACTTTAATTTACTGACAAGTGTGTAAGCAATGTAGGAGTGAGGGAAAAGTAGTCTTGGGGATAATTTTATTAGTCTAAGTTTATTATTAGTCCACTTTATTAATGTGTTAGCTTTGTTCAGAAAATAGTGAATCCAAATCCACTAAATCCACTTTCCAAATCTACCAAATCTGGATGAATTTATTTTTTCACCTTCAGACTTAGGCATAAATAATATGACAGTATTTAGTATGTCTTCAAACTGCCAAAACAATTAAATTGCTTTCAGAGTTGACTGACCTCCAGAGGTGGTCAAAGAACCCCTTGAAAATAAGATGTTATGCAGAATATTTCAGGTGACTCTGACAACAGTAGGCTGTTTGCTTTCACGTTGTCTGGCTGAGGATACTATTTTATATTAATACCATAACAGCCTTATGATGTTCTCTATTAGAGAGAGAAAGCCATTGTTACTTCTTCTAGTCCCCAGAAACAGATGATTTAAGGTAATTTCATAGGCAAATAGACAAATTCTTATTGTCAAATCTGGAGAGTCTTATCACCTCCCAAACAAATACATTTATTTTTACATTTTCAAAACAGTGACAGACCTCATATTTACTGTGTTCTATGATGATTTCACCCATACAATGTAAAATTTAAAATACAGGTTTACTTTATAAAGGGTTTCTATCATATATGCCATGGTTTTAATACTGAAAAGTTTCCTTTTTATCTTTTCTTTCTTTTTTTTTCTTTTCTTCTCTTTCCGCCTCCTCCCCCCCCATCTTCTTCTTCTTCTTCTTGTTCGTCTTTTCCTCTCCTCCCTATTCCCCTGTAAATGTCCCAACTCTAAGGAAAAGGAGTCTTTGGTAAAGCTTTAGAAAGAGACAAAATTTTGCATGGCACAGTGTAGCTATCTTTTGCAAACCCCTCTTCTTTTTTCCCTTGACACCAATTACGTGGCACATTCTGGCTAAGAATACATTTGATACAATGCTGTGTCACTTGGTGGCTCGTATTTTCTGATTTCCTGGTAGTTAGGTGTCGCTATTGCCTGTGAGTGGATGTGACAACAGCCATTCCAAGTGTTGCCTATTCAAACTTGCCATGTCATTTCATTTTTTTTTCTAATAGCTTGATGCAAAGATGGCAGTACAAAGGGGCCTGAGTCCCCGAGTCCCCATTTGCAGGAGAGCCACCTTCTTATCAGCAACACTGGTTTGAATTTTATTTATTTTTTCATTTTATTTTATTTTTTGTTATGTTATGTTAATCACCATACATTACATCATTAGTTTTTGATGTAGTGTTCCACGATTCATTGTTTGTGTATAACACCCCAGTGCTCCATGCAGTACGTGCCCTCTTTAATACCCATCACCAAGCTAACCCATCCCCGCACCCCTCTCTTTATATGAGCTGAAATCATGTTTATTTATTGCAAGCCTTGTGATTTGAGGGTTAACCTCTTATAAAGCTAGTGTTCCATAGAACATGCTTGAGCACCAACATTCTACTCTAAACTGTGGACAATAGTGTAAGAGAAAGGATTGTTTGACATAGAGATTTTTCCCTTTGAAGAACCTGGATGTTTTTTTTTTTATTTTTTATTTATTTTATCTTATTTTATTTTATTTTTTTAAGATTTTTATTTATTTTATTTATTTTTTTTAAGATTTTTTATTTATTTATTTGACAGAGAGAGACGCAGATAAAGAGGGAACACAAGCAGGCGGAGTGGGAGAGGGAGAAGCAGGTTTCCTGCTGAGCAGGGAACCTGATGCGGGGCTCAATCCCAGGACCCCAGGATCATGACCCGAGCCAAAGGCAGACGCTTAACGACTGAGCCACCCAGGTACCCCAAGAATCTGGATGTTTTAAAGATTTGCCCTTAAGCATAAGATTTACTGGAAACATGAAGGCTTGGTTGTTGGGATTTTTGTCTTGAATTGGAGCCATTTGAAGGGTTAAGGTCTGGTGGAGTACAATGGAGTGGAGGAAAAAGAAGGAAGCTCCAAAAACAAAGGCAACAAAAGCAAAAATAAACAAGTGGGGCTACTGAAAAGCAAAGGAAATCATCAACAAAATAAAAAAAAAACTACTAAATGGGAGAAAATATTTGCAAATCATATATCTAATAAGCAGTTAATAAACAAAATATATAAAAAACTCATACAACTCAATAGCAAAAAACAAACAATCTGATTAAAAAAAATAGTCAGAGATTATCTTTTCTCATTAGATATTCTTCCCTGCTTTGTCAAAGTTTAGTTGACCATAGAGTTGAGGGTCCATTTCTGTGTTTTCTATTCTGTTCCATTGATCTAGGTGTCTGTTTTTGTACCAGTGCCATACTGCCTTGATTATTACAGTTTTGTAATAGAGCTTGAAGTCTGGAATTGTGATGGTCACCAGCTTTGCTTTTCTTTTTCAACATTCCTCTGGCTATTTGGGGTCTTTTCTTGTTCCATACAAATTTTAGGATTATTTGTTCCAGCTCTGTGAAAAATGTAGTGATGTACTATATGTTGGCTAATTGAATTTAAATAAAAAAAAAAAAGGCAGAGGATCTGAATAGACATTTTTCCAAAGAAGACATCCAGATGGCTGACAGGTACATGAAAAGAGACTCAACATCATTAATCATCAGGGAAATGCAAATCAAAACTACAATGGGATATCACTTCGTATCTATTAGAATGGTTATTATCCAAAAGGACAAGAAATGACAAGTGTTGGCATGGATGTGGAGAAAAGGGAACCCTTGTGCACTGTTGGTGGGAATGTCAATTAGAATATGGAAAACAGTATGGAGTTTCCTCAAAAACTTAATATAGAACTACCATATGATCCAGCAATTCCACTTCTGGGTATTTATCTGAAGAAAACAAATACACACACACACACACACACACACACACACACACACACACACACACAGGAATACTATTCAGCCATTAAAAAGAATGAGATCTTGCTATTTGTGACAACATGGATGGGACTTGAGGGCATTATACTAAGTGAAACAAGTCAGACAGAGAAAGCCAAATACTCTGTGATCTTACTTATATGTGGAATTTAAACAACAGCAACAAACCAAACACATAGAACAGATTGGTGCTTGGCAGAGGCAAAACTGCAGGGAAGGCGTGAAGGGGGTCAAAAAGTACAAACTTCAATAGGACAAGTATTAAGTTTGCAGTCATTTTATAGTATGGCTTTTTTCTTTCTGGTAAACGTTTGTGCATGTAAACTCTTCAGACTTTGTGGGCATATTTGAGGATATGTATATGCCAATATGACACTTTGAGCTCTGTTGCTATGTGGTATACAGGTTGTTCCAGAAGACAGACATCCAAAGGATTCTTTGATTTGCTGTAAATGTCACAGAGGTCAGCATTTGCCTCTTTCTCGGAAACAAAGCACTGTATCTCTTGCCACACAGGCGCAATATATTCTCTACTTAGAGTTTCAGTTCATGCATCTCTCTTGTAAGCACCCGCTAAAACCTAAGTATTCTGCTGCCTGGAAAGTTCTTCATGACAAGGATGTGATAGAAGTAGTAGGAGTTTGAGGTCAAATAACCCCTGAGTTGCAATCCTCTCTCTCCCTTAGCAGCAGAGTATCTGAGGAAGTTTATGAAACTCTTTTCACTTAAGTAACTCTTTTAGATAAATTAACTCCTAGTTAGAGTGTTAGTTTCCTCAATTGCAAAATAAGTATTGTAAAACCTGCCAATCCGGTTGTGATGAAGATAATCTGCTTAAATTAGTGCAAGATACAAAGATGTGCTATATCAAGGCTAATTCTTCACTGTCCTGCCTTCAATACTGGAGTTTTGCACCATGCATCCTTTTCTGTTTCTTACTGCCTATATCAAGTAGCTGTCTTTCTAGTTCATGTGAAATATAACATGAAGATTCTAGGTGCAAGTATGGTGAAAAACATTTGCATATGGCAAAAAAGCTAGAGGAACATATGATATGTTTATAGGACACCACAGATGTCTTAATTAGAAGACAGTAATAATACCAGATTCAGGTACAAAACTAGTAGAGAGGTAAGATGTAATAATGGAGGAATCAAACCATCCAGATAGATACTATGACCTGCCCATTCTTCTCAAAGGAAGGGAAACACCTGAGGCTGTTTTCTATTAGTCTACCTATCCAATCTATCCAATCCTATCTAATATATGTATCTAATCTAATCTTCACCTAAGGATCACTTCTGTTAATCCTTTGCTATCTTAAAAAAATTTAAAAAAGCACACCAAAAAAAACTTTGCTGTGTTTTCCTTCATATGTACATGAAATTTTATATATATAGTCTTTTATTTGGTTTCTTTCATATAACCTTATATTATGAAGAAATTTCTATGAGGCCAGGCAAGTAATGTTAAAAAAAAAAAAAAAGGTAAAACTACCAGGCATAATTGTGTTTGAAACAACAGGGAGTGGCAAAGTTTTTGATAGAGTGGGATTTCATGACCTATTGAAAGAAAAAGCCACTACTTGCCACTTGTGGCCATGCTGGATCTTATAGTTCTTTAAGAGAAACTGGAAATACTGAAATTTATGCACAAATTTATTGATTTTTAAGTGTTATTTAAATTTTTTTCTAAAAACAATGTGAAGAATAAACAAAATGTGTCTGAGAATCAAATATATCCTTAAATTGCCAGTTAACAGCCTCTGCTTTAAATGTACTTCAAAAACATGTTTGATGGCTGAATAATCACATACATTTATTTATCATCTCTCTATTCTTGTAAATCTAGCTGTTCCATTTTTTTTCTACAATACATAATGCTTTGGGGTGCCTGGGTGGCTCAGTCAGTTAAGCCTCCAACTCTTGATCTCAGCTCAGGTCTTGATCCCAGGGTTGTGAGTTCAAGCCCCACACTGGGCTTTGCACTGGACATGGAGCCTACTATAAAATAATAATAATAATAATAATAATTATACTTCAATAAACATTCTTGAAAGAAACCCTGGTGTGTGTTTTCAGGGATAAAGTCATAGAAGTAAAACTGTTGGGACACAAATTTCCAATTCCAGAATGCTTTAGCAATGTAATTTCTCACTAACAAATACTAGGGGGCCTTTCTCAATGCCATTCTCACCAGCAACAAGCATTAACATTTCAAAAACTTTGCTAACTTGATAAATGTAAATTGATACTTACTTTTTCCTGAATACTAATGAGAATGAAAACTGTTTTTAGGTGTATTCATGATTTTTAATTTCTTCTCTTTTGAATTACCTGTTCATAAGCTTTACTTGCTCTTCTTCCAAACTTTGGTGATTTCTTTTTTAATTTGTATAAACGTCTACATATTATTACCTTAGCCATCAAAATGAAGTCCAAACTCTTTCACATGGCATTCAGATACCCCCAAATTAGGTTCCTGTGCATTTCTCAAGCCTCAGATCTTCTCACCCCAAACTTGCCCCATCACATTCTATTCTCCAACCTTCCTCAAGCTTCTTTGCCTTGGCAACTTCTGTTTCAGTTTTTGCCTGAAGTGCAGGCTCTCCCTTGTCTGTCTGGTGAATTCCTACCCAAACAAGCCTCTTCGATGCTCTCAAAAGTGCACGTGTTTTTCAGGCAACCTAGCACTGAATTTGAGTTTTGCTACCAACTAGTCTTACCACTTAGTTCTAGTTATACAACCATATCTCAGATTTCAAAGCTGTATAATAGGTATAACCATTCCTAATATTCCTCAATGAAGTCAAGATTAAATGTAATGTGAAGTGTCTAGTATAGTACTTGGTTTCTACTGAGTACTCACCAAAAGATACTATATGTGATTATTTGTTCTAGAACTTCCTGCTCCTATATCTGACTATACTATGATGCCTGAGAACTACTCATTTAAACATGGCATTGTTTACCTTGTCTCTCAGAGTTTTATGTTTGTTTGTCTTACTTTAAAGTAATATTTAAGAAGCAGATAATTTGATGATTTCCAGTTCTATTTGACAAAATAAAATATAAAATAAATTATGTGACTTGGTGAAGTTTCAAAGTTCCATTTACTTCATAATTTCAATCTTTATACTACTCTACTATTAGTCGAAGATTTCTGTAGCCTCTTGCAGGTAGGTATGTTGGAGAAAGTTCTCATTAGCCTATGGAAGTTGCTAAGTGTGAGCCAAGGATTCCTCACGGCTTGCTTTCTAGTAGAAATTTCCCCCAAACTGAAGATGGTGATGTAATAATAACTTCCAGGTCCCTTGTAGCATCCGAAATCTCTCCTAGGGAGAATGTAACTAATTAAAATAAACTCTACCCTTCAATACCTCACTGACTAGAGCAAAGTTGGATTTATAGGATTATGTCTCTCCTTCCAAAGGTGAGTTGGTTCATAGATGAAACATGCAGTGCTGAGTGTGGAGAACAGTGTTATTAAAAATGAGATTTCAAAGTAAAAGGAAAGAGCCACATCAAACTTCACTTCATTGAGGCAAGGTTAGAGAGCTGGACATACTTGGAATACTTTTTCTTTCTGGTTATAACAAGAAAAATGTAATAAGTATTCAAATTCCCATTACAAGGTTGTCAGAGCAAAATTAGTACATGATGCACTCCAAGACATGGATTGTTCAGAATTTACTGATGCATGAAATCAGAATTAGGCAAAATGCTGGAATCAGGAAGAAAGCTGGCAAGGATTCATTTGCAACTACTGAAGTGTCAATAAAAACATTACTATTTTTTAACAGAACTTTTTCTTAAGTTGAAGTCTGAAGGATGATAAGAATATACCCATGCTAATTACTCTTTACTTATTGATTTTAAGCATTTATGAACATTTAAAAATATTTCACACTGAAAACAAAATACAGATCAAAATATTATATAGTGTATTTGTTAAATTATGAGTTGAAGGCATTTGACTCAGTGACTTTATCTTCTAATTCATTTAATGAAGAGTTAGAGCTGGAAGTCCAAGTACATTTATTTTTTTTTTTTTAGAGGTAAGAGGACAGGCATCTAGAAAGGTGAAGCAAATTGTCAAGGAGGATGTAGGGGGAATTCATATATTAGATGAGAGTAAAATGACTGAAAGATTCTATTGTTCTATGTCTTGTCCAAAAATCACAGAGCTAGAGATAGAATCCATGTCTCTTAATTAATCACATTATGTCTGGTGGTAATGTGGCGATTGCTCCTAATACAGAAGGGAGGAAAATCATATACCATGACCAAGGATCACTAACACTAATTAAAAATCTTTCTTTTCCTGAATAAACTTTTTTATCCCCTAAAATAAATAAAATATATAATAACAACACACATTTCAGTAATGTCTTTTACTAAAATTGTTCTTTTAAATATTCCCTATCAATGATCAGATTCTTGATAAATTTTAAATTGCTATGTTCTTGAGTTTCGACTTCTTTACTACATTTGTAACTGTTTTATCTCTTTTCTTCTTGAAACTCTTTCTATGATCTCTGGAAAACTATGTTTGTAGGACTTTCACCCACATCTTATTCCACAGCCTCTGTTTTGTTTCTGTTTCTTCATCTTCCCTTCTTTCCCCAGATGCAGGCTTGTCTCCAAACTCTTCTCTATGCTTTATAGTCTTTACATTTTCATCATTTATAGGTCAACTATGTTTAAGTATGTACCTTTTACCAGAGATTTTGTTTTTATTTTATTTTATTTTATTTTATTTTATTTTTTAAATTTTATTTTATTATGTTATGTTAATCACCATACATTGCATCATTAGTTTTTGTTGTAGTGTTCCATGATTCATTATTTGCGTATAACACCCAATGCTCCATGCAGAACGTGCCCTCTTTAATACTCAGCACCAGGCTAACCCATCCCCCCACGCCCCTCCCCACTAGAACCCTCAGTTTGTTTCTCAGAGTCCACAGTCTTTCATGGTTTGCAGAGATTCTGTTTTGAAGCACTACTTGGTAGCCAGATATTTTAAGACAGAGTTCTTGCTCCTAACCTATCTCCAGCATATCCCAAATCATTCATCATAGTTTCAAAAACAACAACTGCTTCCAATTGTGCTCTTTCTCTGTAGAGAAGAGAATTCATCCATTTGATTCACTCACTTTTTCATTATTATTATTGGTATATAGCTGGCAGTAGGTGAGTAGCAGTCATTGTATTTGGTCCAAATTACAGAAAAAAAAAGAGAGATAGAGTGATGGCCCTTTTTGCAGCTTGGAGAAGGCAAGGAGAATTTGGATCTTGAAGAATAAGTAGGAATTTCTCGGGAGAATGGGTAAAAATCAAGTAGAAGGAGTCACATGAGCAAAGACAATTTTAATCCAAAGGGATATAATAAATTCAGTGAACATAAGAAATTCTGAGTCTTTGGAGCATAAATGATATGGCTTGGTCATTAAAGACAAGCCTAGAAAAGTGGATTTTTCCTTACTTCAGAAATAGAAATTCACCTTAATCTCATCTGCCTTCTTGGGCATGTGCCTTTCTCCTCATTCTCACTGCCAGAAAGAAAGTTTAACAGCATTTAACAGTGAAAGATCCCAAGCTGTTTCTCTGTCGTTGGTGTTTCCCATTAATATTAATATTTACATATGATATTTTGCATGCTCCTCTTCTATTCATATATACTAATATGACAAGCTTATATCTCTCAGCTTTGTGTAATCAGGTCTATTCAAACCTACCTGTCCTTTTCTTATATTCTACTCATGTGAAGGTCCACACTATTACAGGAACACCCTATGTTATTTCCTTTTCATACATTAGATTATTTTATTTCCATTATCTGAAATGTATTCTCTTTTTCCTCGGCTAAGCCAGATCATGCTTCTCACTCCAAGAATGACTAAAGTCTCACATCTTACATGACATCTTTTTGATGATTTATGGATGTCTTATCAGTGTTGATATAAGCAAAGTGGGGAATCCATTTTACTCATAATTTAGACTCACTTCCTCTAGGGAAGTTCTCTAAATGTAAGTTACAAGTTTAGGTAAAGCAAATTAGAGAGATTAGCAAACCAATAGCTGGACTTTTCCTCTTCTCACCTGCCAAGTCTTGTAATTACACATGTCTGCCAAGTTCTGGAAAAGACACAGGCTGTTCTAAATATGCAAAAGCTATTCCACAAGTCAAAAGGAGGTCTGAAATATTCTTTTTCTTTATATAATGTTTTCCTCGGAAACTATTTTTGGCTTAACTCATTAATTTGATTAACTAGTTCATGAAATAAACAAAGAATGTTTGGGTATTCACCATGAGCCAGGTATGGCAAAAGCAAATGGTCTACAGATACTGGCCTCAAAGAATTTATAGAATAGTAAAGGAAAAGATATATAATTAAGCATTTGCTGATAATATAAAAAGATAGGGCTATGGAAGAAGTGTGCAGAGCACCAACAAAAGTGGGAAAGGCTTGGTCAAAAAAGCTTTCCAGAGGGATGAGTTCCAAGAAGAGTCCTATTATGTGCTCACTATGGACACCATGGAAACTATAAGCCAGAATTGGTATTGCCAAGTGCAAACACAAAAACACAAGACCTCAAACAAAAGCACTTTAGATCCCCATGCAGACTTTGTATTGTATTGGATTAGAAACAATATTAATGAAACTAGTTTCCTACTTTTGGAACCCATAGCCAATTAAAAATCCGCAAATTAGAAGTGGAAGCTGTGTTGCTTGAGGCAGGAGTTATACTGAGATAAAAGATAAAAAAATGTATAAAATAGATAGCTGGAGCTGAAAAAAATAACAAGGCCTTTTAAGTCACAAAAAAGAAAATTCTCACATTGCGGTAAGCCCCAAGAAATAGTTTGTTCATTTATATATTCAACAAAGAGGGACAACAAAAGACATTAATGAGTGCTTACTGGATGTGGAAGATTATGTTAAATAAAGGAGATAAAGGGTGAAAAACACAATAGAGTAAAGTAATCAGTTAATGTATTAAATCAGTGTAATAATACTGTGAACAAAATATGGGCCAAGTATCTTGGGAATGCAGAGGAGGTAGTGATTAATTCTGCAGGTGGGGATCACAGAGAAGATAATTGGGAACTGTAAATTGAATGATTTTAGCACAGAGAAAAAAGTGAAGGCCATGATTGACAGAGAGGTAGAGTGAGTACAAACCAGAAAGAATAAACATTCTTTAGTAGAGGGAATATTTAAAGAATGGTAACGTAGGCTTGTGTAGTTATCAGGTTGTGATATGCACTGCTTTTTAAGATGCTTTAAACCCTTTTGGAACAAAGCAGGATATGAATCAATAAAACAAACTAATTAAATATAAGCTAGTATACTGTTGGAGGATGTAGGTAGGAGGGTAGACCGATCTTATGCTGGTAGCTACATAGTCACATTGATCAAGTGTTAAGGCCAATTTTAGTGTACTGAAAAGAATACAGAACTGGGAGTCTGGAAATCCCAGTCCTTCTCAAGGGTAACCAATCATCCCAGTTTGTCTGGGATATGTGTGGTTTTCAGTTCTTTTTTTGGTGGGGGGGCGGGGGGAGAAGGATTTTTGGTCCTATAATTGCCATGTTCCTGGGCAAAATAGGATGGCTGGCCACCTAAACTCTGCCATCAACTTGTCATAGTCACTTGACCTCTAGGCTTCACTATTTTTGTTTGTTTGTTTGCTTGTTTTAGCTATAATCAAAGTAATTAAAATAAATTTTCTGTAGAAACTATTCCAGGTCTATGATAAATTATTTACAAAACTGGTTGGAAATATTTCCCTCTTTTATCCATTGCTTTTTGCAATGTGACTGCGCTTACCTATTTCCCACTCCGAATCTGGGCTAGTTCTATGATTTGCTTTGACCAATAGAAAGCAGGAGTGATGCTGAGCTTGTTCTGGGGCTAGACTTTAAGAAACTTGCAAGATTTCTATTCATTCTTTTGGAACCCTGCCTACTACCAAGGGACAAGTTTAGCTAATCTGATAGAAAATGACAGAATATGTGGGCCAGAGACAAGTTATCCCACTTGTGCCAAATAGATAAGACAGATGTGATGAGACATGTATAAAAAACTAAGATCAAGAAAGTTTCTGAACCAATATACAGCTGATTGCAGAAAAATGATGGAGCCCCACAGAATAACTACCCTCCTGACCCCAAAAACTGCTGAGTGATAATAAATGGTTATCATTTGAAACAACTGCATTTAAGGATAATTTGTTACACAACACTAGATAGGTCTAAAAGAGAATTTCTAAATTCAAGGTAAAGAGTGTGCCAAGGTACACTATATAGGATCTTCAGATACAGTGGATGGTATTCCAACAAGGAGAACTGTAGGGACAAGGATTGGGACGAATGTTTTTTACTTAATAGAGTAAATCTAAAACAAATGAAACAGACAAATACAACACAACACAAAATACAGTTGAAAATATGGGAATCCTAATCAGAAGATGGCTTCCTTATCTGAAAATATCATATCCTTGGGATCCTAATATTATTACGTTTTGTAAGTATACTGCAAGTCAGGGGTAATGATAGAAATCACTATGCCTGATGTCATCTTTGAATATAATAAAAAAATGAATAATATTGTATTCACTTCATACTCTGATGACACATAATCTCTTTGCTTATAATCACCAGAATTCATGCTGAGATGTCCCTGGGTAATTGGACACAAGCTTTAAAATTCTGCAGTAGTCTGACTATACTTAAATAAACATTAATGGAAATGGACCAGAAAAAAATATGCAACCCACTTATAGAAGATGACGTTTAGCTCATAGAGCTAACCTATCAGCTAGCACATCTTATAGAATCTTGGTAATTGTGACAATGGGATAAATGAAAGATTTTTTTTAATGCTCCCCAATTAAATTTCTTTTACAGTACTCTACTGTGTCCTTTGATAGTTACAATTTAAATTGACCTGCTATTGAAGGAAAATACATGAGGATAACTGAGAGTGTAATTTTGCCTCCAATATAGAATGTACATTCTGTATCATTACATGAAAAATGAATAGCTATTTTAATAACATCTTGTGACAATGCATGAATCTCTCAGTTCCTAAAAATTTAAGCAACATTGCATTTATTATTTTAAAGAAGTTTTTATCTCAAGATTTCTAAATAATTTCCAAATGAATGTTAAATCTAGACATCTTTCATTCTCTATACTCTTCCTTTTGATCTCAGTAGTACCAACATTTGATTTATCTCATCACATTATTCATTTGCCTGTCATTCAAGCTTTTTATGACTTCTTTTCCTCTCAGTCAATTGCCAGGAATAACTTCTTTTATATTGTTTTTTTTCCTGATTTTACTAACATTCTTCTGCATATGCATGATGACGTTCTGCATCCAGAAAACCTCTTCTTTTTAACTCTGACCTTCTTTATTCTCATGGAAAATAAACCTGATTCTCATTATATAAGGGTAGTATGGCATTCTGGGAAAGACACTTGGCTGAAATTCAGGAGATGCAGGACCATGAATTTGGGAAAATCCTTTTACCTCTCTGAACCTTATTTTTATTACCTGTAAAATGAGGAAGTTGGACTGAATGATATCTAAGATTCCTTCCACTTGAAAAACATCTGCTTCTTCAGTATTATGGAAGGCACTGAGGAGATAACAATACATTAGAATTATACAGATATTTCCTGCCCTAGAGTGGCTTAGGAAAAAGTGAATTTCTGTAATATCTCAATGGTGAAGGGAAAATAATCTACCAAGTATTTTTTCCAGTTAGGGTTTGTTGACCCCCATTTCCTTAGAGAATGCAGCATGGTATTGAAAAATGAATGAGGGAAAGAGCAAAGCCTTGGGGAGAGCTGGGTTTCTGGAGAGCTTGGGTAGTGGGGAAACAGCATTCTGGACATTCTGTTCTTCTGTGTTTACTTTAGTGGTTTGAAGAAGCTTTTCCTATCAACTGCCTTCAAATAAGTGGGGATCTTAAATGTACTTTCTCTCTTCTCTAACCATGTGGTTACATGGCAAGTGGTGGGGAATTATGGCCCTGGGAAACCAGCAAAGATTTTAGAGCAGACTAATATACTGATAGAAAATGATGTTCTAAGTAGATTAATTTTACATCGTATGCTATGTGGCTTACATTTTAGTATAGGTGAACATGGAAGCTAGATTTAATTTAATAGGCTTAGATAGTTCAAGAATGATGTTGTAGTCAGGATTTATAGGTTTTGGTGACCAGTAAGGTCTAGGAGAGCAACCAGTCAAAGAAGACTATTATTTTAAGTCTGTGGTTAAAAGAAGAATGGTGGCAATACTGACAGAGCTCCAGGTTTGGAGGGAGATCATATCTCAGGGGATGATGTGTGGGAGATGACTACATGTTAGACAATGATCATCCCAGAATGTAGATGTATATCAGTCAATGTGTGAATGAAGGGTATTGAATATAGCCATGTGCTATATTAACATATTGAAAGTATCATCTCTTAATTCTTACAAAAACTATGAAATACATATGATTACCCTCACCTTATAAATGCAGAAAATTTGATAACTTGCTTGGGACCACACAGCAAGCACATAGCCTAACAACTGAATTGGCTACATAATTTGCAGGGTGTAGTGCAAAATAAAAACATGGGGCTTTTCAAAAAATTATTACAAATTTCAATTTGATGACAGCAAAACGCTTAAACCAAGCACCAAAACATTCTAAGCGTGTTGGTCTATGCAATTGCACAAGTGGAATGCCCGTGAAGCCAGCCTGTTTGTCGATTATTAATCCCAGGCCTGTTGGAACTCATATCTGCTACTCTTACCCTCTGTCACATATCCTACTTCATATTGAATTGGGAGCAAGACCATTTTGATGGAAGTTTAAAGTAGTGGAAATAAAGATGTTGACAACAGCTCTTTATCAAAAAAATAAGACAAATATCTGATAAAATGTTTAAATGGCCTGTTTTGAACCTAAATTTGAAACTAAATTATTGATTGGGTATATGTGTGCTGAAAAAGTACCATCATGTTTGTAAAACCACTTCAAACATCATCTTGTCCTGTAATTTTCAAATAGAGCCTCTTAGTTAAGATCATTTTTTTTAAAAAAAAGACAAATTTGAAATTAACTATTCAGAATGAACCCATGCACATCACAGATGTATTTGCATATGTAGCATAAACATCAACTGTGATGTGCATGATGTTGTCTTTAGTCATGCAATTCTAGACCTCAGGAAACCAAATGCAGGCATGCACTACATGGTTCAAAACACATTATGAATTTTTAATAAATAAAGAACAATTGTAGCAAGATTTCTAGATTCTTCCACCCAGAAACATTTTCTAGGTTTTTGTTGGAGACTCAGTGTAAACTAAGGCACTTTGTAATTTCAGAAAGAAATTTTAATAGTATATATATCCATTCTCTATATCAGAATCTTTCTTTTTAGTATATACATTTTTAGTTTAGTGGTTCTTCGTGGAATACCCTCATCTAATAAGCAAAGTGGAGAAATCATGTTATGATACAATATTGCTAAAATATTCATATCATTGAAGTGAAACTGTTTTATATTTGTTTACCTTGACTAATTTTCAAAAATATTTGCCAAAAGGGATTTTTAAAAAAAATAATTGGTTTCCAAATATAAGTCTTGATTTACACTAGTGTTTCTGTTTATGCAAAGTGAACAATAAATTCTCATAAAAAGTATGTTTTCAAATAAACATGAAGTCAAATTATGTTTTTTTCTTGCCCTTTTTTCCTTTCTTCTTCCCTCACTCCCTTCCATCTTTCCTTTCTTCTTCTTCTTCTCTCTCTCTCTCTCTTCCTGTCTCTTTCTTTGGTGTGGGACATAGAGAAGCTAGAGGTGAGGGGTACTTAGAAGAGAAATGTGTTGGAACCTGGAACACCACATCACCTTTTCCTCTTCCCAGCACACCCACAGGTCTTTATTCCAGTGATTTAGAAGAATAACTTTATGATTTAAATATTTCATAGAACTTAAGTTTAAGTTTTAAAGTGTTTAGAGATAGATTGACTCTTCAAAAATCAAAGATAGTGAAAAACAAATATTTGAAAATGCCCCTAGTTCAATAATTATTTTTGCAGCAGATGTGGGAGGGGCAGATAGATTGGATTAAGCTCAATATGATTCAGAGTGGAGTGTGAAGAGTGATCCAGTTGGGATCAGAAGGAGAAGCAAGAAGACATACAATGAGATGCACAAATGGAGAAAGGAGAGTTTCTAGTCAAGGTGGGAGCACACTAAAGTGAGATCCATGGACCAGAGCTGATAGTTTCTGGATCTGCCTGATTCAGGATGACTTACCTAATTCAGTCTCTTGGACGCCTGGTTACCCAAGTTGTTTTGTTCTTGTTTTTGTTTTTCTTTTTCCTTGAGAGATGCCTGCCTCTGTCATTGC
Organism: Eumetopias jubatus; assembly: GCF_037043125.1. Lineage (NCBI taxonomy): Eukaryota > Metazoa > Chordata > Mammalia > Carnivora > Otariidae > Eumetopias > Eumetopias jubatus. The sequence continues at coordinate 81,213,962 of NW_028274819.1, read as the reverse complement.
CAGGTGTAACCATATAACTAGCCTCTTACTATAACTATTGGGAAAGCCATGAATGTGTGGTTTTGTTGCAAACAAAATGCCTTGATACAAATTATGAGTAAATTTCAGAATTGGAGTTAATTGACACATAGTCGGAGTAGGATCCTGTTTGAGGGTCAGTGCTAATCCTGAACAACTGTTTCTGAAACCCGCCTACTCTTCAGAATCATCTGTGTACTAATAAAAATTTTAGATCACAGAGTTGCATCTCAGTCCTGCTGCATCAGAATTTCTAGAGGAAGTGCTCTGTTTTTCTATATTCCTAATAAGATCCATGAATAATGACCACTTTGGGAAAAATGTTGAGTAAAGATCACGAGACCATGATTGTGCCCTGAACTCAAGTTATGGTTGCACAGGCTCTAGAAAGAATTAGAAAACCTAGACTTGCTTTATTATTTTTACTTTCATGAAAGGCATCAACTAAAGAGAGTAGTGCATTTAAAAACTTGCATCTTTCAGATGTAATCAACAAATATAAGCTGTAGGCTGGAGTGTATCTCAGGGAAGATAGGGCAGCAAGTAGCTAGACCAGGTCTGTGACGTCTAAACTAGGGGAGGGAAAGAGCCATTCCTGTTCCCCTATGAATCACCACAGGTTTTGGGTAAACCCTGTAGTGCTGCAAAAATGTATGTATGGCTAGTCAGGGACTCAATACAATGATGGTCATTGGTTGAGAAGGAGGCAGATACTGCATATCAATGCTGAAGAGGCCCATATACATTATAAATGACCCCTGCAATGAGGCAGGAGGATAGGAATTACCTTTTTTCTTCAAACATAACTGTGTACCCCAAGAACCCTGCATGGTGGTAGAAACCAGGGTGAGTGGGGGTCCTAAGAAAACCAGAAATAAATCCATTTACAACCTACATGTTAAGGAGTACATTTTGTTTTAATTTCATTTTAAACATCAAGGCCCCTAACCAACTTTGAGAGAAAGGGAGCTGGAAATCACTGCATTAAAATGTGATGCACAGGTGCATGTGTGCATACTGGCCCCCTTCTCTCCCCTCCTCTCAGAACACACATATACACACAGAGGACAACCACATAAAATTTTAAGTGTTGATCGCAGTATGGGGGAAGAACACAGTCCTCTTGCACACGCATGATTTATAAGATATAACAGCACTAATGTGGTGTGCCACCCTCTAAATTTTTAAAACAATTTTACAATAGTGTTTAAAACCAGATAGGGACAGTTTGGAGAAGAAAGCTATATCACAGGGTTTAGTTAAAATGATTTACTTGTGGGTTTTAAACAGCATTAAGTGGTTTGTGAAGAGTGTTCTGATTTGTGCTTAATATGGATGGTGCTTAAAAGTCTGGGCACCAGAAAGGTACACCCCTAGAGACACATTCACCAGGAAAATGCAGGCCTTAAATACAGCTGGGTGTTTGCTTCCAAGACTGCTTTTCTGAGTATTAGCATTTAAACCACCCACAGAGGCTTTGCAGATGCTTCACTGGGTAAATGAGGTAGAGATGAGGAAGCTCACACCTCATGGCTGCTACTTTTAATTTAGTGACAGACCTGCAAACTGGGTTGACCAAAGAATCAGATTTTAAAGGAGCATGAAAGAAGCTATCTTGGAAATCCAATGCCATTTAGTTACTTTTCTTAAATTAAATAAACAAAGGGAATTGATTTTACTTCTTATGACTTTTGATTCAATTCTATGTATTTTAATCATGTAAGAGAGAAGCCTCAGATCATTATGTGAATGATACAAAAGTAGTCTTAATTCTATTACTTCCTTTATTACAACACCCTTCTTCAAAGAAAGTCAGAGTGGTATATGATGCTTTCTTTCTCCTCTAATCCTCAAAATATCCTTAAAAAAATAGTTTGAACTATTACCATTGTCTCTCACATTTGGGAGGCTGTCATGGGGACATAAAAGGCAGCACAGGATTTGGCACATGTGTTGTTCCAACAAATTCATTTGTAAATATTTATTAGCTTCTATAATGTACAGAGCACATTCTAAGCTCTGGGGTTGCTCAATAAAAGACAACCAAGTTCCCTGCCTCACAGAGATTGTATTCTAGGGAAAGAGACAGATAGTGAATGAGTAAACAAACAAGAATGTATCAGAGTGTGATAAGAACATAAGATAAAGTGATGTGAGAAGGATAATTGGGATGGGGTTCTATTATTGGAAAGTCAGGAAGCCTCTTAGAGGGTAACATTTGACCCAAGACCTAGATATTTAGAAGAAGACAATAGTGCTATGCCCTGGAGAAACAGTGCTTGAAGCTAGGAAATAGGAAGTAGATTGCCCTGAGGCAGGGATGAGTCTATTATGTACACACCATACAAAGTAGAATGGTGGGGGTGGACTTCATGAGCAAGACTAATAAGATGAGATGAGTAATGAGATGAGGAGAAAAAAGAAGGCAGCAGCAGCTCATATAGGATCTCATGGTCATGGTACGAAGTTTTAATTTTATTCTAAATAAAGGAGGGAGCCATTGGAAAAGTTCAAAAAGTAAACTGGCGTGATTCAAGTTGTGTTTTAAATGAAAACTCTGGCTGCTAGATAGAGAATATTATATGGGAATAAGGCCAGATAAACAGAGGCCAGTTTGGAGGCTATTGGAAAAAATAAACTAGACAATATAGTGTGGATTATGTGGGTAGCTGGGGAAATAAAACTACTTTGAAGAGTTCAAAAGATTTTACTTCTGTTGTATAAAATGGCTAATGATTGACTGTGCACAAAATATAAATAAATAAGAGATGATAAATTAAATACAAAATAAATAAGTCAATTTTACCTCTTTTAAAAATGAGATTCAAAAATGAATAAAGCAAGGATCTACCCCCTACAGCAGTTAAGAATAATGCTTGGCCGACTTTAAGGTGAACACTATTGCTGTCTTTAATGATATTGATAGTAAGGCGGATGGTTGTTATTTACTGAGTGTCTCCCATGGTGTATAGAAATGCAAATTTATTTTTGTTCTGTATTTAGAAACTTATTTAAGGTCTCTATACAATTCAAATAGCTTTTCTATAGATTATTTTGGAACTTTTATGTGTACAATTAGATATTTTACCAATCAAGTTTTGTTTTTACTTCTCAAGTCTCACACTTTTTCTTGTTATTTACTGAGTGTCTCCCATGTGCTAGACACAATATGCAAAATCTTAGTGTCTCATAAAAATCCTTTGAGTTAGTTATCACTGGTCTCACCTTACAATTTAGAAAACTGAGGTTCAGAAAGATAGGCAAACTTCGTACATGAGAGAGTATTGTTTGTTTAAGAGCATAAACTGTGGCTGGCTTTCCAAGATGTGAAGCCCATCACCACCCTCTACTATGTGACTGTGGTCAAATTATTTCACATTTCCATAGCTTGATTTCATTTTTTGTAAAATGACAATTATACAAAAACCAAACTTGTGGGAGTAAATGAGCTAATACATGTAATTCAGACATTCCTGGCCTGTTGTAAACCTGTAAAAAATATTATTGGTTATTATTATTATTGCTCAAATCACACAGCTGGTAAACAGTGATGTTCACTTCTTATTCACTTTTCTTTATTTTCAATAATGATATCAGCAAATAATGAATACAAAGAAATTGGGGTCCAACCAACATCTTACAAATAAACTTGAAAAGTTTATTTACTTACCAATAACTATCATGAAATGGGAGGCCCAGAATTTCCTAAATATTATTTCAACTTTCTTAGTTTTCATTTTTTAGTCAATTTTAAAATATATGTCAACCAGTATCTTATTATAGATTTAAAAGAAAACCCTCAAAAAATATATATATATAAAATGATCCTTCTAACAGAAAACCAGAAGTACAGAAAACAAAATTATAGATAAACCATAGACATTGTACATATTTTTCTAGAAAAGCACAAACAATACCATAATCAGATCTATACTCAAACATTCTCACACTGTCTACACTTATTGCATTTCTACTCACTTGTATGTACATGTACACACACATCCCACAATATATTAAAAACACCTTTAAAAGAAATAACATCTATGAAGTATTACAGGGGCCAAGGGCAGGCCACCCCAAAATGTGCCACGTTAGCATATTAATTATTTTAAATAAAAGTTACTGGAGAAACAGCTGGTGCAAGGACATTAAGATTCTCCTCTGTCCCAAAGAAAGCAGGAAATAAATCTCCCATATGAAAAATATGCTCCCTATTCTAAGAAGTAAAAATACATCCTTATCACCAGAGTTAGGAACCTGAAAGCTGAGAAATCTGTAGAAACAAACCTTATTATTTTTTTCTAATCTACCACCTCAGCCTAAATTCTGCTTAGGATTCCTTACTAATTAAGACTCTCAAACATGTGCTTTCTTTATCTTGTCAATTCCCCCAAATTTAGTGTGTCTTTGTCTAAAATGTATAAAAATTGTCTGCCTTGGTTATTTCTCTAGGACTCAGTTTCATTATTGGGCCACTGTGTGCACATAATAAAACTTTAGTTGTTTCCTCCCATTAACCTGTTTCATGTAAATTTAATTTTTAGTCCAGCTAGAATGCCTAGAAGGCTAGAGGAAGAACTTTTCCCTCCTTACATTGCTAAGATATATGCCTGGGCACACAAAGAGTGTTTATTATTATTGTTATTATCCATCATTATTATTAGTTATCTCAATCCAATGACACTGCCTGTGTGCACAATGAAGGAGAATGCAAAAATTCTCTGAGTCATTTTGAGAAAATCCTGAGTGCCAGCCACTTGTCTCTGCAATTGCTTCGTGCGGAATTTAAGGAAGGATGTTCTTCTGGCATCAGAAAAGAGGGAATAAGCAAATAGCTTTTAGAATATGGGGCCTTGAGTGTAATATAGTTTAGGAAAAGTTATTCATGAATGTATTCAACCGTGTAATTTAACTAAATATAGATTTTTGAATTAGAACATTACTAATCCCAGGACATGCTATTTGTCCCTCCCAAAACAATTCCGAGGCCTCCTATTCAGAAGTAACTTCCCTGATGCCACTGTCGATTTCTCACTCTTTGTTCTGGTGTATAGAAATGCAAATTTATTTTTGTTCTGTATTTAGAAACTTATTTAAGGTCTCTATACAATTCAAATAGCTTTTCTATAGATTATTTTGGAATTTCTATGCGTACAATTAGATATTTTACCAATTGAGTTTTGTTTTTACTTCTCAAGTCTCACACTTTTTCTTGTCTTCCTGAGCGGCAGGGACTGCTATAGCAGGAACTCTTGTCTATTTCCCACTCTGAAATGGAATGTTTCTAATATTTTGTTATTCTAAGTTTGTCTATCTATCTATCTATCTATCTATCTATCTATCATCTATTTATCTATTTATCATCTAACATCTATCTATTTAAAAATACCTTTAGAGGCTTAGGAAGTTCCTTTTATCCCCCTTAGATACTAGGAGATTTCTTCAAATCATAAATAAATGTTGTATTTGATCAAATGCTTTTTTCTATTCTATTGAGATAACCTTATCATTTTTCTTGTTTACTCTTTAATGTGGTAAATTACATTAATTGTTTTTCTCATGTTAAACCAAATTGGTTTCCTATGTGAAGCTCAACTTGGTTACACAGTATCTTTTTTAGATTCTGCTGTTTTCTATTTGCAAATGTTTCATTTAGAACTTTTATATCTACGCTCATGAGAGTGATTGGTTTTTATTTTTACTTCTCATACTCTTCTTGTTAGATTTGTTAGTAAGGTTACTCTCTCTTTTCTATACTTTGAAATAACTGTATAAGATTGGAATCATTTATTCTTTGGTAGAAGCCTACAGGTTTTTGAGTGTGTGCATGTAAATATTTTTTAAGTATTAATATAATAGTAGACTATTTAGATTTTCCAATTCTTTTGAGTCAGTTTAGGAAATGATGTTTTATTTATCCATTTTATTTAAGTGTTCAACTTTGTTGACATTCAGTTACTCCTCACAATCTTTTATTACCTTTTCAATTTGTTTGCAGAATCTGGGCTTATGTTTCCATTTCTCTCTCTCTCTTTTTTTTTTTTTTTGTATCTTCCCTCATTTTCTAGATCATTAGAAGCACGGTATTTTTTTCAGTCTTTTGAAAGGACCAGTATTTGGCTTTATCAATTTTCCAACTGTGCTTGATACTTGTGTGTAATTTAATTAATTTTGTTTTTATTATTTTCTTGTTTACTCTCTGTTCATGTTCCTTTCCTAACTTCTTAAGATAGATGCTTAGTTTTTTAATTTCAGTTTTCTACTTTTCTAATATAAGTACATAAAGCCATAAATTTTCCTCTAAGTTCTGGAATACAAGGGAGATATGTTAAATTAGCTCTGATAGAGGATTCACATATTTTTTCTTATAGAACTGTTAATTTTTATTTTCATATTTTGAGGCAATGTTATGAGATAGCTACAGATTTAAAATTCTTATGTTTGATCACTCTAAGTATGCATTATATAGTAACCATCTTTATGCTTCTTTTATAGTTTTTTTTCTGATATTGATACAGCTAAATACGTTTTTTGGGTGCTTGTATTTAACTGATAAATCTTTAACTTCCACCTTTCCTATTTTCTTATGCTTTAAACATATGACTGTTAGAATTTTATTTTAGCTCAATAGTTATACTAATGTCTTAGTGATTAAGGATACTTTTACTAAATTATTTCATGGTTTCTGTTTGTGCCTCAAATGAAACATGAAATAATTTATTAAAGGTATCCTTAATCATTAAGACATTAGTATAAAATTATATATATATATACATATATATATATATATATATATGTCATGTTACTGTTTTCAAGTCTTTGTTTCCCCCCTAGGCTTTGAGATTAAAAATATTATTGTTTTATATGACAACTTTTGTTTACCTTTACCTACATTATTAATACTTCCACTGCTTTCATTCATCGTTGTACCTCAAGTGCCTGGGTTCATGTCTTGTTTAGTCTTACACTGAACTATGTAGTATAAATTAGGGTTGCTGGTCCTTAATTACAATAATTGTTCTTATGGTTTTCTGAGTGGATTGATAGAATGTTTAGTTTTATGCTGCATTGGTAGCCATTTGTGGGCCTAGCCTTACAAGAGGCATGCCCCAAGCTTTGTCTTTTTCCTTCTCAGCCCAACATATGAAAACCAACGCTTAATGTCAGCAAATGCCCTAGAGGTGAAAATCAGCTTCCAGGCATGACTTCATCACCAGAATAAGCTCAGATCTTGGCTTTAACATTTCCTCCTGACTTTCTTGCCAGCTCATTGATAAAATCAAGACATTAAATAATATTTATTTATATATTTTATATTTAAGTCCATCATTATTTTTTTCTTTTAGGAAGATTGGTGCAGTTTTCTGTTACACAGAACATAAGTATAATTTTTAAAATTATATAATAAAAGTGGATGCCCCAAAATAGATGTGAATTGAATCCTTCAAAGACTACCCTTTGGCTAAGGGTAGTTAAACATAAACTAAGTTAAACATAAATTCAATCTGTCTTTCCAATTCTCCTCAATTTGTCCTCAGCTATTCAATCTTCCCAGTGTACTTCCATTTCGACACATAATCTATACCTGGCCAAATAATAATATTTACTTTTCACAAATGTGTCTTGTATTCATGACTGTTTTTGCAAATTCTGAACGGTCTAAAATATATTCCACCTCTGGGGCACCTGGGTGGCTCAGCTGGTTAAGTGTCTGACTCTTTTGTTGGCTCATGTCATGATCTCAGGGTCATGATGATTAAGCTCCCCGTCAGGTTCCACACTCAGTGGGGAGTCTGCTTGAGGATTCTCTCTCTCCTTTTCCCTCTGGCCTTCACTACCCTCATTCACACACACTCTCTCTCACTCTCTCTCTTTCTCAAAGAAAAATTAACGAATCTTTAAAAAAAAAAATACACATTGCACCTCTACATGTCAAAATCCTATTCAAGGATCATTTCAAATGGCAGTTCATCCAAGTTTTTTCTCATCTTCCATCAAGATTTTTTCTTTTTTCTTAACTCTCAAAGTTTTTTGTACAGTGGAATAGACCAAGAATTGACTTGAATCCAAAGAGAACTGGGCTCTCTTTCTGATTCTCCAACTTCCTATGTGTGTGGCCTCTCTTTATGACTCACTTTATTTAAAACAAGAATGATTATATCTTCCTTATAATATTACCTTATTGTGAGGGTGGAAATAAAGCAATGCATATATAAAACAGCTAGTTCTCAATAAAGGGTAGTTATTTTATCATAATCTTAAATATCCTGTTAATAATACCTAAATAATATCAATTAAGTATCCTGTGTTAATAAACCTATGTTAGTATTACCTTAAATATCTTGTGTTATAGTTATCTATGCATTAGTTTTATTGCCTATTAGGCAGGTGCCTCATTTGGGAATGGAAATCTCTCTTACTTGTCTTGGAATGACTGACATAATGTCTTACATTCAATAGATTTTGAAATAAATTTTGTTTTCACTGAAATAAATTGAATTGAGTAGAAGAGTGTCTAGATGATATGGTATTATGGAAAAGAGAAGTGGAGCTACCATTTACAACTAGAAAGAAACAAAAACAAATTGGTACCCTGGAACCTCCAGATACAACTAAAAACATAGAGGTCATCTTATATTTTTATATCTATCTATCTATCCATCTATCAATTCATAAATAATTCTGTTACTCAAGCAAAGTAAGCATGCTAACAAAAAAATTTGTTTAGGTTATTTCTATGAAAATGATCTGCAGGTGGTTTTTCATTGTCATCAAGGTTGTCATTCTAATTCCCATTATGACTCAACCACAGTTAAATTAAATCATGATTTATGCAAAAACTGAAAAGAAGTGACTATGTAACTCTCAGAGGAAGCTAAAAATCTCCATTATAAAATTCTTTCTTCTAAATATTCTCAGAATCTTCTCTCTTTCACTATTTTATATTCAATGAAGAGTCACTTGGGGAGGTAGTAGGATCAGTCAGTAGCATGTACATGGATTCTTGAATTCCCAAGTATTTTAGATGTTGTTTGTATTAAGGATAAATTAAGCTGAAAGTTGTAGTCTGGGGGGCTTTTGGAAAAGAAAAGCCTTTAAGCAGTTAATGGGTTGTTCAAGTTGTGCCTATGTGGAGAGCATAACCAGGCAACTTGTGCAGCAATTTATAGTAACTGGGGTAAATGAACCATAGTTAGAAGTAGAATTTATGAACTGTTTGCTAAATTGGTAATTAGCTAGCGATCTAATGTTACAAACTAGAGGTGTTCATAGCACAACAGAACCAGGATTATTTTGTTGGCATTTACAGTTTAAATTAACTGACTTCCTCAGTGTTATCTCTGTTGGGAGTTAGGCCTGTTTTGTTATATTTAACATTTTCTTTTTTCTAAAGTGGAAACAAGAAAAACTGGTGGTAAGATCAGGAAAAAAAGATTGAAGACCTTTGAAAAGGAAATTTTAGATTTTTTGTGACCTTAAATTTGGGAAATTTTAGCAACAGATAATTTGAGGCTTTCTTACATGCATGTCTTCTGTGTTCAAATGAATGAATGTCAAGATTTGAGATTAAATGTTATATTATCTAAACATACTGTTGAAGATAGAATCATTTTAAAAATGTGAGAATTCTGTTGTTTTTCCATTCCCATTCAACTATTTGGCATGGTTTGAGCACATTGTTTCTCAGTAAATTTGAATTATTTGGGGTTATTTATTGTCTGAGGGAGACCAAGTTTAGAAACATTAAATACCACTCAAAACAGTGTGGATCTACAATGGGAAAAGTATAAAAGCACAGAGCAGAAGCATCACAATAATGCCATCTTTAGAATTATTTTGTGTGTAACATTTGATCAATTGATCAGTCATTGAAAAAAAAGTACAATAAATATTTCTTATAATTGGGTTTCCAATCAATATCAATGTGGTCTAGTTTATCACAAAGTAAAATGTAGAAAGAGAAAAATAAAGGTAATATGCAATTTTGGCCATTATGTTTTAGTTTTTAGTTGGGTACCATGTCTTTTATTGGAAGCAAAATTAGATTTAAATTAGGTTCTTTATTTGGCAGATTTTCTCAACTTTTGTGAGGAGCATGAGTGTGTGTGTGTGTGTGTGTGTGTGTGTGAAACAGCTTATAAAGTTGATTATGCAACTTTTGAGTATAGACTGGGAAGCTGAATCCTTATCACACAAGATGGAATTCCATCACTATTCTCCATGTAGATTGAAATGCAGCATCATTGTTAAACAATTTGATTGTTAGAATCATCACAGAATCATTGACTAGCAGTAAGCTTGCTTTTAAAGCTTCCTTGTGATGGATGATTTTGAACAAGTCAGTTTATTCCTTTGTGTTTAAAGATTTTATTTATTTGAGAGAGAGAGAGGGAGAGAGAGAGATCACAAGCAGGGTGAGGGGCAGAGGGAGAAGCAGACTCCCCGCTGAGCAGGGAGCCCAACTCGGGCCCAATCCCAGGACCCTGGGATCATGACCTGAGCCAAAGGCAGATGACCAACCTACTGAGCCACCCCAGCGTCCCTATCCCTTTGAGCTTAAATTTCAAAATATGTATGTCAGAGATGACAACATCTAAGTAAGAGGGTTGTGAACTGGCACATAAGGAAACTAAATTAAAGGTTAGAAGTTGATTTAAATCATTTATCTAACTACAGTTTCTTGGTAATTATATTAGCTTGAGCATTTCCAAAGGTGAGAAAGCAAAGAAGGGAGTCTATTCCTTTGAGTTAGGATTTCAAATGTTATTAAAGTTGACCAGCAAGCTACAAGGAAGGGAGGACAGAAAAGGGGTAAGTTTGAGTCAAGATTAACAGGTGAGAAAATGAAGAACCTGTTTTGGGGAATTGTGAGTATTCATGTAGTTTGAAGCTACAATATATAGGATTTTTTGGGGGGGATGACAGAAATGGGTAGAGAGCAAACACATGAAGAGAGAAAGATAGTTGAACAGACAGGTACAGACCCTGAACTCCATGTTAGTAGTACCTTGTGTATTTTATTCATAACTCCATTCCTGGCATCAAGCATTATAACATAATAGGCCCTTAAAATATTAGGTAGAACCATATGAAATTCTCGCTATTGACTCATTTTTAACAGACAAAAATGGCATATAGTTCATATAGTTCAACCTAATATTTCTTAGATGGATTAATGAATAAATGTGGAAAAGTATGGAGAACCTCAAATACACTCATGAATTATGGTTTTATTCAATAGAAGATTCAGATCAGTAGTTTCAGGAGGAGGATGACACAATCAAAGGTGTACTTTGAAAAAATTCTTCTAGCTATATAGAGAGGCATGGTTTATATGGGGAGAGGGAGAATGCAGAGAAATGAAAAGCACAATTTAGGATGTTTGCTACTTGAGACATTTTAAGGGCCTAAACTTCAGCATTGTCAAAAAGAAAAAGAAAGAAAGAAAGGAAAACCCAGGGTAGAAGGGTTAACCTTATATTATTAGTTTGAAAATCTAATTTTCTGTTGAGTGAAGGTTTGTTCAATTGGACTGTTGATTGAAAGGATGTTAGAATAAGAGAAGGATCTCTTCAAATGCAATTAAAACTGAATCTCTAGGGCAAATAACATTAATTCTCCTATAATAAACCTCTAAAGACTAGGCCAAGCAGTGAATTATTTTCAAAACCAAGTAGTTTCTCTCTTTGAAGATGGAAAAAATGTAGCAGAATGGCTTGGTATTTTTATCTTCATATGTTCAGATCAAAATTAAACTATTTGAACTATATGATTAGAAATATATGTAATTTTATCTTAAGAAAGTTTCTTCTACAGATTTTTAGTGTTTACCTTAACTTTCTTTACTGATTAGCCCAGTATATAAATAATTATATACAATTTATATTGTACATACAACTGTATATGTACAATTATATATAATAATTATATACAATTTGTAAAATACAGAAAAGCACAAAATTAAATTATACATAATCCATCTCTTAGAGATAACCTATGAACAATTTATAATATATTTATAGTTTCTGTGCTTTATACTCTTTTGTGTTTCCATGTTTACATGCCTGGTTTTATCTGTTGGAAATGTTCTTGGTTTTCCTTATCTCCCTTTGCTTTTTCTGTCAGTGCCCCAGAGTCTCTTTTTCAGACATTAATCTTGACACCAGTCAGTTGAACAAACCATGTCAAATGTTCAGAGGTTATTAGGGCTCTAATGCAACTCAACTATACTAAGTCAAAATGTTGCTTCCCATCCTTTTACATCTTGTGTAGAGGTAATGTGACTCCTGGAAAATTGGAAACAGTGTGTATTTCTTCTTTGGCTAGAAGCAGTACATAAAATTATATGATTTCCAGAATCCTTTGATTTCAATATTCTCCATCTACATTCAATATTTTTCATGTATATCACTACTTATTGACATTGTTGTTTATTTATGAATCACTTAAATCATAGAATCTATGTCTTCTCTCTTCCCATTGCTGGATTCATAATCTCCAAATTTATTTTGAATTAAATGTTGATAGGGTGGAATAGGGAGAGTAATATTTTGCCACCTTAAAGAATGGCTTCCATGTAATACAGGTTTTCAAGCCAAGCTTTGTAGTGAGGCTCAATTACTGAACTTAACAGATATGGAAATAAAGTAGAAGTTAGTGAAATTTTCCCTCTACTAGCTCTTATATTGATTTTGCTTAGTTTCAGAGGTCTAGGTTTGAACAAGCTATTGATAATTTCTTAATTGAGCCCATTTTTACCTGAAGGGGTGATTCTTCTTAGAAACCATAATTTGTTTATCTATATTCATAATTTCTAATGCTGCTATGAATGCATTTTTTTCTCCTTTTGTGTTTTCACTAGCATTTTAAAAGGAAGGTGGTGAAGGTTAATCAGGCAGAGCCTTCTGCCATTAGTTTTCATTGAAACCAGGAAGTCAGCCTCCTAACTTCATCACAATGAATGTGAGGTCATTTTCTTCTTTCCTGTCATCTCCTTAAACTTGGTGGACCTATGGAACAACATGTCACCATCCCACATTTTTCCCATTGTAGAAAAACCACAAGATACCTAGGGTCTACATTGTTTTATGTTCTTAATATGTAAAAGACATTGTCACAGAGGAAACAACAAAACAGCTTGTTCATAAGCAAACACAGCATGTAGGTGGGAAACAAAGGGACAGAAATGAGACCCTAATTATCCCCATGAATTCCTCTTCTTTCTTAGAAAAAGAAGACCCTATTTCCCTCTCAGTAACAGTGTCCTTTAGGGCTTGCACTACAAATATATTTTTTCATATGTCTGTAAGTCAGTATGTAAGTCTGATCATTTTTGCCTAATAAACACAACATGAATTCCCACTAGAAGTCAACTAATGGGTACTTCAAGTGCAATTTTCTGTATGTGTTAAATGAGTAAGTTGAAAACTTGACTGTTCTGAAGCTCCTTTAGTGAGCAGGGAAATATTACAAAGGACTTTGGACAGTCCCATAAAAGAAAAATTACACCACAATACTTCCCCTCCATAGGATAATTTTCATTTTTTTGGATGCAGGATTTCTTTAGCACCCATTTGAATTATAGTCCATTATCTCTGTAACTGGTACCCCCATTGCCTAGAAATGAAAACTGGTACTTAAACCAGTTTGATATTTCAATAATCGTAAATAATTTTTAAACATGTATGGCATATTCCATGGGGTTCAATAATAATTTATTTATATGCAAATGAAAAGGAAACAAAACAAAACAAAAAACCTGTGTCTTTACCAAAAAGTATGTATTCTTTATTTTGGCCAAGATTGTCTTTGTCCACAAAAAGTACAGGAAATTGAACATGTAATAATGAAGGCTTAATATTTGTGCACTGCTGGAGTGCTTCTGGGTGATTATATTTTAACAAAAGTTAATGGCCAAGTAATGGAAATAATGAGCTGAAGTGAAAATCCAATATGAGTTTGATGAGCAGAACATTTTGAATGGAAGTATACTAGAGGAGAAAATCTCCATGGAATATTTCACGTTTTAGTACTCCTGGAGCTTATTAGTTTACTATGAAAACAGACATGATTGATAAAGAAATCTAAAGGAATGTGTGTTGGTGATCTTTAAAAGTGATGGGGCAAAACCTGGAGTTTCCTTAAAAGAGAAAGAAAAAGAAAATAAAAGAAAAAGAGAAAGAGTAAAACATTCTTTAAAAGGTTTCTCTGTTTCCATTAACTCTCCACATATATTCACCTATTTGCACATGGCCTATAATGCTGATTATGGAACAAGTAAATGCTCAGTCTGCTATCAGAAACTATCCGAGAGATACTGAACTAGGAGTAGGTAAGGCTGATGAGAATGGCTATCCCCGAATGATAAGTGTAGGTGTGGAGTTCTGATGGGCAAAGAATATCAATTTAGAGACATAGATTAATGAATAACATATTTATCACATGGAGGACCTAAAAGACTCCTTTAATCCCAGATAATAACTTAAATCTTTAGAATCCATTCCCTTAACTACTGGAGAAAGAAAAACAGAAATATATGTCAGTATTCAAAGAATCAAAATTTCAAATGATATTATCATCATCACCACCATCACTACCATCAGCATGAACAGAATCAACATCATCACAAATAACATTCATTGAGCACTTATTACACTAGCCAGGGTATTTTACAAAATTTCTTTCAATTCTCACAACCCAATGTGTTACTCTTGAATTCTAGCTTTATAAGTAAGGAAATAAATTAATTTTATAAGGAAACCTCATAGTCTGCAGGATAAGCAGTGCAACTAAGTCTTGTTTTATACATTGGGTTATACTGTTACCCACAATGTTAAAGTGCTTCATAAATTATAGCTGCTATGGAATTATTGGCAGTCATCATCATTATTAATAATAATATGTTTTACTGTGTGAGCAGCAGTTCATATTGAACATTCTGTGATATAAAAAGAAATAACTACACAGAACTCAAATTCTAATATAACCTATTTTCTTTTTTTTTTTTTAAGATTTTATTTATTTATTTGACAGAGAGACAGACTGAGAGAGGGAACACAAGTAGGGGGAATGGGGGAGGGAGAAGCACACTCCCCACCGAGCACGGAACCTGATGCGGGGCTAGATCCCAGAACCTTGGGATCATGACCTGAGCCAAAGGCAAACACTTAACAACTGAGCCACCCAGGCACCCCTATAACCTATTTTCCTATATACTTTAGGCGTATCGTTTACAGCCAAATGAATGAAATATTTTGTAATATATAAGTAGGCAACTTTTTTTTTTTTAAAGATTTTATTTATTTGACGGAGAGAGAGAGCGAGAGCAGGAACACAAGCAGGGGGAGTGGGAGAGGGAGAAGCAGGATCCCTGCCGAGCAGGGAGCCCCATGTGGGGCTCGATCCCAGGACCCTGGGATCATGACCTGAGCCGAAGGCAGACGCGCTTACTGACTGAGGCACCCAGGCGCCCCAGTAGACAACTTCTTTGTTAATAAGATTTCTTCAAAAAGTCATATCATGTACTAGTTATTACTGAATTTTAAATTTTTGGATAATGATTTAAGTCTTTCTTTAGTAGAACAGATAAATACAAAAAAAGAAAATAAAAGACAAAGAAGATCCCTTTCCAAAACAAACAAAACAAAACAAAATTTGAAAGATTCAACCAAAATTTGGCAGAAAAAGAAAAGTCAATATGTCCTTTGGCATTCTGTTGATAAAACAAATGATTAACTGTTAATCTTCAGTCGTTATAACATTGCATTTACAGTTTAGAGTTAAATTGCAATTGACCATAGGTTTAAATTCTTTTTTTTAATTTGAGTTTCTGACATGTTTTCAAATAATTAAATGACATTTTTCTACAATTAACATCTTTCATTACATTTTTATGCTATTGCTCTGAACATAATTTTATGTTTTTGAAGTGCTGTATTTTTCACACTTGAATGTTTCTTTTATAATACATTGTTATTTTTGCTCCTTTCCTCCAATGTAATACTAGTCTTTATATGCCCACATAGGAAATTGCCATTTGCTGTTTCAATCTTTAATTTGAAATGAATCCAAAATAACTGTGAAAATTGTGAATGAAGGACAAGACTAATTCATTTAACATTTTTTCTAATTATTATAGGTTGGATGAGTGGGGAACCTATTTGATGTAGATCACATGAATAGTAAATATACTTGTATTCTAAGAAAATAAACAATGATTTGAATCTGTATTCCTAATGTGAAATATACATGACATAAACTTTTCAAAACCTTAACAGTTTTCTAATACCTCCCTTTCCACTTAAATTTATATTCACAACTCTTATTAGGTGGAATGCTTTATAACATAGAGAAGTGAACTAAAATTTCTATAAGAAAATAAGGTGACATATGTAACTGGTATTCTATTTTAAATAATGTATAATGTGTACATTTGAAATTTTAATTTTCAAGTTTCCATTCATATTTTTAGAATACACAGTTTTTCAAATATCTACATATGTCTTCTTACACTGCTTTATGGAATTCTTTCTATTGCTATTTACATCTTAGCCTCTTATTTTAATACTTGAATGTTTAATATTTTTATATCTAAATAGATTGTATTCTTCATGAAACCTGGGACTACACAATAAAGTAACAAATTGTACATTATTAAAAACAGTATTTTGCAAGTGTGCCTGCCGATTTTAAATATAAAAATGCTTCTGGAGTTACTAAATTAAAGCAGTTTATAAATGTAAACATACAGATCAGAGTTTACAACCATAAACATACAGATCAGAGTAGGCAAAATGCTGATT
Source organism: Eumetopias jubatus (assembly GCF_037043125.1). Taxonomy (NCBI): domain Eukaryota; kingdom Metazoa; phylum Chordata; class Mammalia; order Carnivora; family Otariidae; genus Eumetopias; species Eumetopias jubatus. The sequence continues at coordinate 81,197,142 of NW_028274819.1, read as the reverse complement.
AAATGTGGCCCAGTCTTGCTTTTACTTGAATAAATAAAAATAAAACTATTTCACATTTTAGCCTCCTTCCTGAATGGCACTTTGACCAGAAGTATTTGACATTTGGAAAATTGAGTGATCTGAGTTTGAAACCAGTGTATTTGTCTCACTAGCCTGAGGGATAGAAGTGAGGAGAAAAGGAATCAACAAAACTGGAAAACTTGCAAACTGTTTTTCAACTTACGGGAAAAAAAAAGTTTAGTATGTTTATATTTGTTGTAACAGAAAATTCATAATCCTGTTCCTCTCTCAATACATTGGCCTTGACAAATGCGATGCCACCTAATTTTTAAGACTCCTCATGTGATGTCTATGAATACTGGCTGAGAAACATTCTATGGTGAACTGAAATAAAGGACAAGACTCACATGCCACCTACAAACAACACAAGGTAATTCCTTCAGATGTAGTGGCTTACACCAATAGGACAAAAACATTTCGATGATATAAAAATGTTCAGTTAATTCAGATAAAATGATAATCAAACAACTTAAATTATTTATCATATTATACAAAAATAATAAGGGTTGTGGCAGGTCTTTTTTTTTTTTTAATTTCTATGAGCAACAATACCAAAAAAATTCAATTCCACTATAAGCAATTCAACCAAATGCAATTCAACCATATGTAACCTTGATCTCACAGTTTGTGATTTTGCCCTGCTTCCTGCCTCAAGTAACAAAGATAAATTCTCTTTCAAAACTAGATACCCAGTATAACTCTTTTCAATCCCAGATATCACCATTTCCAGGCATCATCTATCCTTGTGCCTGAACTATACCCAATCAGTCTGTAAACCTCATCTGAGACAGGCAATTTAAATCAGTGTTTTTCAGATTAGGATGGGAAAGAACAAATTCCTAAAGAAAATTTTCAAATATTTCAAAATATTCCAAAATTACCTAAAGAATGATTCAAATGGACCCCTAATACTGACATAAATTAACTTTTACTATATGATTACTTAGATCCAGACAGACATAAAATAAGGCATAAAATCTTTATCCTTATAGATCAAATGAAAAACAAACTTTAAATGACGTATGCAACCTTATTTCAACATAATAGAGGATATTATTTTGTCAAAGCTGAATCACCATTTGCAACACCAATATGTTAATGATTAGTAGAGCACAGGCTTTTGATCTTGGCATACACAGTCCTATGATGATTTGATTCTCTCATAATTTTTCCCCATTTGTACTCTTGTGATGTCCTCTGGCAACTGAAGCAATCTTATAATATTTTGCCTCAACAAGATTGAACAAAAGAGGGCAAACCTAGACACAAATCTCACTTGAAAGTACCCTGCCATAAGTGATTATTCAAAAGATCCATCTTTATATCATTTAAAAATATTAACCTTAAAATAATGACACAACCTCTAAAAATTATTATAGATAACTTGTGAATCTCCAAATCTGCAGACTTAAAATGAAACCCAAAGTAACTAGCTTAATGAACGTGTTTGCTTTCTTTATAACCTGGTGGAAATTCCCACTGGTGCTGAAACACCACGTAGGCAAAGAAGTCTGACCATATTGAAATAGAACTTTGGGTGCTTTTCAATCACTATGTAGACAAAATCATATTTTAATCTGTTCATGAAATATGGTTCAAATTACTGAAAAACTCTTTCTTGTATACTCTGTACCATCTGTAACTTCAAAAAAGTTTGATGTTAAGAGTTTGAATTATGAAATAGACCTCTAACCTTTTATTCTCTCTCACTGCTTTATCTCCCTTTTTCCAAGAGATGGTTGGTTTTGGAGAGCCTTGGGGTTTGCACTCGATGATGACTTCTTGGCCTTTGGTAACAATTATTGTTTTCTTCAGTTGATTCAGCGCAAAAGTGGGAGCTGAAGCTATGAAAAAGAAAATGTTAATTCTATCAGAAGCAATGGCAATCACCTCTAGTGGATGATTCATCAAGATTTTGCAACTCTTTGGGACATATTTCTAATAAAATCACAGGATATCTACACATATAAAAGGTACTACCTCAAAATTAAACCTATAATTAATTAATATTGGATGATCTTTCTATTAGCAGGTAATGGTTTCATATAATGTGGGGCTCACAGACAAAGGTGGTTTCAAAAAGATGACATGATTTAATTATGATTATCACTTTTAATTGTGAAAGACTAATGAGCACCTTGAGCAAAAGGTGAAGGGGCTGGCCAAGAAAGTCTATCTGGGGCTTTCTTTGGAAAAATGGGGGTTATCTGTGGAGAAGGTAATCTTGTGTCATCCATTTCCTTTCTGTGAGTCTTAATGCATATTTTACTTTAATATTATACAAAATTAAATGTAGTTTAAAAAATACATTTAAAATTGAATTATTTAAATTTCAATTAAAAATTTCACTTCATTGTTTGCAATTATTCAACTAGGTCTGATCATTCATTAATATTAATATTGTTTTCACTAGATTTTCATGAAGATATTTTTGATTAAAGTTCTCCAAGTAATTCTGGAGGGCAGCTGTGGTTTGAGGATACTGGACTAAAAGAACATGTGACACAGAGACAAACACACACACACACACACACACACACACACACAAAGACACTTTTGATTCTAAACGAGAACCTGAGAGATATATCTAAAAGTGTACTGTATCTGAGGCATTTATTTAAACCAATTTGACAACTTCATGGATATTTCATAAGTATTTTATGTCCATTATACAACAGTATAGTGCATGCTACAATGGCATTAAAAATATGTATATAATAAAAAGGATATGTATATAATTGAAATGGGTTAGGAATTGAAAGAAAAGTGAAGAAGCTTTATGTGACTGCAGGTAATGATTTTGCTTGCTTACTAGGAACAGAACTTATTAGAGGTAATTTTGAAAATATGTGTAGTGAATAAGAAAAGGACATATTTGAGAGTATTTCTGGGTAAACTATTAACTAGGTGAAGGCTGAATTAGTTTTCTTTTTTAAGATTTTATTTATTTATTTATTTGAGAAAGAGAGAGAAAGAGCACAAGTCGGGGAAGGAAGAGGGGACAAACAGACTCCGCATTGAGTGGGAGTCTGACAAGGGGCTTGATCCCAGGGCCCTGAGATCGTGACCTGAGCCGATGCTCAGATCTCAGATGCTTAACCTACTGAGCCACCCAGTCGCCCCTGAATTGGCTTTTAAACTCAGAAATATTGGGGTGTAAGTTGACAAGAAATTACATTCATATTTGATTGGTTAGGCTGTAGGAGATAGAAATCTGGAGTCCTTTATTTTAGGTGGGTTTATTATAATGTGGAGAAATTTCAAGTGCAAACATCCATAATTCAATAAGTTGATTTATAGTGTGTTACATTTAGCTGATACGTAAATGGTAAGTTCCCAGATTCCTGAGATCTTGGGTATTTCTGTTAATATTGTGCTTTGGGAATTTTAGTGCAGAACAAGCAGTGGGCTCCTGTTCACTTTGGGAGACAGTGAGTTGTGATCACTTAAGTCTCTCTCTTTGTATTACAAATTTCCCAGACCAAAGTTTAGGAAACTAGAATGCTAAAAAGTAAAATCCTTTCAGTGGCCCAAACATGCTCAATTTGGGGAGCCTATTCCACTGGATGGAATCACTGGTTGTAGTACTTAACCAGTGAAGTGCTAGTGTCCTGTCAAGAGTGTAACCCTCTGAGACAGCTGGACAGCCTCAAAAAGGCCTTCCCTTTCATGTAAGGGTGATAATGGTTGATATCCCGTGATGAGAGGGTGCTTTACCTTGGAGTGTTGTCTTGCCTACCATTAGGTAAGAGCTGTATGGGTAAATATTAAGCATTTCTTTTCAAGTCATAAAAGAGTTTTTTATAATCACATCATAAAACTTCAGTATAGTAAGAATTAGAGCATGAAAAGAAGCTACACGTTTTTCTTATTTATTTACTTAGGAAGTGCATACCTAGAATCTTCAGCTCAGCACTCGCATAAATGACTCCATATTTATTTTCGGCCAAACACTGATACATTCCAGCATCTGACTGATTCACATTGTGGATCATCAATAATCCATTAACCATCTCAATCCTATTCTGTAATAAAATAAAAAAATAGATAAAGTGAATAAATCATACAGATTTTGCAGTTATTCTCTCCTAGACCAAGGGAAAAAAGCCTCCAATGAATGCAGTTGAGCATTATTTGACAACTTAGCAATGCAAATTTACTGTTCATTATAAAATGTCTTTTGTAAATTATAACTATTTCTTGGTCAGAAAAGATATTATAAATGTATTTTCCTGTAGTTATTCTTATGAGTTTTAGTTTCAGTTTTGTTTTTATACTGAGCAGCTTTTGTTTGGTATACTAGTTCAGCTTGTGAAGTATAATCAGCAGATGAAGCTTTTATTTGAATTCATTTTACAGAAGAAGAGGTTCACATGTGGCCTTTGGTAACAATTGTGACTGTAGACAAGTGGGACAAAATTAAAAATAGCCCAAGTCAAAACAAGAATCCCTTTATAATATTAATCTAATTTACCTTTTTCTCACCTCCCAACAAATTCAGAAAAAAAACTGTACTGCAACTGGAGTCTGTATAAAATTATTGGTCAAAAAATATTAACTTCATTATCAGACAAAATTTAATACAGAAATCAAAAAACTTAGGGCACCTGGGTGGCTCAGTTGGCTAAGTGGCTGCCTGTGGCTCAGGTCATGGTCCCGGAACTTGGGATCGAGCCCTGATCGGGCTCCCTGCTCAGTGGGGAATCTGGTTCTCCCTCTGCCCCTCACTCCACTCTGTGCTCTCTCTCACTCTCTCTCTCTCAAATAAATAAATAAAATCTAAAAAAAAAAAACAAAACCCAAAAACAAAAAACTGAGCATGTGCAAATTGACATCAAGTGAGGCCAAGAGCACATTTCAAAACTGAATTTGAAATTTAAAATATTGTTTAACAACCAGGTGTCTTGTCTACTTAATGCCCAGCAAATCATTCTTTTAATTTTAGTGAGCAGTGCTTTACCTATCAACAGAGATGCCAAGTAATTTTACATAATTTTCAAAATAAACCTATTCACTTTGCAGAAGTATTATCTGCTAGCGGGATTTACTTTACTTGGATGCTGAAAGTAGAAAATATGACCAGCGTATTCCTTTCTCAAGGTTTATCTGGCATCCCTAGAAAATTAGAGAAAGAGACAATGAACCAATGTCTCAGGATTCTCATACCCTCAGTTTTATTTAATGGCTCTATAGTTCTTTGTATTTGTGTATTTCTCTTGTGTAACTGTGTTTTGTTTGGGCCTAACCAGTTTTAGAGTAATGGAACGTTGGAGCTGGATGGGACTGTGGGGATGATCTTATCCAATCTCTTCATTTTACAAAGGAGCAAATTGAAGTCCAAAGAGGTAAATGACAGACAAGAGGCCTCTTGGTAGTGGCAGGACCTGGGCGGAACATATATTTAGAATTTCAACTTTATACACCACCCCTCCATTTTGCCCATACATACTGAACTGTTCTCCCTTTGCCCTTCTTCCTGCAAAGGCCGCAACAAGGGAGTTAGCTAAAATTATTACCATCATTCTAAAATTAAATAGTAATTGATTTCAAAAACATGTAATAGGTTTACTAAAAAGATATTTAAGTCTTTTATTTTTTTTTTAAAGATTTTATTTATTTATTTGAGAGAGAGAGAATGAGAGATAGAGAGCACGAGAGGGAAGAGGGTCAGAGGGAGAAGTAGACTCCCCGCTGAGCGGGGAGCCCGATGTGGGACTTGATCCCGGGACTCCAGGATCATGACCTGAGCCGAAGGCAGTTGCTTAACCAACTGAGCCACCCAGGGGCTCGATATTTAAGTCTTTTAAATCCTATTAAGTAGGATGTCACAGAACTAACTTGTCCAAGATATAGAAGGCTAGGATTCTATTATGGTCTCATCTCTCACTAGATACATGACCTTTGGCAAGTCACTTTACTTCCTGGGCCTCAACTCCACAATCTGCAAGGTGACAGCAACAAGCTAGATGATATCTAAAAGTCAGCTAGAAATAGCAGTGAATCTGATAATGATTGATATTTTCCTATGAATTTATAGGATTGAATAAAATTTAAGGAAACAATGTATTACTCAAAAAAGTAATGAGGTAATTAAAAATAATTTTATTTTATATCTATTATAGTTCTCACTTCAAATACATTAGAAAGTGTAAATAAGAAATGACTTTCCATAAGACAAAAGGATAGTTTGTCCTGTGTGAAATCCTGTTAAAATTACACAAGAAAAGGTTAACAGTTACCAATAGTACCTGAGGCAAAAGAGGCACTCCATTCTTCAGCCAACGGTATGTGGGTCGGGGTTTTCCAATAGCCTTACATTCCCATCGGAGAGGGCTCCCACTGTCCAACTGAGTGTCATTCAGTTTTTCCACCCAGTGTGGATAAGCTATGAGTTTAAGCATTAAAGAAAGGTGATTTCATTTTTCAAACACATTATCAAATTCAAAATTCATATGGAAGTATTCCTTGCATTAAAAAAATGATCAATTCTCACAATTGTAGGTATTTGGAAGAAGCACAACATTGCATTTCACACAGAATTCTATGTAAAAAGATATAGCAATGACAATATCTTGACAATTTAAAACACTTTGTAAGCTAGATCAATTATATCTTACTGTTTTACCCAGTTTATGCTGTGGCTACAGTATCCCCAAGGTATCAGACCTTGTTCAGTAGGAAATTAGAGACATAATTTTTTCCAGGTATTGGGGCAGCGTTAGCACAAACTGAAAAATGCAACATGTCTATTTACTGAATAACTGCTTTGCTTTTTTATTTTTGTTTTTCCTAAAAGAACCTGAATGGCATAGGAAAAATAATTTGTAAATTCAAATTTCACTTGGCATAAAATTTTTCTATATTTACTAGCATTCTCCAAAAACTTTTTATTTATTTTTATTTTTTTAAAAAAATTTATTTATTTATTTGACAGAGAGAGAGAGAGAGAGAGACAGAGAGCGCACAAGCAGGGAGAGTGGCAGGCAGAGGGAGAGGGAGAAGCAGGCTCTCCACTGTGCTCTCCACTGAGCACCCCGACGTGCACCTCTATCCCAGGACCCCAGGATCATGAGCCAAGCCAAAGGCAGACATTTAACCATCTGAGCCACCCAGGCGTCCCCCAAATCTTTTTAAAATGTTTTCAAAGTTACAAGAGAATAATTTCTTTATCAAGAAAGAGATAATGTAATTGTTTAAAATCTATAAGATACAGAATAGTGTCTTTATTGAGTAATTTTTAAAATAAAAATATTGAAAAACAAGTGACTATTTGTCCACAAATACTCTGTTTGAAACAACTAAAACAGTAACTACGAGAAAATATTGAACTGAATGAATTGTTTCTCTTTAGCAACTTTTTTTTGGCATAAACAATAACATTTTACTTTGTGATAGTGAGGACTTTGATCATTGATTCATTCACCTCATACTGTTTAGTCCTTTCTTAGTCCTAGAGGTTATTAGGGATATAGGAACATCTATGTCTTACACTTTTTTAGGATTTTATAGTGTGGTAGCGGAAATCTAAAGTCAGTGCCACAGGATATTGATAGCACAAGAAAGGAAAGATGTACTGAAGGAAACTGCACATGAATATTGTAATAGTGGGTCTAATGGGACAACGGGTGTCCCAAACCCTAACCAGCTTAGAAGGGAGGAGACGAGCAAGAGAAAAAGAACTCTCGTTTATTAAATTCTAATCTTAGGCACTGAGCTACATTATCAATTAATCCCTGTAACGTTAATCCTGAAAACAAATATATTTAACTGTATGAATCAGGAAACTTTGATTCAGAGAGGTTAAAATAATTTACCCAAGGTCAAACAGTTAATAAGGGAGAGTAACCACTTTCAAAGTCAGATATTTCTGACTTCAGGCAGCATACAATTCTCTTATTCCACTCCGGCAGATTCAAAAATGAATTGGAAGCATTTATTGCATTCACAATGTGTTTTGCCTTCTACTGGTCTCTAAATGGGATATTTGTTTTCAGGAGCCCATTGGTCTTCTAGGCAATATAGTCTGGTCTTTAAGGAGCCTTACTTTGACATAGTCAGAATTTGTAGGCCTTTGAACACACTCTGTGATTCAACTTCAAGCCTCGGAGCTGTCAAGCAAAAAAATCTTACCATGGTGAGCTTCAAATATTAATACTGACTTTCGTGTCTGGCTTCTAAAATCATTCCCTTTATAATTACCTGTCTTATATGCTAAAAATACTGATAGGAATGGTAAGATACAAAAGCAACATAAACTCTACTTTCTTATTAGGACTTTCTGTATACTTTCCTAGTCTACTTTCTGTATACTTTCCTAGTCTACTTTGCCAGTTTGTTTCATACTTGTAATCCAAGTATACAGGTGTGCTATCTTCCAAGAACACTCTGTATCTTCTTCAAATTTTTAAATTCACCTGGAATGTTCTACTTCTCTTCTTTGTCTCTTTTAGTTCTACTAATAATTCAAGGTTTAGTCTAAATTATGTAAGGTTTATTAACTCTAAACTCAAAAGGGGGTCATTTCACCTTCTTTGGACATGTTTAGTTCTTAGCCACTTGGAAAATAATCACCATAGTAGCTTGTTACTCCTGTTGCTGACTTCAACTGCTATTGGATCTTTTAGTTGTTTATAGTTTGACACTCCATCTAGATAGCAAGATCCTCAAGAGCAAAGTTGGCATGACATATACATTTATTTTAGACAAAACACTGATCCACATATAAAATTAATTATAGGATATTGGTTAGTTATATATGTATATTTCTATGTTTTTATTTTAGGTTAGTTATATTCGATATGTCTCTTAATGTACTATAACTCATGCTCGTAGATGTAGTTAATGGGAGTTAAAAAGAAATTGAAAAGAGATCTTAAAAAGTTACTAAAATGAAAAATTAGGAAAGAAAGAATTATTAAAATAAAAATAGATTGTGTCATCTAGGAAATAAAACAATTAAAAATCAAAATAACATTTCTTCAAACATATTCTGGATTACTCTATAAAATTGGGCTAATTTAGAGTCCTGATCCCAAAATAAATTTGTCACCAAAAATTGATAAGTGAAATTAAAAAGAAATAATTTCTACTTCCTTTTCTTCTTCACACATTTACTGAACACCACTATTGGCACAATGCTTAACACTGAGGATATCAATATGTTATAATGTGTGTTTGCTGTCAGCTGAAAATCCAGTAGATGAGACAGACATGTAGAAATACTCAAACTCACTCTATCAACAATTCTACAAATAAAAATGGCCTATTATATTGCCCCTAGAATTAAACAAACAAACAAAAAACTAGTAACTTCTTGATCTATCTTTTGTTAGGCCACCTATTTTCAGGGGTCAAAGAATGGCACTTTAAACCCAGACGGTGTTACATTCTCACCAGATGCAGTGCATATTGACAACTATTTATGCAATTCATTTGAGCTTCAGATCAGTCTCCAGGTTACATTTTTAAAAACATTAAGCAGATGTGCATAAAGAAACTCTTGCTTATTATCTCTTGTCATTAGAAATCCTCAAAACCCCTATTGATAAGTGCCAATTGTTAGTGGCCTCCTTCATTGCTCCTGTACTTTTAAGTGTTGAAGAATCAACGTATTTAACCACACAGATCATTTTTAATATTAGGACTTTCAGCTGTGGGCCAGTGAAGGGTAACATGGTATACTGGAAAGATTATACAGTTGGGGAGAAATGTAGGTTCAAATCCAATGCTACCCTGACCTTGTTCTAATATGTGATCATGAGTGAGGTAACTTAATGAGTTTAATGAGTCTCATCTGTAAGCCATACGTGGGAATTCCTATTTCAATGGGCTACTATGATGATATACCGGTTATAAATACTGGTTACTTTACCTCAATCTATTGCTCATGCATTAACATGAGCTTCATTTTTCTATCAACTGTGAATATAGTGTTATGACAACAAAACTCAAGGTGAGATACATTCTCCAGAGAACTAGGACTGAAAAAATTTTCTTTGTGTATGTAATTTTCAATCAGGAATATACAATTTTTTATTATCTCCTATGGTAAATATTTAGTGTATTTTAGTGGCTAAAATATTTTTTAAAAGATTTTATTTACTTATTTAAGAGAGAGAGAGAGAGCAAGGAAGGGGAAGGGTAGAGGAACAAGCAGACTCCCTACTGAGTGGGGAGCAGCCTGACATGGGGCTCGATCCCAGGACCCTGAGATAATAATCTGAGACAAAGTCAGACACTTAACCAACTGAGCCACTCAGGTGCCCCAGTAGCTAAAATACTTTTCAAATCATGCCTAATATAGAAAAACACAACTCTGGAGAAAAGAAAAACAGAGAATGAGAACTAATGGTGAGGATTTTCATTTTTCTCTAATATTAATAAAAGATGAGTAAACAGGAATTAAGTACTCTCCATCTATTCTTATCCCATGCCTTAGCTCAGCTCCTCAATATTCCACTGAGAGGTAATATCTTATAGTTGGAGGTCAAATTCTGGTGTTTTTGCCAGTTCTAAGTTGGAATCTGGTTTTACAGCTTACTATTATCTTGTAGTAATAAACTCCTTAACCTTTCTAGGTCTTGGTTTCTCCATCTGTCAAGCAGGAATACTAATTTCTAAGAGTTACTATAAGTTAATGCAGGTAAAGTACCTAGTAGTTGCAGTAGTGTCTAAAACAAGTTCCTGGCAACTATTTGTTCCCTTCATTAGTCCCTTAATCTCTCCTCACTTTCACTTCTTTATTTATTTTTCATGGTACAAAAGTATTTAATAAGCACATCAGTATAGAAACACACAGAGCCCATAGCTCATCCTTTAAACTATAAGAGCCAAGTGAAACGTCAGTACAGAGACTTATTTTTACATATATATAAATATGTAATATATGTAATATATATATTACACATTGGGAATTGAACTATTATATTTTTTCTTCTTTTTAGATTTGTGATATCCATGTTTTCTGGTCAATAATATTCTGTCAAACATGGTACTAAATCATAGTAGACAGATGAACAGTAAAGCTGTTTGTTCTCTCCTACTAGTGCTGAGCTAGACCAGTGGAACACCATCTTGGTAGGAAGATTTTGACAGGATGAAGGAACTGCAGAGACCCTATCCCAACAGAAAACCTAATGAACTGACTTAAACAGAAAGGGTTTTAGCAAACCTATGGAAATACAACATACTATAAGAAAGGGATGGCTTTTATTCTGGACTATGCTTTTAGTCTAGCATATGCATACATTCATGGGTCCCAGTAAAATAGAAACACCAACATAGAAAGCATTTTTGCTTTCATAGTACTAACAGCTAAAAAGCACACAAAACATAATACTCTGATCTTTAGTGAGTAATCATGGAAATTCCAAGATTATATCTGCTAGGTTAGCCTGATTATTCATCTATAAAAATGTTTTCTCCAAAAATTCTTTTAATTAATTTTTTTTTTTTTTTTTTTTTGAGAGGGAGCATGAGTGAAGAGGGGCAGAGGGAGGAGAGAGAGAATCTTAAGCAGGCTCCATGTTCAGGGTGGAGCCCAACACGGGTCTTGATCTCATACCTGAAATGATAACCTGAACCAAAATCAAGAGTCGGTAGCTTAATCAACTGTGCCACCCAGGCACCCTCCAAAATTTTTTAAAAGAGATTTATAGAAACAGTGGGACTACGTCAAGACCAGCAGGGCATAGTAATTCAAGGACTATAAATATAAGACGAGGAATTGATTTCATGCATAGCTTTAGGTAAAGGACAGCTCTTTCAGTTGACTCCTGGAGCCAAGACTAGCTGTGATAGAAGATGCTTCAGAAATCTCAAGAGGGGCAGCTTGCTTGAGTAACACCCTTGATAAATCTCCCAAATAGTCAAAAACACCTTTGAGGCTGCAAGACTGAAACTGAAAGCTGTGAGTGCACAAAAAGCCAGGTGGGACATGCAGAGCCGGTTGGGCCAAAGACAGTTGGAGATGGTGAGTTCTTCCAAATACTGACACACCAACATTGCATACTGGGGCGGGTGGGTGGAATGCTGGACTTGGGGTTGTTCCAGAGAAGCCTGACTCAGAGGCCTCTGAGAAAGGCATCTACTCAGGGAGGAGGACTAGGGTTACTGAACATAAGAAGGTGCTTCAGGAGAAATAGGTCTCAGGAGGGTCAGGTGATTGTCTTTTGACCCATCAATACTTAACATTAATAAAGACTTGCAGAATAAAGACAATCTTTCCAATATGTAACTCTTCTGTCACATTAGCCAAAACCTCTCCCAGTCTATTGGGCAACACTGAGGAAGATGAGGAAGAAGATCTCATTGCCTGGAGGTGGGACCTAGGGCTGCAGATCTTTCTGGGAAACTGTTATAGAAGATGATTAACACAACAAAGCCACCACTAAACAGTCACTTAAATCCAATCCCTTTCCTTCTTTTAAAGCTTTTTAGAAATTCCGTAAGTGTGAGCAGCATGTCGCATACGTCAACCACTTCATCCTTATGGTGCTCTAAACTTGTGAAAGCCGGCATGTTAAATCCAAGAATCTGCTCCGGTAGCTGTTCTTCAAAATACTTTTCCACCAAAGAAACAGATTCGTTAAAAATAGGCATATAGGTGATTCTATTATTTTCTGTCTTCAAACTCCTGGTAGTATGAGACTGTGAAATTTGAAATAATTGGAACTTGTCCATCATCCATGATAATGACCTCTAAATATCCAACCACAGCATCACACGCTGGGACAGAGGTGGAAGAAGACAGTGCGATGCTCTCTTCCTCTAAGGGGTCCCTCACTGCCGGGGCCTCCGCATTCACCCGCAGGGCAAGCAGGCCTCTCAGCCTCCTACTGCACCCGCAGCCCAGCCGCCTTGGTGCTCCACAGACACCAGACGGCCCAGCAGGGCAGTGCCTGCGAGGCTGGGGACCTCAGGCTCCCTGTTGCGGGCACCGCGAGTGCGTTGTCGGTTACCCGACTAACATCTGTTCTTTACAGAGTACCTTGAAGAATTGTGTGTATATCTAATCATTAATCCTTATAATAGCATGGAGTTGTAAAAATTATCCACTGTGGGCCAGACATAATGCTTATTGATGGGAAAAATAAGAAAAATAACAAAACAAACAAAAACAGTTTTTGTCTTGGAAAAGCGTATAATCAAATTGCAGACATTGGCAGGCATTAAAATTTGTGAGGGTGCTCTCCAAAGATTTTACAAAAATAAGGAAACCTATAACACTACCCTGCAATGAAAATAAAACAGTGTTCCTTACTGGATATTTAGTACAATGCAATGTAATTTTTTTGAGCATCTTAGTTACAGGTATATTTTAATACTGTTATATTTCTAATTAAACTGTCAATACCAACATTTCAATGATCATAGGACAGTGTCCTTACTCTACAGGGTGACAAATTACTAGTTGGTGGGACACATGATATGTATTTAAACTCAAAGATCATGAATCTTTATATATTTTTCTGTACACAAAGTACCTCCTGTTGAGAGCTCCTTATATATAAATTTGCTTAAAATTGTTTGAACTTCCTTCCTTCCTTCTTACCTCCTTACTTCTTTCTTCCTTTGTTTCTCATTCTTTCTTTTCATTTTAATTGAGAACTTTAACAAGGAACATTCAATTTATATTGGAAATATAAAGACTAAAATTTTTGTGTGACTAGTTAAAATGAAGTCTTTGATTAATCATCAGAAACTAGAAGGGACAGAAATAATCAAAAATATTATTTCATCTATAAAACTACCATATAGGGGCACTTGGATGGCTCAGGTGTTTAAGTGTCTGGCTTCAGCTTAAGTCATCATTCCAGAGTCGTGGGATCCAGCCCTGCATCAGTGTCCTTGCTCAACAGGGAGCCTGTTTCTCCTTCTCTCTCTGCCTCTGCCTCTCCCTCTGCTGCTCCCCTGGCTTTGTGCTCTCTCAGTCTCTCTCAGGTAAGTAAATAAATGAAATCTAAAAAAAAAAAATAAAGCTACCCTATATTATGAACAAGAGACTATTTAATAGAATAAATATGCAGTTTTTCTAAGTTTCAATTATTACTAAAATTTTTTTTTTAAAGATGTATTTATTTGAGAGAGAGTGTATGCATACATCCGTGATCCAGGGCAAGGGGCAAAGGGAGAGGGAGAGAGATTGGGAGAGAATCAGACTCCCCACTGAGTGTGGAGCCCCACGTCCCTTGTGGCTCGATCTCTGGACCCTGAGATCAAGACCTGAGCTGAAATCAAGATCCAGAGGTTTAACCAACTGAGCCACCCAGGTGCCCCTAAATTTATTTTTGCTAATTTAGTTATTTTTCCTTTTCATGAGTATTGTTATTCAAATGTATTGGTTAAATATGACATGTAAGGATTTTTTTATTTCAAAAAAAGATGGCGGACGAGTAGGGGACCCTATTTCAACTGGTCCCCAGAACTGAGCTGGATATCTACCAGACCACTCTGAATACTCACGAAATCAGCCTGAGATGTAAGAAGATCTGGATCTCTACAAACAGAATATCGCGGGCGATTGGTTTTGAGGTACAAAGCAGGCAGCCCTGATTCTGTGGGCAGATATCGGAGAATAAATGGCAGCGGGAGGGTGCCTGGCCATGGGGATCCTACACTGCCAGTGAGCGACAGCCTCGCGCGCTGGGGACCGGGCACAGACTCACAGACCTGGAGCGGCGGGGTCACACATGTGAACTGGGAGCGGCTGGCGGTTTTAGAAGCACAAAGGGCAGACATGTGCCCTGACCTGGAGGCAGGACTGGGAGTGCTGCCAAGGGGTGCACAACCCAAGACGCTGTAGTTTATAGCAGCACGGACAGAAACGGTGATAGTGTGGCCTGGAGAGCTCACTGAAGAAGAGACTGCAGACTCTCTGCTCTGAGGCAGAGGATTAGAAATGGTCTCTTTTACTCTGACTTGTGGAAGAGATGCGGAAAGCCACCAGGGAAAGCTGCCAGAGAACAAAAGCCCCCAAAACTGGTTCCCACTGAGCCCATCCCCTGCCACAGGGGGGCAGGGCAACTCTGCCCAAACAGGGTTGCCTGAGTAACAGCATGGCAGGTCACGCCCCCAGAAGACAGCCTGAGAAAACAAGAGGCCAGCAACCCTAAGGTCCCTAGAAAACAGGAGCATCTTGCTTGGGTTCTGGTCAATAATTTGGACTCTATACATTCCCTTAACCACCCATCAACAGAATGACTAGGAGGAGGAACCTCCAAAATAGAAAAGACTCAGAGATTATGATTTATGCCACAGATTTACAAATGGATGCAGATATAACCAAAATGTTGGAGACGGAGTTCAGGCTAGCAATTGTGAAGACAATGGCTAGAATGGAGAAATCAATTAATAGCAACATAGAGTCTCTAAAGGCAGAAATGAAAGGTGAATTGGCAGAACTTAAAACTGCTATCAATGAGATCCAATCCAATCTAGATAATCTAACAGCTAGGGTAAGTGAGGCAGAAGAATGAATAAGTGACCTGGAAAACAATATAATAGATAAAAAAGGAAAAGAGGAGGCCAGGGAAAAACAACTCAGAATCCATGAAAATAGAATCAGAGAAATAAGTGACACCATGAAGCATTCCAATGTCAGAATAATTGGAATCCCGGAGGGAGTGGAGAGAGAGAGAGGACTAGAAAATGTATTTGAGCAAATTGTAGCTGAGAACTTCCCTAATCTGGGGAATGAAACAAACATTTGCATCCTAGAGGCAGCGAGGACCCCTCCCAAGATCAAGGAAAACAAGCCAACACCCTGGCATGTAATAGTAAAACTCACAAATCTTACGTACAGAGGGAGGAACATCAGAATAAGGTCAGACCTATCCACAGAGACATGGCAAGCCAGAAAGGCCTGGCAAGACATATTCAAGGTACTAAATGAGAACATGCAGCCAAGAATACTTTATCCGGCAAGGCTTTCATTTAGAATGAATGGAGAGATGGAGAGCTTCTAAGACAGGCAGAAACTGAAAGAATATGTGACCACTAAGCTGGCCCTGTAACAAATATTAAGGGGGTTCTATAAAAGGACAAAGACCCCCAAGAGTGATATACAACAGAAATTTACAGGGACAATCTATAAAAACAATGTCTTCACGGGCAACATGATGACAATTAATTCATATCTTTAAATAATCACTCTCAATGTGAATGGCCTAAATGCTCCCATAAAATGGCACAGGGCTGCAGATTGGAAAAAAAGACAGGACCCATCCATATGCTGTCTAATTCTTATATCAGACAAATTAGATTTTAAAACTAAAGTCTATAGTTAGAGACACAGAAGGGCATTATATCATTCTTAAAGGGTCTATCCAACAAGAAGATTTAACAATTGTAAATATCTATGCCCCCAACATGGGAGCAGCCACCTACATAAGCCAACTGTTAACCAAATTAAAGAATCATATTGATAACAATACGCTAAATGTAGGAGACCTCAATACTCCACTCTCAGCGATGGACAGATCATCTAAGCAGAAAATCAATAAGGAAACAAGAGCTTTGACTGATACAATGGACCAGATGGACCTCATAGATATATACAGAATATTCTACCCTAAAACAACAGAATACTCATTCTTCTCGATGGGTCAACCAGGAAATCAAAGAAGAACTTCAACAATTCATGGAAATCAATGAGAACGAAAACACACCGGTCCAAAACCTATGGGATACTGCAAAGGTGCTCCGAAGGGGGAAATACATAGCCATCCAAGCCTCACTCAAAAAAATAGAAAAATCCTGAATTCACAAATTGACTCTACATCTTAAAGAACTAGAGAAAAAGCAACAAATGATGCCAAAGCCATGCATTAGAAGAGAAATAATTAAAATTAGAGCAAAGATCATTGAATTAGAAACCAGAAGCACAGTAGATCAGATCAATGAAACTAGAAGTTGCTTCTTTGAAAGAATTAATAAGATTGATAAACCACTGGCTAGACTTATCCGAAAGAAAAGAGAAAGGACCCAAATTAATAAAATTATGAATGAAAGGGGAGAGATCATGACTAACACCAAGGAAATAGAAACAATTATTAGAAATTATTATCAATAACTATATGCCAATAGACTGAGCAATCTGGATGAAATGGATGCCTTCCTGGAAACCTATAAGCTGCCAAGACTGAAACAGGAAGAAATTGACAACCTGAATAGGCCAATAACCAGTAATGAGATTGAAGCAGTGATCAAAAACCTCTCAATAAACAAGAGTCCAGGGCCTGATGGATTCCCTGGGGAATTCTACCTAATATTCAAAGAAGAAATAATACCTATTCTACTGAAGCTGTTTCAAAAAATAGAAACAGAAGGAAAACTTCCAAAGTCATTCTATGAGGCCAGCATTACCTTAATCCCCAAACCAGACAAAGACCCCATCAAAAAGGAGAATTTCAGACTGATATCCCTGATGAATATGGATTCCAAAATCCTCAACAAAATCCTAGCTAATAGGATCCAACAGTACATTAAAAGGATCATCCACCATGACCAAGTGGGATTTATCCACGGGATGCAAGTGTGGTTCAACATTTGCAAATCAATCAATGTGATAGAACACATTAATAAGAGTGTGTTCTTATTAATTAAAGAGGAGAAGAACCATATGGTCCTCTCAATTGATGCGGAAAAAGCATTTGACAAAATACAACATTCTTTCCTGATTAAAGTGCTTCAGAGTATAGGGATAGGGGGAACATTCCTCAAGTTCATAAAATCCATCTATGAAAAACCCACAGTGAATATCATCCTCAATGGGCAAAAGATGAGAGCCTTTCCCTTAAGATCAGGAGTACATCAAAGATGCCCACTCTCACCACTGTTGTTCAACATAGTACTAGAAGTCCTAGCAACAGCAATCGGACAACAAAAAGAAATAAAAGTCATTCAAATTGGCAAAGAAGAAGTCAAACTCTCTCTTTTCTCAGATGACATGGTACTTTATGTGGAAAACCCAAAAGACACCACCCCCAAATTACTAGAACTCATACAGCAATTCAGTAATGTGGCAGGATACAAAATCAATGCACAGAAATCAGTTGCTTTCTTATACACTAACAACGTAACTGTAGAAAGAGAAATTAGAGAAATGATTCCATTTACAATAGCACCAAAAACCATAAGATACCTCGGAATAAACCTAACCAAAGAGGTAAAGGATCTATACTCTAGGAACTATAGAACACTCATGAAAGAAATTAAAGAAGACATGAAAAGATGGAAAAATATTCCATGCTTATGGATCGGAAGAATAAACATTGTTAAAATGTCTATGCTACCCAGAGCAATCTATACCTTCAATGCCATCCTGATCAAAATTCCAATGAAATTTTTCAAAGTGCTGGAACAAACAATCCTAAAATTTGTATGGAATCAGAAAAAACCCTGAATCGCTGAGGAAATGTTGAAAAAGAAAAACAAAGCGGGGGCATCACGTTGCCTGATTTCAAGCTATATTACAAAGCTGTGATCACCAAGACAGCATGGTACTGGCACAAAAACAGACACATAGACCAGTGGAACAGAATAGAGAACCCAGATATGGACCCTCAACTCTATGGTCAACTAATCTTCGACAAAGCAGGAAAAAATATGCAATGGAAAAAGACAGTCTCTTCAATAAATGGGGCTGGGAAAATTGGACAGCCACATGCAGAAGAATAAAACTGGACCGTTCTCTAATACCATACACGAAGATAAACTCAAAGTGGATGAAAGACCTCAATGTGAGACAGGAATCCATCAAAATCCTAGAGGAGAACATAGACAATAACCTCTTTGACATTGGCCACAGCAACGTCTTTCAAGATACATCTCCAAAAGCTGGTGAACCAAAAGCAAAAATGAACTTTTGGGACTTCATCAAGATAAAAAGCTTCTGCACAGCAAAGGAAACAGTCAACAAAACAAAGAGGCAACCCACAGAATGGGAGAAGATTTTTGCAAATGACACTACAGATAAAGGGCTGGTATCCAAGATTTATAAAGAACTTCTCACACTCAACACCCAAAAAACAAATAATCCAGTCAAAAAATAGGCAGAAGATATGAAAAGACACTTCTCTGAAGAAGACATACAAATGGCTAACAGACACATGGAAAAATGTTCATCGTCATTAGCCATCAGGGAAATTCAAATCAAAACCACATTGAGGTACCACCTTACACCAGTTAGAATGGCAAAAATGGACAGGGAAAGAAACAACAAATGTTGGAAAGGTTGTGGAGAAAGGGGAACCCTCTTACACTGTTGGTGGGAATGCAAGTTGGTACAGCCACTTTGGAAAACAGTGTGGAGGTGCCTCAAGAACTTAAAAATAGAGCTACCCTATGACCCAGTAATTGCACTCCTGGGTATTTACCCCAAAGACATAGATGTAGTGAAAAGAAGGGACATATGTACCCCAATATTCATAGCAGCAATGTCTGCAATAGCCAAACTCTGGAAAGAGCTGAGATGCCCTTCAACAGATGAATGGATAAAGAAGATGGGGTCCATATATACAATGGAATATTACTCAGCCATCAGAAAGGATGAATACCCAGCTTTTACATCAACATGGATGGGACTGGAGGAGATTATGCTAAGTGAAATAAGTCAAGCAGAGAAAGCCAATTATCATATGGTTTCACTTATTTGTGGAACATAAGGAAGAGCATGGAGGACATTAGGAGAAGGAAGGGAAAAATGAGGGCAGTGGAGTTGGAGGGAGAGATGAACCGTGAGAGACTATGGACTCTGAGAAACAAACAGGGTTTAGAGGGGAGGTGGGAGGGGGGATTGGTTAGCCCGATGATGGGTACTAAGGAGGGCACATACTGCATGGAGCCCTGGGTGTTATACGAAAACAATGGATTGTGGATCACCACATCAAAAACTAATGATGTATGGTGACTAACATAACATAATAAAACTTAAAAAAGAAAAAAATAATAAATAAAATTATTTTTAAAAATAAAAAAAATAAGTCATGTAAGTTTACCTTAATTTTTATTATTTTACTACCATGGCCTTCTGTATGTTGTGCCATTTGTTGCATTATTCTTATAATATAGATTCTGAATTATAAATAATAAAATATATGGTTTAAATTTATCCCTACCACCTATATTAGCACTTATTTCATAATGATTTGACCAAAAAAAAAAAAAAAGAGACTAGAAAGGTTGAAAGGTTGCCTTGGAACCTTGTTTCATCCATTGAATCTAACATCTAACTGAACATGTAAAATATTCCTGTAATTACACTTTCCAAAAGAAAGTGAGCCACAGGAAAAACCCTATGTTTTCAGTACTGTGTGAATATTGACCATTTGGGTAAAAAGTGTCTACTTCTACTTATTCCAATAGGTGAAGCTCAGGTTATAGAGCTTCCAACAGAAATCCATTCTCCTGAAAGGAGAACATTCCAAATACAAACTGTGGGTATGGTGGAATATTCATGTATCATGCTATTCTGTATCAACTGCCAGTCAAGTGGAACTGTTAGCCAAGATTCTTTCTACTTTCTACAGAGTTTGGTGGGTGAGGAGAAAGGCCCTTATGTCAAAGGCAACAGGTTTAAAAGTACAAATTGGGTGAATACATAATAATCAAGATATTTCTTGAAGTGAAATAAAGCTTGTTGTAATTGTTCCAGTGGTAAAGACATAAACTGGGACTATCCAGGCAAAATTAGGAGCAGAGTAGAAAACCACCCTAAATACAGGCTACAGTGAAAGGCCAAATTCTTCCAGATACCTTCCCAAACTCTCAGAAATATATACCAGAGTAGCAAGCTGGCCCGGTTTCTTTTTCTAGTCTACAATCTTGATTATTTTCTATCCAAAATGATGCACGATTTGGGTAGGTTTGTCCTTACCTTGTTGGCCTACAGGGTATATCAAATTGTGTGTGACAAGGAGAGCCCACACTTTATTTCTTTGTAGCATACTCTCTTAAAGTAAACAGTAATATTGAGTGAAATCATTTTTTTTCTATTTTCCTGGAAATAATCATTACTGCTATGAATCAAGTAGCTGGAGTGGGGAGGGGTGCAAGTAGAGTAGTGCCATATAGAAACTTCTGTCTCAAACTGTAAATCTAATTATAATTTAGGTGTGGGCCATTTTTTCACCACACAGAAAGATTTGGAACTTTTCCCAAATCGTCTTAAGAGTAACAGGCACTGCTTGCATTTTCTTGTGTTCTGAGTGGAAAGGTTCTGGTTCAAGACTTGTATTTCAGTATCAGATTTTTATCTGTAGAGACAAACTAGTATCACTTCAGACTTTTGAAGATAAACTGGTATGATATGAATATTACTGATAGGATTCAAATCAAATCAAACTGATATGATTTGAATGTTAATTATTGTTCCCTGGGGTTCAGAAGCAACAATTTTTTTCCCTATGGCTAGACAGTTGACTTAATTATGTAATAAGAAATATAAACAGTTTGCTTTGTGAATTTCATCAAACTATAATACCCATAGCCTAAAAATAAACAAACCAGTGGTAGTATTTCAATCTTACAAACTTCTGAATGACTCTATGTGTTTTTTCCAGGATGCTTTTCCCTCTTTAGCCTTTAAAGAAAGGCTTAAAGAAAGCCTTTGGAAAGCTTTCCCTGGATCATCCCAGGAGAATGCAGTGGACTCTGCTCCCATAATCCTTTGCACATGGCTTTATCACAACAGACAGCATGCTCTGCTCTAATGTGGGGTTTGTTTTTTCATCTAATCTAATGGACCACGAGTTCCTTGAAAGTTCTACCGCTAGGATGTAGAGCAATAATAGGCACATAAATGAATGAATGAAATGTGCATAGTGGATTCAATAAGGTTGGACTGCTGAAATCCTAAAGGATTTATTAGAGATAAGGAAAGAAAAACCAGGTTGAATTCAGATATTAATATTTAAAGCTATTCTTTAAGAGTTCCTCTGAAGGATATTAGGCTTTTTAGGAGAACTGATCTTGAGATACAGTGACAGTTGTAGTTTCTTGGTGGATACAGCCAAATATGCAATTTGGATAATTTCATATTGAAAGCTTCTGAATTTTCTTATAACAATGCTCTGGATTATAGTATTCCCTTTTTTTTTTTTTTTTGAAAACTGTCCTCATTTAGGAAATAAGAATACTAACACTTGCCCATTATGCATAATATATACTATAAAAGCAAATATGAAAAGTAGATATAATTTATGATCCTTAGAAGTAAAGATGAGATTGAAGATATTTTTGAAGTATATTTACCCAATTCTTACACACAACCTGGTTGGTTCTTTGGCATTTTGGACAATATAAATGCTTGTAGGCTGTAGAGGCTATTTATCTTATAGATGTATTAATTTAAGCCAGGGGTCAGCAAAAATTTTTTTCTGTAAAGGACCAGATAGCAAATATTCTAGGTTTTGCAAATCAGCTACTTAATTCTGTCTCAACTACTTTATTCTGCCACAGCAGTGCAAAAGCTGACATAGACAATATGAAAACAAATGGGTGTGGTTGCATTCCAATAAAATTTTATTTACAAAAAAGTGACTGCTGGGCAGGATTTGGTTCATGGGCAATAGCTTACAACTCCTGACTCAGGCCAAGGGAAAGAATAAATCAATGAAGGTTACAAGATTTTTAACTCATCAGAGAATGGCTTTGGTGTCAGGGAAACATCTCATTTTTAAGTGTATCAACTCTCAGTACAAAGAACCTGATAATTCCCCATTCATTTTTAATTTAAAGCACTTCTGTGCATAGGGTAATTTTACATGATGCTTTACCATGCAAAAGAAGTATGATTATAAATTACTTGTTTTTTTTGTACTACCTAACAAACAATATTTAGTTCAAATTAATTTGCATTTTCAGTTTGACTTTTGGGACTAGAGCAACATGCTTTGTGAGGGCACTTACTGTATACTTGTAATTGTCCACGAAAGGAATTTTTTCCACGTGAGTTTTCAGCTCTGCACTCATATAGGCCTGCATCATCCAGTTGCACGTTGGGTATTTCCAGCACTGCCTGAGATTTCCGCAGACGTGCCTTACTAGGAATATAACCATTAACCTTCATCCATGTGATTGTTGGAACTGGGCTACAATAAGGAGCAAAAATGCTGTTAATACACTTTCCAGTATTAGGAACATAGATTCTATTATCTGGTAATTTAAGCACTTAATAGGCTGAGTACAATAAAGTGTAATCACAATTAAGGACCACGTGCTGGTTGATATACTTCACTTTCCATGTGTTTTGTTTGGGAAGTAGTTACACTCAAGGAGGATAGTTTCCTTTTCTTTCATATTTCAGTAAAGCAATTTAGTGACAATATTTTATACATTTTAATACATTATACTTTAAAAAAAAAAACTTTTAAGTTGTTTGAATGGCAAAGTAATTTGATGAAATTACAAAGTAATGAATGAATGAATGAATGAATGAATGAATTCGAAGACATTAAACAAAAGACTCATGAAATAAATGAACTAAGAACTCTTTTACCCCCACTTCCAAAAATATCTTCTTTTTGCAATAACATATACAGTTTGCATGTAATCTCCCACTTTGTCTTTATGATGCATATATGTATACATATGATGAGTTATTTTTGTTTTGTTTAAAAAAATAAGTTGTGTACTTGATATTTTATAACTAAAAAATCAAATTCAAGATCAACTCCTGACTTATTCTAGTTAATAGCTGTCTATTATTCCATTCTATAGATGTATCAGAATTTAATGAACCATCCCCTATAGTTAGGCATTAAGTGTAGTCCCAGTTTTTTTTTTCTTTTTTTCCACTAAAAAACAATATTGCTATAAACAACCTTGCCCATATATCATATGCTATTGCTTTTATTTTCTGCAGCAGACATTCACAAAAGTGGAATTGATGGATCAAAGGGCACTCACATTTTTCATTTTAATAAGTACTGCCAGATTGTTTTTCAATAATATAGTAGCAGTTTCCATATCTATCAGTAATATATGAGGCTGTTTCCCCATATCCTTGCAACCATTTTATGTGATCAATCTGTTTAATTTTTGTCAGTATCAAAAAGTAAAAAATGACATTTTGTTGCAACTTTAATATTTCTCTGAACTCAAAGAAGATGGAATTTTTTTAAGACTTTTATTGGCTATTTGCATCTGCTTTTCTGTGAATTGTTTGCTTATATTATTTTCCTATTTTTTCTTTCATTTTTCTATTTGCCTATTTGTATTTTTAGGTCTTTATGTATTGGAGCCACTAAGACTTTGTTTCTCAGAAAAATTCTCCCTCAGGGTATTGTTAGTTTATGATGGCATCTCTGATACACTTTTATGAACATTTTGGGGAGAAACAAACATATCTATATTTTCCTTCACAACCTCTATATTTTTGTTTACTTAAAAAATTATCTGTAAACCTAAGTTTATATCCATATTGTCTGCATTGTTTCTGGCTGTATCTTGTGGGCTTTTTTGTTTGTTTGTTTGCTTTTTGTTTTTGTTTTGAATAGTTTGATCTTTAATCCACCTGGATTATATTCATGTTTTTGGTGTTAGATAGGGAATATAACTAATTATTTCAGTACCATTAAAGTAAAACTCCTTTCTCTACAATATCTGGTATCTTGTCTTTGCCGTATAATTGGTCTCAGATACTTGAATTTGTTTCAGGCTTCTCAATTCTGTGCCACTGATTTATTTATTACTATCTATATTTAATGCACTTTATGGTTTAGACCCAGTCTACTTTTTCCATTAGATTTCTCACTACTTCCTTCCGTATCTCCTGACCCAGAAACATATCTCTGTGTGTTTCCAATTATATCTGTTAAAATCCTACTAATCCTTTGAGACCTATCTTAAATGCCTCCTCCACAGCAAAGTCTTTCCTTATTTGTGTAGTCTTCAGGGATTTTTTTTCTCTTTTAAATATAAATGATTTGTGTATTTTTTATAACTCACAGCACTTATAACATTCTACCATAGATTATAATTGTTAAGTCTAAGATTTTTTACACTAATTTTTCTTATAGAAAGGATAGCAATGTTCACTATTATAAACAATGCTATGATAAACACTTGTGTATTTTGAACACCATTTTGATTTATTTCTTAGGAATAAGGCATAGAATTGAAATTTCTGGATTAGAGTTGACAATTTTTCTTGTTTATTTAGGTAGGTACATATATCCAACATCCAAGAGGATTGAACCTTGCATTCTGGAATAATCCTTACATTGGCACAACATATCATTCTTTTAATATGTATGAGAATTGATTTACGATTTTTTTTTAAATTAGGATTTTTGCATCTATATTTAAAGGTGAGGTTATTTTCAACTTATTAGGTTTGTTGGTTTTCTGTGTGCTTACTTCTTAGTGAGTTAGTGGTTGGTTTGTTTCCAAGTATTCCATCCCTAATTTCAATGTTTTAGCAGTAAGTTGCATAAATAATTGCTTAAAATTATTAAAAATGCCTTAATCATGAGTGGTTGCACATTGTAGTAGTAGTTAAGTATGGGTTCCATAGCTAGACTTCCTGGGGATAAAAAAGTTCTGCAAATATATGTTATTTAACATCTTATTTCTTCAGTTCCCTCAAATGTAAAATATGGTGGAAATAATAGGACGTATTTCAGAGAGTAGTTGTGAACATTAATTATTTAAAGTACTTGGCACAGAGCAAGCAGGCAAAAACAATTTGCAATAATATGATGAGGATGTTTGTATCCCCTTTATAATTTCAGTAGTATATGTTTTCTCCCCAACCTGCAGCCCCCCACCCCCCAACTTTTTAAGCTTTGCATGTTGATTAAGAGCATGGAATTTGGGGAATGCAATTTAGGTTAAAAATACAATTGGAACACAAAGATGTTATGTGATCTTAGGAAGGTTATCTAAGTTAATGCATCTAATTTCTCCATCTGTAAAATGGACATATTTATTTGCTCCTTCAGAATGCAAATATCTTGAGGGCAGCAGTATTATTTCTCTTGTTTATCAGTATGTTCACAGTGTCTCATAGAGTGCTAGGCACATGGTACTTAATAGGTGTTTATGAAATAATGATTCTCATAATATTATTCTGAGCACTAAGTGAGCTATGTTTTTATAAACCACTTAGCAAAACATGTTGCAAATAGTGAGTACTCAATAAATGTTAGATATAATGATTTTTAAATGATTAGTTTTGTTAGATTTTATCTATTTTATTGGTCTTTAAAATGAGAATTTTGAGTTTTCAGCTTTTCTTTTGTTTGTTTGTTTGTTTGTTTGAGTTCACGAATTTCCATTTTCTATTTACTTATTCCTCTTTTTGATCAGCACATTTATATTGTACTTCTAATGTTTTGAGCTGAATGATCAATATAGTTATCATTTATGGTTAATAATAAAACATATAAGACTGTCTTGTCCTCTGATATCAGATATAGCTACATGCCATATGTTTTGATTTGTAGAGAGAGTGAGTTGTACCATTTCTGCCTTTTGGAGTTTGTTGAGTCAATCTTTGTAGCTAAATACAGGATGAATTATTGTTTTAGTTACATGTCCATAAAAAAGTATATTTTATTTATGATAAAAGTTTAAAAATTAGCTTTGATGGGCGCCTGGGTGGCTCAGTTGGTTAAGCGACTGCCTTCGGCTCAGGTCATGATCCTGGAGTCCCGGGATCGAGTCCCACATCGGGCTTCCTGCTCAGCAGGGAGTCTGCTTCTCCCTCTGACCCTCTTCCCTCTCGTGCTTTCTATCTCTCGTTCTCTCTCTCTCTCAAATAAATAAATAAAATCTTTAAAAAAAAAATAAAAAAAAAATAAAAATTAGCTTTGATATATTTGTTGTTAATTGTGTAATTCAAATATTATTTTAGTGTTTTCCAAAATTTTAAAGAAATTTAACTTTTGTCAAAATAAATCTTCAGTGGAATTTGTTGATCAAAAAGAGCATGAAATTAAAAAGGAGTGAGTAAAGAGGTAATATGTCCTAAAGTTCTTTTACTTTGGGGAGGAAGGTTAGGTTATTAACTCTAGATTTTAAGAATGCATAGCAAAATTAATAGTATAATTATTTAAAAAGTATAATTTTCCAAATAAATGTAATATGGCAAAGAGTGGGAAGCTCAGCCCTTCCCCAAATCCATTTCTTTTTTCTCCTGGGCACATATTTGCTTTTTTTTCTATGTAAATAGGCATGACCATGATGCTCACCATGATTTCTGACCCTGAATTGTAGTGGAATAATTCCCCCAAAAGTCTCTATTCTATCTTTCTCTTTTGCTTAGGTGGATATCAATGCCCAGGATAATTTTGGAATTTAAAGGTTGAAGATAGCAGAGACTAGGTCTTTAAACAACTGTGTAGAGGAAAGTTTCAAGCTACTACCTCACCAGTGCCAATCAATAACTCTCTTTGGATTCTGTGTGAATGATATATAAATGTTTATCTTTCTAAGACCCTAATATTTGAATGCTTCTTTTACCTACTAGCATTACTTTACTAACATAGAAATTGGCATAAAAATGGATAACTGTAATAACAAGACATAACATATTTGGAACAGTCAGGATGAAAAAGATAGGATGTGATACTGGGGAATGAGAAAATGAAGACCCTGTTATGTAGTGGCAAAGCAATCTGGTAAAACTTTTATCTTTGATAACTTGGAAAGGTCATCCAAATGCTTACGTAAGCTACTGAAGGAGTTAGAAAATAGAATATTAAAAGTGTGTGTGGATTCATCAAAGTATTAGAAAAAAGAGATGAAGTCAGGAAAATACTGGATGGACTGTCAGCAGAATTAATGAGAATAGAAAGACTGCAAAATGTGGGATCTTGGTCAGTAAAGCAGATTAATTGCAAAAATGGCCTTCCTTCTCAATTACTCTATATGAATATCTTTTGCCATGTGATTTTGCAGATTTTATCATTTTGAGATGGAGTCTGTTAAGCAATACTTTGAATTTAGGTTGCCTTATGACTTGTTATTAGAATGCCTAATGACTGGCTATTAGAATGTAGCTTTACAAGGATTTGTGTGCTTTTGCTCTTTCTCTTGGGCCCTTGCCTTTGCCATGAGAACCATTTAAGTTAGCCTGCAGGAGAATGAGAGAGCACATAGAACAGGGCCACATTGTCTAGGCAAAGGACATTCCAGGCTAACCAGCTTCCAATGGACCCTAGAGCTGACATATTTATGAGCTAGTTCAGCTGTTATCAGCTCAGTCTGAGCCAGATCAGTAGAACCACACAACCAATTTTGTTTTGTTATAAATAATAAATGGTTATTGATTTAAGCTGGTAAATTTTGGGGTGTTTTGTTATGCAGCATTGCTGTGGCAATACATAATTGATTAGAAATTAGATTAGAAAACCTCATTTTTAGATCCTAGACAGTAGAAATAAGAATAAAAAGATATAAGATATCAGGGGGCCATTAAAAATCAATCCCATGGCAAAGCTAAGGGTTTTGGTCTTCCCAACAAAGCCTGATGGCTTCAAGGTAGCTGCCAGTATATTGAGAAAAAAAGACATGAGGACTTAATTATTTCTAATGAATAACTTTGAATGAAGTTACTAGTACATGGAATAGAGTGGAAGCAAACAGATCAGAAGCCAATTAGATATTGAGATAACTGCATTGCCAAAGAAACCAGGAGTCTGAATTTAAAGAACAACAAAACATTGAGCATTTGAGCCTTAAAACAAATTTTAGGTTTCCAAATGTAGATCAACAGAGAATTTGAACTACAAAATTTGGGCCTGCAAGGAGGGAATATTCCTCAATACACATTTCAATTATGGCCATGGAATAAAACAAAAAGGAAAATGTCAGAGTAGAGCCAAGATACCCTGGAGAGTAAACAAGACAATTTCTTCCAAAGAGTGATATCAGTGTCTAATTAAGAACTCCCTCAGGGGCAGAGCAAGATGGCAGAGGAGTAGGAGACCTGGGTTTCGTCTGGTCTCAGGAATTCAGCTGGATAAGGATCAAACCATTCTGAACACGTACGAACTCAACAGGAGATCGAAGAGAAGAATAGCAACAACTCTCTGAACAGAAAAGCAACCACTTACTGGAAGGTAGGACGTGCAGAGAAGTGAATCCGAGGCGATATTCAGGAGGAGAGATGGCAGGAGAGGGGGCCTCCGTCGGCCGCTTTTGGCAAGTGATAGAGCCGCGGAGCACAAAATCGGAACTTTTAAGAAGTTGGCTCCACTGAGGGACGTCGCTCCAGTGGCTAAGCGGGGGGTGGAACCCTCGCGGGACAGTGTGGTCTCAGGACCCTCGGGGTCACAGAAAGACCGGGGGTGCCTGAGTGCAGCAGAGCTCCCAGGTATCAGAGTGCGGAAGCCGGCTGCAGAGACAGAGCCGAGGCCCAGGCTCTCAGGTCGGGGTTGCCATAAACTGTGATCCACGGCCCAGTCGGGCCACTGCTCCTCCAGCAGGGACCCAACAAGCGGCAGAGCTGGGGAGACTCCCCTTCCTTCCCCAGAGGAGCAGCACGGAAGCGCACCGCAGGGATCTGCTGGGTTTGGAGACACCACACGGGGTCAGGAGCCAGAGATAGAAACGCTCGGTCACAGGCCGGGTGAGCATGGAGTGCTCAAAATATACCCTAAATCACTAGTGTATGGCTTTGTTCTAGGCTCCTGCCATCATCACTTTCTCTCCCTTTTCTTTTTTTTTTCTTCTTTGTTTTTTAATCTTCTTCTTTCTTTTTTCAAACAAATTCTTATCTTATCAATTCCTTTTATAAAATCTTTTATAATTTTCATGTTTACAGTTTTCCATCCCTTCATTGTATCAAACCTTATTTTGTACATATGTAAGTCTTTCTTCCTTTAAAATATTAGGAGGCACTTTCTTCTAACAGACCAAAATACGCCCAAAATCTAGTGTGTGACACTGATCTATACACTAGCCTGATCATATTTGATCATATTCTGTTTTTTCTTGGGTTTTGTTCTGTTTTTGTTTGTTTTTATCTTTTTCTTTTTCTTTTCTCTTTTTTTTTTCTCTTCCTTTTTTCTTTCTTTCCCTTTCTTTTCCCCTGGTTTCAGGTCTTTTCTGATTTGTATAGAGTATATTTGCTGAGGACATTGTTAACCTGTTAGCATTTTGTTCTCTCATTCATCTATTCTCCTCTGGACAAAATGACAAGACGAAAAAAATCACCTCAGCAAAAAGAACAAGAGGTAGTACCGTCTGCCAGGGACCTACTCAATACGGACAATAGTACGATGTCAGACTTAGAGTTCAGAATCATGACTGTAAGATACTAGCTGGGCTTGAAAAAAGCATGGAAGTTATTAGAGACACCCTTTCTGGAGAAATAAAAGAACTAAAATCTAACCAGGTCGAAGTCAAAAAGGCTACTAATGAGGTGCAGTCAAAAATGGGGGCACTGGGCGCCTGGGTGGCTCAGATGGTTAAGCGTCTGCCTTCGGCTCAGGTCATGATCCCAGGGTCCTGGGATTGAGTCCCGCATCGGGCTCCCTGCTCAGTGCAGAGACTGCTTCTCCGTCTCCCTCTGCCATTCCCTCTGCTGTGCTCTTCTCTCTAACTCTCTGTCAAATAAATAAATAAAAAACCTTTAAAAAAAAATGGGGGCACTAACAAATAGGATAAATGAGGCAGAAGAGAGAATCAGTGATATAGAAGACCAAATGATGGAAAATCAAGAGGCTGAGAAAAAGAGAGATAAACAACTACAGGATCACGAGGGCAGAATTTGAGAGATAAGCGATACAATAAGAGGAAACACCATTAGAATATTTGGGATCCCAGAAGAAGAAGAAAGAGAGAGAGGGGCAGAAGGTATATTGGAGAAAATTATAGCAGAGAACTTCCATAATGTGGGGAAGGATACAGGCATCAAAATCCAGGAGGCACAGAGAACCCCGCTCAAAATCAATAAAAATAGGTCAACACCCTGATATCTAATAGTAAAACTTACGAGTCTCAGAGATAAAGAGAAAATCCTGAAAGCAGCTCGGGAGAAGAGATATGTAACCTATAATGGTAGAAACGTTAGATTGGCAACAGACCTATCCACAGAGACCTGGCAGGCCAGAAAGGACTGGCATGAGATCTTGAGAGCACTAAACGAGAAAAATATGCAGCCAAGAATACTATATCCAGCTAGGCTGTCATTGAAAATAGAAGGAGAGATAAAAAGTTTCCAGGACAAACAAAAACTAAAGGAATTTGCAAACACAAAACCAGCCCTCCAAGAAATATTGAAAGGGGTCCTCTAAGCAAAGAGAGAGCCTAAAGGCAGCATAGATCAGAAAGGAACACAGACAATATACAGTAACAGTCACCTTATAGGCAATACAATGGCACTAAATTCATATCTTTCAATAGTTACCCTCAATGTAAATGGGCTAAATGCCCCAATCAAAAGACACAGGGTATCAGATTGGATAAGAAAACAAGACCCATTGATATGCTGTCTGCAAGAGACTCATTTTAGACCCAAACACAACCCCACATTGAAAGTGAGGGGTGGAAAAACATTTATCATGCTAATGGACACCAAAAGAAAGCTGGGGTGGCAATCCTTATATCAGATAAATTAGATTTTAAAACAAAGACTGTAATAAGAGATGAAGAAGGACATATCCTACTTAAAGGATCTATCCAACAAAGATCTAACAATCGTAAATATCTATGCCCCTAACATGGGAGCAGCCAATATATAAGGCAATTAATAAAAAAAGCAAAGAAACACATTGACAACAATACAATAAGAGTGGGGGACTTTAACATCCCCCTCATTGAAATGGACAGATCATATAAGCAAAAAATCAACAAGGAAATAAAGACTTTAAATGAAACACTGGACCGAATGGACTTCATAGACATATTCAGAACATTCCATCCCAAAGCAACGGAATACACATACTTCTCTAGTGCCCATGGAACATTCTCCAGAATAGATCACATCCTAGGTCACAAATCAGGTCTCAACCAGTACCAAAAGATTGAGATTATTCCATGCATATTTTCAGACCACAGTGCTTTGAAACTAGAACTCAATCACAAGAGGAAAGCCGGAAAAAACTCAAATACATGGAGGCTAAAGAGCATCCTACTAAAGAATGAATGGGTCAACCAGGAAATTAAAGAATAAAAAAAATTCATGGAAACCAATGAAATGAAAACAGAACTGTTCAAAATCTTTGGGATACAGCAAAGGCAGTCCTGAGAGGAGAATATATAGCAATACAAGCCTTTCTCAAGAAACAAGAAAGGTCTCAAATACACAACCTAACCCTACACCTAAACGAGCTAGAGAAAAAAAAGCAAATAAAGCCTAAACCCAGCAGGAGAAGAGAAATTATAAAGATCAGAGCAGAAATCAATGACACAGAAACCAAAAGAACAGTAGAACAGATCAACTAAACTAGGCACTGGTTCTTTGAAAGAATTAACAAAATTGATAAACCCCTGGCCAGACTTATCCAAAAGAAAAGAGAAATGACCCAAATCAACAAAATCATGAATGAAAGAGGAGAGATCACAACCAACCCCAAAGACATACAAACAATTATAAGAACATATTATGAGCAAATTAGATAACCTGGAAGAAATGGGTGCATTCCTAGAGATGTACCAACTACCAAAATTGAACCAGGAAGAAATAGAAAACCTCAACAGACGTATAACCACTAAGGAAATTGAAGCAGTCATCAAAAATCTCCCAAGAAACAAAAGCCCAGGGCCAGATGGCTTCCCAGGGGAATTCTACCAAACATTTAAAGAAGAATTAATACCTATTCTCCTGAAAATGTTCCAAAAAATAGAAATGGAAGGAACACTTCCAAACTCATTTTATGAGGCCAGCATTACCTTGATCCCCAAACCAGACAAAACCCCATCAAATAGGAGAATTACAGACCAATATCCTTAATGAACATGGATGCAAAATTCTCACCAAATCCTAGCCAATAGGATACAACAGTCCATTAAAAGGATTATTCACCATGACCAAGTGGGATTTATCCCTGGGCTGCAAGGCAGGTCAACATCCGCAAATCAATCAACGTGATACAACACATTAACAAAAGAAAGAACAAGAATCATATCATCCTCTCAATAGATGCAGAAAAAGCATTTGACAAAGTACTGCATCCTTTCTTTTTTTTTTTAATTTTTTTATTGTTATGTTAATCACCATATATTACATCATTAGTTTTTGGTGCAGTGTTCCATGATTCATTGTTTGTTCATAACACCCAGTGCTCCATGCAGAACTCCTTTCTTGATCAAAACTCTTCAGAGTATAGGGATAGAGG
Organism: Eumetopias jubatus; assembly: GCF_037043125.1. Classification (NCBI taxonomy): domain Eukaryota; kingdom Metazoa; phylum Chordata; class Mammalia; order Carnivora; family Otariidae; genus Eumetopias; species Eumetopias jubatus. Next base: position 81,163,795 of record NW_028274819.1, on the reverse strand, counting down.
GTACATACCTCAAGATCATAAAAGCCATCTATGAAAAACCTACAGCAAATATCATTCTCAATGGGGAAAAGCTGAGAGCTTTTCCCCTAAGTTCAGGAACACGGCAGGGATGTCCACTATCACTACTGCTATTCAACATAATATTAGAAGTCCTAGCCACAGCAATCAGACAACAAAAAGAAATCAAAGGCATCCAAATCGGCAAAGAGGAAGTCAAACTCTCACTCTTTGCTAATGATATGATACTGTATGTGGAAAACCGAAAAGACTCCACCCCAAAACTGCTAGAACTCATACAGAAATTCAGTAAAGTAGCAGGATATAAAATCAATGCACAGAAATCAGTGGCATTCCTATACACCAACAACAAGACAGAAGAGAGACAAATCAAGGAGTAGATCCCATTTACAATTGCATCCAAAACCATAAGATACCTAGGAATAAATTTAACCAAAGAGGCAAAGAATCTGTACTCAGAAAACTATAAAATACTCATGAAAGAAATTGAAGAAGACACAAAGAATAGGAAAAACGTTCCATGCTCATGGATTGGAAGAACAAACATTGTGAAGATGTCCATGCTACCTAGAGCAATCTACACATTCAATGCAATCCCCATCAAAATACCATCCACTTTTTCCAAAGAAAGGGAACAAATAATCCTAAAATTTGTATGGAATCGGAAGAGAGCCCGAATAACCAGAGGAATGTTGAAAAAGAAAAGCAAAGCTGACGGCATTACAATTCCGGACTTCCAGCTCTATTACAAAGCTGTCATCATCAAGACAGTATGGTACTGGCACAAAAACAGACACATTGATCAATGGAACAGAATAGAGAGCCCAGAAATGGACCCTCAACTCTATGGTTAACTCATCTTTGACAAAGCAGGAAAGAATGTCCAATGGAAAAAAGACGGTCTCTTCAACAATTAGTGTTGGGAAAATTGGACAGCCACATGCAGAAGAATGAAACTGGACCGTTTCCTTACACCACAGTCGAAAATAGACTCCAAACGTTTGAAAGACCTAAACGTGAGACAGGAATCCATCAAAATCCTAAAGGAGAACACAGGCAACAACCTCTTTGATCTCAGCCTCAGCAACTTCTTCTTAGAAACATCCCCAAAGGCAAGGGAAGCAAGGGCAAAAATGAACTATTGGGATTTCATCAAGATAAAAAGCTTTTGCACAGCAAAAGAAACAGTCCACAAAACCAAAAGACAACCGACAGAATGAGAGAAAATATTTGCAAATGACATATCAGATAAAGGGCTAGTATCCAAAATCTATAAAGAACTTATCAAACTCAACACCCAAAGAACAAATAATCCAATCAAGAAATGGGCAGAAGACATGAACAGACATTTTTCCAAAGAAAACATCCAAATGGCCAAAAGACACATGAAAAAGTGCTCAACATCGCTCGGCAGCAGGGAAATCCAAATCAAAACCTCCATGAGATACCACCTCACACCAGTTAGAATTGCTAAAATTAACAAGTCCGGAAAGGACAGATGTTGGCAGAGATGTGGAGAAAGGGGAACCCTCCTACACTGTTGGTGGGAATGTAAGCTGGTGCAACCACTCTGGAAAACAGTATGGAGGTTCCTCAAACAGTTGAAATTATAGCTACCATCCGATCCAGCATTTGCACTACTGGGTATTTACCCCAAAGATACAAATGTAGGGATCCGAAGGGGTACGTGCACCCCAATGTTTATAGCAGCAATGTCCACAATAGCCAAACTGTGGAAAGAGCCAAGATGTTCATCGACAGATGAATGGATAAAGAAGAAGTGGTATATATACACAATGGAATATTATGCAGCCATCAAAAGGAATGAGATCTTGCCATTTGCAATGATGTGGATGGAACTGGAGGGTGTTATTCTTAGTGAAATAAGTCAATCAGAGAAAGACATGTATCATATGACCTCACTGATATGAGGAATTCTCAATCTCAGGAAACAAACTGAGGGTTGCTGGAGTGGTTGGAGGGGGAGGGATGGGGTGGCTGGGTGATAGACATTGCGGAGGCTATGTGCTATGGTGAGCCCTGTGAATTGTACAAGAATGACGAATCACGGATCTGTACTTCTGAAACAAATAATGCAATATATGTTAAGAAAAAAAAAAGAAGAAGAAGATAGCTGGAGGGGAAGAATGAAGGGGAGTAAGTCGAAGGGGGAGATGAACCATGAGAGATGATGGACTCTGAGAAACAAACAGAGGGTTCTAGAGGGGAGGGTGGTGGGGGGATGGGTTAGCCTGGTGATGGGTATTAAAGAGGGCACATTCTGCTTGGAGCACTGGGTGTTATGCACAAACAATGAATCATGGAACACTACATCAAATCTAATGATGTAATGTATGGTGATTAACATAACAATAAAAAATTATTTAAAAAAACCTAATGATGTAATATATGGTGATTAACCTAATAAAAATAAAAGAACTCCCTCACATTCACCCCTCACCCAAGGCAGAGGGGCTTTAAAATGAATGATTTTGTAAGAGAATTTATATTTTTGATGAACCAGTGACTAGTTTGGTTCTGTCTTCTTTTCTGAATGGAATATTTTCTGTGGATAATCAATTCTTGTTCAACCATATGTAAGGACACAGAATTTATCTTTTAAGTGTATATGGTACAGAATCAGGATAATCCATATCTGGACCTGATGGAGATCTGGAAATCTTGGACTTAAGTAGATGCAGGGACCAGGTGGGATTTGGTTTATCTCTGTTGGGGAATGGGTGAGTGCATTCAATGTGTGGGAAGAATTCAAATGTTCTTCACAAGAATGGACTAGTTAAGTGTTCAAAACACACATTTCCCTTTCTTCCTGGGCATGTGATTAGATCTTATTTTCTAGCAACCTTTAATCAGGGGCATGTGATTGAGTTCTGGCCAATAGAATAAGGAAAGAATGATGTATGAAACATCATTCAGGTACCAAACCCTCTACATGATCCTTCAGTTTCACTTTTTTCCCCAATCAGTGGTAACTCTTGTAGATAAATATATAGGAAAATGTTTTTATGTACTTGTAGGAAAGGAGTGACTTTTTAACAATATTTAAAACATTGCTATCTACAAAAATATTGATGCATTTGACTGCATTAATATTAACAATTTATTTTCATTAAAGGACACAACCTGGGAGAACTCATTTGCCACAAAAATAACTGACAAATACTAATAGATTAAATAAAGAACTCTGACAAATATATAAGAAAAACAACTTGTAAAAATAAGCAAAAGATAAAAGAGGAAGCATAAATGATCAAGAAACATGAAAATGCATTCAATCTCATTAATGATTAGAAAAATGCAAATTTAGACCATAATGAAATTCCACTTCATACCTAACAGATTAGCAAAATCTGTATATCTATATTTATACCCACATGTAAGAGCCTTAAGGGTTAACTTGCTTCAAGATAACACATTCCTTACTTGTTGACCTAAGTCCCTGGATCAGTAGCAGACAGGGTACTGTCCTTAAGGAGTGAAGGTCCAAAACTTTCCCAGGCCACAGAGACCAGCAAGTCTGTTTGAAGGTGCCTTGGCTTTCTGGTTAGCCTAGCAATAGTTTTTAGCAAACTGTTTTTTTTTTTCAGGTCACACAAATGATTTTTTTTTATTTAGATTTTATTTATTTATTTGAGAGAGAGAGAATGAGAGACAGAGAGCATGAGAGGGAAGAGGGTCAGAGGGAGAAGCAGACTCCCCACTGAGCAGGGAGCCCGATGTGGGACTCGATCCCGGGACTCCAGGATCATGACCTGAGCCGAAGGCAGTCGCTTAACCAACTGAGCCACCCAGGCGCCCAGGTCACACAAATGATTTTAATAACCCCCTTTTGTGTATCTGTAGACCTTACCCTCCCTTACAGAAAGAACAGAGAACTCCTGCACATCATGAAATAAGAACCAGACCCCCCACCCATGCACAACCCTCAAACATGGAGATAATATTTGTTATCTGGCAGCATCAAGTTTGTATATAATCAAGAAATATTGCAGACCATAACACTCCATTTACTAACTGACTACCTTTGCCTCCTTACTAAACCCCGAGATCAAGCAGAAACCTTGGGGTTGGTTTTTGGACAAGTATCCACCTTCTCCTCAGGTGGCTGGGCTCCTGAATGAAGTTCAAATTCCTTTCTAGTCAAAACTTGTCCCTTGAGTATTGTCTTTTCCAGAGACAAGTAGCTGAACTTGGGGTTTCATAACACACACACACACACACACACACACACACGTATGATTTAAAGCAGAATTCTTGCAGATAGTATATAATAGGGTCTTGTTTTTTCATCCAGTCTGACACTGTCTGCCTTTAGTGTGTTTTAGTGAATTTACATTTCCTATAATTATCTGCAATTGGGTTTAAGTCTAGCGTTGAGTTTTCTGTCTATCCCATAAATTATTTGTATCTTTTTTGCCTTCTTTTCTTGCCTTTTTTTTAAATTAATTTTTTTAGTATTTCATTAAAGCCCTCTATTGGTTTATTAAGTATATCTGTTATTTTTTTTTAATGTGTGCATGGTTGTTCTAAAGTTTGCAGTATTTACCTAAGAGCATTATGCTAACATGTCTCCCTTCCCATTCTTTGTGCTATACTTATCATACATATTATTTCTACATACTTTATAAACCCTCCAATACATTGTTATTATTTTTACCTTAGAGAAAAAAGTAGAAATTAGAAATTTGAGAAACTAAAAAGAGTAAATATATCTTATATTTACACACAAACACACACGCATATATATAAGCATTTCTTGCTCTTCATTCCTTTGTGAGGATTGGAATTTCCAAATAGTATTAATTTTCCATTAGCCTAGAGAACTTTCCTTAACATGCCTATAGTACTACTACAACAAATTATTCAAGGTCTTGTTTTTGTTTGACAATGTCGTTATTTTGCTTTCAGTTTGAAGAATATTTTCACTGGATAAATGACTCTAAGTAAACTATTTTTTAAAGTTTTTTATCACTATTTTTAGTAATTAGATTATGGTGTGCTTTGATGTATTTTTCTTTATGTTTATGTTACTTGTGTTTCATTGCACTTTGGGGATCTGTGAAGTTGTATTTTTCAATAATGTGATATTTTTTGGTCACAATCTTTGATTTTTTTTTTTTTTTTGGCCTACCCTTATCTTCTGGGACTAAATTTTTATGTATGTTATATAACTTAATTATTGTTTCACAGATCTCTTAGCACAATTCTGGTTTTTGTTCTCTGTATACTCTATTTTGTATAGTTTATTTTTCTTCTACTTTCAAGTTCATTCATCTTTCTTTCTATGGTGTTTAATCTGCTAGTAAGCTTATCAGATAAATTTTTCATATGAGAATAATCATTCTTTGATATATTTTTTTAAGATTTTATTTATTTACTTGACAGAGAGAGACACAGCAAGAGAGGGAACACAAGCACGAGGAGTGGGAGAGGGCAAAGCAGGCTTCCCGTTGAGCAGGGAGCCTGATGTGGGGCTTGATCCCAGGACCTGGGACCATGACCTGAGCCGAAGGCAGACACTTAACGACTTAGCCACCCAGGCGCCCTGATATTTCTTTCTTATATCTAGATTTCTATATTTTCTCAGTAAAATACAAAATTACTAAACACTTATTTTACATGGTATCTTTTTCTTCTTTCTCTAATCTTTATATCACTTCTACCTTACTTTGTGTTTGGGGCTTAGTAGATAGAATTATAGCTAACCTTTAATTATTTACCTAAGAATACACCACCTCATAGAGTCACAAACAAAGTCAAAATTGTTATTCTACATTTTCCTAAATTTTTCATGTCTTAATTTTGAGTGGTATTCCATTGGTTTTCTGACTCCTGCTTGAACCATTTTAAGCTACTTTATTTACCTAACTGTAATAAAATCTTAATTCTTACGCATCCCCTCATTTAATCTACCAAGGGAAAAAAACCCAATATGAATAGAAACAAAAGTCTGTGGGATGGGGATGAGTACATCCAAGATACGAGATTGCAAAGGGCATGAAAAACTGTGCTTTGATGACATAAGAAAAAAAGAGATCTAACAAGGAAAAAAATCAAGAGAACTTCACTATATGCAAGACCTGTATTAGAAGTAAACATAAATAAAATGAATGACCTAATGCCTTTAGAAATCCATAACTTAATTGAAAAGACAAAAAAATGAACCCAATGATTCAAATACAGGAGACAGTGTTAAGAGAACACAGTCAAGAAGACTATTTATATTAGACTAGGAGGTGTGGGAATGCAGCCCAAAGAGATGACACATGAGGTGAGCCTTGAAGGATGAGGAAAATTAATATAGGCAGAAAAAGTATATTCTTGGCAGTAAAATCCAAGTTCATCCATGTACATGAACACAGAAAACTGTGAGATAGCATGGCAGATTGGTGGAACTTCACATAGCTTCATATACTACATTGCAAGATGTATGCAAGAAAGCACTTGCAAGTTTATGGAAAGTGCACATTTCCCCATCAAAAATAAAGATTTCTTCAAATTATGAAAGTTTTAATGCTGTTTACTTCCACTTTTGTCTTTCTCATATTCTCAGGATTAGTATCTTAAAATGCTTGCCTCTAAGCTGTTAGAAGCTTTGGAATGTGAAAATGTTGAAAAGTATTGATGGAGTGGTTGAAAGCTTATTTGGAAAGATTTTTGTATGCAATAATACACATATGCTATTATTAAATGAAATAGTGATCACGAGCCTACTGGCAGTGCTCACTTTTTAAGGCATTTTGGATACCTCATGGTCATTTACTTTGTCCGTGACAACTTAAGGGAAATCAAATATTTTTGTTGCTTTCAAATGACTTATTTGTAATCAAGAATAATTCATTCATTTTTTGTAGGCATGTGGGATTTTAAAAATTATGCATACAATAAGATTTTAATCTGTTTCATATTATTATTCAAAGCAAATTTCTTTTCAATAATAACATGGATGTGGAATTGTTGCTTAAGAAGAAGACTGATTTCAGTTATACTGAAAGGATTAGTAGAAATATCAGCTTTGATGGTAAGCTAAAGCACGTTAGGTTTTTCCCTATTTTAGTCTGTTGAAATTATATCTGTTCAAGTCTACATTTGATTTTCACGTAGAATAAGCAATGCAACTTAAAGAAGATAAAGGAACTTTCTTCTAGCTAATGTTATACTGATGATGGCATTATTCATTTGGCTCAAAAATAGCTGTTAATAACAGTAAAAGATGATGTGAAGCTGCATTGAAATTCTGACACAAGCTTTTTGTTATGTGCTATTGAAGTGACAGGATAAAAAGTGCCTCCAAATGTAGTTCTAGAAAGTAAGGAAAGTGTTGGATGAACTTTGGCCATTGTTGCAGTCATTAAAGGTATTTTTTAAAGATCATTTTTATACATATGATAAGGTAATGTGTAGAATCTGTCAAGGCAGAAAGAATACTTAGCTGTAAAGATTTAATGATTTCAAAGGAAAGTACTCCCCAACTGCAAATCACCATTTATAGACAAATTGTAGGTCTGTCTAATGGAGCTTCCTATTTTCCTTGCATAAGTCACAAGTGAGACATGAATTTTACATCTGATGTGAAAATATATACAGTTATGGCTCCTTTGTGACTTGCACTTTCAAAAGAAGGAAACATTGTATATCTTTGATAGAAACTGAAAGAACTAAGTTTTATAACTTTTCTCTAAGAAAGCACATAAAAAGCCATCATAAAAAAAGCTATTGAGCCAAAGTTATTTTTTTTCTTTTATGGTCTCTTATCCAGGAAAAAAAAAAAAAGAAATGAATCACTAATGTGGGTGATCACTGCTAGCTATATAATATGCAAAATGTTTGAAAGCAAAAGTTTTCTTTGTAAAAGTTTGGAAATGTTCAGGGGCAGTGAATATGATGCCTGGATCTTTTTTAAGATCCCTTGTCTCAGCCACCAAATAATCAGACTAATTGGCATGCTTTTGGAGAAGAAATTAATTTCATTCCTCTAAGTATAAGCTGTAGATTCCTCTGCATTCTGATTCTTGACCAAAGTCAGGATTCTTGACCAACGTCAGGATTCTTGACTCATAGCCTTCCCATGGTATTGTCTCTGCTTAGGACCTAAGAGCCACAGCTCAGAGTATGTCGTCCCATCATTTTTAATTATCTTAGGCAAAGGATCAAATTTAGGTAAAAAATCTTGGTAGTCTTTTTGAGATCATGGGCTGGTATGACCTTTATGTTTTTACCATTGTTTTATAAAATTTACTTATTTTCCTTCATAAAAATAATAATGTTACAGTGAAAACAGTCAATTCTGAGGTTAGCTTATGTCCCAAATATAGGCAACTGGATGCCTTCCTTTCCACATGCAGTTCCATCCAGGTGCTTCTTATCCTTCAAATCAGACACTCTTGAATCCAGCCATCCAAGGAGGACTCAGAAGAATCACATGCTAGGTTATCTTTGCAAGAAACATTAGGTTCCTTGATTAGATTTGCAGATGGCTGAAAGAAGTTTTTGGGATTATGCTATGTTTATTAATTCATTCATTAAACAGTTATACATGATATACCTACTATGTGCTAAGCACTGCAATATTTTTTAAGGTTATAATGGTGAACATGATAGATACGGGACTTTCATGCAAATAGTTAGTTAATGACTTAAAGACATAATTTAGAGGAAGTACAGAGATAGGAACACCCAATTGAGTCTGGTGGGAGGTAGAAAACACTTCTTTAAGCAAGTAAACTAAATTCATACTTGAAGAATGAGGAGGAGTTATCCGGGCAGAGAGAAAAGTCTTCAAGGAAGAGTTAATAGCATTGGGAGTGAGAGAGAAAATGTATTTAAAGAACTGGTGTTTGTTTGGCAGTGGCTAGTGAGAAGACTGGAGTGGCTGGCATGGGAGAGTATGAAGTGCTTTAAAAATAGTTTTAAAGGTTTTGGACTTTTCCTAGTGGTACTGAAAATCATTGAAATGTTTTAAGCAGGGGTGTAATGTTCATATTTGTGTTTAGGATAGGGCTCCATAAACTTTTTTTTAAAGAGAGATATACTAAGTGTTTTAGGTTTGTGGGCCAGATGTAAATAGCAATTCAACTCTGCCATTGTGGTGTGAAAGAAGACATGGGTAATACATAAGTGAATAGGTATGAGTGTGCTCTAATAAAATTTTGTTTATAAATAAAGGTGATGAGTCTGTGGTCCATAGTTTGCCAGCCCCTGGTTTAAGATATTCTGTATACGGCAATAAGAATGCACTGAAAATTAGCACTATTAGGAGTAGGGAGAAACGTTAGGAGGCAGATAAGTCTATATGAAAGATGACTCTGGGTTAGGAAAAGGTAATGGGGTGGGAATAAGAAGTAAATATTTAAGATATTTAAGAGGTAAGGGCATCTGGATGGCTCAGTCATTTAGGCATCTGATTCTTGGTTTTGGCTCAGGTCATGATCTCAAGGTCCTGGGATCGAGCCCCACGAAGGGCTCTGCCCTCAGCAGGGAGTCTGCTTCTCTCCTTCTCTCTCTCTCCCTCTGCCCCACCCCGTGCTTTAGTACTCTCTCTCAAATAAATAAACCTTTTTTAAAAAAAAGATATTTGAGGCAGAAAAAACTAACAGAACTTGATCCTAGGTGGAGTATGAATGAGAAAAAAAAAAGGTGACCACATCAATTTCTGGGCTTCTAGCCTGACTGTGTGAAAACAGGAGAGCATGTGAACTGGACTCTTACCATATGCCAGATACTGTTCTAAACATTTTGTGTATACAACCTCATTGAAGTTATTTATTCATTCCTCCCTCCCTCCCTTCCCTCCTTCATATTGTAGTAACAACCTTTAACAGGAGATCTACTCTCTTAACACAGTTTTAAGTGTCCAAAACAATACTGTTAACTATCAGCACAATGACATACAGCAAATCTCTAAAACTTAACCATCTTACATAACTGAAACTTTATACACATTCTATAACAACTTACCATTTTCCTTTCTCCCCAGCTCCTGACAACCGCCATTCTATTCTCTGCTTCTTTGTGTTTGATTATTTTCTATGCCTCATGTAAGTAGTATCATGCAGTATTTGTCCTTTCTGATGTTTTTTCACTTAGCATAGTATTCTCAAATTTAATCCATATGGCAAGATACCCTTTTTTAAGGCCAAGTAATATTCTATTGTATGCCTATACCACCTTTTCCTTATCCATTCATTTATTAATGTGCATTTAACAGTAGATGAACTGTGTTGCACTCCCAACCACGAAGTATAAGGGTTTCAATTTCTCCACATTTTCACCAACACAGGTTATCAGTTTTTTTTATAATAACCATTCTAACAAGGTAGGTGATATCTCATTGTGTTATTAATTTGTGTTTACTAATGAAAAATGACATTAAGGATCTATTCATGTTGATCTTTTCATGTTGGTCATTTGCATGTCTTCTTTGGAGAAATGTCTCTTCAAATCCTTGCCCATTTTTATTTATTTTTATTTTTTTAGATACATAAAAATGGAATTCATTATTTTTATTATTTATTTATTTATTTAAAATATTTTTATTTATTTATTTGAGAGAGAGCAAGCTAGAGAGAGAGAGAGAGAGCACAAGCAGGGGGAGGGGCAGAGAGAGAAGCAGACTCCCTACTGAGCAGGGTGCCTGAACTGGGGCTCAATCCCAGGACCCTGGGAAAACGACCCAGCCAAAGGCAGATGCTTAGCCGACTGAGCCACCCAGGATCCCCTATTTATTTATTTATTTATTTATTTAAATTCAATTAATCAACATATAGTACATTATTAGTTTCAGATGTAGCATTCAATGATTCATCAGCTGCATATAACACCCAGTGTTCATCACATCATGTGCCATCCTTAATGTCCATCACCCAGCTACCCCATCCCCACACTCACCTCGCCTTCCTCAACCCTCAGTTTGTGTCCCAAAGTCAAGTCTCTCATGGTGTGTCTCCCTGTCTGATTTCTTCCCATTCAGTTTTCCCTCCCTTCCCTTATGATCCTCTGCACTATTTCTTCTATTCCACATATGAGTGAAACAGTATGATAATTGTCTTTCTTTGATTGACTTATTTCACTTAGCATAATACCCTCCAGTTCCATCCACGTTGATGTAAATTGTTGGTATTTATCCTTTCTGGTGGCTGAGTAATATCTCATTGTATGTATAAACCACATCTTCTTTATCCATTCATCTGTTGAAGGACATCTCAGCTTCTTCCACAGGGTGGCTATTGTTGATATTGTTGCTATGAACATTGGGGTGCAAGTGCCCCTTCATTTGACTACATCTGTATCTTTAGGGTATATACCCAAGAGTGCAATTGCTGGGTCATAGGGTAGCTCTATTTTTAATGTCTTGAGGAACCTGCATACTGATTTCCAAAGTGGCTATACCAGTTTGCATTCCCACCAAAAGCATAGGAAGATTCCCCTTTCTCCACATACTCACCAAACTTTATTGTTTCTTGTCCTGTTAATTTTAGCCATTCTGACTGGTGTGAGGTGGTATCTCATTGTGGTTTTGATTCGTATTTCCCTGATGCCAAGTGAGGTGGAACATTTTTTCATGTGTCTGTTGGCCATTTGTATGTCATCTTTGGAAAAATGTCTGTTCATGTCTTCTGCCCATTTCTTGACTGGATTATTTGTTTTTTGGGTGTTAAATTTCATAAATTCTTCATAGATCTTGGATACCAGCCCTTTATCTGATATGTCATTTGCAAATATCTTCTCCCATTCCGTAGGTTGCCTTTTAGTTTTGTTGACTGTTTCCTTTGCTCTGCAAAAGCTTTTTATCTTGATGAAGTCCCAATAGTTCATTTTTGCATTTGTTTCCCTTGCCTTTGGAGATGTGTCTAGCAAGAAGTTGCTGTGGCCAAGGTCGAAGAGGTTGCTGCCTATGTTCTCCTCTAGGATTTTGATGGATAGCTGTTTCACATTTAAGTCTTTCGTTCATTTTGAGTTTATCTTTGTGTATGGTGTAAGAGAATGGTCCAGTTTCATTTTTCTACATGTGATTGTCCTTTTTCCCCAGCACCATTTATTGATGAGACTGTCTTTTCCCCATTGGATATCCTTTCCTGCTTTGTCAAAGATTAGTTAACCATAAAATTGAGGGTCTATTTCTGGGCTCTCTATTTTGTTCCATTGATCTGCATTTCTGTTTCTGTGCCAGTACCACGCCATCTTGATGATCACAGCTTTGTAATAGAGCTTGAAGTCAGGCGGTGTGATGCCCCCAGCTTTGGTTTTCTTTTTCAACATTCCTCTGACTATTCAGTCTTTTATGGTTCCATACAAATTTTTGGATTGTTTGTTTCAGCTCTATGAAAAATGTCGATGGTATTTTGATAGGTATTGCATTGAATGTGTAAATTGTTTTGTGTAGCATAGACATTTTCACAAAATTTATTCTTCCAATCCATGAACATGAAATGTTTTTCCATTTCTTTGTGTCTTCCTCAATTTCTTTCCTAAGTGTTCTATAGTTTTAGAGTACAGATCCTTTATTCCTTTTGTTAGGGTTATTCCTAGGTATCTTATGGTTTTTAGTGAAATTGTAAATGGGATTGATTCCTTAAATTCTCTTTCTTCAGTCACATGGTTAGTGTATAGAAATGCAACTTATTTCTGTGCATTGATTTTATATCCTGCCATGTTGCTGAATTCCTGTATGGGTTCTAGCAATTTTGGGGTGGAGTCTTTTGGGTTTTCCACATAGAGTATCATGTCATCTGCAAATAGAGAGAGTTTGACTTCTTCTTTGCCAATTTGAATGCCTTTTATTTCTTTTTGTTGTCTGATTGCTGAGGCTAGGACTTCTAGTTTTATGTTGAACAACAGGGGTGAGAGTGGGCATCTCTGTCGTGTTGCTGACCTTAGCGGAAAAGCTCCCCTGTTTTCTCCATTGAGAATGATATTTGCTCTAAACTTTTCATAGATGGCTTTTATGATATTGAGGTATGTTCCCTTTTACCCTACACTTTGAAGAGTTTTAATCAGGAAAAGATGCTGTATTTTGTCAAATGTTTTTTCTGCATCAATTGATAGGATCATATGGCTCTTGTCTTTTCATTATTAATGTGATCTATCATGTTCATTGATTTGCAGATATTGAACCACCCTTGCATCCCAGGAATAAATCCCACTTGGTCATGGTGAATAATCATTTTAATGTACTATTGGATCCTTTTGGCTAGTACCTTGGTGAGAATTTTGGCATGCATGTTCATCTGGGGTATTTGTCTGTAATTCTCCTTTGTGATGGGGTCTTTGTCTGGCTTGGGGATCAAGGTGATGTTGGTCTCATAGAACAAGTTTGGAAGTTTTCCTTCCATTTCTATTTTTTTTAAACAGCTTCAGTAGAATAGTATTATTTCTTCTTTAAATGTTGGGTAGAATTCCCCTGTGAAACCGTCTGGCCCTGGAATCTTGTTTTTGGGAGGTTTTTGATTACTGTTTCAATTTCCTTGCTGGTTATGGATCTGTTCAGATTTTCTATTGCTTCCTGTTTCAGTTTTGGTAGTTTATAAGTTTCCAGGAATGCATCCATTTCTTCCAGATTGTCTAATTTGTTGGCATAGAGTTGCTCATAATATGTTCTTAAAATTGTTTGTATTTCCTTGGTGTTGGATGTGATCTCTTCCCTTTCATTGATGATTTTATTATTTTGGGTTCCTTCTCTTTCCTTTGGATAAGTCTGGCCAAAGGTTTATTGATCTTAATAATTCTTTCAAAGAACAAGCTTTTAGTTTCATTGATCTGTTCTACTGTTCTTCTCGTTTCTATTTCATTGATTTCTGCTCTAATCTTTGTTATTTCTCTTTCTCCTGCTTGGTTTAGGCTTTATTTGCTGTTTTTTCTCCAGCTTCTTTAGGTGTAAGGTTAGCTTGTGTATTTGAGAATTTTCTAATTTTTTGTATTGCAATGTATTTCCCTCTCAGGACCACCTTTGCCGTATCACAAAGGTTTTGAACAGCTGTGTTTTGATTTTCATTTGTTTCCATGAATGTTTTTAATTCTTCTTTGGTTTCCTGGTTGACTCATTCATTCTTTAGTAGGATGTTCTTTAGCCTCAAATTATTTGAGTTCCTTCCAAATTTCCTCCTGTGATTTAGTTCAAGTTTCCAAGCACTGTGGTCTGAAAATATGCAGGGAATAATACCAGTCTTTTGATATTGGTTGGGACCTGATCTGTGACCCAGTGTTATCTACTCTGGAGAAAGTTCCATATGGACTTGAGAAGAATGAACATTTCATTGTCTTAGGATGGAATGTTCTGTATATATCCACGAAGTCCATCTGGTGCAGTATGTCATTCAATGCCCTTGTTTCCTTGCTGATCTTCTGCTTAGATGATCTGTCCATTGCTGTCAGTGGGGTGTTGAAGTCCCCTACTTTTAATGTATTATTATCAATGTGTTTCTTTACTTTGGTTATTAATTGGTTTATATAATTGGCCACTCCCACGTTGAACATAAATACTTATAAATGTTAGATCTTCTTGTTGGATAGATCCTTTAAGTATTCTATATTGTCCCTCTTCATCTCTTACTACAGTCTTTGGTTTATAATCTAATTTGTCTGATATGAAGATTGTTACCTCAGCTTTCTTTTGAGGTCTATTAGCTTGATAAATAGTTCTCATCCCCCTCACTTTCAGTCTGGAGGTGTCTTTAGGTCTAAAATGAGTCTCTTGTGGACAACATATGGATGAGTCTTTCTTTTTAATCCAATCTGATACCCTGTCTTTTGATTAGAACATTTGGCTCCTTTACAATCAGAGTAACCATTGAAATATGTGAATTTAGTGTCATTGAATTGCCTGTAAAGTCCCTGTTTCTCTAGATTGTCTCTGTTTCTTTCTGGTCTATGTTACTCTTGGATTCTCTCTTCACTTACAGGATCCCCCTTAATATCTCTTGCATGGCTGTCTTGGTGGTCACATATTCTTTCAGTTTCTGTCTGTCCTGGAAGCTCTTTATTTCTCCTTCCATTCTGAATGACAGCCTTGCTGGATAAAGCATTCTTGGCTCCATGTTTTTCTTATTTAGTACCCTAAATATATCATGCCAGCCCTTTCTGGCTTGCCAGGTTTCTGTGGATAGGCTTGATGTTAGTCTGATGTTCCTCCCTCTGTAGGTAAGGAGCCTCTTGTCTCAAGCTGCTTTCAGGATTTTCTCTAAAATTTGCAAGCTTCACTATCATATGTTGGAGTGTTGATCTATTTTTATTGATTCTGGTAGGGGTCCTCTTTACCTCTTGGATATGAGTGCTTGTTTCCTTCCCCAGATTAAGTAAGTTCTCAGCTATGATTTGCTCAAATATACCTTCTGGCCCTTTCTCCCTCCCTTCACCCACAGGCACCCCAATAATTCTGACATTGGTATGTTTCATGGCATCATTGATTTCTTGAAGCCTTTTTTCATGGGCTATTACTTGTTTTTCTCTCTTTTCCTCAACTTCCTTTCTTTCCATCAACCTGTCTTCTAGATCACTTACTCTCTGCTCTACCTCAATCACCCTAGCTGTTAGAACATCCAATTTAGACTGCATTTCAGTTATAGCATTTTTAATTTTGGCCTGATTAGATCTTCTTTCTCCACTAAGAGATTCTCTAGTGTCTTTTTTGCTTTTTTTCAAGCCTAGCTCTTAACTTTATAATTGTTATTCTGAATTCCATCTCTGACATCTTACTTATATCCATATTGATTAGATATTTGGCAGTGAACATTACCTCTGGTTCTTTCTTTTGTTATGAATTCCTCCTTCTAGTCATTTTGTCCAGAGAAGAATGGGTGAGTGAGTGAGCAAAATAAAAAATATCGACCATGACCCAAGCAAAATTCACACTAGACAAATCTGAAGCGATCAGAAACCAAAACAGAAAAGCAAACAAAAACAGAAGAAAACAAACAAACAGACAAAAGAAAAAGAGGGGGTGGACAAAGCAGGGTGATTCAAGTGTTCCTGAGTGAATTTTGGAAGACACTAAATCACTAAATCCCAAAATTGCAAAGAAAGCTAAATTTATATATACATACAAAAACAAAATTGAATAGAGTGAAAAATGAAGCATAAATATATATACATATATAATATAAAATATGTAGATGTAAAAAATAAAGGTTAAAAAGCAAAAAAAAACCAAAGGGTTGATAAAATAAGAAACTAGTTGAAAAGGAAAAATAGAAAAAAAGAAATGGAAAATTTTATGGAAAGTTAAATGAATCATGAGAAAAATCCTCAAGTTCTATATATTATTTTACCCTAGTGCTGGAGTTTTACAGTCTTATGGGCTCTGTAAACTAGTTGTGCACCTTTTCTTCCAGTTGGTCTTCTAGGGGAGGGGTCTGCTGTGCTGCTTCTCCGGTGTCTTTGCCTGAGTGGAGTTACACCCCCCCTTGCCAGGGGGCTGGGCTCAGTGTAAGCTCATCCTCTGTGTGCCTTGTTTTCCTTGATGGCTTTCTGCCCTTCTTTAAAGGATCAAAATAAAAATGACCGTGCCCTGATCTCTAGCCCCAGAGACAAAAAATCGCAGTTTCCCCCTCTTTAGTAAATCCTCTGGGTCAAATAGTCTTCACTTTTGTGTGTACCAAACTCCAGACTCTTGCTGTTTTGTGCAGCAGTGCAGGTATAGCAAATATTGGCAGACAGTTCTTTCTTAATACTCTTTAAACTTTCAATTTTGATAAATATGTAATCATACTAAATCCATACCCTTGTGATAAAATTGTCAGTAATAGATATTCCAAGCAATGAATTGCTAAGAGGAAACCCATAGCTACTTAATATGTTTTCTTTCCTAGTTAAATTTACAAAAGGATAAAAAATATCATACACTTTCTCTCTAGAACATTTCTAGTTATTTTTATTTGTAACCTTGTCATTTTGAATCATTTCCTGTTTTGGTTAGTGTTAAAGGATTAGATTGAAGTAGATAATAATACTTAAAATAGTTCACGGGAAAATAAAATATAATTCCTTAATATAAAAAAAAATCCTAAGTCCAAATTAACATAATAACTGTCATTGCAGAAGAAAAGTAACATTTAATACACTCAAATAGATACCCTAATTTTTTGTATCTAATGATTTTGTATCTAATGATTTTACATTCTCAGAATGACTGCCTTCTCAGAATCTTCATGGGGAAAATATGTCAAAATAAAGTTGTATCTCTTGCTTTCCTTCATTCCCCAAGTTCCTGAAACATTGTTTCAAATTGAATTGACTACATGATTAGGTACATTAGCTTTTATAAGATATTGAAGTATATAAAACATGAAAATATGTTATTGATTATATGATTGATTACATTAGTACAAATTCATTCTATTTCTCCTTGCCTTCATCTCTATTATGAGTTCAAAACAATGGACAGTACAATTAGTGAGGGTTTATGCTTATTCAATTAATAGTTATGGAGCACAATGTTTTGAATGAATTTCCATTCTATTAAAGTACAGAATAAGACTTAATATTCTAATTTTTTAAGTAGGAGACATAAGCAAATAGTGAACAATTATTTAACAGACAATAGTAGTCATTATTTTGTTATAAAGATAGAATGAAAAGGCTGTGACTATTTATTCCCAATCTTTATATGTTTAAAATTTACATTATTTATTAAAACATTTTTTAACCCACTAAAGCAAAGAGGCACAAATAACTAATGAATCAGATAAAGGTTAGGTTACTCCATAGTCTATCTTGGTTATGGAGAAACAGAGTTTCAAATTTGCCTTTCAGTGTCCTTTTTCTTGAGTTGTGTTAATATATGCATTCCAGTTATGTTTTTAAAAATAATTGTATTACCTACAGACTCTAAAGTCATTGAGGCCCTTTTTAGGCAAGAAGATTCCAGCCCATATTGTAATTATAACCAGAATATGGCACATGCTATTTTGTTTGACCATTTTTTTTCCCTACATCCAGATCATTATAGCTCTTATGGCAATAGTTATGAAGCCATTAAAACTAATGATGGAATAGTATATATCTATTTTGTATATATGTATTTTTTTCTGAATACTTGACTCTTGGTATTTACATTTTGAGAAATTTTTGGCCTCTTGTTATTCTCTAAATTGGTATATCAAATTTGATGCTGAAATGATCATATAAAATTGTTAAATGTTATCAACCAAACTAAAAATGTTATTCTTGATGTAATATGTAAAATCACTTCTAGAAAATAGTCTTTAAACTCAAGGGGGAAAAAGGGAAGATTTTGATCTAAAAGTATATTTGGTAATGATAAAACTGACAAAAAAAAATCCCAATATCTTATATCGATAGAAATGTTGTTATAGATTCAGTGTTTCTTTGAACTATTAAGACACATGACAATATATATTATTAGCAGAAACTAGAGAGTGAATTTTTACAATCCATAGTTAGTTAAAGCTATGAAAAGCTAAATGGTATCAGAAAGAGTGAAGTTTATAGAATGCTAGTATTCATGGTTTTAGGAAAAATGGACTGTGTCTTGGTGGGTAATTCAGAAAGAAGCAGAACCTTGAATCATAAGCAATTGAATTAAAATAAACAATGCTTCACAAAAATTCCAGAAAGCTAGGGTAAAAGAATTAATATGTCACTGGCAGTCTTTTACATATTGAGTCTCTTAGTGGAAGATATTGTTATTTCTAGTTTACCAATTTTGAAAATGAAATTCAAAGAGAGTAACTCATCTGATGTCATATAGCTGGTAAATGATTGAGATGATATTTGAAATTAGGTATCTCAAACTACCAAGCATTTGTTCTTGTCCTGCCACTTGGCACTGAAAATACATCTTATTCAACTATAGAAGATTTATAGGTCCTTGTGAATTTAATCTTTTTATTTATTTATTTTTTGAGAATTGTAGGTTACATTAGACAATTATCTGTTTTACTTCTTCTGTTTAAAATTCTCTTTGAGGAAGGATTTTGTCAAAGAAACATTCTATTACTTTTCTCTTGTTAAAATTTGACCATATTTTTTTCTAATAAAGACTGGTAAGCCATGTTACATTCCATATGGAGATTACTTTATTTCTACCTTCTCAGTTTGATAAAGATAGTTAAGGTAGGTTTACTTTTGACCTTTCATTTACTTGTTACTGAGTAACTAAAAGTGACTGAAAAGGAAACAGGTAAAAATTGACAAAATATATGAAAAAAAAATGGATCTCAAAATATTGAACATCAGGCTGTGAAAGACAATGATCCCTGAAATAAGTTAAACAAGCACTTTGAACATATAACTAACTGCCTCAGCTTGCTCCCTGGGCAGTTTCCAAGGTACAGTATAGGGAGGGAAAACTCGGGCAAAGCCCAGCTGCTTTCCTGAGCTGAGAACACAGATCTGGAAGTCTGGCGAAGCTAAGGCAGATAGAATTCACATGACTTGGAAGAGGAGATCTATGCTGAGAGAATGTTAAGAATCCACAGAAGACCTCCCTTGAGTATGGTTTAGTACTTATCAGCATATGCATATGAGAAAACTACTTAAAGATGGAAAAGGACAGAAGAAACAGTGCTCAGAATTTGCTCAGGCCAGGAGTAATTTCTACCCTGATAGCCAGAGTGGACAATTTATAATTGTCATAATTAGGAGCCATTTGCTAGAGCACTTGGAAGTCTTGCCTCAGTGGTGGGAAAAAAATTAACCCTAAACTAAATGCTGCTCAGGTCTTGTTTAAAAAAAGCACAAAAGAATGACTTAAATGAATCAGATTGTTTCCAAGTTACTTAATCACATCACAGAACAAAGGTCAAGAATACAAAAATACACAACATCCAACAATGTAAAATTCAAATATCTGGCACCAATAAAAAAAATTCCAGGAATGCAAAGAATTAAAACTTATAACTCATAATGAGAACAAAATCAATCAACTGAAATGGACACAAAAAGGACACATATGATAGAATTACTAGACCAGAACATTAAACTTATTTCAATTAGGTTACATATATTCAAGAACTTAGAGGAAATATTTAACGTGTTATTTAGGGAAAATAAAAGCTTATGTGCATATGAACATTTGTAAACAAATGTTCATAAAGTTTTATTGGTAATAGATGAAACTTGTAAGCAACCAAAATGTCCATCAACAGATGAATATATGAACAAATTTTGATGCAGTCATAAAATGGAATACCACCTAACAAAATAAAGGAATGAACTGCTGATATGCCCAACAACTTGTATGAATCTCATGGTGATTATTCTAAGTAAAAAATGTCAGACAAAGAAAATGTATATTGTGTAATTCCGGTTAAATAGGACTTTAGAAAAATGCAAACTATAGTAACAGAACAGAGAGTTCAGATCAATGGTTTCCTGAGGTTGGGAATGCATAGATAGGAAGAAGGGAAATAGTATAAATCTCTGTGCAGAAATGATTATGGGTACTGGATATGTTCATTATGTGGCTATGTGAAGGGTCATGGATATATACATGTTAAAATGTATCACATTGCATAGTTTAAATATTTTGTCACATGCCAATTAATAACACTTAATCAAGCTTTTAAAAAGCAGTTTGAAGAAATACTTGAGCAGTACAATTAATTTACTTAATTGGGTTTCTGACTTAATAGATTTTATTTTCTCTGCACATTTAAGTCACTGAAAATGTGTTAGAATATGTATTCTTAAGTATGCTTCAAGTAAAAAATGTTCTTGCTGAAAAAATAAAGAATATGCATTCTTTCCATTATACTCCCTTAATGCCAAAATGAAAACAAAACAAAAACTAATGGGGTATCTACTTTATGCATAATCCCTTTAGATATCACTTTTTATGTTTCCTCTATTTTCTTTTATTTGTTATAGACAGTCAACAAAATCCAGAGACTCAAGAAATGATTAAGACAATGGGCAGAGGGATTCTTCTGGACTCCTCTATATTTTAATCCTCAATTTTAAAAAGGTGTTTGTGTGTGGAATCTCACAGATGACATGGCTGGAAGTAACTGAGACTGTTGATGCTAGAAAAACTTTTGTTGATTTAATAAGATAAAAATATGCAGTCAACAACCATCTTTCTACTAGCTTTTGAATACTGTAGGGGGGTATTTTGTTTACTAACTCAGATTTTAAAAATTAAACTGTGTATAAATGGAGGAAGAACTACCATCACTCAAGTTCTGATTGACTTGATCACTAGATGAGGTTTGAACATATGCGACTTTAGCCTTAATTACTCCAATTCATCACATCCAAGATACCTCTGATTATAAGACACACCATTATTTTAAGAATCACTAAGAAAGAAAAGATTACCAATTAAACTATGACATACCATTAATTGTAATATACATCTGGATTACATAGTTTTTTTTTTTTAAATGTATGCTTTGGGGTGTACTATATTTATAATTTCTCTCAATGGAGTGTGGCTAAGTGTAATGGAATCACATGAAGGTGGAGATCAAAAGATGTTCTTCCCCTATGTGTCCATCTGAGAAACACTGATATGTGTTCTTCTTTCAGAAATGTTGAAAGGGCTACATTCCTCTATAGGGATGTATAAAACAAATGACCTGATTCATAATGTGCCTTCCTTTGAGAAAATGGCCGTAAATAAGACATTCTAAAAGTTGTAACCAGATTGATTCAATCCCCAAAACAAAAGAAAATAAGGGAACAGAAACGACCAAAAGTACTTATCATTTGCCTTTTGTACTATAACAGCTGACATGTGTCCCCATTGAGTATCACTTTTGTAGTTATTGGATATCAGGATATCAGCTAAAATTATTCTTCAGATTAGAAAATATTATTAAAAAGATTTGACATGAAACCATCCTGCACCATATAGCTACCAATAAAAACAATGACAGGAACAGAAGGTAGGTTTTGCTATATTGCATTGCAAAGAAAAAAGAAAAAAGAAAAAACCACGATGACAGATGATTAGTATATGTCTTAACATTTTCTTTCTTAAGATATCCTTTCTATGGATTTAATACTTTATTCACATACATATAATACATGCACACACTTACATGTTTTACTTCTACAGGCAATACATTAAATCTAACTGCATTAAATATTAACATATACATATGACTCTACCATTGAAAATCAAGCACACATATAGGAATGATGAATGCAAAAAGTATTACATCAAAAAAGAATGAAACCCTTTACTCCCCTGGCATATGAAATAGAAAATGTTTAGATAGAATGAAGAATCATAAAATGATTTATCTAAGGCAACAATGCATGAGCTATAAGACAATTCTGATTATACATTGTGCATGCAGACACATTTCATTTAATTGCATATTTTAAAAAGTACTTTAGATTCACAAAATAAAAGTGAAGAATATGAAACACACTTTCCCTATGACACCCATCTTATCTTTTTTTTAAAGATTTTATTTATTTATTTAAAGATTTTACTTATTTATTTGACAGAGAGAGAGAGACAGCGAGAGAGGGAACACAAGCAGGGAGAGTGGGAGAGGGAGAAGCAGGTTTCTCGCAGAGCAGACAGCCTGATGCGGGGCTCGATCCCAGGACCCTGAGATCATGACCTGAGCCGAAGGCAGACGTTTAACGACTGAGCCACCCAGGCACTCCAAGATTTTATTTACTTAGAGAGAGAGTGAGCAAGGGGAGGGACAAAGGGAAAGGTAGAGAGAGAATCTCAAGCAGACTCCATTCTGAGCATGGAGCCCAACATGGGCTTGAAGTCATGACCCTTAGATCATGACCTGAGACAAAATCGAGAGTCAGATGCCTAATGGAGCCACTCAGGTGCCCCCACACATCTTATCTTAATGGCACCTGTTTCCAAGTTTTATAACACCCTGTGAGAGATATTCCAAAGACAGAGATGGAATTATGTCTCTGGTTACTCATCTGGTAAGAATATTAGTGTGAACCAATGAACTTTAAATGGTGTCTTCTGTGTCTTGGTGTCATGGAAATCAAAAATATAAGGGAAAGTTTCTTCCTATGTCAAATATTAAAAAAAAGACTAAAGACATAGAGATACAATGCATCCTCCAAATTTCAGGATAAATTCTGAATTGAGAAGAATCAGATACTAGAATTGGTGGGATTAAGTATTCATAGAAGTATTTCTGATACCAGACTGTAAAATATAATTTCTGAAAATGTGACTACTGAGGCTAAGGTGCTTTCCTAAAAACCCAAAGGAAACCACCAATTTAAATATGTAATTAATAATATAAAAATTGTTCTTGGACATTGTTATACATAGTCATGAGGTTGTTAATACTAATATCTTTTAGATTATAAAAGTTTGTATTTTTTAATTGATAAAGTATATTGGAAAAATAGAGGATAATAATAATTGTAATAATAAAATCAGTTTCTCCCTAATATAACCCAGAGAAGAGATGTTTTTAATCTTATTGACAGGTGCCATATATACAGAAATATTTTGAGAAGAAAAAGACAATCCATCAATTTATAGTGGCTTGATAGTTACAGCCCATGGGGAAGTCCAGTCTCTTTGTTCTGACTTTGCTTAGAGGCCATCAGCTCTCTAATCATATTTCTACCAGGGGCATTATTTATTTCTATAAACAACCAGTCCTGGTTATTAGTGAATTATCACAGCTTCTTTTCTGATTTATCAGAGTGACTTTAGTGGGAAAACCCAATCATGCTAGAACCCATATATCAGCTGTAAAAATTGCGTTTCCGAATTTGGACATACAGGAACATATAATACTGCATGAGACCTCACCAAGGTGAAACCATCCTCTGGTGTGCAGCTAAATGGGGCCACTTTGCTTTTAGTTTTACAATCTAAGTGTCCATGCATATGTGGTCTCAGGCTTAGAATTTTTAATGTTACTTTATTTCTGCTTCCCCATGAGCATATATGCATACCTATTATACGGATTAATGTTTACTTCAGTCAATGAATGTTCACTTTGTACCAACTAAGTGGGAATGAATTTAAGACACTTGTAATTAACAGATGATGAAAAGAAAGAAAGAGTGAAAGAAAATTTAAGAGTTTATACTTTGAATAATTGCTTCAAGGGGTCACCTCCAGTGACAGTGAAAATTACTTATGTAGGTAGATGAGGGAGGGTGTAGTAGCTGTATATGAGCTGGAGCTTTAGAAACCCAGTCTGGACCTACAGGCTGTGGAAAAAGGGACGGAAGAATATCAAGTAGAATAAAGAGTTGAAGTTGTAATGAACAACCAAATTAAAAATCCAAAAGAAGTATTAGGCCGAATGAGATAGGGAGTGATATGAAAACCAGGAGTAAAACTCTGAAAACTGTAGAAAACAGAAATGATAAAATTAGAAAGCAGCACTTGGATTAATTCCCAAAACTGGTAGAACATCAGTGTGGTGATTTTTTAAGGGACATCTCTGGTCTAATCTGTAGCAGAAATAAAAGAACCAAACTGCCTTAATAAGAAGAATTTAACTATAGTTTTGGGAGATAAAATAGAAGGGAATAAGTGGACTTGAGGGATTTTTAAATGGCTGAGAGATTGGGACAGATGGTTTGGGGGAGGACAATGATGATGCTTGAGAGAGGATACTTGGCTACTAAAGTTAGAGAGAGGGAAGTGTCAAGAAAAGAATATCATATTAATAAATCATACATGATCATGATGTATTCAAATTTTCAGTTATTGAAATGAAAAATGCAAAATTTAAAAATATATAAATACTAATGGCATGTATTTACCAATGCTTAGTATCTAAATTTCCAACTTAGTATAAAATCATTCTGAGCACTGCATATGAAAACATCTTAATATTCTAAATTCATCTTTATCTAGTGGACAAATTTTGATGCTGCTCTTGGTCAAGCAATACCAATATGGTAAGAATAAACATATACCAGATAGGCTTAGTTCATAGTACAATGAATTGCTAAGACACACCACTTTTTAGAATCTATATACTGTGATAGCTTTAAAAATTAAGTATTCTCATGGAACATATGAGCCAGAATGAGACCTCACATAAAGAGACTCCAACACATTTGCTCTTACCTAAATACTCTTTAAAAGCAGTAGTATGGGTATTAAATTACTATAAGAAGAGATAATCATTGGACACAAATTTTAAATTTCTAGTAGAACACTCAGTTGGAATTTGTGGGTGATTGATTACAGAAAAATTTATAGAAATCCACACTGGAAGAGTCCAAGATAAGGAAAATAAGGTCAGAAGAATAAAGAATTTGCCTAAATTTACTCCTGTTTTTAATTTATTGAGAAAACATGCCAGAGATGAGGTTAGAATTTAAGTGAGATATGGAAATCATCTAGTATGAGGTAGAATGTCAGTTTTAAGTATACTGAGATTTTGGACGACTTTTTGGTCAAAATTTCTTCTACTTTTGCTCACTCAGATATCAAGATTATATATCTGGTGAATTTTTTGGGGTGTGGGATAGGAGTTGGAAACCTCTGATGGATATACTGATTCTTTATAATCTCTTTATGAATGTTATCAGCCAAACAATTTCTTCATCCCACAATCAACATCCAGTAGAAGAGATTATTCTATGAAAATTCCAGGAAGATTCACCCAAAATAAAGCTGTTGAATGACTGTAAACTAATCCAAGTAAAAATCTCAGTCATTTTGGAATTGTCTTCTGCTTTATGCCCTTGGTGGCTTGTCCTGCATACTAATATTCCTTATTCTTGAGCATTGAAATACTTAGGTGCATTCAGAAAAATATTTGCTATGATAAAGTGGGATTTAGTCTTAGCAATTGAAAATTGGTATGGTAAATTGAGAAGAGCATTTAGTCTTAGAACCTGGTTCTGCCTCTACAACTTGCTAGTTGTGAGGCCTTGCACAAATATGTAGTTTTTCTGCTGAAGCAAATCAATTGGGCCTAGTGTATCCCTGGAAAAGTTAGAAATATGATGCCACCTAACTCTGACTCCAAAAGTGAATAATTATGCAAATTATCAGTCCTGTTTTCCTAGAAATAGCAGACACCTTTGAATGCAAAGGTAAATAAGTAATTAAAACACATAGTTGGTGTTATGGAAGGGTATATATATATATATATATAAAGAGCACCAAATGAAGAAACAAACCATTAGCTTGGCCAGGAAGTCCACAAGTATTGGTCTAGCCCTTTCCCGTGGAGTCTCAGTTTCGCATCTACAAAATGATATCAGGCTGTATGATCTTTTTAAGGTTCTTTCAGTGCCTATCTTGTTTGGGTACCTCCTGAAATGACAATGTGTCCTTGGTCTCAACAATATGGAAGCAAGCGATAGCTCAGAAACGTAATTTTATTCGCTTCATAATGTACCACTTTCCTGTGTTATCTAAATGCTTATTGATTCCTAGACCCAGTGACTAACTCTCATCCCCAGATCTTCTGTCAATCTAATGATTAAGTAATTTGACTTGGGTTTGATAGACAAATACCACCAACTCCAATTTATTTTTAATTCCTATAGCCCTTAGTGACTGGAAGTTCTAAATAAACAGTATTAATAAATCATCAATCTGTAACTAAAGAGTAGATTCTTTCAGGAACATTTGCCAGTTGCAGACCAGGGGAAGTCTCAGGGGAATATCTGTCATTCTCACAGTTACAATGGGACATAAGAGCAGCCATTTGAGACTACTTGACTGCGGACTAAGGAAAAGAAAACATAAATTACGGCAAAAAGAACTTTATGAATTGATAACTGGTGCTTTCTTATTTTCAATAAACATGTAAAAAGAGAAAAAACTACCTAATGTCCTGGTTTCTTAATAGACATTTGATGGAGTGTAACAGAAGATGGTTTGTAAATGCTATCTGAAAGAGAGATAAGCAGGAACTAGGAAGGGCAGGAAATTGAATGTGTTCTTCCCTCCCACCTCACCACCAGGTTTCAGATGAGCCTGGAAAGGTCATCCACATAATTATTAGTAACTGGTTTAAGGCCTTTTGAGCACAGTTGATCTGATTGTGTGTTAATGGCTGCAAAAGCAAGATAAGGAACATGTAAAGTTAAAAAAAAATCCGTCTGTGACACTATTAGCTTGTAGGATTTTCATAGCAGATAAACTGATGTTGCTTTACAGCATATGGATTTTTTATTACAGAATAACCCCAAGTTTGCCCTTGTGCACAGGGTCATTTAAGCATCAGTGACCAAATTTTACATCTTTGTTGTTGGTAGCTATGTGACATATCTAGTGATCTTTTTGGGGTCTGCAAAAGGTCATATTGTGAAATGAAATCTGTCAGAAAACTGTAGCTAATATGGTCAGAATTTTCAGGGCCAAGACACGTGAAATGCTTCTGGAGACTTCTGTCTGATGAAACCAAGGCAGTAACATATTTCCTGTTAAAAAGATTCTTCTGGAGTAGAGGGGGGTGGGAGGGATGGGGTGGCTGGGTGATGGACATTGGGGAGGGTATGTGCTATGGTGAGCACTGTGAAGTGTGTGAGACTGTTGAATCACAGATCTGTACCTCTGAAACACATAATATATTATATGTTTAAAAAAAAAGAAGATAGTAGGAAGGGAAAAATGAAGAGGGGAAAATTGGAGGGGGAGATGACCATGAGAGACTATGGACTCTGAGAAACAAACTGAGGGTTCTAGAGGGGAGGGGGGTGGGGGGATGGGTCAGCCTGGTGATGGGTATTAAAGAGGGCATGTTCTGCGTGGAGCACTGGGTGTTATACACAAACAATGAATCATGGAACACTACATCAAAAACTAATGATGTAATGCATGGTGATTCACATAACATAATAAAATAAAATAAAAAGAAATTGGCCACATTTCTCATACCTGAGTTAAACTCAGTAAATATTGTCAGCATCTACTACATGTAAAAATACTCTCGGGATCCAAAAATTGTAAAGAATTAAAAGAGGACAGATCTACACAGCTGACCCAATGGGGCACTCTAAACAGTGAAATGGGTGGTCAAATAGTTCCAAAGGTGAGAGATTGGATCTCAAGTAGAGCAGGAAGGATTTAGCAGAGAAGTGGCATTGGACCTAAGTTTTGAAGACTGAATATCCTGCGAGGGCAGGATATTTTAGATGATGGAACTGAGTTACAGGACCACAGATGTGGAAAATTATGTGTGGATGAGGTATAGGAAGAGGTGTGGTTAAGAGGTAGAGATAAGTCTGGGGGCACCTGAGTGGCTCAGTTGGTTAAGTGTCTGCCTTCGACTAAGGTCAAGATCCTGGGGTCCTGGGATTGAGCCCCTCATCAGGCTCCCTGCTCAGTGCGGAGTCTGCTTCCCTCTCTCCTTCTGCCCCCCTCTCTGCTCGTGCACGCTCTCTCAAATAAATAAATAAATAAAATATTTTTTAAAAAAAGAGGT
The DNA here is from genome assembly GCF_037043125.1 of Eumetopias jubatus. NCBI lineage: Eukaryota > Metazoa > Chordata > Mammalia > Carnivora > Otariidae > Eumetopias > Eumetopias jubatus. Next base: position 81,135,443 of record NW_028274819.1, on the reverse strand, counting down.
GCAGATAAGTTTGAAAATATAAAGTGTAATCTGTGTCAGTTCCACCCCTGTTATTCTGTTTTCTGACGTAAGGGCTGACAGGGAACATGAGATAGGAAACTCTAAGCTTCCAATTCTAAGTAATTCCAGCTTTTCTTGTTTTTCCCTACAGCCCTAGAGATAATAGCTGCTTTCTGCAGTTACTAACTCTCCAAACTTTAAAGTTCTCATTTTGTGCTGTTACCTAGTTAATAAGTTATATAAACTGACTTAAAAACTGAGCACAACCAGTTGAAAATATCACCAACTTTCAATTACATTTAGAGAAGACCACTGAAATGAAATATTTACTAGGGCCCTAAGGGATTCCTTACTTGCATTGTCCTTTGACTTCTTATCACTCATTTCCTTTCAAGAGTATTGTGTTCAGTGTTTAAAGCAGACCTGGGAAATACCAAACACCTCTTCCCCCCTAACTAAAGCCTCTGAGCAGAATGCTGAGCAAGAAAAGGCAACACACTTCATTTCTATTTCCTGCATATGCCACTTAAAAATGTTATGTAATAATGTAGGTAACAAAAGACAGCTAATTAAGCCTGCCTGGCTTAGACTTCTACTCTTAATATTCAGCCTGAGTAGGTAGATGAGCAGTCAGCAAAAGAGAATGTCTACAATTTTCATTTCCAACCCTGACCCAGATCATTTCTCTCTTTTCAGGAAACATTACATCTCGATTATTGGAAGACAAATGGATATTATATTCTTACAGCAGTGTGGGGAAAGAGCTTCTACTGCCTCTGCTGATAACCCACTTTCCGTGTAGCAACTTTTTTTGTCACAAACTTGTACATTAGACCCAATTTAATTCTGCTAGTTTAGTCCCATACTGTTGAAATTTCAACCTCTCCCCATCTTGTTGAAACTGGAGAGCAGCTTGTGAGCAATCTCTTGATAATAACCTTCCATATGTCTGAAACAGCCTTTTTATTTCCTAATTAATTAATCCCCCTCCCTTTTTTTTTTTACACTTTACTGTATTTCCCAGGCCTTTACATACCCTTGTTTCCCTGTGGATCCTTTTAAAACATTTCCCATTTTTCTGGGGAAATTATACCTTTGTAGAATTGACCAATACTAAACACAGTATGTCATAGTCATTATGCATGTGTTCTGTACTCAGTGTTATATAATTCTACTTGCAGAGAGATTTCTAGGAGTATAACTGGTTCACTTGTGTTATATTTTGCTGCAGCCACCTACAGAGAAACCATTTAATTTTTGCTAAATTCAGATTTAAATAGAAGTTTCTTTAGAAGTTGCAGTTTATTACTTTCCTATTGACTTCGTATTTAACTTAAAATTGGGCAGATTGGTGAACTTGTGTGATATTATGAGATAGTGAAATTCAATAACCTAAAATCATCTGTCTTCTGCTATTTTTCTTTAAGAATACAGATAAAGTATCAGCTTATTTATTTTTAAATGATCTGTGAAACTATGGCTTCATTAATTTACATCCTCTAATTTATAAGAATGGAATACCTTTAGAGAGACAGTATATAGAAGTGCATGTATTTACTTCTCAAGAAACATAAAAATGTAGTTTGTAAGCAATAGAATGGTATTCTGACATGTTTTGAAAGTATTTTAACAATCAAAGAAATTTCCCAGTGTGGTTTATGATATTCATGAGATGATGTCATGGGTCAGAGAAAATTCAAGAGGAGGAAAATCTGCCTTTATGGTTGTTTAGTCTCAGTTTATTTATTTTTTATTTTTTAAAAGATTTTATTAATTTGTTTGACAGAGGCAGACACAGCGAGAGGGGGAACACAAGCAGGGGGAGTGGGAGTGGGAGTGGGAGTGGGAGAGGGAGAAGCAGCCCCCCCTCCCGCCGCGGAGCAGGGAGCCCGATGCGGGACTCGATCCCAGGACCCTGGGATCATGACCTGGGCTGAAGGCAGACGCTTAACGACTGAGCCACCCAGGCACCCCGTTAGTCTCAGTTAAAGTTGGAACAAAAACTATGGGCAGTAAATCTCTCTAGAGATAAAAGTTGACTGTGGGAGAACATTTGGTCAAGGTGTGTACTGTTGCTTATGTAATGACAGACTGGACTCCAGACAATGTGATGCTAAATCAGTTAAATGTAAGATACAGTGAGAACAGGGACGATAGAAATCCTTGGAAACTAGTACAGTAACTGGCACACAGTTGTTTCTTAAAACCTTCAGACTTGTATTCAGTGCTAGGTTCTTTCAAGGTATTTTAGCCCATTTGCATTTACCAGATGAACTATGAAAATCATATCACTTTCTTTTTGGCTCCTTTGCATTAGTGAATGAATCATTTTTCCTTGAGAGAGGAGTATGTAGGAAACCATTTGATTTAAAGAATAGCATGATAAAAATGGTGATTTCTACTAATGGAGTGAGGTAAGAATAAGCAGGAAAAGATGGGGACAAAAATACAAGTGTAAATGTGGACATAAATGGAAAAGGATGAGGGCAAGAGGTAGAGGTGTGGAGAATGTAGGTGGGTTTGTTTGGGAGAATAAGAATTAGTCAAAAGGCTTTCTGCATAAAAAGTTGTTTTTTATTTATTACGTGTTACTAATAAAGAGTTGAATTGGATTAAGTAGACACAGTCTTTCTGAGTTTATTCATTCCTTCAACAGATATTTCCTGAGTGCTCTTATGTGCCAGGCGCTGTGGTAGGCACTAGGAATAAGTGAAGAATGTAGTCATGATTCTTGCCCTTGTGGGGTTTAAAACTTGATGGGGACTTACTGGTTATTCTTTTTGCCTCCCTTGCCTGTCACCTTCCTCTTCCTCCAGACTCTGTGCTTTGTTTTGAATGCTGCAAATAACATCCTCTGGACTTTTAAGCTGGCTTCTCTTTGCCATTAGCCAAGAGGACCATCAGAGGAGCTCAGATGGCATGAGGAAAAAGAAATCAGGGTATGAATTTCCTGATCCTTTCCTCAGCTGTGTTCTTTTAATGCGTTTCATCATGGCTATAGTTACTACAGTTGCTTTGGGGGGCCCAGCCCTCTCCATATCTCCAGCTGTCGCTGGTTCTGGTGACACCATCTCCTCCTCCCTCTTCATTCTGACTTAAGGGTGGGAATGACTTCTTGTTATCACTAGTCTACAAATGCCTCAGTTTCTTTTCTCGGTTCTCTTAGCCTTGCTCATTGATTTTCAACTTGTGCGTTTACTAAACTCTTGAACCATAATGGTTTGACCCTGTTTCCACCTGGATTTCTGACTGATCCAAAGGGGAAAAAATAGAGAAACTCATATGTAAATAATTTAATAATTTAAAACTGTATTAAGGGTTAAAACAGTATGGAGGTTCCTCAAACAGTTGAAAACAGAGCTAGTATACGATCCAGCAATTGCACTACTGGGTATTTACCCCAAAGATACAAATGTAGGGATCCGAAGGGGTACATACACCCCAATGTTTATAGCAGCAATGTCCACAATAGCCAAACTGTGGGAAGAACCAAGATGTCCATCGAGAGATGAATGGATAAAGAAGAGGTGGTATGTATATACAATGGAATATTATGCAGCCATCAAAAGGAATGAGATCTTGCCATTTGCAATGATGTGGATGGAACTGGAGGGTGTTATGCTTAGTGAAATAAGTCAATCAGAGAAAGACATGTATCATGTGACCTCACTGATATGAGGAATTCTTAATCTCAGGAAACAAACTGATGGTTGCTGGAGTGGTGGGGGGTGGGAGGGATGGGGTGGCTGGGTGATAGACATTGGGGAGGGCATGTGCTATGGTGAGCGCTGTGAATTGTGCAAGACTGTTGAATCACAGATCTGTACTTCTGAAACAAATAATGCAATATATGTTAAGAAAAAAAAAAGAAGTTAGCAGGAGGGGAAGAATGAAGGGGAGTAAGTCAGAGGGGGAGATGAACCATGAAAGACGATGGACTCTGAAAAACAAACTGAGGGTTCTAGAGGGGAGGGTGGTGGGGGGATGAGTTAGCCTGGTGATGGGTATTAAAGAGGGCACATTCTGCATGGAGCACTGGGTGTTATGCACAAACAATGAATCATGGAACACTACATCAAAAACTAATGATGTAATGTATGGTGATTAACATAACAATAAAAATTTAAAAAATTAAAAAAAATAAGTCCTCATATCAGTGAGATCATATGATACCGCTGAAACAAATAATACATTATATGTTAAAAATCAAATAGTAGGAAGGGAAAAGTGAAGAGGGGGGAATTGGAGGAAGAGATGAACCATGAGAGACTATGGACTCTGAGAAACAAACTGAGGGTTTTAGAGGGGAGGGGGATGGGGGGATGGATTAGCCTGGTGATGGGTATTAAAGAGGGCATGTACTGAATGGAGCACTGGGTGTTATATGCAAACAATGAATCATGGAACACTACATCAAAAACTAATGTAATGTATGGTGACTAACATAACATAATAAAATAAAATTTAAAAAAAGATTAAAAATTAATTAAAAATAATAAAAAATAAATAAATATAAAAATTGTATTTAAAAAAAACTGTATTAAAGGTTATGATGAAAAAACACAAATATTTAGATAGAGAATAATGAGTGTCAGTTACCTAAAGTAGTCACACCTGGCCTCTTTAGAGGGTAATATTTAAGTTGAGGACAGAGGATAAGAAGGACCTAGCATGGAAAGAACAGGGAAGAGTGTGCCCCATAGAAGGAACAGCAAGTGTAAAGGACATGAGATAGCAAAGAACTTGGCATCCTCTATGCCACAATTTGGTTATAATACTATATGAAGAACATTTGATTAACACATTATGTGGATTGGGGCACCTGGGTGGCTCAGTCAGTTAGGCTTCTACCTTCAGCTCAGGTCACAATCCCAGAGTCCTGGGACTAAGCCCTGAGTAGGGCTCCCTGCTTGGCCAGGAGCCTGCTTCTCCCTCTTCCCCTGCCACTGCCCCTGCATGTGGTCTCTCTCTCTCCAAATAAATAAATAAATAAAATCTTAAAAAAAAAGAAAACATTATGTGGACAGACGGAGGGGGGAAATCAGCTTGAGTGGCAAAGTCCTGATTGGTATCTAGTGACAGATAATAAAGATCCTGGACAGGCAAAGTCCACCAGAAAATCATGTCCTTTTTAAAGTGGGAAGTAGCTCAGGTGCGTTGCGGGAACTAAGCAGATGCTCAGGTATTAATTTGAAATTGCTATGATTATGTTGGTATGCAACAAAGATCTATTCCACATAATAAGGTACTGTAAAAGAATTAACACATATAAAGATGTTATTTTTTAAATTTTGTTTACTTTCATCAGCGGTAGGTTAGTCTTTAGGTAGAGGTAGATCTCTTCATAGCATGTTTTCTTTTCCTTTTCTCTCTCTCCTTTTTAAGATTTTATTTATTTATTTGAGAGAGAGAGAGAGAGAGCCAGAGAGAGAACACGAGCAGGAGAAGGGGCAAAGGGAGAGGGGGAAGCAGACGCCTCACTGAACAGGGACCCTGATGCAGGCCTGGATCCTGGGACCCCAAGATCATGACCTGAGCAGGCGCATAACCAACTGAGCCACCCAGGTGCCCTATGATTTTCTTTTTTTTTTTTTTCATAATTATGACACTTTGTGAAAAGGATATCAAATGAGCAACAGAGACTTTCTTGACAGGTTGTGCGTCTTTATCGTCCCCCCCCTTTTTTTTTTACTTATGTTGGGGGGAGATGAGGAGGAGTAACAAAGAAGTGGAAAATTTGAAGAAAATAAAGTATTAAAATAACAAAATTTGGCTGTTCAATTCCACCCAGAATGAAAGGGACTTTAAGGATCAATTTACTAAACATATTTCAAGAATTCCAAAAGAAAATACATCTAACTTATTAAATAAGCTTGCCTGGGGAAATATCCATGTTGTTTTTTTCTCTATAAATCCATTTCTGTAATTTGTTTTATAATATGACCTTCCATTAGTACAAATTCTGGCATTTAAGAATTATTTAACTGCAGGATATATGAAAACCTTTGATATCAAGTCAAAACATATTATTTTTGTATTTATCAGAATTGAAATGATTACTCAGGACATTTCCAGGCATATCTGACACCACAATATGGGAAAATGGTGAAAAACAAGACTTTTAAGGTATGATTTAATCGTGTGCATTTAACCAATATCTTTGGGTTTGGAAGGCTTCCTTGGATATTGGCCCAAATACCTCCTAGATGAATTTTAAGTTCTTGAAATATATTTCTACTTATAGAAATATTTTGCTTAAAAATGGACCACATGACAACTTATTTTGTTTTTAGTCTATTATGATCATGTTTCTACTTAGATTTATTTTTTAAAAGATTTATTTATTTATTTTAGAAAGAGAGAGAGAGCATGAGCAGGAGGGGCAAAAGGAGAGAGAATATCAAGCAGACTCCATGTTAAGCGTGGAGACCAATGCAGGGCTCTATATCACCACCCTGAGATCACTAATGAACAGAAACCAAGAGTTGGATGCTTAACTGACTGCTCTACCCAGGCATCCCACTTCTACTTAGATTTAAATAGAATTACACCTGTATGCATTTAATTTCAATCCATTTTGAAATTAAAAAAAGAAACCATGGTGTTTAACTATGCTTATGCCCTCAACCTCTTCTTACTAGCTGAATTCTTTGTATTTACTAATATTTTCCTCACCCGTAGGCTAAACCTAATTTAAGCACATTTATATAGCCTGTTTTATCTCAAGTGCTTTATAGCTAGGTTGTGGGAGCTAGCTCGCCACAACTGAAGTTAAATGATTAGTAACTGATAGAGATGCATTTATGCAAATTATAATTATGGAGTCTAGAAAGGACCCTGAGGTCTTATCACCCTGAAAAAACCAAAACCACACCTTGTTTAAAATAAATCATAATACTCTAATCAAATATAATCAAAATCTCACTCCTGCATCTATGCTCAATACTCATATTACAAACATCATTGACAAGTGATTATATATCATATGATTTAAACCCTCAGAAATAGAATCATTAAGTATAGCAGTCATTATAGTGTGATATAAATCATCTTTCTGATTTGGGGAATGATTACATGTTGTAGATATTGACAGCTGGTGTTATAATGTTAGCATTCTTTCAGAAGATACTAAGGTAATCAGTTGGTTCGCTGCAACTATCATTTTTATGTTTTTATGCTGCTGTCTCATTATATCTTATCAGAATCTATATTTTTTGCATGAGGAGCAGATAGCACCTTATCTTTTTATCCACTTTTTATTTATATCATTGCTGAATGAAATTTAAGAATGACATTGGGAATTTAAGACATGTAGGCAGAGAGGTAAAGCTATTCTTTTATTTAAAGAAGACTCCTTTATGTTAAAATAGCAAAACTACATACATTATTGTTCATAGAAACCACTAGAAAGATCATTATAACTGATTACTTCATCAGTTACCATTTGCCCCTCCCCGCTTTTTAAATGAATAACCACCAAGGAACTTCCGGGGAAATGAAATCTAACAAAGTAAGTGATCCAAAAATAAGATATGTCACATTTTAATAAACAATTGTGTCTAATTATGGAAGAATATGTACTTACTTGCCAAGTGCAAAGCATTCCATCTTAACAGTTGTTCCCTTAGCAGCTGTAACTGTGAAAGGAAAATGGACCTCAATTTTCGGCTCATATTCTCCCATCACACCTGGGAAATAAAGAACATTCTTTAAGCATAAAATGAATGTCACAATTGCCTTCCAATTCTGGAAATGTTACATTGAAAAGCGCTGTGGTTTGGTTGTTAATGTCTGTTTGATGACTGCTAAATTTTTGATGCACTGAAATAAGAAGGATACTTAGACTCAATCTGAAATCCCAGTCTTCCTTTAAGGATGTTGAGCATGTATGTTCTATACCATTTTAAATAATAATTATTGAAAATGTTAGTCAACACTGCTGGTTTAGTTACTGATTATATTCCAGGGGAAAAAATAAATATGAACATTTCCCATGGTAAGTAATTGTGTTTTTTTCTACATAAGTAAAAACTTTATCATTGTCATATAAATGAATACTTATTCATTAAGTGAACATACATTTATGAATATCTATAATATTCAAACATTTTGCTGGGCATTATGGGAGTATGAAGATAAATCAGCCATGGACTGTGCTCTCAAGCACTCAGCAAGTGTATTCTTAGAGAAAGAAACAACATATACTCAAGTATGGAAGAAGAGTGATATATAAAAATCATTGTAAACAAAGATAGGAAGTGATGAGTGCCATGAACAAGATATCCCTAAAGTATTATGTACATCTGAGGCACGTACAGGAATAGTTAGGATTTGAGTAAGTAGGAAAATGATAGGAGAAAAAGTAAATGAAACTGTAAGAATAAAGACAAAATGAGAGGAAACTGTCAGAAGTAGGAATATCAGCTTTTCTGGCATGTTAGTATGTGAAGGGAAATAATATTAGACAAATTTGGAAATATAAATGGAGTACAAAAAAATAGAGGGCCTTAATTAAAAGAGTAAGACATTCAGACATTAATCCGTAAGTAATTTGGACTACTGAGATTTTGAATAGGGAACTCGTATTTTGCTGAGATGTATATACTGAAATTGGAGCAGAGATCAGTAAATCAATTACATTATTTCAATGATGCAAGGGAGAAAGAATAAAAGCCCAGACTTGAATTATGGTGGTAAAAAAAGAGAAGAGGCACTAGGTGAAAAAAAAAAAACTAAAACAAGAAAGAATTGAGATTGTCACACAATAGCAGGGTGCCAGGGACAAGCATGTGATCCTCTTCAATAATGACATTAAGGTTTCCAGCTTCAGGGCTGAATGAAAGGAAAAGGAATGCAGCTCCACTAGAAAAGAGGATGACTTTCATTTTAGGAGTACTGAGTTTGATACCTACAAAATAATCAGAAGAAAGAATCTGACCAGATAACGCAATGAGAGAATGAAGCTCTAAATGAGTTCTGGACAGGGGATAGATACTTCGTGTCATCATTTAGAGGTGGCAGTTGAAGCTGTGAGATTGGATAGGGCTTTCACCTATCACAAGGCTTGGCTGAGGCCTGGTGAATTCCAGTCCTAGTTCCCTCACTAGCTAGACAGGAGCTAATTTCCTCCCCCAAATTTTAGGAGATCCCTGTGTATAAAGTACCACAGAGAACAAAGGTATAATTTAGCATAGATGTTTCTCTGAGCAGCTTGTGTATGTTTAGGGATGTCTGTGTTTATGGACATATGTACACATATAGGTCCATGTGCATGTGCAGATAGCTCTGTGTGTAATACCTTTGTGTATGTGTGTGAGATGAGAAAGGAGAGGAAAAAAATTAGAGATAAGAAAAATGAGATAAGATATAAAGGCAACACGCATTGGATGTGCAAAGGGAGAAATGGTTAACTTTAGCAAAGAAAACTTTTATTTGTTCATCTATCATCTATCTACCATCTATCTTCTTTCTACCTATCATCTATCTTCTATTGATCTATCATCTATCATCTATATCTATCTATTATTAATTTGATATGGGCCTTGAAGAATGAATGTGGCCAACTTTAGATGGAAAATGTTTAAGTTCACTGAGGACAGGAAGATTATCTCTGTTTTTTTATTTTTGTGCTTGTTTTTTGCAAAGCAATCATAAACAAAATATCACTGATATTTGCATCAAGAGATTGGGCTTCTGGACATGGCTGTGCTAATGACTTAGACTGTTCCATCTCAGATAGGTCAGTGACTTCTGTGTCTCATTCTTACTAATTTATAAACAGAGGGAATAGAAGAGTATTACCGTTAATGTAATGTCTTATTCTAACAAGCAGATTCCTTACCTGCTTTCTAGTCCAGTGTTCACTGAGCACCAAGAGCCTGATGTATAGCAAGTGAATTGAGTGATTAGTCCTATAGCAAAACAAATGTTTAAGCACTTCTCTCTCTGTTCCTCAATACTGTATTCCTCTTCTACTTCTTTTATGTCCTCCTCCATACTTTCCAACTTCTTTTATTTCTCACATCTTTTTTTTTTTTTTCCTATATCTTTCCTGGATAGCAGGATTTGACCTGCTAGTGATACCTGGCTGAGTGTATCCAATGATGAGAAGTTTATCTTCAAAGCCCTCCTACCTGTAAGCCCACCATATGAGGACTCCCAAGCATCTTGTTCAGTGTCTACCTTTGTTTGGCCCCCCTGAAGTAGTCCCTAAATTTAGCTTGCGATCTCCTTATCCACCCTTAACATTGATTGTGTAGTATTTGTGTTCCATGTCTACCTGTTAATCTGATGATTTAGTAATATATGATCTATCATGATACTTATTAAACTTAATACCCTACTTGCATGGATCCTTGTGAGTGCTAAAAGTTGTTGAGTACCATAAAATGTTGTAGGAGGGCAGTGAAATTGAGACTGAATTTAGAGAATTTTTCTATATAATTACTTTTTAGTAAATTGTTTAAAAAGGTCTCAGAAAAAAGGAACCTGAATCTCCAAAGCTGCAGTAATCTGGTTTGATTTCTTCTCTTATCATAAGTAAAAACTTCCTTTAAAATCCACTTTTATGCTAATAGTTTTGTATTATGTTTTTAAAAAGGGTCCTGTAAAAAAATGAATAATAACAAATAAGAGGATCCTGTAATTGTACAACATTTCAGGCCCTTAAATACCTGGATCTGCCTCTGAATCATATCAAAGTATTACTGATATTATTGGCTAATAGGAGTTAAACCCATCTCTCTTCTCTTTCACATAATATTTGTGATGTGCAAAGAAATTCTTTTACAGCTTTCATCCTTAAGAATGACTCAAAGGATAGGCATTCCTGGTAGTATTTGGGAAGTGATTTTGTCCAGGTAGGGCCTTCTGGTGTTTCTCAAATGATTCCCATATGGCCAAAGACATTGTTAAGCCTCACTTCAGGGCCCAAAATGTTTGCTAATATTTCAACTAGATATTAAAAATAAAATTAAAAGTTTTGTGTAAGAGGTTTCAAATTATATTATCTAATTTGAGTTGCACTGTAAGAAATAACTGGTTCTTTCTAATTTTACTGTAATGGTGATGATAAAAGGACAGATGAGAAAACTATTTAGATATGTCTTGTTCTTTAACAATTGAATACATACAGCAATTAAGTTTTGCTCTATAATTCATGGGATAATTATGTTAGAACTAAAGTCCACCTTAGCAAATATAATTCACCCTCTTTTTTTTTTTTTTTTTCCCAAGATGAGAGATTTGAAAGTCAAAGAGGTTAGGTACTGGCCCAAGGTCCTATAGAATGTTGTTGGTAGAAATGGGGCAAAAATAGGAATTTTCTGACCTCACTAATAGCTATTTTTTTGACATCACTCTGTTGAGGAATTTTAATCACAGAGCGTAACAGACCAGGCATACCACATGTACTATATCAGTCATTGACTCTCTGCCATGGTACTTGGTTTATTTCAGCTGCAGTTTTTAATATTTCAAGTCATATAGGGCTTAGCTTGTAATTTCTTTTATTGGCTAGGGTTTGATGATGAAAGGAAAGAGAAACAGTCCTATAAAGCACTTAGTTAAATATCAAAAGTTGAGGCTTATCTCTTTCATCAAGGTAGTTCCTTTATTTTTATTTTATTTTGTTTCATTTATTTATTTTTTCTCCCAGGAGACACTGCACTGTGTCTTCATCTCTTTCCCCATATCTGTCTTTTCTGGGATGGTAGGCTGTTCTATTGAAATTGCCTGCCAATAGAAGATGACTCCAAATTACTCTAATTCTTAATAAACAGAAGTCTTCCAGCTAAGAGAACATTACTCTCCTATGTCTTCATGGTTGTTGATTTTTTTTTATATATATTCCAATTACTTACAAAGAGTTAGGGTGTTTTTCCCTAAGTAGAGTGTAATTTAGAGCAGTGTTTCTCCAAGTGCATTGCAGAGTAGAGAGCCAATGACATCCAAAACATCTGAAAAACTTATAAAAATTTCAGTCTGCAGGTTCAACTATGAGGCTAGTGATAAATAATCTTTGCAGGTGGGTCTACAGAGTCTATATTTTAATAGTACTTGAGTTTCAATAGATGTTTCATTTGTAATTATTTTTTTACTGTCTTTAGCAATCTGAATATTAATATATAGTTATTGTGCTATGTAAGCCCCCTGGTAAGGCGATGAAAGCCCAAATAGATAACAAAAACATTAAATAGTAATAACAACAACAACAACAACAACAACAATAATAATGGCAAAGATGAAAGAGGGAAGAAAGGAAATGACTAAATAGTTCACGCTATGTCTATTAACATAGTGCTATGTGTGAGACATATCACTATACTCATCTTTTTGGGACATATTAGGAATTAACTTGTGATTTGTAGATAAGTGATGCAAATCCTAGCTCCAGCCCTGGCTCTCTTGGAACATTGAGGCAATCACAGAACCTCTCTGGATCCATTTTCTCACGTATAATGAGTGTTAATATTATGGACGGTTTAGAACTCTAAATATTGCACATTAATACTCTCTTCTTTATTTACTGTATTCAAATAAATTACAAGTTATAATCCTTGGGAATGTTAATCATTTAGAAAAGTGTCCACATGCCTTATTTTCAATTCCCAAAATGAGTCCCTGATAAGAAACAATTTCACAAAACCCTACAACTCAAAAAAAAAAAAGAAACAATTTCACAAACCTAGATAGATAGACAACATGTTGTTTTTTCACCTCAAAAAGTGTATATTACCCTGAATCACAGTTTCCAAAGATGAGTCATTGTTATGTAAATAAGGGGATTGAAGGATCTCCTGACAAGAGGAAATAAATAACTTGTGTTATCTTCAAATAAATGTACCATTATGAATAGTATTTATCTGAGGAGATTGAAAAGAACTAGAGAGGTTTATTATTAGAAGATGTTTTTCATCACTATTACATATATTCCAAAAATCAGAGAAACCAATAGATTTTTTTTCTCTTTCCCAAGAATCAAGAAAAAATTGATCAAGGGGCTGTCTCACACTGTAATTGCTTTCCTTTGATTACTGAATTTTAAGATGTATCTTCTTCTCCTGTTCTTGACACTGTGATTTAGGGAAATATATGCATCTCTCTCTACCACAATCTGAAGGCTCAGCCCATGTACATCAATAACTTGGAAAAATAACTTATAAAAGTAAAGTCTAAAGAAAGCAGCTATATATATATATATTTTTCTGAACAAAACTATAAGCTCTCTAGCATTAAAACAATAGGATAGATAGAGCAAATTTTGAAAAATTTGACAAAGGGTTGAATATTCACTTTGAGAAGTACATTAAAAAGTTTTCCTTTTTTAAAAAAAAGGTTGCCATTTTTAGGAAATATGTTTGCTTTTTCATAAATCTCTCTGCACAAATAAAATTACAGAAACTTTTCTGTAAATATATCTACATAACAAAAAGTATATATGATTCTGCAATAAGTCTATAATTTAAAACTCTTATGGGTGATTTTCTTACTAGTTTTCTTTGACTTTGTGGATTGTGTGTGTGTGTGTGTCTGTATGTGTGTCTGTGTGTCTATGTGTGTGCCTTTCAAATATGAAAAAAAAATTTGGTGCCTGCTAAAAATTTTGGTAATTTGATTTTTATGAGATGCTACCAAAACCTGTGAGTGTAACAACAGATCAGCTTTTGAATGAACTTGGGTTCTCATTGGTACAGCCAAAGACCCTTCTTTGAAAGCTGGTTTGACTAGTCCCAATAATAATGGGCAAACTACTATACTGATTTGAAAGGAAATTAAATAAAAATAAAAGTATAATGATTCCAAATGACATATTAATATTAATTTCAATAATTAAATGCTTCGAAGATCTCTAAATAATTCTATGGGAATCTCCCACCCTAATTAGAGTTGGTTCTTTTCAATTGTGATTTAAGTAGAAGCTATAATATCTGTATGCCTCATTCAAATATTTATATCTACCAGAATGTATTTTTTCCATTAAAAAGATGAATTAAAATGTGTCAGGAATACGGTGGACTTTCTTCCCTGCATTAAGCACATTAGTCGTAAATTGCTATATCCACAGTCCTTTCTATAAGAAACTAAAAGGAATAAGATACAAATAAGATAAAGGTAAGGCTAAATTATGAGGAAGGAGTTTTGACATATACACCATCTCGAAGCTAAGGATGATCTATTTAAATCAGAAGGTAAGACAAACCAATTGGAAAGTAAAAAAAAAGTTATGTATAAGAGCTGAAACTCATTATTAGGAAAGATATAAAGGAAATAGCCATGCACTCCTGTTAACTAACATTCCTAGAACTATTTGGATTCAGCAACTTTCCATTCTCAGTACCTATGAGGTCTGGCCACATTACAGATCCTAATCTTGGATTTTTTAAATATCTTTTCTCTTATCATGTCATATACTTCCTGAAAACACAAGTCTCTTACTTAAGCTCACTGGAGTGAACTTCTGTACCTTGCAATTACCTACAAACCCACATTGCCTTTTAGTTTTAGATTTTTAACATTCTTCAGAGAAATTATTCCTTCCAGAAAAGTTTCTTACCCATAGCTGTCTATTTATTCATACAGTAATCACCAAGAAGTTATGGGACTTAAAATATTATGGAGGATTTAGTTCTGCTAGCTCGTTTGATCAACTGCTTGGTTGCATAACTCTGGGAGAAAACGTGAAAAGTGGGTTGTTTCAACTATTGTTAAGAGTTTATTTTTACACTTTAATCTGCACAGATTATTTTCGCACTTCAGTCTTGTTATTGAAAATGCCAGCATTCTTGCTGTTAGCACTCAGAATTGAGATACTAAACATACCAGGCCCAATAACCTGGGAGAAATGGGTACATTCCTAGAGATGTATCAACTACCAAAACTGAACCAGGAAGAAATAGAAAACCTGAACAGACCTCTAACCACTAAGGAAATTGAAGCAGTCATCAAAAATCTCCCAACAAACAAAAGCCCAGGGCCAGATGGCTTCCCAGGGGAATTCTACCAAACATTTAAAGAAGAATTAATACCTATTTTCCTGAAAATGTTCCAAAAACTAGAAATGGAAGGAAAACTTCCAAACTCATTTTATGAGGCCACAATTACCTTGATCCCAAAACCAGACAAAGACCCCATCAAAAAGGAGAATTACAAACCAATATCCTTGATGAACATGGATGCAAAAATTCTCACCAAAATACTAGCCAATAGGATCCATCAATACATTAAAAGGATTATTCACCATGACCAAGTGGGATTTATCCCTGGGCTGCAAGGTTTGTTCAACATTTGCAAATCAATCAATGTGATACAATACATTAACAAAAGAAAGAACAAGAGTCATATGATCCTCTCAGTAGATGCAGAAAAAGCATTTGACAAAGTACCGCATCCTTTCTTGATCAAAGCTTTTCAGAGTATAGGGATAGAGGGTACATACCACAATATCATAAAAGCCATCTACGAAAAACCTACAGCGAATATCATTCTCAATAGGGAAAAGCTGAGAGCTTTTCCCCTAAGTTCAGGAACACGGCAGGGATGTCCACTATCACCACTGCTATTCAACATAATATTAGAAGTCCTAGCCACAGCAATCAGACAACAAAAAGAAATCAAAGGCATCCAAATCGGCAAAGAAGAAGTCAAACTCTCACTCTTTGCAGATGATATGATACTGTATGTGGAAAACCCAAAAGACTCCACCCCAAAACTGCTAGAACTCATACAGAAATTCAGTAAAGTAGCAGGATATAAAATCAATGCACAGAAATCAGTGGCATTCCTATACACCAACAACAAGACAGAAGAGAGACAAATCAAGGAGTAGATCCCATTTACAATTGCACCCAAAACCATAAGATAGCTAGGAATAAATTTAACCAAAGAGGCAAAGGATCTGTACTCAGAAAACTATAAAATACTCATGAAAGAAATTGAAGAAGCCACAAAGAAATGGAAAAACGTTCCATGCTCATGGATTGGAAGAACAAACATTGTGAAGATGTCCATGCTACCTAGAGCAATCTACACATTCAGTGTAATCCCCAACAAAATACCATCCACTTTTTTCAAAGAAATGGAACAAATAATCCTAAAATTTGTATGGAACGAGAAGAGACCCCGAATAGACAGCGGAATATTGAAAAAGAAAAGCAAAGCTGGCAGCATCACATTTTCAGACTTCCAGCTCTATTACAAAGCTGTCATCATCAAGACAGTATGGTACTGGCACAAAAACAGACACATTGATCAATGAAACAGAATAGAGAACCCAGAAATGGACCCTCAACTCTATGGTCAACTAATCTTTGACAAAGCAGGAAAGAATGTCCAATGGAATAAAGACAGTCTCTTCAACAAATGGTGTTGGGAAAATTGGACAGCCACATGCAGAAGAATGAACCTGGACCATTTCCTTACACCACACACAAAAATAGACTCCAAATGGTTGAAAGAACTAAACATGAGACAGGAGTTTATCAAAATCCTAAAGGAGAACACAGGTAGCAACCTCTTCGACCTCAGCCACAGCAACTTCTTCCTAGAAACATCGCCAAAGGCACGGGAAGCCAGGGCAAAAATGAACTATTGGGATTTCATCAAGATAAAAAGCTTTTGCACAACCAAAGAAACAGTCCACAAAACCAAAAGACAAGCGACAGAATGGGAGAAGTATTTGCAAATGACATATCAGATAAAGGGCTAGTATCCAAAATCTATAAAGAAGTTATCAAACTCAACACCCAAAGAACAAATAATCCAATCAAGAAATGGGCAGAAGACATCAACAGACATTTTTCCAAAGAAGACATCCAAATGGCCAACAGGCACATGAAAAAGTGCTCAACATCGCTTGGCATCAGGGAAATCCAAATCAAAACCTCAATGAGATACCACCTCACACCAGTCAGGATGGCTAGAATTAACAAGTCAGGAAACCACAGATGTTGGCGGTGATGTGGAGAAAGGGGAACCCTCCTACACTGTTGGTGGGAATGCAAGCTGGTGCAACTACTCTGGAAAACAGTATGGAGGTTCATCAAACAGTTGAAAATAGAGCTACCATACAATCCAGCAATTGCACTACTGGGTATTTACCCCAAAGATACAAATGTAGGGATCCGAAGGGGTACGTGCACCCCAATGTTTATAGCAGCAATGTCCACAATAGCCAAACTGTGGAAAGAGCCAAGATGTCCATCGACAGATGAATGGATAAAGAAGAAGTGGTATATATACACAATGGAATATTATGCAGCCATCAAAAGGAATGAGATCTTGCCATTTGCAATGACGTGGATGGAACTGGAGGGTGTTATGCTTAGTGAAATAAGTCAATCAGAGAAAGACATGTATCATATGACCTCACTGATATGAGGAATTCTTAATCTCAGGAACAAACTGAGTGTTACTGGAGTGGTTGGGGGTGGGAGGGAGGAGGTGGCTGGGTGATAGACATTGGGGAGGGTATGTGCTACGGTGAGCACTGTGAATTGTGTAGACTGTTGAATCACAGATCTGTACTTCTGAAACAAATAACGCAACATATTTTAAGAAAAAAGAAAAAGAAGAAGATAGCAGGAGAGGAAGAATGAAGGGGAGTAAGTCAGAGGGGTGACGAACCAGGAGAGATGATGGACTCTGTAAAACAAACTGAGGGTTCTAGAGGGGAGGAGGGTAGGGGGATGGGTTAGCCTGGTGATGGGTATTAAAGAGGGCACATTCTGTATGGAGCACTGGGTGTTATGAACAAACAATGAATCATGGAACAGTACACCAAAACAAATGATGTAATATATGGCGATTAACATAACAATAAAAAATTAAAAAAAAAAAAGAGCATATGGGATCCAGTGCACTGAACTGCCAAGAACAGCTCATTAGTTGTAATAAGGGGTAAGGTAGCATGAATGGATACATATACAGGTAAAAAGTTATGTTTGTTGTTGGAAAAATACATAAGATTATTAATTGAAGGCAAAATCTATATTCAAAGTTATGTATCTTCTTATATCCACAGTTGCATTTACAACCATGAAGTGAATGGGGCAAAGGCTGCAGGTGGAGTTAGAGATGTTTCAAGTGAGTGGAATATAATGGAGAGACTGGGGGCATATAGAACGGAGAGTGTATAAGAAAAATGTTTATAATGAGTGACTATGTCATCTAAAATAGAAAGGAAAGGTACTTGAGGATATGAGGGTGTGATGGACAGAAATATATAGTGGATTACAGAGCCTGTGGCTGAAGAATTGTTTGAGGGGAAAGTGCTAAATAGAAAGGAGGCTGTGGGCAGAGAGCTGTTACTAAAAACTGAGATTTTGATGAAGGCAGAATCATTGGCAATGACAAAATTCAGGCTATGACCTTGGTAATGGGTGGCTCAGGTGAGAAGGAGTGCAAGTTCAAGGGAGGCAAGGCGGTTAAGAAACAGAAAGGTCAGGACATTGAATGGATCATTGCTATAAATATGGATGTTACCCAGACAGAGTAACATCCGTTAAGTGACGAAGACTGAACAAGGACAATTAAACATTATTGCAATAAAGTTGATTGCGACTGCTGAAAGCATGCCAGGGATCCTTTCTCTTAACTGATGTTTTCATTTCTTAGTTTCCCATTCAAAGATTTCAAGGTTCTAGTCCTAAGTATTCATTTCAAATTTACCTCTCACTCTTCCCCTTCATGCATCCATTATTCTATGTAACACAAATGTTTGCTATTTTCTTTTTTTCAAGGATTTTATTTATTTATTTGAGAGAGAGAGTGTGTGCATGCATGAGCAGGGACGGAAGAAAAGGAGAAGCAGACTCCCCACTGAGCAGGGTGTCAGAAGACCCAGGCTCCCGAGATCATGACCTGAGCCAAAGGCAGACACTCCACTGACTGAGGCACCGAGGCACCCTGCTTTTTTCAAAATACACTTTATTCTTATTTGGTTATGAGACTTCCACATGCTGTTTTTCCTTTTTTAAAAATACCTTAATATCCCCTGCACGCTAAAGTTTAGGTAACAGTAAACTTCACATTCTATCTCAGAAGGTGACAACAATGGCGACAATGACAAAGAAGAAGAGGAAGAAAGGGGAGGGGAAGAGGAAGAAAAAGTGAGGAAGGGGAAGGAGAAAGAGAAGAAGAGAGAGAGGGAGAGGAGGAGGAGAAAAGAAAGAGAGAGAGAGAGAGAGAAAGCACACAATAACATGCCCCCTCCCAGTAAAAAACAAATTGTGATTTCTGTGATTTCCCGAGGAAGAAATTTTGTCCCCTACTTCTGGATTACCAGAAGTATTTCTTTTGATACTAATTATGTTATACCTTATATTACAGTTATTTATATACAGCTATTCCAATTATCTTACTGGTTAGATAATTGGCTATCTAATTTGACTATCATTGTCAAATTTGAACTTCCCTATCTGACCCAACCATACTCCTAATTTTTCTTTAGTCTGTCTTTCTGACGTCTTTGTGACTTTGCCTCTGAACTCCTAGGTCATTATAAGGAAACTTATTTTTTTGTACAACTGTTTTAACTCCTCATTCTATCTGCTCATCAAAAGTAATATGCATTTTCCATGTAATATTCATTTGTCTTTCATTACTCAATAGAGTAGAGCTGTGACATCCTGTCAAACCATTCTTTTCTCAAAAAAAAAAAAATGAAGATTCCACATCAACATTTGAATCTGTTGGTCTGTTCTTCCTACTACTACTACAAGAGTTATTGTCCTGAAGGCAAGCAAATAAACAAAGAACAAAAATAAAAAAAATACATATATTTAATGCTAATTCTCTGCTTCAAAGACTCTGCTTACTCAGGTGTGATTTACGATAAAATCTGAACCCTCTAACTTTGCATTCAATGACCTTCCCAATTTGGACATTTCCTCTCTGGTTAGTTTTATCTTTAGTGACTCTTCTCGCAAATCTCACTCTGTAGCCACACAATACTCTCCTCTACTTTTCAAAGTAACCTTGCCACTTTACAACCACATGCTTTTGCCTTTCTCTGTAATTTGTTTAACTTTATCTTCTATTTAATAAACTAACATTCAGGTTTTAAAATCATACTCAATTTTTTAAAATTTTATTATGTTATGTGAGTCACCATACATTACACACACTCAAATTTCTTCTCCCCTTTAGAATAATTAATTTTACTCTATTCTTTGTTTTCACAGTGCACAGTTCAAAACATGATTTTAGTGCACATCTCATTGCATTTTAGTGATGTTTACTTCTCTATATTCCTCACTGAATTGTGGTTTCTAACAATGAGGAAACGAAGTTTGTTTTTTGTACCTGCAGTACCAATACATAAATTAATTAACTTCTATCTGGTTACATGTCACTCTTTGGGTGAACCTGAGTTCCATGGTCCATAGTTTCTCCCATTGAATATTTGATCTCATTTTCCTATTAAAATTTTTATTAACTACCTTGAATTTGTTCTTACAAACATTTTCTTTACTCCTCATTTGAAGTTTGAGAGTGTTTCAGGAGCAAACCAAGAATTTTCTCATAATCGTTCTAGTATTTCTTGTACATGTCTCTTCTGATTTCTTTCCACAGACATAATTTAATTAAAACCTTTGACTTCAGTCTCTGCTGTACTTGGCCCTAATTCTGCTGTCTTTTCCATCTAATACATTCTGTACATGACTTCAACTTAATCTTGTAAAATAGTATTATCATCATTTATTTTCCGTTCTCAAAAAAATAGTGATTGCCCCATTGCCTTATTGATAACATTCAAACTACTTATTTTGCATGTAAAGCCTTAAAAATCTGCTCCAAATCTAATTTTTCAAACTTAGTTTCCACTTGATTATAATAAACCCATTGCTCTGGTTAGAATGTCTCCAAAATGGTAATTATTCATTCCTGTGTTATATTGAAGTTATTAATCTATATATCCATTCAAATACTCTCCATTAAGAAGGCTGGATTAAGTTTTTTCACCCCTCAGTATTACCATCCACAACCACTGTACCCCTATGATGGATTCATCCTATAAATTATTTTTCTTAATGTTTCATTTTCTTTAAATTTTTTATTGTTATATTAATGACCATACATTACATCATTGGTTTGTGATGTAGTGTTCCATGATTCATTGTTTGTGCATAACACCCAGTGCTCCACGCAGAATGTGCCCTCTTTAATACCCATCACCAGCTTAACCCACCAGCCCACTCCCCTCCCCTCTAGAACCCTCAGTTTGTTTTTCAGAGTCCATCATCTCTCATGGTTCATCTCCCCCTCCGATTTACCCCTTTTCATTCTTCCCATCCTGCTATCTTCTTTTTTTTTTCATAACATATATTGCATTATTTGTTTCAGAGGTACAGATCTGTGATTCAACAGACTGCACAATTCATAGCAATCACCATAGCACATATCCTCCCCATGTTTATCACCCAGCCACACCATCCCTCCCACCACCCACCGCTCCAGCAACCCTCAGTTTGGTTCCTGAGATTAAGAATTCCTCATATCAGTGAGGTCATATGATACATGTCTTTCTCTGATTGACTTATTTCACTAAGCATAACACCCTCCAGTTCCATCCACGTCATTGCAAATGGCAAGATCTCATTCCTTTTGATGGCTGCATAATATTCCATTGTATATACATACCACCTCTTCTTTATCCATTCAACTCTCGATGGACATCTTGGCTCTTTCCACAGTTTGGCTATTGTGGACATTGCTGCTATAAACACCACGGTGATGTACCCCTTCAGATCCCTACAATTGTATCTTTGGGGTAAATACCCAGTAGTGCAATTGCTGGGTCGTATGGTAGCTCTATTTTCAACTTTTTGAGGAACAGTCATACTATTGTCCAGAGTGGTTGTACCAGCTTGATTTCCCATCAGCAGTGTAGGAGGGTTCCCCTTTCTCCAGATCCCTGCCATCATCTGTCATTTCCTGACTTGTTGATTTTTGCCATTCTGACTGGTGTGAGGTGGTATCTCATTGAGGTTTTCATTTGGATTTCCCTGATGACGAGTGATGTTGAGCACTTTTTCATGTGCCTGTTGGCCATTTGGATGTCTTCTTTGGAAAAATGTCTGTTCATGTCTTCTGCCCATTTCTTGATTGGATTATTTGTTCTTTGGGTGTTGAGTTTGATAAGTTCTTTATAGATTTTGGATATTAACTCTTTATCTGATATGTCATTTGCAAATATCTTCTCCCATTCTGTCGCTTGTCTTTTGGTTTTGTGGACTGTTTCTTTGGTTGTGCAAAAGCTTTTTATCTTGATGAAATCCCAATAGTTCATTTTTGCCCTTGCTTCCCTTGCCTTTGGCGATGTTTCTAGGAAGAAGTTGCTGTGGCTGAGGTCGAAGAAGTTGCTACCTGTGTTCTCCTTTAGGATTTTGATAATCTCCTTTCTCACGTTTAGGTCTTTCAACCATTTGGAGTCTATTTTTGTGTGTGGTGTAAGGAAATGGTCCAGGTTCATTCTTCTGCATGTGGCTGTCCAATTTGCCCAACAGCATTTGGTGAAGACACTGTCTTTTTTCCAATGGACTTTTCTCCTGCTTTGTCAAAGATGAGTTGACCATAGAGTTGAGGGTCCATTTCTGGGCTCTCTATTCTGTTCCATTGATCTATGTGTCTGTTTTTGTGCCAGTACCATACTGTCTTGATGATGACAGCTTTGAAAGAGAGCTGGAAGTCTGGATTTGAGATGCTGCCAGCTTTGTTTTTCTTTTTCAACATTCCTCTGGCTATTTGGCGTCTTTTCTGGTTCCATATAAATTTTAGGATTATTTGTTCCATTTCTTTGAAAAAAGTGGATGGTATTTTGATGGGGATTGCATCGAATGTGTAGATTGCTCTAGGTAGCATTGACAACTTCACAATATTTGTTCTTCCAATCCTTGAGCACAGAACGTTTTCCCATTTCTTTGTGTCTTCCTCAATTACTTTCATGAGTGTTTTATAGTTTTCTGAGTACAGATTATTTGCTTCTCTGGCTAGATTTATTCCTAGGTATCTTATGGCTTTGGGTGCAATTGTATATGGGATCGACTCCTTAATTTCTCTTTCTTCTGTCTTGTTGGTGTATAGGAATGCCACTGATTTCTGTGCATTGATTTTATATCCCGCCACTTTATTGAATTCCTGTATGAGTTCTAGCAGTTTTGGGGTGGAGTCTTTTGGGTTTTCCACATAAAGTATCATATCATCTGCAAACAGTGAGTTTGACTTCTTCTTTGCCGATTCGGATGTCTTTTATTTCTTCTTGTGTCTGATTGCTGTGGCTAGGACTTCTAATACTATGTTGAATAGCAGTGGTGATAATGGACATCCTTGCCGCGTTCCTGACCTTAGGGGGGAAGCTCTCAATTTTTCCCCATTGAGAATGATGTTTGGTATAGGTTTTTCATAGATAGCTTTTATGATATTGAGGTATGTGCCCTCTATCCCTATACTCTGAAGAGTTTTGATCAAGAAAGGATGCTGTACTTTGTCAAATGCTTTTTCTGCATCTATTGAGAGGATCATATGATTCTTGTTCTTTCTTTTGTTAATGTATTGTATCACGTTGATTGATTTGCGGATGTTGAAGTAAACTTGCAGCCCATGGATAAATCTCACTTGATCGTGGTGAATAATTCTTTTAAAGTAGTGTTGGATCCTATTGGCTAGTATTTTGCTGAGAACTTTTGCATCCACGTTCATCAAGGATATTGGTCTGTAATTCTCCTTTTTGATGAGATCTTTGTCTGGTTTGGGGATCAAGGTAATGGTGGCCTCATAAAATGGATTTGGAAGTTTTCCTTCCATTTCTAGTTTTTGGAACATTTTCAGGAGAATAGGTATTAATTCTACTTTAAGTGTTTGATAGAATTCCCCTGGGAAGCCATCTGGCCCTGGGCTTTTGTTTCTTGGGTGATTTTTGATGACTGCTTCAATTTCCTTAGTAGTTAGAGGTCTGTTCAGGTTTTCTATTTCTTCCTGGTTCAGTTTTGGTAGTTGATACATCTCTAGGATTGCATCCATTTCTTCCAGGTTATCTAATTTGCTGGCATAGAGTTGCTCATAATATGTTCTTAGAATTGTTTGTATTTCTTGGTTGTTGGTTGTGATCTCTCCTCTTTCATTCATATTTTTGTTGATTTGGGTCTTTTCTCTTTCTTTCTTTCTTTCTTTCTTTCTTTCTTTCTTTCTTTCTTTCTTTCTTCTTTTTTTTTTTTTTATAAGTCTGGCCAGGGGTTTATCAATCTTGTTAATTCTTTCAAGGAACCGGCTCCTAGTTTCATTGATCTTTTCTACTGTTCTTTTGGTTTCTATTTCATTGATTTCTGCTCTGATTTTTATTATTTCTCTTCTCCTGCTGGGTTTAGGCTTTACTTGCTGTTTTTTCTCTAGCTCCTTTAGGTGTAGGGTTAAGTTGTGTATTTGATACCTTTCTTGTTTCTTGAGTTAGGCTTGTATTGCTATATACTCTCCTCTTAGGATTGCCTTTGCTGCATCCCAAAGATTTTGAACAGCTGTGTTTTCATTTTCATTGGTTTCCATGAATTTTTTTAATTCTTCTTTAATTTCCTGGTTGACCCATTCATTCTTAATAGGATGCTCTTTAGCCTCCATGTATTTGAGTTCTTTCCGACTTCCTCTTGTGATTGAGTTCTAGTTTCAAAGCAGTGTGGTCTGGAAATATGCAGGGAATAATCCCAATCTTTTGTTACCAGTTGAGACCTGATTTGTGACTTACGATATGATCTATTTTGGAGAATGTTCCATAGGCACTAGAGAAGAATGTGTATTCTGTTGCTTTGGGATGGAATGCTCTGAATATGTCTGTGAAGTCCATTTGGTTCAGTGTGTCATTTTAAGTCTTTATTTCCTGTTGATCTTTTGCTTAGATGATCTTTCCATTTCATCCAGTGGATGATAAAGTCCCCCACTATTATTGTATTGTTGTCAATGTGTTTCTTTGCTTTTGTTATTAATTGGCTTATATAAGTGGCTGCTCCCATGTTAGGGGCATAGATATTTACAACTGTTAGATCTTCTTGTTGGATAGACCCTTTCAGTAGGATATAATGTGCTTCTTCATCTCTTATTACAGTCTTTGGTTTAAAATCTTATTTGTCTGATATAAGAATTGCCACCCCACCTCGCTTTTTTTGTCCATTAGCATGGTCAATGGTTTTCCATCCCCTCACTTTCAATGTGGGGGTGTGTTTGGGTCTAAAATGAGTCTCTTGCAGACAGCATATCAATGGGTCTTGTTTTCTTATCCAATCTATACCCTGTGTCTTTTGATTGGGGCATTTAGCCCATTTTCATTCAGGGTAACTATTGAAAGATATGAATTTAGTGCCATTGTATTACCTGTAAGGTGACTGTTACTGTATATTGTCTGTGTCCCTTTCTGGTCTATGCTGCTTTTAGGCTCTCTCTTTGCTTAGAGGACCCCTTTCAGTATTCCTTGTAGGACTGGTTTCATGTTTGCAAATTCCTTTAGTTTTTGTTTATCCTGGAAGCTTTTGATATCTCCTTCTATTTTCAATGACAGTCTAGCTGGATATAGTATTCTCGGCTGCATATTTTTCTCGTTTAGTGCTCTGAAAATATCATGCCAGTCCTTTCTGGCCTGCCAGGTCTCTGTGGATAGGTCTGTTGCCAACCTAATGTTTCTACCATTGTAGGTTACAGATCTCTTCTCCCGAGCTGCTTTCAGGATTTTCTCTTTGTCTCTGAGACTCGTAAGTTTTACTATTAGATGTTGGGGTGTTGATCTATTTTTATTGATTTTGAGAGAGGTTCTCTGTGCCTCCTGGATTTTGATGCCTGTTTCCTTCCCCACATTAGGGAAATTCTCTGTTATAATTTGCTCCAATATACCTTCTGCCCCTCTCTCTCTTTCTTCTTCTTCTGGGATCCCAATTATTCTAATTTTTTTTTGTCTTATGGTATCACTTATCTCTCGAATTCTGCCTTGGTGATCCAATAGTTGTTTATCTCTCTTTTTCTCAGCTTCTTTTTTTCCATCATTTGTTCTTCTATGTTGCTGATTCTCTCTTCCTCATTTATCCTAGCAGTGAGTGCCCCCATTTTGATTGCACCTCATTAATAACTTTTTTGATTTTGACTCGTTTAGATTTTAGTTCTTTTATTTCTCCAGAAAGTGTTTCTCTAATAACTTACATGCTTTTTTCAAGCCCAGCTAGTATCTTTAAAATCATGATTCTGAACTCTAGTTCCAACATCGTACTAATGTCCATACTGAGTAGGTCCCTGGCAGACTGTGCTACCTCTTGTTCTTTTTGTTGAGGTGATTTTTTCCATCTTGTCATTTTGTCCAGAGGAGAATAGATGAATGAGAGAACAAAATGCTAACAGGGTAACAATGTCCCCAGAAAATATACTCTAAACAAATCAGAAAAGACCTGAAACCAGGGGAAAAGAAAGGGAAAGAAAGAAAAAAGAAAAAGGAAAAAACAAAGAAAAAGAAAATTAAAGACAAAAACGGAAGAAAACAAAAAAACAAAATATGATCAAATATGATCAGGCTGGTGCATAGATCAGTGCCACACACCAGATTTTGGGTGTATTTTGGTCTGTTAGGAAAAATTTCCTCCCAAAATTTTAAAGAAAGAAAAAGTTATATATGTACAAAATAAGGGTTCATACGATGAAGGGATGGAATAAGACTGTAAAGATGGAAATTATAAAAAATTTTATAAAAGGATTTGATAAGAAGTTGTTTGAAAAAAGAAAGAAGAGGATTAAAAAAGAAAGAAAGAAAAAAAAGGGGAGAGAATGTGATCAGGCAGGAGACTAGAACAAATTCATACACTAGAGGTTTAGGGTATATTTTGATCTGTTAGAAGAAACTGTATCTCAAAATTTTAAAGAGAGAACAAATTATACATATGTGACAAAAATAAGGGTAACTACTATGAAGGGATAGAATATGACTCTAAAAATGAAAAATAAAAATGATTTTTAAAAAAGGGATTGATAAGATTTTGGTTGAAAAAGGGAAAAAGAAAAATTAAAAAAAAGACAATTAAGAAAATTAACTTTAAAAGACTAAAGAATCATGGTAAAAAAGCCATGAATTCTATGTGCGGTATTCCCCTAGTGCTGGAGTTCTGCTGTTCTCATTGATCAGTAAACTTGGTCTCGGCTGGCTGTTCTTGCTGATCTTCTGGGGGAGGGGCCTGTTGCCATGGTTCCCAAATGTCTTTGCCAGAGGCGGAATTGCCCCGGCCTTGCTGGTCTGGGCTAAGTAATCTGCTCAGGTTTGCTCTCGGGAGTTTTTGTTCCTTGCAAGCTTTTGGCACAGCTTTGGAGGATGACAGTGAAAATGGCAGCATCCCAATCTCTACCCCAGAGGAGCCGAGAACTTGGAGCCCTGCTCCTCAGTGCACCCCCAGAGAAAAGCAGTCAATCACTCCATCTACTCGGTCTCTGGCCGCACTCCGTGCCCACCCAGCCTGTGACAGAACATTTCTATCTCTGGCACCCAACTCGGTGTGGAGTCTCCAAACCCAGCAGATCCCTGCGGTGTGCTCCCACGCTGCTCTTCCCCGGTGGAATCTCCCTGGATCTGCCACTTGTTGGGTCCCTGCTGGAAGAGCAGGGGCCCATCTGTTCCACGGACCATGGTTTATGGCATCCGTGAGCTGAGACCCCACGCCTCAGCTCCGTCCTTGCGACTGGCTTTCCCGCTCTGATACCCAGGAGCTCTGCCACACTCAGGTACCCCCGGTCTTTCTGTGACCCCCACAGTCCTGAGACCACACTGTCCCGCGAGGGTTCCACCCCCGCTTAGCCACTGGAGTGGCATCCCGCACTGGAGCTGACTTCTAAAAGTTCTGATTTTGTGCTCCGCTGCTCTATCACTTGCCAGAACCAGCCGACGGAGGCCCTCTCCCCCACCGTCTATCCTCCAGAATATCGCCTCAGATTCACTTCTCCACACATCGTACCTTCCAGAAAGTGGTTGCTTTTCTGTTCAGAGTTGCTGCTATTCTTTTCTTCGATCTCCTGTTGAGTTCCTTGGTGTTCAGAATGATTTGATCCCTATCCAGCTGAATTTCTGAGACCAGATGAAATCCAGGTCTCCTACTCCTCCATCATCTTGCTCCGCCCTCCTTCATTCTTTTTATGGCTGATTAATATTCTTACATATCGATATACCCCTATGTCTATATAGATCTATATCACATTTTGTTTATCCATTCATCTATTGATGGACACTTCAAAAAAATTAAATTACATAGCACCTTATTTCAGCTCAACAAATCTGCTTGTTCCACAGGCTTAAATTGGTTTAGTGAAATCATGATTTGGGGAAATAAGCAATTTAATGATAGATGCAAATATGATCTGTAAGGTCTTATTTCTTATTTCTTGTTGTATTATGATTTGTTTACATTGCTCATAATTGGATTTGTGAATAATTTTTGTAGTTTATAACTCACTCTCCCCCTTATTTCTCTCACCTTTTTATAGGATTTCTAAAGTTGTAAAGATGAATTAAAATCTAAAATTACAATTAGAGACCGATTATGATATTTAAGGTCATGCACTAATCACTGTTAGATGTGTAAAGATAATACAGAATTAAATATAATACTCAATCCTTCTATGGAGTTTACTATATACCAGTTATATCTCCAAGTCCTTTAGATATGTCAATTATAATTCTTACAACCTTTTGAATTGGTTTAGTAATTTCCTCATTTTACTTCTGAGGAAACTAAATTAGAAAGGTTAAAAATTGTCCAGGGCACACCTGCATGCCTCACTTGGTTAAGGGTCTGCCTTCAGCTCAGGTCATGATCCCAGGGTCCTGGGATCAAGCCCCCTGTTGGGCTCCCTGCTCCCCCTGCTTGTGTGCACTCTTGCTCTCTCTCTGCCAAATAAATAAATAAAATCTTTTAAAATAAGTTGTTCAAAGTCATGGCTATTAAATGCTACAGGCAGAATTTGAATTCAGGAAGTCTGGTCCCACAGTCCATGTTCTTCTCCACAATGCTATACAATGAATGGATTGTATTCCATGTGTTCTGTGGTAAATCAGTTTTTTGGAGCCAAAGACATTTTTCCATAGAAAATTGAAAGTAATGGTTTGGTTGTTATTTAATTTACAAAATACTGCCTAGTTCATAAGTGATGTATAGTACTAACATAGTTCTTTGGATTTCTAGGTCCTAGAAGCAAGGATTGTTATGGTTAAGGGAGAGGAGAAAATGAATAACCTCTCCTCTCTGCATATGCTTTCTTCCCAGATGCAGAGCCAGCCTCAGACAAAAACGTGAAAGACAAAGTTTTTTTTATATTCTGTTTTTTATTTACCTTTTTTCTCTAGATCCTTTGCATATGTTTTTCCCTCTGTCTATAAAGTCAGCCCAGAACTGGGACAATTGACAAACTCCTTTTATTTCTCAACACTGCACTCAAATGTCAAATCTGCTCTGCAGAGACTCCTGATGGCCCTGTGGAGTTGGTTCCTGCCTTCTTTGCACCTCTGACATATGATACCTCTTTATTTTACTCTTCACACATTGGGATGTTACTTAAGAGAACTATCACCATGTCTATCTTCCCTATTAAATGATGAGTTCTTTGAGGATCAAAAGGTGTGTTATTCATCTTAAATCCCAAGAACCAAAAAAAAAAAAAAAACCCAACTGTGAACTATGCCAGATTCTTTATATGCATAATTATTTTAATCTTTACAACAATCTCAAGGCAGTTATAATCCCTGTTATATGAATCAAGAAACCAAGGTTTGAACTGGTGGGTCACATAATTAAAAAGAGGCAGTACTGGGATTATAAAATAATTAAGTCTGCCTCAAAAGTTCTCTGCCTAACTGTGTGTGTGTATATATATATATATATATATATATATACACACACACACACACACACAAACCCTTACATATATTTATATTTATAAATTTTAAAAAAAGTGATACTAAATTCCTTTCTATTATTCTTTACAGTCTTATCCAACTCTCTTCCCTTCTAACCCATACATTCCTTTGTCTTTGGGATATTGTCTCAGCAAGATGTTAAAAGTAAAAAGATATGATTTAACTCATGTGTGCTCTGAAGTAAAAATTATTGATCTCTAATTCTCTCTGTGGAATTTTATTTTTTAAAGCATAGTCCTTCTTTATCTAAATGACTATTTAGTTGGTGAAATTTGACCTGAATGATTTAAGTATTATGCCATAGCAGAGGAAGAGGTTGGAGAGGTCTATTGTATTTAGCCAGATCTACCTCAGAGTCCATTTCTGTGGTTAAAGTCTCTAAATTGTTCCCATTGTTTCTTCTTTTTAAAATATCTTCTCTGCTTTCACTCACTTCTGAATTTCAAATTCTCTAAAAGCTTCTTGGGGATACATCTTTCATTTAAATAAAGACAAAGTCAGAAGGGCTGTGGCACTGACTAACTTGTGGTAGGACAGCTATTCATACATATGAATCATTTCTAAGTTCTAAGGTTTGTACTATATGTATTCGATCATCTGGATATCAGGATGACAGCAAAACATTTCTTTATGTTAGCCTTAATTTATTCATTAAACCAGTGAGTGATAGAAATATTCTTTAGAATGCTGAATTTGGCATATTCTTCATTTTCTTTTCTTCATAATTAAGTTTATTTAGTACTCTGACATTTTATTTTGTTTTATTTTATTTTATTTTTTTAAAGATTTTATTTATTTATTTGACAGAAAGAGACAAAGTCAGAGAAGGAACACAAGCAGGGGGAGTGGGAGAGGGAGAAGCAGGCTTTCCGCGGATCAGGGAGCCCGATTCAGGGCTTGATCCCAGGACCCTGAGATCATGATCTCAGCCAAAGGCAGATGCATAACGACTGAGCTACCCAGGCACCCCTAGTACTCTGATATTTTAAAAGAAAACCTACCTTTAAAGAAAAAATGTGCTGTAATATTAAGTAACCTACTAATTATTAAGAAAATTAGGCTATGTATTCTCTTGACAGATATTTTGGCAGATAATTAACACACTATATATTGGGCAACCTTACATTTTCTATAGATGAATTGTGTCATTCCCAAAGATCAGCATAACCCCAATTTTACTTATATGGGTTACTCATTATATTCTAATTTAATAAATTTGATGAATTCCCTCTCTTGATGAATGGAGAAAAAAATCCTCACATGCTATTCATACTGAGGATCATCTCTAAGCACACCCTTTAAATTTGATTTAGGTAATATTGATAAAGTAACCCAAGCCCCCAATTTCACAATGATGTTATAAGTCAGGCATAGTGATACAATGGAAAGCACACTGTGAGTTAAAGGTCTTATTCCACATGTCCCACCAACTCTGACCTTGAGTTAGTCCCTTAACTGGCTGGCAACTGAGCCATAAAGTACAATATCTAGCAGTATATATTTCAGAGTCATATAAACATAAGAGGACCCAATACTTGTCCAAATGGCAGATTCTTTATAAAAGAAAGATAAGCTTAAAATGCTGTTTTGTTTGAGGACTGAATAGGAGAATGTATGAAAAACTTTCAGCACGGGTTGCCTAGTGCATAGGAAAAATATTAAACATTATCAAGTCTTCCACTTACGCAGCTGCTATCTTCCCTACACAGCACTGAAATATAGGGGTTATAAAATAGTAAGATGAATCACTGAGTTATAAAATCTTTTGAATAATGGTGTGATTATATTGATAAAAATAAATTGTCTCCCAATATGTCTACTATGAAGAACACAACATTTATTTGAAAATATGAGTTTCTGTACATTGGTTAAAAAAATTCAGTCGTATTATTTTACGATAAATTTGCAAAATATCTCATGGGGGTGAACTGTGAAGGAAACATTTCTAAACATACAAATTGCTTTCCAGAAGTAGTTTTAGAACTCTCAATATCCTGGATGTGATTTTTAGCACTGGATAATAAAAGCGATCACAAAATAAAAATATAATTCAATAAAGAAGGGTATAAATAAGGATATATATTAAATATCCTTGCAGGATAAAAGAAACCTTAAAATATCTACCATAGCATCACTCAATTTTAGACAAAGTAACTAAGGCAAAATGTTAGAATTAGTTCAGGAGAAAAAATAGAAAGAAATAATTTAAAATGATTTATAAAGAAAGTTAAGATTATTTTCAAATATTTTATTGGACACTCAGAGAAAAATCAGGTAGATCATATTAAGAGTAGCAGTGCAAGGCAAAATGAGGAAAACTGACAACCATAGGAAAATGGTCATCTTTTTAATAATAGAAAGATTGTCTAAATAAAGTGAAAAGACCTATGGCATCTATGGTAGCTCAGTTAGGACATTCCTCCAAAAACAGCATATTAATCTAAATTTCAATAATTACCTTAAAGGTGATCTAAAGCTATGAATTAAATACATTTAAAAATATTCCAGAGGCAAGCAACCAATTGAAGAAATACTGTGACTGTTTGATGATTACTTTAAAGTCACAGTTGCTTACTGATGTAGAATAAAATGTCAGACATTCCTTAAACTGATTCAACATAAAAAAATCCTAGTGATGTAGTCAAAAATAAATATCTCTAATCTTCACTTCTGGCCTACTAAATCACAGCATCTCAGGGAAGGACCCAGGAATCTGAATTTTTAGTAGGATTCTCCCAACATGATCCTGTATATTCTTTCACCCAGCTTTTGTTTGGAAATCCTGTCTGGTATAAAAAAGAACTTTAAAAATAAGAAGAGGTATGTAATATTAAGAAAAAAAAACAACACTTGGCAAGTAATGATTTAGTGCAGTGGGCAGAGGTTCCCAATTGTATAGCATATGAAGTATCTGGGAAGTGCTATGGGAAATGCAGATTCCTGGGATTTGCAGGGTGAGGACAACTTGCATACAGATATTAAACTATTTATTTTTTTCAATCCTCTCTGAAGGAATACCTGGAAGAGAATGACTCCACTAGTGGAGTCCAAGTGGTGCATTTGAAGACCCGGGTTATTCTGAGAACTGCCAGGGAAAGAGTATGTGTAGGACTTTATTTTTTCTGGAAGTTTCCTGAAGGATCAGCCTCCAGGCTGGTGAATATTCTTTTTTTTTTTTTAAGATTATTTTTATTTATTCATTCGAGACAGAAATACAGAGAGAGAGAGAACATGAGCAGGGGGAGAAGCAGATGGAAGGGGAGAAGCAGGCCCCCTGTTGAGTAGGGAGCCTGATGTGGGGCTCGATCCCAAGACCCTGGGATCATGACCTGAGCTGAAGGCAGACGCTTAACCATCGATCCCAAGACCCTGGGATCATGACCTGAGCTGAAGGTCAGACGCTTAACCATCTGAGCCACCCAGGTGCCCCGAGGCTGGTGAGCATTCTTTTTTTTTTTTTTAAGATTTTATTTATTTATTAGAGAGAGAGAATGAGAGAGAGAGAGAGCATGAGAGGGGGGAGGGTCCGAGGGAGAAGCAGACTCCTCGCCAAGCAGGGAGCCTGACATGGGACTTGATCCTGTGACTCCAGGATCATGACCTGAGCCGAAGGCAGTCACTTAACCAACTGAGCCACCCAGGCGCCCGCTGGTGAATATTCTTAAAGACAGTGCACAGTCTGCTAGCTGATGTGGTTTGGAGAGGGCCTGCTGACTCACTGGACCTGGAAGAAGTGCTCTTCTAGTTCAGGGAGAAAGATCATTTGGATTTAATTCTTCCTAGTACTTTCACTTGGGAGAGTGCTGTTGGGGAGGGAGGAGAGCAGAAACACTCCTTGTGTCTCTTCAAAAAGGTGTTTATTGGTAATTTGTTTATTATATCTTTCTGGAGATAAAAATACTGATTTCTAGGATACTTCAGAAATTCTGATTGGATAGATCTTGGGTATGCCCAATATTTCAATTTTTTTGTAAAGATTTTATTTATTTATTTGAGAGAGAGAGAATGAGAGATAGAGAGCACAAGAGGGAAGAGGGTCAGAGGGAGAAGCAGACTCCCTGCCGAGCAGGGAGCCCAATGCGGGACTCGATCCCGGGACTCCAGGATCATGACATGAGCCGAAGCCAGTTGTTTAACCAACTGAGCCACCCAGGCGCCCCCAGTATTTCAATTTTTTACAAGCACCCAGGACTATTCTCATGCAAGTGTTTGAGGATCACATTATTAAACTTTGGCCTATTAGATGCAAGTTTATAGATTTCCAAAAAATTTTGATATTTTTTATTATTAAATGTTATTTTATTATTATTTTTATTTTTAATTGAAGTATACTTGTCATACAATTTATATTAGTTTCAGCTTTACAACATAGTGATTCAACAATTATATATTTTACAAAATGCTCATCATGATAAATGTAGTTACTATCTGCCACCAAAGTTATTACAATATTATTAACTATATTTTTTATACTGTACTTTTCATCCTTGTAATGCATTTATTATATAATCAGGAGTTTGTACCTCTTAATCCCCTCACCTATTTTGCTTATCTTCCTCTCTGGCAACTATCAGTTTGTTCCCTGAATTTATGAATCTGTTTCTGTTTGTTTTATTTATTTTATTCTTTAGATTCCAGATACAAGTGAAATCATATAGTATTTGTCTTTCTCTGTCTGACTTATTATACTTAGCAATAATACCCTCTGGATCCATCCATGTTGCTGTGAATGGCAAAATTTCATTATTTTTTATGGCTGAGTAATATTTCATTGTGTGTATATACTGCATCTTCTTTATTCACCTATTGATGAACATTTGGTTGCTTCCATATCTTGACTATTGCAAATAATGCTGCACAGTGAATTAAATAATGTGGAGGCATAATGTTTTGTCATGGCTATTGAAATACCTTAGGTATTGGAAGCAATGTGTTGGTGAAATGGGAAAGTCCTCAGGAGTTGAGTTGGAACTGGCATTTGATGATTATTTTGTAGAATATCTTAATATGGGGATAATAAAAACTCTAAACTTTCAGGTAATGAGGATAGCATAGATACTTATTCCATAGGGTTATTGTGAAGATTAAATGCATTACTACATGAAAAGCAATTAGAAAAGTGAAATAGCAAGCTGGAAAATACAATTTCCATGAAGATATCATAAGGTTGTGTGGGTGGGTATTATGAAAGTGGCAGATGATTTTCAATATGGACAAACAGAAGTACATACTTTTAGAATAAAGTTCAAACTATCCTTATTATATAGTAGATTCTATTCCTGTTTATTGTAACTAACTAGCTGTATGACCCTAGACAAGTCATTCAAATACTTTCAGACAGAGCTAGGAGTTAAGAGGGCTTCTCAAGAAGAGAGAACACGAACAAAAGGGATGGAGTCAGAAAATTCTGGAGTAGATTTTAAATTAAGAATGATTGAAGGCAAGTGATAAAATATAAAACTTCTCCCACTGCTACTCCCTCCCCCACAAAAAACTCTATTAAAACATCAATTCTACAGAGAGGAGTTTGAATTTACACAGTAAATAACAACAGCAACAAACCCTAAAGTAATGGAAGCAGCAAAGTAGTTCCTATCTGCAATGACCCACCCACTAGTGAAATACAGTGGGGATTTTGTGATAAATACTGTGTTAATTAACTTTTACTAAAGCTTATCATGTACTAGGCACTTTTCTAATTGCTTTACACATATTCATGCCCTAGTCCTCACAAGAATCCTATGAGACAAGTATCCATGCTATCCCATGTTCAGAAGAATAAACTGAACTGCAGACAGGTTAAGTCTCTTGTCCAATGATAATATAGATAGTAAATCAAACCCAACTTTCTGACTGATTTACTTTAAACAAAATTAATCAAAATAGATTCTAGTTTAAATCTCTGAAATGTTGCTACTCTCATGAGCTTGCTTCCTGTAAGCTTTTTGTGTTGATGACAAAAGAGGTGGTCTAACAGCTAGTTTACTGGCATTGCACCTGCAGCCTCTCTTTTCTTCTATAGTCTAAACTGTGGCAAACATTTTGAAAGTGAGTTTTGGATATAAATACTATTCACTTTATGTGAACTGTAGAAAAAGGTGGTTGAAAGGCACTGATCTATGCAAGAAATAGAGTATTATAATTAAAAGTTGAAAGAAGGAGATGAATGAGAATAACATCACAGAGGTAGAATTCACAGAGCTTGCTGAATTCATGGAACTTGTTTATGTAGTCATAAGGTTTGGAGGATTTTAATTGACCCAGATATATTTATATTAGATGTCTAGGAGAAAGGTGATCTTACTAACAACACAGCCGGAGAAATTAGTTCATGGGAAGATTCTAAATTGGAAGCAGAGAAATAGAAGTGCTCATTAAAGAAAAAAAAAATAGAAAAACAGGTGGGGCTCAGGAGTAGAATCTTGGAGGAATATCTATATTTACAAGATTAAAGCTCCTTAAATCTTTTCTAAAACAATGCCAAGTGTAAACAAGGCAGACGAATGGGTGAATGGACAGAGATAGACAGAGAATTAACTGGAGTGATTGATTTAGGGAGTAGATTGAGAAGAGACAAAGGTTCCGATGAAACTCTCTGGGATAGTCTACTGCCAGGTAAGTCAAGAAAAAAAATATTTTCAGGTTTAAACATAAATGACAAAGAGGTCAAGAATGATGAAGGCTGAGAAAACACTGATATATTTGATTAACAGATAGATGACCAATTTTGAGAAAACACACTGAGTGGTGTGGTGAGACTCAATGCCAGATTTAAGGTTATTAAATAAAGAAAGATAGTGTAGCAATGGAGACAGTGTAGAATAGCCTGACAACAGAAAAGGAAGTCAGATTAACACAACTGAACACACATCTTCCACTCTTACAAAAAATAACTCAAAGTTCACCTTCCTTTCTATATTAAGAATGATATATTCACTGTTACAATGCTAAATATCAAAAGTTTACATCCTTTAGGATCTTATTTCCTGAATTACAATAACAAGGAAATAAGTAAAAAAACACAAGTTATATACATATTTAACAATTTTATCTTATTATTTGTAAGTACTTATTAAATATTTCTTCAAAGTTTCTAAGACATATTAAGAGAGTTAATGAAATGATGAACATTGTTTTTCTTGATAAAAATTCTTATTTCTATAGATAAAAGTTCAAATTGTTTTTGTAAGTCTGCTTGAGGAGAAATTGAATTTTAGGCAATGACTGATTGTCAAGGATATCTGAGCAAAACAAATATTCATTTTATTCAGGAATTATCCAATGATTCCTTGATGTTTTTATTTCATTTGTATCATATCAAGATGATAAACTTTCCAGAGAGACACATAGCAAAATAAATAAAAGATTAATAAAAGCCAAATAAGTTTCTATATTCCTGCAACATTTGACATAAAACCTTAATATTATTCAGCTTCCTTCACATAAATATACTTGAGTAGGAGTGTTCTTGTTACAAGCTTTCCAAACCCCCTAGGAACTATCCATAAGTTGAAAATTCTGAACAAAAATATCAAGCTACCAAGAAGTGAAGAGAGGTACACAATGAACTCTTGCAAACAGGAATAAGCCAGCTCTCACACACTGCTTCAGTAACCACAAATATTCCACAGGACAAGTAAAAATACTTTTCTCTAGATTTCTGTTTGGTCTTTGTATTAGTTTTCCATGATTGTTATAACAAAATACTTGGTAGTTTAAAGTTAACACATTCATTCTCTTAAATTCTGAAGGTCAGAAGCTTAACATCTGAAGATTAAAATTTCATTTGGCCTAAATCAAGGTGGCCTCCCTTGAAGGCAGGACTACCTTCCCTCTGGAGGCTCTAGAGAAAATACATTTTCTTGCCTTTTCCAGCTTCTAGAGCTCCTGGCCCTTCCTCCATCTTCAAAGCACATCACTCTAGTCTCTGCTTCCATCATCACATTTTCTTTACTTCTGTGTTCAAATCTCCCTCTGTCTCCCTCTTATGAGGACATTGGTGATTACATTTAAGGCTGACACTAATCATCTAGAGTGATCCAGGCTAATCAAGGGTAATGTCTCCATATCAAGATCCTCAATACAGTCACATCTGCAAAGTCCCTTTACCATAAAAGTAACATTTAAAGTTTCTAGGAATTAGAATTGGGGGTCATTTTTCAGCCTACCACAATCTTCAAAGGCATGCCATTTTTTATCCTTCCATTGCTCATAGGATCTGAACTATTCAGTAGTAATTTAATGGAGCTGTGTATAATTTCCTTATTGACATAATTCGTGTCTTAAAAATAAACCTGTTGTCCACACATAAATTCTCAGCTGATGACTTTGCCTGTAGCTCATTTAAAAAAAAGAAAGTTGGTATAAGAATGGGTGAAATATATAAAGATTGAGTACACTTATTTGATGAATACTGAGAATCTTGAATCATTATATTATAACCTGAAACTAATGTAACACTGTATATTAAGTATACTTCAATAAAAAATGTCATCAGATTTCCCACTACCAAATAGTAGGTTATCTGCATCTACAATCTTTTTACTTTTCTTCTCACTGTGACAACTGATGGATTTTCTAATAAAGGCCAATTTTCTGCAAGCATTCTGAATCTATTCATACTTACTTTCTCAAGTTAGTTCTTCAAATATTCTTCTCTCTACTGTACTCTCCAACTCCAAAGATGGGAAAAGGACCATGGACCAATTCATCTGTCCTTTCTTTACCTCTTCCTTCCTTCCTTCCTTCCTTCCTTCCTTCCTTCCTTCCTTCCTTCCTTCCTTCCTTCCTCTTCCTCTTTCTTTCTTCCTTCCTCCCCCTCTTTCTTTATTCCTTCTCTTTCTTTCTTTCTTTCTTTCTTAACCTCTCTGTACCACTATGGAGCCATTATAGCCCTAGGGAAGGGGGCTGAGAGAATTCCGCCTCAGGAAGGAGGGATATCTTATAAGAAAAATCCTATCTGGACTGGAAAACAAATGAGTAGCCTGGTCCTGTACATAATGGATAGTAAGAAGATGCTTTGTTATATCTTCTCAAAGATTTAAACCAATTATCAGAATGTGGTGATTCTCTTTATCCCTAGAAATGTTTTTAATATCTTTTATGATATCAGTAGAACTAGTTCAAGTTCTTTTTTTTAGTTAATATTTGCTTTTATATATTTTCCATCCTTTCACTTTAACACTTGTAAAGTGTTTAGAACAATGCCTTACAGGTAGTAATTAGACATCAATGTTGATTACACAAAAATAAAATTGACTAAAAATCTTCAAAATTTGTCTGGGAACACAGATGAGAGGAGAAATGAAAGTATGAAATTGCCATAATTAAAAGAGAGATAGTGAGACCCTGAAGGGAGACTAGAGGCAACAGTGCTGTGGGAGAGGTAGGAATGTTTTGAGGGACAGATGTGGCAGCTGCAGGAAGGAAAATTTGGCAAAAGAAAGATGTGATTAAAGGGGAGTATTCAATACATTTTACTGTGTTATGTGGAATGCCAAAACTTCATTAATTACCCTCCAAACCATTAGCAAAAATTGGTATTACTCATAAGTGCTTTGTTTGTTTTGGTTTTAATGAGATGATATGTGACACCGGCCTCAAGGGGCACTCAGTGAAAACAAGCAGATCCTAGGATGCAAGTTACATTCAGTGTTTAAGGTAATATCCTCCCTTGTAACTATAAGAGGATGGTTACTGTATTTGCTTTGTCCTCCACTATATCCTTAGTACCTCACAAATTATCTAACACATAGTTGGTATGGGATACACATTTGTGAATGTGTGAGGATAACTTCACACAGGGTCAGCAGAGGGAAATCTGATCACATCACTCATGC
This sequence comes from Eumetopias jubatus, assembly GCF_037043125.1. Classification (NCBI taxonomy): domain Eukaryota; kingdom Metazoa; phylum Chordata; class Mammalia; order Carnivora; family Otariidae; genus Eumetopias; species Eumetopias jubatus. The sequence continues at coordinate 81,095,687 of NW_028274819.1, read as the reverse complement.
ACTTCAGATCTAAAGCTTCATCATCTTTGTTTTAAACCCCTCTTACATACCAGTTCAAATCATCTTGCCAGATTTTTTACTCCCTCAACTACCCTTGTAACCAGTCCATGCAGGAGCAACAAGTTTCACACAGTTGCAACTTGAGGACAACCGTGCAGGTGCAGAGTTAACTGCTTGTGGTGCCACCCTCAGGGATTGGGAGATGGAAGATCAATGATACACCCACCAAGGAGACTACTCTGGGTGCATTTCATAAGGCTCTGGTCCTGTGAAATCAAGCTCCAGTGGTCTGTAGAAGTGGTCATCTCCATAATACAAGCCTCCTTTACACTATTTCATGCCTCAAGTACAACCCATCCCTCACTCCTGCTCTCTGGGATAAGTTCCAATTAACTAGCTACAAGCAAATTTTGTTTCAAGCTTTCCTTTAGGAAAACCCAAGCTAAGACAATACATTCTACAATAATACATTTTATAAAGTAAAATTTTACTTGTACTTGAAAGGAAATAATGTGCCTATGTATATATTATTTTTAGAAAGGTCTACTTTTTTTTTTCCCAAAGACACAATGTTCTTGAAATGATTTTCATAGCTAACTATATGGTCACAGCAGATTAAACATAATTTTTATATTCAAACCCCCACAGAGGTGTTTGCCAAGTTTGCAGAAATATCCATTACAATGCCTGCTCTGGCATTGAGAGGTTTATAAAACCCAGCAGGAATTGCAGCTGACCATGCTACAACAAATGGATTCATCCAAAATTGTATTCTATTTTTATTTTCAGAATAAGTGTTTAATATATGCCACATACTTGGGAAAACATTCAGGAATATGTCCTTCTTATGAATATACTTTTCAATTATTTTCTTTTTGAGGAGAGATCAAATAGTGATATGAAACTTTTGAATTAAAAATGATTTCTGTCTAATCTGTGCCTCTCTTGGAGTAATATTAAAAGTTTCCTATTTTTCACACATTATCCTGGTATGAATTCTATAACCATTCAGTAAGCTCAGTAATTTTTAATAAAAACTGTTAACTTAGATTGCATATAAATGTAGTTTGAGAAGCTTGGAAGTCGGTGAGGGTTAACTATAGAATTGGTTCCCTTCTGAGGTAGGGGTGGGGGATAGCTAGGTGAAGTGTGACAGTCAGTTCTGCTTTGATGTGAGGGCAAGGAACTGGCTTTCAGGCTGCAGACACCAAATGCCAGAAAAAGAAGGTTTTATATTGTGCATCATCATCATATTAAGTACTTTAATCTTCCATGAAAAGTTCATTTATATTATTAAGAGATCTGTCCTTTGTTCTTTTTGTGTGTAAGTATAGGGAAGGGGTGGGATTCCAATATTTCACTGAAACAGTTGTTCCTCATACATACCTTTAATCCCTCTTTGCTCAGTCTTATGCCCCCCTCCACAGCTAACTGATTTCAAAGCTTTTCCAGGCTTCCACTAGGCACATGGCCCTTAGCCCCTTCTTTAGATCCTTTAAACTTTATTCTAAGTTTTAGTTTTCTCCGTTTAATCCTTTAATTCACATCCTCCTTTATTCTCCCAGAAATGTATCAAAATGTCTCATTTGTTAATGCAATACTTTCTCTCCTCCAGCATTCTCATTAATGATATGGATTTCTTCTTGTAGAGTCTTAGAAATGGAACAGGCAACAAATACATGTACCAAGTCACCATTCTGAGCTGTATGCTAACATCTTGTTCAAATACTCATTTCCATTGGCTTTCTTGATACTACACTTCTGTTTTCCCCATTCCGTCTCTGACTTCTTCTCATTACCTTTTGTAGGATTTTTATTCTTTACTCTTCCAAAGCAATTTGGATTATGCAAGACTTGGTCCTAAGCTCACATCTCTTCATATCATACTCTTTTCATGGACTTTCCTAACCATACTAATGGTTTCATTTACCATTTGCTTTGTGATGACTCATGTTTATATTTCAACACTATTATTAAAACTATTAATTGTATCTTGGAGAATTTTAAGAAAAAACTACATTCAATATTTAAAAAAGGAAAACCGAGTGCCTGGGTGGTTCAGTTGGTTAAGCGTCTGCCTTTGGCTCAGGTCATGATCCCAGGGTCCTGAGATCAAGCCCCATGTCCGACTCTCTGCTCAGTGGGGAGCCTGCTTCTCCCGCTCCCTCTGCTTGCAGCTCCCCCTGCTTGTGCTCTCTCTCTCTCTCTGTCAAATAAATAAATAAATGAAATCTTTGAAAAAAAGAAAAAACGCATTCAAAGTATATCAAAATCTTAATAATGTTACTAGCCTATTTCTTTTTTATATTCAAAGTTTCACTTATTAAGAACACATCTAATATATTTGGTTTTGTTAAAGCAGAGCACATTTTAAAATGTATTCCACAGACAAACTGGTATTACTTTTGAATTATTTGATAGCTTAAATGATCTATGACACTTCACCATCATTGGTGAAAGTAACTAAATTATCTGTGTATATACAATGTATTGTCCTTTATGTTTAATTATAATATGGCTAATAGTGACAAAAAAAAAAGAACACATCTAGTACAGTGTACACATCTAAAAATAGCTTAAAAACCTGTTAAAATATGATATTGAATGATAATTACATAGTAACAATTTATAAATTTGATTTTCAGCTTTAGTCCATGGGAAAGTTTAGAACACTTTTAAAAGTGTAACAGTAAAAGTAGCAGACAAAAGGACATAAATGTAGTGTACAAAGGGTGAAGGAAAAAGTAGAGTTAAAAATATCTTTATGTCATGTAATAGGAAGTCAAGAATTATTTTTCAAGAGTTAAGAGAACAGTAAAGATTTAAGTACATTATCAAAGTTGAAAAGGTAAGCAATGGAAAGCTATTATATAAATATAAATTAGAGGAAGACAGAAGAGATACATGTATATATATGTACAAGGGAGTCAATAATTATTATTTAAACTTGATTAAACAAGAAACATAGATATTTTCTAGTATTATATGAGAACCTCATGAAAGAAAAAAGAATTTAAAAAGTTACATTCATTTGATATAAATGTCTTGCTATAATAAAAAATAAACAGTAGACAAATAACCACTAAGGAAACAATAACCTCAGATAATTCACAGAAAGAAGAAATGTGAATTTTCGAAATCTTATAAAATCTTAAATAAAACTGTCATTGAATAATTTAATTTAAATTCAGAAAATGTTTTCCACCTGTTTCTTTTTAACTTAAATATTAACCTTAATATAACAGTTCATTTTATTTTTTATTGGCTTTATTAAACCTTTCATATAGTACTGCTCAAATAATGATTTTTTAATTAATTAATTAATGTTTTTAAAAGATTTTATTTATTTATTTGACAGAGAGAGACAGCGAAAGCAGGAACACAAGCAGGGGGAGTGGGAGAGGGAGAAGCAGGCTTCCCACAGAGCAGGGAGCCCTATGCGGGGCCCGATCCCAGGACCCTGGGATCACGACCCGAGCCGAAGGCAGACGCTTAACGACTGAGCCACCCAGGCGCCCCAATAATGATTTTTTTAAAGACAAATATTCATAGAAGAATACAAATATTCATAAAAGAAAAACGTAGTCAACAATGTAACTGCATCAGTAAATTCAGTTAGTCTAAAAAAATTACTAGTTTAATAGACATAGTACTGGTTATATATGAAACAGTGTAATGTGCTGTAAAGGCCAAAGGAAAGAGTTAAGAATGGAGGGATTGGTACTAATAGGAGGAGGGACAGTATGGATGGAGATATAGTTAGATTTAATTTTGTTAGTCGGAAGATGAATTTAATGACATATAGTTTCTGTGACTGGATGGGGCAGTTCAGTTTAAGGAAAGCAGAGATTTTTTTTTGAGATTAGCCATCCACAGAAACTTAGTAGGATTGTTTTTTAAATATTTTATTTATTTATTTGATACAGAGAGAATGAGAGAGAGAGCACATGAGAGGGGGAAGGGTCAGAGGGATAAGCAGACTCTCCGCCAAGCAGGGAGCCCGATGCGGGACTTGATTCAGGGACTCCAAGATCATGACCCAAGCCGAAGGCAGTCGCCTAACCAACTGAGCGACCCAGGCGCCTGAAACTTAGTAGGATTGAGAGACACTCATGAAGGCCCATCTGAATTTGGCAATCATGAATCGATGGTGGGTGTAATTCTCTAGCAGCTTTCAGATTCTCAAGGCAATCACAGATTAAGGGCATAGTTGAATTAATTAGAAGTTTTTGCCAAAAAATAGCAATAGAAGACAGAGGGGCAAGGGAATTTAAATAGCAATAAAATTATTTTAATTATTCTTGAAATATTTGACTGTGGAAGATAAAAGATAAATTTAAGCAATACATTTGGGCCTGGGTACTGAACTTTTAAAGTACTAGTGAAACTGGTGTCTGTTTTTGGATTCTGATTTATACATGTGCTAATTTCTCTCATGATGGTTAGTGTAATGTTTAGGTCAATTATGTGAAAATAAGACGGCCACTGTCAACCTCAGCTACTATCCAAGTGTACATTATTACATAAATGGATAGTGTTAATGGAAATATTTGTTGACTAGACAGCAAATTTTTACAATTTTCAGACAAAGATGTTTTAAATTCTTAAGGAATTAATGAGACAATGCTCAGAAACATTATGGAAATTGTGGATAGAGACTCACCTTAATTCTAAGCTTTTGACTAAGTAAATTTTAAAAATCATATCTATTTCCTTTTATCTTTTCACCCTATGGACATTTTCATATAATCTTGAAGTTGACACCATATATTCACAATCATAGCTTTAACTACAGTGAGGGAGTACACAATGGTGAATTTTAAATATCTTTCTCTAGCCTAGCCCTTTTTTATATATACTAGACATATGTATCTAAATGCTTACTGCATATTTCCACATGGATTTCCCAAGAAAATTTCATCTCATAATATTTAAAACGGAATTCCTCACATTTACCAACTTCTCAATCTCTTCCTTTATCTGTGTTATCTCTTTTGAAGAGAATCATCATGCATTCGATGAACTGTGCCAAAACTTCTTCCTACTTTAGAGCCTGATATTTAATTAATTATTAAATCTTAGTAATTCTACCTCTCTAATATCCCGCATATTTCCTGCTCTCCAATGCCATTACCCCTGCTTTCATTCTGTCCCTCATCACCTCTCAGATGGCGATTTTCAATAGTCTGAATTGGTTTCCCAATTTCCATTCTTCTTTCCCAGCTATTCCTCCATTCTATTATCTAATTATGTGACCTTTGGCAGGTCCCTTCATGTCTCTAATATTGGCTTCGTCATCTCTAAACTGGATATTTTATGTGTACTCTCTACCAGATAGGATATATATTATATATGTGTGCATATATATATATGTCAAATATACAAAATGAGAAACTGGGTAGTAAGCAAAAATCTTGTGATGAAACTCAGCATACACTGCAGCAGCATATATTCTAAAACTAAGCATATAAAAAAGTAATGTCGAAATAGATTATTTTTTAAGTTTGACATCAATCAGGATTCTCAAGCTCACTTCTTAATAATGCCTTCATGGATTTTTTATTGCATGACAGAGCAAGCCACATATCATATATCAACTGGTAATATAGCACTTGACTTCTTTATGCAATGCTTAACTGTAAATGTCGATAACTACAAATGAGGTGTTTAAATTTGAAGGTACTGTAGATATATGGCAATACCTATAATTATAGAATCATAGTTTCTGCCTGAATTGCACTTAAAAGTTAAAGTTCCAACTGCTTCTCTTATTGGAAAAGTAATAATAACAATTATAACTGTACCCTGAAGTATTAAAAGCTGAACATTCAATTTGAAGGTAGCTAAAATAAAAAAGTAATGAAAAGTGAACCTATAAAATGCTTGCAATTCATACACATATGTTATATAGAGCACTAAAGAACGAAAAGAAAAGAACTGGAGTCTTTATTACAATTTGTCTTTTCAGATGCTCCCTCTCTCTTTGGCATTAGGATAGTATTATGGTTAATATTTCTCATCCAAAGATCATCACTTTCCTATGCCAACATTTTTACTCTAAGGTATACAAAATCTCAGACTAAAAGTGTAGAACTTTTAAATATGACAATTAAAAAAAATATTTGTATTAGGCTTACGTGTTTAGAAATACTTTATTTTTCACAGTTGAGGTGGCTGACCATTTTAATCCCTGCCATGCAACTTACCATCATTACGTAGAGTGAGTGGTGTTGGAGGACTAAGTACTCGAGCATTTGTCACTGTGTTTTTCACCAGACAAATGTAGCTGCCAACATCTGATGATTGGACTTTAGAAATATAAAGGTTGCCTGTCTCCTGGGAAATGAACCGCCGGCTGTCCTCCGCCACAAAGGAAGGGAACTCATTAAATACCCAGCTATAGATGATCTCTGAAAATACACAAAATTCAATTGTTGAAGGATACAGATTATTTTATTAACAGTCAAAGCTCAAACAACGAATTCTTTACTAAGAGTCAGATATCTTGCAAGACCATATATATTTCATTCAGATACCTATATAATTTAGTATTTTATGTTCAAAGGACTTTTATCCTTAATGTGTATAAGAAGATCTGAAATGTTTCTTAAGGATACTTAATATTTATCCATCCATCCATTAATCCATCCACCCATCCATCCAGTTCCAATGTGTGTTGAATGTGTGTTGGATGATTGGCACTATGATAGCACTGAAATTAAAAAGATGAGAGAGGCAGTTTCCCATTCTCAAAGATCAATCTAATGAGAGATTTACCCAAAACTATCAATCAATATGGAGTAAAGAAATGGAGATATGTACTCTATTGTAAAGAAGACATGGGCAAGGGGTACTTAAGCAATCATGTTAATCAGTGAAAACTACCTGAGATAAGAGACATCTAAGCTACTTAATTTACTCATTTATCCAACAAAATAAACCAGGCATTGTTCTAAGTGGAAAACAAAACAAAAAAAAGTCTGTGGTCTCATGGAGTTTTCATTATAGTGGGAAGAAACCAGGAATACACAAGTATATATCAAGTGGTGATAAGTGCTATGAAAAAAACTAAAGCATGTTAAGAGAGAGAGTGATAGAGATGAGAAGAACATGAGAATTTATGTTTTAAAAGTTTTCTCTGACTACTTGGTAGAGAAAAGACAGTGTGAAGACAAAGCAGGCATCAGAGGGAAAGCAAGAGGAATAATGCCCGCTAGCCTAAGAGGCTATTTTCAAAATAGCCATGAATGATAGAAATGATTTGTATTAGAATGGTAGTGGTAATGACAGTATTGGTTCTGGTAAAAATGTGGTTGTGAGGTTGATAGGAATTGCTGAGGATTCATTATGATATGTGAGAAAAAGAGTAGTCAAGGGTTTAGGTTTGGGGCTTGATTCACTGAGCAACTAGAAGAATATATTTGCTTTTACTGAAATGGGCAGACTACAGAAAGAAAAGTTCTTTGGAGAGGTAGGTGGAATAAAACTAGGAGTTTAATTTTGGCAAATAAAATTTGACATAATATCTGGTATCGTTAGAGAAATTGATAAGGCAATGATATATTTGAATCAGAAGGCCAAGATAAAGTTCATTCACACAAGGACTGGATGGTATGAACGGACAACCACAAACAGTTTTGTGTTATTGGGCTGAAAATTTCAAGGAAGGGAGTGGTTAAGAGAAGAAGTTGGAGAGATTAAAGGTAAATCCAAATTATTAAACAAAGATTAATATGGTGTGTTTATGTTATATTAAGGAGCTTGTGCTCAATCTTGTATGTAATGTGGTACCACTGGATGTTTTTCAAGAAAGGGTTGACATAGATAAATACATTAGTAGGTTTTTCTGGTGAGTCTGCAAAGGTTGGATTTAATTGCAGGAGAGAACAATAAGATACTATTGCATACTAAAGGTGAAGGCTGAAGTAATCTGAATCAGAACCATGATCATAAAAGTGAGAAGAAAGATGTTGGTCCAAGAAATATATCAGAGGTAAGGCAAAGAAAGAGACAAATAGTCCCACTCCAGGAATCCTTGAGTGACTGGGAAAAGAATGGTACAAGAGGTTTAATGGAAATATGCCAAGTCAAATTAGTTTAAGGAGAAAGATTATTGGTTCATTTTCAGGACATTTTGAGTTGGAAGTCTGTGAAGCAAATCTGGGTAAGGAGTTCTAGCAGTTGGCAAATATGTGTTCGAAGCCCAGGAAAGGAAATCTGAGGTGAAGGTTAAATTTGGGAGTTGTCAGTATATGGGTATAATCGAATCCAAGTAAGTAGGGGAGATAAATCAAGAGGAGTAGATATAGTGAGAAGATACTCTGGGAAGCACAAACATCTAAATAAAGGTAAGAAAATGTTCACAGGGTAAAAGAGAAGAGACTGCTAGAAAGATTCAAAGGGAATAAAGATAATGCAGTGTTATAGGTGCCAATGACTTAACCATTTCCACAAGATTAAATAATGTCAAACAAGGAAAAGGGCCTACTAAATTAAAGGAAAATGTTACTTAAGACTGGCATTTGGGATATCACTGAATGGCAACTTCAATAGATGAGTGGGGACCAAAGTCGGACTGCAGTTGAGGAATTAGAGGCATTGTGCATAGGTCTATAGCATTCAAATCTCAGTAAGTGTTAGAGTTACCTATATTATGATTGAAAGAGCAGATTCTAAGGCCCCTTTTCTCCTACCTACCATGAGCAGTTAAAAGTAAATTCATCAGTCTGGCTCTATATAGTTTTCAGTGGGGAGTCTGGCATTTAATCAGCCTTTCTGGATACTCAAGCAGTGACTTGAAGCTTATCCATCCATATTGAAAGTCAGTGTAACTAATTTTGAACTTTATATACTGATTAATTAACTTTGAATACCTTCTTAATCTATCTATTTAATTTTTTTTACGATTTAATTTTTTTTATCTTAACTGAATCAACATAATATGTACAGTAAAGGTAAATCATTAATTTTCATGAATATGTGTTTAAGAAAGGTGGTCTCACAGACTAACTTCTGAGAAGGGTCAGAAACATTTTCATAGACATTATCTTAGGCAGGTATACTCTATACAATCAACTGATAAACATTAAAATGGCGTTTCTTCTGTTCCCAAATTCTCCTCTTCCCCCATGTGTCTTCTTCACTTGGTTCAATTCATAAGAACTTCCAGAGGCAATGTACCCAAGTCTTGACTTGGCTATTTACAGATGGTTTAAAGTAAGCAAATATTCAGCTAAGTCTCTGAGGTTCAGTTTTCTCACTCAAAAATGAACATAGAATTACCTGCTTCATAAGTTTTCAAATAAGATAATTTAACCAAAAACTTGACACACAAGTACTTATAAAATATAAAAATTAACATTTCTGTTATCCCCTTCCCCCAAAAAATTGTTAGGTTAGGAGTTTTTTCTATGTATTTCACTTAAATATAAGGAAAACAGCAATGGAGACCTAAAATAACAGTGAAAGAATTATCGGTGTTTAAATATTAGTCTGTTTTCCATAGAAAATTTTAATAATGTTTGAATGTAATTATAAGCAAGATTTAGCCAATATTTATTACTTCTAAGGCATAGAATATAGTTGTAATAGATGCTTGAGAATTCTGAAATGTTATATTGCATTAATGTATAATTATAATACACATAACAATATCAAAACTTTCAAAATTTTAACAAATGTTTTAAAGCAAACTCTTTTTTATAGCTACAGTTACCCACTTGGTTGTCATTAGTCCACTTGATATTTTACTAAGAATTTATCAATAGTATCCATGTGGCTTTATTCAAAGAAAACACAGAATATAATTGAAATACTTCATTCTGTTCTCACATTTCTCAACTAGACTCTAAATTCAAGGACTTTTCACATTTAACAATATGAATTCTTCTAATTGTTATAATAAGAGTTCATTTGTTGTTCACACATAACACACCTATATTTTGATGTTTTTACAATTTATTTTAAATTGGATTTATTGGGGTTATCTCTATTTTTGGCTTATATTACTTGAAATTTAGGGAAAAAGAAAGCAGTGAACAATTAAAGACTATCATTCATTGAAATACTATTTCTGGGGGCGCCTGGGTGGCTCAGTTGTTAAGCGTCTGCCTTTGGCTCAGGTCATGATCCCAGGGTCCTGGGATCGAGCCCCGCATCGGGCTCTTTGCTCTGCGGGAAGCCTGCTTCTCCCTCTCCCACTCCCCCTACTTGTGTTTCCTCCCTCACTGTGTCTCTCTCTGTCAGAAAAATAAATTAAAAAAAAAAGAAATACTATTTCTGTTATAGCGCTTATGGAGTCAATGTTTTATAAAATATTTTTACAATAGGAAGAAAGTATATAAAATTAGCATGTTCTCAAATTTTACAGGTAGATGAGTATTTGGGGATTAAACATGCTTATTTAGTTTTTATAATAAATTTTCAATTTTGCATAACAAAGCATTTCATAATTCTAAGAAGGATAAAAAGTAGAAATGGTATACAATAGAAAAGCTGAAAACCTGAATTTGTATTGAATTTTCTCACTGTGGCCAAAATGGAAATATTGAACTGGGTTAAAACTTTTAAGATGGCTGCTTACTTTCTTCTCTTATAGGAGAAAAAACCTTATATTTTTCATTATCTATTTGCATTTATTTAATATCCTTCTGAAACTTTTCTTTAGTATCATAAAAAACAAGCATTAATTATATTTCTAGTAAAATATAGAATCTTCCTGAAGATTATAAAATTCAGGAAGCTAGTAAAACACTGTGGGCTTTGATGTCATAGTCTTTAGTTCTATATACCACTTTGTTTCATATAAATTGTACTTTGTCTTTAAAAGCATTTAACACAAGTCAATTTATTAAGTATTAAAATTTTAATGTAATCATTTCATAAACAGATTGAAACTGGTCAATTGTTATTTTCCCATTTTTAAAAGGTTCTCTTTAATAGCATGTTTAACTAAGACAATTGAAAATGTTTTAGAAGTTCTTCATATAATTCTTCAGAGTACTCCCTATTTTAGCAAACAATGACTACTTTTTGAGATATCCTGTGCATCCTAGCTTGGGATTGACTTTTATGTTAATTTTCACTAGTGCATTTTTGATACTATGTAGTAGTATACATTTGGCCAACCAGCTCATGACAGTTTGAGGATTTGGGTTCTCATGGGAGATTTTTTTTTATCTTTCTCCATGAGTCAGTGAGAGTCATTCTAGTTCACTGAGGGCAAAGCCAATTACAGACCTGACTTGGCGCATATGTTATTCTAACTTCCCCTCTCAGGCAGACCCAAAGACTTGTGTTTTATCCCAGTATGAACATTTACCCTCAAGCTCCTAGACTTAAGGGTCAATTTCCATGACACAAATAATCCACCTTGCTTCCAAGATTTCCTCAGGATTAACACTATTCCTCGATTTTAGTTAGGATTTCATCCCTCTATTTTAATTATTTGTTTTTGACACCTGGGGATTTCCATTTCTTTCTTGTAGTTTAGCTATATATTGAAATTTTCTTTATTTTACTCATCATTCTTAAAATTTTGGTAGTAAGAAAGTTTCTAGGTGGGCTTTATTTGTCTATTGTCCTAATCAAAGGTCCAAGTTTCATGGCTTTATGTCTTGCAGACTTTCAACACAATTGCTGTAACTGATTAGGTGTCACAAAACAGACTATCCTGTCTTTACTCCCCTGACAAATAAGATGATTACTTAAATGATATATTTCCATATCTACAGAGTATGAAAACAGGAGTACACATATGGGCAACAATGCTCATTTTTCATAACTGTAGTGCCATTAATGAAAAAAATGTGAGAAAAGGGAATGAAATTGCATACTGGACTCTGAAGTCCTTGAAAACAATTCAATGAGTAATCACATATGATTCATTTCAATATTCTTAAATAACTACAAGTTATAAAATAACCATTCTTCTTCCTAATAATGTATGTATACATCAGAAGCTCCAGGTCAAAAGATTTGGAGAGAACACAATGGATATGGCATCTGAGTTTGTTCACTGATCCAGTTAAATAAAGCAACTCTCCTAGGGAGCCTATTTTCTTTATCCTTGTCAGCTATAAAAAGGAAAACCTAAAAATCAGAAGTTTCTGTATTTTTATGATATATTCAGTCTTACGGTTTGTGGTAAAATTTTCCAAATGATGGGCTCTATTTACCAAAATCCCTGATCTTACCCTTTTGTAGTTACCCTTGTAATGTGAGGTTTAATGTTATATCTGTCAAAGAACTACAGTTATAATTTATTCTTTATTATAAGAATATAATTTTTAGTTTGCTTTTTAAATTGTCTTGTACTTAAAGTTTGATATAGTTTTGCATTAATTTTTACTGAATGATGCTTGGTAGAATATGTGTCATATGCATTTCAGTATTTACTAATTGCCTTGTAATTATATTTGTTTTCACAATTCCATCATCCACTATGACTCCTCTCCAACCCTTTTTTTCTTGATGAATTAATTGTTGTGAAGTTATTTGAATAGGGGAACTTTGTAAGTTACTAGCATAAACAATATGACTTTAAAAATTGGCACCTCAATTATTTTGTTTATAAAAAGCTTGCAGCCTTTGGGGTTTTGGAATCAATGATATCATGAAGTAGAGAATTGTCCTATTATCCATTACTACTAAGCATAAAGGGATACAACCTGGAATTAGTAAGAAACATCTTTTTTACATTGCTGATTTATACCTTCATTGTGATAGAAAATGTTACTATTAGCCACATGAATTACCCTTGGCAGGGCAGAGACTAAATCTACTTTTTTCACCATTATATTGTTAGAACCCCGCAGAAGGTGCCTGGCATGTATTTGCTCGATAAATATTTGATGAATAAATGGTCAGGATAAAAAATATCTATATATGTATTTTTATAAGTCTCTAAGTTTTAAGAACAAGAGTGGATTTTTTTTCACATTTTAAACTTCATTGGAAACTTTCTAAGACTTTTTGTATAGACTTATTTGGCCTTGAGACTATGAGTCAAAGATGACATTTGAAGTAGGGCTAAATACAGACACTGAGAAATAACGTAGGCAGTTTTAACAGTCTAGAATGTATTTTCTGTGAACAGAAGACAAAGGGTCATGTTTACAGAGTTACTAAGAAGTGTTTTTATGATTTATTCCACCAGGTAAATTAGACAAAAGTTGAAGGGGCATTAAATTTTGACATGGTCCAACTGCTCTCTCAGGTTAAAGCCTCCATGATGGTCAGTCATTTCTCTTGTGCTTGGACATGTTCACCTGACATTTTGTTGAGGAAGCTGACTCAACAGCTCAAGTAATAAATGGATCATATATAAAAATTTTATTGGCTGCTAGATTTAGGATGAGGACTGAGATCAAGATAACTGGAAGTGTCAACAATTAAGTAGCGATAAATTACTATACGAAAAACACTACTTAGGATATTGCCAGGGACTGGGAAAGGAACTAACTTGAGACTTTACTATGAATCACACACTTTACACTGTTTTCCAATCCCACCACCCCACTCACTGTTAGAAGGCAGAATCATGTGAATACGACCATGGACTTTGCAATCACAAAGATCAGAATTTCAGAGATGCTTGTGTGATCTACTGACTATGCATCTTTGGGCAAGCTCTTTAACTTTATTTAAGTTTTAGTCTTCTCATCTATAAAATGGATGAAATTATAGGTTAAATGAGATATTTTGAGTAAGGATAGTACTACAGAACTAGATGTAGTCAGTTATTATTATTGTTATAATCACCTTCATTATCAAAATTCTAGGGCTCAGGCAGGTAAGGAAACAGTAGAAAATTACGGCTAATTACATATGAGGAAAAATTCAAATTTGTCCAAGTCACTCTAAGCCTATATTTTATCATTATATCATACTGCTTAAATTATCATTTTTTATTATATTCTAAACTTTCTGAACCTCAGTTTCAGTATCCATAAAATGGTATAGTAAGGTTTATATTATATATTGTGCTAAGGATTATGTAACCCACTTAATGAGAATGTTCAGTATAACTACTCAGTAGAATAGCTGTTAGGTTGGATAAATGACCTAGTAGAATACAGTGCAGATTCACCTTGAACCTTGTACATTTGGATTTAATTTCTACAAGTGTCAAGAATTGCACTATAAAACATAGCTAAAGGCAAAAATTCTGAGAATAACAATAGAATAAAGCTGTCTACCTGACACTTGGTTAGTACCTAGGGAATCAAGGTATTTTTAAAGATGTCAAGAATATGAGAGAACATTTGTCATGTTTAAAAAACGAAATTGCTTCAATACAAAGGTAGGCTGTATGATTACTTTAAATTTCAGTTATCTTAGTTGAACAAAACAAAGTATTAACTCCTGTTTTTTTCAAAAAAAGTTTTGAAACATGTATTTCCATTTGTTTATTATTTAGAGTCAGAAGCAGCAGAGTTCTGCTTCAAAATTATGTCACCCAGACAAAATAAAATTTTATATGCATATAACTCAAAACACCTTAGCAAAATAAAAGATAAAGAAAAGAATATTTATAATAGAAACAGTAGTAAACTGGCATTCTCTCATGATCTGCAACTCAAATGAATCTGAGTAAGTGAATTCCAAGTAATAGAGTTTAAGTGATTACGTCACCTGGGTGACAGTAAGCTATTTTTACTTTCTCTGTGGACCGCTTCACACAGCAGAGGACTTTTTGTTTTTAAATCCCAAGAGCCCTGTGTCTCGATATAAAGGTCGTTGCTAACTCTTTTCAAAAGGCAACCTAAATTTCTTGCTTTGCTAAGGGGTTTTTAAGTTATTTTTATTGAGTTTTAAACTCCATCAGGTCAGGGATCAGCATTTACTCACCAGTGTGCTAGTCAGTGGCACAGGTTCAATTTAGGTTTAGAACTTTGCATTAAAAAGCATTCACTCTAGACTTCCCACAATTCATTGTCAAAGCCCAGAGACCCCAGCTCTTAATCAACAACAGAACATATGTACTCTAGAATTTTTCTAGGGAAGATCACCTTGATGTGCTTATCAAAAGTATGAAGAGTTTACCTTAAAGAAAAGACATGCATGGAGAATTACTGGAAGACTGTGTGAGCCATCCATTAGGCATAACCAAGGTAATTTAAATTTATTCTCATTAAATCAAAACATTAGACCACTTAATAATAATAACAACAACAATAGTGAAGGTCAGTTTTATAGAAAGGGAATCTGAGAAGGAGGTTCTTTGAATGTGGTTTATTGATGAGGTGTTCCCAGGAGAAGGAATTAAGAAAGGCAGGAAACAGTAAGGGGGAATAAATCAGCTAATCAAGGATGTGGTTCTTGCCAGAGATTAGTTTAAGACTAATCTCACTTGTGACTATGGAACACAAATTTAACTGCAGAATTGGTGAGTTTGGCAGTGGAAGGTAAAGAGATTCAGCCTTTTGTATCCTTTCCTCCTGCATCAGTTGGATATTGGCTGCTAGCTGTGGTAGATGAAGTGCCATGAGGACGCAGAGCACAATTCCTTAGATAAAGGGAAATTCTCTAGAGAAGGGGCAGATGCTGGATAGGCACTTTAACCAGGTAAAGGAGATCTGGGTGTGATACCAATAGCATCCAGTAAACTTGTATAGCACTTAGTATGTACCAGACAGTGTGCTCTGTGTATATTAATTTATGTAATCCTTACAAGAATAGGTAACTCAATTTTATGATGAGGAAACTAAGATACAGAAATCAAAACGACGAAGAATTCTTATTGAGCCTAAATTTTTATTTGAAAAAAAGAAAACCTAAGTAATAAGGGTTTCAAGTATTTGTTAGGTTGAGTCATATATGATATGGGGTCTAATTTTGCCAATTAAAACCTTGATGCTTCATAGTAACTAATCAGAGCAGTATTTAAATTCCATTCACCAGACAAAAGCAGGTTTCTGGATATTCTTATTAACTATTGAGTCACAACCTAATTAAACTGTCAAAGAGCCACACGAGTCTTAACTATGTAAAATGGTAAGGATGTGTCTTGCTGGCACAGAAACCTGCTATAAAATAGCAGCAGAGTGTGCCTAAAATGCAGATGTCCATGGGAGTAAAAGCAATATTATTGCATGATTACAAACATGGATACTTACTTCTTATCTCCTCTAACATTAGGACTTACAGAATTTTCCAAATATTTAACCACCCAAAAGTTCCATACATTATAATATTTATATTAACCAGTATTTTCTAGAATTAAAAAAAGTCCACAAGATGGCAGTGCTTGATGAGTAGAAAGCATTAATCTTGGGTAATATTCCAAAGGGAGAAAAATGGAAACCTTGATTAAAAAAAAAAAAGGTTTTTCTCATTTTTCTGTGTTATTCAGTAAAATATTCTATCCAAAAGGTATTTGTCATTTCTATACAATTAAAATAATTAAATTTTTTTAAAGATTTTATTTATTTATTTGAGAGAGAGAGAATGAGAGATAGAGATTTGAGAGAGAGAGAATGAGAGATAGCATGAGAGGGAAGAGGTTCAGAGGGAGAAGCAGACTCCCTGCTCAGCAGGGAGCCCGATGGGGGACTTGATCCCGGGACTCCAGGATCATGACCTGAGCCGAAGGCAGTCGCTTAAGCAACTGAGCCACCCAGGCACCCTAAAATAATTAAATTTTAATTTAGTTCTATGTATTGAAAGAAAAAGGAAACTAATAAGGTAAGTATTCAAAACACTCAATATTTTTTATTGATGGTGAATTTTTAAGATATCTTTACCTCTTTTAATTTAATGCTATGCAAGTTTTATGGTGCAAATTTGAAGACTTATTGAAGGATAAATATTAACAGAAACAAATATGAGTTTTATGATTTATCCCCCTTCTAGTAGGTAAATCACAGAGGACAAACCTCTAGAGTTGTGATTTCCCTAAGTTTTGCATGTTAAATGTGGAATTTTGGTTGTTTTTAAGTTATATTTATCAATAGGTGCAGTAGAGAATCTTCAGGTCACATAAACCATTATAATAAGATTCTCTCCCACTCAACTTCTTACGCTCAATGTAATTTTTCATAAACGTTCTTTGTGCTTTTACGGCTTAACTAATGCTCATTAATCCTTCATGCAAATCTTCAATGAAGGTAATTTATTTGTCACATTCTCATGCACCATATAGAAATAGTGGATATTGTCTATTTATCAAAAGGCACTGAAATGGTTTATTTTCTGCTCTGGAGGTTTGTCCCTATGGCTCACCTGTTTCAGAAAAAAAATCCTAATCATAAAATACATATTTATTTCTGTTGAGATATAATCACTATAATAAATCTTCAAATTTCTATTTGTATGAATTCATGTAGCATGAAACTTTTGGCTAGACATTTTTTAGTTGATTGTTTGAAAAAATAGAAATGTTCGTATGATTTATACCAATAATATAAATGGTACAAGAACTATTTGAAATGTATGCTCTTTCTAATTCTATAAGGGATTTCTGCAAAAGTCAGGTGGTTTTTGAGTTTCATAATTATATTTACATATATTTACATTTATAATTATCTTAGCTTCCAAGTAGTCAATCTTTTCAAATTATCATCAAAATCTATTTATGAACTAGATGTTATGATAAAGTCCAGTTTGAATAATAGGGGTTTTTAAACAATTAAAGAACACATTTTAAAATGGGAATATGCCTTTTAAAAATTAACATCATTAAAATAATTGTGACCATTATTGTGAGCCTAATATTCATGTTAGATACAAATGTTAGATATTCATGCATGCATATACTTTTGACATAAAAGATTAAAATGGGAAAAATATATTGGTTATCCCTGACTTAATTACTTTTCCATATTTTCCCTTATCTGTTTTACTTATTTGCCCAGAAGTTTTCAGTTTTCTAAACTGGCTTTTCTTTGGTTAGTGCCCTACTGCCTTAAAGTTTAACAATTCTAATTCCTGGACACAGAAGGGATTTACTTCTTAAAAACCCAACTTGTTCAGACTTATTTGTTTAGTATGGATTACTTAGATATTTTCCACAAGTGTGGGCTTTATTATTGTTTTTTTCCTTCTAAACCTGTTTCTAGCTTATTGATTAATTAATAATTCTGGTGATAGACTTAGTGATATTTTCCAAAATCATAAGACTAGTAGGAACTATAATAGTTGAAATAAAAATACTATAATTTCAACAACCAGCTGACCCCATAGAGGAAGATCCTGTGGCTGGAGATTGTTGGCAGCCACAATTGCCTGGTCAGGGAACCGAGCCGAACTATCACCATCAGAATGTAGGGCAAAGACCAAATTAAAATCTTTCCCTGATGCATGGCACAGACCATCATGAAGTCTCAGTTAAAAGGAGCACAGACAGGTTCAAACCTCCTGAAGAAAAAAAAATCTGATGCCTTAGCTTTGATTTCAACAGATCCTAAAGAAAATAATAGGGAGTAAAATGCTGGGTGAAGTGATGAGAGAAGCTGCCTTTTCTCTTGCTGAGGCCAAGTTCACAGCAGGGGACTTCAACACCACAGTTATCCAAAATGTAAATAAAGCCCTAGTGAAGATTCTAGCTAAGAAAGATAATGTAGCAGGTGTTACTTTGCCAGTGTTTGAACATTACTATGAAGGAACTGACAGTTATAAACTGACTGGTTTAGCCAGAGGTGGGAAAAAATTGGCTGAATTAAAGAGGAATTATGTCAAAGCAGTGGAATTACTGATGGAACTAGCTTCCCTTCAGACTTCCTTTGTTACTTTGGATGAAGCTATTAAGATAACCAACAAGTGTGTAAATGACATTGAATATGCCATCATTCCCAGGATTGAACATAGTCTTGCTTATATCATCAGAGAGCTGGATGAGAGAGAGCGAGAAGAGTTCTATAGGTAAAAAAAAATACAGAAGGAAAAGATTCTTGAGGAAAATTTGGAGAAAGACCCAGAGCAATGGAAGGCAGCTGGAGAGGTGATGGATCCTGTTAATCTTTTGTCTGAAGAGAAGGATGAGGCTCTTCTGTTTGAATAACTTTTCCTGTTCTGGGTCTTTCACAAGCCCTAACATGGCACCATTTTAACTCACAATGTGTAGGTTTGGTACGTGTAGCTATTTATTTTTTGGCCTAAGAATTTCATTGGTGGTAAAGTTTCCCTGGGTGTTGGTCATGGGAATACCTTTGAAAAATCATAATTCAGCAACCATTTATCAACATGAGATTTATAGACACTTCAGTTTTCTAAACTGGCTTTTCTTTGGTTAGTGCCCTACTGCCTTAAAGTTTAACAATTCTAATTCCTGGACACAGAAGGGATTTACTTGCAGAATTTATTCTGCAGAAGTGGTACCCTACTCCATTTTCATCTGTTATAAGTGATCTGCTTACCAAGCATATTAGGAAATTCTTCTTAGGAAACAGCAGTGGCCTCAGGCCAACTGTCCTGTAGCACCCTTTGTTCCTACCTGCTCAAACACCTTGGCACTGTCATCTAAGATTGCTGCACCATCCTTGTGTTGCTGTTGTACTTCTCTTAAACTTTATGAAGCCTTCACTATTTTTTCTTGCATGACAGGTCTTTGTTCTGTCTATCATGGGAGTTCTGACAATTTTAATGTGACTATGGTATAAACAGTAAAATGACTTAAAAATGAAAAAAAAACTATAATTTCCTTGCAACCCAAGGCAGTTAAAAAATATAGTTTTAGAAATAGAAAACTATATGTCTATAGGGATTACTGCAAATTCCAAGAATACAAACCAGTTGTTTGGTGGAAACGGCTGATTTAGGAAGTTACTGTTAAAGGTAAAAATAAGAGTCTGATTTATAGGGATCACCTGAAGAAACTTGTGGCTGCACACAAATTGCTTAAATGGAACTCAAGAAATATCTTCAATAAAATACTAGCGAACCAAATCCAGCAATACATAAAAAAAAAAAATAATTCACCATGATCAAGTGGGACTTATCCCTGGGTTACAAGGGTGGTTCAATATTCACAAATCCATCAATGTGATACACCACATTAATCAAGAACCATGATCCTCTCAATAGATGCAGTAAAAGCATTTGATAAAGTACAACATCCACCCATGATAAAAACCTTCAACAAAGTAGGTTTGGAGGGAACATTTCTCAATACAATGAAGGCCATTTATGAAAAACCCACAGCTAATATCATGCTCAATGGGGAAAAACTGAGAGCTGTGGTCGGGAAAAGACAGGAATGTCTACTCTCACCACTGTTATTTAGCATAGTACTGGAAGTCCTAGCCACACCATTCAGACAACAAAAAGATATAAAAGGCATACAAATCAGCAAGGAAGAAGCCAGGCTTTCACTATTTGACATGATACTTTATGTAGAAAACCCCAAAGACTCCACCAAAAAACTGCTAGAACTAATACGAATTCAGTAAAGTCACAGGATATAAATTCATGTACAGAAATCTGTTGCGTTTCTGTACACCAACCATGAAGCAGCCGAAAGAGAAATCAAAGAATCACTTCCAGTTACATTGCACCAAAAGCCATAGGATATTTAGGAATAAACCTAACCAAAGAGGTGACAGATCTGTACTCTGAAAACTGTGAAACACTGATTTAAAGAATTGATGAAGGCACAAAGAAATGGAAGGTCATGATTGGAAGAACAAATATTGTTAAAATGTGTAGGCATCCAAAAAAGTCTACACATTTAAAGCAATCCCTATCAAGATACCAACAGCATTTTTCACACAGGTAGAACAATCCTAAAATTTGTATGGAACCACAAAATATCCTGAATAGCCAAAGCAATTTTGACAAAGAAAAGCAAAGCTGGAGGCATCACAATTCCAGACTTCAAGTTATATTACAAAGCTGTGGTGATCAAAACATTATGGCACTGGCACAAAAATAGACACATAGATCAATAGAACAGAATAGAAAACAGAGAAATGGACCCACAACTCTATGGTAAATTAATCTTTGACAAAGCAGGAAAGAATATGCAATGGGAAAAAGACAGTCTCTTCAACAAATGGCGCTGGGAAAACGGGAAAGAAACATGCAGAAGAATGAAGCTGGACCACTTTGTTACACCATACACAAAAATAAATTCTAAATGAATTAAAGACCTAAATGTGATACAGGAAATCATTAAAATTCTAGAGAAGAACACAGGCAGTAATTTCTCTGGCATTGGCTATAGCAACATTTTTCTAGATAGGTCTCCAGAGGCAAGGGAAACAACAGCAAGAATTTCATCAAGATAAAAAGCTTCTGCACAGTGAAGGAAACAATCAACAAAACTAAAAGACATGCTGTGGAATGGGAGAAGATATTTGCAAATGACATATCTGATAAAAAGTTAGCACCCAAAATATATAAAGAACTTAAAAATTCAACACCCAAAAAACCCCAAATAATCCAGCTAAAAAATGGTCAGAAGACATGAACAGACATTTTTCCAAAGACATACAGCTGGCTAAAAGTCACAAGAAAAGATGCTCAACATCACTCATCAGGGAAAAGCAAAGCAAAACTACAATGAGATACCACCTCACATCTGTCAGAATGGCTAGAATAAAAAACACAAGGAAAAACAGGTGCTGGTGAGGATGTGGAGAAAGGGGAAATGTCTTGCACTGTTGGTGGGAATGCAAATTGGTGCAGCCACTGTGAAAAACAGTATTGAGGTTTTTCAAGAAGTTAAAAATAGAACTACCAGGGCACCTGCGTGGTTCAGTCATTAAGCGTCTGCCTTCGTCTTGGGTCATGGTCCCAGGGTCCTGGGATCAAGGCCCACATCAGGCTCTCTGCTCAGAGGGAAGCCTGCTTCTCCCTCTCCCATTCCCCCTGCTTGTGTTCCCTCTCTCGCTGTGTCTCTCTGTCAAATAAGTAAAATCTTTAAAAAAAGTAAAAATAGAACTACCCTAGGATCCAACAATTGCAGTACTATGTATTTGCCCAAAGAATATGAAACCACTAATTCAAAGAAATACATGTACCACAATGTTTATAGCAGAATTACCTAAAATAGCCAGATTATGGAAACAGCCCATGTGGCATCCGTTGACTGATGAATGGATAAAGTAAAAGTGATGTATATATATATATGTATACACACACACACACACACACACACACACAATGGAATATAACTCAACCATTAAAAAGAATGAAATCTTGCCATTTGCAATAACATGGATGGAGCTAGAGGGTATATAATGCTAAGTGAAATAAGTCAGAGAAAAACAAATATCTGATTTCATTCATAGGTGGAATTTAAGAAACAAAACAAATGAGCAATGTGAAAAAAGAAACAAATCAAGAAACAGACTTTACAGAGAACAAAGTGATGGTTATGGGGGAATGGGTAAAATAGGTGATGGGAATTAAGGAGTTCACTTGCTCTGATGAGCACTGGGTTTTGTATGGAAGTGTTGAATCGCTATATTGTACACCTGAAACTAATATTACACTGTATGTTAACTGGAATTTAAATAAAAACTTAAAAAAAGAAATACCAGGATACATCATAGTAGAAAATGGGCAGAGAAGGAAGATAATTCTTTTTTTTTTTAATTCTAGTACTCATTCCTTATTTTTAGTGGAAGGAAAAGCTTAAAATATCAGTGATACTAACACTGATCATAGTAGAATGAAATGAGATGTGTTAGTAAGTATCCAGCTTCCTATTTAAACTAGGACCTCTGTGCAAGAACTAAGCCACATAAGACTCAATTCAGTGAGCACATGAAAGGTAATGTGGCACAACAGAAAAGTCATGGACTTCATACCAATGCAGAAATGTGTTTGAATGTTTTCACCACCACCCAAGCAGCTTTGTGGTCTTCACTAATTACCTGACTTCTTCAGTTCTGTTCATTAGCTATAAAATAATTATAATACCTAGCTTAGAAAATCTTGGGAGAAATTTCATAAAAAGTGCTAACATAATTTTAGGAATATAGGAAGTGTTCATAAGTGGTTATCTTTACCTAAAATGCTAGTATGAATATATATATATATATATTTGTGTGTGTGTGTATAACTTTATGTTCACCCTCTTTGCAGAATCAATCTAGCAGTCACTCTAAAAATCTTAGAAAACATTTAATCTTACTTAAAAATATATTTATGCAAAAATGGTGTTTGACTTTGCATGCCAGTGATATACCCATATACTATTCTTGTTCCAATTTATCATGCAACATATAGATTATGTAGAATTAAAATATCTGTGCATTTTATACTCTATGTTGTCCTGTAATATTCCCATCTCACATCAAACTGGAATTTAAGAGTAGTTTTACTCTATTTATGTCATATGCCTACTAATAGATTTTCAGTGACTCTCTCGTATGAGACTTTTTCGTGAGATTTCAAATGTATTAGTCTGTTCCACTCTTATACCTCAACCCATCTGTTTCTTAACCGTCCAATATTGTTTCCAACTCTTCACAATAATCAAAGCTTCATCTTAGGGTGATTCTTAAATCAATATGTCTCTTATGTTATTTACCTGGACTAGAATTTATTCTCAACTTCCTTCTGCCCAGTTACATCCTAGACACAGCCAAGTGCAGGTGTCATTTTTTTGAAGAAGACTTCAGGAGTCATTTTAATTTACAATTAACTCTTTTTTTCTGAAATTCTATAGACATATCATTAATTTGTGTCATAATTTACTTGGAACAGTGAAATTTGCACCATTTTCCCCAACAAGATTATTAATTGTTCCCCCTTTCACTTGCAGAAATGTTCCAGTTTGATTGTTAAATAAATTATATGGTCTCCCTACTCTTTAATTATCATCCACAAAACACATTCCTCCTGTATCAGTACTATTTCTCTCATTGTTTTCTGTTTTTAGTGTATATATCATCTTCCCTGCCAGATTATATATTCATCTAGAGTGGGGCTGTGTCATATGCTTACTGTACAAATAATGGTATCTATTTACAAAGTTAAATTACTTAAATTAATTTATATTTAGAAACTTTAAGACATATGTCATATTTCTATTAAATATTGTTGGGGATATCTTGAATTGCCTCAAAGTGTTATCACATATCATTGGTCTAGTCATCTAAAATAGTTTCCAACTCACTATAGTGTCCAGCAAGCAGTTTATAAATCTCTTTCTGATGATGAATGTAATGTTTTGTTATTTCATCATTAGTGATATCAGATGTTTTCTTATATTATTTCTTTAACCTTTGGGAATAGAGTTTTATAAATTCTATAAGGCCCTATATGAGTTTTCCCCTGCTATCTCTTTCTCCTATCTCTTTAGCACCATTTTTCCTTTCTTCAATCCATCTCAGCCACACTGGCCTTCATGTCAATTTTCAACTTAAGACATGAACACTATTTTTTACTTTAGTTTGAAACATTCTTCTCCCAGATACTTGTGTGCTCACAACTTCTTTCACCTCTCTGCCCAAATGACTCCCTCTGGGCAGTTATCCCTGACTAGCTTATCTAAACAAGCTCTATCAAATAATTTATCTCTTTCTCTGTGTGTGTGGGTGTGTGTCTCTCTCTGTCTCTCCATCTCCATCTCTATATCTTATTGGTTGAGTTTTCTTAAGGCAGGAACCTTACCTACTTTGTTTGCCACCATACACTTCAGTATTGTGAAAAGTGACTGGCACGCAAAATAGAGAATGAATGCAATAGTGAAAATGTTTCCTACTATGTGTCATAACATAAATCTTTTGGAAATTAAGATATTGGGTATAGTTTTGGCCTTTATGAAGTAATAAATAAAATAAGTCAAGTGATTTTATTTTATTTTTAAAAATTGTTTTTAAGATTTTATTTATTTATTTGAGAGAGAGAATGAGATAGAGAGAGAGCATGAGAGGGGTGAGGGTCCAAGGGAGAAGCAGACTCCCTGCTAAGCAGGGAGTCTGATGTGGGACTCGATCCTGGGACTCCAGGATCATGACCTCAGCCGAAGGCGGTCGCTTAACCAACTGAGCCACTCAGGCGCCCAAGTCAAGTGATTTATGAGGAAGCTTTTTCAGAAGGCTTGGGAATATATGCATTCTATTATAGATAGATAGATGATAGATAGATAGATGATAGATAGATAGATAGATAGATAGATAGATAGATAGATAGATAGATGATAGAAGATAGATAATGTGATTAAAAACATGAAAGGAGCAAAAATCAATATTCTAGTCAGTTGGCTGGATTCTATAGGGCCAATTCGTTTGGTATAAAGTAAATAGAATTTATGGAAGTAACAATATAAATATTAGTTGTTTTCACAAATGTTGGAAGTGGGAGAGGAAATGAAGGAAACAATTTAAATGATGAATTAGGAGAACCTATAAGCACAGTTCTATTTCTTTTGTTTATTTTACTGGAGACTATTGATTCAAAGTTTGTGGTGAACGCTTGCTAATAAAAACCATGGCATCCTTTTTTTTTTTTTATTAGTTCTTTTGCTGTCAGACCACCATTTTGGGATTTTGCCTCTTTATACAGTTTTTGCCTTATTACTTTTAACTTAGCCTGAGCTTTTGTTTTAATTACAAAGAAATGCTGTCAAAATGAATGCTTAATCTACCTGGGTAAAAGAGCATGTACTTTCCAGTGGTGGATCTTTACTATAGAATGGCAACAACACATTGATTTTATTAACTCTCTAATGAAGTCCTCAAATAAGATTAACACAATTTTAAAACACAGCATGATAGCTGTGCTTTATGCATGGGCAAGCACTCTCCTACACCAAGATTTCCACCAGTGATTGCATCAGAGGAAAAAAATGAAAATGTGTATGTGGAAGGTGACCAAGGAGATCTTAATAGTGCTGGCATTGTTGTGATACTATGCCTAAATAAATACCTTATGATTAGATAGTGTAGCAGTATCTTTATGAGAACACTAGGTTGCTGGCCTATATGAGGCCATTCCAATTTTAATAACTTTGAAATACCATACTTTTCTTTGTTCATCTCCTATAGCTTTCCTTTCCAGTTTTTCTTTTATCAAATAGTAGTTTATTAATTTATTCAGTATCTTTATTTCTGAGAGTACTCTCCAGTAATACTAATAATTTGAGGATCTAAAAACTAAACTGTATATATTGTATAAACTTACTGCTTCTATAGAATTTTATCTTAATGCAGTAAGCTTCCTATGATCTAAATCAAGGTTTCTGAATTTCAACACTATGGACATTTATGGCCAGATAATTGTGGAAGACAGTACTGTACATTGTAGGATGTTTACCAGCATCCCTGGCCTCTACCCTCTACCTACTACATGCCAATAGCATTTTGTAACCCTTTCCTGCCCTTATACCAGTTATAACAATCAAAAATATCTTTAGATATTATCAAAAACCCTCTGGGAGTGAAAATCCTTCCTCTTTGAGAACTAATCTAGATTAATCTAGAAGTGATATATCCTGGTTAACCAACTTTGAGTTATTTGGTATTTACTGTATTTCTTTCTATTTCATTTCATAAATAATTAGATATGATAGATATAGATGATAGATGAGAGATAGATGATAGATAGGTGATAGATAAATAGATTATAGATAGGTGAAAACTAGCTGCTTTAATTTCAGTTTTCATTTTATTTTTAAAGACAGATTACTATGCCTCCTTCATGATTTTAGGTCTACAACATACATATGTAGACTAGGTATTCAGTAAGTTTTGCTGAATTAAATTAGAATTAGGGCCCATTCATATTCACAGCACAGAACTATAAGCAACATTATTTACTTTTGATTTAATGAATCAAATACATCTGAATATTTTGATGTTTCAGGCCATTTTCCAAATTAACTGTCAAAATAAAAAAATATGTCAAATAGTGGGTTGAATATATATCAACACAAAGGTACAACATGGACACCATCAGATTGTCATTTTTCTCTTCATGTAAAAGTGTATAAGAGTGTAGAAGAAATTTCAGTTACATGAGTTTTACAGTTGTTTGATTCTGCATAATTAATTTACCTTGCAAACATACAGACCTGTAAGTTATGTGTGAAATCTGAAACAATGCATTTAATTTACTTCCTTTACTCAATCATTTAAAGTCCCCTCGATTTTTAAATAATGAAATATGTTTATTTAATTGTATTAAAAATTAAGTCCATATAAGTTAATTCAAAATAATGAGAACATAATGCAAATTTATTGTAGACACAGGAGGAGGAAACAATTTTAATAAATATTAAAGTACATGAGATCTGAGTTAAAGAGAGGATAAAGAAATTGCTTTCTTATATTATGAAGAAATTAGTTTCTTAAATTAGAGAAATTTCCAGATTATTAAATCATTGTTTTAAGGCATTTTATTAGATTACTTACAAGATTTTATATTTTTTACAGCTTTTTAGACTATAGCAGTTATTGTAGAAACACTGGATGTTTGATAAATCAGTTCATGAGATCGTCTACTCTGGGAACAGCTACACAAATGTTAGTGTTTACCAAAAGTAATAAATCCTAAGAACTCATAATCTAGAATGAGTCAAATCATGTATATATTAATTCAGATACATGGCAAGTAATTTCTTTCAGTTGGAATTCTAGTTTTTAATTTTTTAAACCTTGCCTTCACCACTTACTCTCTGTGTAACTTTAAACAAGGTACTGAATGTTCCTCAGTCTTTGTTGCCCTGTTTGAAAATAGAGATATGTTTTCCTTCGTATTATATAAAGATTAAATAGAAGTGACTTAAGTGAGGTACATGACTTGATATTTGATGCCTAGAAAACATTAGCTAAATGAAATTATGTGAAATCACATTATTAATTTAGAATAGTTTTAGCTAAAGAAAATTTTTGAGACAGGACCAATCTATATATGAGTATATAAATTTCAAAGTATCCCAACTCAGTTGTCATTGAATTAATAACGATTTTCTTTCATCTGACTTGACTTAAAATAATTCAGGGCTACTACTACCTTCTTTCACTTCCCATTAGATGCCTTTATTCCCAAAGGAGATACAAAATCTGATTGTTCCAAAGAATGCAATTTTCTTTTACATGTCACGTAGTGTTTCAGTACCTTTAAATATAGTAAACACTCACTACGTGCCAGGTATTTTGCTAACCATTCTCTATTAATTGTAATAATATTAGTGGTCATTTCAATTTTATAGAATTAAAACTAAGGATCGATACAATTAAGTAGATTTTTTTCTGTACAAGACAGAGAGAAAGGGACATGAGAATAGTTACAACCAGAATCTCAGGGAATAATTACAACTATGAACCCTGCCCTGATACAGGGTGCCACTTGGCCTATGTAACTGCAGATATGGAAACTCTTACGTATTAGCACAGAAACTGTGTATTAGCATAAATCACACTGCCTTCTCCATAAAACCATTCAAAATCTGAGTTCTTTATTTCTTTTGTTGGATCTCATTCTTAGAAAAAAGAGACAATATTTATTTTAAAAACTTTAGAAACCACTTGCATGATACAAACATTATCCCAAAACAGAAGGCAGGGTGCTACATCTTTAACAATAGGTTTTTGGAAATTTTCATTTTCTTTATTAAACACAAGGGAAGATACAAAATATAATGATGTGTATTTTCTTTTTTAAAGATTTTATGTATTTGTTTGACAGAGACACAGCGAGAGAGGGAACACAAATAGGGGGAGTAGGGGAGGAAGAAACAGACTTCCCGGGGAGCAGGGAGCTTGATGCGGGGCTCGATCCCAGGACCCTGGGACCATGACCTGAGCCAAAGGCAGATGCATAACAAACGACTGAGCCACCCAGGCGCCCCATGATGTGTATTTTCAATGCAGGCTAAAACCCTCTACAGTTTTTTGCTGCCTCATTCAGTTTCTAGATTAAAGACTTTCTATTAGTTAAACTTCAAACTGAAGTGTTGTAACATTTAGGAGTATCAGTTTCCATGGGAAAAGCAGAGC
Source organism: Eumetopias jubatus (assembly GCF_037043125.1). Lineage (NCBI taxonomy): Eukaryota > Metazoa > Chordata > Mammalia > Carnivora > Otariidae > Eumetopias > Eumetopias jubatus. Next base: position 81,066,798 of record NW_028274819.1, on the reverse strand, counting down.
TGCTATTGCACTATTTTTCCATCTTCCTGACCTGTTTAGCAAGCTTCAGGCTGCAGCTGCCCACAGGCTCAGAAAGAGCTTACGTCCTAAGGGAAAAGCAAAGTTCTCAAGTACATTAAAAAAAAAAAAAATAGCCCATAGTTTTCCCTTATCTTTTCCCCTTCTGTCTTTCTCTTGTGTCCAATATAGAACTACTGAAATGGCACCCAGAATGATCCTTGTTGACATAACCTGGACGGCAGCCCAGGAACACATCCCTGAAGCACAGTTCTGTCGCTGCCAGTAATTCTTGCCTGCATCGGTACTGTGTTAATTGGGCGAGGTCAGCCAGTTCTCTCTCTCTAGATTTTCATTTTCCCTGAGGGGAAGACTGGTTCCAATGAATGATCCGCCATGTCTAAGGGCACTCATTTTCGATGCTTGTTAGCTTAATGCCTCTTTGCAATGTATAAGAACAGCATAAGAGAAAGCATTTATATTGCTAACCTCCAGACCGGCTTTGCAGAGCAATCTTGGGTCTGCAGCTCCTAACAGCTGACTTGCCTTCTCCCCATCAAACGTGGGCATATTCTAATTAGATTCGCATGGTTTATTATATTTTATGGGTCTAAAGGAATTCTGCTTAACAAGATGTTAAAAAATTGAAAAGTCCATCCTAAATATACAAACTTTGAAAGATTAGAGAATAGCTAAAGAATCTTTTTCCCTCAGTATTTTCATCTGAAATAAGTCAATCAGAGAAAGACATGTATCATATGATCTCACTGATATGAGGAATTCTTAATCTCAGGAAACAGACTGAGTGTTGCTGGAGTGGTCGGGGGTGGGAGGGATGGGGTGGCTGGGTGATAGACATTGGGGAAGATAGGTGCTACAGTGAGCGCTGTGAATTGTGTAAGACTGTTGAATCACAGATCTGTACTTCTGAAACAAATAATGCAACATATTTTAAGAAAAAAAAAGAAAAAGAAGAAGATAGCAGGAGAGGAAGAATGAAGGGGAGTAAGTCAGAGGGGGAGACGAACCAGGAGAGATGATGGACTCTGAAAAACAAACTGAGGGTTCTAGAGGGGAGGAGGGTAGGGGGATGGGTTAGCCTGGTGATGGGTATTAAAGAGGGCACATTCTGCATGGAGCACTGGGTGTTATGAACAAACAATGAATCATGGAACACTACACCAAAACAAATTATGTAATATATGGTGATTAACATAACAATAAAAAATAAAAAAAATAATATGACAACTTATTTTTTGTGTATTGTGTTAACTTGATTAATCTATGCATGAGCTTAGTCCTGTACCTCTCATATAAGAATTCTATGCATGTTTTCTCTTGTTTGTTAATGAAAGAATAAGTTTCTATAACATTTCCATGCTTTGTCTGTGTTGTTTAAGAAGCCCACATTTAAGACAATGGACTTCCATTCTCCCCAAGGCTGTTTTATTTATATGGCGAGACAAAGATGACAGTGGTGCTTTTGATTTAACTTTCTTTCACTTTCTTAGTCACATCTGGCTGCTTGATCCCTAGAGACTATTATCCTTCATGTGACTTGACCCTCGCTGGGATACCAACAGATCAGCGGGCTAGAGAGAGATAAGGCTATGATATTTGATATTGCTTGGGCTTTTTAATAAAGTTCACATATAACCCTTAATGGGAGAGACTGGATTTTTTCTCTAGTCCAAAAATGCTACTTGCAGCTAAACACTTAACAGCAGGCAGTGTCTTTTTGAAGAAAGGAAAAGGAAAAGGTGAAGCCACTCAGAGGATTAATTGGATAATGCTGCCCTAGTTCCTATTACTCTCTGAAGGAAACAAAACAAAACAAAACAAAACAAGCAAACTATATATAGTTTTATAACTTCACTAACTGAAACATCTGAAAGAAAACTCACTGGATATTTGCTTGGGTAACATGCTAATTGCATTTTTAGGGAATCAGCCAATGGGCAGACAGATGTTCATTTCTGTATCTCCTGCTCTTTATCATCCTTGGTAAAGATTTTTTTTTTTTTTCCACTTCGGCACACGTCTTCAGCGGGAGGTAAAAATAATGACTGTGCCTTCTGAACATTGAAGAGAGGCTGGAGCTGTGAAGTCGGAGCCCTTCTGCTTTGCAAAGTATCCTCCTTGAATAGGTTTGATAAAGGAATAGGAATCTTTATTCTAGATGGAAGGACAAAATGAACCTAGAGAAGGGCAGTCAGAACACAAATGAGGGAAAGGCAGTGAATGCCCTTTCCAAAACTAAAAGAGAATTAGATTCCAGTGAGGTAGGATGAAAGAGGAGCCAGGGAATACAACTGTTCTTCCTGCTCCACACACAACTTCCTCTACATAGGACTAAAACGGTCCAACAATTTGGAGTTCAGAGGTTTGGCAAAGTGTAATACTAAACAAAGCAAAAGTAGACTAAGAACAGAGCTTCACAACTAGTGCACAGATGACTAGATGAGGCTAAGTTAGAATACTGCATTCTTTTTGGAGGGCATTTTGACAATACTTATAAAGGCCATGACTGTTGATTCTGTCACAAGGAAATGCCACCTCTAGGAATTTAGTATAAATAAATAATTTAGAATATACACAGATATCTATTAATGTTCATTGCAAAAACTATTTACAACAATAAATCTCTTAAATACTCAAATTTCAAACATCAAGGTCAAGGTTAAATAAGTTATGTTATTTTTGGGGAATACTATGCAGTCATTAAAATAACATTGGAGATTAAATAATTTTGACACACAATGATTCCAATATATTTCTTACTGAAAAAAGTCTAATCCTTAATGCCATAAGGCATGTATTGCCTATAATGAATTAATTTCTTTTATATTCATTTAGAATATTATTACCTATGTACCATCCTTGAAAGAACTGAGAAAACAAAGCTTAATCTGTTTATAGAATTCTTATTGAAAAAGACTAGCTTCAACACTATTTCCAGGTCATATTTTTATAGAATCCAAAGAATATCAGGATGTTATTGACTGATTAATCTCCTATATCTTACAAAATCAATATAAACATATATATAAAGATAAATATGGGTTGGGGATGGGGAGCCTGGGTGGCTTTGTCGGTTAAGCAGCTGCCTTTGGCTCAGGTCATGATCCCAGGGTCCTGGGATCCAGTCCCACATCGGGATCCCCCTGCTTGGTGGGGAGTCTGCTTCTCCTTTTCCCTCTGCATGCTGCTTTGCCTACTTGTGTTCTCTCTCTCTCTTTCTGTCAAATAAATAAATAAAATCTTAAAAAAAATATATGGGTTGGGGATGTACTTTCTCCTTTCTTGACTTTATTACTTTTGTAACATAAATGTTTGCATTTTCCAGAATAACCTACATATATATATACACATATGTAATTGATATGTATATATCAGTCATTAGGGATTATTATCAATTTTGTTTGAAAAATTGTTATTATAATTATTTCTCCTACTTCTTTGAAAAGATTGGAAGTAGAGAAGAAAGTGGCAATAATAATCTAGATAATGTTTATATACATGGGATAAATTATAACAACTATATCTTGTGTGCATGGTCCTCTAATATAAATTGGAATTTTTACCAACTGTCAGTTGGTAATTAAGCTGAAACATATGCCAACTAATATGTGTAGTTGGTTAGAATTTAAAATGATTCTGTATAGAGGACTGCATAGATATAACAAAACTCTTTGGGTTAAAACAAAGATTTGTCACATAAAATAAAGAAAAAGAGAGTTCCAGTTTAAGATGATGACATAAGAAGACTCTGAACTCATCTCCTCCATGGAATACATCAAATTACATCTCTTGATGGAACAGTTCCTCCTGAAGAAGAACTGAGGGCTGACTGAACACACAGTAAACAACCAAAGACAGAGAGAATGGCAGGAGAGGCAGAGACACAGTAACAAAGATGACCCTCATCCCCAGTGCTGCAAACTGGAGAGATGGTACTGAGGGACTGGGACTAGATCCTTTTGTCCTTGAGCACCGAAAATAACCCTGCAGTTTAAAAGAGTAGCATATGAAAGAAACAACACTAGAATTCTGCCAAGTGGCAAGGAGCTGCAGGGAAGCTCTTCAAGTGAGAGGGACTGGGGAACAGCATGGTTTTCATTCCCAGTCACCTTGGAAGTTTGGACCAGAGCAGAGTCCAGACACCATGCCCGGCAGATCTGTTCTTCTTGGTGGGCTTGCAGCTTCAACAAGTTGCCCTGCTGGGGCACAGAAAAAGACTATGGCTTACAGGGGCTGGACAACTGCAGGATTATTTCTTCTGTTCCACCTCAAGGTCCCAGACTGCAGCAGAGTCTGGCTGTCATAGGGGTAGCTCCAGACTCCATAACAAGTGGGTCTGTTCATCACAGAGAGATTATGACCTCAGCAAGCCCAGGGTTCTGAAGCTTACACCAGACCTGGTCACACTGGTACACAAATGAAAAGCTGTTCTTTAAAAGGGCCAAGGAACTGCAGGAATGGCCCCTACCCCTCCATCTTAAAAGCCTAGATTGGAATATGGTCTGGCAGCCATAAGGGGCAGGTTTGGACTCCATAATTTGAGTGCCATGATAGGTGGTCCCCAGGACATAACTGGTGGGTCTTGTTATCACACGGAGCTTATGACTTCAGAAAGGCCAGGGTTCACAAAACCACACCAAGCCACTCTATGGTGATGGGGCACAGATAACCAGCGACCATTTTATGTTTTTTTTTAATTCTTTTTTACTGTTTATTTTATTTGTTTTACTTTTTAAAATTTATCTTGTTTTTATTTTTTTGGTTTTGTTCATCTCTTTCTTGCTTTTTTCTTTTCTTCTTTTTTCTTCTCTTTTTTTCTTCTTTTAATTTATTCTTTTCTTTTATTATTATCATTATCTTTTTTATTCTGTCAGTAAAAAGCTACAGTTTAAAAGGTAACGAGTATATACAGCCACAGCTCTAGCCAGCCAGCAAAAGTCACTAAGCACACACAGTCTGCATAGGGGTCACCATACACAAAACCAGTCCAACTTTAGGGGAAGTAGCCATTTTGCCTTACAAACACAGAAAGTTGAGCAAAATGGAGAGACAAAGGAATATGCTTCAAAGAAAGAACAAGAAAAAAACACAGTGAAAGAATTAAATGAAACAGAGATAAACAATATGTTTGGATAAATATTTTAAAGTGATCATAAGATACTCATTGGAATAGAGAAAATGGAAGTACTGAGAGAGACTTTTAATAAAGAGATAGAAAGTACTAAAAAGCACCAATCAGAGGTGAAAAATATAATCCTGAAATAAAAACACACTAGAGGGAATCAACAGTTCATTAGAGGATGCAGAAGAATGTATCAGTGATATGGAAACAGTCTAATGGAAAGCAAACAGGAGGAAGAGCAAAAAGAGAAAAGAATTTTATTTTATTTTATTTTATTTTATTTTTTTAAAGATTTTATTTATTTATTTGACAGAGAGAAATACAGTGAGAGAGGGGACACAAGCAGGGGGAGTGGGAGAGGGAGAAACAGGCCCCCCACCGAGCAGGGAGCCCAATGCAGGGCTTGATCCCAGGACCCTGGGATCATGACCCAAGCCGAGGGCAGCTGCCTAATGACTGAGCCACCCAGGTGCCCCGAAAAGAATTTTAAAAATTAAAGATAGATTAAGAGATCTCTTGGACAACATCAAGTAAATGAACCTTTGCATTACAGAGGATCCCAGAAGAAGAAGAGAGAGAAAGGTATAGAAAATGTACTTTAAGAAATAATAACTGAAAACTTCCTTAACCTAACAAGGGAAATAGACATCCAAGTCCAAGAGCAGAGAGTTCCAAACAAGATGAACCAACACCACAGCACATAATAATTAAAATGTCAAAAGTTAAAAATAAAGAAAGAATCCTAAAACAGCAAGAGAGAAACAAAAAGTTATCTACAAGGAAAACCTATAAGACTATCAGCTGATTCTTTAGCAGAAAATTTGCAAGCCAGAAGAAAATGGCATGATATATTCAAAGTGCTGGGGAAAGGAAAACAAAAGAAAACAAAACAGACAAAAAACAAAACTACAACCAAAAATATTCTACCTGGCAGGCTTATCATTCAGATTTGGAGAGACAGTTTTTTAGACAAACAAAAAATAAGAGTTTATCATCACTATACCAGACTCACAAGAAATGTTAAAGGGACTTCTTTAAGGGAAAAAGAAATGGCCATTAATTAGACATAGGAAAAATATAAACAAAAAGATGTAAAATATGACAACATAAAACACACATAAGCAAACATACATAAAACATAAACATAAAATATAAAACAACCATGAAATGTGGAGAAAGGAGTAAAAAAGAAAGAGAAGGAGAAAAATAAGAAGAAAGTTTTTTCTTTTCTTTTCTTTTTTTTTTTAAGAATGTGTTTGAACTTAAATGGCCATAAAATTAATATGGGCTCCTATTTACTTAGGATGTTATATATATACCCCTTGGTAACCACAAACTCAAAACCTATAATAGATACACAAAAAATAGAGAGAAAACCAAACCAAACACTAATATACTCATCAATCACACAGAAAAAGAGCAAGAGAAGAAGAAAGGAACAAAGAAGAACTGCAAAAATGATGAGAAAAAAATTTCTTTTTATTTTATTTATTTATTTGACAGAGAGACACACAGAGAGGGAACACAGCAGAGGGAGTGGGAGAGGGAGAAGCACGCTTCCCACTGAGCAGGGAGCCTGATGTGGGGCTTGATCCCAGAACCCTGAGATCATGACCTGAGCCAAAGGCAGACGTTTAATGACTGAGCCACCCAGGCACACCCAAAAAAATTTTTAAATGGCAATAAGTACATACCTATCAATGATTACTTTAAATGTAAATGGCCTAAATGCTCCAATCAAAAGACATAGAGTGGTAGAATGGATAAAAACCCAAGGCCCTTCTATATGCTGCCTACAAGAGACTCACCTCAGACCTAAAATATAGACTGAAAGTGAAGGGATGGAAAAATATTCACTATACAAATAGAAATTAAAACAGGGGCGCCTGGGTGGCTCAGTTGGTTAAGCGACTGCCTTCAGCTCAGGTCATGATCCTGGAGTCCCAGGATCAAGTCCCACATCGGGCTCCCTGCTCAGCAGGGAGTCTGCTTCTCCCTCTGACCCTCTTCCCTCTTGTGCTCTCTATCTCTCATTCTCTCTCTCTCAAATAAATAAATAAATAATCTTAAAAAAAAAAGAAATTAAAACAGGAGCTGGTGTAGCAACACAATGTCAGAAAAAAATAGACTTTAAAACACTGTAACAAGAGACAAAGAAGGGCATTACATAGTGATAAAGGGAACAATCCAATATGAGGATATTGCAATTGTAAATATCTACACATCCAACATTGGAGCACCTAAATACATAAAGCAAATAGTATTAGACATAAAGAGAGAAACTGATGGTAATGCAATAATAAATAGTAGGGGTTTTAACACTCAATTTATATCAATGGATAGATCACCCAGGCAGAAAATCAAGGAAACAATGTCTTTGAATGACACATTGGATCAGATGAACATAACAGATATATACAGAATATTCCATCCAAAAACAACAGAATACACATTCTCTTCAGGTATACATGGAACACTCTCCAAAATAGACCACATATTAGGCACAAAACAAGCTTCAATTAATATAAGAAGATTGAAATCATACCATGCATTTTTTTTCCATCCACAATGGTATGAAACTAGAAATAAATCACAAGAAAAAAAACTAGAAAAAAACACAAACATGTGGAGACTTAACAATATAATACTAAACAACCAATGGGTTAATGAAGCAATCAAAGAAGAAAATGAAAAAATACGTGGAGACAAATGAAAATGAAAACACAATAGTCCAAAATCTCTGGGACATAGCAAAAACAGTTATAAGAGAGAAGTGTATAGCAATACAGGCCTACCTCAAGAAACAATAAAAAACTCAAATAAAAAATTTAAACTTATGCTTAAAGGAACTAGAAAAAGAAGAACTAACAAAGCCTAAGGTGAGTAGAAGAAAGGAAATAATAAAGATCAGAACAAAAATAAAATGCTAGAGACTAAAAAAAAAAAAAATAGAAAAATTAATGAAACCAAGAGCTATTTCTTTGAAAGCTTAATAAAATTGATAAACCCTTACCAGACTCGTCAAGAAAAAAAGAGAAAGTACCCAAATAAATAAAATCAGAAATGAGAAAGGAGAACTAATAACTGATACAAAAATACAAGGATTACAAGGGAATACTATGGAAAAAAAAAAAAAAACAGCCAACAAACTGGGCAACCTAAAAGAAATGGATAAATTCATGGAGAAAATGAATTTTATTTATTTACCTATAATATGAAAAAAATCATACAAAGACATATATTCCTCACTCAAAGATTTATACTCCAATGCTCACAGCAGATTTATTCATAATAACCTAAATTTTAGATCAGCCCATCATCAACCGATGAAGGGATAAATAAACCATAATACATTAAAACAATGGAATACTATTCAGGACAGACTACTGACTCAATAACATGGATGATTCTTAAAAACACTACGTTAAGTAAAGAAGCGAAGCTCAAGAGATGACATGCTGTATGATTTCCTTTAAAATCGTGTCGGGAGAAGAAAAAATTTAAGGACAGAAAGCAGATCAGTGAATGGCAGGGGTGGGAATTGGGGGAGGAAATTGATTGTAAAGAAGCATCAGAAAACTTCTTTCAATGATGGAAATGTTCTGCCAAAATTATGCTTGTGGGTAGGGAGGCAAGATGGCAGAAGAGTAGGGGACCTTGTTTCATCTGGTCCCTTGAATTTAGCTAGATAACTATCAACTCATTCTGAACACCTATGAATTCAACATGAGATGCAAGAAAAGCATTGCTGGAATTCTGCAAATAGAAAAGAGAGCACCTTTTGCAATGTAGGAGGTGCAGAGAAGTGAATCCGAGGGGATATATTGGGAGATAATCAGTGGGTGGAGGGAGCCTCTGTAAGCTGGCTACAGGAAAGTGATAAATCCCTGGAGAGCAAAATCAGGCCATTTAGAAATCTGCTCCAGTGAGAGTCCTTCCTGTCTGAAAGGTGTTCAGGTGTTGAAGCAGGGCAGAATACTAGGTGGGACTCAGGATCCCCAGGGTCACAGAATGAATGGAGGTGCCTGAATCAGCAGAGTTCCCAAGCATTGCACTGGGGAACCCAGGAGGGGTCTTTCAACTTGGTTTGTCAAAAACCAGGAACAGTGGCTCAGTCAGGTGACATCTCTCCCTTTGGGGGCCCTGCAAAAGACAGAAAAAGTGGCAACCCCCCACCTTTTCCTGGGAGGGGCAGCATGGGAGTACATCCCACTGGGTGACCACTCTCTGTGTGGGGTCCTGCAAAGGGCAGAAATTCAGAAATTCATCTTCCACCCTCCCCCCCACCAGGGTTGGTGCAGGTGTTTATCCCAGAAAAGAGCAGGGTTTGGCACACACAAAAGGGAAGACTGCTTATCCCTGAGACTTTACTGAAGAGAGGGGACCACAATCTATCAGCTCTGGGGCTGGAGATTGGGGCACAGCCACTTTTATTTTCATCCCCTAATGAAGTGCAGAAAGTCTTCAGGTAACAAAAGTCACAAACAGCAACCAAAAGCACCTTACACTGAGCTCTCGCACAAGAGTGGTACAACTCTGCCCAGGCAAAGACACCCGAGAATCTGTGCAGCAGGCCCCACCCCAGAAGCCCAGCTGGAACAGCAGGCAAACCCTGTTTTGGAACATGCAGGATGGTAAAACTTAGATTTCGAGATTTTTCTCTCATGATTCATTTATCTTTCAGTTTAAAATTTTCCTTTCCTGTTTTTCCTTTTCAGCTAGTTTATTTTATCAACTCTTTGTTTTTAAGCCTTTTTTTTAACTTTCATTTTTGACATTTACATTTTATAGATATATTCTAGATTTTTGGCTTCCTTTTACTATATTCAATTTTATTTTTGTATGTATATGTTTTGGCTTTCATTACAATTTTGGGATTTAGTGTCTTCTAACAAACAGATCAAAATACACTCAGGACCAAGTGGATCATACTGTTTTGTCCACCTGAAAGATTATATTCTCTCTTCACCACCCCTTCTTTGTTCTTTTCTTTTTCTTTTCTTTTTTGGTTTCTGACATCTTTGGATTTGTCTAGTATGTATTTTGCTTGGGTCGTGGTTGATATTTTTCATTTTGTTCTCTTGTTCATCCATTCTTCTCTGAACAAAATGACTAGAAGGAGAATTCACAACAAAAGAAAGAACCAGAGGTAGTAACCTCTTCCACAAAACTAATCGATATGGATTTAAGTAAAATATCAGAGCTAGAATTCAGGATAATGATTATAAGTTTACTAACTGGGCTTGAAAAAAGCACAAAAGAGACTCTAGAGAATCTCTTAGGGCAGAAATATATCTAATCAGGCCCAAATTAAAAGTGCATTAACTGAAATGCAGTCTAAATTAGATGCTTTAACAGCTAGGCTAAATGAGGCAGAAGATAGAGTAAGTGACATAGAAGACAAGTTGATGGAAACGAAGGAAGCTGAGGAAAAGAGAGAAAAACAACTAATGGACCATGATGGGAAACTTTGAGAAATCAGCAATACCATTAAGTGAAACAATATTGGAAATATTGGGTTCCATGAGGAAGGAGAGAGAGAGAGAGAGAAGGTATATTTGAGCAAATCATAGCTGAGAACTTCCCTAACCCAGGAAAGAAAACAGGCATTCAATTCCAAGAGGTAGAGAGGACCCCTCTCAAAATCAATAAAAATAGATCAATACCCCAACATATAATAGTGAAGCTTGCAAATTTCAGAGATAAGGAAAAAATACTGAAAGCAGCTTGAGACAGGAGGTTCTTAACCTACAGGGGTAGAAACATTAGGCTGGCAGCAGACCTATCCACAGAGACCTGGCAGGTCAGAAAGGGATGGCATGATATATTCAGGGTGCTAAATGAGAATATCATGCAGCCAAGAATACTTTATCCAGCAAGATTGTCATTCAGAATGGAAGGAGAGATAAAGAGCTTCCAGGTCAAACAGAAACTAAAGGAATTTGTGACCACTAAACTAGCCCTGAAAAAAATATTAAAAGGGATCCTGTAAGTGAAGAGAGAGCCCAAAAGTAACATAGACCAGAAAGGAACAGAGACTTTACAGGTAACACAATGACACTAAATTCGTATATTTCAATAGCTATTCTGAATGAAAATGGGCTAAATACTCCAATCAAAAGACACAGGGTATCAGATTGGATAAAAAAAAAATCAAGACCCATCCTTATGCTGTCTACAGGAGACTCATTTTAGACCTAAAGACATCTCCAGATTGAAAGTGAGGGGTGGAGAACAATTTATCAAGCTAATGGACCTCAAAAGAAAGCTATGGTAGTAATCTTCATATCAGACAAATTAGATTATAAACCAAAGACTGTAGTAAGGAATGAAGAGGGGTACTATATTATACTTAAAAGGTCCATCCAACAAGATCTAACAATCATAAATATTTATGTCCCCAACATGGGAGCAGCCCATTATATAAACCAATTAATAATCAAAGTAAAGAAACACATTGATAATATTATATTAATAGTAGGGGACTTCAACACCCCACTCATAGCAGTGGACAGATCATCTAAGCAGAAGATCAACAAGAAAACAAGGGCTTTGAATGACACACTGGGCCAGATGGACTTCACAGATATATATACAGAGCATTCCACCCTAAAGCAACAGACTACACATTCTTCTAATGTGTACATGGAATATTCTCCAGAACAGATTACATACTGGGCCATAAATCAGGTCTCAACTGATACCAAATGATTGGAATTATTCTCTACATAATTTCAGACCACAATGCTTTAAAACTTGAACTCAATCACAAGAGGAAATTTAGAAGGAACTCAAACATTTGGAGGCTAAAGTGCATCTGACTAAAGAATGAATGGGTCAACCGAAATAAAATAATTTTAAAAAGTTCATGGAAACAAATGAAAATCAAAACACAGCTGTTCAAAACCTTTGGGATACAGCAAAGGCAGTTCTAAGAGGGAAGTACATAGCAATACAAGCCTTTCTCAAAAAATTAGAAAAGTCTCAAATACACAAGCTAACCTTACTCTAAAGGAGCTGGAGAAAGAACAGCAAATAAAACCTACACCAAGCAGGAGAAAGAGAAATTATAAAGATCAGAGCAGAAATCAGTGAAATATAAACCAGAGAACAGTAGACAGATCAATGAAACTGGAAGGTTGTTCTTTGAAAGAAATTAACAAGATTGATAAATTCTAGCCAGACTTATCCAAAAGAAAAAAGAAAGGACCCAAATTAATAAAATCATGAATGAAAGAGGAGAGATCATGATCAACACCAAGGAAATACAGACAATTTTAAGAACATGTTATGAGCAACTATATGCCAACAAATTAGGAAATCTGTAAGAAATGGATGCATTCCTGGAAACTTATAAACTACCAAAACTGAAATGGGAAGAAATAGGAAATCTGAACAGACACATAACCAGCAAGGAAATTGAAGCCGCAATCCAAATTCTCCCAGCAAATAGGATTCCAGGGCCAGATGGCTTCACAGGGGAATTCTACCCAACATTTAAAGAACTAATACCTATTCTTCTGAAGCTGTTTAAAAAAAAATAGAAATGGAAGGAAAACTTCCAAACTCATTCTAAAACTACAGAACATTTATGAAAGAAATTGAGGGAGACATAAAGAAATGGAAAAACATTCCATGCTCATGGATTGGAGGAATAGATATTGTTAAAATGTCTATGCTACCCAGAGTCATCTACACATTCAAAGCAATCCCTATTAAAATACTATCAACATCTTTCACAGAGCTGGAACAAATAACCTTAAAATTTGTATGGAACCAGAAAAGACCCTGAATAGCCAGAGGAATGTTGAAAAAAAAAAAAAAAAAGATGGCGGCATCACAATGCCTGATTTCAAGCTATATTACAAAGTTGTGATCAACAATACAACATGGTAGCAGCACAAAAACAGGCACATGGATCAATGGAAAGAATAGAGAATCCAGAAATGGACTCTCAACTCTACGGCTAACTAATCTTTGACAAAGCAGGAAAGGATATCCAATGGGAAAAGGACCATCTCTTCAATAAATGGTGCTGGGAAAAATGGACAGCCATATGTAGAAGAATGAAACTGTACCATTTTCTTTTACACCATAAACAAAGATAAACTCAAAATGGATGAAAGGCCTCAATATGAGACAGGAATCCATCAAACTCTTAGAGAAGAACATAGGCAGCAACCTCTTCAACCTTGGCCACAGCAACTTCTTGCTAGACACATCTCCAAAGGCAAGGGAAACAAAAGCAAAAATGAACTATTGGGACTTCATCAAGATAAAAAGGTTCTGCACAGCAAAGGAAACAGTCAACAAAACTAAAAGGCAACCTACGGAATGGGAGAAGATATTTGCAAATGATATATCAGATACAGGGCAGGTATCCAAGATCTATGAAGAACTTACAAAATTTAACACCCAAAGAACAAATAATCCAGTCAATAAATGGGCAGAAAACATGAAGAGACATTTCTCCAAAGATATACAAATGACCAACAAACACATGAAAAATGTTCCACATTACTTGGCATCAGGGAAATACAAATCAGAACCTCAATGAGATACCACCTCACACCACTCAGAATGGCTAAAATTAACAAACAGGAAATAACAAATATTGGCGTGGATGTGGAATAAGGGGAACCCTCTTACACTGTTGGTGGGAACGCAAGCTGGTACAGCCACTGTAGAAAACGGTATGGAGGTTTCTCAATACATTAAAAATAGAGCTACCCTATAACCCAGCAATTGCACTACTAGGTATTTACCCCAAAGATACAAATGTAGTGATCTAAAGGGGTACGTGCACCCCAATGTTCATAGCAGCAATGTCCACAATACCCTAACTGTGGAAAGAGCTGAGATGTCCATCAACACATGAATGGATAAAGAAGATGTGATATATACATATATGTATATGTGCATGTGTACATATATGTATATATATGTGTATGTGTATGTATACACACACACACACACACACACACAATGGAATATTACTCAGCCATCTGAAAGGATGAATACTTACTATTTACATAGATGTGGATGGAACTGGAGGGTGTTATGCTGAGCAAAATCAATCAATCAGACAAAGACAATTATCATATGGTTTCACTTATATGTGGAATATAAGGAACAGGGCAGAGGACTGTAAGGGAAGGGAGGGAAGACAGACTGGGAAGTCATCAGTTAGGGAGAAAAACCATGAGAGACTCTTCACTATAGGAAACAAACTGAGGGTTGCCGAAGGGGAGGTCGGTGGGGGGATGGTGTAATTGGGTGAGGGACATTAAGGAGGACATGTAATGTGATGTGATAAGCAGTGGATGTTATATGCACCTGATAAGTTATTGAATACTAAATCTGAAGCTAAGAATGTACTGTCAGTTGGCTAATTGAATTTAAATTCAAAAAAAGGAGAAAATTGTGGTTGTGTTTACATGACTTTATTCTTTATTCTTAAAGCTCATTGAATCATACAGAAAATTGTATATGTTAATTATACATTAATACATGTAATTAAAATAATCCATATTTAGTAAGTGATATAAACTAAAGAGGAAAAGTATTAATGAATCAAATGTTCCAATTAAGAGCATTAATTAAAATTCTTAAATGAAGATAACACTTTCTATTTATTTATACTTTTCTATAGTAAGATTTATGTTAAACATCATAAAGTAACAAAATCACTACATTTCTTTTCTTGAAATGAAAAGAAAGAAAATAAAATAATAAAGAATGTTAATGTTAGCCTTCTTTAAAATGCAGAAATGAGGTATTTAAGACGGATGTATTGGACTAGCCTTTTAAATTGGCTTAAGAAGGTTAATTAGCTGTATATATTGAGCACCTGAAACATCCAAGACCATGTTAGCAGACTTATAAAAGTTACAAAAAAGTAAGAACTGCTTCAGCAGTCCATATCAAGTAAGAAAGATGTCAGAAATGACTGTCATACAGTGGAGTATGTGATAGGAATTAGGTAAGAGAGGATAATTTGTTTGTAGGCACTTAGGAATACTGATGAGGGAGAGGGGGAGAGAAAACTGAACCTTTTCTTACTTAGTTGATTATAAAAAAAAAGGTAAAGGAGGTATCATCATCATAATCACTAAGTTATGGGATATTTACTAATCAGCAGGCCCTATGTTTAGCACTGTACGTATGTTATCTCATAGAATCTTTTCAACTCCTCATACATGTAGAATTTTGAAAATGAAGAATTATAGTAAGAGCAGGCTGTATAACTTCCCCAAGGTCACACTGCTGGTAAATGACAGAGTTGAATCTTTCTAACCCTAGGACACAAAAGTTACTTATACCATATATATGTATTTTTAATGAATTGGTCAAGAGTCAATACATTCCCTATTTGGCTTGAGCTTAAGCTATTTTGAGTTAAGTTTCTATCATGTGCAACCAAAAAATGCTCAATTAATGTATATTTATTCCCTGCCTCCATCCCAAGATAGATATTGTAAAAAGAGGGAAGGGTCACAAAGAATTAGAGGGAAAGTGACATTATCAAGAGAACCTCTTAAGGAAAATAGGCCTGGGAAGATAATTTTGGTTTTCTACCTGCTTCTCTATGAACAGTGAGCTAGAAATAGAGTTTACATTTTTAAATAGTTGAAAAAAAATTGAAAAGATGAATGAAAAGTATATGGATTTCAAATGCTATAGTAATAGTCCATAAATAATGCTTCATTACAACACATGTGCCCTCATTCATTTTGTATTATTTATGGCTACTTTTATGCTACAGAGGAAGAATTGAGTGGCTGTGACAGAGATTATATGACCCATAAATTAAAAAAAAAATTACCATTTGGCTATTTACAGAAACAGTTTGCTTACCCCTGATTGACAAGATTGTGCTTAGTTTAGTGAGCTAAATACAGTATGGACAAAGAATAGTAAGATTTTTCAGAGAAGAAAGCAAAGGACTGGACTTTGGCATTGTTCCTCTTTTATTTTCTATGCTAATCAATCTTCACCTAAAGCCAGCACCTGTTTTTACTTTCCCTGGCTCTTCTTTTTTGAATATATGTGATGGTTGTCCATTTCTCTCAAAGATCTATTGTACCATTTAATTACCTGAGAATAAGTTTGGAAAAAATAATAGCAATATATTATATTATTTTAAAATATTATATAAGTTCAGGACTCTTTTTCTACCATTTTTCAAGGGGAGAAAATGAGGGTAGGGTAAGTTTTATTCCTTGCATTCTGAACCAACATTCTAGGAAATGGTATGATTGGGATTCACACCCAACTATCTGATTCTATTATGTTTTTCTTTTCTTCTCTTTTTTTTCTATTATGTTTTTCTTTTTACCATCTTCCCTTATTAGTTTAGAGTCAATGAGGAAGTAAAATTTCTTTGGTACATCACAACATGTGAAAAAAAAGTAGTATTAATTTTTTTTTTGTTATGTTAATCACCATATATTACATAATTTGTTTTGGTGTACTGTTCCATGATTCATTGTTTGTTCATAACACCCAGTGCTCCATGCAGAATGTGCCCTCCTCAATACCCATCACCAGGCTAACCCATCCCCCCACCCTCCTCCCCAGTATTAATTTTTTTTTAAATGTGAGGCCTTTTGATTTGTAAACTCATCAATTCAATATAACATGGCTGCATTTTATCACACTAATTTGACTGTTAACTGCCTTGCCCAAATCAAAGGAGTAAGCAGTTTGCTCTCCTGACCCACTGTTTCTTTCACTCTTCTGTGTACAGTATCTCATAAAGAGGGGAAAAAATAGACTATTTAAAAAAGTTGGGAATATGTCAAATCCAATTAAACAACCAAACATAATTAAATAAACCCAATGTGCTATATGTAGAAATCTCCAAAAAGTATAGGAAGTAAAAAAAGGGGTTATCGCAATATTCTAAATCTTTTTTTTTTTTCTGCTATGCCTAAATATTCTAAAACAAATTCCAGGTTGAAATGTTTGCTTTGTGATACTTAGCTTTTCATGTACAAATTTTGTCAGATACAGTTAAAAAGCCAAATACTTCAAGGCACACTGAGTTTTCCTTTCCAGTGACATCTAGAGAGCATATTAAAACAAAATACAGCTCATGCAAGAAAAGAATAAAGGTGTATACTTTAAAACATATTTGTGGAGATTTTAAGAGAATGTTTATATGTACCTGTTGATAAGCACCAAGTTCAGAAACTGTCAAGTTACTAGTAAAAACTCTTGTAAACAAATGCATCACCAGATAGCATAGTTTGGGTTAAAATAGCCTTTTCCCTTAAATTATTAAGGGCATAAAATTTGTGGAGTTTTTTTAAGATTTATTTGAGACAGAAAGCGTATACAAGTGGGAGGAGGGGCAGAGGGAGAGAATCTTCAAGCTGACTGCCTGCTGAGTGTGGAGCCTGACCCATGAGATCATGACCTGAGCTGAAACCAAGGGTTGAAAACTCAACCTACTGGGCGCCTGGGTGGCTCAGTTGGTTAAGCGACGGCCTTCGGCTCAGGTCATGATCCTGGAGTCCCAGGATTGAGTCGCACATCGGGCTCCCTGCTCAGTGGGGAGTCTGCTTCTCCCTCTGACCCTCCCCCATTTCATGCTCTCTATCTCATTCTCCCTCTCAAATAAATAAATAAAATCTTAAAAAAGAAAACTCAACCACTGAGCCACCCAGGTGCTCCAAATTTTGTTATTTTTTAACTCACCTAGGAAAAGGTACATAACAGAAAATAAAAAAAAATCTTATTTCTCTATGATTTCATTTAGTGTACTTGTAATCTTACCTGTTCTGTCTGGCTTCTAAACAACTGTTGAGTTAGAGACATGCTAAAAATGTTAAAATTTCTAGAGCACCTGGGTGACTCAGTTACAAGCCTGTCTTCAGCTCAGGTTATGATCTCAGGGCCCTGAGATAGAGCCCCTATCAGGCTCCCTGCTCAGCGGGGAGTCTGCTTCTCCCTTTCCCTCTGCCTCTGCCCCACTCATGCTCACACTCACTCTCTCTCTCTAAAATAAATAAATAAAATCTTTAAAAATATTAAAATTTCTACAAATACATAATTTACATTCATATGTTATTTATATACTTGATTTTGGCAGTATGGAATGTTTAATTCAGTTAACAATTTGGCCAAGTCAGTAAAAGTAATTGATGAAATTACTTACTCATTTGAATTGATATAATAAACATGTTAACCAGTGGTGTCTGTGCACAGACAACAGAAATTTTCATTAAAAGTTCAGAATGTTGTTGTGGAAAGACTATATGATAGTCAAAAGGACACTAGGCTTGGAATTACATAGGCCTGAATCTCTGGCATTTTATTTATTAGATGCAAGACTTCAGACAAGTTTCTTTCTGAGCATAATATCCCTATTTGTAAAATGAAAGTAACAATAATAAAGTTACAAAGCAGGGATGAAGATTAAATAAGATACCATATGGAGAATATAAAATATCAGTTTTTGTATTCTAACAAGATGGCTGACCCTAAGCAGAACTTAACAATAGAGTTCTCTGTGTCTAAACAATGTAACTCAAGTCTACAAGATTATAAGATTTTTGTAGGGAAGAAAAATGATAATCACATGACAATAGGGACAAATTGGTTGCTTTAAAATTAGTTACAACTCTTTCATTTTTAGCACTGAATCTATCTTTTTCCAGTTTGCCAATCTCTTTTTGGTCAGTTATTTATAACAAATTAGAATATGACAATAATATATTGCAAAGTGAAACAGCACATCTTACAAAATTATGGATTTCATGAAGTTAATAAAGGCAAATTTGGAAAATGACTCCATTCATTAGAACTTAGTTACTAATAAATGAAGATTTGATGAACAGACCAGAAACTGTAAGAATATGAACACTGGGTGTTATATGCAAACAATGAATCATGGAACACTACATCAAAAACTAATGATGTAATGTATGGTGATTAACATAATAATAATAAAATAATAAATAAAGAAAAAAAAGAAAGAATTACTTTTTTATGATCTTGGAAAAAGAGTACCAAAAACACTTTTTGAGTAGTTGCAGTTTTTACAAAATTTTTAAGTTATGAGACAGATTTTATAATGTAAAATGTATTTTTTGAGGAAAAAAATATCAACCAAAATATTTTATTTTCACCTTTGTTAAATTTTTGTTCCAATTTTATATAGATCCGCTCTAAAGGACTAATTTCTGGTACCAACTATCCTAAGATAAAGAGACCACCTGAAGATAGCAAGATACCTGGTGCCCTTTTACTTTACTGTCAGAGTTTATTTTTCCTTTCAGTGATCTCTTTCCCATCTCAAACCCTGCGATTCTCATTTCCAAGTGCCACTCATCCTACAGTTACCTTTTGTCAGTTGGATATCAACTAATCCCTGCCAACTGGTGATTAATGTTAGCAGATAATGACTTAAGGTGTCACTTCTCTTACAGAATTTGCATTTTAAAGAGTATTCTTTAAGACAGATCTTCAAGACAAATTGAATTTAATGCTCACTACCCTCCAAGCATTGGGCTAATTGCTTTACATAAACTACCTCTTTAATTCTCTCACAATCCTGTGAGGTAGTTTTATTATTCCTTCTTTACAGGTAAGATAAGGCTTCATTTGGCTCACTTGGCTAAGCATCTGACTCTTTGGTGTTGGCTCAGGTAGTAATCTCAGGGTGGTGAGATCAAGCCCTGCATTGGGCTCCATGCTCAGTGCACAGTCTGCTTGAGATTCTCTCTCCCTCCCCCTTTGCCCCCTGTCCCTCCCCTGTTTTCTCTCTTTCTAAAATAAATAAATAAATAAAATCTATAATAAAAAAAGGTAAGATTTCATTTAACAAACAAAGCAAATAGTAAGGTATCAGAACTAGGATGGGAATCCCTGGCTAAGTCCAAACCCCAGGTGAAATATTACGGTTAGTATAATATTTGGAAGCAGAGATTATCTATTATTCCTACATCACACTGTTTATGGGGGCATATATTTTTATTCTCTAAATTTATTTATACAACATCTGATTCCACAATGGATTTGAAGCTGGTGAACCTGTCTACCTGTTTTTTTTTTTAAATTTTTTTTTAAAGATTTTATTTATTTATTTGAGAGAGAGAATGAGAGATAGAAAGCACGAGAAGGAAGAGGGTCAGAGGGAGAAGCAGACTCCCTGCTGAGCAGGGAGCCCGATGCGGGACTCGATCCCGGGACTCCAGGATCATGAGCTGAGCCGAAGGCAGTCGCTTAACCAACTGAGCCACCCAGGCGCCCCTGTCTACCTGTTTTAAATTAAGGTGAGGTAAAAGTATAATCTAGGGGAAACAAAAATCCTTTCTTTTTTTCTTCAATAGAAAAATGTCTCAGCTGATATGTTAACAGCTTAGACAGGACACTGAAGGCTTCCTTGGCTCTATTCTAACCAATACTTCAGGCCTACGGGAATTGAGGGGTTCCTAAGGTTTAGCATCTGGGACAGGACCAGGGCCCTTAGTCCTTCAGTGTCTATTGCTGTTTGAGCATTTTTCCAAATTGAATAAATTATGTTACATACAGCTTAAAATTAGAAAATGTTAAAGGGACAACCAAGTACATTATGCTCCTGTGTTTGCTGCATGCTCAGACATAGGCTTTTCTATAGCTTATTTACTTTCCAAATTCAACTATATTCTATGATGGTTCAAAACATGTAGTATGCAGAAATGAAATAATTTTAGTCTATGAATCTTTGCATAATGCCTTAATACACTTTCCTTGGTGCTTCCTATATAATCAATTGTTATCGTTTTATTCTCCTTTACTTCGAGACCCAGTTCAGTATTCCCCATGAGTGACATGTGATCGAAGGAGTAATTGTAGAGGGACTGATTGGCATGGAGAGCATGTTTGAGAGAACTGAATCTGTGTCCACAGTTTTGAATTTTGAGAAAGTCAGATATATCAATGATTGGGGATTTGTTTTGCCTGGGACTCAATCCCACATAACTTAACAAAATCGCCAAGGCAAAATGATACTAGGCTAGTAGAATTGAGAATAAGCTAGAGGTCTAGTCAGTAGAATATGAAAAATGATAACAATTTTTTGAAATTTATTTCTTATATTTTATGCTTTATCTCTGGCTTTAAGTGGCTTTATGTACTGTGGTGTTTCTCCTTTTGAATGTAAAGACCATTGGGGCAAGGCTTGCAACTTTTATGCTCCTTTTATACCTTATCTCAGGACCTAGTAGAATTTTCTGCAAATAATAGCAATGCCAAATAATGATTCTGGTTAACTTTTCTTGAGGATAAATTCCTCTCTTTCACAACCATAGAGTCCCTGGTGTTCCTGGGCATCTAGAAGATGCATTAAACTTTGAAGCTTCTAGATCTTGTATGTTTGAGAACTGCAGCAATATAATCCTTAAATAGTCAATGATTTTTTTGCATCTAAGCAGTTAACTTAATCCTTACAAATAGTTTGAACTAAAAAATGTAAACTGCAGATGTTAGAAATTTTACTGTAGATCTGAGATCTGTTTAAACTATAACACACAAATGCATGAATTCTGCCAGTAATTGGCAGTTATTTAAACTGGATGGTATCATAAAAACAAAACAAGTGGTTTTCTTTTTTTTTTTCCCACAGAAAGAGTTCACATTGTAAATAGTCCCTGAGAGAACCCAAACAATATTTTGATTAGTCCTGAGATGACTATGCTGATTATTATTAAAATTATAGTCTCCTGCTTAAATCCCTTTCCTAGACTTTGGATTCATATACCATTTCTGTTATACTTCTAAGTAACTAACACTTAATGTATCCAGAACTCAACTAATCTTATTCTATCAAACCAACCTTATTTTCTAGTTGATAGGAAATAGTTATAAAGCCACAAGCTTGAGTTCATTTTTTTCTTCAAATTCCGTTTGACTAATGAATAAATGGATCAATTAATCACCAAGAGCAAACATATTTAAAGTAATCAGAATGATCTTAAGTAGGGATATTAAGACAATGTATAATTGCTAAAACAACAGAAATAAAATATGTTATTTTGAAATGCATAGAAGGGAAAAATACAATTAACCTCTCCCCCTTTAAAAAAAAGACAATGAAAGTGAAAATAAGGCAAATAAATCATTGAAAAAGCAGGGTAACTAGTACAAAATAAGATGATAGAAACAAATACAAATAGGCTAAACTCATTAGTTAAAAGATAGTAGACACTCAGTAAACATTAGTTGAATGAAAAAAATTACTACAATTTTGAAATAATACAATAAGCATTATTTTTGAGAAGTTGATAATTCCACTGTTAAAAAAGTTTCGTTTGTATTCATGCTATGAAGGTTTTAGTATAGCTTTAACCAAAATATACTTTATATGGTATGAAATGTATCAAAGATTGAAATCCTGGTTCCATCATTTACTAAGTATAAGAGCTTAAGTATTTTACTTAATCATTCTGAAACCTAGATTCCTCATCAGTACAACAGGAATGACAATAATCAACTCAGATGCTTGGCAAGGATTACATATTATAGTAAATGTGAAAATATAATTGTCATATTGTAGAGTGCTAGACTCCTATATATTTTTTACTGTAGCCTAATACTTCATACAAGAAGTTTAAGTTCCACCTCAGTGTAAGTTTCTAAGATAACTTAATGCACATAATATGAACAAAACATATTTAAAGTACTAATTACTGCTTTCCTTATTTAAAACTATCTATGGTGATAACCTCTAAACATAAAATAAGTCTATATTTGGTTATAGTTTTTATGAGGCTTATTTCATTTTGATAGACCTTTATTTTACAATATAATCCTGAATTTCAAAATTACTAAACTATCAGAGGTTTTTTGTCTTTTTTTTTTTTTTGGCAACCAAAAAAAAATTTTCTCATAGATGAATAACTACTTCAGTATCCAATCAAGATGTTTTCATTCACAGATATTATCAACAGGAGTTAATATTGTTCTCTTGGAAATTAAATAGGGCTATTTTGCAAAAAAGTCAATCCTACCTTTAACTTCTATTCACACAAAAAATGTGCATTGTACATCCATTTAGGGTAATGAGAAAATGGATCTTTGGGTTATTTCTGAATAGTATTTAATCTTCTGTGATATATAACTGTTCATAATTTTATGTAGTACTACTGAATTACAGAAGCTACTATTCTTTGAAAAACTAATATTTGATTTGAATGTGATATTAGGTGACCCAAATATCTGTAATAAATATGTGATAAACTAATATCAGGAGGCTGATAGGAACTGCCTAAAACTCTGCAAAATTTAATAGAATCAGCACATTTATTCAGTTATTTTACATGAGTTTAATAAATACCTACTGTTAGGTGTGCTAAATTTTGTACCCTTAAAGGACATATAATCTACTAGGGTAGAAAAAAATTTAGTAAACTTTTACTTCTCACACTTATTTCAAGTAATAAAATTCTGATAAAATTGTTGGGAGATAGAAGGCAGAGGTGTAGGAAGACCCTGGACTTGCCTCATCCCTCAAACACAGATGAGTAACTATCAAGCCATCTTGAATACCCAAAACTCGACCTGAGGATTAACAGAACAAAATGCACAACTAGAGGCCACATCATGCAAGGTAAGAGGTGTGGAGACATGATTTGGGGAAGAAAAGGATTGTGGGTGCTACAGAGGGGAGGGTGCACTTGTCACAGTGAGAGGAGTAAGAAAAAGAGAGGAGTATGGGGTTATCACACAAGGAAAACATTTCCCTAAAGACATTGACTGGGGAGCAAGATGGCAGAGGAGTAGGAGACCTGGATTTCGTCTGGTTTCAGGAATTCAGCTGGATAGGGATCAAAACATTCTGAACACCATAGAACTCAACAGGAGATCGAAGAAAAGAATAGCAACAACTCTCTGAACAGAAAAGCGACCACTTTCTGGAAGGTAGGACGTGTGGAGAAGTGAATCCAAGACGATATTCGGGAGGATAGACGGTGGGGGAGGGGGCCTCCGTCAGCCGCTTCTGGCAAGTAATAGAGCAGTGGAGCACAAAATCGGAAATTTAGAAGTCGCCTCTGCTGAGGGACGTCGCTCCAGTGGCTAAGCTGGGGGTGGAACCCTCACGGGACAGTGTGGTCTCAGGACCGTGGGGGTCACAGAAAGACCGGGGGTGCCTGAGTGTGGCAGAGCTCCTGGGTATCAGAGCGGGGAAGCCGGCTGCAGAGACGGAGCCAAGGCGTGGGCTCTCAGCTCGGTGTTGCCATAAACTGTGATCGGTGACAGTCGGGCCACTGCTCCTCCAGCAGGACCCCAAAATTGGCAGATCCGGGAGGACTCCCCTTCCTCCCCCGGGAAGAGCAGCGCAGGAGCGCACCGCAGGGATCTGCTGGGTTTGGAGACTCCACACGGGGTCGGGTGCCAGAGATAGAAATGCTCAGTCACAGGCTGGGTGATTATGGAGTGCGGCCGGAGACCAGGGAGATGGCAGTGATTAACTGCTTTTCTCTGGTGGCGCACTGAGGAGTGGGGTCCCGAGTTCTTGGCTCCTCCTGGGCGGAGATTGGGAAGCTGCCATTTTCACTCTCATCCTCCAACGCTGTATGGAGAACTTGCAGGGAACAAAGGTCCTGAGAGCAAACCCGAGCAGATTGCTTAGTCCGGGCCAAAAAGGATGGGGCAATTCTGCCTCCGGCAAAGACATTTGGGAACCACAGCAACAGGCCCCGCCCCCAGAAGAATAGCAAGAACAGCCAGCCAAGACCAAATTTACCAATCAATGAGAATGGGAGAACTCCAGTGCTAGGGGAATACTGCATATAAAATTCATGGCTTTTTTTATCATGATTCATTAGTCTTTCAAAGTTAATTTTTTTAACTGTCTTTTTTTTTTGAATTTTTCTTTTTCCCTTTTTCAATCAACATCAATCCCTTTTTAAAAAAAAAATTTTATTTTTCACTTTTAGAGTCATATTCTTTCCCTTCATAGTAGTTACCCTTATTTTTGACATATATACATTTAAGTTGTTCTCACTTTAAAATTTTGAGATACAGTTTCTTCTAACATATCAAAATATACCCTAAATCTTTAGTGTTTGGTTTGTTCTAGTCTCTGGCTAATCACATTCTCTCCTCTTTTTTTTTTTTTCTTTCTTTCTTTCTTTTTTATCCTCTTCTTTCTTTTTTCAAGCACCTTCTTATCAATTCCTTTTTTAAAAATTTTTATAATATCATCTTTACAGTCATATTCCATCCCTTCATCATATAAAACCTTATTTTGTACATATTTAAGTCTTTATTTCTATAAAATTTTAGGAAGCACTTTCTTCTAACAGACCAAAATACACCCAAAATCTAGTGTGTGGCACTGATCTATGCACCAGACTGATTAGATCTGATCATATTATGTTTTTTGTTTGTTTGTTTGTTTTGGTCTGTTTTTGTTTGTTTTTATCTTTATCATTTTCCTTTTTTTCTCTTTCTTTTATCTCTCTTTCCCTTTCTTTTCCCCGGGTTGCAGGTCCTTTCTGATTTGTTTAGTGTATATTTGCTGGGGACATTGTTAACCTTCTAGCATTTTGTTCTCTCATTCATCTATTCTCCTCTGGACAAAATGAAAAGACGAAAAAAATCACCTCAAAAAAAAAAAAAGGAAGTAGTACTGTCTGCAAGGGACTTACTCAATACGGACATTAGTATGATGTCGGACATAGAGTTCAGAATCATGATTTTAAAGATACTAGCTGGGCTTAAAAAAGCATGGAAGTTATTAGAGAAACCCTTTCTGGAGAAATAAAAGAAGAAAAATCTAACCAAATCAAAATCAAAAAGGCTACTAATGAGGTGCAATAAAAAATGGGGCACTAACTGCTAGGATAAATGAGGCAGAAGAGAGAATCAGCGATATAGAAGATCAAATGATGGAGAATAAAGAAGCTGAGAAAAAGAGAGATAAACAACTACTGGATCACGAGGGCAGAATTCGAGAGATAAGTGATACCATAAGACAAAACAACATTAGAATAATTGGGATGCCAGAAGAAGAAGAAAGAGAGAGAGAGTCAGAAGGTATTTTGGAGCAAATTGTAGCAGAGAACTTCCCTAATGTGGGGAAGGAAACAGGCATCAAAATCCAGGAGGCACAGAGAAACCCTCTCAAAATCAATAAAAATAGGTAAACACCCCGACATCTAATAGTAAAACTTATGAGTCTAAAAGACAAAAAGAAAATCTTGAAAGCAGCTCAGGAGAAGAGATATGTAACCTATAATGGTAGAAACATTAAATTGGCAACAACCTATTCACAGAGACCTGGCGAGCCAGAAAGTACTGCATGATATCTTCAGAGCACTAAAGGAGAAAAATATGCAGCCAAGAATACTATAACCATCTAGGCTGTCATTGAAAATAGAAGGAGAGATAAAAAGCTTCCAGGACAAACAAAAACTAAAGGAATATGCAAACATGAAATCAGCCCTACAAGAAACATTGAAAGGGGTCCTCTAAGCAAAGAGAGAGCCTAAAAGAGGCATAGACCAGAAAGGAGCACAGATAATATATAGTAACAGTTACCTTACAGGCAATACAATGGCATGAAATTGAGATCTTTCAATAGTTACCCTGAATGTAAATGGGCTAAATGCCCTAATCAAAAGACCCAGGCTATCAGATTGGATTAAAAAACAAGACCCATCGATCTGCTGTCTGCAAGAACTCATTTAAGAAACAAAGACACCCCCAGATTGAAATTGAGGGGGTGGAAAACCACTGACCATGCTAATGGACACCAAAAGAAAGCTGGGGTGGCAATCCTTATATCAGACAAATTAGATTTTAAAACAAAGACTGTAATAAGAGATGAGGAGGGACACTATATCCTACTCAAAGGGTCTATCCAACAAGAAGATCTAACAATCATAAATATCTATACCACTAACATGAGAGCAGCCAATTATATAAGACAGTTAATAACAATAGCAAAGAAACACATTGACAACAATACAATAATAGTGGGGGACTTTAAAACCCCCCTGACTGAAATGGACAGATCATCTAAGCAAAGATCAACAGGAAATAAAGATTTTAAGTGACACACTGGACCAAATGGACTTCACAGACATATTCAGAGCATTCCATCCCAAAGCAACAGAATACACTCTTCTCTAGTGCCCATGGAACATTCTCCAGAATTGATCACATCCTAGGTCACAAATCAAGTCTCAACTGGTACCAAACGATTGGGATTATTCCCTGCATATTTTCAGACCACAATGCTTTGAAACTAGAACTCAATCACAAGAGGAAAGTCAGAAAGAACTCAAGACATGGAGGCTAAAGAGCATCCTACTGAAGAATGAATGGGTCAACCAGGAAATTAAAGAAGAATTAAAAAAATTCATGGAAACCAATGAAAATGAAAACACAACTGTTCAAAAGAGGAAAGTATATAGCAATACACGCCTTTCTCAAGAAACAAGAAAGGTCTCAAATACACAACCTAACCCTACACTTAAAGAGCTGGAGAAAGAACAGCAAATAAAGCCTAAACCCAGTAGGAGAAGAGAAATAATAAAGATCAGAGCAGAAATTAATGAAATAGAAACCAAAAGAGTAGAACAGATTAACGAAACTAGGAGATTGTTCTTTGAAAGAATTAACGAGATTGATAACCCCCTGGCCAAACTTATCAAAAAGAAAAGAGAAATGACCCAAATCAACAAAATCATGAATGAAAGAAGAGAGATCACAACCAACACCAAAGACATACAAACAATTATAAGAACATATGAGTAACTATATGCCAGTAAATTAGATAACCTGAAAGAAATGGATGCATTCCTAGAAATGTATCAACTACCGAAATTGAACGAGGAAGAAATAGAAAACCTGAACTGACCTATAAGCACTAAGGAAACTGAAGCAGTCATCAAAAATCCCCCAAGAAACAAAAGTCCAGGGCCAGTTGGCTTCTCAGGGGAATTCTACCAAACATTTAAAGAATTAATACCTATTCTCCTGAAACTGTTGTAAAATAGAAACGGAAGAAAACTTCCAAACTCATTTTATGAGGCCACCATTACCTTGATCCCCAAACAAGACAAAGACCCCATCAAAAAGGAGAATTACAGACCAATACCCTTGATGAACATGGATGCAAAAATTCTCACCAAAATACTAGCCAATAGGATTCAACACTACATTAAAAGAATTATTCACCATGACCAAGTGGGATTTATCCCTGGGCAGCAAGGTTAGTTCAACATCCGCAAATCAATCAACATGATACAATACATTAACAAAAGAAAGAACAAGAATCATATGATCCTCTCAATAGATGCAGAAAAATAATTTGACAAAGTACAGCATCCTTTCTTGATCAATATAGGGATAGAGGGTACATACCTCAATATCATAAAAACCATCTATGAAAAACCTACAGCGAATATCATTCTCAATGGGGAAAACCTGAGAGCTTTCCCCCTGAGGTCAGGAACATGGCAGGGATGTCTACTATCACCACTGGTATTTGGCCTAGTGTTAGAAGTCCTAGCCACAGCAATCAGACTACAAAAAGAAATCAAAGGCATCCAAAATGAAAGAGAGGAATTCAAACTCTCACTGTTTGCAGATGATATGATACTTTATGTGGAAACCGAAAGACTCCACCCCAGAACTGCTAGAACTCATACAGGAATTCAGTCAAGTGGCAGGATATAAAATTAATGCACAGAAATCAGTGGCATTCTTATACACCAACAACAAGACAGAAGAGAGACAAATTAAGGAGGTGGTCCCATTTACAATTGCACCCAAAACCATAAGATGCCTAGGAATAAATCTAACCAAAGATGAAAAGGATCTGTACTCAGGAAACTATAAAATACTCATGAAACTAATTGAGGAGGACACAAAAAATGGAAAAACGTGCCATGCTCAAGACTGGAAGAACAAATATTGTGAAGATATCAATGCTTCCTAGAGCAATCTACACATTCAATGCAATCCCCATCAAAATACCATCCATTTTTTTCAAAGAAATGGAACAAATAATCCTAAAATTTGTATGGAACCAGAAAAGACCCCGAATAGCCAGAGGAATGTTGAAAAAGAAAAGCAAAGCTGGCGGCATCACAATTCTGGACTTCAAACTCTCTTACAAAGGTGTCATCATCAAGACAGTATGGTACTGGCACAAAAACAGACACATAGATCAATGGAACAGAATTGAGAGCCCAGAAATGGACCCTCAACTCTATGGTCAACTTATCTTTGACAAAACAGGGAAGTATGTCCAGTGGAAAAAAGATAGTCTCTTCAACAAATGGTGTTGGGAAATTGGACAGCCACTTGCAGAAGAATGAAACTGGACCATTTCCTTACACCACACACAAAAATAGACTCCAAATGGTTGAAAGACCTAAATGTGAGACAGGAGTTCATCAAAATCCTAAAGGATAACACAGGCAGCATCCTCTTTGACCTCAGCCGCAGCAACTTCTTCCTAGAAACATCGTCAAAGGAAAGGGAAGCAAGGGCAAAAATGAACTCTTGGGACCTCATCAAGATAAAAAGCTTTTGCATAGCAAAAGAAACAGTCAACAAAACCAAAAGACAACTGACAGAATGGGAGAAGATATTTGCAAATGACAGATAAAGGGCTAGTATCCACAATCTGTAAAGAATTTATCAAACTCAACACCCAAAGAACAAATAATCCAATCAAGAAATGAGAAGACATGAACAGACATTTTTCCAAAGAAGACATCCAAATGACCAACAGACACATGAAAATATACTCAACATCGCTCGGCATCAGGGAAATCCAAATGAAAACCTCAATGAGATACCACCTCACACCTGTCAGAATGGCTAAAATAACAAGTCAGGAAATGACAGATGTTGGTGCGGATGCGGAGAAAGGGGAACCCTCGTACACTGTTGGTGGGAAAGCAAGCTGGTGCAACCACTCTGGAAAACAGTATGGAGGTTCCTCAAAATGTTGAAAATAGAGCTACCATAGTATCCTGCAATTGCACTACTGGGTATTTACCACAAAGATACAAATGTAGGGATCCGAAGGTGTACATGCACCCCGATGTTTATAGCAGCAATGTCCACAATAGCCAAACTATGGAAAGAGCCAAGATGTCCATCGACAGATGGATGGATAAAGAAGATGTGATATATATACACAGTGGAATATTATGCAGCCTTCAAAAGGAATGAGATCTTGCCATTTGCAACGATATGGATGGACTTGGAGGTTGTTATGCTTAGTGAAATAAGTCAATCAGAGAAAGACATGTATCATATGACCTCACTGATATGAGGAATTCTTAATCTCAGGAAACAAACTGAGGGTTGCTGGAGTGGTGGGGGGTGGGAGGGATGGGGTGGCTGGGTGATAGACATTCGGAGGGTATGTGCTATAGTGAGCACTGTGAATTGTGCAAGACTGTTGAATCACAGATGTGTACCTCTGAAACAATGCAATATATGTTAACAAATAAAAAAGTAAAAGATAGCAGGATGGGAAAAATGAAGGGGGGTAAATTGGAGGGAAGACGGACCATGAGAGACGATGGACTCTGAAAAACCAACTGAGGGTTCTAGAGGGGAGGGGTGTGGGGGGATGTGTTAGCCTGGTGATGGATATTAAAGAGGGCACATTCTGCGTAGAGCACTGGGTGTTATGCACAAACAATGTACCATGGAACACTACATCAAAAACTAATGATGTAATGTATGGTGATTAACATAACATTAAAAAATTTTAAAAAAAGACATTGACTGGGAAACAAAAAGGGTTGATTTTTGTGAGATTTTACAACCAGCAGGGCTCAAACACTAGAGTTTTAGAGGTCTGAGGTGTGGCCAGTGTGGAGCGGGTGGGTGCTACAGTGCTCCTGTGGAGATGGAGGGCAGATATCTCAGTAGTTGATGGCATGATCTGGGGAACCCCTGGGATGCACTGCGAGAAATATTTCCCCCTTCTTGGAGTGCATTGGGGAGAGGTAGCATTGTCTATTCAGGGACAAAAGAGCTGGCAGCCACCAGTACCATTTCCTGCCCCTCAATAAAGGTGCAGAGACACCTACTGAGGGTAGCTAACATGGACACTGGCTCTTTGCTGTGTGGTACTCCAAAATCTACCCCTTTGTGCCTTAGTGTGACTGCCCTTCTGGGACAGAGCTTCATCTGTCCCAACATGGCAAGAACCTCCCCCAGAGGACCAGCATGGGTCCCCACCATGTCAGGTCCCTAAAGTCTGGAGTTTTAAAACTCAGCGAACCCACCTCATTTTAGACCTAGAGACACCTACATACTGAAAGTGAGGACATAGAGAAATTTTTATCATGTGAATGGAAAGCCAGAATTGCCATAATTGTATTACAGAAACTAGATTTTATTTATTTATTCCCTTTAAAGATTTTATTTATTTATTTTACAGAGAGGTAGAGAGAGCCAGAGAGCACCAACAGGGGAGGGGAGTGGTGATGGCAGAGGGAGAAGGAGAAGCAGGGCAAGGAGCCTGAGCTGGGGCTCAGTTCCAGGACCCTGAGATCATAACCTGAGTCAAAGGCAGATATCCAACCAACTGAGCAACTCAGGTGCCCCTAGGAACTAGATTTTAAACTAGACTGTAATAAGAGATGAAGAAGGGCACTATATCATAATAAAGGGGTCTATACAAAAAGATCTAATAATTATAAATATTTATGCCCCAAACATGAGAGCACTCAAATATATAAAACAACTAATAATAAGCATAAAGGAACTAATTTATAATAATACAATAATAGTGAGGGACTTTAACACCCCACTTAGAGCAATGGACAGATCATCTAAGCAGAAAATCAACAAGGAAAGAATGACTTTGAATGATACACTGGATCAGATGGACTTCACAGATGTATTCAGAACACTGCATCTTAAGGCATTAGGATACACATTCTTTTCAAGTGCACATGTAACATTCTCCAGAATAGATCACATACAGTGTTTATATTCAGCCCTCAACAAGTACAAAAAGATTGAAATCATATCATGCATCTTTTCTGACCACAACCCCTATGAAACTTGAAGTCAACCACAAGAAAAAATTTGGTAAAACCACATATACCTGGAGGTTAAAGAACATCCTACTAAAGAATGAATGGGTCAAACAGGAATTTAAAGAAAGAATTACACACACACACACACACACACACACAAGAGATTGAAAACACATTGGTCCAAAACTGTTGGGATGCAGCAAAGGTGGTCGTAAGAGGGGAGTATGTAGTAATACAGGCCTACTTCAAGAAGCAAGAAAAGTCTCAAATATGGAACCTAACCTTACACCTAAAGGAACAAGAAAACAACAACAACAACAACAAATGAAGCCTAAAACCAGCAGAGGAAGGGAAATAAGATTAGAGCAGAAATAAATGATATAGAAACAGACAAACAAAAAAGCAGAATAGATCAATGAAAACAGGAGCTGGTTCTTTGAAAGAATTAATAAAATTGATAACCCACTAGCCAGAATTATCAAAAAAAAAAAAAAAGAGAGAAAGAATCCAAATAAAATCACAAATGAAAGAGGAGAGATCACAACCAACCCCACAGAAATACAAACAATTAAAAGAGAATATTATGAAACATTATATGCCACCAAGTTGGACAACCTGGAAGAAATGGATATTTTCCAGAAACATATAAAATAGCAAAACTGAAACAGTAAGAAAGAAAGAACTTTAACAGATTGGTAGCCAGCAAAGAAATTGAATCAGTAATACAAAAATCTCCCAATAAACAAAACTCCAGGGCCAGATAGCTTCATAGGGGAATTCTACCAAACATTTAAAGAAGACTTAATACCTATTCTTCTCAAACTGTTCCAAAAAATAAAAATGGAAGGAAAACTTCCAAACTCATTCTACTAGGTCAGCATTACCTGGATTTCAAAACCAGACAAAGACCCCACTAAAAAAGAAAATTACCGGCTAATGTCCCTAATGAACATGGGCGCAAAAATTCTCAATAAAATACTAGCAAATCGAGTCCAACTATACATTAAAAGAATCATTCACCAGGATCAAATGGGATTTATTCCTGGGTTGCAAGGTGGTTCAATATTTGCAAATCAATCAATGTGATACACCACTTTAATTAAAGAAAGCATAAATACCGTATGACTTCTCAGTAAATGCAAAAAAAAAGCATTTGACAAAGTACAGCATCCATCTTGGTAAAAACCCTCAACAAAGTCAGGATAGAGGAAACATACTGCAACATCATAAAGGCCATATATGAAAACTCACAGCTAAAATAACCTTCAAGGGGGGAAAACTGAGAGCTTTTCCTTTAAGTTAGGAACAAGATAAGGATGTCCACTCCACCATTGTTATTTAACATGGTACTGGAAGTGCTAGCCTCAGCAATCAGACAACAAAAAGAAATAAAATGCATCCAAATTGGCAAGGAAGAAGTCAAACTTTCATTATTCACAGATGACATGACACTTTATGTAGAAAACCCCAAAGAGTCCATCAAAAAACTGATAGAACTAATACATAAATTCAGTAAAGTCACAGAATACAAACTCGATGTACAGAAATCTGTTGCATTTCTATACACCAATAAGGAAGCTGCATAAAGAGAAATCAAGGAATCAATACACTTACAACTGTACCAAAAAAACCATAAGATACCCAAGGATAAACCTAACCAAAGAAGTAAAAGATCTGTACTCTGAAAACTAAAGAAATTGAGGACAAAAAGAAATGGAAAACATCCCATGTTCCTAGATTGGAAGAACAAACGTTGTTAAAATGTCTATACTACCCAAAGCAATCTACACATTTAACACAATCCCTATCAAAATACCAACAGCATTTCCCACAGAGCTAGAACAAGTAATCCTAAAATTTATGTGGAAGCACAAAAGACCCAATACCCAAAGCAACCTTGAAAAAGAAGAGCAAAGCTGGAGGCATCACAATTCCAGACTTCAAGTTATATTACAAAACTGTAATGATCAAGACAGTATGGTACTGGCACAAAAACAGACGCATACATAAATAGAACAGAACAGAAAACCCAGAAATGGACCTAAACCTATATGGTCAATTAATCTTCAACAAATCAGGAAAGAATATCCAATGGTTAAAAGACAGTCTCTTCTACAAATGGTGTTGGGAAAACTGGACAGCAACATGCAAAAGAATGAAATTAAACCACGTTTTTATACTATATACAAAAATAAATTCAAAATGGATTAAAGACCTAAATGTGATACAGGAAACCATTAAAATTCTAGGGGAGAACAAAGGTAGTAACCTCTTTGACATTAGGCTTAGCATCATCTTACTAGATATGTCTCTTGAGGCAGGGAAACAAAAGCAAAAAACATACTATTGGGACTTCAAGATTAAAGCTTCTGCACAGTGAAGGAAACAATCAACAAAACTAAAAGGCAACCTTTGAAATGGGAGAAGATATTTCCAAATGACATATCTGATAAAGGGTTAGTACCTAAAATGCGTAAAGAACTTATAAAACTCAACACCCAAAAAACAAACAATCTTGTTATAAAATGGACAGAAGACATAAAAGAGGTATTTTTCCTAAGAAGACATACAAATGGCTGACAGACACATGAAAGAATGCTCAGTATAACTCGGCATCAGGGAAATGCAAATCAAAACCACAATGAGATACCACCTCACACCAGTCAGAATGGCTAAAATTCACAAGTCAGGAAACAACAAATGTTGGTGAGAATGTGGAGAAAGGGGAACCCTCTTACATTGTTGGTGGGAATGCAAACTGGTACAGCCACTCTGGAAAACAATATGGAGTTTCCTCAAAAAGATAAAAATAGACCTACCCTTGACCCTTGATCCAGCAAGTACCTAGCACTCCTAGGTATCTAACCAAAGGATACAAACACAGTGATTCAAAGGAGCATATGCACCCCAAAGTTTATAGCAGCAATGTCCACAATAGCCAAACTATGGAAAGAGCCCTGATGTCCATCAACAGAGGAATGGATAAAGAAGCCATGAGTTTATAAATACAAATATATATATATATATATTTGTATTGTGTATATATAATGTGTATATATATATATATATATATATATATATAAAATGGAATATTACTCAGGTATCAAAAAAATGAAGTTTTACCATTTACAATGACATGGATGGAACTGGGGGGTATTACGCTAAGTGAAATAAGTCTTTCAGAGAGACAATTATCATATGATTTCTCTCATGTGTGAAATTCAAGAAATAAAACATTAACATGGGGTAGTGAGGGGAAAATAAAATAAGACAAAATCAGATAAGGAGACAAATTATAAGAGACTCTTAACTATAGGAAACAAACTGAGGGTTGCTGGAGGGGAGGTGGGTGAGGGGAAGAGATAATTGGGTGATGGGCATTAAGGAGGGCACGTGGTGTAATGAAGACTGGGTGTTATATGCAACAGATGAATCACTAAACTCTACCTCTGAAACTAATGTTAATTGATTATGTTAATTAATGATTTAAGTAAAATTGTTAATATGTTAATTAATTGATTTTAAATAAAATTAAAGAAAAAATAATTGTATATATTGGAATGGAATACAATAGGATACTACTCCACCATAAAAAAGAATGAACCCTTGCCATTTGCAATAACATGGTTGGAGCTAGAATGTAAAACAATTCAGTCAGAGAAAGACAAATGCCATATTATCTCACTCATATGTGGAATTTAAAAATGAAATCGATGAACATGGGAAAAAAGAGAGGCAAACCATGAAATAGACTCTTAACTATAGAGAACGAGCTGAGGGTTGCTGGAGGGGAGGTGCATGGGGGATGGGCTAAATGGGTGATGGGGATTATCGAGGGCATTTGTTGTGGTGAGCACTGGGTGTTTCATATAAGTGATGAATCACTAAATTCTACTCCTGAAACTGATATTACACTATATATTAACTAACTGGAATTTAAATAAAAACCTGAAATAAATAAATAAATAAAATTCTGATGAAATAAAATAATAAGATAATTATGATTTGAAATAAGAAAGTAAAAAAAGAGTGAGGAACAAACTAGAATTAAGTATCAGTTAATAGGTATGCTATGATGGTCTACATGACTATTTGGATGAGACAGAAATTTGGGTCTGAGATTTTATATATCAAGTTATATACTCATCTCACAATATATGAACTTATTCCACCAAAAAGAAGGCAGTTGTTCAGATCATAATAGGTATCAGAGCAGGTACTCAAACCCTAGGCCTCTTTCATTGATTAAGCCCTGGCTTATTCTTTCTATACTTAAACTTGCCTCTTCAGCAATATTTTTTTACTTGACTTTCCTGAGACATTTTCAGAGTTCTCCTTTTAATTGACCAAGCAAGGCACTAGAATGAAATCACTATTTCTTAGTATGATTATGCTTTCAATCAATAATTCAAATACTTTAGCTTTCAGTTTGTTCCTTTGCCAACAATACAAAATATCATGTTTTATTCTTCTCTATTAATGATGAGAATCACATTTTATTTATGTATTTTATAATTATGTTCATTTGCAACCTCATTATGAGAAAGAAAAGTAAGTAGTGAAAAGATCTCTTACTACATGGTGAGGGTTCTTCAAGCCACTGTGAGAATTTTGGCTTTGATTCTGAATGAGACAGTATAATAGTTTGCTTAGAGTGTCATAACAAAATATCATAGACTGGATGGTTTGAACAACAGAAATTTATTTTCCCACAGTACTGGAGGCTAGAAATCTGAGTTCAGGGTGCCAGCATAGTTGGTTTCTGGTGAGAGCTCTCTTTCTGATGCACACACTGCCTTTGTACTATAATCTTACATGAGGGAGAGAAAGAGCAAGTGCTCTAGTATCTCTGCTCATAAGGATACTAATACTAGTACTATTTTGAGGGCCATATCCTCATGACCTTCTCTAAACTTAATTACATCCCAAAGGCCCCATCTCAGAATACCATCACACGACATACGAATTTTGGGGTAACTCAATTCAGTCCTTAGTAGATGAGGAATTTTTGGAGTGTATTGTGCAGAGGGGCAGTGATATGACACACCTTCATTTTAAAGAATGACTCTGGCTATTATGATAAGAATAGATTGAAAAAAAATAAAATCAAAAACAAGGGAGATTAGTTAAGACACTATCGTGAACAATCCAGGTAGGAGATGATGATGGTTCATTCAGGAAAGCTACCGTCGAGGGTGAGAGAAATGGTCAGATTTTAGATAAAGTTTTGAGTAGGGCCAATAAAATTGGTGATGGTTTATATGTGGTGTCTTAGAAAGTGAGAAGTTAAAAATGACTCTAAGGCCTGATGGATAGTAAGAGATTGAATTGCCTTTGACTGAGTTGGAAAATACTGCAGGTGGAGCAGGTTTGGGGAAGATATAACCAGAAGTGCCATTTTAGACATGGTTAGGCTTGACATGCCTATTAGCCATTCTGATTAGAAATGTCAAATAGGCAAATGGATATACAAGCCAGATTCCTGGTTGGAGATATATGTTTCAGAGGTGTCAGTATTTAAAAGCTAAGCAAGAAAGTATTTTATGGAGGATGAAGTGACCAACAATTTGAAGACTGAAATTAATCCAAATTTCCATCAACTGAGTAATGGATAAACAGAAAGTGGTGTATCTATACAATGGGCTACCATTCAGCAATATATACAAACAAACTACTGATACATGCCACAATATGAATGAAACTTAGAAACATTAAACTAAATAAAATAAACCAAACACACACCCACTCTCTCTCTTACCACATATATATATATACACAGACTGAACATTACATGATTCGATTCAGTTAAAATGAGCTTTCTAAAAAAGTAGATCAGTGGGGAAATTGGGTGGGAATACCTTTGTGAAATGATGGAAGTGCTGTAACACTAGATTTTGGTAATGGTAGCACAACTGTATAAATTTACTAAAACTCAGTGAACTATACTTAAAATGGGTGAGTTTCCTGGGATATAAATTGTACTTTAATATATCTATTTATTTATTTATTTTTATTTTTATTTTTTTAAAGATTTTATTTATTTATTTGACAGAGAGACACAGCAAGAGAGGGAACACAAGCGGGGGGAGGGGGAGAAGGAGAAGCAGACTCCCCGCTGAGCAGAGAGCTTGATGTGGGGCTCAATCCCAGGACCCTGGGATCACGACCTGAGCCAAAGGCAGAAGCGTAACAACTGAGCCACCCAGATGCCCCTAAATCTACTTTTTAGAAAGAGAGAGACAGAGGAAGAGAAAAAGGGACAGAGAGACAGAGAGAGAAAGAGAGAGAGAGACAGAATCAAAGGAGTGGAATTAGATAAAGTATGAGAGACAAAGATTTTGAAGAGTTTTGTGATGAAAAGGAACAGAAAAGTGAGGTAGTAGGTGAAAGATGACATGAGTCAAGAGAGCTTTGCTTTGCTTTGTTTTTAGGTGAAGGAAGAGACAGTGTAGTTGCATGCTTTTGGGAATGATCAAGAAGAGACTAAACAATCTCTGGTGAAGATGCAGATCATCTTTACTGAAGCAATTTCTTAAAGTAGACAGAAAAAGGATGATCTACAGTGCACAAGTTAAGGGATTGGCCATAAAAGCACAACAATGCATCTATACTAAAAAAGGAAAGGGGTGTTTGGGTGGCTCAGTGGGTTAAGCATTCAATTCTTAATTTCAGGTCAGGTCATGATCTCAGGGTTGTGAGATGGAGCACCCACCACACCCGGTCAGGTGTGGAACCTGCTTAAGAGTCTCTCTCTTTCCCTCTGACTCTCCCCCACTCTCCCACATGTACTCTCTCTCTCTCTCTCTCTTTAAAAAAGGGGGGGATTTAGAATCTATCAGTACAGATGCTAATGCATGTTTCATTTGGTGGTGAAGGCTGTAGAAGTTATTTCCTAATTGCCTTCCTTTCCCCAGTGAAGTTAGATGCATGGTTATCAGCTGAGAATGGGGATGGCAGAAAAACTGAAGGATGGGAGACATACCAGGTTTGACAGAATTACAGTAAGAGAACTAAAATTATTTTAGTTTGGGGGACGCCTGGGTGGCTCAGTCGGTGAAGCGGCTGCGTTCAGCTCAGCTCAGGTCATGATCCCAGGGTCCTGGAATTGAGTCCTGCATCGGGCTCCCTGCTCAGCAGGGAGCCTGCTTCTCCCTCTGCCTGCAGCTCTCCCTGCTTGTGCTCTCGCTCACTCTCTCTCACCTATGCTCTCTCTTTCTAGCAAATAAATAAATAAAATCTTTAAAACAAATTCATAGCTTGGCTTTTAAACTCAGATCAGTCTGCATAAGTCTCTCTGGTTCTTTTCTTTTACAGTCATATTAAATTGAGTAGGTTTGAGCAGGCAGTAGGCTGAAAGTTGGATCTACGTTAAGATTAAGGTTTTGCCAACTGTTGAGTCAGTGTGATGAAGCATAAGAGGGATGAGAAAATTGAAGTTTTATGCAAGAGTGAGAAGGAACTAGGATCAATGATTTGTAGATTTCAATGACGTTAAAGGATTCCTAGAATCAGGGTATTGGAAGGAATAAGCAGAAGGTAGTAGATGCTAATAAGAAGTGTGGTAATTGAGAGATTGTAGCTGTTTGTAATAACAGATCAAGTGGCCATGGATGGTTGTAAAATAAGAGCATCACAACGGAGAAATAAGAGGAATGTAGAGGACAGGGTGTTGTAAGACCTCTGCTGAAATTACCAAATATTAAGCCTGGAGCAGTATTGAAGAAACTGACAGTGACCCAGGTGGTAAAATCTCAGGAAATTAAGATAATGAACTGGGAGAGTGTAAATGACCGCAGCAAGAAAGTGTACAGTCTAAGGGCTTGAAATTTAAAACTGAGGGTTTGTAAGGAGGAAGGGAGAATGCAATGGGTGATGAGGGGAAAGGAGGATATTTGTTCCAATCTTACTCTGAATGGTACATACAAATTGGGAGAATAAATAGCCATGACTTTAAAGGGCTGTATGGAAGCCATATCTGCAGGGTATATGCAAATTTCAGCTGAAGCAAGAATATAAAAGGGATGTTCAACAAAGAACCTTAAAGATAGGATTTGACTGATCAGGAGAAAACTACTCATCTGGTAAGTGTTAAGACATTGGTCTGGATGCTGAGTTACTCCTGTTATTTTGGGCTATGCACATATCCCCTAAAATTCTGTGGTGCTAACACTGATGTTTGAATGGATCATTTGACGTGAAACCCCAAAATGAGTACCTAGTAGAATACAACCTCTCCCACCATATTAAGGTATACAATCAGTCTAATGTATATATATTTTTATTTATTAAGTAATCTCTACACCCAGCGTGGGGCTCAAATTCAAGATCCTAAGATTAAGAGTCACATGTTCCACCAAGTGAGCCAGCCAGGTGCCCCAGGTGTATATATTCTTACAACATATACACAATAGCTACCATCTGGCATTACTCTTATTGATGTCAGTCAGATATCACATCTTTATTTCACCAATTATTAATACATATTCTTATCTCTTGCTTATCATGTATGCAATTCATTATTACTACTTTTCCCCATTAGAAATCTCTGTAGTTTTCTTTGGCAATTGGATAATTTGTCTTTGTGTAATCTTGCAGTTTTGCTTCCTGTATCATTCTCTCACATTTCCCTTTTCTGCACATGTTCTAACAGCCTTGCAATATAGGTTATGTTTCAAAAAATCTTGCTTTCATGTTAACTCCTGTAAGTCTGATGGTGAACACTTTCATCTGCTCTATAAAGAGCAGATTCCTTTGTTCTCCTCCTCTTCCTTCTTCTCTTTCATCTTCAACAATTATTCATCTAATATTGCTCCTTAAACTAAGTCTACTAACCCAACATTAGACATAGCATATATTAATGCTATAGGATTCTCTTAAACCTACTAAAATTTTTTGTCTTATCCATAGAAAAAAAGTTACAACACATGTTTCCTTGAAAGAATCTAAGCCTAGAATCACAAGGAGGTAAGACTAAGTATGTTTACTGTAAAAGTCCCCAAGCTACTCACAGAAGGAGTAGACTGAATTGACTAATAAGAATTAGGTGGGGGAAAACTCAAAAATTGGTTCCTGATAGTAATTATTATCTGAGTTTCAAAGCAAAATGTTTTTTTGAAAATATTTTCTTATTGAAACATAATTTTCTTTTTCCTCAATTAAAAAAATTAGCAAGGGGGTCAGATAAAGATGAGAAATTTTAAGAAAATTGATTGAGGTCCTATTGTAATTTATGATAAGAATCATCCATGGTAGAACAAAGTTGGGCCCCATTACTACACCGATAATTACAACCTAGAAACAAGTATGATTTTCACACTAAACAAAGAAGAATAATTGATTGAGATGCCAGGACTGAATTCAGTTTCCTGTTAATGCTAAGGTCTTTGCTATTTCTCAGACAGACATTTGATTCTCTCTCTCTAATTGATACTGGCTGCTCTTAAATTGTATTATAGGAAAACTAACTGAGATACAAAGAGGTACTCATCTCAAATTATAGAACTAAAAAAAAAAGTATAATTAGCTGGGTCGGCAAAGGGAATATAATTAATCTGAGCACAGTTTACTATTCTGTTCCTCCAAACCCCATGAAGTACTAACCTATTACCATGACTTTTACAAATAAGAGCTCAAGTGGCCAAAAAGTAATATGTAAATTATAGTAATTATAGTTTTGTTTGAAACTCAAAAAAATATTTCTTAGCAGTTTTTTTCCATTGTGACAAACAACACCATAAACAACCCAGTTTCAAGCTTATCTCTGAAACAAAATGCATGTTGTTATTCAGTTAACTCTGACACGCCAAATAATTTTGAAAAGTTTTTACTCTCTCAGCTTATCACATTCCTTGTGCTTCGGGCAATGTTTTCCTCACTGGTGGCAGGCAGAGACATAACCACAACAATCAACAGTTAGAATGGCAATAAAACAATCTTATCATAGGAGTGCAGTCTTCTGTCCAGTGGTAGTTAGAGTATATGATCTTTAATTACTAAGCTGGTACTCTGGTACATTTCAAAAAAACCATGCACATTTCACCTGGAATGTTTCTTAGTCAATACCCTGTCTAAAAGAATGAGCATATAGTAAAAGAGATCAGCAGCAATGTAGAATGGGATCCTACTGTACCTGGAGAATGAGGCGGAGGAGAGCACATCAGAACAACCCCCTGGCCTTCCCTCACCGAGACTGCACTTCTTGTCCGGCCACTAAAATTTCCCAGATCTGTCAATATAACACAGCATTTAGATGCAAGGCAAAAAAAGGCTTAAATAATTTCTACTTTTATAACTTGTACCTATACTTTTATAGGTACCTTGTACCTTTCTACTTTTATACTTGAAACTTTCTCTCATTACACAAAGTTTATTTTTGTTTGTTAGGCAGTGATATCAGGGCTTTAAAAATAAATCTATACCATACAATTTTAAATACCACAATTTTCAGATTATATGCACTACACACTATTTCTATTTATAGTGCATACAAGTTTCCAGTATAGGAAGAAAATAGACAATGCATTTATAACACATTAAATAGTCCTTTTATTTCTATATACAATTTTTACATATTGATTTTTCTAATACTAATAAAACCAAATCATGCATAGTGAGAAGAGAAATAGAAGTGGTTAGGGGTGTCTTGTGTCCAACTTGGTGCCTCATTGTGTCATGCTAGGAATGGTGTGTAAAACCAAGCATGAATTTTCTAAATTAGAGAGACTTGTGTGCTCTAGCAGAATATAATGAGGATATAAAGTATTCTTTTTCTATAAATGTGAGTGAAAAAGTCATGTTATTTCCATTTTATAGAAGCCTGGAATGGCTTGTACAAATTAATTATACCCATCCATTTTCATTACTCTAGAACTATCATAGTTATCAAAATACTCAACTATATGTATGAAGAATTACAACATTGATTAGGGTTCAACTCCCTTCTCTTAAATTATGTTGCATTTGCACACTTTGAAAATACTTTCCTAAAAATAAAGTTACCTAAAAAATGAAGTATATTATTTGTATTTCTATTACTGTTTATTAATCTATTCATAGTTCAGTATATATGGCCTTTTCCCCCTTCTTGGGCTAAGTTGATCAAAGATATGATTTTTAGAATAGTTTCCTGGGAATGGTAGGATTTCAATATTTCTAAAAATAAACAATGTCCCAGAATTCTCAGTCTGTAAAATCATGTTCCCCTGGTGAAAAATACTTCTTGAAAATGTTCTGCCTTTCCCTCCATTATTCACCAACTGTAAAGGAGGGTTTTTTTGAAACTTCTTATTACTCACAGTAATACAATGTAGACTCTCAAATTTAATGTTTGTTAATCTGTCAAATGATGAGAGTAAGCAGTCAAGAAAATATACTGAAATTATATGGAGATAAATCACTAACTCTAATATCCTAAAAGGAATCTTATACTTTTTTTGAGATATATGCAACAATTTACTGACTTACTGAATATACAATCAAATCTTCTTTTTTTTATGATTTTTTTTAAGATTTTATTTATTCATTCATGAGAGACAGAGGGATAGAGAGAGAGAGAGAGAGAGAAGCAGA
This sequence comes from Eumetopias jubatus, assembly GCF_037043125.1. Classification (NCBI taxonomy): domain Eukaryota; kingdom Metazoa; phylum Chordata; class Mammalia; order Carnivora; family Otariidae; genus Eumetopias; species Eumetopias jubatus. The sequence continues at coordinate 81,023,076 of NW_028274819.1, read as the reverse complement.
GGGAGAAGCAGGCTCCCAAGGAGCAGGGAGCCCGATGCGGGACTCGATCCCAGGACCCTGGGATCATGACCTGAGCCGAAGGCAGATGCTTAACCGTCTGAGCCACCCAGGTGCCCTACAATCAAATCTTCTTAAACACATTCAAAATCACGAGGAACTACTAAACCACGAAGGCATAATGCCAAATAAATAAAAAAAGTATTCATTATTGATGAAAGTGTTTATAATTTTTCACATAATTCTATGTTTCAGGGATGCCTGAGTGGCTCAGTTGGTTAAGCATCTGCCTTCAGCTCAGGTCATAATCCCAGGGTCCTGGGATCGAGTCCAGCATCAGGCTCCTGCAGAAGCAGCCTGCTTCTCTCTCTGCCTCTGCTTCTCTCTCTCTCTCTGTCTTTCATGAATAAATAAATAAAATTAAAAATATATATATCTGTGCTTCATTGTCAATAGTTAAGCATTTTACAAACTGGATAGATTAGAAAGAATTGTCCTAATTCTTTCTTTTCTTTTCTTTTTTTTTTTTTTGATGTTGGTTTGACAACATACACACTAACTTCTGGTAAAAATCAAGTTTACTCATTTTCAAATATGTGTGATTCATGGCTTTAAATTCCTATGCATTGATTCTTAGGGATAGAAGCTGTCTTTTTCCAGTAAAAGATCTTAATATGGAAACAAGCATGGCAAGATTTCTAATTTGACTTCCTTTGACCACTCTTGGACACAGGGACAACACAGTGAAGCAGTGATTGCATTAAGGTTGTAATGTCTCTTTAGGCATGGTTTTACTTTCCTTTTTTCATCCTCGCTGAATTTATAAACTCTGGAAGGCTATTTGGATATCAATGTATTATAACTGAATTTTTTTTTAAGATTTTATTTATTTATTTCTCAGAGAGAGAGAGAGAGAGAGCAGGAACACAAGCAGGGGGAGTGGGAGAGGGAGAAGCAGGCTTCCCGCTGAGCAGGGAGCCCAATGCAGGGCTCGATCCCAGGACTCTGGGATCATGACCTGAGCCAAAGGCAGACGCTTAATGAATGAGCCACCCAGGCACCCCTATAACTGAATTTCTTAAATGGTTTTTGAAAAAAAAAATCTTCCAATACATTTACTACAGTTTTATGTTATGCTTATTCTGACATTTTAAACCAACCTATTATAGTAAACAGAATATTTTAATAAAGAACAGTCCTAAATTAATTTCTATATCTGAGAAACAGAAGTATAGCCATGGCCTAGAAATTAGACATGAAAAAGAAAAGAAAATTATAGAATAATTATGACCCAAATTGTGTTTTGAGATCACAATGACCTGGAAGATAACACTAAGTTGTAATTGCTTTATTGGGTATCAGCTGTTAATACAGGTACAATTCAACATTTCCTCATGGAATTTTCTGTGTCATTATTTCCTAGGAAGTATAGCAGTAGAAAGATAAATGGATTTTTTCAATTGTGAATACATTTCTTTCTTTCATAAAACATATAGGGAAATACTAAAAAGGAGACTGAATTTTTATGGAGAGTGTACTTTTCTCATTTGAATCCTTCCTCCTAAGGAAAAAAACAAGTGAAATATTATCTATAATGTAAAAATGGTCCTTGTGTTAGGCAAGATTTTGGTTATCTGTGGCAGAATGATTTATGTGAAAAAAATTATTGGTTAGACTGGGGATGGCAATTGGGCAGAATAGTCTTAGTGAAAATACAGCTGGTTATTTTTATCTCATTGTGAATGAAAGCAGTTACTTTCTTTGGAGGTACTTATCAGAGAACTTAGTTTGAGTGCTTATTACATTATTTTAATAGCTTATACATTGTATATATCAAGGAGATAAAAAATCAAGAACATTTATGGATGGAGCTTTGATTATTTTATTGACACATGTAAAAAGTACATGTTGATATGTTCTATTTTTGATTTGTAAGGGAAAATGAGTAAAAATTAAAATCTTAGTACAAGGACTCCAAAATTCAGGTTAAAGTCTTGAACTGAAATAAACCTCTTTCTGAACTTATAAAATAGCATGTGGACAAATAGACAAGTAATGGACTAGAGGAAAAATTTGGTGATCAAGAATCACAGGGGTCTAGGCCTTGTCTTTTCTCTAACTCTTTTTCCAAGTTCAGAAGTTCATGCAGAGTTTGATAGTGGAACTTTAACTAGAACTGCAGCTTACAGAAATATTGTACCTATTCATCCTCAATGAACCATGCAAAGAAAAAAAATGGTATATAATAAATAATGTGTTTGAGAACCTCACATGACAGAATGTAGATTTAGGATGTGTGATTTGAAGCATTTTCAACAAACGTAAGATAAATAATTTCATCCATTTATTTAATAAATATTTTTTCAGTGCAAACCACACACTGAACACAATGTTAGGTACTAGGGTTACAGAAAAGATGCAGAGGAAGGATGTAGATGTATGAATTTATCATATCTACTTGGGCCAACTTTCCATAGACCCAGCTGAGAGGAATCTGTGCCACCAAATAGATGTATGAGCCCAAACTATCACAGCTTCAGCTTGTCACAGCCATCCTTATGAGTAACCATGTAGCATTTCATGATATTCTCCTATATGTGAGCCACACATACACACACACACATACAATTTGAGTTTTTTCCTTCCTTTCTCTCCTTCCTTCCTCCACCAGCCTACCCTTCCACTTTCCTTCTCCCCCTTTCTTCTTTGCATTATTCCGCAAAGGATTTGAAACAGCTTAAAATACATTTGTATATAATACAAAAAGATCAAATAAGTGGTTTACAGATTCCAGGTGAAGATAAAATGGGTATGGTATGAATCCTGTAGGTTAAGATTAACACTTAAGAATATATGTCATATGCTTTTATAAATTATTAGAAGTTGGCCATTAATTTTACTTTAAACTTAAAGGGCCAAAATAAAGATGGATATATTTCCAGTCTTAGCATTCATGGTTATGGCAAGATAAAAATTTTCCAGTAACTCAGTGTAAGAATAGTGTTAATAGATTGTAAGCTTTATAGAAGGATTTCTCCTGAAAGACTTCATAAAGATCACACTGGGTGGTATAGTGGGTTGAACAAATTTGCAAACAAATTAGGAAGGTTTTTCACCCATTAAGACACCTTAAGTAGGTATAGTACACATGCACACATACATACACATGAAAACATTTCAAAAATCATTGCCTAGACAGGTGAATTATTTGAAAGTGTTAGAGAAAGAAAGTACATTAAGGGGTTCAGGACACTGATCTTATGATCTTAGGTTAAGTACAATAGATTGGTTAGTTACTAGGGAGAAATGAGGGAAAAGAATCAAGGCAACAGGATAAATCTTTTTTTAAAAATTTTATTTAAAATCAATTAATTAACATATAGTGTATTATTTGTTTCAGAGGTAGAGTTCAGTGATTAATCAGTTACATATAACACCCAGTCCTCATTACATCATGTGCCCTCCTTCATGCCCATCACCCAGTTATTCCTTCCCCCTACCCACCTCCCCTCCAGCAACCCTCAGTTTGTTTCCAATGGTCAAGAATCTCCTATGGTTTGTCTCCCCCTCTGATTTAATCTTATTTTATTTTTCCCTCCCTACCCCTATGTTCATCTGTTTGTTTCTTAAATTTCACATACGAGTGAAATCATATGATAATTGTCATTCTCTGAAAGACTTATTTCACTTAGCATAATACCCCCTAGTTCCATCCATGTCATTGCAAATGGCAAGATTTCATTTTTTGATGGCTGAGTAATATTCTGTTGTGTATATATACATCACATCTTTATCCATTCCTCTGTCGATGGACATCTGGGCTCTTTTCATAATTTGGCTATTATGGATATTGTTGCCATAAACATTGGGGTGCATGTGCCCCTTTGAATCACTATGTTTATATTCTTTGGATAAATAGCCAGTAGCTCAATTGCTGGGTCATAGGGCAGGTCTATTTTTAACTTTTTGAAGAACCTCCATACTGTTTTCCAGAGTGGCTGTATCAGTTTGCATTCCTACCAACAATGTAAGAGGGTTCCCCTTTCTCTGCATCCTCACCAACATTTGTTGTTTCCCGACTTATTTATTTTAGCCATTCTGACTGGTGTGAGGTGGTATCTCATTGTGGTTTTGATTTGTATTTTCCTTATGCCGAGTGATTTTGAGCATTTTTTCATGTGTCTGTTGGCCATTCGTATGTCTTCTTTGGAGAAATATCTGTTCATGTCTTCTGCCCATTTCTTGACTGGATTATTTATTTTTTGGATGTTGAGTTTTATAAGCTCTTTATAGATCTTGGATACTAACCCTTTATCCAATAGGACATTTGCAAATATCTTCTCCCATTCTGTCGGTTGTCTTTTGGTTTTGTCAATTGTTTCTTTCGCTCTGTAAAAGCTTTTTATTTTGGTAAAGTCCCAATACTTCATTTTTGCTTTTGTTTCCCTTGCTTTGGAGATGTGCCTAGCAAGAAGTTGCTGTGGCTGAGGTCAAAAAGGTTTCTGCCTATGTTCTCCTCTAGCATTTTGATGAATTCCTGTCTTACACTGAGGTCTTTAATCCATTTTGAGTTTATTTTTGTGCATGGTATATGAAAGTGGTTCAGTTCCATTCTTCTGCATGTGGCTGTCCAATTTTCCCAACACCATTCAACAAGATAAATCTTATACAATTAGGAATAAAGTGTTGAGGTTCACCTTCCTCCTGGGTTTTAATTTCCTAGTCTTAAATCTGTTCTGAGTAAGTCACAATGTTTGGTGTATGAGAGTTGTGTGTTTAGAAAAAGGAATGGGAATCAAAGCGTTTATTTTAAATTGCACTTGGTTAGGGATGCCTGGGTGGCTCAGTTGGTTGAATGTCTGACTCTTGATTTTGACTCAGGTCCTGATCTCAGGGCTGTGGGATCAAGCCCTGCGTCAAGCTCTGCACCGGGCCTGGTTGGGACTCTCTCTCCCTCTCTCTCTCTCCCCCAACCCCCTGCTCTCTCTCTCTCTCAAATAAATAAATAAATCTTTAAAATAAAATAAATTGCACTTGGTTATACATTCATCCTGTAGGTGGTGCTAGTAAGCTTTAGACCGTTCATGCTTTAGGTATTCTCAATTAATTCTCTAACACTAAAGGTTTTGTGAATATAACTTACTATGAGTTCTAAACTTCATAAAATTGAGTTTGATCTTATACAAAAACAAAAACAATTGAAAAAGGTAAAACACTTTAGACTAGATGTCAGAGACTTGAATTTTATTAATTACCAACATTAGGGTATCAGATTCTTATGTAAGATTATAATATTGAAGAACTAAGATAGGTACTCTGTGGGGCCTCATAACTTTAACTTCTGTGATTTCTATAAAAATGACTGAAAGATTTTCTAATATTAACTTTGTATTTGTTGCATCATTTGCAAAGTGATTGCATATTGATGTCTTTCATCACTTTTGTTTCTTATTGCTACTATTTTTTCTGTTATCATTAGGATTATTCAGATCATTGTCAGATTTTTGTGTCTCATATAAATATCCTATAATAAAAATTGGCCAGACCTCATGCAGAAACTATCTTTGACATTCTAAAACAATGAAAAAGGGGAAAAGAAATTATAATCACACTACCTACTAGCATACATACTCTATGCTAGGCATCTTAGAGATTAAATATTAATTTCTCCATTTTAAAGATTACTGAACATATGTGAAGAGCAAATAAAAGCTTGACTATGGTCGCACAGTTAATAAGTAGTGAGTTGGCAAATCAAAATCACTGATTGTTTAATAAAATGTGTTAGTACCAAAGCAATTCAACATTTGGAAGTTAGGCCAAGTTGATTTTAGGAATTTAGAAATAATCCTCCTAAGGATCTCTTATAAAAATCATTTCCTGACAGATGAAAGACATATATATGAAAAACAATTGGTGAAGAATGGAAAAAGTAATTCTTACATTTATTTTGAATGAGAATTAATAAGCATTTTTCAATACCTAGCCATTTGCCTGCATGTAACATCTTTCCTAAGACACTACAACAGATAGGATTCTTAATAATAATAGTTTTTAAGATAAAAATTTGATTATTGAATGATACCTTGACTGAAACTCATAGAAACGTGAAGCTTTGTGGTGTTCTTTTGGTTAAGGGTGAGCTCATAAGCCTGTGATCAATATATAAGCACAGAAGGCAAGGGCTTATTATCCCACTTATTGATGAGGACATTGGCATTCACTAAGGTTAAGTAACAGAAATAAAAACTCACAGCCAAGGATTTGAAACGTCAAGATGACAAATTCATTTTTGGAACTAGCATGTTTCTAATCTAGAGTTATTCCAATATTCTTAATTTAGAATGTTTCAATTGATGTGATTATTTCTTTAAATATTTACCTATTACACCATATGAAGTAATCTACAATTCTTCAAAATAATTGTTATAAGCCATCAGTGATTGTGACATCATATCACCTTTTAAAAGCATTAATTATTCAATAAAATTAGTCTTTTTCATAAAGATTGTTTTATTTATTTGACAGAGAGAGAGAGAGAGAGAGAGAGCACAAGCAGGGGGAGCAGCAGAGGAAGAAGGAGAAGCAGGCTCTGTGTTGAGCAGGGAGCCTAATGCGGGGCTTGATCCCAGAACCCTGGGATCATGACCTGAGCTGAAGGCAGACCCTTAAATGACTGAGCCACCCAGGTGCCCCTAAAATTAGTCTTTTGAAAGTATCAGTTGAGTTAATTAGGGGTATCTTAAAAATATACTCCGATTTATTACATGAAGGTAAGAATTGAATTAAGGTACAGCTAGACATGTGGTGAGGTAAATCTATGAGATAATGACAAGTTACAACGAAACTTTTTTCATTCCCATTTTTCCTTTTTATATTTAATGGGTCAGATGACTAATCTCTTGCTGTGGCATGTCATTTTCACTTTGCATATTATCAGATATGAATCATCCAGCCAAAGATTTCATTGATTAAGAGGAAACCAAATTATATGAGTGTATGTTTGCCTTGAAAGAGACAATTTAAACTTCATTATAAGTAAAGCAGTAAATTGTAATTGCTTTTGTAAAAAGATCAATTATCCAGAGTGTGATAAAAATGTTTTTGATCTTAGGTCTTTTCTTTGATATCTTGATGTATGTTACCAAAAGCTACCCCGACTGTGAATAATATATAGTGAAATAATCTCAAACGCTAAAGTTGTATATAAATTTGTTTGACTAATGTGATGATAGTCTATGAACCCTGGCAGAGTTTCTACACATTTGATTTAACTTTCTACACGCTGGATTAGCAATTATATTAATAATTCTTTTTTTTCCACTTAAGTACTGCTTCTTCCTTTATTAATTTTTTATTTAAAAAATTAATCCCAGTGTAATTAACATAGGGTGTTATATTAGTTTGAGGTGTACAATATAGATATTCAACAATTCTATACATTACTTAGGACCCATCAAGATAAATGTACTCTTAATTCCCTTCACCCATTTCACCCATCCCCCCCCATTCCCCTCCCCTCTGGTATCCATGTTTGTTCTCCATAGTTAAGAAATAAATAATTTCTATTTGTTTACTTCTAAGTTCAAGTATTTTTCCCAACTCAGATAAGTCTTAATTTAATAAAAGTCTCAGGAAATTATAAGACTGGCATTGGAAAGTAAATAATAATAATAATAATAATAATAATAAATAGAACATGGACAGAGATTTTGAGTATTATAGACCGTTAAAGATAGGGGGAAGGTGTCATTTAGTAAAACCAGCAAGTCATTTAGTACATTAATTCCTAAAACTCATACATCTTTTGATTGTCTTTCAAGCTTTTGGACCTAACTATTCTTTTCAGCTATTTTACATTTTATAATATTTTATTAGATTAATACTTCCTTCCTTACAACCATAACTCCTTACCCCTCTCTCCTTCCTTTTTATTTCCCTAGCACAACTTCAACCTAGGTTAAATTAAACTATCTACCTATTGTACTCTTGGCAAGGGAATGTGAATGGAGAAAAACAACAACAATGATGACTAATTTTGCTCTAAATTCATCCATGAACCTCAGGCAGACCCTTTGTGCTACCTCTAATCCCAGCACATTTATGGATTCCATTCTCTCCAACCTCTAGACAATACTTTTACATCTCTCTTTGAAAACAACCTCCTGCCCTTTCCCCTGCTTCTTCCTTCTTACTTCCTGGAGAAAACAGATGTAATAAAAAAAAAATCACATATATATTTCTCCTAGGGGCAAACTGCAATGTATGTCCTAGATTCCCCTTTAATGAAGGACTTGTCCTAACTGTTGGGGGTCCTATTGACAGTTTTCAGCTCTCAGCACCTTCAGGGGCTGCCTTTGCTACAGAGAATCAGCTCAACCAAGGTTATATCCCTTCCTTGAGTCGCACACAGTCAACAACTGCTCAATGAATGAATATAATGATCTGATTACCTTGGTCCAACTTCAGACAACCCTAAAAAGTCATTCTAGCTTTAAAGATCCTCCTTGGTGTCAGCTGAGATTACTGTTAAACCTACATCTCAGCTCCTTCTCCTTTTCAAATCTGCTCCTTCCTCCTCCCTTCCAGTGGATGAATTCAAAGGGCACTCCTTAATAACCATCATCTACACTAAATTCCAATCACTGAGCCAGTTTCCGAGGGAAGTCAACCTGTAACACTACCACAATAGTTATCAACTTATCTATATCTACACTGCCCCTGATTATCTTATCAATAAATGAACTGTCTCTGATCTAATCAAAGGCCCACCTCTTCCTTCTGCATCACCAGTAGCAGTCAAAATATTGACATTTCTCCAAAGTTTAAAAGAACAAAAGGAAAAAAAATATCTCTTTGACCCCTTTTCCCTCCAGGTACCAACCATTTTTGCCCGCCCCGTAAAACAAACAAACAAATAAACACTGCCAACAACTCCCATTCTCTCAAAATCTTCTCAGATCTGTCTGTCTTCCTACCACTGACGAAATGCTACTGTGAAGGAAACGAATGACCTTCACGTTGTTAAATTTATTGATCAATTCCTCAGTTCTCATGTACTTGACCTGTAATCAGTATTGGATAGAATTCCTCACATCCTTCTTCAGAAAATGAGTTTTTTGCTTGAATTTTTCACTGTGTCCTCTTCTTCACTTCCTTTAGCTTATTCCTCCTATTTCCAATATCTAAACATTTCAGGGTCTCAGCTTAGTCCTTGGACGCTTTCATTTCTCAATCCACACCATTCCCAAGGTCATTTTATATATAACCTCCTATATTTAAAAAACAATGTTTACACTGAAGAATTATCAAATTTATTCCTTCCTGGACACCTCCCTTGAATAGCAACACATGCACACACACACACACACACACGATTTACTTGACATTTCCATTTGGATGTCTAACAGGCATTGAAACATAACATATCCTAATGGAATTCCCATTCCCACCTGCCAACCTATGATTGCCATATATATTTCCAATAAACGTAAGTGATCATTCCATTTTTTTCAGGTTTAAGATAAAATGCAAAAATCATGTTTGATTCCAATATGTCTCTCACATCCCACATACAATTCCTGAGCAAATCCTATTGATACTATTTCATAATATATCCAGAATCCAACAACATTTAACCTTCTTTATAGCTTTCATGGGCGTCTCTCACCTTCACTGTTGCGATATCACCCTACTGGTCTCCCTACTTCTGCTTTTGCTCTCTTTAAGTCTATTCTCAGCACAGCAGCCAGAATTGGTTCTTTTAAAATGAAGTTAGAACACCTGACCTAAATGGCTTTTTATATTACTCAGAGGAAAATTCAAACCACTTACAATGGCACACAGGCCCTAGACTATCTTGATTTTGTTGCCTATTTGATGCCATCTTCTACTATATTTATCTTCCTTCCCTCCATTCTAGCACACTGGCTTCCTTGCTTTTAACCAAACAAAATATACCTAGTGTTGTCCTGCCTCAAGGCCTTTGTATTTGCTGCTTCCTCCAAGTAGAACATCCCCTACCCCGCACTCCCCAGATAGAATCATAGCTGTTACCTAAATCCCCTTTAGGTCTCTATTTTAGTGTCACCTTCATAGAGAGATCTTCAGTGGGCATCTTACCAAAAAGTGCAACCTAATTATCCCTTGTACATTCCTTATCTCCCTTCCCTAATTAACTTTTTTTCTGTGGTACTTATTTTCCAACAAACTATTGTTTATTTTTCTTATCTATTGTGCCTCCCACACGTAGAATTTAAAGTATATGAGCACGGGGATTTTTGTTTGCTATGTTCAATATAATAGTCCCAGACTCTTTCCCTAACTGTTCTCTCTTCCTAGGATACTCTCCCTCTTGGGTGCTTGCACAGATCTCCCTAACTTTGTTCAGGTCTCTGCTGGAATGTCAGAGGATTTCCTTGATCAGTAGATTGTTTCTTCCCAATTTCTGTTCCCTTTATTCTGGTTCATTTTCTATCATAACACTTATGATCACCTGACACATTATATAATGGTATTTAAAATGTACTGTTTGTCTTCTCCAACACTTTAGAATATAATCTTTAAATAAACTTTGTTTTACCACTGCTTAAAATAATGCCTAGTGCATTATTCTATGGGTGCTTAATAAATAATTGATAAATAAGTACTTGAATCAATAAAGCAATTACATATTTATCTTTAGCATATAATTATACTTGATGAATTTTAGTTTTGAAATACCTAAATATTGAGATATTTTCCAAATGCTATGCTATCATATCTTTTCAAAAATTATAATCCTATAAGATCTAAAATTCCCAATAAATACTGAGCTTTACAGATAACACTGAAACATATATGCATTATCATGCTATTTCTACAGCAGAATTTTCACTCAAGATTAAATTACTTTATTAGTAAAAAGGTCATGGGTATACCATTTCAATCCTTAATGGAGATGGAAGGCATAAGATAGACAATTTTAGAAAAGAAATTTCTTTTTGTTGGTTGTGTAATAATTACAAAAAACATTAAAGTTTCTATATGAAAGTAATTGTAATTCTTTTTTATGGCATCTCTATATATTCCCAGCAAAATCTCTTAGATTTTGTGAAAGCAGTCTACACAACCACCCTGAAAATTATTCCTACTAAAGATGATGGTAAAAAAAAAAAGTTCTGAAGAGTAGATATCCAATTTGTTTGAAAATATTTTAAGAGAAACATTGCACTTCCATGGCGTTATTTTAATATAAACTATTTGTTACTAACTAACCAGTGGATCTTAAAATTATATTTAAAATATTGCTATAAAAATAAGGGCTTTGAAAGCAAAAGACCTACATTCAATTCAAATTCAACCATCACTATTTATTAACAGGCACCTTGGGAAAATTATTTTACTTCACTACACTTTACTTCCTACCCATGATGAGATAATTATTAGACATATCTTAGAAGACTACTGTAAAAAATTTCCTAACATGAAAATATCTTACCTACACAACTGGCCAATAATAAGCAGTTGGTAAATATTATTTCCAATCTAAAAATTATCAACTTCTAATTAACCTAAATAATTTTTATTTTTTTCTAAATACTTTGAACTTATAGAATTAAATATTCTCAAATTGTAATATTTAGGGACTATCTACAAAGTTATTCAAATTAATAGGAGATATAACACTCATTAAGTAAAAGAGACTGTCAAAAAGAGCCATTACAAGCACAGTGGCAAACTTATCTTTTTTTTTTTTTTGCATTAAATACAAGATAATTTTTAACCTATTTATAGGTTAAAACCTTTTAAACATGTAGTAACATGTAGAATCCATGACTACATTGCCCTTCCTCCAAACATTTTTCTTTTTTTCCCCCAAGTTTGTATTTAAAATTCCACTTAGATAACACAGTGTAATATTAGTTTCAGGTGTAGAATTTAGTGATTCATCACTTACTTACAACACTGGATGCTCATCACAAGTGCCCTCCTTACCCATCACCTATATAACCCATCCCCCCGCCCACTTCCCCTCTGGTAACTATCAGGTTGTTCTCTATAGTTAGGAGTCTGTTTCTTGGTTTTCCTCTCCATTTCCCCCACTATGTTCCTTTGTCTTGTTTCTTAAATTTCACATATAAGTGAAATCATACAGTATTTGTCTTTCTCTGATTATTTCACTTAACATAGTATTCTTTAGGGGTGCCTGGGTGACTCAGTTATTAAGCATCTGCCTTTGGCTCAGGTCATGATCCCAGGGTCCTGGGATCAAGCCCCACATCGGGCTCCCTGCTTGGCAGGAAGCATGCTTCTCCCTCTCCCACTCCCCTTGCTTGTGTTCTTGCTCTTGCTATCTCTCTCACTGTCAAATAAATAAATTCTTTAAAAAAAATAGTATTCTCGAGCTCCATCCATGTCTTTGCAAATGGCAAGAATTCATTCTTTTTGATGGCTCAGTAATATTCTATTTTATATATGGAATAAAATTCCATTATATATATAATATATATTATATATATACATATACTACAATACACTACAATATGTCCTTATACACACACACACACACACACACACACACACCACTTTTCACAGCAGTCTACACAACCACAGTGGAAACTATTATATAGTATATTATATATATATATAAATCTTCTTGTGTCCTTTTTAGTTTCTACATTTATTTGTTCTAGTTTTTATATTTCCCTCCTGCTGGTTTTAGCTTTTGTTTCTTGTTCTTTTTCTAGCTCCTTTAGCTATATAGTTAAGTTGTTTATTTGAGATTTTTCTTGTTTCTTGAGGTAGGCCTCTATTGTTATATATTTCCCTCTTATGACCACTTTTGCTGCATCGCAATGGCTTTGGACCAATGTGTTTTCATTTTCTTTTGTTTCCTTTTTTTTTTTTTAATTTCTTCTTTGATTTCCTGGTTGACCCATTCCTTCTTTAGTAGCATGTTGTTTAATTCCAAGTATTTGTGGTCTTTTCACTGTTTTTCTTGTGGTTGACTTCAAGTTTCACAGCACTGTGGTCAGAAAAGATTCATGGTAAGATCTTAGTCTTTTTGTGCTTGTTGAGGCCTGATTTGTGGCCTAATATGTGATTTATTCTGGAGAATGTCACATGTGCACTTGAAAAGAATGTGTATTCTGCTGCTTTAGGATGCCATGCTCTGATTATATATCTGTTAAGTCCATTTGGTCCAGTGTGTCATTCAAAGCCATTCTTTTCTTCTTGATTTTCTGCTTAGATGATCTGTTCATTGCTGTTAGTGGGGTGTTACAGTCCCCTACTATTATTGCATTATTATCAATGAATTCCTTTATGTTTATTGTTTTATATACATATATATATACATATATATGTATATATATATGTATATAAAACCCATGTTGGCATATATATATTTCAATGGTTTGATCTTGCTGTTAGATAGTCACCTTTATTATGATGGAGTGCCTTTCTTCATGTCCTGTTATGGTCTTTGGTTTAAAATCTAGTTTGTATGACATAAATATTGCTGCTCTGGCTTTCTTTTGACATACATTTACATGATAAATGTTTCTTCATTCTCTCACTTTCAGTCTGCAGGTGTGTATGTAGGTCTAAAATGAATCTTTTGTAGGTCTTGTTTTTTTACCCATTCTGACATCCTATGTCTTTTGTTGGAACATTTATTCCATTTACATTCAGAGTAATAATTGATAAATATGTATTTAGTGGCACTTTATCAATCATTTTGTCATTGTTTCTGGATATTTTCCCTGTTCTTTTCTTGATTTTGTCACTTTTTGTCTTTTCTTTATACTCAGAGAGTCACCTTTAATATTTCTTGCAGGGCTGGGTTAGTGGTCATGGACTCCTTCAGGTTTTGTTTATCTGGGAAATTCTATCACTCCTCTTCTGAGTAATAGCCTTGCTGGATCAAGTATTCTTGGCTGCAGATTTTTCCCATTCAGCACATTGAACATATTATGCCACTTTCTTTTGGCTTGCCAAGTTTCTGTTGAGAGATCTGTAGCTAGTCTTATGGGTTTTCTTTGTAAGTTAGGGACTTCTTTTCTCTTGCTCCTTTCAGGGTTTTTCTTTATCTCTATATTTTGCAACTTTAATTACAATATATCTTGGTGTTGGCCTGCTTTTGTTGATTTTGATGGGAGTTCTCTGTGCCTCCTGGATCTGTATGTCTGTTTCCTTCTCCAAATTAGAGAAGTTTTCAGCTATGATTTCCTCAAATAATATTCTGCCCCTTTTCTCTCTCTTTTTCTTCTGAGACTCCTATGATATAAATGTTATTATGTTTGATGGAGTCACTGAGTTCCCTAAATCTATTCCCATGTTCTATTATTTTACTTTCTCTCTTTTGTCCAGCTTTCTTCTTTTCTGTAAGTTTATCTTCTATGTCACTTATTCATTCCTCTGTTTCTTCCATTCCTGTGATCATTACATCAAGTCTGTTTTGAATCTCAGTTATCACATTTTCCATTTCTGATTGTTTTTTAATTCTTTTATTATTTTTATTATTATTCCTCATTATTATTTTCTATTATTTTATCTTCTATGTCACTTATTCATTCCTTTGCTTCTTCCATTCTTGTAGTCATTACACCCAGTCTGTTTTGAATCTCAGTTATTACATTTTTCATTTCTGATTGTTTTTTAACTCTTTTATCTCTGCAGTAGGATCGCCCTGATGTCTTTCATTCCTTTCTGAGTCCAGCAAGTATTCTTATGATTGCTGCTTTATTTTTTTAAAATTTTTTATTGTTATGTTAATCACCATAACTTACAACAGCAGTTCTTGATGTAGTGTTCCATGATTCATTGTTTGTGCATAACACCCAGTGCTCCACGCAGAACGTGCCCTCCTTAATACCCATCACCAGGCTAACCCATTCCCCCACCCTCCTCCCCTCTAGAACCCTCAGTTTGTTTTTCAGAGTCCATCATCTCTCAAGGTTCCTCTCCCCCTCCGACTTACTCCCCTTCATTCTTCCCCTCCTGCTATCTTCTTCTTTCTCTGTTTTTCTTAACATATCTTGCATTATTTGATTCAGAAGTACAGATCTGTGATTCAACAGTCTTGCACAATTCACAGCACTCACCATAGCACATACCCTAACCAATGTCTATCACCCAGCCCCCCCATCCGTCCCACCCCCCCACCACTCAACAACACTCAGTTTGTTTCCTGAGATTAAGAATTCCTCATTTCAGTGAGGTCAGATGATACATGTCTTTCTCTGATTGACTTATTTCACTCAGCATAACACCCTCCAGTTCCATCCACGTTGTTGCAAATGGCAAGATCTCATTCCTTTTGATGGCTGCATAATATTCCATTGTGTATATATACCACTTCTTCTTTATCCATTCATCTGTCGATGGACATCTTGGCTCTTTCCACAATTTGGCTATTGTGGACATTGCTGCTATAAACATTGGGGTGCACGTACCCCTTCGGATCCCTACATTTGTATCTTTGTGGTAAATAGCCAGTAGTGCAATTCCTGGATTGTATGGTAGCTTTATTTTCAACTGTTTGATGAACCTCCATACTGTTTTCCAGAGTGATTGCACCAGCTTGCATTCCCACCAACAGTGTAGGAGGGTTCCCCTTTCTCCACATCCCCGCCAACGTCTGTCGTTTCCTGACTTGTTAATTCTAGCCATTCTGACTGGTGTGAGGTGGTATCTCATTGAGGTTTTCATTTGGATTTCCCTGATGCCGAGCGATGTTGAGCACCTTTCATGTGCCTGTTGGCCATTTGGATGTCTTCTTTGGCAAAATGTCTGTTCATGTCTTCTGCCCATTTCTTGATTGGATTATTTGTTCTTTGGGTGTTGAGTTTGATAAGTGCTTTATAGATTTTGGATACTAGCCCTTTATCTGATATGTTATTTGCAAATATTTTTTCTCATTCTGTCGGTTGTCTTTTGGTTTTGTGGACTGTTTCTTTTGCTGTGCAAAAGCTTTTTATCTTGATGAAATCCCAATAGTTCATTTTTGCCCTTGCTTCCCTTGCTTTTGGCGAAGTTTCTAGGAAGAAGTTGCTGCGGCTGAGGTCAAAGAGGTTGCTACCTGTGTTCTCCTTTAGGATTTTGATGGACTCCTGTCTCACATTTAGGTCTTTCAACCATTTGGAGTCTATTTTTGTGTGTGGTGTAAGGATATGGTCCAGTTTCATTCTTCTGCATGTGGCTGTCCAGTTTTCCCAACACCATTTGTTGAAGAGACTGTCTTTTTGCCATTGGACATTCTTTCCTGCTTTGTCAAAGATGAGTTGACCATAGAGTTGAGGGTCCATTTCTGGGCTCTCAATTCTGTTCCATTGATCTATGCGTCAGTTTTTGTGCCAGTACCATACTGTCTTGATGATGACAGCTTTGTAATAGAGCTGGAAGTCTGGAATTGTGATGCCACCGGCTTTGCTTTTCTTTTTCAATATTCCTCTGGTTATTCGGGGTCTCTTCTGGTTCCATACAAATTTTAGGATTCTTTGTTCCATTTCTTTGAAAAAAGTGGATGGTATTTTGATGGGGATTGCATTGAATGTGTAGATTGCTCTAGGTAGCATTGATATCTTCACAATGTTTGTTCTTTTTTTTTCTTAAAGATTTTATTTATTATTTGAGCGAGCGAGAATTAGAGAGAGAGCACATGAGAGGGGGGAGGGTCAGAGGGAGAAGCAGACTCCCTGCTGAGCAGGGAGCCCGATGCGGGACTCGATCCCGGGACTCCAGGATCATGACCTGAGCCGAAGGCAGTCGCTTAACCAACTGAGCCACCCAGGCGCCCCACAATGTTTGTTCTTCCAGTCCATGAGCATGGAACGTTTTTCCATTTCTTTGTGGCTTCTTCAATTTCTTTCATGAGTATTTTATAGTTTTCTGAGTACAGATCCTTTGCCTCTTTGGTTAAATTTATTCCTAGGTATCTTATGGTTTGGGGTGCAATCGTAAATGGGATCGACTCCTTGATTTGTCTCTCTTCTGTCTTGTTGGTGGTGTATAGGAATGCCACTGATTTCTGTGCATTGATTTTATATCCTGCCACTTAAGAGAATACCTGGATGAGTTCTAGCAGTTTTGGGGTGGAGTCTTTTGGGTTTTCCACATACAGTATCATATCATCTGCAAAGAGTGAGAGTTTGACTTCCTCTTTGCCGATTTGGATGCCTTTGATTTCTTTTTGTTGTCTGATTGCTGTGGCTAGGACATCTAATACTATGTTGAATAGCACTGGTGATAGTGGACATCCCTGCCGTGTTCCTGACCTTAGGGGAAAAGCTCTCAGCTTTTCCCCTTTGAGAATGATATTCGCTGTAGGTTTTTCATAGATGGCTTTTATGATATTGAGGTATGTACCCTCTATCCCTATACTCTAAAGAGTTTTGATCATGAAAGGATGCTGTACTTTGTCAAATGCTTTTTCTGCATCTATTGAGAGGATCATATGATTCTTCTTCTTTCTTTTTTTTAATGTATTGTATCACATTGATTGATTTGCAGATGTTGATCCAGCCTTGCAGCCCAGGGATAAATCCCACTTGGTCATGGTGAATAATCCTTTTAATGTACTGTTGGACCCTATTGGCTAGTATTTTGGTGAGAATTTTTGCATCCATGTTCATCAAGAGTATTGGTCTGTAATTCTCCTTTTTGATGGGGTCTTTGTCTGGTTTGGGGATCAAGGTAATGCTGGCCTCATAAATGAGTTTGGAAGTGTTCCTTCCATTTCTATTTTTTGGAACAGTTTCAGGAGAATAGGTATTAATTCTTCTTTAAATGTCTGATAGAATTCCCCTGGGAAGCCCTCTGGCCCTGGGCTTTTGTTTGTTGGGAGATTTTTGATGCCTGCTTCAATTTCCTTAGTGGTTCTAGGTCTGTTGAGGTTTTCTATTTCTTCCTGGTTCAATTTTGGTAGTTGGTACATCTCTAGGAATGCACCCATTTCTTCCAGGTTATCTAATTTGCTGGCATAGGGTTGCTCTTAATATGTTCTTATAATTGTTTGTAATTCTTTGGTGTTGGTTGTGATCTCTCCTCTTTCATTCATGATTTTGTTGATTTGGGTCCTTTCTCTTTTCTTTTTGATAAGTCTGGTCAGCGGTTTATCAATCTTTTTAATTCTTTCAAAGAACCAGCTCCTAGTTTCGTTGATCTGTTCTACTGTTCTTTTGGTTTCTATTTCATTGATTTCTGCTCTGATCTTTATTATTTCTCTTCTCCTGCAGGGTTTAGCCTTTATTTGCTGTTCTTTCTCCAGCTCCTTTAGGTGTAGGGTTAGGTTGTGTATTTGAGACCTTTCTTGTTTCTTGAGAAAGGCTTGTATTGCTATACACTTTCCTCTCAGGACTGCCTTTGCGGTATCCCAAAGATTTTGAACAGTTGTGTTTTCATTTTCATTGGTTTCCATGAATTTTGTTAATTCTTCTTTAATTTTCTGGTTGACCCATTCATTCCTTAGTAGGATGCTCTTTAGCCTCCATGTTTTTGAGTTATTTCCAACTTTCCTCTTATGATTGAGTTCCAGTTTCAAAGCATTGTGGTCTGAAAATATGCAGGGAATGATCCCAATCTTTTGGTACTGGTTGAGACCTGATTTGTGACCTAGGATGTGATCAGTTCTGGAGAATGTTCCATGGGCACTAGAGAAGAATGTGTACTCCATTGCTTTGGGATGGAATGTTCTGAATATGTCTGTGAAGTCCATTTGGTCCAGTGTGTCATTTAAAGTCTTTATTTCCTTGTTGATCTTTTGCTTAGATGATCTGTCCATTTCAATCAGGGGGGTGTTAAATTCCCCCACTATTATTGTATTGCTGTCAAGGTGTTTCTTCGCTTTTGTTATTAATTGCCTTATATAATTGGCTGCTCCCATGTTCGGGGCATAGATATTTACAATTGTTAGATCTTCTGTTGGAGAGACCGTTTAAGTAGGATATAGTGTCCTTCCTCATCTCTTATTACAGTCTGTTTTAAAATCTAATTTGTCTGATATAAGGATTAACACCCCAGCTTTCTTTTAGTGTTCATTAGCATGGTAAATGGTTTTCCACCCCCTCACTTTCAATCTGGGGGTGTCTTTGGGTCTAAAATGAGTCTCTTGCAGACAGCATATTGATAGGTCTTGTTTTTTAATCCAATCTGATAGCCTGTGTCCTTTGATTGGGGCATTTAGCCCATTTACATTCAGGGTAAGTATTGAAAGGTATGCATTTATTGCCATTGTATTGCCTGTAAGGGGACTGTTACTGTATATTGTCTCTGTTCCTTTCTGAATTGTGCTGCTTTTTGTCTCTCTCTTTGCTTAGAGGACCCCTTTCAGTATTCCTTGTAGGACTGGTTTCGTGTTTGCAAATTCCTTTAGTTTTTGTTTGTCGAGGAAGCTTTATATCCCTCCTTCAATTTTCAATGACAGCCTAGGTGGATATAGTATTCTTGGGTGCATATTTTTCTCGTTTAGTGCTCTCAAGATCTCATGCCAGTCCTTTCTGGCCTGCCAGGTCTCTGTGGATAGGTCTGGTGCTAATCTAATATTTCTACCATTGTAGGTTTACATATCTCTTCTTCTGAGCTGCTTTCAGGATTTTCTCTTTGTCTCTGAGACTCGTAAGTTTTACTATTAGATGTCGGGGTGTGACTTATTTTTATTGATTTTGTGAGGGGTTCTCTGTGCCTCCTGGATTTTGATGCCTGTTTCCTTCCTCACATTAGGGAAGTTCTCTGCTATTATTTGCTCCAATATATCTTCTGCCCCTCTCTCTCTTTCTTCTTCTTCTGGGATCCCAATTTTTCTAATGATGTTTCATCTTATCGTGTCGCTTATTTCTCGAATTCTGCCCTCGTGATCCTGTAGTTGTTTTTCTCTCTTTTTCTCAGCCTCTTTATTTTCCATCATTTGGTCTTCTATATCGCTGATTCTCTCTTCTGCCTCATTTATCCTAGCAGTCAGTGCCCCCATTTTTGATTGTACCTCATTAATAGCCTTTTTGCTTTTGACTTGGTTAGAGATTAGTTCTTTTATTTCTCCAGAAAGGTTTTCTCTAATAACTTCCACCCTTTTTTCAAGCCCAGGTAGTATCCTTAAATTCATGATTCTGAACTCTTGGTCCGACATCGTACTGATGTCCGTATTGAGTAGGTCCCTGGCTGACAGTACTATCTCTTGTTCTTTTTCTTGAGGTGATTTTTTTCGTCTTGTCATTTTGTCCAAAGGAGAATAGATGAATGAGAGAACAAAATGCTAACAGGTTAACAACGTACCCAGCAAATATACTCTATGCAAATCAGAAAAGACCTGAGACCAGGGGAAAAGAAAGGGAAAGAAAGAAAAAAGAAAGAGAAAAGAAAGAAAGAAAGAAAAAAAAGAAAAAGATTAAAAAGAAAAACAGAACAATACAAAAAAACCCGAATATGATCAAATATGATCAGGCTAGTGCATAGATTAGTGCCACACACTAGATTTTGGGTGTATTTTGGTCTGTTAGAAAAAAGTGCCTCCTAAAATTTTAAAGGAAGAAAGACTTATATATGTACAAAATAAGGGTTGATTCAACGAAGGGATGGAAAATGACTGTAAAGATGAAAAGTATAAAAGATTTTATAAAAGGAATTGATATGATAAGTTGTTTGAAAAAACAAAGAAGAAGATTTAAAAAAAAAAGGGAGAGAATGTGATCAGGCAGGAGACTAGAACAAAGCCATACAATAGTGATTTAGGGTATATTTTGATCTGTTAGAAGAAACTGTATCTCAAAATTTTAATGAGAGAACAAGTTATATATATATGCCAAAATAAGGGTAACTACTATGAAAGGATAAAATATGACTCTAAAAATGAAAAATAAAAAAATGTTTTTTTAAAAAAAGGGATTGATAAGATGTGGTTGAAAAAGGAAAAAAGAAAAATTCAAAAAACAGTTAAAAAAATTAACTTTGAAAAACTAATGAATCATGGTAAAAAAAAAGCCATGAATTCTATGTGCAGTATTCCCCTAGCGCTGGAGTTCTCCCGTTCTCCTTGATCGGTAAACTTGGTCTTGGCTTGCTGGTTGTTTGTGCTGATGTTCTGGGGGAGGGGCCTGTTGCCGTGGTTCACAAATGTCTTTGCTGGAGGCGGAATTGCCCCGCCCTGTCAGTCCCAGCTAAGTAATCTGCTCGGGTTTGCTCTCGGAGCTTTTGTTCCTTGCAAGCTGTCCGTACAGCTTTGGAGGACGACAGTGAAAATGGCGGCCTCCCAATCTCTGCTCCAGAGGAGGCAAGAACTCGGGGCTCCGCTCCTCAGTGCACCCCCAGAGAAAAGCAGCCAGTCACTCCCGTGTCCCCGGTCTCCAGCCGCACTCCGGCCTGTGACCGAGCGTTTTTATCTCTGGCACCCGACACCATGTGGAGTCTCCAAACCCAGCAGATCCCTGCGGAGTGCTCCCATGCCGCTCCTCCAGGGGGAGGAATGGGAGTCTCCCCGGATCTGCCGCTTGTTGGGTCCCTGCTGGAAGAGCAGTAGCCTGCCTGGGCCGCGGATCACAGTTTATGGCAACCCTGAGCTGAGAGCCCGCGCCTCGGCTCCGTCTCTGCAGCCGGCTTCCCTGCTCCAATACCTGTGAGCTCTGCCGCACTCAGGCACCCCCGGTCTTTCTGTGACCCCGAGGGTCCTGAGACCACACTGTCCCGTGAGGGTTCCACCTCCTGCTTAGCCAGTGCAGCGTCATCCCTCCGCGGAGCCGACTTTTAAAATTTCCGATTTTGTGCTCCGCTGCTCTATCACTTGCCAGAAGCGGCGGACGGAGGACCCCTCCCCCGCCATCTATCCTCCCGAATATCGCCTTGGATTCACTTCTCCGCACGTCCCACCTTCCAGTAAGTGGTCGCTTCTCTGTTCAGAGAGTTGTTGCTACTCTCCTCTTCGATCTCCTGTTGAGTTCATAGGTGTTCAGAATGGTTTGATCCCTATTCAGCTGAATTCCTGAGACCAGACGAAATCCAGGTCTCCTACTCCTCCGCCATCCTGCTCCCCTCATGATTGCTGCTTTAAATTCTACATCAGATATATTACTTATATCTGTTTCACTTAGATCTCTGGCATGACCTTATCTTGTTATTTCATTTGTGATGAATTCCTCCATCTTGGCATTTTGTCTAATTCCCTGTCTTCTGTATGTTAGAAAAGCCTGTTATGTTTCTCTTTTTTTAAGATTTTATTTATTTGTTGGAGAAAGACCTCGGGCAGGGGGAGTGGCAGGCAGAGGGAGAGAGAGAGAGGCAGGCTCCCTGCTGAGCAAGGAGCCAGACACGGAGCTCAATCCCAGGACCCTGAGATCATAACCTGAGCTGAAGGCAGATGCTTAACTGACTGAGCCAGCCAGGCACCCCGTGTTTCATGCTCCTGAGAGCAATGACTTTATGAAGAAGAGGTCATATAGTATCCAGGTTCTGGCGCTTCATGGAGTGTTTCTAGTTTGTGTTGCGTTCACTCTGTTGCTATGTTTTGGCTGATCTGTTTCAGGCCAGTGGCCTGAAGAGGCTCTCCTTGCCTGCAGTGGGCACTGTTTGGACCTTGGGCAGTGTGTGGTGAGTTTTAACTAGGTGTGCTCTAGTCTGCTTGTGAAACGAGACCTGATGCTACTTCTACTAGAACTGAGGCCCTGCAGAACTCTCTGGTTGGGAGATATGGTGTGGTGAGGGTTTCTGCTGGTGTTCTGTGTAAGGAGCCTGCTGTGCTGGGACTGAGGCACACTTGCCCTAGAAGGGCAGCACCAGCATAGGGCAGGGTGGTGGCACTTGTAAATAGGTTAGGTAGCCAATGTTGGTGCTGTGCTGTTTACTGAAGTTGATTCTGTGTTTATGCTGATGAGTGAGGAAGGGAAATAATACCAGCCATTTCCTTTGTCCCTGGTGATGGGTCTCTGCTTGTTGCTCTCACAGAAGCACTCTTAAAAGAGGAGATAACCTCCCCCCATGCGTCTCGGACATTTTTCAGATTGCCATTTTTATGCTGTCTGTCTCTGAGTTGTTTGCCTGCCTTCTCACCTGGAGCTGTGCAGTGTACTCCAGGCTCTATTCCAGCCAAGGCTGTGGGCTTCTAAAACTCCAAATTTAAGGACATAGTATGTAGGGGGCTTGTGCTGCTCTTCTGGGGAAGGGTCTTGTCACACTGGGACTGAGGGAGGTTTGACCAAGAAGTGCAGTCATGCCAGAGCGAAGGTGTGTAGGACTTGAAGCAGGCAGGCTAGGCAGCCCGTATTAGGGTGAGCTGCCCTCAGCAGGTGGGTCCGAGTTTATGATGGTGGTGGGGGAGGGGAATGGCAGCACAGTGGTGAATTTAGACAAACTAATTCACCCCTTGCATCTCAGCTTCCTCACTGATAAAATGAAGATTTTAAAAATCTATCTTATAAGGTTTTTGTAGGACTTAAATATTATATATATATTAGTACAACATAAGACACAGCAAAATGAATGGAAGCAATTGTCATTATTATTAATGTTATAAAAATACTGTTATGAAAATCATTACACATTAATTCTAATTTTAACTCTTCCACTAGCCAGTGCTGCAATTTGTAGCAAAAGTTTAATCTTCCCATTTTTGTTTCTTCATGTATAAATTAGGGAATTTGGTCACTCAAGAGAAACAAACCACATGCCTGTGGAGTTACAAGTATAACAATTATAGTGGGAACTAAGGTAAACTGGAGAGAGTCTGCCTCACACAAAGGCATTTATGTGTTTTAATAAACATTCTGCAGGCCAAAGGAAACACTTTTATAGCCAGATTTAGCCTGAACGAGAACAGTTCTTCAAGCTTTATCTAGATAATCTCTAAAATGCTAAACATTTGATGATTTTAACTCACTGTCTATGATTCTAACTTCAAGCTATCATTCAGAACCTATTTTTAATGTGTAATTATATATGACCTATTCCTCAGAATTTATTTCAATCCACAAACATAATTATAAAATTAATATATGTCATAAAAATGTATATGAGATATTCCTAATACCCATTACTATAATGAATAACAAATGAAACAGATTTTATGTTTTTATTTATATTTTGATAATTGACTTGATAAATTAAAATAGGAAAACATTATTATCAGCAGAAAAATGTATGACATTTATTTACAAGGCTACATTTTTCTGTAGTTTTATGATGATTGATCTAAGGAAAAGGAACATAAGAAAAAAGTTGCTGAGATGAATAATCACTGGTTATATAACTATATAAGAAAATGTGTCAATTATACATTAGGATACTTTATATTCAAATAACAATGACTTGTATTTTAGAGGCTTTTATATAGTGTCTGATACATAATAGACAATATGTATTTTTAAATATATAGTATTTTAATGTATAGATAGATAGATAGATAGATAGATAGATAGATAGATAGATAGATTTGATCTTTATAGGAGATAAGAATAAGTGAGATTATTCCATGGTTACACTTTTTGTGAAATGATTGACCACTGAACAATGATTTCCCTCCTCATTTGTACAATGTAGAAAACACTAGAATGCAATAATACCACCAAGCCACTTCTTTGTCATCTGAAGAACTACAGCAGAAGTTAAGTTTACAGAAATGTCTTGCTTTTCTACTTTTTGTGAACTCATGATGGCTCTAATTTTAAAAATCGAATTTATTTCTATTAGTACCTGGGATTTCTGGGACACTACCATGTTTTTACAGAGAAATTTCTCTCTATGCATTTCTTTCTACTCCTCCACGGCATTTTTTAACTCCACTAGCTTCTACTTAGAACAGCTCCTCTGGAGAACACAATTATTTCTTTTCCATATATTTAATGAAAACGTATAATTAACTGGTGAGTAAATTTTTAAAGAAATTTCTTTGAGTGTAAAATTATATTTTGAATCTGAGCACTATATATTTTAGCAGAATAGGTTTTCACCTCCCAAATTCAACCCAGTCCCAAATTGCATGAAAATGTCTGTATTGCTCTCTTTTGATTTTTACTTTGGTTATATCAGTACTTTTGATAATTAACTAATATGCATGTTTGAGTGTTTTCAACTGCTGTGTTTTTTGCAGAGTGTTAGAAGAGTCTTGGCCCCCCGATCAAATGCTTTAAGATGCAAATTGCTTGCTTTCTTGATTCCCTTAGCTCATTTGCTGCTGTACTGTTAAATCAAGTACCAGAGATTTGCATTTTTTTTCTTTTACAAGCTATAACTTCAACAGTTCTATCTGAATAATTTATACCCTGTTTAATTAAAAAAAATTAAGGAAGTTGCTTTATTTCATAACTCAGCTGATTAGTGATCAATTTTCAATCTAACTTAGATCATGGCTAAAAACCTCATGTCTTGTTTTAGAGTAAATCTCTCCCCTCTGCCCTTATAGCAGTTTTTTTTCCCCCTAGTGTTCAGTTATCTCAGCAAATTTTAATCTGTGATTTTCGTTTAGGCTGAACTAATATGTAAAGTGGTCTTTGGGTAAAACTCAAATTTTAGGGAAGATTCAGTTTATTGTGTACAGCAACTCACATATTATACAATTTGTCAATGATGAAAAAAATAAACTACAGGTTATTCCAGGTCAGAAATCAGGTTTTTGGCAGTATATCACTTATGCTTAGTTAGTCCAGTGTCTAGTGTTGGTCGAATGAATGAATAAATAATGCACATTTAAAAAGGCAGGTGTTACAGAGCTCATCTCTGTAAACCTGAAACACTCTTCCTACATGACTTTTCACCATGAAACTAGACAAAAGTTTTTTGGAAGGCAGAATACACATTTAAATCATTTATTAAAAACACATTACTTTTGTGTGGAAATTTCCATCAATTATATGAAGAAATTCTTCAGAGAATGAAATCGGTTGTCACATTAAGAATCAGTTCAATATACTGTAGTCTTGTAATTTTTGTTTTTGTTTTATAGTTGTTCTAGCTCTTTTTCATTGAAGTACAATAAAACAGTTCCCAGAGATTCCATAGGGTTGATTCACAGGGTCTATTTGTTCATGGTACATTTTTTATAAATCAGCTGTGCTATATGCATTGCCCATATTCCTGAGGGCATTCCACATAGTCTAGTTTAAGGCTAGGCAGACATTTCTGAAAGGAGTCAGACAGTAAATATTTGAGGCTTTGCAGTAAAAAGGCAAAATTGAGGATGTTATATAGGTACTGTCATATTATTTTCATGTTACAAACTATTATCTTTTGAATTTTTCAGCAATTTTAAAATGTAAAAATAAGTCCTTAGCTTCTGGGCTATCCAATACCACAGATTCAGCCTGTGACTTATATTTTGCTGACCTCTGGTTTAGTCCACTGGAATTGGGAGGGATAGAAAGGCTTAATAGATAATATTCAGCCTGTTCAAGTCATTATAGAGGAGTAAGATATTTGCAAAGTAGAAGAGCATAACCTCTAGAATTAGAAAGGCATGAATTTGAATTCTGTCTCTTTCACTTATTGCCGTGTAACCTTAGACAAGCTTCTTTAAGTTTCAGTTTTCTTACCTGTATAATAGGAATAAAATACTTCAAAATTACTATTAGGAGACAATGTTTGCAATTTATCCATCAATAAGGCTTAACTTACAGTGAGTGAATTCACTATAAATATTAGCTATTATTATTTTATGTGAGAAGATAGCATATTCATCTTTGTAACTAGCATCTAACACCATGTTTACTAAATAGCAGTTTCTTTCTTTCTTTCTTTCTTTCTTTCTTTCTTTCTTTCTTTCTTTCTTTCTTTCTTTCTTTCTTTCTTTCTTCTTCTTTCTTTCTTTCTTCTTCTTCTTCTTTTCCTTCATTAAACAAATATTCATTGCATGACTATTATATGTAAGGCACCATGTTAGTTACTTAAATATTGTTGAATGGATTAACTTTAACTGGTGAGCTGAATTTAGATTTAGGAAAAAGTAAGTCATTTTATGTTCTTGAATAGAGAAGATATGACCAATAATAGTTCTCAGAAATATTGTGATTATCTTAACAGCTAATAGTTTAAATGGCTTCTCAAAGCAAATCTTTAAAAGATACAGAGAGAGATTTTTCAAAAAAGATGGCAGTGGAGTAGGGGACCCTATCTCAATCAGTCCCCTGAATTGAGCTGGATATCTACCAGAGTATTCTGAACACCCATGAAATCAGCCTGAGGTGTAAGAAGATATATCTGGATCTCTACAAACAGAATATCTCTGGCAGTTGGTCTCAAGGTATGAAGTGGGGAGCCATGATTCTTCAGGCAGATATTGGAAGATAAATGGAAGTGGGGGGAGCCTCTGAGATCCTGCGTTGCCGGAGCGCAAAAGTCTCCTGTGCTGGGGACCGGGCATAGACCAGCAGACCAGTAGCAGCGGGGAAAGGAGACTGAAACCTGGAGTTTCAGGGGCACGTGTACGAACCAGGGGCTGCTTGCGGTTTTAGAAGCACAAAGGGCAGAGACATGCCCAGACCTGGAAGTGAGGGCTGTGCTGCTGTATGGTGCACAACCCAGGATGCTGCGGTTTTTAACAGCACAAACAGAAATGGAGACAGTGTCGACTGGAGAGCTCATTGAAGAGCAGACTGCGATCTCTCTGTTCTGAGACAGAGGTTTGGATATGTTCACTTCTGCTCTGACTCTCAGAAGAGACATGGAAAGCTGCCAGGGAAAGTTACCAGAGAACAAAAGGCCCCCCAAAACTCGTTTTCACTGAGCCTACACCACCCCCAACAGGGGGCAGGGCAATTCTGCCCAAACAGGGTTGCCTGAGTAACAGTGTGGCAGACCCCTCCAGAAGACAGGCAGAACAAGAGGCCGACAACCCTAAGGTCCCTATAAAACAGGTGCATCTTGCTTGGGTTGTGCTCAATAATTTGGACCTTGGACATTCCCTCAACCACGCCTCAACAGAATGACTAAGAGGAAGAACCTCCAACAAAGGAAAGATCCAGAGACTGGCCTCTGCCACAGAACTAATGGATATTTATATAACCAAGGTGTCAGAAATTGACTTCAGAGTAACAATTATGAAGGTGGTAGCTAGGCTTGAGAAAAATAAGAACAACAATATAGAATCTCCAAGGGCAGACATGAGATCTAACCAGGCCGAACTTCAAAATGCTATGAATAAAATGCAGTCTAAGCTGGATACTCTGACTGCCAGGATAAACGAGGCAGAAGAATGAATTAGTGAGATAGAGGATAAGATAATAAAAAAGAAGGAAATCGAAGTGAAATGGGAAAAACAAATTAAAATCCAAGGAATCAAACTGAGAGAGATTAGTGACTCAATGAAACATTCCAATATCAGAATTATTGGGATCCCTGAGGGGATGGAGAGAGAGAGAGGTCTAGAAGCTACATTTGAGCAAATCATGGCTGAGAACTTCCTTAATCTGGGGAAGGAAACAAGCATTTGTGTCCAAGAAGAGGAGAGGACCCCTCCCAAGATCAATGAGAACAGACTGACACCACAACATATAATAGTACAGTTGCAAATCTTAGATCAAGGAAACAATCTTGAAAGTGGCAAGAGGGAAGAGATTTCTCATGTACAGAGGGAAGAAGATCAGAATAATGTCAGACCTGTCCACAGAGACCTGGCAAGCCAGAAGGGGCTGGCAAGACATATTCAGGGTACTAAATGAGAAGAACTCACAGCCAAGGATACTTTATCCAGCAAGGCTGTCATTCAGAATGGATGGAGAGACAAGGAGCTTCCAAGACTGGCAGAAACTGAAAGGATATGTGACCACCAAGCCAACCCTGCAAGAAATATTAAGGAGGGGGGGTTCTATAAAAGGAGAAAGACCCCAAGAGTGATGTAGAACAGAAATTTAAAGAGACAATCTACAGAAACAAGGACTTCACAGGCAACATGATGACAATAAAATCACATCTTTCAATAATCACTCTCAATGTGAATGGCCTAAATGCTCCCATGAAACGGCACAGGTTTGCAGATTGGATAAAAAGACAGGACCCATCCATATGCTGTCTACAAGAGACTTACTTTGAATCTAAAGCTACATCCAGACTGAAAGTGAAGGGATGAAGAACAATTTTTCGTGCCATCAGACCTCAAAAGAAAGCTGGGGTAGAAATTCTCATATCAGACAAATTAGATTTTAAGCTAAAGACTGTAGTTAGAGATACAGAAGGGCACTATGTCATGCTAAAAGGGTCTATCCAATAAGAGGATCTAACAATTGTAAATATCTCTGCCCCCAACATGGGAGCAGCCATCTACATAAGCCACCTGTTAAACAAAATAAAGAGGCATATTGATAATAATATGCTAATAGTAAGAGACCTCAACACTCCACTCTCAGTAATAGATAGATCATCTACACAGAAAATCAACAAAGAAACAGGAGTGTTGAATGACACACTGGACCAGATGAACCTCATAGATATATACAGAACATTCCACCTTAAAACAACAGAATACTCATTCTTCTTGAATGCACCTGGAACTTTCTCCAGAATAGACCACATACTGGGTCACAAATCAAGTCTCAACCGATACAAAAAGATTGAGATTATTCCCTGCATATTCTCAGATCATAATGCTTTGAAATGGGAACTCAATCACAAGAAAAAGTTTGGAAGAAATTCAAACACTTGGAAGCTAAAGACCATCCTGCTTAAGAATGTTTGGGTCAACCAGGAAATCAAAGAAAAACTTAAACAATTCATGGAAACCAATGAGAATGAAAACACATCAGTCTAAAACCTATGGGATACTGCAAAGGCAGTCCTAAAGGGAAAATACATAGCCATCTAAGCCTCACTCAAAAAAATAGAAAAATCCCAAATACACAAATTAACTTTACACCTTAAAGAACTGGAGAAACAACAACAAGTAAAGCCTAGGCCATGCATAAGAAGAGAAATAATTAAGATTAGAGCAGAGAACAATAAATTAGAAACCAGAAATATAGTAGAGCAAATCAATGAAACCAGAAGCTGGTAAGATTGATAAACCACTGGCCAGACTTATCCAAAAGAAAAGAGAAAGGACCTAAATTAACAAAATTATGAATGAAAGGGGAGTGATCATGACTAACACCAAGGAAATAGAAACAATTATTGGAAATTATTATCAACAACTATATGCCAATAAATTAAGCAACCTGGAAGAAATGAATGCCTTCTGGAAACCTATAAACTACCAAGGCTGAAACAGGAAGAAATAGACAACCTGAATAGACCAATAACCATTAAGGAGATTGAGGCAGTGATCAAAAACCTCCCAAAAAACAAGAGTTCAGGGCCTGATGGATTCCCTGGGGAATTCTACCAAACATTCAAAGAAGAAATAATACTTATTCTCCTGAAGCTGTTTCAAAAAATAGAAACAGAAAGAAAACTTCCAAACTCATT
This sequence comes from Eumetopias jubatus, assembly GCF_037043125.1. Taxonomy (NCBI): domain Eukaryota; kingdom Metazoa; phylum Chordata; class Mammalia; order Carnivora; family Otariidae; genus Eumetopias; species Eumetopias jubatus. The sequence continues at coordinate 80,992,731 of NW_028274819.1, read as the reverse complement.
CTATGAGGCCCGCATTACCTTGATCCCAAAACCAGGTAAAGACCCCATCAAAAGGGAGAATTACTGACCAATATCTCTGATGAATATGGATGCCAAAGTTCTCAACAAAATCCTAGCTAATAGGATCCAACTGTACATGAAAAGGATTATCCATCACGACCAGGTGGGATTTATCCCTGGGGTACAAGGTGGTTCAACATTCACAAATCAATCAATGTGACAGAACACATAAACAAGAGAAGTGACAAGAACCACTTGGTCCTCTCAATTGATGCAGAAAAAGCATTTGACAAAATACTGCATCCTTTCCTGATTAAAACTCTTCAGAGTATAGAGATAGAGGGAACATTCGAAAATTTTGTAAAAACCATCTATGAAAAACCCACAGTGAATATCATTCTCAGTGGGGAAAAGCTGAGAGCCTTTCCCTTAAGATAGGGAACATGACAAGGATGCCCACTTTTGCCACTATTGTTCAACATGGACAACAAACAGCAATCAGACAACAAAAAGAAATAAAAGGTATTCAAATTGGCAAAGAAGAAGTCAAACTCTCTCTCTTCACAGATGACATGATACTTTATGTGGAAAACCCAAAAGACTCCACCCCCTAATTACTAGTACTCATACAGCAATTTAATAATGTGGCAGGATACAAAACCAATGCACAGAAAGCTGTTGCTTTCCTCTACACTAACAATGTAACTGTAGAAAGACAAATTAGGGGATCAATTCCATTTACAATAGCAGCAGAAACCTTGAGGTACCTTGGAATAAACCTCACCAAAGAGGTAAAGGATCTATACTATAGAAACTACAGAATACTTATGAAGGAAATTGAAGAAGACACAAAAAGAGGGAAAAACATTCCATGCTCATGGGTCGGAAGAATAAACATTGTTAAAATGTCTATGCTGCCCAGAGCAATCTATACTTTCAACACCATCGTGATCAAAATACCAATGGCATTTCTCAAATTGCTGGACAAACAATCCTAAAATTTGTATGGAACCAAAAAAGAACCCGAATTGCCAAGGAAAAGTTGAAAAACAAAGCTGGGGGCATCACGTTGCCTGATTTTAAGCTATATTTCAAAGCGTGATCACCAAGACAGCATGGTACTTGTTCAAAAACAGACACATAGATCAATGGAACAGAACAGAGAGCCCAGATATGGACCCTCAACTCTATGGTCAACTAATCTTTGACAAAGCAGGAAAAATATGCAATGGGAAAAAGTCTCTTCAATAAATGGTGCTGGGAAAATTGGACAGCTATATACAGAAGAAGGAAACTCGACCATTCTCTTATGGCATACACAAAGATAAACTCTAAATGGATGAAAGACCTCAATGTGAGACAGGAATCCATCAAAATTCTAAAGGAGAACATAGGCATCAAACTTTCCTACATCAGCCACGCAACTTCTTTCAAGACATGTCTCCAAAGGCAAGGGAAACGAGCGAAAATGAACTTTTGGGACTTCATCAAGATAAAAAGCTTCTGCACAGCAAAGGAAACAGTCAACAAAACAAAGAGGCAACTCACGGAATGGGAGAAGATATTTGAAAATGACACTACAGATAAAAGGGTGCTATCCAAGATCTATAAAGAACTTCTCAAACTCAACACCCCCCATAAAAATTAAGTAAAAAAACGGGCAGGAAACATGAACAGACACTTCTCCAAAGAAGAAACAGAAATGGCTAACAGACACATGAAAAAATGTTCAACATCATTAGCCATCAGGGAAATTAAAATCAAAACCACATTGAGATACCAGTTAGAATGGCAAAAATTAACAAGGCAAGAAACAACAAATATTGGAGAAGTTGTGGAGAAAGGGGAACCCTCTTACATTGTTGGTGGGAATGTAAGTTGGTACAGCCACTTTGGAAAACAGTGTGGAGGTTCCTCAAAAAGTTAAAAATAGAGCTACCTTATGACCCAGCAATTGCACTAATGGGTATTTACCCCAAAGACACAGATGTAGCGAAAGGAAGGGCCATGTACACCCAATGTTCATAGCAGCAATGTTCACGATAGCCAAACTTTGGAAAGAGCCGTGATACCCTTCAACAGACAAATGGATAAAGATGTGGTCCATATATACCCATATATACAATGGAATATTACTCAGCCATCAGAAAGAATGAATACCCAACATTTGCATCAACATGGTTGGAACTGGAGAAGATTATGCTAAGTGAAATAAGTCAGAGAAAGACAATTATCATATGGTTTCACTTATTTGTGGAATATAAGGAACAACATGGAGGACATTGGGAGAAGGAAGGCAAAAACGAAGGGGGAGGATTAGAAGGGGAGACAAACCATGAGAGACTATGGACTCTGGGAATCAAACTGAGGGTTTTAGAGGAGAGAGGTTTGGGGGAATCGGTGAGCCCAGTTGAGTATTAAGGAGGGCACGTATTGCATGGAGCACAGGTGTTCTACGCAAACAAAGAATCATGGAACACTACATCAAAAACTAATATTGTACTGTATGGTGACTAACTTAAGATAATAAAAAGAATTATGGAGTAAAAAAATAAAAATAAAAAAAGAAGAGAAAAAAATAAAAGATACAGAGAAGGGAAGTAAAATAATAATGATAGTAATGATGATGATAGAGAACATTTACTGAACGCACAGCACCTGTAAACCACTATATGAAGGGCTTTCTAAATATTTTCTTCATTTAGTTCTCACAAAAATATCTTTTTGATTAGATACTCGTTATTGTAAATTTTTGTTTATTTATTTTGTAATGAGGAATTGAGGCTCAGAGAAGTTATTATGCACAATTACCCAACCTTATTCAGTAGTAGTAGTAAACAATAGAAATGGAATTTCAAGCAGAACATCTGTTTCCAGAGCCCATGATCTTAATGACTACATAGGCACTTTGACAATATTAACATAAAATTTTGGTGAAGGGATATCAATATAAAATTTTGGTGAATGAGTGAGGCTGGCAGGAGAATAGAGTGATATAAAAACAGTAATATGATATAAAGGAAAATCCCTGAAGATTTGTTTATTACATTATTAATTCTTAGTTACTTTGATAAACTTTAATTGAATACCTACTGTGTTTAAAATGTACTAGCTTGCTGAGAATGTAAGACCAATAATACACAGGCCCTTCTTCAGGAGGCTCATTTATTCTTTTCCCTTACTTTCTTTCAACAAATGTATATTAAATGCCTACTAATTCCAGGCATTTATAGACACCAAAGATATGGCAATGGAAATACTGAATTTGCTCTTCAAATCACATTCATTTGTTTCATTTTGTTTCATTTCATTTTGTTTTACAGAATACTCCTAGGAATTATATATTTCTTTCATGCTATCATTTCATTTTCTTTTACAACTTCTGTCTAGCTACCATTTGAAATCTTGTAAGTTTTTGTCTTTAATCATTCTGAATTTTCTATATATAAAAACAACATTTCCAAATACTGCTTGCTTTTGTCACTTTTCAACAATCTTATATTTCACTTGTTTTGCTAAATTGGTTATAATTTCAAGATACACAATGAGATATTGAGAAGTTTTATAATTTTTGCTTCTTTAAAGGAAATGCCTCAGATGTTTCTCTATTAAATATGATATTTGTTTCAAATTAGATAGAATAAATAAAACTAAGTGATTTTCACTAATAATTTATATTTCACTCAACTGTTTTTAAATTAAATATAGAATTTAAACTTAATCCATTAACTTTTCAGTATCTGATAATAAAATCAAACTTTCACATATTTATTTCTATGCTATATTATATTAAGTAAATTTTCTAATATTAATTCATTTTTGGATTCCTAGAAATAAAAAAAAGATATGTGATAAATATGTTCACTTCTATCTTTTGCCAATTTCTCACTGATAACCCAGTAGTGTTTGCTTTGTTTATTTTACCATTAATGTATAAAGGTTCACAAGTTTTATATTTCCATTATTGACAATATCTTTTATCAATATAAAATTACTATCTCCTTTCTTGTTTGGAGACTTTGCTCTTACTTTCTCTGCCTGCAGTGCTGCTATTTCTCAGTAACCTATCCCTACATACTCACAAATCAACAAGCACACATACATATTCTAGTATATGTGAATTGAAGTTTTAATTTTTAGGTGTTAATTTAAATACCACTTTTTTAGCCATGACTCCACACAAAGCCTCTCTCCCAGTATTATAAGCCTCTACACTGAATATTACTTTCCTTTATCTTAACTGTACATAACTTTGTGCAATTATTTGCTAAATACTTGGCTCCTTCAAGAAGCTTCACAAGGGCAAAAGCCAAATCTCTTATTTACTGCTGTATCCCATGCATCAAAAAGAATACTTCACACATAATGAGAACCCAATGAATGAATGTTGATCCTTTTGACTGTAGTTGGTCTAACATTACTATTAACCATCTCTGTTGTATTTTTTAGAACATATTTTGCTCATTCTTTTATTCTATTTTAAAAAAAATTTAAAAGATCTTACTTTATCTATCATCTAGCATCTATTATCTATTATCTATCCATCATCTATCATCTATCATCTATCTATCATCTATCTATCATCTATCTATCATTTATCATCTATCTATTTTAGAGAGAGAGCACGAGCAGGGGGAGGAGCAGCAGGGGAGGGAGAGGGAAAGAATCTCAAGCAGACTCCTCATGGAGCTCACTCAGGGCTTGATCTCAGGACCTTGAGTTCATGACCTGAGCCAAAAGCAGGAGTACAACACTTAACTGACTGAGCCACCCAGGTGCCCCTTGCCTACTGTTTTATATATAATCTGTTCTTGTGTGTGTGTGTGTGTGTGTGTGTGTGCATGTGCACATGCATAAACTGGAAATTTAAACTTCATATATATAGAAAAAAATTAATAATCTGATATTTTTTGAATTCTAATAGGGTAATTTAATGCATTTACAGTTATTGTCATAGATGATATATCTGCTTTTATTTTGTCATTTTAAGCTTTTATATTGATTCTTTTTCTCTGTTCTTTTTAATACAGAATACTTTGTCTTAACTTTGATATAATATAATATATACATATACATATAAAATTATATCTTTCAGGCTAGTTCTCTTAACTGTCTTCTATGTTTTTTTAAAAATCTTATGTTTTTAAGAAAGAAAATATAATTACCTTTTTATTAATGAAGAACAGTGTGACAACATTTTAATCTCTTCTCTATCCAAAAGGAGGGTCTTAGCAAACTTTTAAATAATCACTACACATTTTCTTTTCTCAACATTATTAATAAAATCTGGTTTAGAGCCAAAACTGTTTTTATTAAGTTATTGTACATTTATGTTAGATATCTGTGCTTTAAATATTTTTAACATTGTTCTTCCCTTACATAAGCTTTATGATTAACTAGTTTTAGAAAGAAATATTTAACTCCTCCAAGCAAATTTTCAACATTTTTGAATTTTAAGTTGTGATTCTTCTCTTGATCTTCAAATGCACGTATGTGATATATCTTAGAACTTTTCACAACTGAGGTATCCTGTTGTCACATTCAGATATGAACATCAACTTCCATAATTTATATTTCTGTGGTTATACTTTCCTCAAAAAGTGGGACATTACTCATTATAATTTAACATTTAGTGTATAGAAGAGAAGACTGGGGTCAAATGGATTTTTAAACATTTTTTCAATGAAATAGTTAAAAATAGTTTCTTCATCATTGTCATTAAAATTGCCTTGATATGTCAAATTATAGATCTTTATTCATTATATTCCACAGAATATTGTGAACCCTATATGATCTACATATCTAGCTCCTTTTGTTCCATTTAAAAACTTATCTTGTTTTGTCTGTGATAATTGTTTCAGTTTTCGTTTTGATTTCTCTTTTGGTTCTTAGGTGAGCTGTCTCTTATCAGTTTTTTTTTTTCTCATTTTCATTTCCTTGTCTTTCTCTTCAGTCTGCATTCTTAATTCTGCCTGTTTACTCCTCATAATTTTCCCCCTTTTTCCATAAATGGCACATTTTGGCTTTCTATTATGATTGTGGAATCATTTTATTTATTTACTTATTATTTATTTATTTTAAGATTTTATTTATTTTTCTGAGAGAGAGAGCAGGGGGAGGAGCAGAGGCAGAGGGAGAAGCAAACTCCCTGCTTGGCCTTGAACCTGGGATCCTGACCTGAGCAGATTCTTAACTGATTGGGCCAACCAGGTACCTGAAAATATTTTATTTTTTTAAGAAAGTTTTTTTTTTTTTTTTACTTTTTATAGTATTTTCTTTCTTCCCTCTTCAGATTATTCAGATTCATTTTATCTTCCCTTTGTTTAATAGGTTTTTTTTTCAGATAAGACACATGTTGTTTTTAATTATCTGTTCTTTCTTTCTTTCTTTCTTTCTTTCTTTCTTTTCTTTTCTTTTTCTTTCTTTTTCTTCCTTCCTTCCTCCCTTCTTTCCTTCCTTTTTCTTTCTTCTTTCTTTTTCTTTCTTTTTCTTTCTTTCTCTTTCTTTCTTTCTTTCTTTCTTTCTTTCTTCTTTCTTTCTTTCTTTCTTTCTTTCTTTCTTTCTTTCTTTCTTTCTTTCTTTCTTTCTTTCTTTCATCTTTCTTTCTTTCTTTCTTTCTTCTTTTTTTCCCTGTTCTTTCTTAAAGAGAGATCTCCACCCTTGATATTTTCCAGCAAATAGGGTACATTAATTTTTCATTTCACTTCCTATGCAGATCAAGTTTACTTCTTAGGTTACTTACTACAGGACAAGTCAATGTTTACAAGATTTTTTCCAGTTCCCGGATCTAGCAGACATTAATTTAGGGTAGCTCTGTTAGATTAAGTTAAGGAGAGCTCTCTTATCTTAATTACCCAGTTCTGACACTAAGCTGTTTAGGAGCAGCAAAAATGACAATTCTTAATATCCAATGTTATCAAACTTTTTCATATTTTTATGTCCTACCATAATGACTTTATCCACTAGAAATGTATAAATTAGAAGCAATGTGCCTCCTTTAGGCCTACTTCTGTTTTTTACACTATAGATTTACAGAAGGTGCTGTCTACAAATTATTGCAAACTCCTGGGTTACATAAAGAAAAATACTCTGATGATTTTGGACAGCAGTACTGATATAGTAATATGCCATTGGAAAAGGACACTGTATTTTCCTCTATTGTTTTCAATAAGCAAAATTACTCTGCTTTATATAAAAGTAAAATTTAGATGTTCCTAAATCTGGCACCATGTTGCTTATATTTCATACAATTTTCTCTACACTTTGACATGAGGTTTTCAGATTATTATGACATTAGAGTTATAGCTAACATTTGTGATTTTCTGCATAATCATTGGTATTTTATTGCTAAGGTAGAAAGACTTTTTAAGGAATAGTTAGCATACAGTCATTTTCAACTTCTCTTTGTGTTTATAAATGTACAGTTTTCAAGAATCATTGATCCAACTGCTGTGAATTCATGTTTTCCCTTGCTGCCAGTACCTGTTATAATACACTGGGAATTCTTTAGTTACATTTTTTGCAGGTGGTAACACACACACACACACACACACACACACACACACACACTGTGAAGAAAAAAGCCTATAAAATTTGAAACTCCTTAATTTTTTTTTAGGTTTCAGATAGCCAGAGCTATTAGAATCACATTCATGATTTTGGTGCCATTATATGCTTCAAGATTAAATGGAGATTAACAATATTGAAATTAGACTCTGACATTTTGATGCTTGATGTTTTTGAATCTAAAGCCTTGTTTCTTTGAAAATGAGGATGAAAAAAATTACCTTCCTTGTATACTGGAAAGTTTACTGACAAATGAAGCATCTGTTTGAAGCGTGAAATAGCCCCAGGAGGACTAAAACTGGACTTTAGGAAACCTACCAAATAGGTAATGGGTGAAAATGGTAGGGACAATAGTCACTATAGCAACAGCAGCAAGAAGAGGTAATTTTGTTTAAATCTTGCTTAATAACAGAATGCCACTGGTTGGCATTAAAGACACCAGCAGAATCCTCCTGGAAAAAAAAAAAAAAAACTCTGGCAAAGCAATGGCAACAGCTGCACAAACACTAGAAAAAAAGAGTAGTTCTAGCTCTCTTGATCCCTAGCCTCAAATATTTAAACTATGTAAAGCCAGACATAATTTCTAAAAATGTAGTATCTTTTCCAACTAATAAGTTACAAAATCTTCTTATATACATTTGTTAATGTGCACGCACACAAACAAATGAATACCAGAGAGACATGTAAAAACAATGGAATATTGGATAGTTTAATGTGAAGAAATGAAAAGAATGGTGCTAATTTTATTATCAGAAGGTATACTAGCATATTGTCATTTTAGGGAAGACAAACCATCAGATTCAAGCTAATTATGAGCCAGAAAGAAGCTGGTGTGTTGGTCAATGTGTCATTGTGTCCTTACTGCAACACAGTGCTGACAACACTGGAGTTAGTGCTTGTGAAAGATTCCTTCATTATTGTTGTATTATCTGCATCTATACCTTTTCATACATATAGTTTGTGCTCAATAAATGCTTGTTGAATACAGCATATTAGTGTGATGCTATCAATAAGCAAAACATATTATTGTTGCTAAATTTTCTTAAGGTTCAGTCAGAAGAGAAATAATCAATTTCAGCATCTTTCTTTTTTTATTTAAAGATTTTATTCATTTATTTGACAGAGAGATAGAGAGCACAGATAGGCAGAGCGGCAGGCAGAGGGAGAGGGAGAAGCAGACTCCCCGTTGAGCAGGGGAGCCTGATGTGGAGCTCGATCCCAGGACCCCGGGACCATGACCTGAGCCGAAGGCAGACACCCAACTGACTGAGCCACCCAGGTGCCCTATCAGCATCTTTCTTGATGTAGTCCAAACTGTTCAGTTTTTATTTGCACATTCACTTGTTACATTGCAATATTATACTAATACCAAGTAAATGGTGAATTCTATTTTTCATAAGGGTGTCTTGATATGTAGTTAGGACAGAAAAAATGGCATCCCTAACATTCCTTGCTCATATTAGAAATGCCACTATGAACATGTGGTACCCAACGGACTTGTGATGGTCAAGAGTTATTTGATGGAATAGTTATTACAATGAAAATCCCTGTGAGGTGGTTAATTTCCAACTTCTAATGCTGAGCCTACCCTCACCACCTCTAGTAAATTTTGCCAGTACTGTCAGCTGGAAAGACTAGTCCTCCTCTGAACATAGCACTTAATGCCCAAACCATGTATTTAGTACTTATATTTTTTTAAAAATAACTTCTTTTTTTTATTTTAGAACACTTTGAAATTTACAGAAAAGTTGAGATGTTGCAAAGAAAGTTTCCATATACTTCATATTCAGTTTTCTCTAATATCAGTATATGACATAGGTATGATATGCTTTTCACCCTTAATGAACTAATATTTATAAATTATTATTAAGTAAAATCCATATTTTTTCAAATTTTCTTAGTTTTTACTTAATGTGCTTTTTCTGTTCCAAGATTCCATCCAGAACACCATGTTACATTGTTGTGTCTCCTTATGCTCCTCTTGGCTCTGAGAATTTCTCAGACTTTCCTTTTTTGATGACCTTGACAAGTTTGAGGAACATTGGTCAGGTATTTTAAGAACGTCTCTCAATTGGGATTTGTCTGATGTTTTTCTCGTCATTAGACTGGGTTTATGTGTTTTGAGGAGGGAGACCACAGACCTAAACTGCCATTCGATCACAAATATCAAGTATACATGTTATCACCATGACTTCTCATTGCTGTTGCCTTTGATCTGGTTGAGGTAGTGTTTGTCAGGCTTTTCCTCTGTAAAGTTACTCCTTTTATTTCCTCTTTCCATACTGTACTTTTTGGAAGGAAGTTAGTATGTACAGCCCACACTTAAGCAGTAGGTAGTTATGTTTAGTTGCAAAGTTTTTTTTTTTAAACTCTTGCTCTTGACAGATCATTTTTCTGAGCACACGATTCTAGGTTGACAGCTATTTTTTGTTTCGAACTTTGAGGATTTTATCTTTCTGTCTTCTGGTTTCTATTGTTGCTGTTGAAGAGTTGAGTTGTTATTCTTTTCTAAGTGCTTTGTCTTTTCTTTCTGTTTTTAAGATCTTTGTAGTACATGTTCTACAGTTTCACTGCACTGTGTCTAGGTGCAGATTTCTCTCTCACTCATGCTGCTCAGTGTAAATCACACCTTTGATATTCTGGTATCCGTGAACTCATAATTTTCATGAGTTTTGTGAAATTCTCAGCCACTGAATTTTCAAATATTTGTTCTTTCATCAAGCAGGGTATACTGATTACAATGTCATTAGGCTAAGCCATTCATAATGGCTTTGTCTCAGATTTTATACTCATTTACAATTTCATTTCTAAACTGTACTATCTGGACCTATTTGTCAGGGTTTAGTGTCCCTGTTCAGGCTCACCAGAGTGACAATAAACTCAGGGCTATATTTGATCACCAGTAATAGCTAGGACTGTGAGTTAATGTGATTAACAAGATGAGATAGGGGGAACTTATTGGGGAGCTGTGGAATGTTGTCAGACAATGCTGTGCCTCTCTCAGATAGTAGTCTGCTGAATAAACTGCAAACTCTGAAATACATGGCTGGAGGGGGATCTGCCTTTGCTACAAATCACGGTAATGACCCAAACCCTAGCACCAGCAGCTTCTGTACCAGTACAAAAAATCACTGCCTCAGGGCAGATTTAGTTTATACACAACACTTACCAAGCAAGCTTTCCCCTTTATTTTCCTTTAAAAATAATGACATCGTAATCAGTATACCTTACCTGAGGAGTCAAGCTTTTCTTTTTTCTAACAACACTTAAATTCCTTTTGACATAATGTACACTATTTATATGAAAACAATGATCTGTAATTTGTAATAATGGATTGAAGCAATGAATTAAAAAAATGTATAACTAATATAGAATTAAAGTGCCTTTCCCTGGGAAATGCACCAGAGCTCCTCCGTGCAAAAAAACATAAATAACACATATAAGTCATTTCATAAAGACCTAGAAACATTCTCCTTTCTGGCTATAATTTTAAAAATTTGGAGCAGGAATTTTGTTTTGTATGATCATTATAATTTAACTGTTGGAACACAAAAAACAGTTTTATGTACTGTGGTTCCTATTTTATTTGGTCTGTAGTATATAGATTAAATATGTGTCTTCTGGCAGCTTTTTTTCTAGACTGCCTTCAGCACAAAGGAGATCTCACTCATCATACCTACAACGATTCCAAAAACATGACCATATTCATGCTGTTGCACAATCTGTCAGAATTTCAGCTAAGTCACAGATGTGTGCTAAATAATAACTGCTGGTTTTAATTAAAACTAGTTTGCAACTCTTAAAGTCAATTAATATCTTCATAGTTGGCTTTAATTTTCTTACTGAGTAGCTTCTAATGAAGCATGACAATTTTAGGTGTACTTTATAAGTGTTGTTTCAAAGAATGACACTGTTTTATTTTTTAATCTTTTTCTATTTTTTTCTTTTCTCTTTTAATATTAAAAAAGTCATAAAGTTTCCCTGTGGTCTCATAAACAGATGATTGATATGGTAGATGTAATTTTTTACAATCCGAAATAACATTTTCCATACTTAAACAGAAATGATAATTATATTATTCCTAATATTGTGTAATAATGCCTTGGAATTCTTGACTGAGAAGACGATTTAAACAAATGATTATTTGTCAGAACTAGAGAACAATATTTTGCAGAGCTCAAAGCTAATTCATAATATTATACAAGATGTTGTTTATAAGTCCTCAATTTTAATATTTTCATGAAATTGAGCAAATAGCTCAAATCTTTTCTTAAGACCTGCTTCTGGCATGAGGTAAGGATTCCATTAACTCTGAAAGACTTTGAAATTTTAATTGATATGTCACTGATTGTGCCAGTCTTGTGTTTTTGTTTTGTTTTGTTTTATTGGCTATCAGTGAAAAGAATATGAATGGAGTGGAAAAGAGTGATTCATCTTAGTATTTACATTTAATTTTCTCATTCCATAAGTAGTATTGCAGAAAGAACTGTCAGCTACATATTTCTGTAAATACTTCTAACTTATTCTTAGAGGAAAATAGCCAATAGAGCAATGAAAATATTAATGCCTTATCTCATCCATTTATATTTTAAGCTAATGGTTTTCCACAACTGGAAATATATTCAGTGACTTCACTGATCATATCTGAGATATTAATAAACACATGCTATGCATATGTGGGGAAATGTAATATATAACCAAGTATAATCTACTTCAACTCTGCGTGAACTTAAGAACAGTGAAAAGAAGGGGAAAAGTGACTGGCCAGGAGGGAGCCTACATCACACTAAGAGATGTTCTCACATATTGCAATTAGTTTGGGTTTTGTCTACTTTTTATCTTTAAGGAAGTCAAATATTTAAGCAAATGAATATTACTTCCTCTGAACGCAGTTGTTGCTGCTCACCTGCAGCACTGCGGTGTCTATAAGACCACAGACTTCTGCTAGATGTACTGAGTACTGAATCTGAGTTCCATATAATTCACTCTAATATATAATTTCCACCAGTTCATGTAAAGGTACCATGAGCATCACATGCAATGATGTGTTCATAGTATTTAACATATGCCTTGCACATAAATAAACTCAGTAAGTGGTATATAGTAATATTTTAAAAATTTAGGACACGGGCACCTGCGTGGCTCAGTTAAGCATCTGCCTTCAGCTTAGGTCATGATCCCGGGGTCCTGGGATGGAGCCCACATCGGGTTCCCTGCTCAACGGAAAGCCTGCTTCTCCCTCTCCCTCTGCTTGTGTTCCCTCTCTCGCTGTGTCTCTATCAAATAAATAAGATATTTATAAACAAATAAATAAATAAAAATAAAAATAACATTTAGGACACAAGTTAAAAAAAAGTAAAAAGTAGTTTCTGTCAAGTCTGTGTGTAGAAATAATGCTGATAGCAGTTTCTTAAATCTGCAGCATCTAAGTCTCTAGATGGTGTCAGGTTTCATCTATGTTGTCCTGTCCAATTTCAAAATTCCCAACATCCCCTAAAAGCTACAAACATGTACTATGTGGTCTGGTGACATATTTCATCAGTACCAAGGAAAATTGAATTTTATAATGATAGGGAAGAAGAGCTTTCACACAAGTTTTTTTTTTTTTTTTAACTTTCTGGTTATGAAATCTTCCTTGCTCTTCCATTTAGCAAGGGCCCTGCTTTTTCGCACTGCTTTATTCTCAGAAATCATCATCGCCAGCACTTTCTGGAAGTATTTTCTCAAATAATTCCAACAAAAATATTGGTTCAGGGAAGAAATGTGTTTCTTTATGTGTGTTGGGGTTTTTAAAATCATTTTCCTTTGTTCTTTTAAATGGATACTGTCACTTATTATATACAAGTTATCATTAGAATGCATTGTTGTTTAGAATTTGAAAACTTCCAAGCTGTGTAGTAATAATTCACCATACTTTTGATTATCTTCCCCCACGTCATTAGTAACTTTCTCTTAATTAAAGAAAATCAGCTCATCTATCTTTTATAATAAAACACATAAGAGAGACATTATAAAAGAAAAGAAAAAGCAGAAAGTAGACAAGAATAGGAGCCAGGAGATTTAACTCTAATCTCAGAAGTCTCACCAGTCAGCTCTGTCATCTTCTAAGTCTTAGAAAAGACTTAATTTTGTAGATTTAAGTTTCCTTGCTTCTAAAAGTGAGGGTTGGAAGAAATCATCTCAAAGTTCCTTTCTACTTTACGATTCTAAATGCCATCATTTGAGTGCAGTATATAATGTATCCTACTTATTTAACAGAAAATAACTGATGTGGAACTTATAAAATTTCTTAATAAGAAATGATTAAGGTAGACTGCTTTGGAGTAGACTGCTCAATAAGTTCATTACCATGTAGTATCACAGAATGCTACCCTTCAAAGTAATAAAATGGAAGATGAGAATTTTGTGAATATTCTGGAAACTCTTGATGGCAAATGCTGAAATAAATTCATATTTTACTGACATTATTTATAAAGTCAATAGGCAATATGAACATAGTTAATAGTCCTGAGATGATTTTAATAAATAGGTGGATTGAAGTCCAAAATGCAAACACAGATACTGTACTGTATAAAGCTGCACAGAGTCGTACACTAGTATGGCATATAATTTTAAGCAACTAAGTAAGACTTGGCTATGTGAAAAGTGCCATATCTATACATTGGTAAAGTAAAACTGTCCCCATTAAAAAATAATAAAGATCATTAAAAGATAAACATAAAAATTAACTCATTCTTAATAGTTGATTACAAATGCAAATATAAAATTACCTTGTATTTAAATTTTTTTTAATGCTGCAAAAACCACATAAAGGAATTTATCTGTCATTTAGAAGCAGATAACTTGGTTTTGGTAAGTTCAAAAGGCAGAATAAATGAGCAGAACTAGTTTCCACTTGGGCATACCACTGTTGATCCAGTGGACCTGAATTCAGAAACAAAATTTCCAATGGCTTTGAAACCCTAGATTTTTTTTTTTTTGAAACCCTAGATTTTTATTCCCTATGTGATCTGGCTGAGAAGTTCAATTAAAGATAGATATGTCCACTGGCAAAGGGTTTATTTAAATGATTGCATATCCTTTTGGGTTTCATGAAACTTGAGTATTTTCTGCTATAAAAACATTCAGAGTCAATGAGAATAAAGTTCCTTTTGTATTATGAAAAAAGGAAAACACTTTCCAGGTTAACTTCCTAAGGGTATTAAAAATCCATATTAATGAAAATATGGAAAGAATTTTATTCCATGAACCTTTCAACTCTATTTAAAAACATCTATAATACCATGGTATCTAATTATCACTCCTACACCTCCCCCCACCCCAGGAGTTCAAAGCCATTTACATAGTTATCTCACTTTGACAGAGAAAATCATTTAATAGGATAAAAGAAACTGAGGCATGTAAAAGTTAAGAAGTTTGGTCATTATTATACATTTGGAGATGAAATAATGAAATTTATTACTTGATGTAAGAATAAGATGATGAGATTCAATCATATTCTTCCACTTAAATTCTGTGTGATCTTGGAAAATACTGTCTCTGAGCCTCGTTAATTCTGTATAACACTGAATAATCTTCCCTATTCAGGACTACAAGGTTCAGGGGCACTGAAATAATATATATTACAAGGTTTGTTAAGTTATAAAATGCTGCATTTATAAAATATTTCATTTTTAACTCTTATACTGCAGTCTTTCAAGGAGGATAAATTATTCATCTAATACCTGGATCAAGAAGTTTGAACATCTCATGTTTATTGTATAGTTTAATTTAAATGTACATGTATTGAGACCATTTCTTCATTACACTCCTAATGCAACTGAGACCCTAGCCTAAGTACAATGAGGTTGGATCTTGAGGATGAAGCTGAATAAAGACCAAGTGTTGCCTGGAGCAGAGGAGAGGACTACAGTCTGTGAAATAAGCACAATCACTGAGGAGGACCAGAGTCGGGATTAGAACAAAATCAATCATCAGATGTCAGAGGCAAGTATAAAGGCATAATTAGGGGACAGAGCAAGAAGTTAGGAATTGAGGGTACTAATAACATGTCTGGAAAGCCTGCCAAACAAGCCAATGCAATGGGGTTCTGGTGCAGACCATGAACAATTTATAGGCTAGGAGATTTTGTATGGATGTTGGCTGCATGGCACAGGAATAGCTCAGCCCAATTAAAGGTAGAAGATAGGCTAGGAGCGCCTGGGTGTCTCAGTTGGTTAAGAGTTGGACTCTTGATTTCCGCGCAGGTCACAATCTCTGGGTGGTGAGATTGAGCCCTGCCTCCGGCTCCACACTGGGTGTGGAGCCTGCTTAAGATTCTCTCCCTCTCCCTCTCCCTCTGCCTCTTCCCCACCACAAACCCCCAACCCCCATGTATATGCACACACTCTCTCTCTCACTCTCTCTCTCTAAAAAAAAGAGATTAAAAAAAGATAGGCTGGCTAGACAATAACAACCACGCATATTAAAACCAGAGAAAGATTTCAAAACTTCTTAGCTGTATTTCAGTGAGGGATAATCTGGCGTCTTTCACTCTTTATAATTTTGTCAGGGTGGTACATTACTAATGTCCAACCTGAAGGAATGGAGGGGAGTAGCATTAATTGAAATCAAAAAAGAAATATGTTACACTTTGTGATTTATTTTTCTGAGGTGAAAAATCACTTTACAAAGATTGTACATATGTATATAGAAATATACAAAAGTCTTTGTATAATGTGCTTGTTAAATATATAACTAATATTTTTGACATTTATTTAAAACATGAGGAGGCTGCTTAATTCATTCAATCAATCATTCATTCAACAGGAGTGTACTGAGCATGTACTCTGGAAAGATAAGTTTGTGTTCACAGGCTTTTAGTGAGATGACTTGGAATGAGTTATTAAAAATGTGTTGAGTACTAGATATAGTGTCTTAAGAATGTCTAAACTAATGTGAGTGATAAGAGAAATACATATATCTGAGGAAGCTGAGCCTTGGCTGGAGCTGTATTGTAACACTATAGTGCAGTTGGAACTAAGAACATACACGCATTAGCCACATTTTATAGTTTCTAATTCCTTATTGCTATGGAGAAATGTATGACTTTTCCATTACTCAGAAATAATAGAAGAAAATTGATAGTTTGATTGCCACTTTTCCTCACTCAAATTTAGAAAGTCCTCTGATAATAAACTTTTAGTATATGAATAAATCTAGATTCAAACAAATATATGAACCAAACCAAAATCAAACCAGTGTATGGAAAGAAAAATTATTCTCTTATTTGTGATTTGCCATAGTATCGTTATTCTGAGCCTCATATGCATAATATGAGAGAAAGTAAATGAATAATTAGGAGATATTCTAATTCTATCATCACTGGTAGTAAGAACCAGGATTCTCAATATGGAGAAAAGGAAATACTGTTGTTCTGAAAAGAATAAGTAAAAAACTCTATAATACTGGATTCAGATTGTAAGTATTAGTATAATCCACTCATGAGATATTTTAGTCTTAATAATACTATAGCAATGAGCACTTCTATAACCTGACTGTGTTCTTGATATATCATTTCCCAGTTAAAAAAAAAAAAATCAGAGGTTCTAGGAGAAATGATCAACTCTAAATCTGGGGCTTGTCACACCTAGATGGTCATCATAAGGATTAAACTGAAAGATACCAGGAACCATCTTGAAAGGACTTCCACTAGCTAAAATAGGAAAATTCAAACTTCGAAAAAGATAATAATGGAAATTGACTGAACTCTACCAATATGTTTAAATTCATGATTTCTTTTGTTATCAAAAAACTGTTTTTCTTTGGGCGCCTGGGTGGCTCAGTCGTTAAGCATCTGCCTTCGGCTCAGGTCATGGTCCAAGGGTCCTGGGATCAAGCCCCACATCGGGCTCCCTGCTCCACAGGAAGCCTGCTTCTCCCTCTCCTACTCCCCCTGCTTGTGTTCCCTCTCTCGCTTTGTCTCTCTGTCAAATAAATAAACAAAATCTTTAAATAAATAAAATAAAAAAATGTTTTCTTTAAAGAATGAAAGAGAACCAATTTGTTAACTTGAAAACTGGTAAATAAAGACAAAGAATCAAGCATTTGTCCTGCTTTTGCTGTATGGATTCTACCACTAGGTAACCTAATAGCAGATAAGGAGGAAGTATCTGTCTATTCATTAAAGCATTCCAACTAACAACTAAAATATAAATGACAGATTTAGAATATTTTCATTTTGCAAACCCAGTGTATTAATGGATATAGACATTATCCATCAATAGCTACTAACATCACAAAAAGGACTACCCAAACATTGTCTACCTTCCAAGGAGATTGTACTCCCAAGTTCAAAGGGACCAAACGTGAGTCTGATCAAGCCTCTGGATCCAACTGGCAATTTGTGAAAAATACAGAAGATGCAGCAACATGTTGAACCATACTGTGAATGTACAATCAGAAAATTCCTGTCTGTAGGAAACTCTACAGGTCAAATGACCTAGATTTCTCAACAGAGTTGTAAGGAAAGGAAAGGGATAAAGGGAGAATTAAAAAGACATATTTTTTAAAGATGTACAAAAGCAACCTATGGAGATGATCACATGGATGATAAAACTAAATTAACTCAAGGAAATAACAATTTAAATTCATGGTAATGGTTATTTATGTGTAGAGAGGGGTTTGAGGCACAGTTTCTGCAATCACTGACAAGGTTCTAGTTCCTGTCCTGGGTGATAGTTACAAGATATTTGCTTTATAATAATGCATTGTTATAAAGTTTTTTGTTGTCTTTGGTCCTGTATTGTAGTTTATAGATTTAATCACAAAATAAAACATCAAATTGACATAGCCTATTATGAAAATATACTATTAAGCTTGGCTACATTATTCATTAGTATATCATTTGTTACATGTAATTAGTCTCATTTTTTTATTTTTATGAAAGTATTTAATCTCAAATATGTAATAATTTTTAAATGGGGAGAGTGTTAAGAAAAGAGCCATATGATAGACATAAAAGTAGAGATAAATCTATAAGCTGAATGTTTTGAGAAACTGGTACATGTTACTACATAAAACGTACTGATAATAGTTTACAGATGCCATCTTCAGAGAATTGAGGGGCAGGACATTTTTCTTTCTGTAAGATATCTTCAAAGGTGGTATATTTTACTTATACTTGATTAGCAAACTCAGCTGTCCTTAGGACATGAAGCTACAAATTTCCTTTCAAATAGGTGTTTAACATTTTAATTTTAACATTACAGGTCATGGGCATTTTTGTTTTATATATTTTCATTAAAAGCTATGCCTTTGGAATCAGAAATTTATAAATCAAATGCATGCTATAGTAATTTTATTGGAAATAAAAAGTAACTCGGATAAATTTAGCCACCAAACATATTTGCTATATTTGTCGCCAAGAAACAAAAGCTAAGTTTTAAGTTATGTTTTCATTCCATAGCGTATTTGTATATCAGCTGGTCTTATTGGTAAACACTAAAATCACTTGCTATGAAGATGAGTGGAGACTTTGGATATAATAAAATATTTTTGTGTATTTCTAAACTATTGCAACTTTTGTGCCTGTGCAGATGACAGGCTAATGAGAAGTAAAAGCAGACAGTGCTTGTGAGTATGTCCTTCAAAATTTGTTTTATCTTACTTTACTGTGTGTGACCATAGTTTCAATTTTATTTTCCTCTAAGTACTATGAATCATTCTTTAGTTAATTGAATCACATTTTAAATAATTTATTTGATGATATTAATCTTCCATCTTTCATAGCAACATTATATTTATATTTAAATATATAAATAGTGTTTATACATCATGGCCACATCAGAAATATATCGATTACATTACTGTATAAACCAATGAAACTAATAATTTCAACCACTGGGTTTAGTGAGAAGTAAACACCAAGTATTTAGACATAAACGTCTTGATGAGAAAAACAACTCCAACTGGATTTTTTTCTGGCCCTGATGTTGTTGTTTCTACATGTGTGGACAAATTCAAAGCCATCCTAGGAAAGAAAAAAGGGCAGTGAATCTACAAAATTCCTTGTCATATTTCCTTTCCCTTCAACTTTATGTATATGTCCTTCTGTTGTTTTCTAGACCATAGATGCATATAAATCATGTTTCTCAGTGCCTGACATTAAGAATATGCTGGATAGTTGTAGCTGTAAGAGAAACACGTCTGCATTTATTATTATCAAGATCTAAATTCCAGCTCTTAACACCAGGCTGATGATCAATTTTGAAAGAAGAAAATTTTTTCTTTTCCTTAATTAATAGCAATTGAGACCAGCAATTGTTTGTAATTTAAGCAATCCAGATCCAGGCTGGCTAATGGTAAGATATTCTGAATAATGATTTATATTAACCAAGGTCTGTACTTTAATCAGTCTCATTAAGGAATTGTAGAGCCCTGATATTTAAAATCCTCTACTAATTACAAATTCAGTAGGTTGACACTGTTCTACAACCTGAAAACCATTCTCTTCTGTATTCATATTTCCTTCAAGTACTTGATCTTGTTATTTAGAGTTTACAGAGTATATTTCCCTTAGTTCTGTTCTCAAGGGATTAATATTAATGGCATATAATTGTTAAATCCTTTGGTAGTTTCTTTAATTCAAGTATTTTAAGATTGCTTTGATCCTAATATTAGTAAATTTCTACTTACAAAGAAATTAGACATTACACTCTGTCCCCATGTTTTAAAGGCAATCCAGGCTGGTTCTAACTACAATTAGGTCAGGCCTGAAAGAGAGAATGCAGTTGGCCATAAAGAACCTAAATAATTATTGCAAATGTATTCATTTCCAATTTATATGTTCTCGTTTTGACATTTTAAAGTTTGAGAAACCAGATAAAAACTTATCAAATATAATAGAGTTATTGAATTTCTTCTAAAGGTATATGAGGTTAACACATAAGTCACTCCTCTTTCCATACTAATAAGGAGGGAAAATATGAGGAGAGTTTTGGTGTGTTCATTGCTTTTTATTTTTCCCCCAAAGGCAGCTTTCAATTTGTCTGTAATTATGAAGAAAATCTGGGGAAAAATCCCATCTGAAATGTAAGTTCAATTTTCTAGCCCAAAGATCTATCTTTAAATTCCTCATGGTTTAATGTTTACTTCTGATTAAACTTAGTGATTGAAATTATTAGTTTGGTTTGCTTACACAGTAATAATATATTTATGATTTTGCCATTATGTATAAATATTATTCTTTTTTTAAAGATTCATTTATTTTACAGAGAGAGAGAGAGAGAATAGCACACGAACAGAGGGGAGAGGCAGAGGGAGAGGAAGAGAGAAACTTAAGCAGACTCCACACTGAGCGCAGAGCCCTACTCAGGGCTAGATCTCATGATCCTGAGCCAAAACCAAGAGTTGGACACTTAACCAACTGCACCACCCAGGTGCCCCATAAATATTATTCTTTTATAAGGTTAGCCATATTTTACCATGTCTAACTGAGATTTAAAACATACAAATTACATTAATAATACCCAAACATGGCTTCCTCTAATAGAAGAGTTTCTGAACTATTATTCAGATTTCATGATTATTGTCAAATACATATTGAAGGTCTCTGGTTGGAGGTGAGGGGTAAGGAATGGAAGGGTGAGGTGATCATGGTAGTTTGGAAATCATTGTTTTTTCCTGGGACAAGTTTACCTCTTATGGTTGAATTATAAATCTGGAGGTTAAATGATTACACATTTTGCTATCAGTTGAAAAAAATCCCACCTCTCTACTTCTTGTTACATTTGTGCAATCAAATTTATTTAGAGAGCAATTAAACATTTTCCTCCTTCCAAATATAGGCACAGCATATATCCCCAATCACAAAGCCATTTATTATGCTATTCCCAGTTCCACCGGTAAAATCATGTATTAGTGTGTCTACCACTGAGAATGGAGCCTTCCAATTAGGTGGCATGGCAGGGGGCAAGGATAAATCAGCATTTCCATTTCCAGATAGCATCCTGAAGCTAACAATGCTGCTCAATACTGTGCATCAGCCAGGAGGCTAAAATTGCTTGAAACTTTCTGGAAAATTTTAATTGTGACATTTTAAAATAGATCCCTAAGGGAGTAGTTAACCTTTTCTAATCATCTTTGCCACATAGATCCAATTTAATACCTGGAATACAGAAGAAAACTGAACAGAGATAAAGTCTATGAAAGTCTGTCATAGTCTATACCACATTCTGCTCTATCCAGATCAACTGACTACATATTATCAATTCCTCACATTTTGCCTTGTCAGAAAATTGCTGCTGGTGATCCTGTTTCCTGTTGTGTAGTTTAAAGAAATGAGTGGATTTCAGCCATGCATTTATAATGAATATAAGGAAGAAAATAAGACAGCAATTTTGGCAGATAGAAAGGAGATTTAACAAGTAGATAGCTGAAGAGATCAATTTTATGCTTGCTAGAGTTCTTTTTAAAGAATTAAGGTTTAATATTATGCCAATTTCATAAGAAATAAAACTCAGGATCTTTTTCATGTACGATATGTTAAAAGTTTTGATTTTATTTATATTTATCTACTATTCAACATCTATAGAAGAAAAAGGCAAGGCTTTTCAGTAAGTTCAGAATTGAAATCATCACTAGATTTTGACAAATCACCATTTCTCAGAGTTTCAGTTCCCTCTCAGTAATGTGTACGAAACTGTGCCTCACTGAATTCACAGGTCCAGATATGCAAATGTATGTAAATTACTATTTTATAAATCTTTTAAGGCCTAAACCTAGCAAAAAACGTGGAGAGAATTAACCTCTTAAATTTCCCTGGAACTTATTTTTTATGAGGTTTAAAGAAGTTTTCAAAATATTAATTTTGAGATCTCATATAGGTATATAGAACAAGTGGTACTCAATAAGAGGCTATTGTAGTCTGATTATTGGTCACCTACACTCTAAATGTACCATGTCATTTGGTGTTGAAATCACTGCAATTGCCTGTTTGTGTGTTTTAATCTATCTTCTTTCCCAATTGTCCTTTGTTTTGCTCAGACTAATGTCTCTAAAACATAATTTCATCAATTCTCTCACTTTTTTAAAACCTACAGATGTCCCTCTAGTTTATCCATTCAAGCACAGACTCAAGAGATTATAGACCAGCAAAAATCTCCCTCATTTTTACTGTCAAAATTTATCTCCCTACCTCCTCAACACAAAGCTTCATGTGTACCATTACAGTTGATCTTCCCCACCTCACACTATACTGCTTGGCACCTACTGTGATGAACAGTTTTTCTCCACCTCCCTTATGCCTCCTTACTGTTTTACTGCAACTACATACTAATTGCACTTTTCAATGCTGTGTACTGAGTTGGAATCATGCTCTAAATCCTGTTTCATTATATGAATATTCTACAAACTGGAGCACAGACTTTGAAATCAGAGACCTAAGTTAAAATCCCATTTCCATACTTATTAGCTGGGAGAACCTGGGCAAGTGTAAGCCTGTTTAACTTTATCAAAATAGGATTGGTGCTTCTTACCTTTAAATGTTGTTTTGAAAATTTAGACAATCATTATATAAAAAAAGCCTGGTACATAATAAATTTTCAATAAATGTTGAATTTAGGTATGAGTATAATTGTTATAATTACATATTTTCTTACATGATGATTTGTTCTTTGTTTCAGGTACATTTCTTGTGTTATCTCTTGTGTATCTCTCCTCTGGTACATCTTAGGCCATTTCCTCCTTTTCAGTGTGATAGGCAGAATAACATTCTCCCAACATTGTCCATGTCTGAATCTTGGAATTTTTGAATATGTTAGGTTACATGAAAAAAGGGAATTAAATTTTTACCTATAATTAAGGCTACTAATCAGTTGATCTTAATATAAGCAGAGTTTCCTGGGTTATCCAGGTGGGCCCAATGTAATCAAAAGTGTTCTTAAAAATAGAGGGAGGCAGAAAAAGAGAATCAGGTGTGATGATGGAAGCAAAGAGACACTATGCTGCTGGCTTTGAAGATGGAGAAAAGGGGTCACAAGACAAAAAAATTAGGCATCCTCTACAAACTCGGAAAAACAAGGTAACTGATTATTCCTTAGGGCTTCCAGAAAGGACTGCTTGCTCACCCTTGATTTTACCTCACTGAGACCCATGTTGAACTATCCCACAGAACTGTAAGATAATAAAAGTGTACCACTTAAGCCACGAAATTTGTGGTCATTTATCACAGCAGCAAAAGAAACCTAATACACCAGTTCTTTGCCATAGGAACCAGCATGGTACTGGCACACAGTAGGTGCTCAATAAATGCATGTTTATTTTTTTCATTTCTATTTTTTATTTTTTATTATGTTATGTTAATCACCATACATTACATCATTAGTTTTTGATGCTGTGTTCCATGATTCATTGTTTGCATGTAACACCCAGTGCTCCATGCAGAACGTGCCATCTTTAATACCCATCACCAGGCTAACCCATCTCCCCACCCCCTCCCCTCTAGAATCCTGTTTGTTTCTCCAAGTCCATAGTCTCTCATGCTTCATCTCCCACTCCGTAAATGCATGTTTATTTAAAACACCACCCTTATGCTGCCTCCTTGTCGTACCAAAAAAAAACAAAAAAACAAAAAACACAAAACATTAAGAGTAGGAAAGACGATCTCTTTCTACAGACCATAAGAGAATGGTCTCTTTCTACAGCTCTTGGATCTAGAAAACAGTGATCCTGACTGCAAGAAGTAACAGGTGTATTGCACTTTTTTTGAAGAGAAAATTAGTCGAAAAAACACAAGCTTTAGAATCACCTAGATCAGTGTTGGAATCCAACGTTTATTTCTAAATATCTGTATGGCCCTTTAGGATTGTTGCCTTATTCAATGTATTCCGTGTGGCAATTACCTCAAGTAGTTTCCACTCACTAAAATTATAAAAGTCCCCAAATATCTCCACACTTCCTAGTGGCCTAAAAATCACTGTTTCCCAAGCAACCCTATTCTTTTATACAGATGATACAAGAAGTTGTAATGGGGGTTGATAAATAGTGCACTACAGTGTGCCTCTTGGGGAAGAGACATGTCCACAGGGGAGGGAGCCCAAGGAGCTGAAATATAACGTGGCATTAGTACCCACAGACTGAACCCAGCCGGTTCCAGCTCCCTGTGAGACTTCCTCCACAAATGGCTACAGCAGTAAATTAGTAGTCCCGACTCTGATTCACATAACAGTAGAACTCAACTCATTTTAGCCTTAGTTCTTGAATCTAAGCTCTGACAATGGTGTCAAGTGGCTAGGAGGCACAAGATGTATGCCCTATCAGCACCAAGTGTCCAAGAACCTTAACTCCACCAGGGATGGTAGGCACCCTGAGTTTTGGGAAGATTTTAAACAGACCATGAAAAAGAACTTCAATTTCTTTGGGCCTCAGTTTTCTCAGCAGCAAACTATAATAAACATGGTTTTCCTGCAGGATCATACTGAGAATTAAAATTACATTATTTTAGGCACCTTATACTATACCAAATATAACATTGGCAATTCTTAAAAGATAAGCTTGGGGCGCCTGGGTAGCTCAGATGGTGAAGCGTCTGCCTTCGGCTCAGGTCATGGTACCAGGGTCCCGGGATCGAGCCCCACATCGGGTTCCCTGCTCAGTGGGAAGCCTGCTTCTCCCTCTCCCACTCCCCCTGCTTGTGTTCCCTCTCTCGCTGTGTCTCTCTCTGTCAAATAAATAAATAAATAAAATCTTAAAAAAGATAAGCTTTTATTTTAAATGAAGCAGATACTAATAATGTAGGATAAGGAAACAGAATTTCTGTACTCATAATATGTGCCAAGGAAATTGTTGAGTTGTGCCAGTTCCTAAATTTTTTGAGTGTGAAAATAAAGGAGAGCTTACTGGCTTTCTATACTCAGAAGTGCACTTCAAAGCAAGAGCACTCCTGACAAGCTGCTTGGAAACCACCTAAATAGTCTGTAAGATCACATTCCTTCCTATTACAAATTACATCCTCAGAACATTCCAGAAGCTAGAGTAACTACCCTTATATATTCCTGGATGCTGCTAATGTGATATTACTAAAATATGGCAATATAATATAAAACCCAGTAGCACTCTCAAGACAGACTACTGCATTTTAAAATATATATAAATAGGAATAGCAAGTTACCACTATGCTGTGAGGCAAGGAAAGAAAACAAACAACAAACAAACTTGAATCCATATGACTATTGTCTTAAATCATCAAAAATTAATTAAAACAAGTGAAACCAAAGCAGGCTACATACAAGCCCAGATTTAATGAGTTTTGGAAAATGCAATAAGCTAAACAAATCACTCATTACTATTAATTAATGGTCTGTAAAAGACTTCCAGGTGGCTTAGGCAAATAATTTTTATTTTATATTTTAGAAAGAAAGTTTTTGGTAATTATGAGATAAGTATAATCTGTCTCAGCTATTTTTATCTAAAAATTATATTTC
The DNA here is from genome assembly GCF_037043125.1 of Eumetopias jubatus. NCBI lineage: Eukaryota > Metazoa > Chordata > Mammalia > Carnivora > Otariidae > Eumetopias > Eumetopias jubatus. The sequence goes on along the minus strand of NW_028274819.1, from coordinate 80,966,704 downwards.
TACTTCATTATAAATGATTATTTAGATTACTTAAAATAGATGTTTTCTTAATTCCTTATATGAAATTATATTCATAAATTATTTCTAAATTATTTTGTATCAGATTCTATTAATCTTGATATATAAATATTATATTTATAAACTTATAAGTTATAAATATTTTCTCCATAAATATTTTATCCTGGCAAAATGAAATAATTTGATTAGGGGCTATGTTATTATAATTTTCATAGTATGTATATCCATACCTAGTATGGATATATGTAGAAAGGTTATTTGAATTCTTCCTCTGGTATCTGGTATTCTTTTTTATTTTTTTAGAGAGAGAGAAAGAGCACAGAAAACGGGAGCAAAGGAAAGGGAGAGAGAGAATCTCAAGCAGGCTCCATGCCCAGTGCGGAGCCTGATGTGGGGCTCGAGTTCATGACCCTGAGATCATGACCTGAGCCGAAATCAAGAGTCAGAAGCTTAACCAACTGAGCCACCCCTCAGGCACCCCGGTATCTGATATTCTTTTGTTAATCCAATATACATTTATTATGTCCCAGTAAGAGTTCTTCTTCTTAAGGATTCAAAGATTTTGTTCTGACCTTTTAGGCATTTATACTCTTATAGTGAAAACATATAGATTATATGAAAACTGCAACAACACAGCAATGTATAATATGCTACTGAAGCATAGAGGGGAGAAGGATACACAGAGGGTATTAAAAAGTAAAGGTGACATTTGATATAAATCAGGGATAAATAAAAGTTCTCAAGACAGATAGAGATGGAAGACACCTACTATAATACCTGGCATAAAATAGGTATCTTGTTAATGTTATATAGATCAAGGCAGAAACAACTGATTCCTCTTCCTATTACTGATATTCATTTATTAAGTTAATGCATGTTTATTATATGCCAGTGATTGTATTTATCTTTAAGTGTTCACAAATATTTGAAGTATTTATGGCTCTTAGTGGAGGTAAACAATAATTGTGGCATATGACTCTGCTTTAAGAAGAGAGTATACATTTTCATACGTTTATATGTGAATCATTATATAATAAACATAGAAAAAAGTCATTGCCTTTTTCATTAGTTTGCTAAAATATTGATGTGATAACCAATTCCTAAAAACTCAGAGGAAAAGAGTTTCATTATGACACATATTAAAAGAAAATAACTATATTTTAAAATTAGTTAGAGAGTTTGGGTATGTCTTTTTGAAGAAAATGACATCAGAGCTGAGATGTGATGAAGAGAAAGAGGGAGAGTTGGATCCAGGGAATGAGAATTTCTGTCGGTATGACTCTTAATAAGACCCTCTGTGCAAGTGGCTTTGTGGCATCAAGGAAAGACTATGTGGGGCTGGAGCATAGTACCAGATGGGAGACAAGAGTAATAATATCATTCAAGAAGAGTGCACAGAATGAGGTCAGAAGAGGGCTAAAGATGGACTACTAGTGCCAAAATATGTAGGAAGATAGCAGAGAATCAGGGGCCAAAAAAGACATAAAAGCAGGAATAATAACAGTGACAGGATAGTAACTATTTCATTGTAAGCGTTCAATAAATACCTAGTAGAAAGATTGCCTTGTCTGGTAAAGGAAACAAAACAATATATAAATAACAATAGTGTCCTTAATCTTAATAATATTAAGTTAAAAATATTAATATTTTTATACTATTCTACAGATTATACGCTTAAAAATATGTGCAAGGCACCATTTAAGGCACTTGGAATATATTAGTAAGCAAAACAAAGATCCCTGATCTCATGGATGTCAAGAAGCAGGTTTACATATCTTTCCCCATGTATTTCTTGTATCAGTCTTATGAGACTGATACTAATATTATCCCTATTTTACCAATGAGAAAGCAGTTTTTAACTTGTCCTAATTTTCCTACTGGTAGGCTGTATTTGAACCCCGATTTGGGGGCTTTAAGTAACATAAACAGAGTTTTAAAAAAAGCTGTCATTACAGAGGGTCTCAGAGAGTGTTTTGGGAAAAATCAAGAAAAAATTTATGGAAAACAGGGCATGTGGTTTATAACCTGAAGGAGATGTGAGATATCAATAGCTACAGAAATAAGAAGGCACTCCAGAGCAGTTGATCTGTATGAGGCAGAGAGAAGAAGGGATATTACAAATTACCTGTAGTAAATAATAAATGTGCATCAAAAGTAGGAGATGGTATCTGGGAAGATTGGTTGAGTCCAGATGTGCAGTTACTTATTTGTATTAGTACTCAGTGGAACATGATTGTTTTTAAGCAGAGGGAAGTCTTGATAAGAACTGAGGTATAGGAAGATGAGGAGTGATGATCGTTTAAACCATTCAGGAAGCTATTACAACAATCATGTAGAAAGTACATTAAGGATTTCAACTAGGGTGGTTGAGCTTTAGTAAGGAAAGGATGGTTATGTGAAAATTACTTGGAAATTGGTTGGATATGGTGGAGTATGAGATAATGAAGACAGGCAATCAATGATGTTCCTAAGTTTTCTAGTCTGATATCATTGGTACAACCTACAAAAGAGAAATTCAGAAGCTGGCAGATTTTTATGGCACGAAGATGAATTGAAATTGTGGTGCTACAGGAGATATTCAACAGGCAGTATGGCACCAGCTATTAGAAATACAGTCAGAAAAAAAGACATGGGTTTAGGAGATATGAATTTATCCTACATAAAGATAATAGTTGAAAATGAGACATGGTGTCTGAGGTAGTTTATGGAAACGAGAGAGAGAGAGAGAGAGAGAGGGAAGGGGAGGGAAAGAGAGAGGGAGAAAGTTGCGCAAAACTTGGGAATGCCTATACACAGTAAAAAAACAGGATTAAGAACAGAAACAAAACAGATACTAAATATGATGTGGAGCATCAGGGAGGAAAAACATTAAAAGAATGTGATATATAAAAGTAAATTCTCTCAAACTGATGAGACTTATACAGGTGAAATGTTGATTGATTTAGGAATGAAGTACTTTTAAAATATCTGAGCATCACAGAAAACGTCAGGATAGGGCTATAGGTAATGTCGTCAGACAGTGGATAAATCAAATTAAAGCCAACATTTCTACTGCAGCTCTCTGCAAAGACACAATTTTGGGTGGTTAGAGATGATTATAAGCTTCAAATGGGATGAAGGTGATTTTTTTTTTTTTGGTAAATTTTTCCATTTACATGTGAGTATAATTCAATGAAAAGACCTATATTCTATACAATGCTGACAATGAAAGCCTATTTCATGATTAACTGTTCAATTTAAATATGGTTAGGAGACCTCAATATTGTTAAAAATTAACTGAGTGGAAAGTGAGGAAGAAGGTGAAGCTAGAAGAACACCCATGGATTTTACTGTTGAAGAGTAAAAAGAACTTACTATTTTTTCAATAGAATACAGTGTTTACTATTGTGGCTTTCTTAACTTACTATTTAACTCTCACTATCCATCCACTGCCTAACTTTTAAAGAAGAAATTTTTTTTGCATTTTTTTTTTTTTTTTACCATACGCTTCACATCTTGAATACTAACTTCTACCTCATTCCTTTAATGGAAATACTGTCTTTATATTCAACACTGCTCTCTTTATTGACAAATATAGCTTCTTTATCCTTATTACCCACAAATAAATCAATTGCATTTGATGTGGTTGGCAAACAAATCCCTGTACTGGAAAATCTCTCTTCCATTGTTTCCCATGATTTATACTACTCAGTTTCTTTACCTCCCAGTCCATAACTGCTCTCATTGATTTAGTCCTAAATAAAGGAAAAATATCTGTGTTATTCTATATCTATCTTTCATTGTATTAAGCTCCTCTTTCATGGAAAAATAAAAAACAAAAACAAGTAACTTATTCCCTATTTTATTCTTCAATAACAGAGAAGTCATAAATAGGATAGATATATTATCTGAAACACAACAAGCTCTCAATTTCCTTTCTTATGCTAATGCTGATTTATAATTTTGATTATAATTAATATTTTATAATAAAGTAGTGCAATTTTATAGCCTAGAATAAGTATTCAGTCCTTTTAGTGTAAGCAAAGACACTTCTTAACACACACAATACACACACACACACACACACACACCTGCACATCAACCTTTAGAATTTATCATCATTAAGGTAAATTGAATCACCAGGTTATATGCCTTTATTATGCAATTGAGAAAAGCCAGCTGGTTTATTAAATGAGGTCTTAGGAGGTGGAAATTTCTCTAACAAGCCATTATATTTATGGAAGAGTAGAATGTCTGGTGAGCTGCTTTTCTCTAAGATCCTTTTAAAGCTAATCATTTGAATCATCTGCTGGGCCTGGTACTTTTCCTATTCTTGTCATTTACTAGTGATTTACTATTTGAAAATTATATATGAATAAAGATTAATCAATAATTATTTTCTAAACTAAATAATGAAATACATTTTAAATTTCATTTTAAAAGAATGATAATTATGAAAGTTAAATTTAAATGCAGGGTTGTATTAAAATGTACATGAGGTTTTTTTGTTCTTTTTTTTCCACTCTGTGCAAGGTTATACATTTTAGGAATGAGATAAGCCTATATAATCTATGAATAAAGAAAAGCAATTCTGTTTTATAGTCTTATAGGGAGATGATTATCTGTCGCTATGGCAGAGGCCGGGTTAAAAAAAAAAAAACATCTGTTGAAGCAAAGATGAAGGATCTCATTTTGTGGCAGAAGAGTTTCAATGGACCGTAGGCAAGGACAAGTATTTCTAGTTCAAAAAGACAATGTAAAGTGTTTGTTTTGAAATATTTTATTTTTCCTTAGCTAGTAATGCTGAAATGTGTTTGACAACATCCAAGAAAATCTCATATTCAAAATGACACAGAGGTGCCTGCCAGAGTTGTGAAGGTAAACAAGATTACGTTGACAGTTAATTTTTATGTTTTATATATAGTCATTTAGCTTTATCCATATTTATGATGACATCCAGATTATATTAGGAAGAAAATGAACTAACTGTAATTAGATTAATAGGCACAGATTTTATATTACAAGTATTTCCGAAACATAAAAACTCAGATCATAAAATTTGGACCACAGTTAAACCTTGCTTCCATTAGTTTTGAGAGTAGAAAAACACTACAAGCCAGTCAACTGATGGTCAGCTAGTCAGCTTCCCAAGTTCCAGGACGGAGCTCTTACCCTGTATCAGTCCAGTGTTTTTCTGACACACCTGGGCCTCTGCCCTGCACTGTTCGGAAAGGACCAGACAGCTGTGGCCCTGGTGGACGTGATGAATGACGGCATCAAGGATCTACACAGCAAATACGTCATCCTCATCTGCACCAGCTACAAAGCAGGCAAGGAGGAGTGTGTGAAGCCACCACCAGGGCACCTGAAGTCTTTGAGACTCTACTGTCCCAGAACCAGCCCTCCTTCGTGGACTACAACCTGCTGGACTTGCTGCTGATTCACCAGGTTCTGGCCCCAGGCTGCCTGCACTCATTACCCCTGCTCTCAGCCTAGTGGCGCACTTCTGCACCTGGCCCAAACTCAAGGCCTTCATGGCCTCCCCGGAGCACCTGACCCTCTCCATCTGCAGCAAGGGGAAGCAGTGAGAGATTGTGGTACTCTCGCCAAGAGGCAGAAGGTGGGGATGTCTGCCTTCCTTTCCCCAGGACCAATAAAATTTCTAAGAGAGAGAGAGAAAAAATAAAGTACGGTATCTGGATATCCTTAATTTCTAAGGTTAGACCTTATTCTAAAGTAACTGCAGCAGACTGAATGGAGCTTATTTTGGAAGATAAAGACATTACTGAGACCACCACAGTCTCCATGTATCTCCTGAATCGAGTGTGACCTCGTACTGATAGTGAAATTGCATGAATTCTATTTATTTTACCTCTTTTATAATTTGGTCTATTTTGAGTTTCACATGCACATTAATAAAACCAATGAGAACTTCTCAACATAATACAAAATTATGCATCACTTGATTTATTTGAAAAAATAGCATTAGAGTGAAAGCAGTTGGTATGTGTGCTCTCTGTGTAGCATTGTATTGGCCTAATCAATCTGAATAGATAAGCCCCCGGGATAAAAGAGACCAGAAAGTAGTCATATGTGAATACCCTGAAGTATAAATGTGTATAAGTACATCAGATATATTACCTAGAATAGGTTCAAGTCTTTTTTTTTTAATATTTATTTATGTATTTGACAGAGAGAGACAGCGAGAGAAGTAACACAAGCAGGGGCAGAGGGAGAGGGAGAAGCAGGCTTCCTGCAGGGCAGGGAGCCTGATGCGGGACTTGATCCCAGGACCCTGGGCCGAAGGCAGACGCTTAACCAACTGAGCCACCCAGGTGCCCCAAGTTCAAGTCTTTTAGCTGTGTGGCCACAAGTACAATACAACACCTTTATCATTTCAATTTTCCTTTTTTTTTAGATTTTATTTGTCAGAGAGAGCATAAGCAGAGGCAAAATCAGGCTTCCTGCTGAGCCAGGAGCCCGATGAGGGACTCCATCCCAGGACCTGAGCCGGAGGCAGATGCTTAACCGACTGAGCCAACCAGGCATCCTTCGTTTCAATTTTCTGATCTCAAAATGAGAGTCTATGAGACCACTCAGCATAACTTCAGGGCTGCTTGGGTGGTTTAATGGGATATCACGTACAGAAAGTCTGCAAAAATTTTATTAAGAGATCTGGATCTAGAATCAGATAGAACAAGACTTGAATTTCACTTTTGAATTTTATTAACTATGTCACATTGGAGAAGTGAGCTCCCTCCTTCAGACAGCTTCCTAATTTTCAATATATTTAAGTGTGGATAATGCATAAATTATGTTATTTTTTCTTTGAAATTGAATATAAAATTATATGCAAAAAGCTTACCTCAGTGTCTGACACATAATAATCACTAAAATCTTAGCAATTATTGTTAGTATTTTATTATATACTATTAATGCTAATATCATTAAATATAAATACTATATAAGTATCTAACAGTTAAAATAAATTAAATTATGCAAATTGATAATTACAGTTATTTTCATTATGGTGTTTATTTCATGTACAAAGAGCCTTACTTTTTTTTTTTTAAAGATTTTATTTATTTGACAGAGAGAGACACAGCGAGAGAGGGAACACAGCAAGGGGAGTGGAGAGGGAGAGAGAGAAGCAGGCTTCCAGCCGAGCAGGGAGCCCGATGTGGGACTCAATCCCAGGACCCTGGGATCATGATCCGAGCTGAAGGCAGACGCTTAATGACTGAGCCACCCAGGTGCCCCGAGGCTTGCTTTTCTTAATCTCATAGTGGGCAAGTCAACTAAGATAAAAAATATTTAGATAGTATTTTAAGAAAAAACTGGAAAAAGTTTCTAAAATACAAAATAAGAAATTGAATAAAAACACTGGCATAAAATATTCTCTAGAGGAAAATACATAATCCTATTTAACTATCAAGAATTTTTTTAAATCAAAACAAGTAAAACATTGATAACTTTTTCAGTTCTTGTGGTCTTATAAAGGAATTAAAAAATAATTATTGTGAAACAAGCCTTCTAGGTCTGCTTGCATATTGGTGTATAGGAATTTAGAATTTTTTAAAATAAACATGCTAGTTCCATCTAAACAATTATATTATTTGTTTTTTGTGAATTTAATTACTGCTTGTGAAATTCCATAAATTATAATTAAATGTCTGTTACAATTATGATTTCTTAGATGAATGATTTACTATGTTTATGAAAACAGAATTGATATTAATCACCTCATTTGATCTTCTTACTGACAATTTATAGACATATTTTTAGTTGTTTTGTCATGACAGATGTAATCCTTTTAAATAGCAGCAATGTCCACAATAGCCAAACTGTGGAAAGAGCCAAGATGTCCATTGACAGATGAATGGATAAAGAAGAGGTGGTATATATATACAGTGGAATTTTAGGCAGCCATCAAAAGGAATGAGATCTTGCCATTTGCAACGATGTGGATGGAACTGGAGGGTGTTATGCTGAGTGAAATAAGTCAATCAGAGAAAGACATGTATCATATGACCTCACTGATATGAGGAATTCTTAATCTCAGGAAACAAACTGAGGGTTGCTGGAGTCAGGGTCAGGTGGGAGGAATGGGGTGGTTGGGTGATAGACATTGGGGAGGGTATGTGCTATGGTGAGCGCTGTGAATTGTGCAAGACTGTTGAATCACAGATCTGTACCTCTGAAACAAATAATGCAATATATGTTAAGAAAAAAAAAAGGAAGAAGATAGCAGGAGGGGAAAAATGAAGGGGGGGAATCGGAGGGGGAGACAAACCATGAGAGACTATGGATTCTGAAAAACAAACTGAGGGTTCTAGAGGGGAGGGGGTGGGGGATGGGTTAGCCTGGTGATGGGTATTAAAGAGGGCATGTTCTGCATGGAGCACAGGGTGTTATGCACAAACAATGAATCATGGAACACTACATCTAAAACTAATGATGTAATGTATGGTGAATAACATAACAATAACAATAAAAATAAATAAATAAAATACCATCTAATTTCTTGTGAACTACTATGGAAGACAATTCTCTAAATTCCTCTATCTATTAAGAATTGGGAGGCAAGGGCGCCTGGGTGGCTCAGTTGGTTGGGCGACTGCCTTCGGCTCAGGTCATGATCCTGGAGTCCCAGGATCAAGTCCTGCATTGGGCTCCCTGCTCAGCGGGGAGTCTGCTTCTCCCTCTGACCTTCCCCCCTCTCGTGTGCTCTCTCTCTCTCTCTCTCTCATTCTCTCTCTCAAATAAATAAATAAAATCTTTAAAAAAAAAGTATTGTGAGGCAAATATTTATTTTTTTCAAGATTCTAAAAATATTAATTATATTAAATATTAAATTATGTTAAATATTATTTCTGGATCTTTTGACATGAATTATAGCAGTGGCATATGGTAGACACACTAATGTTGACAACTAAAATAAAATAACATTTACATATACATCCCTAAAGAACTTAACAGCAAGTTTTGGTTGCTTAGTTTGATAAATTCTATCACTATTTCCTGACTCTAAGTTTACAATCCATTGAGGCTATGAAATGAATAGGAAATATTCATCGCATAGGAATAGAGAGATGTTGCTAGAATTCTAGAACCACTTTTAAAATGTGAAGTTAGCTTTCTTCTATCTACGATCAGGGACATATCTGAAATTACTTTTATAAAAAGGCCAAGATGCCCATCGACAGATGAATGGATAAAGAAGATGTGGTATATATACACAATGGAATATTATGCAGCCATCAAAAGGAATGAGATCTTGCCATTTGCAACGACGTGGATGGAACTGGAGGGTGTTATGCTGAGTGAAATAAGTCAATCAGAGAAAGACATGTATCACATGACCTCACTGATATGAGGAATTCTTAATCTCAGGAAAGAAACTGAGTGTTACTGGAGTGGTTGGGGGTGGGAGGGATGGGGTGGCTGGGTGATAGACATTGGGGAGGGTATGTGCTACGGTAAGCGCTGTGAATTGTGCAAGACTGTTGAATCACAGTTCTGTACTTCTGAAACAAATAACGCAACATATTTTAAGAAAAAAGAAAAAGAAGAAGATAACAGGAGAGGAAGAAAAAGGGAGTATGTCAGAGGGGGAGACGAACCATGAGAGATGATGGACTCTGAAAAACAAACTGAGGGTTCTAGAGGGGAGGGGGGTAGGGGGATCGGTTAGCCTGGTGATGGGTTTTGAGGAGGGCACGTTCTGCATGGAGCACTGGGTGTTATGAACAAACAATGAATCATGGAACACTGCACCAAAAACTAATGATGTAATATATGGTGATTAACATAACAATAAAAAATTAATAAAAAAATAAATAAATAAAATCTTAAAAAATAAATAAATAAAACATTTTAAAAAAAGGTGACTTTTTAATGTTTCTTTGGAATACCTTAGTTTGCATCAGACGTCTATTGTAATATGGAGGATATTACCAATAGTATGCACAATAATATGTAAAGAAATTTCTAACTTTACTTTTTTATTTTATTTTTTAATTTTATTATGTTTTGTTAGTCATTAGTTTTTAATGTGGTGATCCACGATCCATTGTTTTAGCATAACACCCAGTGCTCCATGCAGTACGTGCCCTCCTTAATACCCATCACCGGGCTAAACCATCCTCCCACCCCCTCCCCTCTAAAACCCTGTTTATTTCTCAGAGTCCATAGCTCTCATGGTTCATCTCTACCTCCTATTCCCCCCCTTCATTTTTCTCTTCCTTCTCCTAATGTCCTCTGTGCTATTCCTTATGTTCCAAATAAGTGAAACCATATGATAATTGACTTTCTCTGCTTGACTATTTCACTTAACATAATCTCCTCCAGTCCTATCCATGTTGACATAAAAGTTGGGTATTTATCCTTTCTGATGGCTGAGTAATATTCCATTGTATATATGGACCACATCTTCTTTATCCATTCATCTGTTGAAGGACATCTCATCTCTTTCCACAGTTTGGCTATGCTCGTAGCAGCAATGTCCGCAATAGCCAAGAAATTACTAACTTTAAACTGGATATCAACACCTGTTCTGATATCAATGTTAATTATATCCATTAATGTCCATTTATTAATAATATAACTACCCTGTATATGAGCTTTATAATTTATAAAAATTTTCTGCATAAGTTGCATTACTCATTTTGATTTTCTGTTACACTTGTTAGAGAAGACTATGTATATACCTCTTAAAGAATCATTCTTCTCATAGGTCTCAGAAGGGGATTCTTTTTGAAGGTAGTGGCCACTGTGGTGCTGAGGATATTCATTCATTCACTTACTCATTCTCTAAGCATTCACTGAGTATTGGCTATGAACTTGCATGTTAGAGTTTGGGTATTGAACTAAAGTAAATAAATAGATAAATGAGACATAAAATCTATCTTCAATGAATTCAGTCTTGTAGGTCAGTGGTGTACTCAAGTTCACAATGGCTCTTGGGAGCCAAGGTGATTGTCATAAATAGTTGTAATGCAATGTTAATAAGAAACAAATATAATAAAGAACATGTGAGATTATATATAAATACATATTTTATATATGTATTTTATATATATATATATATTTTACACACACACACACACATATATACAGTGATATATACAGAGAGAGACAGAGACAGAAAGTTGGGAGGAGGCTAGTTGTTGAATGGTAGCCCCACAGGCAGGTAGACTATCACATGTAACAAGAATGAAATGCTCTTAGGACAGTGCATCTAGTTCACTATAGCTTGAGTAATAGGAGAGGAAGCTGGAAAAACAGACAGAATCTAAATAATAAATGGCCTTGAGACCATTTGTGGAACTTTGCACTTTATTCTAGAATGGATTAGAAGCCTTTAAATGTTTTAAGGACAGGCTGATCAGATTAGTGTTCCTTGGGTAGGAGGAAAAGAAGAAGATAAAGAATAGTAATCCTTTGTCTAAATACCTCCACATCCATTGAAACAGGCTTAATGGCTTAATGCCCCAGTAAACTTCATACTTGCCACTTAATTCCTGTCAAATTAACAGAATGTAACCCTAGCATAGAGGTCATCCTGGTCCCATCTTAGTTTAACCTTAGATGGTAACCCCGTAAATATACTTGAGTAGCTAATCTAACTTATAGACTAGGTTAAATGGCCAATGTCTGAGGGCATCTTAAACAAAGCTATGAAAAATGACAAGGGTATTTTAATATGAAACTCCAACACAGACTTATGCAGCATCATTTACAGTTTGAACAAGTCGCCATTGCAATAAAGAGGACTTTTATTAAAAAGCTCCTGTTTCAGATACATAAGTAGACTTATTAGGATTTATAATGAGAAACCCCATGAATTTGCCTAAAGTACTAAATTTTATTCAAAACAAAAAAGTTTTCTTTATTTTAATAAAAACACTGTAGAAAACTCACATAGAAACTGGGGCCATGAATTCACAGGTGCCGAGGCCCTTCTGATCTATACATAGCTAACTAGTTGGGCTTGATTAGGGGTTATCCTCTTAGTTCCTCTCCTTTTCATTCTTTGTAGTGAGAAAAACATCAGCTAAACCTAATCATCATGTGATTCTTCCACTAGGTGTCACAAAATTATGGCGAGAATAAAGTGGTTCTACTTATCTTAAGCTAATAGTTGTTGTATTTCATTGAAAAAAATCAAGATTCTAGAGGATACAGAGTTAAAAATCAGGTTGAAAGGATCAGGAAAATATTTCTGGAAATTGTATAGCTCCCTGAGTGGTTTTAAGGTCCTTTACTTAATTTAAGTTTGTAAGTCAAGATGTGAGAGTCTAAACTCTAAGTTTTATTTTTATTTTTTTAGATTTTATTTATTTGAGAGAGAGAGGGAGAGAGAGCACCAGCAGGGGGGAGTGGCAGGCAGAGGGAGAAGAAGAAGCAGGCTCCCCGCTGAGCAGGAAGCCCAATGTGGGGCTTTATCCCAGGACCCTGGGATCATGACCTGAGCTGAAGGCAGTCTCCCAACCAACTGAGCCACCCGGGGGCCCCTCTAAATCTTACTTTAATTAACATAGTATCTCACAGCACTTAGTATCTTCTGTATGGCAAACTATGTCCCTGGAAGGAGATTAAAATCTAGAGAATACCTATAGCTTACTTGGACAGGAGAAATTCATTTCACTAATTAGACTCTACTGTGTATTTTCAGAATCTTCTTCGACACAGACTCTCTTCTATCTACCACCAAATACCACTATAATATCTTATACTTAAATGCCTTGGATTCTGATATCTGTGTCTATCATTACTAAAATTGGTTTTTAAAGGTCTCAAAGTCCAAACATTTTTTTGAGTGTTACTTATAGCATTTGACAAGAGTGACAGTTGACACCTTAAAACTGAATGTCATCAAAAAAATAAAACTAAATGCCATTTGTACTTCACTATTTTATTGGCTTTCTTCTGCGTCTCTTAGCTTATTCCATTCTTGTCTCCTTCACTAACTCCTTTCTTTTTACCCTTCACTATCTTTCTACCAGAGAAATGTGTATATTCCAGATTAGAGCCTTAACTCTCTTTTCTTTCTAGTACAATTTCTCTTGATGAAACATCATATTGATTTCATTGAGTCTGTCCTTGTGTTTTGTGGCCAGTTCTCACCTTTCACCTTTCCTGAGCACCAACCAATATTTTAAAATATTGTGTATTTTCTCCTGAAAGTCAAAATAATATTACCTCCTCTTCTCCTTGTTACTTTATTATGTTACAGTATTAAGGGTTGTTCAATTGAATTGATCAAAGCTCAGAATCTTGATATCATTTTAATGTTTCCATATTTTTTACATTTCTACCCCCACTCAATCATTTGCAAATTCTCATTTATTTTAGCTTCTCCCACAGACATCGATTATATTCAGTGCATCAGGAATTCAAGTCCTTTTTACTTAGATTACTGAAATGACCTCCTAACTTGACTTTCACCATAGAATTTTCTTGGATACATTTTCATAGAGCAGCACTCTGATTTTCTCTGCCCACTCTCAAAGTGTATAGAGTGAATTACAAATTTCTTTGCAATTATGGTAAACCATCAGAGATTTATGCAGGGATGACCTGGTGAGAATTATATTTTACATAGATAATTTTAGGAAAAACAATACAGAGAGATTTTATTGGGGTTAGGGTAAGATGAAGAGAGATGTTAAGGAGAAGAAAATGTATGTAGGCAGGCAATTTTTCTGGTAGATCAGGAGGGAGATAATGAATGTATGAACTCAGGAAATACATATGGAATGGAGAAATTTGTACTGATTTTGCTAGTGTTAAGGTCTATGAGAATATGCATTGTTCATTATAGGCTCCCTATACATATAGAACAATGCCCAAGAGAGAGAAGATACATGCATATAAATGTTCTATGAATAAAATAACTACATATGTTAAACAACAAAAAAATGCAATGAATGATTAAGTATGGTATAGGATAGAAAAGGGCAGATTGTAAGCATAAAGTTTGAAGTTATATTTGAGTTGGAGGTGCTGTTTTATTATTTACTAGTCATGTGACGTTGGGAAAATAATTTGACATTCCTGAGCTTAACTATTTTTTTTTCATTTATAAATTAAATCAATAATGCAACTCCTTTAATAAGGTTGATGTGAAGACTAAAGAGGGTAATGATGCATTAAATATACCTAACAGTTTTTGGCTTTTAAGTGCTCAGTAACTATTGCTGCTTATTCTTGTTATTGTTAAATTTATGTGTATACACATCTATACATCTATATCTATTTGTCCACCCATCTGTCTGTCATCCATCCATCCATATGAAGAGTAGCAATGTTTAGCACTTGGTATGGAAATGCAATCGAAGAAGTCCTCCAGACTAGGTAATACATGTTCTGTGTTAACTTGTCCCTGAAAGAGTTTTTGTGGAATAAAATAATTTTAGAAATTAAACATATTCAATATCTGCCCCTTTGTTTATACTTTTTTTGTTTTATACTAGTATCTTTATAAATGATCCTGAGATGGAGCTGCTATTTAATCAAGTGAGATTTAAAACCTTTTTATACTGTTATGCCTTGGAATGTTTTGTGTGGGTAAAGAATCTCTAAAGACACTCTGCTAGGGATTAGAGAATAATGGATTTGGTAAACAGGCTTGAACAGCAAGGGCCAGAGGATTTGTACATTCCTGATCTGGGTCCTTGTGGGTCGCTTTACATCATATGAGTGAACACCTGCCTTTCTGCATTTTTAAAAACAAGAGGAAGAGCAGTGAGATCAAAGTTCAAGCCAGGCAAATGGTCCATTTTGCTGGAGGGCAACTGTCACATATGGAAAGAGTTATTCATGATTTCCATTAATAATGAAAATATGAGTTTGGGTAAATTTTGATAAATAAAATACAAAAGTATTATATCATAGAATTAAAGGTTTGAGGACAATCTGCCCCAGATTTCAACTTTGATTAGTTCATTATAACTTCCCTTTAAAGCATAAACTTATGTATTTTTAATTAAAAATTTTTTTCTGTGATCTCAAAGAATCCATACTGTAGCTTGTCAAGGAGTAATATGCTCATAATCATTATATCTATTATGGTCAGAACACTTGTCCTTTTAAGATAAGTTTTAAACCATATTCTTTGAGTAATGATTTTATAAAAGAAAAACATAGTTGTTTTGTTTATAGAAAACAAAATTACAAAGTAATAGCAACTTATTTTGTAATAAAATTAGATAATTTTACAACTAATAAAATTATCCATGACAATGTGATTCATTCAGGTTGATATTCAAATGATTTAATGAAGTTATTATGGACAAAATCTCATAGTCTAATGAAATAAAGCTTTGGATATACTGTGGAGTTAGCAATTATTCAAATAATTTCATTAGGTAACAAATGATAGTTAAATGTGGTTTTAAAGTCTAAGGTCAATTTTACTTTAAGTGAAGAAGTTTTGGAAAAGCTAGAGAAGTAATTTTTGAGTTTTATATAAAAATGGAAGGTTAAATTAAAGGGCTTAAATACAAAGTATATAAAAATCATATAATCTCTCAAAGAGTTAAGGAGGTTATTTTAATCAACTGCTTCAAGGAAAACTAATGGAATATTCTGCATCTAAATCATCTAAATGCCCTGAAAAGCAATATGTTCAAATTTAGATATGAACTATCAATTTACCAGGGATGGCATATGAAGATATTTTAAAGCAAGAGACAGCATGAGGAGATTTTATTCTTGATTCATTTTATGTTTGACTTACTATTTATTCTTGATTCATTTTATGTTTGACTTGCTAGTATGAATTATTTCTAAGAATCCAAATTTTGGAGAGATTGCTGTGAGCTTTGGATATCTGAAGGATGTTTGAAAAGTGTGTAGTGTCACATTATCAATTCCAAATTCTCATCAGCATGGTAATAAGCTAATAGAGTGACAAAGTTTTATATGGTGTATTCTTGCTTGTCACTGAAGAGAAATTACTACACTAGGTGAGGAAATTATCCTCACGATGAACAAAAGTTACAGGAATAAAGTATACTATGTCAAAAATAATCACTATCAATGAATGTTATTGATAACCAGTAACAATCAGTACTAACAATAGTTATCTAACTTTGTGTTTATTTATTTCTTTCAGAAGTTAAAAAATAATTCACAGACATGACTTCTCTACATCACTAATTTTTACTATTCCCTTATGAGGTATATATTTATTAATGCTAAAGTATATCATTAACATTAACTATGCTGAACCACTTTTATAAATATTCATGTAGGGAGAACTTTAAATAAAAGATCCTCACGGTAGACATTTAGACACGTAAAGGATAGGTTAAAGGGAAAATGAGCAAGACTGCAGCAGTTTCTCAAATCCATTAGTAGCTCAAATCAAAATAAAAAAAATTAAAAATGAATGAAGTGAATAGTTTCATGATTAAAATCCAGTTACATTTAAAGAATTGGTTTGGTTTTATGTCAAGCTAATTAAACTTGCTATTGAACTGATGTAGGAATATTGTTAAGATCTTTATATAAAACCTCGAATGAGAAATTTCAATGAGAATTAAATGTCAAGAAAAGAGTTCCTTCTTTTAAGGAACTCAGGGGAAATTAAAGTCCTTTAAATGTCTATATTTTTCCTTTTGCTCTGACTGCTGGGAGTCCCAAGGAAATATTTATGTCTTGGCCACAATAATTATGAGACATTATGGCCTACACTATCTTGACCTCTTATTATGAAATGTCTTTTTATCTGGTGCTGTATTTATTTATTTACATATTTGCCTTTTAAGCATGATTTGATATAGCAAGTCAAATAAATACCCTTTGGAATGAGATTGAGATAAAATATATTAGTAAAATAAAATAATTATTATATAAATATACATTTGTTATTTCATATTTTTTAATATATTGGGTGACAAGTGAAGAGTAAAAAACTTTACAAGAAACCAAGTTTATTTTACATTTAATTTTTCCACATATTCCTACATCACCAGGTAAAGATGCCAATACCCACTTCTTTATCATCATTCCTTTCAAAAATCAGGATCTATGATGACATTGTCAGCTACTGATAATAGTCACAGTTATCTTGTCCTGTCTCAAGTTCATTTAGAAAATTTAGCTCTTCAGGTTCTAATCATAGATTATCCAATAAATTATGAGGAATGATTTTTATTAAAAGAGGAAATATGAAAATAAGTAAAAATAATTACATACAAAAACTAGTATATATCCCAACATTATTAGTATATATCCCAAAATTATTAGCATATTTTCCAAAATTTCAGATCTAGAAAGAGACCTGGTAATTCTTAAACTTCCATAAGAAAAATTAAGCAAGTGGCTCATTAACTAAATTTGAACAATAAGAAATGCAGAATGATTACATACTTATTTTTGTTGCTAATATTTTTGTTATATCATATAGATGTTAATAAATTGATTATAAAATGGAGGTTGATGAAGCAAATATAAAAAGACTTTTGAGAAATTACAATATAATTAGAGTTTGAGAGAGAAGTTGAAAATCAAAGAGTATATCAAAGTGAATACAATACATATTTATACTAGAATAGAGAAAGATTGAGTACTATTAAAGTAAGAGTTATCATGTACAAAATGGATTTACATTTTATTTATTTATTTTTAAAGATATATTTATTTACTTAAGCATGAGAGAGAGAGGGAGAATGCAAGCAGGGTGAGGGGCAGAAGTAGAGGGAGACAAGCAGACTCCCCACTGAGCTGGGAGCCTGATGCAGGGTTCGATCCCAGGATCCTGAGATCATGACCTGAGCTGAAATCAAGAGTTAGACGCTTAACCAATTGAGCCACTCAGGCTCTCCTGGATTTATGTGTTTTTGTTTGTTTGTTTACATTTGAGAGAGAGAGAGAAGGACAGAGGGGAGGAGCAGAGGGACAGGGAGAAGCCGACTTCCCGCTGAGCAGGCAGCCTGTCATGGAGTTCCATCCCAAGACAGAGATCACGACCCAAGCCAAAGGTGGATGCTTAACAGACTGAACAACCCAGGAGCCCCTGGATTTATGTTTTATAACAACTCATATGTTGGTTTTGAGGATGAAATGAGTTAATGTATTTTAAAACACTTGGAGCACTGCCTGCCACATAAATTGTTCAATGAATATAAGCCACTTGAGGCCCTAAAAAACGAATGTTCTTTTTAAAAGTCTGTTTTACTAAAATGGTTTAGTAATACTGTCTTTCTACCCATTATCATAACTTATTTGAAACAGTCTTTTATTTATTTTTTTTTGGAACAGTCTTATATGCATCTCTAGCATCTAGATTTTAGTCTCCCATAAAATTATGCATTGTGGTCAATGAAAAGTAGCTGAACTTTTGATTGACTTGGGATGTGGGTAGGGGATCAAAATATTATTAGTGGAAAGTTAGAATATTTTAAAATATATTTCTGGTTGGGGCGCTTGGTTGGCTCAGTCAGTTGCGCATCCATCTCTTGATTTTGGCTTAGGTCATGATCTCAAGGTCCTAGGATCAAGCCCTGCCATCAGGCTCCATGCTCAGTGGGGAGTCTGCCTGAGGATTATCTCTCTCTCTCTCTCCCTCTGCCCCTCACCCTGCTCACGCTCTCTCTCTAATATAAATAAATAAATATTTAAAAATATATTTATAAAGTTCTGGTTAATAAGAGGACAAAGAAGCTAGCATTAAGTGAGTCCCAATAGCCAAATTGTGACAGTTTGCATGTATATAACTAAGTTGAATCTGCAAAATCTCATATGATTCTAATACTCAGAATCAGAAAGTTTAATATGATGCATATGTGTATAATATACATATGTAATTTCCAAGCAAAAAGTAAAGTGACTCTAATAGGATATGTTTATAAATTTTATTTTCTTTATTGGTAATAGGATTGTTACTATATGGATATCTTGAGTCTTCAATTAAATATGCATATATTTATAAAATATAGATTAGTACTTTTTTCTGTGAATATAATTAGGGGAAACTCACCTGGCATTTATTTAACACTGTCCAATAAGTCTTAGAATCACATCATTTTAAGCAAATATGTATATTCCAAAAGGTAAAGCCCATGTGAAAGCTATAGATTTAAAGTGTTATTGATATAACAAAAATAATGTTCAAATTATAAGAGAGGTCACATCTATTAAATAGGTCTCACATTTGAAAGGAGCAACCAAAATTGGATTGACTTATAACTCCGAAATGAACTCCAGTTTAGGTAATATGATGCTCCTTAGAAAGGATCACTTTAGAAGATCACAATAGCACTACACAGTGTAGAAGACATATCTGATGAATTTATGGATTATATATGATGAAACTGATGTATAAAAGGTAAAAATATTTATATAATAAAAATATTATAAACTGAGTAAAGCATAAAAGTATACCTCAAGAATAGGTACAAGACAGTTTATTTATAAGTATTAATAAAAATTTTATAATCGATTTCATAATTTATAACTTTTGCCTAATTTTATGACATTTAAAATGTTTAACAGACTTATGTATTAGATTTGAATATTTAATTTGATTACATAGGTTTTGCTAATTATTTAAATTCACAAAGTGTATTAGTTTTTACTTTTTCCCATGGCTGAAAAAATTAATTTTAAAATACTAGTTGTATATTTAAATTTTTACATAAATAGTGGCTGATAGGTATAAAAGATTAATGATTTCAGCTCTAAAACGTATAGAGTGCTGAACATTCCTCTACCTGCAAAAACCCTTTAAACATTCTATAAACAATAAGTAGTGAGTACATTATCTATCTAGCTATGAAGCTAGACATAGAAAATCATGATGTAAAGGAAAGTTGCCACCAAGTTTTTAATCTTACTTTACCTTTGTATCCTTTCACTTCCTTTTAGAAGCTCCTTTTTTTCTTTCCAAGTTCTTAGCTCAATTTTCTTCCAATCACAAAAGTACCTTGACTCCTAGAATCCCATAACACCCATGCTCATAACCAAGTACACTAGAAAGCAAGTTGGTGGAGTCTTCATTCTCCTCTCTACCACCTATATTTATTTGCACCCCCCCCCCACCAAAGATCTTCTGGAAAAAAGACAGAGCTAAACCTAAAGGACTTAATTTTCTAATTTTATCAAATGGACATAATGGCATCTAGGTGACGAGTAATTTTGAGGCAGAGGTGGCCTTCCCTATGTAAGTAACTGCTTCAACCTGGCACATTATGGGCTCTTATATATGTATCTGGCCTTCAGAACACAGTTGAGTCAGGTGGGGTGGGGATGAGGAAAGGCAGGGTCATAAGATGCCACCAATGAATGCATATATATATTAACCCTTATGTTAAGTTAAAAATAAAGCAAATATTGCTCTAGTCTAATTTCAGGACAGCTTGATATGGAATAAGTAAGATAGATAGGGCTTTCCTTGCCTAGTCATTGAACTGTAAATGCTGGGGTGCCAATGTGCTCACTGCAGGTGGGGGTGAGTATCTGATCATTGTGAATGGTCTTTGCAGAAATTCTAGGATTGCACAGTCACACAGTCACATTGGATCTTCCAATAAGTAGATTTCTGCTCTGAAGCATAGAGAAAACTTTGCATATTTTGTCTCCACTGGTGATTTGGAGGAGAACAATTGACATATAAGCTATTATGAGTTGGTGTACTTGTGTCACATAGTATAGACCAAAGAGAAAGGTATAAGCCACTTAGTATTCATACATCATATTCTCTGGATTTGCTGTCTCTGTCTTGAAAAGACTACTCTACAGAGGAACCATTAGGAGGGCTGTTTGTTTATTAGGTTACTCTTTTAATGTGCATGATGAAAAGTATTAGGTTCTGTGTTACACCACATAATATTTTCTAAAATAAAAGGAGTATATTCAGGTTACTATCTTGGTATGTTTGGCGTATGTAAAGTCCTGCCTGAACACCTTAGCCAAATTTATTTCAAAAGATAATATTTAGATTTTTCTGGGACCTAGCTCTGAATCCATTATCATTCCTTTATTCTTTCCTTTTTCCTTCACACTCCTATAATAGGATGTCTGGATTCTGGGTTAATTAGAAATAATACGTGATGAAGATTATATAGAAAAAAATCAATTATTTCATTCTTCAGGATGTAATTTTAAATTAAAAACCATTTTGTGATAAATTATATACCCAATATAAGTAACATTTAAATTATTAACACAAAGATTCCTACCCTCCTATTTTTTAGATACTGTAATCCTCAAGAATTTATATTCAAGTAGGATTCTTTACTGAGAAATGATACTGTTTGTTGTTGTTGTTGTTGTTGTTGTTGTTTTTACCCAGTTAGCCTATCCTCAATTTGGTATAAGTCTTCATCATAAGTTAAATAATTTCACAAGTTTTAAGGACTCAATATACAGTTAATTAGATAAATGATCTATTTTAGAAAATATAGATTCTAGTATATATGTTTGATTATATGTATGTATCTTTTATCTAATTAAAAATTTGGGGCATCTGAGTGAGAAATTATAGTTGGAATCTGAAACATTAGCATTTCAGAGGTATTTCTTTAGTTTCCTGACTAAGCAGAATTTTTAGAATATATGATCTTATGCCCAAAAGAATCTATAGCAAATTTTGACTAATAAACAGTAGAAAAGTAAAAGCAGGTAAGTAGATGTTTTAAAAGGCAGAGGAAAAGAATTCATGAATAGTATTTTTAACCTCCCAGATTAGTGTTTTGGGTTTATTTGAAGAGGGCAAACATTTCAGGGAGTTTCAAAATATCTTAGAAAGGAATGCATTGTTTATATAGTTCTAACCTTTACCAAGATTTTACCATTATATTAAAATTTGGGGTCTTAATTAAGCTTTTGCCAAACTGTAAAATTATATGTATACATACTATATACAGATACATGAAGAAAACATATACTTTACTCACAGGCAAATTGAAGTATGGCTTCTCTACTAAGAATACTTCCAAAAGTATTGGCTGCTAAACACTGATAATGACCAGAATCCTTTGCTTCACTTGGATTGCTTATAATGAAGGTCCCGTCTATCAAACTGTAGCGATAATCACTTTCCAAATCTATTTCTGTTCCATTTCGAAGCCATCTTTGGAAAAATCAGAAGACAATATGTAAAAATTACTTGAGATATTATAATTATCCCTGGGAATGTCAGAATCTCATTGAAGGGAATTTTTAGACTTGAGAAAAATGATTAGCAGTGAACTTTTACCTGTAATTGGAAACTGGGTTGCCACGAGCTTCACAATTCAATGCTACTTTCTTTTCATCAGAATCAGTCGGGAAAATTATATCATCTGGCTCTTGTACAAACACTGGCCCATAGTCCACACTTTCTGTAAGGACCAAAAAGGACACACTTTAAAATTTCTAAAAATATCGAGACTTTTTCTCCATTATTTTCATATTTAAAATTTTTCCTTTTTCCTTGTACTCAACAGCATATTACCAAAAGAAAGCAACAGCAAGCAAATTACTTTATTTTAATAAATTAGAGACCTACCTAGAATTTTTTAATTGACTAAGATTTCTTTTAAAAATATGAAAAAAAAAACAAATATCTCAAACGTTAATGTTGTACATTTTTAAATACATATCTTTGTATTCATCTAAAACAGAGCTAAAGAAAATAATGCTAAACAAAAACATTTTAAAAAACCTAAAAGTTTGGGGCGCCTGGGTGGCTCAGTCAGTTAAGTGTCTGCCTTTGGCTCAGGTCCTGATCCTGAGGTGCTGGAATTGGCCTGGCATTGGGCTCTCTGCTTGGTGGGAAGCCTGCTTCTTCCTCACCCTCTGCCTGCCACTCCCCCTGCTTGTGCTTTCTCTCCCTCTGTCAAATAAATAAACAAAATCTTAAAAAAAACCTAAAAGTTAGTAAAACTCTTAGAATGTTAAAAATAATATACAATAAATAAACAGTCATGAATTACTATTGTGTTACTACTTGGGAACTACAGATGTGAAAACATTGGTCCTCATGTATTCTCTGTCCATTCATTTCTTCACTCATTTAATCAAGCACTATTTATTCTTAAAAATGATAGAGTGTAAAGGATAAATTATGTAATGTAAATAAATATATTTTCATAAAATAAAAGAGACATGTCCTTTAAAAAGTCAAATAACTGAACAAAAATATCAAAACTGCATACAATTAAGTGTTCATCAACAGGTAAACAATGTAAATAAGGAAATCAGAAGAGAAAGAGTCAAGAGGGAAGAACACTTATTAAGTACCTACTATATGCCAGATATTAGATTTTACCTCATTTAATTAGTTAATATTCAGAGGAATCCTATGATAAAGGTAATTTTAAACTAATGAAAATTTTATAGAAAAGTAGAAATAAAATTGGGCCTCAGATGACAGGCTTGAGCTTGAAGAGTTTTAGGATAATTCTGCTGGAGTTTTAGGATAATTCTGCTGGAGAAATTATGAGTAAATGTGCTGGGGAGAGTATTAGTCTTATTAGCTTGTAGTAGTGCAAGAATTCACAGAATTATATGCGTATCTAGCTTCCTTAGCATCTTGAATTGTGAATTTAGAAGCAAGTAAAAATTTTTCCTTTATTTTTATTGATCATGAATTTGATTATATAGTAACCTTAGATAAAGATTCTCAACCTTGGCACAAATGCCTTTTGGGATATTCTTTGTAGTGAGGATTGTCCTGTGAATTGTAAAATGTTTATAATCATCTGTGGCCCCTACCAACTCGATGCCAACAGCATACCTTCCCAAAGTGTATAATCAAAAATGTCTCCAGAGATTCTTGAATGTCCCCTGGGTCAAAACTGTCCTCATTTAAAAACCACTGTCTTAGAAAAATGAAGAGGAATGATTTTAGGAAAGACATATTTCTAATGCCTCTACTAAACAGTTGGAGATTCACATTCTTTGTAGATAACCACAAGAAAATATCAGGAAAGAAATAGAAGAACAAATGTCCCAGGAAACTCAAGCTTTAACAAATTATTACTAAAAAAGATATACACCTCCATATTTAGAATAATGGGTTTAGAGTACGTTTATATGTTTTCTTTAAATATATATTCATTCTTTTTTGGGCAAAGAAAAACAAAAGTGTTCATGGAACTCTAAATATTCATCCAATAAAACTACACATTCACAAAGCAGGCATTGACAAGTATTTTGTTTGAGTCTTAGATAATCTAACTGAAGTTCTTTTTTTAAGCTACAAATAATAAAATATCACATGAAAATAACTGAAATGTGTTTCTGTATACCAAATGACATTGCTATCACTTAAACTTTCACTCAAAAATGAAAAACAAGTAATGTAATAAAAATAACTAGAGAAAATTATTATCAAAATATTCTATTTGTTGTTGCATCATAATGCATTTATAAAAATTTGGAAAAGCACATGAAACCTCCTTATACTCTCAGGTACAGTTAAACTGCATGATGGAGTCATGAAAATATATCTCTTCTAGTCTTTACACATTATAACTATGATCATTTAAATCAATATTATAAATACCTATAATGCATAAAATTAACTTTTAATAAATATATTTTCTATTTTTATATATTTCAAAACTCTTGAGCTTTAGAGTCAGACATACTTGGGTTCAAATTCTAGTACATCATTTTCTAGGCTTTTTATTTTTTTTTTACTTTTTTTACTTTTATCCTTTGTACTGCATTTATTAATTGTGATTGATAATGTCTCCTGACCATATTATTACGAGGATTGATTGACATCAACATGTATAAACATACTTAGTATACTTAGTATATCACAAGTACTCTATAAATTATAATTAATAATCACAACAATAACAACTAACATTTACTTGTGGTATAATTACTACATTATAGACACTACACTTAATTATTTATATGCAATGTATCATGTAACACTCACAACATCCATGTGACTAGAATTAATCCCCCCATTGTATAGATGACAAAACTGAGGCTGAAATTAATGAACTAAATGTATATAGCAAATACATGGCAAACCTGGGATACAAATCCAAGGCTGTTGGAATCTAGAATCTGATTACCACTGCCACTACTATTACTATTACAATTTTGTTATAACATTTATAAAGCACTCTAATATATATTATTTAATTCTCTGAACTGAGCATTATAATTACTTTTAATTCAAAGGTGAAACCTCAGGCTCTGAGAGGAAACGTCTGTAAAATTAGCAATATAGTAAACAGTTGATTTTAACTAATGATCTATGGTTCTAAATCTTTTGTTCTGAAAATTGTCAGAACAGGACAAGAGAAATAAAGGTTGTCAGACTGGTAAAAGCTAAATTACACACTGAAAAAATAATAAGCTGGCCTGAACAACATGTATTCTGTTGTGACCTCTCATTCTCTGTAGGATATCTCTTTATTGTTCAATTGTTACTTCCAAAAGCAGTTTAGCAAGCAATCGTCCTCTCTCTCTCTCTTTCTCTCATTTTTCTCTTAGAAATAAAGTCCACTGTAAGGGGTTGAAGAGCATGTCTATGTAGAGCTTCCCAGTCCCCAGCAAAGGGTAATCAATGATGATTCTAGCTCTAAAGAGATTCATTTTTAAGGTTCCATACCAAGAATGTATTATTAAAGGTAAACTCAGACAGATTGAGTCACTCTCCTGCACTCATACACTACATCTATTGGTGAAGACAATGAATTACTTTAAACAATGTCCTTATATTTTGCAATTTTTAACTTGATGGAATCTGTAACTTGTGGAGATGGACTTCAAAACATATATGATAATCATCACAAAGATCTTGATAACCAGTAAATCAAAATCTTTATTTAACAAGGTAGAAATCTTTGAGATATTTGTGTAACAGGCAGATGCCATCACACACAATGTAAATTTCTCATAGGAGTAATGTTTTTGAGTGATTTTTTTCTTAAAATCAGCCTTTTTTATGAACAGACTACCACATATCTGTAGTTGGTTAAATCTATAATGCTAGTGGTTGTTGTCTGTGAAATATCAGATTCACACCTCCAGAAAGTCCTTCCTCAGAAGAGAATTGTTTCAATTTAAAGGTGATCTGTTATCTCCTACAAAGAATGATGAAATTAACATACCTTCTCTCACTTCCCTAAGTTTACTCTCTACATTTTCTGTTTTGCTTCATGGTTCAGAATATCTGTTTGTTGTCTTTACAGCTGAAAGTCAACCTGGCTGGGTATCAAATTAGGTGTTCAGTATTAATTCCATTAAAGCCTATAGATATTTTTCTGTTCTCTGATCACATTTAACATTATCCATGGTAATGGGTCCAGCCTGCCTTCCCTCACTCCTCACTCCTAAATGACTGGATTTTTATTTTATTTATTTATTATTTTGTTCTGTTAATCACCATACATTACATCATTAGTTTTTGATGTAGTGTTCCATGATTCATTGTTTGCATATAACACTCAGTGCTCCATGCAGAACGTGCCCTCCTTAATACCCATTACCAGGTTAACCCATCTCCCCACCCGCCTCCCCTCTAGAACCCTCAGTTTGTTTTTCAGAGTCCATAGTCTCTCATGGTTCGTCTCCCCCTCTGATTCCCCCCCTTCATTCTTCCCCTCCTGCTATCTTCTAAATAACTGGATTTTAGGGCGCCTGGGTGGCTCAGTCGGTTAAGCGACTGCCTTTGGCTCAGGTCATGATCCTGGAGTCCCGGGATCGAGTCCCACATCGGGCTCCCTGCTCGGCGGGGAGCCTGCTTCTCCCTCTGACCTCTTCCCTCTCGTGCTCTCTATCTCTCATTCTCTCTCTCTCAAATAAATAAATAAAATCTTTAAAAAAAATAAATAAATAACTGGATTTTATATCTGGATGTCTGTAAGGAGCTTTCCTTATTCTGAATTTCAAGACCTTTCTGGATAAGTCTTGGTGTTAAACATTTTGTATAACTTGTAATTTCAAGACTTTTTGTTTGTTTGTTTGTTTTTTAGATTTATTTATTTATTTTAGAGAGAGAGCGGGGAGAAGGGCTGAGGGAAAGGGAGAGAGAGAATCTCAAGCAGACTCCCTGCTGTGTGTAAAGTGCATCACAGGGTTTGTTCTCACAACCCCGAGATCATAACCTGAGCTGAAATCAAGAGTTAGGTGCTTAATGAGCCACCCAGGTAACCCAAGACTTTCTTTTTCAGGAAAATTTCTTCTTTATTTGCTCAGTTCTCCTCATACCAATTAGGCATATCTTCAGTATTTTTTTTAAGTCTTCTCTATCATCTCTATAACAGTTTTTATATCTTTATTATTTTCTCATTTGTTTAACTTTTACAAATATGATAGCTACATTCTTATCTTTTCAGTTGCCTCTACATTACCACTAATGAAGTTTTCAATTCCTTAATGGTTTTATTTTCCCCTCCTTTGTTTCCTGAATTCTAAAAGTTACTTCTTAACATATTCTGTCATCATATTTCGTTTGATTTCACATATTTGTTGTTTAAACTATTCTTAGCACTGTTATTGTTAGTCATTCCCTTAGGGGGAAGACAGTTGCCCCTAAAGATACTTTCTCAGGTTATGGTGAAACCCACATTTGAGGAACTGAAATCTCTTGTTTGACCAACCGCCAACATGAAACTGAGGCCTACTAACAACCGTGAATTTTTAAGTGGATATTCCCTCAGTCAAGATTTCAAATGAGAATGCAACTACAATAACAGCTTGATTGAAATCTCATGAGAGACCTTATGACAGAACTACCCAGCTAAGCCACTCCCAGATTCCAGACCAACAGCTTCTGTGAGAAAATGAAAAGGTGTTTTAAGTTGCTAAGTTTTAAGATATATTTTACACAGGAATAGATAATTAATATATTGTTTTTTCTCTTCCTCTATTACTTATGAGAAAATTTATTTAAGAAAAACAATAACTATGAGAACTGAAATTTCCAGGAAAAATATAAGATAAAAGTATCATTTATAAATAATGATTCTTGGAAAAAGAAAAAATGCTTAATTTAAGTTTCATTGGAATGTTATCCTGGAGCCATACACTTTTAGAATCAGAATAAATTTCCATTCATTTCAAGCATTCTTTCCAAAAATCTCTGGATATTTATCCATTCTTAGCTTGATCACTTCCAGTAATGCATGAAGTCTTTACAAATTGCTGTTTTATTGTTGGAATTATCTTGAAATAAAGTTTATATTGAAATAAAAAGTAAGTTTATGTCCTAGATGAAGACAGCTTTTTACTGGATTATGCTCTAGAATACATATACTTTACTCAAGATTTTCCTATACTTGAATTGATTAGCACATCAATATTAACTTTCTTAGTTTACAGAAATTTCCATTAAAATTAGAATATGAAGGCTCCATTAAGAGAACCTATGTTCTGCTGATACAATCGTATGGAAACATTATAATGTCTCCCTAGATTCTAAACTTGCCCTTTAGATTGAAATCTTCTTTTAAACAATTGCTTCTGTGTCCATTTTTCTCAAAGATTAGGTCCAATGCCAGACCCCAACCCTCCCTACCTGCTAGTTAGCTCTAATTTAGGGCCCTGTCTAGTTTATTCATGTAATGTGACCTAAGTGTATCAGTAATATAATATAGAAGAAATATCAGCCTATCATGTCAAGCACAATTACAAAAAATGCACTTTAAATGATCATTAATATATCTTATATGATAATTTCCAGAAGTTTTGAATTGTTTTATTAGAAATTGCATTTTATGATGACAATCACAGTTACAATGTGAGAAAAAACTTTTCATACCATATGAGCATCTAAAATGAATCCTTAAAGAAAATATCCAAAACTTCATTTAACCATAAATTTCTTTTCAGTTTAAAATTGTTTCTTTATAAAAGTTAAACAAGTGTAAACTGTCATTACAAACTTTCAAGGATTCCTAAGAATTGGAGAGCATTATTTATTTTTATTTATTTATTTTTTTTCATGAATGATTCTCTGACTAGAAATGTTCTTTAACATTAGCCTTTCTGAGGGTATGGTTTTCTTTTTTTTAATAATTTTTATTGTTATGTTAATCACCATACATTATATCATTATTTATTAAAAAGCATTGTGATGAATGTTTCATGGGTAAGTGGCATTATGCACATAATATAGAGTCTAATAGATTTTTTGTCATTTTCTAATGTAGCTATATAAGAAAGGTCAAATGATTCGGAGATGCTATCACTGATGAGAATGATCAAAATGTACCAACCCCATATAAACTTTAAAAGATGCCAAATCACTAGGCCACCATGTCAACAGAGGGTATACATTGTTTTTTCTACCTCTTTATTTGTAAACCAGAATACAAAGTTTAGATAAACAATATTCAGGCAAATATTCTATCATGATATATAAATTCATCCTAAATTCAGATTTTAATTTCCTCATCTGTCTCTTTATTCAACAACATTTGTTAAGTTCTTAGTAAGTTGGCACTGCTCTTACTGCTGAGAGTGGATAAAGAAGAGTATATAAGATGGTCTTTGCTCAAATGACATATAATTAAGTTGGAGAGAATAGCATATTAATGCAAAACAATAACAACAGCTCTAAAAATTAACAATACAATAAAGAATAAGGTCATAAAGTTTCAATGAATGCTCATTAATTCTAAGGTTTTATTAGGATGTATTTGTCTATTTTTAAGCTGAGAGAAACTGGAGTGATCTGATTTTATACAGGAGTATATCATCCAACTGAAATATGTTTTCCCCTTCCAGAGGGAATTCTTATTCTTATAAAAGATCATTTAAATTTTGCATCTGGTTCTCCAAAACAATTTTATCAGCAAAGGTTGTTTTGAAGAAACAACAGAAAATTGTCAACACAGAGATACTTTGAGTTATAATGCCATTGCCCATGTGCCAAATCAAATCTGGAAATAAGCCATGTCAACAATGAAATTCAGCCAAAGGTACTGAGGATATGAGGTAGTAAAGTTGGTACATTGCAGGAATCTTTCACATATCAGAAGCTAGTGGTAGAAACTCCAAAGGCTGGGTAGACTCAGAGTGTTATGTAAATTACAGGTTGTTTATATCATTGAAGAAATTTAAAACATCCAAAATTATATGCTTAATCTTAGTAAAAATTAATCCACTTCAACTGCTTGTAAGAAACACCATTTTTCCACCTGATGTAGCATTTGTAGTCTCTGAATCTCAGGAGTGGACTTCCCTAGTAAGTCTAAAGTTTCTTGTCAGCATTACTCCTAATCCAGACTGCCTCTCTGTTCAAGAGAGATAAAATATTTTAAACTAACCATCTAATCACAAATAGAAGAATGAAATGGTCTCTACACTTAAGTTTACTCCTACTAAAAACCACAACAACAACACAAGGAAATGAAGTCAAGGTCCAATTTATTGGCTGTTCATTTATAAAGGGAGAAACAGATGTTGTGTTAGCAGTAGTTAATAATCCTTGTCCATATCAAATCCAAAAACAGTGCATATTCTGCAGGTGTTTGAGGCACTGACTCATAAGGGCTTTCAATTAACCTATATTACCATGAGAATTTCCAATTTAAACTTTAGTCAATTTTTTAAATCAATTAAATGACACTCATATTCAAACAACTACTTTAATTATTAACAACACAGTTTCTTTTAAAACTAGATAATGCTTTCTGTTGGGTGGAACATTTGCACATGAAATTTGAAGTGATGATAATCATTACCTAAAATAATAATATCAAGTTGAAAGCAAAATAATTCTGAGGACTTCACTTGACTCCAACGAACAACATTTCCCTGCTCCATTTCTCTTTTTTGCTTCATGATTTTAGCTCAAAATTTTTTATTCATTAACTGTCTCCACTTCCTCACCTGAATCAAGTCTTAGTGTCTGACTATTCTACTTTTCTTGAAGTCTTCTCTTGGTCGGCTTGCTCCTGCTGTTGGAAGTTGGTTACCATGTTATGAGCTACTCTATGGAGGAGTATCACTGAGAATGGCCTTTGGCCAACAGTCCATGAATAATTAAAGCATTCAGGCCAACAATTCTCAGGAAGTCAATTATACCAACAACATACAAGGTTGTTTACAAGTGGATCCATACCATTTGAGTGTTGGGATGAGACTACAGTCCCACTTTGTGAAAGACACAAGACCCAATTAAGCCACAGTGGATTACTGTCTCATAGAAACTGTGAGATAATAAAAATATAACCTTTGTTAATTTTGTTGATGTCCTCAAAATACTTCTACATTTTCTACATTCTTCTCACAATATCATAATTTTAAGTTTGTGTCCCTAAAATTCACCTATTTTATTATTTTATTTTATTTTTATTTTATTTTATTATGTTATGTTAATCACCATACATTACATCATCAGTTTTTTTTTTTTTTTAAAGATTTTATTTATTTGAGAGAGAGAGAATGAGAGATAGAGAGCACGAGAGGGAAGAGGGTCAGAGGGAGAAGCAGATTCCCTGCTGAGCAGGGAGCCCGATGTGGGACTCGATCCTGGGACTCCAGGATCATGACCTGAGCCGAAGGCAGTCACTTAACCAACTGAGCCACCCAGGCGCCCCTACATCATCAGTTTTTGATGTAGTGTTCCATGGTTCATTGTTCGTGTATAACACCCCATTCTCCATTCAGTATGTGCCCTCTTTAATACTCAACACCAGGCTAACCCATTCCCCCGCCGCCTCCTTTCTAGAACCCTCAGTTTGTTTCTCAGAGTCCATAGTCTCTCATCGTTCGTCTCCCCCTCCGATTTCTCCCCTTTCATTCTCTCCTTCCTGCAATCTTCTTCTTTTTTTTAAACATGTAATGTATTATTTGTTTCAGAGGCACAGGTCTGTAATTCAACAGTCTTGCACAATTCACAGCACTCACCATAGCACATACCCTCCCCAATGTCTATCACCCAGCCACCCCATCCCTCCCACCCCTCACCACTCCAGCAAATCTCAATTCCTGAGATTAAGAATTCCTAATATCAGTGAGGTCATATGATACATGTCTTTCTCTGATTGACTTATTTTGCTCAGAATAATACCCTCCAGTTCCATCCATGTCATGGCAAATGGCAAGATTTCATGCCTTTTGATGGCTGCATAATATCCCATTGTATATATATTCGACATCTTTATCCATTCATCTGTCAATGGACATCTTGACTCTTTCCCTAGTTTGGCTATTGTGGAAAATGCTGCTATAAACATTGGGGTGCACGTACCCCTTTGGAACCCTACATTTATATCTTTGGGGTAAATACCCAGTATTGCAAATGCTGGGTCATATGATATCTCTATTTTCACCTGTTTGATGAGCCTCCATACTGTTTTCCAGAGTGGCTGCACCAGCTTGCATTCCCACCAACAATGTAGGAGGGTTCCCCTTTCTCCACATCCCTGCCAAAATCTGTCATTTCCTGACCTGTTAATTTTTGCCATTCTGACTGGTGTGAGGTGGTATCTCATTGAGGTTTTCATTTGGATTTCCCTGATGCCGAGTGATGTTGAGCACTTTTTCATCTGTCTGTTGGCCATTCGATGTCTTCTTTGCAGAAATGTCTGTTCATGTCTTCTGCCCATTTCTTGATTGCATTATTTGTACTTTGAGTGTTGAGTTTAAGAAGTTCTTTATAGATTTTGGATACTAGTCCTTAATCTGGTATGTCATTTGCAAATATCTTCTCCCATTCTGTCGGTTGTCTTTTGGTTTTGTGGACTGCTTCTTTTGCTGTGCAAAAGCTTTTTATCTTGTTGAGTTCCTGATACCTCATTTTTTCCCTTGCTTCCCTTGCCTTTGGCGATGTTTCTAGGCAGAAGTTGCTGCGGCTGAGGTAGAAGAGGTTGCTGCCTGTGTTCTCCTTTAGGATTTTGAAGAACACCTGTCTCACATTTAGGTCTTTCAACCATTTGGAGTCTATTTTTGTGTGTAGTGTAAGGAAATGGTTCAGTTTCATTCTTCTGCATGTGGCTGTCCAATTTTCCCAACACCATTTGTTGAAGAGACTGTCTTTTTTCCAATGGACATTCTTTCCTGCTTTGTCAAAGATTATTTGACTATAGAGTTGAGGGTGCATTTCTGGGCTCTCCATTCTGTTCCATTGATCGATGCGTCTGTTTTTGTGCCAGTACCATACTGCCGTGATGACAGCTTTGTAATAGAGCTTGAAGTCTCGAACTGTGATGCCAACAGCTTTGCTTTTCTTTTTCAACATTCCTCTGGCTATTTGGGGTCTTTCCTGGTTCCATACAAATTTTAGGATTATTTGTTCCATTTCTTTGAAAACAGTGCATGGTATTTTGATAGGGATTGCATTAAATGTGTAGACTGTTCTAGGTAGCATTGACATCTTCACAATATATATTCTTACAATCTACAAGCATGGAATGTTTTTCTATTACTTTGTGTCTTCCTCAATTTCTTTCATGAGTATTTTATAGTTTTCTGAGTACAGATTATTTGCTTCTTTGGCTAGATTTATTCCTAGGTATCTTATGGTTTTGAGTGCAATTGTATATGGGATCGACTCTTTAATTTCTCTTTCTTCTGTCTCTTTGGTGTATAGGAATGCCACTGATTTCTGTGCATTGATTTTCTATCCTGCCATTTTACTGAATTCCTGTATGAGTTCTAGCAGTTTTGGGGTGGAGTCTTTTGGGTTTTCCACATAAAGTAACATAACATCCGCAAAGAGTGAGAGTTTGACTTCTTCTTTGCTGATTCGGATGCCTTTTGTTTCTTTTTGTTGTCTGATTGCTGTGGCTAGGACTTCTAATACTATGTTGAAGAGCAGTGGTGATAGTGGACATCCCTGCCGTGTTCCTGACCTTAGCGGGAAAGCTCTCAGTTTTCCTCCATTGTGAATGATATTCACTGTGTGTTTTTCATAGATGGCTTTTATGATATTGAGGTATGTACCCTCTATCCCTATACTCTGAAGAGTTTTGATCAAGAAAGGATGTTGTACTTTGTCAAATGCTTTTTCTGCATCTACTGAGAGGATCATATGGATCTTGTTCTTTCTTTTATTAATGTATTGCATCACATTGATTTGTGGATGTTGAACCAATCTTGCAACCTAGAGTTAAATCCCACTTGGTCGTGGTGAATAATCCTTTTAATGTAGGGTTGGATCCTATTGGCCAAGGATTTTGGTGAGAATTTTTGCATCCATGTTCATCAAGGGTATTGGTCTGTAATTCTCCTTTTTGATGGGGTCTTTGGTTTGGGGATCAAGGTAATGGTGGCCTCATAAAACAAGTTTGGAAGTTCTCCTTCCATTTCTATTTTTTGCAACAGTTTCAGGAGAATAGGTATTAATTCTTCTTTAAATGTTTAGTAGAAT
Source organism: Eumetopias jubatus (assembly GCF_037043125.1). Lineage (NCBI taxonomy): Eukaryota > Metazoa > Chordata > Mammalia > Carnivora > Otariidae > Eumetopias > Eumetopias jubatus. The sequence continues at coordinate 80,932,425 of NW_028274819.1, read as the reverse complement.
TCCCCTGGGAAGCCATCTGGCCCTGGGCTTTTGTTTGTTGGGAGATTTTTGATGACTGTTTCAATTTCCTTAGTGGTTCTAGGTCTGTTCAGGTTTTCTATTTCTTCCTGGTTCAGTTTTGGTAGTTGATACATCTCTAGGAATGCATCCATTTCTTCCAGGTTATCTATTTTGCTGGCATATAGTTGCTCATAATATGTTCTTATAATTGTCTGTATTTCCTTGGTGTTGGTTGTGATCTCTCCTCTTTCATTCATGTTTTTATTTATTTGGGTCATTTCTCTTTTCTTTTTGATAAGTTTGACCAGGGGTTTATCCATCTTGTTAATTCTTTCAAAGAACCAGCTCCTAGTTTCGTTGATTTGTTCTACTGTTCTTTTGGTTTCTATTTCATTGATTTCTGCTCTGATCTTTATTATTTCTCTTCTCCTGCTGGGTTTAGGCTTTATTTGCTGTTCTTTCTCCAGCTCCTTTAGGTGTAGGGTGAGGTTGTGTATTTGACCTTTCCTGTTTCTTGAGAAAGGTTTGTATTGCTGTATACATTCCTCTTAGGACTGCTTTTGCTGAATCCCAAAGATTTTGAAGAGTTGTGTTTTCATTTTCATTGGTTTCCATGAATTTTGTTTTAAAGATTTTATTTATTTATTTGAGAGAGAGAGAGAGAGAATGAGAGATAGAGATCATGAGAGGGAAGTGGGTCAGAGGGAGAAGCAGACTCCCCGCTGAGCAGGGAGCTCAATGCGGGACTTGATCCCGGGACTCCAGGATTATGACCCGAGCCGAAGGCAGTCGCTTAACCAACTGAGCCACCCAGGCGCCCTCCATGAATTTTTTTTAATTCTGCTTAATTTCCTTGTTGACTCATTCATTCTTTAGTAGGATACTATTTAGCCTCCATATATTTGAGTTCTTTCCGACTTTCCTTTTGTGATTGAGTTCTAGTTTCAAAGCACTGTGGTCTGAAAATATGTAGGGAATGATCCCAATCTTTTGGTACTGGTTGAGACCTGATTTGTGACTTAGGATATGATCTATTCTGGAGAATGTTCCATGGGCACTAGAGAAGAATGTATTCTGTTGCTTTGGGATGGAATGTTTGAATATATCTGTGAAGTCCATTTGGTCCAGTGTTTCATTTAAAGTCTTTATTTCCTTGTTGATCTTTTGCTTAGATGCTTTGTCCATTTCAGTGTGGGGGGTATTAAAGTCCCCCACCAGTATTGTATTATTTCCGATGTGTTTCTTTGCTTTTGTTATTAATTGGCTTATATAATTGGCTTCTCCCATGTTAGGGACATAGATATTTAAATTGTTAGCTCTTCTTGTTGGATAGACCCTTTAAGTAGGATATCGTGTCCTTTTTTCTCATCTCTTATTACAGTCTTTGTTTTAAAATCTAATTTGTCTGATATAAGGATTGCCACCCCAGCTTTCTTTTGGTGTCCATTAGCATGGTAAATGGTTTTTCACCCCCTCACTTTCAATCTGGGGGTGTCTTTGGGTCCAAAATGAGTCTCTTATAGACAGCATATTGATGGGCCTTGTGTTTTTATCCAATCTGATAGCCTGTGTCTTTTGATTGGGGCATTTAGCCCATTTACATTCAGGGTAAGTATTGAAAGGTATGCATTTAGTGCCATTGTATTACCTGTAAGTTGACTGTTACTGTATATTGTCCGTGTTCCTTTCTAGTCTATGTTACTTTTAGGCTCTCTTTCTGCTTAGAGGACCTCTTTCAATATTTCTTGTATGGCTGGTTTCATGTTTGCAAATTCCTTTAGTTTTTGTTTGTCCTGTAAGCTTTTTATCTCTCCTTCTATTTTCACTGACAGCCTAGCTGGATATAGTATTCTTGGCTGCATATTTTTTCATTCAGTGCTTTGAATATATCATGCCAAATCCTTTCTGGCCTGCCAGGTCTCCATGGATAGGTCTGTTGCCAGGCTAATGTTTCTACCATTGTAGGTTACAGACCTTTTGTCCCGAGCTGCTTTCAGGATTTTCTCTTTGTCTCTGAGACTCATAAGTCTTCCTATTTGATGTCAGGTTGTTGACCTATTTTTATGGATTTTGAGGGGGTTCTGTGCCTCCTGGTTTTTGATGCCTCCTTTCTTCCCAAATTAGGTAAGATCTCTGGTACAATTTGCTCCAATATACCTTCTGCCCCTCTCTCTTTCTTCTTCTTCTGGGATCCCAATTATCTAATATTGTTTCATCTTATGGTATCACTTATCTCTTGAATTCTGCTGTCATTATCCAGTAGTTGTTTATCTCTCTTTTTCTCAGCTTCTTTATTTTCTATCATTTGGTCTTCTATATCACTAATTCTCTCTTCTGCCTCATTTACCCTAGCAGTTAGAGCCTCCATTTTTTATTTCAGCTCATTAATAACCTTTTTGATTTCAACTTGGTTAGTTCTTTTATTTTAGTTCTTTTATTTCTGCAGAAAGGGTTTCTCTACTAACTTCCATGCTTTTCTCAAGCACAGCTAGTATCTTTAAAATCGTTATTCTGAACTCTAGTTCTGACATCTTACTAAGGTCTGCATTGATTAGGTCCCTGGCAGTCAGTACTGCCTCTTGTTCTTTTTGTTGAGGTGGTTTTTTCTGTCTTGTCATTTTGTCCAGAGGAGAATAGTTGAATGAGAGAACAAAATGCTAACAGGGTAACAATGACCTCAGGAAAATATACAGTAAACCAATAAGAAGAGACCTGAAACTGGGGAAAACGAAAGGGAAAGAAAGAAAAAAGAAAAAAAAATAAAAAGATTAAAAACAAAAAACAAAAAACAGAATATGATCAAATATAATCAGGCTGGTGCATAGATCAGTGCCACACACTAGATTTTGGAAGTATTTTGGTCTGTTAGAAGAAAGTGCCTCCCAAAATTTTAAAGGAAGGAAAGCTTATATATGTGCAAAAATAAGGGTAAATACAATGAAGGGATGGAATATGACTGTCAGGATGAAATTTATAAAAGATTTTATAAAAGGAATTGATAAGATAAGAAGTTGTTTGAAAAAAGTAAGAAGAGGAATTAAAAAAAACAAGGCGGGAGAATGTGATCAGGCAGGAGACTAGAACAAAGCCATACACTAGAGATTTAGTGTATATTTTGATCTGTTAGAAGAAACTGTATCCCAAAATTTTAAAGAGAGAACATCTTCTATATATATGCCAAAAATAAGGTTAACTGCTCTGAATGGATAGAATATGACTCTAGGGCGCCTGGGTGGCTCAGTTGTTAAGCATCTGCCTTCGGCTCAGGTCATGATCCCAGGATCTTGGGATCGAGTCCCACATTGGGCTCCCTGCTCTGCAGGAAGCCTGCTTCTCCCTCTCCCACTCCCCCTGCTTGTGTTCCTGCTCTCGCTATGTCTCTTTCTGTCAAATAAATAAATAAAATCTTTAAAAAAAAAAAAAAAAGAATATGACTCTAAAAATTAAGAATAAAAAAGATTTTGTAAAAAAAGGTATTGATAAGATGTTGGCTGAAAAAGGGAAAAAGAAAAATTCAGAAAAAAAAATTAAAAAAATTAACTTTGAAAGACTAAAGAATCATGGGAAAAAGCCATGATTTCTATATGCTATACTCCTCTAGCGCTGTAGTTCTGCCATTCTCATTGATTGGTAAACTTGGGCTTGGCGGGCTGTTCTTCCTGATCTTCTGTGGGAGGGGCCTGTTGCCATGGTCCCCACATGTCTTTCTGGGAGATGGAATTGCCTTGACCTTGCTGGGGGCGGGGCTAAATAAGCAGCTCGGGTTTGCTTTCAGGAGCTTTTGTTCCCTGCCAGCTTTCCTTACAGCTTTGGAGGAGGAGAGTGAAAATGGCAGCCTCCCAATCTCTGCCCCGGGGGAGCCAACGATTTGGGGCCCCACTCCTCCATTTGCCCCCAGAGAAAAGCAGTCAATCACTACCGTCTCCCCAGTCTCCGGCTGCACTTCATGCTCACCCAGCCTGTGACCGAGCGTTTCTATCTCTGGCACACGACCCTGTGTGGAGTCTCCAAACCAGTAGATTCCTTCAGTGTGCTCCCGACCTGCTCCTCCCTGGGGAGGAAGGTGAGTCTTCCCGGATCTGCTGCTTGTTGGGTCCCTGATGGAAGAGTAGTGGCCCGACTGCAATGCGGATCACAGTCTGTGGCAACCCTGAGCTGAGAGCCCACTCCTCCGCTCTGTCTCTGCAGCTGGCTTCCCTGCTCTGATACCTGGGAGCTCTGCCGCACTCAGACACCCCAGTCTTCCTGTGACCCAAAGGGTCCTGAGACCACACTGTCCCAACGAGTGTTCCACGCCCAACTTAGCCACTGTAGCGACATCCTTTAGTGGAGCCGACTTCTAAAATTTCCGATTTTGTGCTCTGATGCTCTATCACTTGCCAGTAGCCAGCTGACGGAGGCCCCCTCCCCCGCAGTCTATCTTCCCAAATATCACCTCAGATTCACTTCTCCGCACATCCTACCTTCCAGAAAGTGGTCGCTTTTCTGTTCAGAGAGTTACTGCTATTCTTTTCTTTGATCTCCTGTTTAGTTTGTAGGTGTTCAGAATGGTTGGATCCCTATCTAGCTGAATTCCTTGGACCAGAAAAAATTTAGGTCTCCTACTCCTCTGCCATCTTGCTCCTCCAAGCAGATTCATCTATTTTAATTATCTGTGTTATCTTGTGATCATCTCAACATGTTGGTATTCTTCTCTAGGCAGCTAATCACTATAGTCCTTTGAACTTTGTTTATTCAGATCCTGATTATGCATTCTTCTTTGGAATGGAAGTTAGATGGAAGACAGAGCTTTACATAACCTAATGTTGGAAGTCCTATTTCATTACTTTTGCCATAATCTATTCTCCAGGAGCAGATTACAAGCTTTGGCCCACAGTTGAAGAGAAAGGATTGCACTGTAAATACCGGGAGGTGAGAATCATTGTGAACCATTTTAGATTTTACCTAGGACAAACTTCATCATATTAGTTTCAGATTTTTTTTTTTGAGAAATAAAATATCACAAAGTTGAGGTGATCTCAAGGTCATCTACCTTCCCTCTCCTGGTGCCATTTCTTTGCTCTCATTCTCCCTTTGTCCTGACAGATAAGCATTATAGTCAACTTGATACCTCACATTCATGTTTTTAAAATTGTACCACATATCCATATCCATAAATAGTATATATTATTTTGATTTTTGATCTTTTTACATATATGATAAATTATATGTAGTATTCTATAACTTTCTTGTTCACTAAACATTATCTTTTGAGGTATATCCATTTTGTTTCTTAAATATATAGTTTATTCACTTTAACCATTTTAATTTTTTAAAATATGAAAAATTACAATTTGTGTATCCATTTCCCTTCTGATGAATATCTGAGTTATCTCCAATTTTTTGGTATTAAACATATAATGCAATGAACATACTTTTATAGTTCCTTGTTCTCCAGGTTTTATATGCAAGAGTAAAATTGCTTTCCCAAATTTCTTTGCAAACTAGATTTTTACACTTTTCAGAAAAATCTTAACTTTATCTTGGGGTACTTCTGAGCTTAACTCTGAGTAGAGGTGGGATGGTTTTCTATTCAGGTTTTGTTAGTTTTCTCATTTTTCACAAGAGCATGTCAACCCCGACTTTATTCTCTATTAAGGCTAAAGGGAATTACCTGACAAAAGCCATATGTGAGGGTATTTAGAGAGCAAACTCAAAGTCACATCTACCCAAGATCTATCAAATTCTGGGATGAGAAAACAATAGCTATGGAGGATTACTTGGGAAATACTCAAACTCTCCATTCTTCCTGATACTCTAAATATGGATTAAGCTAGAGCAGTGAAAGACTTAAATTATATTGAAACAATCCCCAGCCTGGAGACTTGCTATTCAAAGCATGTTTCACCAACCAGCAGCATCAAATCACCTGGGAGCTTTTTATAAATGCAGATTATCTGGCCTTAATCCCGGTCTATTGAAAGGGTATCTATTTTAACACGGTTGCTAAGTGATTGTATGCATATTAAAGACTAAGAAGCACAGTTTTAGATAATTACTTCTCATTTTGTGGTTGATGATTAGGTTTCATCTACCTTTATTAAAGCTGATAAAACTCATTGTTATGTACACAAGAAGAATAATGTTCAGGTCACCGGTCATTACACCAAATAACAAATTCTTAATGAGGAACCTCCCCCAAAATTTGTCTGATCCTAGTGTCAGAAATAGCGATGCTTCTACTGAATAACTATTTCATTTTAATCTTTGAAACACTGGAAAATATGTAACTGACCAGAGTTTATTTTTCCTTGACTGTTAATTACCCAAAATGGGGACTAGCTTACAGCGGTATGTTTGCACTTACAGTAGATACACTGAATTAGTCTTAAGCCGGGCTCCATTTTATGTTACAAATTTTGTTGTTTTCATCATTTTCATGTGTGTGAATTCATATTTTCTAGTTGTATTTTATTTATCATTGTGAGTTATGTTAATTTATACTTGGGACAAAAGAACAAAGGAGTAGAACACTAGTTGGTACCAAATTTACCAAATATAAAAGTATCCTGTAGTTCTGACCACTCAGTACATTCTATTTTGTTGTAGTTCCATAAAATAGTTATGCCTAAAGAACACAAATCCCAACACATCTCTGCCTAATGACTGTGGCACTGAAGTTAATATAATAGGAATTTTAAAGAAAAGACTATTTTTTATTTATTAACTTACTTATTTTTTTAGTAATCTCTACACCCAATGTGGGGCTAGAACTCAAGTTCCAAGATCAAGAGTCACATGATCTTCTGACTGAGCCAGCCAGGCTCCCCAAGACTTCATGTTTTTTAAGAGCAGTTTTAGATTTACAACACAACTTAGAGGAAGGTAGAAATTTCTCATAAACCCTTCACTCTCACACATGCATATCTTCCCCTATTAGCAACATCATTAGCCAGAATGGTATATATATATTTTTTTAACTAAAGAAACATAATTTGACACATCATGATCACCCAAAATCCCATTTACATTAGGGTCCACTCTTGGTGTTGTACATTTTGTGGGTTTAAAAAAATTTTTAATGACATATCCATCATTTGGTATTCCAAGTATTTTAATGGTCCTAAAATTCCTCTGTGCCCTGCTTATTCAGCTCTTCCTCAACCCCCATCATTGACAATAATCTTTTTACTGTCTCCATCATTTATTTCCCCAGAATGTTAAATAGTTGGAATCATACAATTCAGATTGGGTTCTTTCACTTGGTAATATACATTTAAGGTTCCTCTATGTCTTTTCATAGCTTAATCACTCATTTCTTTTTAGTGCTGAATAATATTCCATTGTCTGGTTGTATCACAGTTTATTTATCCATTCACCTCCTGAAGGACATCTTAATTGTATCCAAGATTTGGCAATTATGAAAAATGCTGGTATAAACATCCATGTATAGGTTTTTGTGTAGACATAAATTTTCTTTTCTTTTTTTTAAATTTTTTTATTGTTATGTTAATCACCATACATTACATCATTAGTTTTGGATATAGTGTTCCATGATTCATTGTTTGTGCATAACACCCAGTGCTCCATGCAAAACCTGCCCTATTTAATACCCATCACAGGGCTAACCCATCCCCTCACACCCCTCCCCTCTAGAACCCTCAGTTTGTTTTTCAGAGTCCATCGTCTCTCGTGGTTGGTCTCCCTCTCCGATTTCTCCCCTTCATTCTTCCCCTCCTGTTATCTTCTTTTTCTGTTTTTCTTAACATATATTGCATTATTTGATTCAGAGGTACAGATCTGTGATTCAACAGTCTTGCACAATTCAAAACACTCGCCATAGCACATACCCTTCCCAATGTCTATCACCCAGCCACCCAATCCCTCTCACCCCCCACTGCTCCAGCAACCCTCAGTTTGTTTCCTGAGATTAAGAATTCCTCATATCAGTGAGGTCATATGATACATGTCTTTCTCTGACTTATTTCACTCAGCATAACACCCTCCAGTTCCATCCAGGTCGTTGCAAATGGCAAGATCTCATTACTTTTGATGACTGCATAATATTCCATTGTGTGTTTATACTACTTCTTCTTTATCCATTCATCTATCAATGGATATCTTGGCTCTTTCCACAGTTTGGCTATTGTGGACATTGCTGCTATAAACATTGGGGTGAACGTACCCCTTCGGTTCCCTACATTTGTATCTTTGTGGTAAATAGCCAGTAGTGCAGTTGCTGGATTGTATGGTAGCTCTATTTTCAACTGTTTGAGGAACCTCCATACTGTTTTCCAGAGTGGTTGCCCCATCTTGCATTCCCACGAAAAGTGTAGGAGGGTTCCCCTTTCTCCGCATCCCCACCAACATCTAACGTTTCCTGACCTGTTAATTTTTGCCATTCTGAGTGGTGTGAGGTGGTATCTCACTGAGGTTTTGATTTGGATTTCCCTGATGCCGAGCGATGTTGAGTACTTTTTCATGTGTCTATTGGCTATTTGGATGTCTTCTTTGGAAAAATGTCTGTTCATGTCTTTGGCCCATTTCTTGATTGGATTATTTGTTCTTTCGGTGTTGAGTTTGATAAGTTCTTTATAGATTTTGGATACTAGCCCTTTATCTGATATGACATTTGCAAATATGTTTTCCCATTCTGTCAGTTTTCTTTTGGTTTTGTGGATTGCTTCTTTTGCTGTGCAAAAGCTTTTTATCTTGATGAAGTCCCAATAGTTCATTTTTGCCCTTGGTTCCCTTGCCTTTGGGGATGTTTCTAGGAAGAAGTTGCTGTGGCTGAGGTCAAGGATGATGCTGCCTGTGTTATCCTCTAGGATTTTGGTGGACTCCTGTCTCACATTTAGGTCTTTCAACCATTTGGAGTCTATTTTTGTGTGTGGTGTATGGAAATGGTCCAGTTTCATTCTTCTGCATGTGGCTGTCCAATTTTCCCAACACCATTTGTTGAAGAGACTGTCTTTTTTCCATTGGACATTCTTTCCTGCTTTGTCAAGGATTAGTTGACTATAGAGTTGAGGGTCCATTTCTGGGCTCTCTATTCTGTTCCATTGATCTATGTGTCTGTTTTTGTGCCAGTACCATACTGTCTTGATGATCACAGCTTTCTAATAGAGCTGAAAGTCCGGAATTGTGATGCCGCCAGCTTTTCTTTTCTTTTTCAAGATTCCTCTGGCTATTTGGGGTCTCTTCTGGTTCCATACAAATTTTAGGATTATTTGTTCCATTTCTTTGAAAAAAGTGGATTGGATTTTGATGGGGATTTCATTGAATGTGTAGATTGCTCTAGGTAGCATCGACATCTTCACAATGTTTGTTCTTCCGATCCATGAGCATGGAACATTTTTCCATTTCTTTGTGTCTTCAATTCCGTTCATGAGTATTTTATAGTTTTCTGAGTACAGATCCTTTCCCTGTTTGGTTAGATTTATTCCTAGGTATCTTATGGTTTTGGGTGCAATTGTAAATGGGGTCGATTCCTTAATATTTCACTTTTCTGTCTTGTTGTTGGTGTATAGGAATACCACTGATTTCTGTGCCTTGATTTTATATCCTGCCACTTCACTGAATTCCTGTATGAGTCTAGCAGTTTTGGGGTGGAGTTTTTTGGGTTTTCCACATACAGTATCATATCATCTGCAAAGAGTGAGAGTTTGACTTCCTCCTTACCGATTTGGATGCCTTTGATTTCTTTTTATTGTCTGATTGCTGTGGCTAGGACTTCTAATAATATGTTGAAGAGCAGTGGTGATAGTGAACATACCTGCCGTGTTCCTGACCTTAGGGGAATTGAAAAGGATATTCGCTGTAGGTTTTTCATAGATGGCTTTTATCATATTGCGGTATGTACCCTCTATCCCTATACTCTGAAGCGTTTTGAGCAAGAAAGGATGCTGTACTTTGTCAAATGCTTTTTCTGCATCTATTGAGAGGATCATATGGATCTTGTTCTTTCTTTTATTAATATATTGTATCACGTTGATTGATTTGCAGATGTTGAAGCAACCTTGCAGCCCAGGGATAAATCCCACTTGGTCATGGTGAATAATCCTTTTAACGTACCGTTGGATCCTATTGGCTAGTATTTTGGTAAGAATTTTTGCATCCATGTTCATCAAGGATATTGGTCTGTAATTCTTTTCGATGGGGTCTTTGTCTGTTTTTGGGATCAAGGTAATGGTGGCCTCATAAAATGAGTTTGGAATTTTTCCTTCCATTTCTATTCTTTGGAACAGTTTCAGGGGAATAGGTATTAATTCTTCTTTAAATGTTTGGTAGACTTCCCCTGGGAAGCCATCTTGCCCTGGACTCTTGTTTGTTGGGAGATTTTTGATGACTGCTTCAATTTCCCAAGTGGTTCTAGGTCTATTTAGGTTTTCTATTTCTTACTGTTTCAATTTTGGTAGTTGATACATCTCTAGGAATTCATCCATTTCTTCCAAGTTATCTAATTTGCTGGCATAGGGTTGCTCATTGTATGTTCTTATAATTGTTTGTATGTCTTTGGTGTTGGTTGTGATCTCTCCTCTTTCATTCATGATTTTGTTGATTTGGGTCATTTCTCTTTTCTTTTTGATAAGTCTGGCCAGGGGTTTATCAATCTTGTTAATTCTTTCAAAGAACCAGCTCCTAGTTTCGTTGATCTGTTCTACTGTTCTTTTGGTTTCTATTTCATTGATTTCTGCTTTGATCTTTGTTATTTCTCTTCTCCTGCCTGGTTTAGGCTTTATTTGCTGTTTTTTCTCTAGCTCCTTTAGGTGTAGGGTTAACTTGTGTATTTAAGAACTTTCTTGTTTCTTCAGAAAGGCTTGTATTGCTATATACGTTCCTCTTAGGACTGCCTCTGCTGTATCCCGAAGATATTGAACAGTTGTGTATTCATTTTCATTGGTTTCCATGAATTTATTTAATTCTTCTTTAATTTCCTGGTTGACCCATTCATTCTTTAGTAGGATGCTCTTTAGCCTCCATATTTGAGTTCTTTCCAACTTTCCTCTTTAGATTGAGTTCCAGTTTGAAAGCACTGTGGTCTGAAAATATGCAGGGAATAATCCCAATCTTTTGGTACCAGTTGAGACCTGATTTGTGACCTAGGATGTGATTTATTCTGGAGAATGTTCCATGGGCACTAGAGAAGAATGTGTATTCCATTGCTTTGGGATGGAATGTTCTGAATATGTCTGTGAAGTCCATTTGGTCCAGTGTGTCATTTAAAGTCTTTATTTCCTTGTTGATCTTTTGCTTAGATGATCTGTCCATTTCAGTCAGGGGTTGTTAAAGTCCCCCACTATTATTGTATTGTTGTCAATGTGTTTTTTGCTTTTGTTATTAATTGCCTTATATAATTGGCTGCTCCCACGTTAGGGGCATAGATATTTAAGATTGTTAGATCTTCTTGTTGGAGAGACCGTTTAAGTAGGATATAGTGTCCTTCCTCATCTCTTATTACAGTCTTTGTTTAAAAATCTAATTTGTCTTATATAAGGATTGCCACCCCAGCTTTCTTTTGGTGTCCATTACCATGGTAAATGGTTTTCCACCCCCTCACTTTCAATGTGAGGTTGTCTCTGGGTCTAAAATGAGTCTCTTGCAGACAGCATATTGATGGGTCTTGTTTTTTAATCCAATCTGATAGCCTGTGTCTTTTGATTGGGGCATTTAGCCCATTTACATTCAGGGTAACTACTGAAAGATATGAATTTAGTGTCATTGTATTGCCTGTAAGGTGACTTTTACTGTATATTGTCTGTGTTCCTTTCTGGTCTATGCTACTTTTAGGCTCTCTCTTTGCATAGAGGACCCCTTTCAATATTTCTTGTAGGGCTTGTTTCCTGTTTGCAAATTCCTTTATTTTTTGTTTTTCCTGGAAGATTTTTTATCTCTCCTTCTATTTTCACTGACAGCCTAGCTGGATATAGTATTCTTGGCTACATATTTTTGTTGTTTAGTGCTCTGAAGATATCATGCCAGTCTTTTCTGGACTGCCAGGTCTCTGTGGATAGGTCTGTTGCCAATCTAATGTTTCTACCATTATACGTTACACATTTCTTCTCCCGAGCTGCTTTCAAGATTTTCTCTTTTTCTTTTAGACTCATAAGTTTTACTATTAGATGTTGGGGTGTTGACCTATTTTTATTGATTTTGAGAGGGGTTCTTTGTGCCTCCTGGATATTGATGCCTGTTTCCTTCCCCACATTAGGGAAGTTCTCCGCTATAATTTGCTGCAATATAACTTCTGCCCCTCTCTCTCTTTCTTATTCTGGCATCCCAATTATTCTAATGTTTTTTCGTCTTATCGTATCACTTATCTCTTGAATTCTGCCCTTGTAATCCAGTAGTTGTTTCTCTCTCAATTTCTCAGCTTCATTATTTCCATCATTTGGTCTTCTATATTGCTGATTCTCTCTTCTGCCTCATATATCTTAGCTTTTGTGCCCCCATTTTTGATTGCAGTTCATTAATAACCTTTTTGATTTCGATTTGGTTAGATTTTAGTTCTTTTATTTCTCCAGGAAGGGTTTCTCTAATAACTTCCATGCTTTTTTCAAGCCCAGCTAGTATCTTTAAAATCATGATTCTCAACTCTAGGTCTAACATCATACTAATGTCCGTATTGAGTAGGTCCCTGGCAGACCGTACTGCCTCTTGTTCTTTTTGCTGAGGTGATTTGTTTCGTCTTGTCATTTTGTCCAGAGTAGAATAGATGAATGAGAGAACAAAATGCTAACAGGTTAACAATGTCCCCAGCAAATATACTCTAAAAAAATCAAGAAAGACCTGCAACCAGAGAAAAAGAAAGGGAAAGAAAGAAAAAAGAAAGAGAAAAAAAAGATAACGATAAAAACAAACAAAAACAGAAGAAAACAAAAAAAAACAGAATATGATCAAATATGGTCAAGCTAGTGCATAGATCAGTGCCACACACTAGATTTTGAGTATATTTTGGTCTGTTAGAAGAAAGTGCCTCCTAAAATTTTAAAGAAAGAAAGACTTATGTATGTGCAAAATAAGGGTTGATACAATGAAGGGATGGAAGATGACTGTAAAGGTGAAAATTATAAAAGATTTTATAAAAGGAATTGATAAGAAGTTGTTTGAAAAAAGAAAGAAGATTTAAAAAAAGAGAGAGAAAAAGAAGGGAGAGAATGTGATCAGGCAGGAGACTAGAACAAAGCCAAACACTAGTGATTTAGGGTATATTTTGATCTGTTAGAAGAAATTGTATCTCAAAATTTTAAAGAGAGAACAACTTATATATATACATACATGACAAAAATAAGTGTATCTACTCTGAAGGGATAAAATATGACTCTAAAAATGAAAAATAATTTTTTTTTCAAAAAGGGATTGATATGATGTTGGTTGAAAAAGGGAAAAAGAAAAATTAAAAAGAAAACAGTTAAAAAATTAACTATGAAAAACTAATAAATCATGCTAAAATAGCCATGAATTCTATGTACAGTATTCCCCTAGCGCTTGAGTTCTCCCATTCTCCTTGATTGGTAAACTTGGTCTTGGTTGGCTGTTTGTGCTGATCTTCTGGGAGAGTGTCCTGTTGCCGTGGTTCCCAAATGTCTTTCCAAGAGGCAGAATTGCCTCACCCTTGCAGGTCCAGGCTACACAATCTGCTCGGGTTTCCTCTCCTGAGCTTTTGTTCCTTGCAAGCTTTCCCTACAGCTTGGGAGGATGAAAGTGAAAATGGTGGCTTCCCAATCTCTGCCCTGAGGAGCCGAGAACTTGGGGCCCCGCTTCTCAGTGCATCCCTAGAGAAAAGCAGTCAGTCACTCCCATCTCCCCGGTCTCCGGCCGCACTCCGTGCTCACCTGGCCGGTGACCAAACGTTTCTATCTCTGGCACCTGACTCGGTGTGGAGTCTCCAAACCCAGCAGATCCCTGCGGTGCGCTCCTGCGCTGCTCCTCCTGGGGGAGGAAGGGGAGTCTCCCCAGATCTTCCGCTTATTGGGTCCCTACTGGAGGAGCAGTGGCCCAACTGGGCCGCAGATCACAATTTATGGCAACCTCGAGCTAAGAGTCCATGCCTCGGCTCCGTCTCTGCAGCAGGCTTCCTTGCTCCGATACCTATGAGCTCTGCCGCACTCAGGCACCCCCGGTCTTTCTGTGACCCCGAGGGTCCTGAGACTACACTGTCCCACGAGGGTTCACCCCCCCCTTAGCCACTGGAGCGACATCCCTTAGCGGAGCCAACTTCTAAAAGTTCCGATTTTTAGACATAAATTTTCAATTCCCCTAGATAAATACCAAGAAGTGCAATTGTTGTATCATATTGGTAAGAGTATGTTTAGTTTTGTTAGAAACCACCAAACTTTCAAATGTGGCTGTAAAATTTTGTATTCCTACCAGCAGTCAATGAGTGTTCTCCAGCATTTGATATTTTCAGTGTTCTGGATTTCGGCCATTCTAAAATGTATGTACTGGTATCTCATTTTAATTTTCATTTCCTGATGACAAGTGATGTGGTCCATCTTTTCATATGATTATTTGACATCTGTGTATCTTTAGTGAAGTGTTTGTTAAGGTCTTTGGCTCATTTTTTAAAATTAGGTTGTTTATTGTCTTACGTTGAGTTTTAAGAGTTTTTTGTAAATTTTGGATAGTAGTCCTTTATCAGATGTGTCTTTTGCAAATATTTTGCCCCAGTCTGCGGCTTGTTTTCTAATTCTCTTTATATTGCTTTTCACAGAATGCATTATGGGAATTTTAAAATTATACTATTAAAAAATAAAGTGTATTGGACTTAAAATCAGTAGATATATGAATAAAAGTTGCCTGCTTATTAGCAGTGTGACCTTGTTAAAGATGCTTATCTGCTTCTGAGTTTCTATTTACATAGAAGACAGTAAGAGTATCCACTTCACATATTTTTTGAGAGAATTACTGAGATAAGCTATACAAAAGAGCCTGGAACAGACCCTAGTAATAATCAGTTGTTAGGGCTTTTATCTGACAGTTAACTAATTTTGTATTATTTTGTTGATATACTCAAAAACAACAGAATTAGAGAACATTTAGAAAATGTTGTTCAAACCTTAATGTTAATAGCTATTCAGTAGTCCTTAATTTAACTGATGTTTTAGTGTTGGAAATTTACATGATTTATTTTCCACTCAAAATAATGCTAAATGCACACTTTCTTAAGGACCTGGCAGCCATTCCTTTGAAATGCAATTATCACGATAAAAAGGCTCCCTATCTCCCCGTCTCTATAGAAGGATAAGAGACTAACTTTAATAAGACCCAGTTTTAAACAGACATGGCTAAAGGAGAGCAGAATATGCCACCTAAAAGTATGCCACTTTGGTATATTGATTATTTTGCAATAAAGTTACTTAAGAAACAGCTGATGCAAGAAGGATACTCCAACCCTCCTTCTTCCCCCTGAAGGCAGGAAATCAATCTCCCATGTAAAAGCACTCTTTCTGTACCAGGAGGGGAGAGGGTATCCTTACCACCAGAAATAGGAAATTAAGGGCCAAGAAGACTGTATAAACAAACCTTGTTACTTCTTCATTAATTACTACCTCAAGCCCAAACCCATTTATCTTGAGGATTCTTCACAAATTCATTGCTTCCTTGTCTAAAAGATATAAAAGTTGCCTGCTTTAGCCACTTCCTATGTATGAAATTAAATTTGTTTTTCCCCTGTTTATCTGTGTTATGCCAATTTAATTATTAGACCAGCCAAAGAATCTAAAAGGAAAGAAAGGAAAACTTTTTCCACCCTTACATGCGCTAATCACATTGACCAACCTCTCCTTCAATGTCCTCCACTTTTCCAGATCTTAAAAACTGCCGCTTTCTGTTTTAAGGGAGTTGACTTTAACCTCCATCCCCTGTTGCAATAGCCTTGATCCCAATTACAATAGTCTTGCAAAAAGTGTTTGTTGCATGTTTAACTTCAACAGATGCAGTTTTCCTTTGACACTTACCATCTTGTTTGAAGGCATCTGAGGAATGATAAAGATTGATGGGGGAATAATAATGTTGAGCTGCTCCTCGCCAGCTTGGTGAAGAAACACTCAGGGTTCCTAATAAAGGATTGCTGTATCGCGGTCTAATATTTGAACCAAAGAGGGATGAAGATGAACTCTTTTTAATTCTTAGCAAAGCAGCATATGAAGTAGGGAAATTATGAAGAGCTCCAGAATATTCTGTAAAAACAAAAAAATAAACAACAAAAAAACAGTATTATAAAAAGTGAATTCTGATGAGACTGTTATTTTTTCCTGGGAAAATTATTTTTTCTGAAGACATTGTTAACAACAAAATGAAAAGTACAAAGATAGTGGTAAAATAAAATAATATAAAATAAAACATTACTTTTGTATTTTAAAAATATTTTCTGGAAATTCTGCTAGTTTCAATGTTGGGTTTGCAAGAGAGAAGGAAAGAGAAAAGTCATGAAGGAAGAAAGGAAAGAGAAGAAAAAGAAAGGAGGAAGGAAGAAGAAAAAAAGGGAAAAAAGTAAGAAAGACATCCGAAGATTCAAGTCTTATTTCCTTTTCAGGAATTTTTGGGAATTAACTTTTTTTATCTTCTTATTAAAATATCCATTCACATACATTAGATCAGTTCCTTATTTATTATTAAAAAATGGGGAAAAAAGGAAAAAATACCCACATTCTCAGTTACATCCTTTAATTATAGATTGAATCTTCATGAGTAAAATTTATCACTTAGTAGGAAATGCATCTAATTGCAGTATGTATTTTGACTAGACTGTAAGTTATGCCCATGTTCTTGACAAACAGTCAAATTCACAATGGAAAATAAACAATTTTGGACAAAATTTGTTTTGTAGATTTTGTTATATAATTTATATAACTTAATATTAATTATTAAGTGGAGACACTGTTATGAAATTCCTACATTAATTGATTATTGAGAAATGTCTTGACCATATTTTGTTTTAATTCTCAAGGTTTTTCATTAGAAAAGATATATATAGTACCTGAAGGAGAATATATTAACTCTTTATGTCCCCAGGAGACAGAGTCAGGTTAGTGTGTAGATCAAATGTTTAAAAATACAACCTAATTATTATGAAATCTAAAGAACAATTAGGAATTGGAGTTTTTTTCTATGTCAAATCTCAAATGAATTTGACAATTTCTTGATGTTGGAAATATTTTTAAAAATAACACGTTTTTGTTGAGGGCATCTGACATTTGAATTTAATGGATGTTAATTTGAAAAAAAAATTATCTTTGTGAGTAAGCTTTCTCATAATGAAAATTATTTAGAATTATTGTACTGTCTCAGAGATATTTTTGAATGCAAGAATTATTTCTGTAATTTGAAAATACTTTAGTAGGTGTTAAACATTGAATTAAGTATAACATTTTCTGTTTTGTGAAACTGTAAATATGATTTCTCTGAAACTAGAAAAAGTGTGTTTTTAGATGTTCAATTTAGAGTTTCTGCACATTTAAATTGAGTATGATATATGTAATCCAAACCTATCAGGAGCTGTTAAGAGATTCATGTCCTTTAGTCCTTGTGTTCAACTACAGTTATGGTGAAGGTGGATCAATTTTAACTGAAAATAGCTAACCTCTCCTGGGCAAACTATATGAGAATAGATTATGGATAGACATAAAATCTTCTTTAAAGCCTGGAATTAAATGCAAGTTTTGGCACCTAGAGGTGTAAGGAATTGAAAAGAGAATTTTTCCTTCAAGTTAGTTTGTAGTTGTGGTCTCTCAACTATTCATTTCTTTGTGTAGTCTGTTTCTTTGTGTTTCAGTTGCCTACCCTGCTCATATATAAAAAGGAAAAAAAAAAAGAACTGTACCATGCTAGTGTTAAAAATTAAAATGGAGCATGAGAATGTGGTTTATAGTTTTTAAAGCTAGAGAAGGATAATCAGTGGAAAAATAGAAAGGCCTTCATAAGGATCATCATTGAGGTTGTGAATCATATATGTATTTATGATTATTATATATATTATTTGCTAATATATATTAACAAAATACATACTAAGTGCTACAGTAATTGGCTTATAGCAATCTGTATAAATAGAGATGAGTCAAATGATAATTTGGCTGTGTGCTCCACACCAGGGCCTCATTTGTTATGTAATAAATTGCATCTGTTGCAGTGGAGAGTCCTTTTCATCAATTAAAGTGAACCCAAAGCTGTTACTAGAAATCTGAGAATTTATTCATTCATTAATGTATTCAGCAAACATGTAATGAGAACTCAGTAGGGGCTAAATGCTAGGGATACAAAGGTGAACAAGATATTGCACCAAGTGTCAAAGAGCTTATGATATAGTGATGAAGAAAGGCAATTATAGGAGAACTTTAATCCAATGTGATATAAAAGTAAATTCAAGGAGTTAGGGGCTCCCTCTGATGGGTGGGAAATTTTCTCATCTAGTCTAGGCCATCATAAAATGCTTTCCAGATGAATTATATCTAATCTGAGTCCTGAAAGACCATTAGTGATTAGTTCAGCAAAGTTCTGGGTGGGGAAGGAAAGGTCCTGGAAAGGGAAGAAAATATATGAATACCTGGAAAGGAAAGGCAGCAGGGTGTGCTTGGTAGATTAAAATAATCAGGAGCTCAGAGTGTGAGGGAGAGATGTGAGAGAAGAAGTAAGTCTGGATAGGTAAGCTGGGAATAATGATGAAATGCCTACTATGCCATGCTAAAATGGTAGGACCCTGAAAGGAAAGAGGTATAAATTTTAGAAAGATCTCTCTGGCTACAGTGTCATTTGGAACAAGAAAAAAGAAAAAGAAAAAAGATATATCAAGAGCTTAAAGCTGTAATAAAGGCAAAGATTAGTCAGGAAAGAAGAGGTGATATAAGGTAGATGGGAATAAAATCATTAAGATTACTGATTGATTAAAATGGAAGCAAGGAAGGGAAAATAAGAATTTGGGGATACTCTGTGCTACTAGAAGATGGATAAAGATGGAGGAAAAGGCATGTGCTTGAGCTGAAAACTCATGAATTCAGTTTAGGGGAAGTAGAGGCCTTGAGTTTTGATTAGAAATTTTTGTAAACATAAGGGAGTTACAGGCTAACGAGAGATTATTAAATGGTAACCAAATAGATGGTTATTAAACTATGAGAATAGATGAGCCTACCAAGGAAATGCATAAAATGAGGAATAGAGTGTTGAAAATGGAACTCTGAGAAGCACCAGCATTTAAGAGAATAGCAGAGGTAGTGGAGCCTGTAAAGGAAAGAGGAAAAGCAGGAAAGTGTGAAGTTACTAAAAGAAGGGAAGAGTTTTTCAATGTTGATGACGGAGCAGTTGACAGTGTTGAAGATCAGTATGGAAAGACTGGCCCTGAAGAGAAGGGGTGTCCCACAGTAATAAAGCTGCCTTACTGTTCCACATAAAATGCACAGTGAATGTGAAAGTGAAAGGAGGTGAAGAGGACTTCCCAAGCTCTGGAAGAGAGTCTGGAACCCCCACAATGCCAGTTCCATTGCATTAAACATATAGACCCTGGCCTTAGCCTGTAGCATCTAATAGTCTCCTAGTCTGAGCGTAAGTAACTATCAATTCAGGGAGGTCTCCCTCTCTTGGGGGCATTTCCAACTCTTCTACCTGGTGCCCTCCTAGCTATCCAGCCTCCTTTTCTGACATCTCTAATTTCTCCACACTTTACTCCCAGTTCTGGGGACCCTCAGTTCTGGAAAATAGATACATTACTGTAAATAAACAGGAAAATGAGGTTTCCATCCTAAGACTTTGTTTAACCCCCAATTTAGGGACACTGAATTGATTTAATACCTACAGGGTTCAGTTGAGGGTGAAAAATATTGCATCACCTTACTAAGTTTAAAATTCACGTATTTGCATTTCTGTCCATCTCATCTTATTGTTCACCTCTTTCTAGGATCTCAACCTCTTTAAGATTCACAAGTTACTGATCTTAATACCCTTTCAGTCCTCTCATTTCCTCAATTACGTCCCTATCGGGTTTAGAGTTTGTGGTTCATTACTTTAGTTACTTCCTTCAATGTACCTTCACTCACACTGGCCCTTACCCTCTCTAGTTTTCACAGACTAAACTCCCTGTCTACTTTAAATCCAACCATCAACATGCTGGGCTTCTGAGCGCAGGTGGAAAAGAACAGAAAATCATGCCTAAAGGTCACAGTTCATGATATTAACTACAAGTGAGATCTTCAAGTTTCCCAGCAATACTACCACATTTCCCTAGTCCATTTAATATCCCTGGATGGAATAATTTACATCTTATCTTTTGTCCTCAAGCTGCATACATTTTTGGGTTTCCTGATTATGGTGCTCCTATTTTATTGAGAAAATAGAAGCAATCCTAAGAGTAGATCCCTCACATGCACCCCCACGTGTATGTACATTCATATATGCTACCTTGCTTTCACTGAATTGTCTGTGTCTCTATTAAAAGCCAACTCCTCCACTTGTGTGCATTGAATTTCATTCCACCCCATCTTGACTGCTCAAGGACGTCTTTCTAGAAAACTCTATTTCTCCTTCAGCACCAATTCATAACCATACAAAAAGTGATCAAACCTTTTAAAAAAGCTATCTAAACTTACCACTCCTCCCACTGATTTTCCTTTACAGCAAGACTTCTTGAAAAGAGCTGTCAATGGTCACTGTGTTCAGTTCCCCTCCTGCCATTCTCCCTTGAGCCTATTGCAAGCAGTCTTGCTTATAATATTCCACAATAATGACTCTCTTCCAGGTGAACAATGACTAGGTCATTGCTAAATCTAAAGATCGGTTTTCACCTATGAGCAGCGTTCAGTATGGTTAACCATTCTTTTTTTTTCCCTTTAAACATTTTCCTCATGTGATTCCAGTACACTACCATCTCATGTTTTTATTCCTGTTTCACTAGCTACTCCTTATTGCCTTTGCTAATTCTTCGTCTTCTCAGCTTCTAAATGTTGGTATTGCAGAAAAATAAAATATCTTCTCCATTTAAACGGAGTCATGATGGCAACAAAGTTTGAAAAAGAGTTTTTTTTTTCCTTTTTTTCAAGTTTCCTTTCAAGGCACTCAGGGTTTTAATTTTTTTTCTCCTTTTTCTTTACTATATGTATCATAGTTCTCAGTTTTATAAATTTTTAGAATAATTTTGTTTATTAAATGTTCCTCTACTGGTATTTTACCAGTTTGTAATCCTCTACCAATACTCCCAGACTGTAAATTCCATGAAGGCACCAATGTTTCCCAATGTTCATTCTAACTCCTACCTTGTAGTCAACAGCTCTTTACTCTGTCTCTTATGCTTCTGTCTCAGCTCCTAAACATTTCCTGAACTCTGTCACTGAAAGGCATTTTCTGAGATAAATAATTTGGTAAATCTTATTCAGGATTCAGAACCTGTTTTTGGTCATCACTTTAAGAACCATCATTTAAGAAATAAGAGCATAAACAAAAGAAAAAAATAAAAGAAAGAAAAGGAAAGAAAGAAATAATAGCATAGGTTGGGCCCTGGATTTCAAAGAGACTCAGTGAAATATAACTGCTGAGTGACACTCTGTTTGGGCTCTGGACTGGTTTCCTACTACACATAAGCCCTTGGTTTCTTTTAGCAAACTTAAACATCATTTTCTCCCTAATTCACTCCTTTCTCATTCAGCATTCATTGATTTTTTTTTTCAACAACTCTTCATTGACATTCTACTATGTGTTAGGAACAGAGGATACAGTTGTGAGTAAATATATCATTGGTAGAGGATTATAAATTGGTAAAATATTAACAGAGGAACATTAAATAAAATTCTAAAACTATAAAAATAAGAACTATGATACGTATAATAAAGAAAAAGGGGGGAAAAAGAAAAGAAAAAACAGAGTGCCTTGAGAGGATACTTGCCAACATCTAACTTTTTTACTTTGTTGCCATCATGACTCAGTTTCTGGCAATGAAAACTTTACTCTTGGCTCTGGTGTATAAGTACTCCTACACCTTGGCCACTCATTTTATTGATTGAGAATTTTGGATGAGAGCAGCTTTGTCACTAAACCTGTTTGCAAAATAGTCTCCAAGTTAGATTGCTTGGATTTAAATATGTACTCTACCTCATAGCAGATCTATGGCTTTGGACAAAATATGACTAGTTCTATGCTTCAGTTTCCTTGCCTTTAGAATGGAGATAACAACAGTTTTTTTCCCTCATAGGTTGTTGTAGAGATCAAATAAAGTAATACACATAAGGCACTTAGAAATTTGCCTGGTTCATAGTAAGAACTCCATAAATGATAACTATATAATTTTTTATTATAATCTGCACTTATTACCTCTGGTGGACGTAACTGAATATTGGGCTTATGCCTTATAGATTTGATTGGGTTACAAAATGAAAAAAATAAATACCAAATTTTAATACTCATTTTACCTTGGGGAATTCAAAGAGTGGCAAATGGAAGGGTGATAGTTACAAATTTATTTTCCTGACAGGTATATTCTCATGAGTAAATTCTTAAGAAAAATTTTGGTCACTAATGGAAATTATGAATCTATAGAAAACCCACTGCTTATATATTGTTGTGTTTCTATTGGCAAAAGGAAGACCTACCCATCTTTTCTCCATCTTCCTGTCCAGGGTTTGGAAGGAAAAGTGACTCAGAATTCTTTGTTAGAGAAATCTTCATCAGTTGCTCAAACTTTTAAATGAATCTCTATGCTGAAGATGTTAGCAGAATCTAGTTATGCATTAATCATTTTTTCTTCTATTTTCTCACTGCTCATAGATCAGACCTTAGGGAATTTGCACTACAGTTATTTCTAAAGTTGTCTAGAGATTTGGTGATAAAACTCAATTAACCTGGTGCTCTCACACCATGAAACTCCAGCTGGAAGTTGGGTAGGAGTAAATATTAATGCCTTCATTAAATATTTCCTAATCAAATGACCCAGGGACCACTGAACCTATATTATTTAATAAAACTGTAGTCTATTAAGTCAGAATGACATTGCCACCACTTGCAATCTTGGAACTAATAGCATTACTTTTCCATTACCTAAAAGGTCACTTTATAGCTATCATTGCCATTAATGTAAATAATATTCATGAGATAATGGATTCAAATTAGTAGAACTAGAATTTTTATGGCAAAATTTATAAATAAGTAGGATAAAAATGTCAATATGATAAAGGATACATTTTAAAATATATACTCCCTTACCATATTTAAAATTTCCTGAATTTTCTGATACTAAGTCAACTTCAGAATTGCATCTCTGTCCCTAAGTGTGAAAAACATGTTTACAATGAACTTTAAAGCACTTAAAATATTGATGATAGAACTAGAACATCACTATTGTATTCTGTATTTATTTCTTTTTCCGTCATTTCCCCACACAATGGTATTAATTTTTACAGCCAAATAAGTCTAAGCAACACCAAAAATTCATGAAATGGCAAGTTTTTGTATAAATTCAATTCTAGTTTGATTTTAGATATTCATTTATGCTCATATAATAATAAATATAAATAAACTATAGAATCAAATGATATGTGATGTTCTGAAGAATAATGCTTAATCATGGACTCATAAATCAGTGGAGCAAATAGTGACACCGTATATTGATGACACATTGTACAGAAAAAGCAGAAGTCATACAATATCCAAACCTGCAGTGTGACTCAATTTGGCATCAAAGTCAGCTTAAAGAAATTTGATATCTGACCTTTTTCAGGGTAATTGCTAAGGCTGTCCTCTCTTGGATGAGAATTAATGTTAACTGTGCAACTTTAGCCTGCTACTGTCTTATGAAGCTTGCAAGGATGGATATAACACCTCAGTGAAGCCAGTATGTGAAGCATATTTAGAAATGGTTAATAATTTATAAATAATGTGCATCATTTCAATTTGGTAGTGTGCATCTATGGCAAAGGAGAGTTTGAAATAGCCCGGGTCAAATTTATTCTATGTCTCCAATCAGCACTTTCTTCAAGAACTGTATTATGTGTAAACTTTATAGTGTTTTAGCTGGAGAAGTGAGAAAAGATATGCAGAAGATTAAATTAATCATTTTTAAAACACCAAAGTTGAGCATCTAAACTGTAGTACTTCTAAGATATAAGGAAAAAGATTAACAGCATTGCTTTTCTAGTATTCTTTGCATTGGATTAAAAAATAGACAGAGTAAAAAGAAATGTAGCTCTAAATTATTTCTACCACTTCTGTTCAGATATACTATTTATATTTGAAGTCATAATGATTTAAGATCTGGAAAATTTTATCTTTTTTCAATACTAAATGTTTAGTTGTATGTGCAGATAGATCATGAAAGTTTCTACACCGTAATCTGGATATCATATTTGCTTTTATTAAACAAAAGACCGAGGGCGCCTGGGTGGCTCAGTTGGTTAAGCAACTGCCTTCGGCTCAGGTCATGATCCTGGAGTCCCTGGATCGAGTCCCGCATCGGGCTCCCTGCTCAGCGGGGAGTCTGCTTCTCCCTCTGACCCTCCCCCCTCTCATGTGCTTTCTCTCTCATTCTCTCTCTCTCAAATAAAGGAATAAAATCTTAAAAAAAAATAAAAAATAAACGAAAGACTGAGAGAGACAGACAGATCTTCTCACATTTCTTCTGATTTGTATATTTTTTCACTATTGTTATAAGTTTAAAAAAATCTATAGTATTTAGATAATACCTCTTTAAATTATCAAAAGCCTAGAGTGTGGCTGCATTAACTGATATTTCCTCCATAATATGCCTGTTGTTTTCTAATCACTGAGGAAATTAGTAAGGGCAGGAGCTAGTTGTGAAATATAACCAAATTAATTTAGTGATTAAAGAATTCCCTCTTGTTTTGGATAATTAAAGATTTCAGTGAAGTTTTAAGTCTGCAATGATTATATTAGCTTTAGTCTTCTTAGTCTCTGTGTGTTTAAGATAGATTAGATAGTATTTGATAATAAATCAGATAAAGCTGACATTACTTAACAATAAATGCTATGAATAAAAAATAATAAAACAAAGTGCATTCCCCTTACCCCCAATTTTAGGAAATATCCTTTGGGAAAATTATGCTTTCTTTATCTACGATATAAAAAATAAACAGGTGTGTTTCATTATGTCCAGTGCTTCCAATGATGTAGTAGCTATACTACAATCTACAAGTCTATAGAATGTCGATGCACTCAGTCCATTTTGGATTTAGAAATGGAATTCAAGATGGCCAATTACAATAATGGAATTTTAGATAGCTAAGAGTTATCTTGATATGTGTGGGCTACACAGACATACATAATGCAATACAGGATTTAACATTCATTCAATATACAGGAAATGATCAATTATTATGTATCCCAGATTGAAAGTTAACCATGGAAATACAAAAAGCAATAAAACAGAAAATACTTGCCTTTAAAAAGTTCTTAGAAACTAAGAGAATAATGTAAACTTCGGGGAAACCACTTTATAATGATAGAACTTGAACACACCTCAATCTGATACTGATAGTCTCTCAGATAAAACTATAGTGACATTTTGAGAGAAATGGTCTTTACTGGGTTTAGTTCTTTTCAAATAGGGGATCTAAGGGAAGTTATTTTTACAATTGCATAGGTTAGAAGTCATTTAGGAGTAAAGGCTACAATGCCTCCCATTAAGAAAATAAATGTTTCTCTCAGGTCTGGTGGAATCCCTACTCCATACGGTACTATCTTAGGCAGAAGTGTCTCTGTAAGGAAGAGGGTAGGTTCCAAGCAAGCTGCATCTTCTTCCTTAGGTGGGTGTATTGGCTCCTGCCTTGTGCAGATGTTCTGAGCAAATCAATTTCCATATATTTTAGCATTAAAGAAATCTCAATGCTCATTTTCCTTAGCTGTCGGTTGTTCCAGTAATCACAGTCTCATTGGGATGACCAGGCCACAAACCACACTATTAAATGAAAAAGTGCTAAACATCGCTCAGCCTCAGGGGAATCTAAATCAAAACGCCAATGAGATACCACCTCACACCAGTCAGAATGGCTAAAATTAACAAGTCAGGAAACGACAGATGTTGGCGAGGATGCAGAGAAAGGGGAACCCTCCTATACTGTTGATGGGAATGCAAGCCTGTGCAGCCACTTTGGAAAACAGTATGGAGGTTCCTCAAAAAGTTGAAAATAGGGCTACCATATGACCCAGCAATTGCACTATTGGGTATTTACTCCAAAGATACAAATGTAGTGATCTGAAGGGGCACATGCACCCCAATGTTTATAGCAGCAATGTCCGCAATAGCCAAACTATGGAAAGAGCCAAGATGTCTATCAACAGATGAATGGATAAAGAAGATGTGGTATATATACACAATGGAAAATTATGCAGCCATCAAAAACAAACATGAAATCTTGCCATTTGCAATGATGTGGATGGACCTAAAGGGTATTATGCTGAGAGGAACGAGTCAATCAGAGAAAGACATGTACCATATGATCTCACTGCTATGAGAAATTCTTAATCTCAGGAAACAAACTGAAGGTTGCTGGAGTGATGGGGGGTGGGAGGGATGGGGTGGCTGGGTGATAGACATTGGGGAGGGTAGGAGCATAATAGGATTATTGTGCATTCTAACTTGCTGGGGAACATCTAGGAAGAAGCGATTGATAGCAATCAAACAGGACATGACATTGGACATGGAATTTGACTTGAGCTTTGTTCATATTTCAGAAATGAGAAATAAACATTTATAAAAGTGTTTATGACTTTTATTTTGCTACTTTAACACATGAAAAATTTGCTTAAGAATTCCTTCAAAGGGTGTTCGTCATTGGAGATCCCAAATGACCTCATTACAAGGCAATTTTTCTTCAAAGGCAGTCCTACAACTTTGACCCTAGTAACTACATGCTAGCAAGGCACATACTGCAATAAATCCGAAACTATGCAACTAACAGCAATTTCTTTAAAGAAGACATCAAAAAAATAATTTTTCAATGACATTTTAGCAAAGTTAAGAGAATTCACATTTAACAGAAGAAATACCTGCAAATCATTTAAATTTACTCTTCTGCTGTGGTTGTGGTATTCTAGCCTAAACTGACAGCTCATTTGGCCCAGTTACTTAGTTAAATAAAGATAAAGATATCAAGCAGGGTAAAATGTTGCATCCTGATTTAGAATGTCACTCTCCCTGTCAGTGCCTCCACATCTGCCTCATCTGTGGCACTTACTCAATATCTAACAAACTCAATTTCCAGAATGCAACTCCCAACTGTGAAACTGTTATTTTTCAGGTACATACAGATCACAAACTCTACTTTCCAACTCAAAGACTTACATATGAATTAAGCTTCAAGGAAATAGACATTGGTACTTTGCTAAATCTGTGGGAGTGTTAGTTCAACTGCCTTTTATTAATTTTGTTATTTGCTTCAGGGTCAGAGGGGTCCTTCTCTTAATCCTTTCCCTTATGGAATAAGTTATGGGGTTCAGATTCAACAGGAATTGTGATACCTTAAATTTCCCATGAATTCTAATTTTAAACCTTCTGATTATAAAATAAATATATCCTTGCTGTAGAATCAAAATCATCTCTAAACTTAAAACCCAGAGGTAATACTTTGCAAAACAATCTCTGGATGTTTTCTATTTCATGTATAGATAGATATACCAACAGAAACTTAGGCAGATTTTCTTTGTTTTGTTTGAAGGAAACTGGGACCGGTTTATAGATGCAGTCTCCTAATTTTTATTTAATATCATATTGTGATTATTTAATCCATTCCAAATGTTCTTCAAATGTATTTTATCAGCTGCATAACATTCCAGTGATGTTTTGTTATAATTTATTTAATCATGCCCCTGTGATCAGATTAATTTTTCTGTTCTATATAATGATGCAGGACTATCCTTGTACATAAATTTTTGTCTGTATAACTAATAATTTCCTTTGAAGAGCATCATAGTGGTGGAATTTCTAAATCTGAAAATAGCTCTTGCTGAATTTTTTTCTAAGAATTTTGACTTAATTATGCTCTTGTTAGCATTCTGAGGCAGCAATAACTTTTTAACATTTTACTATAATATCTTGTATACCATTTTCTTAGATGATTGTTAATGTGAATTATCCTTAAAGTATGATAACAAAAACCTTATCTCATCATTGCTTAGGTTTGCATTTTGATTATTAGTCAGATACATTTTCTATATATGTATTTCCTCATTGAATTACATGTAAAGTAGTTTTCCTTTTTTCCCTATTCAATTGTGATTTTCTTTTTCTTGGTTCTTAAAATCATTTTGTACACTATGACCATTAATGATTCCACTTGCTGCAATGCTAATTTTAATTTGATGATAATGTATTATAGGAAGAAAATTGACATTTTTATGTAGGTAAATTTAATGATCATTTTCTTTCTTATTTATTTACTTTGACTTTTGAATTTCTTTCTGAATTTACTTATGACTACTTTAAGATTTTAGATTTAGAAATATTAGTCAGAGTCACCCTAAAAGCAGTACATATATTGACTTTTCTTTGTGCCATGTTCAAATGCTAATTTAAAAGGAAAGTCATATTCAGCTGGTTGATGCAAATTTTATTTATTATTTTTTCAGGGGAAGGAAACAAAAATTTTTGAGTTACTATTTAAAGTTCAAAATACTTTTAGAATATCTAAAAGGTTATTCCAATTTCTTTTGTTCTTATGTCAGGTACAAAATTGCCTGAGGTTAAAAGGAATGATTAGAAGGGATATAGAAGGGAGAAAGTCAGTGAATATTTAATCTAAATTAATAAAGAATGCATTTAAACCAAACCCAGAGGCCAAAAAATGCTATTAAACTTATGCTAAGAAGAGCATTTTAAGACTCGTGTGGCTCCATTTGTTGGATGGTAGAGGCAGATCTGCTTTATAAAACAATTCTTAGGAATCTGTATTGTTAGTGACATCATATGTTGTCAAAATATTTCTTTTTAAAATTTTATTTGGGATTGTCACTAAGCCCACTTAACATCTTATTGCTGCACACACTTTATTGTGGCTCTACAAGTTTTAATTTCATGACAATGCAAAAAATTCTAACTTTCTAGGTGACATTTTTCTTCTTTTTTTTTTAAATGACAGTTGGTCAGTGGCTAAGGCTCAATGACATTTATCAGCTACCTAATTAAAATGTAGACACTTTTATAATAATTGCAAATGTGACCTTCATTTGTGTAATTTTGCTAGCTAGCATGTTTAACCAAATGTCACAAAGAACCCTAATCCATTCCTTCCCATAATGTTTAATTATATCATATTGAAAGTGTTCATTCTTCAGTTACCATGGTTTATGAAACCATACTGCTTCCCTGGAGAGTGGGGAGCTATAGTTCCAATATCCTAATGAGCAGTGATTGTAAGGCTGTGTCTACAAGCTGCCAAAACAACTAGCTGAAAAATGAAAATCCATTCAATTAACAAGTTAGTCTTCATGATGCCAAACAATAGCTCTGATTTGTTTTTCTCTGTACAAATAAGGGATTCACAAACTTGCGATAGTTTGTTTCAGCCTTCTGATCTCTCCTAGCACCTTCAGATCTCTCTATCTGATTGCCTGGGTGAAATCACCTCTTGAATGTTCCACAGGTATTTGCAGCCTCCCATAATTTCCAAGTTCTACATTCTCCATACCCAGAAGCACTGCCTTAGTTAATTCTCTCTTCTAAATTCTCTCCAGATCCTTCCAGTCCATGGTCCACAATTCCATGAAAGTAATATTTGTAGCATGGAAATCTGATTATGGTATATGTCTGCCCCAAATACTGCAATCACTCCTTTCAAACTTCATGGTAAAGCAGACTTTTCTTCTGAGGGACAAGGCCATTCTTTTCTATTTGTGTAAATTCAACGTCTTCTTCCTGTCTTCCTTCTCTAAATTTTAATCAATTAATAATGAATAACTACAGTTTCTCAACTCAGTCAGTCCATATTTCCTTTTCAGCCTTTGTACTTGCTATTTCCTTAATGTTATTATGTGTTAATTAGAAAGCAGTGAAAATTTTATGAAAATGTAATTTGGGAGATGTTCCATTTATATATTAAAAAATCACTATTTATAGAACTAAAGATTCATAAACCATTTTATCTTAGTTTATAAAAATTAATTCCAATTCAAAGGTAAAACTCAAACATATTTAATATATAAATTTACCTTTATTATATTATTTAAAATATATTAAATAATCCTCCATTAGGAGATTTTACCTATATCAGGTAATCATTGCAGTGTTGATGTAAAGAACTTTATTCCTTTAAAAAAACTTTGGGTATAATTTAAAGGCTTAAATAGGTATGGCACATATCTGACCTGTTTTTGTTTTTGTTTTTGTTGTTTTCTTTATTGGCTTGTTTCAAATTTAGTGGGGGACAAATCATGTATTTTTATTTCTATACTGTCTTGACTTATACTTGGTAATGTACTTTTCTTCTCCACAAGAAAAATGGTATTGCAAATTATTGTAAAATGTATAGTTGTTGTTTTTCCCTTTAGTTTGGTACTAATTACACTTCCTGAATTAGAAGGATTGACTCTATGCCACAATGCGGTCATTTTTTTTTCAGGTGCACATTTAAAACTGTCTTAGTCTGGAATAAATGTCTCTTCTTGAGAGGATATTTTAGTTTATATAATATGGTTAGCTGTCAAATATTATTCAGGAGTAAAATAGATTGTAAATTGCCTGAGCCATGTCTTTTCACTGTCCTCAATGCAAGATTTCACATCCATTTTGTGCTTAATACTATATCTTTTAATGGGTATTTGCTTTAAGACATGTACCTAAACACTAGAGTAAAAGGTTAGATAGCATTTAAATTTTACAAAATAACTATTATTTCCATAAGTTTTTTAAACATATTTGACACAATGCACCATTTGTTTTAAGATGCAATGGTAATATTTGTACCTCAATAAAAGCTTTTTAAGAATGAGAAATAGGGGTGCCTCGGTGGCTCAGTTGGTTGGGCGTCTGCCTTCGGCTCAGGTCATGACCCTGGGGTCCTGGGATGGAGCCTCACTCAGTTCCCTGCTCAACGGGGAGTCTACTTCTACCTCTCCATCTGTCCCTCCCCCTGGTTTGTGCTCTAAATAAATAAATAAATAAATAAATAAATAAATAAAATCTTAAAAAAAATGAGAAATAAAAAAAAAACCTCCTTCCATACCAAGGGACATTTTTGAAGTCAGCATCAGTCTTTATGAATATCTTCTTTAACCCCTTCTCATTTGCAAGTCCTTAGCACATGTTTTTTGCACTGCCTTATATTATAGTGAATATATATACATGTTAACCCTGTCCTGTCCCCATATGCATTCTCTCGCAAGCAGGTTGATTTGGAGGACTGAACAGAGCTCATGGCACCCAGGAGATACAAAATAAACTTTCATGGGTTTCTACTACTCAACATACTTTCAGCCTTCAAAACATTACATATCTATAAACAACTGTTCAAAAACACTAAGTACCTTTTTTGTGTGTGTCCTTGGCTTTTATAAAAACTTGTTGTATGGAGGTGTTGAATCACTATATTTATATACATGTAACTAATATTATACTGTATGTTAGCTAACTGGATTTTAAGTAAAAACTTAAAAAAAAACACCAAAACTTGATAAAAGCTATGTATGGGCCATAGTATTCTCATCTCTCCTCAAATAAAAGTAATTGCATAATATTTACAGATGATTTTAGGAGGCTCTTAGGACTCTCCCTAAAAGTTACCAATAGATCCAGGTTAAGAACATGCATACAGAATGCTGGAAAATTTAGAAACCATCTACATGTTAGTTGATAGGCAAATCATTTTTTAAATAACTTGCTTCTCAGAAAACATACCTATGTAAGAATATGTACCTGCTGATTTGGTGGTATTGTCAAATATTTTCATATATATATTTTAAATATCATAGAATGATAGTAGTTTTTCATTTGCCTCTAAAAAATCAATATGAATATTGATTTTGAAAGGATGATAATTGTAGCCAGGGAAGAAATAAAGAAGAGCGAACCATAGAGAGAAGAATGATCATAAATGCACTTAAAAAAGAGTTACATTGAATAAAAATCAGAGATTATTTATTCCTTTAAGTAAGTAATCATGAAATTAGGAACATTTCAAGAGTTTATAAATTATGCTATTATATTTATTTTCCATATTAAGTTCTTTTTATTTTGCCAAGTAAGATGAATTTGTCTAAAATGTCACTATAAGGTGTAATGTTAAACTTTTATTTTTAGCAATTAGATTATATTTGAGGTTTTGACTTTCTCTCCCTCTTCCCCTCCCCCCTGTGCTCAGGTTCTCTCTCTTTCTCTCTCTCTAAATTAAATAAATAAATCTTTAAAAAAATAAAATGTCTCTGCAATGCTGGGTGGCTCGGTCAGTTATGTATCCAGCTCTTAATTTCTGCTCAGGTCATGATCTCAGGGTTGTGAGATGGAGCCCCCTGTTAGGCTCTGTGCTCAGCAAGCAGTCTGCTATTGATTCTTTCTCTCTCTCCATCTCCCTCTGTCCCCTACACTGTGTGTGCACACACACACTCTCTCTCACACACAAATAAATAAATAAATCTTTAAAAAATAAAATGAAAAAATAAAAAATAAAATGTGTTTGCCTTTCTCTTCCACCCAGCTAAATCCAACATTCTTCTCTAAGTCCAATTCAAATCATTCTCACTTTAAATCTTTTATTATTAGCCATATTCTTCTCTTGCCTTGAACTTCTTCAGCATTAAAAAAAATAATACATATTTGCACACATCTGCTCATATGCTAATATATAAAGTGCTAATAATATATATTCTGTTGAGAGAAAAGGAGACTGCATGTGTAAAGTATAAATTAATCACCTTGAAAAGAAATCAAAACTATAAAAAGGATGACTTGAAGACAATGGTAATAGAAATTACCAGTAGTTTATCTACAAGGAAGAGAAGAGGAAATGTTGCCAAATCATTTTTAAGGATATGGCAGTCCCTATAATATCCATGTCCAGATTCCTCCAGTCTTGAACTACCACTCTGTCCCTTCTCACACATATATCTCAAGAAACTATGGGCAATTTGAATGTAAGGAAGGAAGTGGCAATGTGCCATGAAAACATGTTTTAGGATGTATGAGGGTCCTGAAAATAAGGAAGGGAGACAGCTGAGGTGCCTCCTGTATTATCAAAGGAATAGAAAAAGGCATTATGGTGGGTTGCATGACCTGTGAGAGATTATAGTTTTGCTTTTATGGCCATGTGCAGGGATTTTGTTCTTGCCCACATACTGATGTAATAAGAACTTCCTTTGAGCAGGAAACTAAGTTTACATGTAACTATAAAATTTTTGATAAATTACTTATCCTTTCTATGCCTCAGTTTCATCATTGGCACAGCAGGAATTATAACTCTAGTCTTTATAAGAATCTGAAGAAATAATACATGTAAAGCACTTGAACCAGAAATAATGCTTGGCATACGGAAAGCAGGCAATAAAACTTTATCCTCACTATAACTATTCTAAAACAAGCTGGAAATTTTCCAGTCTACTAGAAAGTTAGCATTGAATCAGATTTTGAATCACACATTTTATGTAAACGTGACCAAAGAATGACTGCCAGTTTATTTGGCTCCATAAGAAGGAGAATTTGGAAGTCCTACTGTTGTATTCATGAAACAGTTTAGCTTACAACTACTCCAACGGAAATCGATCCAAAATTCTGCTTCTCACATCAAAATCCAGCCTGAATAAAGAAAATGAACAAATACCTTGCTCAGAGTGATACACTCAATTATTTCATTTTTTCTGTTGGGCTAAAGTCTACAGATTAAAAAATACAGAAATAATTTATAAAAACAAACCATCTTTTTCTTCTTAATATGCATATTTTTATAGAATTATTCACTATTCACTATTAAAATGACTATGGATTAATGAAATGCTTAAAGAAGTTGGATTACGTGATTGGAAGGCAATGGATATTTTCTTTTCCTTTTATCATGAGTCATGGAATGGTAATATTGTTTTGTTTTTTAAAAAACACATTTGTAGGAGTGCCTGAGTGGTACAATCAGTTAAGTGACTGACTTGGTTTTGGCTTGGGTAGTGATCTCAGGGTCATGAGATTGAGCCCTACATCAGGGTTCACACTCAGCATGGAGTCTGCTTAGGACTCTCTCTTCCTCTCCCTTTGTCCCTACCCCCCCATCTCTCTCTCAAATAAATAATCTTTAAAAAATGTTTAAAAACACATTTATAGTCTTTCCTGCTCATCTGGATATTGAGAAAAATGACATATCTGCCTATTCAGAATGTTTTGAGACTCAGCTAAAATGAATTAATAAAATTAATTTCCAAACCCTTTTATAAATTTATCAGAGAATTAAAACCATTCATATTAATTTCAATGAAATTCAAAAATAGTGAAACTTTTATCAATTTAGTTACTTTGAACTCACCATTCTTCAACTCCATAACAAAGTAATAATAATAATAGTAAAATTTAACTTTTTTTCAATTTATTACCTCCCCTTGGAGAAATTCTCAAGTCACATAATAAAAAAAACAGGTTGCTTTCTCAATTATGCTCTTAATCTATCATGAACTTTAGTTTGGTTGCCTCTATCTGACATATAATCACAGTAACTAGGGATATGAAGAGGAGACCAATTAATTTATAAAACATTCAACAGAGCTATTATTTTTCTCCACAATTAAATGAGGAATAATAAGATCAAGCCATTCCTAGATTAGAGATATACAAATTTTTAATCCATCTAATCCAATGTATAATAGTTTTTAAAAACAATACAATGGTTAAAGAGACCCTATTAGACACTCAGAAATATAAATTTTTAAAATTATACAGAATAGTAACAAACTCCTTTAATTAACTGTTGTTTTAGAATAAGATAGTCATAGACCTATACCTAATTATTGCTCAAGTTATCAAGATGATAATATTTCTCAGTGTTTAATAGCCTCAGTTAAACAAATCTGAAAACCTGTTTAGTGCATTTGTTTAGGACATATCCAAAGGCTGTGCCTGAAAAATCTATCACTGATAAAGCTTCTCACCTTTGATTTCAGTAGTTTTATGACAGAGATTGTTCTAAGAGAGGGCGAGATTGATCCAAACACTGCCCAGTATTTGAATACGGCATTTGGCAAGATACTTGGGTTTGCAAGGAAGAAAAAATTTCAATTCAAACTGAATTAAACAATAAAATCATATATAATTATGTAACTTAAGATACTCGAGATAGAATTGGTATACAGGTAAACTTATTAGGGTTGCTTAACAATGTCACAGAAACTCAGTCACTGCTCCTTCTGTGTGTTTGATATGGCTGAAAGTTAACAACTAGCTTTCTCATGTAGTATTATATATAATCTGTATAACAACTGTGTATGGAGTAA
The DNA here is from genome assembly GCF_037043125.1 of Eumetopias jubatus. Lineage (NCBI taxonomy): Eukaryota > Metazoa > Chordata > Mammalia > Carnivora > Otariidae > Eumetopias > Eumetopias jubatus. Next base: position 80,897,064 of record NW_028274819.1, on the reverse strand, counting down.
TTATGTATCCATGTACATATGTATGTGAAAGCAACCCACGAACTATCAAATGTGATATAGTATAGATGTGAGATGGTATAATTAACATTATTATTCTTACTCAATTTGAAATGTTTTGGCAGTAAAAATCAACTCTGCTACACCTGACGTTTCCTCAGTATTTAAAGAAGTTCTCAATTTAGAAACATAATCTTGGAAACCACACATTTACAACTCTAATAGAACAAAACTGTCAAGAACAAATTTTTTTTGTATTTTCTCTTGAGAATTAACAATTTTTGATTGAACTTGCAAAAAATTGCCATCAAACCTCTAAGAAATGGTGTTCAGTACTGGAAAAATTCAGTGCCACATTATAAATTCCAAATATGTCATTTTTGAAGTTGAGACCTTAGTGCGGCATCATTTATTTCCTCAATTTTGCATTTGTACATTCATAATTTATTTTGTCAGACTCATTTAGTATTAAGTTTCATGGTTAAAGATTTAAAAAAAAGCAAAAAACAAGATAACTGAATGAGAGAACAGGGCTTTTATGTTTGGGAAAGAGAGATGCAGAAATTTTCTAACCATGGACAAAAATTTAAATATCCATGGGCAGTATGTAAATGTGCTATTTAAAGGACATGATGAACTTCAAAATATATTATTGCCTTGCTGTAAGCCTTACCTTTCTTGAATATAAAACTGTCAAGTATAAATATTGTAGTGAATTTAATATTTGCTGTGATAAAAATTTGCTCAATTTAACACTTTTAAAGTTGTAATAATAATCATCAAAATTTGGCTGCCTTTAAAGTAGAATGGTAGTTGTTCTGATGAAGAACATTTTAAAAGTAAATAAAATAAAAAATCAAATGATATTTTGGTTAGAAATAAAAGAGAGAGCCATTTCCCAAAAAAGAATTCCTGAAGAAAGCAGAAAGTTGCTTACAGCTCATCTTCATACTAGAGATAGAAAACTAAGTTGTGTTTAGCACCTGAACTTCACTGGCCATTGGAGAAAGGTCAGAGTAGTTTTGCTATAAGTATGGTAAATTAAAATAATATGATACCGTTTTTAGCATCCACTTTTTATTTATTTTATTGGTCACCGAGTTTCCTATAATAAGATACACGTTCTTCCTCCTACTCTTTAAAGAGGCATTTTCTACATGTGTTGAAGGCCTTTTTTTTTTTTAAGATTTTATTTATTTATTTGACAGAGAGAGACACAGCAAGAGAGGGAACACAAGCAGAGGGAGTGGGAGAGGGAGAAGCAAGCTTCCCGCTGAGCGGGGAGCTGGATGCGGGGCTCAATCCCAGGACCTTGGGAACATGACCTGAGCGGAAGGCAGACGCTTAACGACTGAGCCACCCCGGCGCCCTGTTGAAGACCTTCTTTCCAGTAGAGGGCACTGCTGTATATTTATCCAAGCCCCGCTTGGACATTAAAACTTGAAAAATAAAAGTTAACAGAACAAATGCTTTGTGGATTGTCATAACAAAGAAACTAGTGTCATAAAGGAAATATGGGAGAAAGGAAGGGAAAGGACATTGAGAATATTTTTTACTTTTAAACAATATTACCATATATTTTAATCTCAGTATGAGCCACTCTTCCCAAAAATTGGCCTTAGAGAATTAAATCATATTTGACAACTACAAGGGAAAAATACATTCAGAGAGATCTTTTTTATCTATAAATGGGTTGTAAAAAGTGGATATTGGTTCTTAAATTTAATTCTTTAAAGCCTAAATTAAATATTCTTACCTAACAAAGAGCATTCCCTTAAACTTCCATCTCTCACAGGAGAATTAGTCTCTTCCTCTTCTGTGTTCCCACAGGATGCTGTACATGAGTTTGCTTTGGTTCTTATAGTTACGTACATGCTCTGGGGCTCTAATGAGTTGTGACCTTTATGAAGTGAAAGTCCTCATTATTCTACCAATGCTTGGCACAGACTGTCTGCTCAATAAATATGTATTGAATAACTAAATGGCTAACAAAAATAAAAAAATTTCAAGAGAAGAGAAAATTTTTACCTAGAATACCAAATTAGTAATAAAAATATAAATGCTGTGAAGATATGACTACTAGAACTATTGAATTTTCTCCAAATTAACCTTAGCATAGAGAGATATAAATGATTCATTATCAATACATACTCTGATAACTCTATTTATTTTGTCTTTATTTAGTATTTAAAGGAGTTGTTACTTTCCTTCTTTCTTAGAGAATGAAAAAACAAAAAGAGCATCCCTCTAGTGAAATCAAGAACATTCCTCTAATGAAAACTTCATTTTAAATAGATTAATGCTGAATATTATTAATTACCATGATTCAAAGCAAAAATTCAAGATTCTACTTTTAAAATATGCACATATATGATATATATAAATATTGAGATCTATTTATCCATACTTATATGTATCAATATATATAATAGTTATGCATATGCCCAAAGGAAACTACTATTAAAATACGAGTGCATCAAATATGACAATTAAAAAAATCTTAAAATTATTTTAAAAGAATTATTTTCTGTTCCTTTCTCTCAAGATTAAATCTATGTTTTAAAGTTGTTTTTGTTGGATTAAAAACTTTTGGGTAGATAAAACATTTATCACTATGTACTTTTATATTCTTTTAGATAGATTAGATATTAATCTTCATTTCCAAAATGACATGAAAATTCATTCTAAATAGTCTGACAAATTATAATCAACCTAACCAGATCCAGGAAATCTGGATCTCAGGGGTTTTATATCATTCTGCATGGCTTTCCATTGTTAACAGATAATAATAATAATAAATAAATAAATATATATATATATAAATGAAAATGACATATTAAAAAAGATGTTTTACTTCCTAATGTCATTGGAAATAAGAGACATGCTAGCAGAAAATACAAAATGTTATCATTCAAGCAAGTCTCTTTACAGCCAAGCATTATGCCAGGGGCACAGTAAAACCACTCAGTGTGGCGACAATAACCATCAGTTTAGAATGACTTACCTATAGAGCATCTTCAAAGATTTAGGGGATTGGCCACAATTGCCTTCTGATGACTATGCTAAAGTGGTCAATTTATTTCGGGTCTATAGACATGATTCAAGTTAAAGTGATACTTTCAAGTGATTATAAAATATATCCCCAAATAACAGTGTATTTACTTATTAGATTTACCTTACAAGATAGACCAAGAATCATGATATCAACACCACTACCAAAGCAAATTTATTCAGTAGAGTTGAAGATTTCTTTTGCAGGTGTTTTTTCCTGGGATACATTCTACTGAGGGTTAAAACCTCAATATAAGAAAAGAGACATAAAATTATGGAATGGAAGTAGATGATGAAAAACCATGTATCACTGGATTTGAAATAGAAGTAAGAATTTATGGGGTGCCTGAGTGGCTCAGTCGTTAAGCGTCTGCCTTCAGTTCAGGTCATGATCCTGGAGTCCTGGGACGGAGCCCCACATCTGGCTCCCTGCTCAGCAGGAAGGCTGCTTCTCCCTCTCCCACTCCCCCTGCTTGTGTTCCCTCTCTTGCTGTGTCTCTCTCTGTCAAATAAATAAAATCTTAAAAAAAAAGTTTGAGGCACCATGTTTAAAAAAAAAAGTAAGAATTTATAATTAAAATAAACAAAGATTATGTATTCTCTAGTTTTTGTTTCAAGTCTTCGGTAGCAATGAGTACACCTAACACTCAGATCCTGGTGTCTAAAATATTTTTTCACAAAGACTAATAATATTTTTTTAAAGATTATTTATTTATTTATTTGAGAGAGAGAGAATGAGAGATAGAGAGCACAAGAGGGGGGAGGGTCAGAGGGAGAAGCAGACTCCCTGCTGAGCAGAGAGCCCAATGCGGCACTTGATCCCGGGACTCCAGGATCATGACTTGAGCCAAAGGCAGGCGCTTAACCAACTGAGCCACCCAGGCGCCCTCACAAAGACTAATAATATTGAAGGGATAGCAGACACCAAGTTTGGGGCAGTGGAATTAAAAATTGAGCCTAGAATGTTTTGTTCTCAGAATTCAAGGAAATAATAAATTGAGAAGACAAAAGGACAAAAATGCCAACTTGAAGAGGTTTCCAATAGCAATTTTGGCATAATTTAAGTCTCAAAAAATATATTACCGGTAACATATCATTTCATATTGAATAAATAAAAATCCATTATATATATGTATATATATATTACACTTAAAGACAAATGTGTAAGAATGAATGTGCTTTTCTTCACAGAGGAATGTTAGAGCATACATGTAGAAGGAATAATAGAATTAGAAAATTTTCACTTTGTGTTCCTTAAAGTAATAATTCATTAAAGCCAAGATTACCAATGCATGCTAAAATTATTATGTAAAATTGCTCTGGGGCAGTACATTCACGTACTTTCAAGATACCATTCTACACATTACATACATACATATATATATATATATATATATATATATATATATATATATATTTGTCCATGATTAGCATGGACAAAATCTCATCTTATTAGAGTAATGCAAACCCACCAATCATAGTACAAACTGACATCATAAACCCTTTAATATGATGAATTGGGAACTATGTATCATTGCCTGTATAATATCTTTATCAGAATATTTAATATATTCAAAAGGAAACCATCATACAAACCCAAATTATAAAACACAAGGCTGTTATCTTGGACTTTGTGAAAATGTAAATGCCATGAAAGATAAATCAAGGGGCATTAGAGATGAATGGAGTTTCAAGAGATATGACACCAAATGTACTACATGACCTTGATTGGATGCTGGATTGGGACAATTAAGGATATTTGAAAATGAACTGTATATTAGATAATATTATTATACCACTGTTAAATATTTTGATTATTATAATGTGATTATACAGATTGTCCTTGATCTTAGGGGACACATGTTGAAGTGTCGTGTTAACCACTTACTTTCAAATGATTCAGAGAAAAGTATACATGTATTTATGCATATATGTGTGTATGTGTGTGTATGTATGTATATACCTATCCACATAAATATAGATAAACAAATTATAGATAAAGAGACACAGCAATTGTAGCAAGATGCTAAGAATCAGTGCATGTAAATCAGAGGTTGATAAACTTTCTCTAAAGGGCCTGATAGTATATATTTTAGGCTTTGTGCCCATATGGTCTCTGCTACAACTTCTCAACACTAGTTGTGAGTGCAAAAGCCATACACAATACATAGATAAACATGCATAATTTTGTTCCAATAAAATTTATTTTCAAAAATAGTTAAAACTTGAAATTGTCCCTGGAACCGCAGACCCCTGATCTAAGGGAGTTTTTATATAGGTGTTCATCTTTCTGTAAGTTCAAAAATAATGAAAATTTTTTAAAAATAGAAAAAACACTATTATCTTGAAACAAAAATTATTGATTTGATGTTATTTGTTTAAAAGTGGAAATGCCAACAGTATTTAATACAAAGTCATGTAGATTTTAATTGCTGTGATGTCATTGTCCTCACTAAGATAAAAAGGGGAAGCTGAGTGACTAGATTCAGGTCATTAGAAACAAATAAAAACACCATTATCCAGAGAGAACAAAGATTTCTAAATATTAAACTGCATTCCTGATCTTGTTTTTGTTTTGTGTGCTTATAAACTTAAAATTAGGGTGCCTGGGTGGCTCAGTTGTTAAGTGTCTGCCTTCGGCTCAGGTCATGATCCCAGAGTCCTGGGATCGAGTCCCACATCGGGTTCTCTGCTCAGAGGGAAGCCTGCTTCTCCCTCTCCCACTCCCCCTGCTTGTGTTCCCTCTCTCACTGTGTCTCTCTCTGTCAAATAAATAAATAAAATCTTAAAAAAATAAACTTAAAATTACAAGCAATGAAAGGTAATAGAAAGAAGACTTTCCAGAGAAATATAATTATTTGAATATCAAATTTGGACATGTACTATTTTAACCACTAAATTTTATAAAATACGTATGGTTTGGAAAAATAGATGTTATTACTTACACTGTATGTGAACTTACTAACCTTGTGATACTTGGCACACCACAATACATAATATATGGGGATTCGTTTTCTCTCTGAAGACTTGCTTGGAATTAAGTTGCTCCCATTCACCTACTGAAGGACATCTTGGTTGCTTCTAAGTTGTGCTGCTTAAGAATAAAACTTCTGTACACATCTGTATACAGGCTTTTGTGTGCATATACCTTTTCAACTCATTTGGATAAATAGCAAGGATTGCAATTGCTGAATTGTATGGCAGGAAAATGTTTAGTTTTGTGAGAAAGTGTAAAACTGTCTCCCAAAGTGGCTGTACCATTTTGTATTCCCACCAGCAATAAATGTGTGCCCCTGTTGCTTTATATCCTAGCCAGACTTTGGTGTTTTCAGTCTTTTGGATTTTTACCATTCTAATAGCTATATAGTGGTATCTCATTTTCACTTGAATTTACCATGTTTTCATATGCTTATTTGCCATCTTTTTATCTTTTTAGATTAGGTGTCTCTTCAGGTCTTTTACCCATTTTTAATAGTTTTCTTTTCCCTATTATTTAATTTTTTAAGAGTTCATGTATTTTGGGTAATAGTCCTTTATCAAATATATTTTTGTAAATATTTTCTCCCAGTCTGTGACTTGTCTTCTAATTGTATTGACAGCATCTTTTGTGTTTTTTCCCCATAGTTATACTTGTATCTTAGCTTCTGGTATGGGAATTAGAGATCTTGAGAGAATTTTTCTAGATTATTTCTAAGCTGCCCTCCAACTCTTAACACCTTGAGAATTTTTTTTTGAATGACATTTTGAGATTACAACTTAACACAAAGTGTGATAATGCAAATAAAAGCTAGCAGCTTTTAAAATCAGTCAATAACCTATTGAGTTTTTAAGATTTTGTTTTGTAGTATGAAAACCATACATCTCCTCCATGTATTAATACTTTACTAAATCCTAACATGCAATTAACTATCGGGTACAAAAGTTGGTTAACAGGAACAGTCTGCACTAAAAAATGTCTATGTTTTGAGAGTTTGTTTATTTTTCATGTTTTCATTGTTAAAATGTGAGGGACAAGAATACTATGAATAAAATCAGACCCTCTTGTTGAGTTTCTTGAATGTTTTTCTCAGTAGGAAGTATTGGCTCTTCCTTAAGAACTGCAGAATGGGACTTATAAAGATAACTTGTGAAATAAGAGGTTAGTAGAATGATTATAGTCAATTGTTGTTGTTTTCTAAGTGAGATCTCTATCTACACTTCTTTTATACGTCCCTTCTCAGCATGTGATTGAGGACCACATCCATAGACACAGAAATTTTGTGTTATTTGCATAGATTAGCATTAGCCTTTTCACCAGCATTTTTTTCTATTATTTTCCTGCCAATACAAATACCAAAAGCTTTAAAGTAAGAAGAAACTTAAGGAAAGGTAGATTGCATCTTGTCACAAATCGAAGCACAATGACTGAGCTGAAGATATTTCTGTCTTCTAAGATTAGAGTTGTCCCACAAAATAAACACAAAAGAATGGTCTGTTCACCAGACTTGCTGTGGTTAAGACTTTTGAACATTTACACAGTGGCTTAGGTAAATTTCAGCATTGTCACCCATTCTCAAGGTATTTAAACTTTACAGTTTTTCAGATCTTTAAAAGTATTTTCATTAACTCCTTCAAACATGCTGTTTTTATATAAGAAAGAAATGATGCTCAAATTGCCAATGATAAAAAATAGGATTGTTTTTTCTGATGAAGACATGTGTGGAGGTATTTAGGCTATGTATTATGCAAGAAGAAAAAATAACTAGTAATCTAAAATTTAATGTGGCCAAAGGTAAAATAGAAAACATTAGAGGGTTTTGTTTTGTTTTGTTTTGTTTGAGGTGTATATGACAGAAAAAAAATATCAGCTAATATCAAACTTTCTGGAAATAACATTCTCATATTACTTATCACAAAGTATATTAATAATGTTGGACTGTAACAAATTACCACAAACTGAATGGCTTAAAAAGTCCCAAATCAAGGTGTCAGCAGGACCATGTTTTCTCTGAAGGCTCTAAGGCAGGATCTGTTTGTGCCTTTCTCTTAGCTGCTGGTGTGGCCCAGAATCTTTGATGTTCCTGTTTATAGACACATCATTCAGATCTGTTCCTTCATCTTCACATAGCATTCTTCTTGTGTTTTTGAGTCTCTGTTTTTCTCTTTATAAGGACACCAGGCATATTGAATTAGGGCCTACCTTAACTCAGTATGACCTCATTTTAACATGGTAACATCTGCAAATATAAACACTTAACTTTCCAAGTAAGTCCACATTCTAAAATTCTAAGGAAGACATGAATTTTGGGGCAAAATGATTTAATCCAGTATAAAATATAATATGTGAACTTTGTACACAGATCAATCTGAATTGAGTTCTGACTGTATACTTAGTAGCTAGGTAATCCAACACAAGTTATTCAATCTTTCTAACTATATATTGGCCTCTTTATATATAAAAGGATGGTAATACCTATTTTGCCAAGTTTTGGAAAGTTTAGAAATAATATTTGTAAATTGCCATATAATTACCTAAAACATAGAAGGCCCTAAAATATCAACTATCATTATTTTACAATTATTATTATTATATAGAATCACAATATCTAGCTACTATTATAAATATTTATTTGTTAGAGCAAAATTCCAGAAAGGAAATAAAAATCTTTATCAAAACATATGAGAAACTTCATGAAAGTGTCACTTTGATTTTAAAATATAATTTTTCCTTTAGCCTTGCGAGCAGCATACTTCTGAGTTCAGCTGACTTTTTAAGAGTTAGATGGTACAAGATTGATCTCGATAATAATACACTACATAGGGCTTTATGCCACTTCAAAAGAACTACTCTACCATCCCCTTTTTTCATTTTATAAGTATCATTTTTTTTCATTTCTGTGATCAATCATTATTTATCTACCATATGTGAGGTAGTATGAATAACATACAAATATATGATCATACTCACAAGGAGTTTATAGTTTATTTGAGAGAGAAGGCTACTATAAAATATCAAGCATACTTTGGTGAAGTAATTGCAATTTTAATACAAAATCTACTTTTTTAACAATTAAAAAATTCTTATATTGGGCCAGGCAGTTTATTGGGCACTGGGTACACAAAGATGACTAAAATTCCTCCTTCAATATGCTGTCAGACCAGTGAGAGACACAAAAGAGTCAGTGTTCATTTCTATATAATGTTGTAAGTTTACAGATAAACTTCTGAGAGAATATTTTTAATGGAAAAGAATAACTTAGATCAAAGATCTAAGATTTCTGGAAGAAGGTGACACTGAATTGATTATTGAATGACTAGTAAAAGCTCGTCCATTAGAGAAATAACAGAAGACAGGATAAGAAATTTTGAGGAAGAGGAAATAGTATATGTGAGAAAGTGAAGCGGGCACACAAATTTGTAAGCATTTTAAGTTATTCATAGCTCAGACTGGTTGGATTAAAAGGCATTATTGAGAAAGGTCATACAATGAGTCTTGAGCAAAGCCAGATTTTTTTAATAAAGATTTTATTTATTTTATTTATTTTCTTATGTATCCAATCAAAGATGGGAAGACTATCTGAGCCTAACTGGGTATTTAATCCTTGACTTTTGACTTTCACTTGTGCATTTATGGCAAGTGGTTGGTCTAGTTTCCACCATTTCCCAGCCAGTAGGAAGGAGAAAGCGAGCAGAGAAGGCAACGTCCTATGGTGTTAAGGTCAAGAGCTAGTAGGGATAATCATTCCCAGGGCATAGATATATGGCTACCTTAGCTATGAGGGAGATTGGGTGTGGATACAGGCTCTAAGCCAGCTCCCAATGGCCCCTCCTGGAAATCATCATAAAATAATACGTAGCCAAAATATACTTACACTATTTTATTTTACTTTTTTAAAGATTTTATTTATTTATTTGACGTACAGAGAGACAGCAAGAGAGGGAACACAAGAAGGGGGAATGGGAGAGGGAGAAGCAGACTTCCCGCGGAGCAGGGAGCCTGATGCGGGGCTTGATCCCAGGACCCTGAGATCATGACCTGAGCCAAAGGCAGTCGCTTAACCAACTGAGCCACCCAGGCGCCCCCAAAATATACTTACTTTAGATGAAAAAAAAAGGTGCATGTTAGATTTAAAAGACTGTTAGAATTATAAACTGTTTACCCACACTTGAGAAAGTTCTGTTGAACTTTGAATAGTAGTACGTGGCCCAGAAAGCCTTTTACCTTCTTTCAGAATGTTTACTGAATTTTTGAAAGATCTACATTCAAACTGGGAGTATCCCAGGGAGGAGAAACAGAAAATTTATCTGAAATGATAAGATTGGGGCATTGGGGGTATTAGGTACTCTTCTTAAATATTTTAATATCAGCTATTTTTATATATTTATTGAGTATATGCACTGTGCTTTGCAATGTACTAAGCATTTTCCACATAGTAACTAACTTAATCCTCACAAGGACCCTTTGAAGTGATACTATTGCTATCATATTGGAGATGAGGTTTTGAAACTTACTGGGGTGAAATAGTTTCATATGAAATATTTTATAAGGGAAGTTAATGAAGCATATAGAAATTAAATATACTAATTTTGAGGCAGCATTAAAGAAAGAAAAATGTGAGATTGAGGCAATAAGACAGAGTCTAGTTTAATATAGAAGCATTAACAAAAACAGAGACAGAATATAGTATATAGCAGAGTTTGGGCTATCATACTGAGCAGAGAAAGTGTGATTCATAAGCCATGAAAATAGGTAGCAAAATTAAGAAAAATATGGGGTCAGAGTTACTCTCTTTCAAGAGAGGAAACTTCAAGTTTAAGCCACAGTTTTTCTTTTAAATTAAAACTTAAATATTTCCAGGAAACCTTGACCAAATAGTGGTCACTTTTGATCCTAAAAAAAGCAAGACCTCATAATCTTTCAAAATTCAACTTGGGTTGACTTTCTGAAAATGCTTCCCTGATCACCTTTCTCATTTCCACTAATGGAAGACTCCATCATTGCTTCTTTATTACCTCTATAAATTCAGTATAGTCCTTTCCTTTCACTTACCTCACTTGATTATATTTGTTTATATGACTGTCTTCAGTGTTCATGTCTTCTAAATATGTGCTCCTGGGGCACCTGGGTGGCTCAGTCGGTTAGATTTTCAACTCTTGATTTGGGCTCAGGTCATGATCTCGGGGTTGTGAGATCAAGCCCCATGTCAGACTCCCCATGCGCAGAGAATCTGCTTAAGACTTTCCCTCTCCCTCTCTGTCTGCCCCTCCACCCCACACTTGAGCTCTCTCCTGCTCTCTCTCAAATAAATAAATAAATCTTTAGGGCGCCTGGGTGGCTCAGATGGTTAAGTGTCTGCTCAGGTGATGATCCCGGAGTCCTGAGATCAAGTCCTGCATCGGGCTCCCTGTTCCTTGGGAGACTGCTTCTCCATCTGCCTCTCTCTCTCTCTGTCTCTCATGAATAAATAAATAAAAATCTTTAAAAAAATAAATAAATCTTTAAATTTGTGCTCCCCATGCCTAACAAAGTATTGACTATTTTCAATAAATGTTTATTGAATTGAATTAAATGTCCCCAAAGTATATAGAAAGGAAGCTTGACTGGGGTTGGCACAAAGAAGGATAGCAAATATTTGAAACGTGGTGCTATTCCGTTTTGGTCCATATACTAGACATAAAATAGCAATCTCCTACTTTTTTAAGCTAAGTCTAGAGGATCCTTTCTAACACAAGTAGGTTCTGTCTGTCAGAAGAAATTGACATAAAATGAGAGCTATTTCATAAGGCAGCCACATAGGTTAACCCCACAAAAACTGCTCAACTGAGCATAGTATTACTATTTTCCATCTTTAGCCAGAGTCTCAATTTAAGCTAAGGACACCAATATACTTTTGGAAGAAGGTCTGTAGAAACAAAATATTGAAGTTTTAGAAAAGACAATAAATTTGGGATACAAATATTTGCTGATACTTCTGGAAGGGATATAGAAGTTTAGATTCAGTTTACACTGACCCTAGTAAAGTTTATTTTTTATTTCTTCCTCTAGGATTTAGAAAGTTGTACCTTGTTTTCTTCAAGTCTTTTTCACCACGATCCTAATCAAGAAATTTATCAGGGTGAGTAGGAGGATGACCAGCAATCTATGCCCATCAGGGAACCATTTCCAAGCCAAGAACATATATTTGAGTTCTGCCAATATAAACACTTAATAAAGGAATTTTGCTAAAATGCCGAGCAAGCCTTAATGTGTGTTTTTTTCCTACCTTCTATGTACAAGATCAATGATGGCAATCAATCAACTACTTGGAAGGATCGATCTTTGTAATTGTGAAATTGAGTAGTAAGGGAAATGAAGTTATAAAAGGTAAAAATGAGGCCTTCCTTAACGTTTTGGATTCTAGGTCTTAAAACATAGCTTTTGCATTGGCAGAGAAGTCAACCATTTTTCACTTTCCCAACATTGAAAGACTGTATTTGTTTCACTCATTTTATGCTTAGATAGTCTGTCTTTCTGAGTTTAGGGTTAGCATCTCTATATCACAATTATAGTTACTTTGAGCATCTCCAACATTGTTTAAGGGGAACTTTATCCACTATGTGTCCTGCTTCCATAAGGAATTTGTTGCTCTGTCTATCACAGATTTATAATGTTTATAAATCAAAGCAACTTTGTTTTGAAGAGTTAGTGCTTGTCTCTCTGTAAAAAAGAGGTCAGTTGGAGATAAGCAGCAGAACTGACATTTGGTCACTTTGGTTCCAAATAGTAATTAAATGACCCTGGATGTTCTGGTGTAGGCACTAACCCCTGATGTTCAGATATGCCTTTTATCAGCTCAGAGGTTGTAGTCTCCTCCCACCCCCAGCCCAAACCCTGCAAATTGCAACATGTGGGTTTTTCTTTTTAAGAGGTGAAAACTTTCATATTACATGCTAGGTTTGACCAAGGTACAAAATTCAGTATAAAAAAAAAAAAAGGTTGTGCGTTTCAGTTTGTGTTCAGCCTTCATCATTTCTTATATCACTATGTTGTATGTGTTTGAGTAACGGGATAAGAATTATAAGAAATTTTCTGTTGAAGTGGCATGTTCTAATAATAACCTGGATTTAGTAAAAAATCTTTTAAGATTTCATTGAGTTACTAAAAGGATTTGCCTGTTCATCTGCAAGTTATTTATAATACTTTTACAAATAATTAATAGATGGGTTTGGCTTTTTTAGAGCTGCTAAGTAGCCATTGTATTAGAAGCTATCTTGCAGAGTATTACCAGACAGCATCCTTCTCCACAAATACTAAGAGTCTATTCATGGACTCTCTGCTATATACAATGGTGTATTAACATGTAGAAAACACCCATTGTATTACTAATATGTACCATGCCCTCCCGAGACTTTATATGCTTTTTACATAATTCTGCTTAAAGGCAAGGAAACTGAGATTTAGAGAGACTAAGTAACTTCCTCAGGTGCACATAGCTCTCATGGAAGAGATAATTCAGTACAAGCAAGTTGTTTCCACTATTATACATTCTCTCCCAAGACCTTATAATTTAATGAGTAAGACAAGCAGCAAAATTATACTTCCTAATATCTGAACATTAGATTCATCATTTGTAATACTGGAATAAATCTATCCCACAGTTTTGTCATGAAGATTAAATAAAAAATGTGTATGACCAGAATTATTCATATTTGTTATGTATGCATACATAACAAGGCACAGGATTTTTAAATGCCATGTCTAATGTACAAATTCCTGATGTAATTAGGATTCTTCATTATTCTTTCAGAATGATGTATTTCTTTCCTCACCGCACTTTTAATGAGCAAAGCAATGAATTTTTATTATCCTTCTCTTTGAGGTACCTCATTGCAAATGTTGAAGGTTGCTGTCTAATTCTAACTATCCAAAACACATTATACATTACTGAGTTTAGCTATGCAACCTAGTATAAAAATGGCAGTGCATAAGGTCCTCTGCAAGACTGTGAGTTTCCTGAGGGCAGCAGGTATGCCTTATGCTTCTGGTTGTTTCAATCCATTAGCACAGGGTCTGGAACATTGAACCAGAGCATACCCAATATATCAATATCATTATTTACATATATTATATCAATATATTATTTTTTATAATGGTTTATATAAACAGAATCAATTAGATTATATTAACTAGAAGTAGTATCAAGACAGAGGATTTTAGCAGAAGAGACACTATCCAGCAGTGACAAATTATGGGCTCTAGTCTTTTCTTTTTTTTAAATTTCATTTTATTTTATTATGTTATGTTAATCACCATACATCATTAGTTTTCGATGTAGTGCTCCATGATTCATTGTTTGTGTATAACACCCAGTGCTCCATTCAATACATGTATGGGCTCTATTCTAAATTCTTACCTCAACCCAGCTGCTGACTTGCTGTGAGATCTTACACAAGTCACTTATTTATTTATTTAGAGAGAGAGAGAGAATGAGAGAGAGCACATGAGGGGTGGGGGTCAGAGGGAGAAGCAGACTCCCTGCTGAGCAGGGAGCCCAATGCGGGACTTGATACAGGACTCCAGGATCATGACCTGAGCCAAAGGCAGTCACTTAACCAACTGAGCCACCCAGGCGCCCTCACTAATGCTTTCTTGAAATTATAGTTTATTGATCTATAAAATAAACAGAAAATACCTAGTTAATTAAAATAAAGCAATAAATAATAGTGTTACATTGTTTTAGAGCTAGAAAACACCCAAGAGATTTTTTTCCTTCCAAACACAACCCCATTTAAAGCTGTCATCCAAAAATGTTTAGTTGACAAAACACAGAAAATTATTAGTTATTTAACCAAGGTTTCTTGCTTCCCACTCCTGTTCTGTATTTACTGTATTATCTTATCAAAAGAACCTGCAGGTTAAACAAATACAATCTGACATACTTTATATTTGGAACATACTCTAGAATTTACAAAACAATTGCATAATTGTAAATCATCCTATAGAATAAACATCATCATTCTGACACTTTACAGGAGAGAACATAGACTCATTAAATTTGGAATAACTTAGCCAAAGTCACATAGTTCATAAGGGGCTGAGCTAGGACTCAAAAGGACTCACCATTTTGTCTTTATATTTCATTCTACTTTGAATAACTATTAAAGTATTTGCTGAATACCAGAGATGTATTATGTTCTAATTAAATAAACTAATCCTTGTATTGTTTCCCATAAAAGTTAATAGTTACATTTTCTTCTTTTTCTTTTATAGATCCCAATTTTTGTTATTAAAAGTGTTATTTTTATTGAGAAATCATAAAATTAAGCTATTTTTCTTCTGGTTAGTAAATTGAGGCATCTTAGTGGAGGAGACCATGGGGGATTCATAAAAGGATGAAAGGGCTCCTCCTTACCAGACATATTTTTGCAGAATTCATTCAACGGACTATAATATTTTCTAATACTAGACAATCACATATCAGCAGGAGGTAACATGTAAGAATAATAGAGAGAAAATACTTAACTTGCCTTGAGGTTGATAGAACTTGTAAAATTCTCATTTAATGAAATTTTTAAAAATTGAAGAAGACAAGAAGTAGAAAGCTTTTGAAGGGATTATTTTTAAGTAATGAACTAAGTCTAAGTGAAATCTCCTGGTAGATTTGTTTTAGAACAGTTCTGTCTCCTAGTGGCCAAATCCATTGAATAAGGTAAGTGGCTGTTCAGATACTTAGTAAAAGTAAGAATATTTGCTACACATGTCAGTGAGGTGACAGTCTGAACAGCTGGGAAACTACATGTGGACTTGATTTTTCCTAAATGAACTCTGGTAAAACAGATATATCCCCTGTACATTTCAAGAATGCTTATGCAGCTTGTATTACCTTATGACACACTAAGTATACAAGAAGTATATAAGTATATAAGTATATAAGAAAGTATATAAGAAAACAGAGGAGGTTTTCATTCAGTATACTACTGAATTCCAGTATTTAGTAATACAAAAAGAAAAAGAATATCAACTGACTTGGTCAAAATATAATACTATCGTTACTCAGAAAAAGAAACAGTTTATTCTGACCATTTAATGCTAGCCTCTAACATAATGAAATTAGTGACTTACATAAATTTCTCTGATAGATGAAAAACTATTGTAATTGTTAGTTTAATTAGAATTTCAATGGTAATTAACTATTTTACATGATATTATTACTTGATTATTTTTTCTCAGTGAGTGCTACCCTATACAATATGGGTGGGACCCATCCAATCAGTTGAAGGTCTAAAGAGCAAAGATTGAGGTTTCCTGAAGAGGGAATGCTCTTTAAGTCTGCAACATAGAAACTCCACCTGAGTTTCCAGGTTGGTGCCCTGTGGAATTCAGACTGTAGATTGCAAATCAACTCTTGCCCGTATTTCTAGCCTGCTGACCTGACCTACAGTTTTAGACTTATCAGTCCCCACAATCTCATGGCATAATTCTTTAAAATAAATCTCTCTCTCTCTCTGCTCTCTTTATGTGCTTTAACATATGCACACACACACATACAGAAAATCTATTAGTTCTGTTTTTCTGGAGAACCCCTACTAATATATTCTTCTACCATTATTTCCCCAGACCTATAAATTGTTAACTTATTCAACTGCAAGCTGCCTCAGAACCTTACAGAAGGAGGTGGATAATACATTAATAAGTAATATAAATAGTAATCTGACATGAATAAATATTCCTGACATTAACATTCTGTCAGAATTCCAAAGAAAAAGATGATATCCTGGGCTAAAATGTTTTTAGCAAATGTGGAATTCAAGCTGGAAACCATGAAATGGAGAGAATTTGAATAGGTAAAAAATAAAATAATGTGAAATGTAGTGTTGCAGGTGAGCAGAAAACATAACATAAGATGGGGTTTGACAGCATAATTACCATATTCAGCAAAATAAGAGCAGGCCACTCCATACAGGTTGAGGGCTTCTCGGGAGGGAGAGTCAGGGGAGATTAAGTATTATTAATACTAGACATTTATATTTCTTCAGTTAAAAGAATTTCAGATTCACTACAGTGTGAAAACACTTGCCACTTCCGACGGTGCAGGTTGATCACATGATGCCTGCTGAGGGTCCTGCCAGGGGCTGAAGTCCAGTATGTGCCTGCTCACCACGCTGGCACTATAAGCACCAGGAAGCAAGGGAGATGCCTTCTCTAATCCACACAAAGCTCCTGAGGCAGTGGCAGTACTGACACAAATATGTTCTCCAGCTTCTTCTCTTACTTCAAAAATGGACAACTCCATTCCTATTCTATTCATTTAACCTTGTATAATATGAAATAAATCTTATTTATATGATACATTGGCAATGCTATCATAATGTGTAAGCTTAAACAAGCATGCTACCTTTTACTGAACAAGCACCCATAGCAATTGGTAAGATGCAGTGTCTTAGTCTGTTGGCGCTGCTATAACAAAAGTCCACAGACTGAGGGGCTAATAAACTACAGAAAGTTATTTCTCAGAGTTCTGGGAACTGAACTAGCTTTCTGCGGGCTCTTTTATAAGCACACTAATCCCATCCATAAGGGTTCTGCCCTCATGACCTAATGCCTCCCAAAGGCCGTACATCTTAATACCATCATATTGGGAATTAGGATTAAACATATGAATTTTGATGCCACACACACATTCAGACCATAGCAATGGGTAAATTCTTTCCATGTAAATACTCTGGGGGTCAGAAATACTAAATTTCCTACTTTTTAAGTACCTTTATCTCCCACTTTTATTCCCCTCTAGAGAAGGAAAACCTTCAGGTCTTGTATTT
This sequence comes from Eumetopias jubatus, assembly GCF_037043125.1. Classification (NCBI taxonomy): domain Eukaryota; kingdom Metazoa; phylum Chordata; class Mammalia; order Carnivora; family Otariidae; genus Eumetopias; species Eumetopias jubatus. Next base: position 80,879,238 of record NW_028274819.1, on the reverse strand, counting down.
CATATTTATAAGCACAGTGAAAAACAGAAAACTAAATAAATCCCTTTCTTTTTCTGTTTTTTTAAAAACACTTGATTTATGGTTGGAATTATTCATTCTCAAGGTCATTAAATATGACTAAATTATATCATCTTCAAACTTTTGAAATAATCTTGTAATATTTCACAGTATTTGGGGATTGAGGATGTATTTATCTGCAAGCGTGGGCAAATTAGTAAGGGAAATAACATTTGCCAAATGCCTAAAATATAAAGATCAATATATTTTAACCTACAGAAAACACACCAAGGTTATGGACACATTTAACACACCCAGTCACTTGTGCCAGCTAAAGATTTTAAAAGCATTCTGCCTGGATTCAATATTTCAACTCAGTTTACCTGTATACTTCAAGTGCTTTCTGTGAGCCAGAGTCTATAGTAAAAATGATGCATTCCTATAAAAATCTCTTTGAACAGAAGCAACAAAGACAAAATCATGCAATCCTGACTTGGTAAGCATATGCAGGCTCGAAGGTAGATGCTGTTCCCTCTGTCAGGGGACACTGTTGAGCATGTCCTCCCCTTCCCCCAACCCCGGCTTCATAGTAATAAGATACATACTCAGGTCAAATGGGAACCCAGCCTCTTTCAAATAGAGATGTTTATTTATTTATTTATTCATTCAAAATTAATGAACATTTTAATATTTACATTCTCTAAGCTGTATCTCCCTGATGTTTTAAAAAAATGATGTAAATTTGACATGTAAAAGATTTCTCAAAAATGTAATCTGTTTTGAAATGAAATTTTATGTTATTATCCACACTTTCCCTACTACGTATTTCTTCAAAGTAATATAATTAATATGTTAAAACATATATGTTTAGTAATTGATTATATCACTATCATTTTCACTACTTAGTGATATGAAACATGTTGATAAAGGTACTACTTGTGATTTCCTAGAGAGTTAGCTTTTAAGTTTTAGGTAATTATGTGAACTTCTAAATTCATATACTTATAAATGAAAATGTAAAGTCATGTAGAGATAACACTTATGTGTGAGAAGAGTGGTAAAGCAAACATGGGGGAATGACAGTAAAGTCTCAATGAGAGCAAGAAACATAGGAAAAGTGGTAAAATGAAAAGACAGAGTTTTAATAGGCTCCAGGACACTAAAAATGTTTGAACTCTTAATCTACCAACTATTTTTATTATATCTGATCCTTGTAAAGCAAACCGTTCCTTACACACATACAAACACACAGTGTATTATTCTCATGCGTGTGCCAAATGTTGGCTAGAGAATATTCTAATAACTTTAATATATAAAATATATATAAAATAATGTATTATATTATAATTATAACTATTATACACATATTTACACACTATGCACATACACTATGAGCACACTGTTTTTCCTCATATTCCACCCAATAGGGGTTATTATTTTTGCATTGAATTCTTTCTTTCAGTGATATCTTCACTGGGCTAATTACAATTCATCCTGTGATTCTCACCTGAGATATCAACTTGTCTAGGAGCTTTCTTGGGTCACCTATATTAGTCTCCCAGTGCCACCATAACAAAATATCAAGACTGGGTGTCCTAAGCAATAGAAATTTATTTTCCCACAGTTCTGGAGGTTGGAAGTCCAATATCAATATGTCGACAGGGTTGCTTTCTTCTGAGATCTTTCTTCTTGGCTTGCAGATTACTGCTTTCTTGCTATGTCATCATATGGTCTTTCTTCTGTGTGTGTGCATCTCTGGTGTCTCTCTGTGTGTCCAATTTCCTCTTATAAGGATATCAGTTAGACTGGTCTAAGGTTACCCTAATGGCCTTATTTTAACTTATCATCCCTTAAAAGGCCCTATCTCCAAATACAATCACATTCTGATATACTGACTGTTAGGACATCAATATATAAATTCTCAGGGTATACAATCCAGCCCATAACACCACCCCAATTAACTTCATTGTCCCTTTTATTGTGATCCTATACTATATTCTATGTTTTCTGATAATATTGCATAGACAGTTTCTGTTTAGTTCGATGAGTTTCTTTGTTTCCTCAACTAAAATTAAAAGTGAGAACTGCACTTTACCATATTTCCCTGTGCATTATGATTTCAAAGACAGTAAACTGCAAAAATATAGTTCATGGTGATCATAACAAATGGTGGGAAATTTGGAATTATACCAATTTTAAATAGTATAAATCATGTTTCATAGAAGATATATATATTCCTTGAAAAGAACCCAAATATCAAAACCCAGGTACTTAGAGTATTTTTTCAATTTGTTTTCTGCTATGACCTGAATTTTTGTGTATTACCAAAATTTGTACATTGAAATTCTAAACCCCCCAAAGTGATAGTATTAGTAGGTGTGGTCTATGGGAGGTGATTAGGTTATGAGGATAGAACCCTCATAAACAGGATTTGTGCTCTTATAAAAAAATCCCACAGAACTCCCTAACCCTTTCAGCCATGTAGGAATACAACTCTGCAGCTTGGAAGAGGAGCCTCACCCAATGATGCTGGCACCCTGATCTCAAACTTCCAGTCTCCAGAACTATAAGAAATAAATTTCTATTGTTTACAAGCTACCCAGTCTGTGGTGTTTTGTTAGAGCAGCCCAAATAAACTATTTTTCAGGGCTAGTAAATAGCAAAACAGAGACCTAAGGTCTTCCAATTTTGAGTCTACATAACTTTCCACTTTATTAAGTTTACCTATAATGTACAGTTCATGCTTCACCTTTTTCTTTGAATCCACTGGTCAAAAATAAAGAGTTCTATGGCTTCATGATTATTATATATATGTACAGGAAGGAATATATATATATATATATATATATATATATATACAGGGAGACTAATGTAACACTTATACTCTACTTTGGATTATAATTATTCTTCAACTAGAGGATAATTAAAGGAGATCCAGGGGAGTAGAAAATATGAATATTATAAGTCACTTACAGTGAGTTGATTGAGCAGACAGTAAAGGACTTCACTATCTGCGCAAAATTTGAGTTGGACTTTGAAGGATTCATTTGAGGAGTATGTGTACATGTAAGTGTGTGTGTGTGTTGGAGAGTAATTGTAAAAGGTTTTCCTTTTTGACAAAAACAAAATTGTGACAGTGCAAAATGTAAAGACTGTTCTGAAACTTGAGGACAGGAGGCACTATTAGTTAATGTAATTACTGTGCTTGAGACTATTGTTGAATTCCTTGATTTCACTAAGTTCTATGTTTTTTTTTATGCATTTCCTATACAAAATTTACACATTTTTTAAATTCCTGCTGATGATGCATTTGTTTTTTAAATTTGGTGCTGGGAAGAATTAATTAGGTAATCACTCGCGTTGTTAGTAGATTAGGCAGGTTTCATAGCAGCAGTTAAATATGTGCATTTACACATACACTAACACAGTGTATATAACTGGAAGAACAAATTATTTCATAGACATCAATGACAATGTATCCCTCTGGTATTGTTTTTGCACTCCAAGAATTATGATTATGATTATAACTGGTTAACTGGTATGATTCCCTGAGCTTGAAACTAGTAATAAAGTTACCCCTGCTAGATTTTGAATGAAATAAAACTCTATCTTACATAAACCTGATCAAACACATTATATATAAGCCATGTAATATAGTTTTATTAAAATGCTATCTTGGCCCAGTTTTCCAGCCTTGGTTAGACTAGAGGCTTGTCAGTACCTTTTCTGAAATAACTGATTAAGTCTAAATTCCAATTCTTTCTTTTATCAAACGTTTACACTCTGGGACACTCTGCACCAGTCCTAATCACCCAAAGCCAGGTAGCATACAACGACAAACAGCTACGAGGCTCCAGAACCTGCTGAAATTGTTCAAATTAGCCAACCTGCAGGAAGCCTTGAGGTACCTAGCCTATCCCACTCCACTTGCCATATATAAGCTTCCCCCAAAAGCTCCAGCTCACTGTTACACCGTCCCCAGGTGTAAACCTGTGAGGCTCTGCTTAACAGCCTTCTCTCTTTCAAAGCTGTAAGTAACATTGCTAAGGGTCAATGTGCTGGGTCCCACCATCAAAAAAATAAATAAAAAATCTTATAAATTAAGTCTGTCTAGTATTTTCAGTAGTTAAAAAAAAGAAAAGAAATTAAGGAAAAATTAGGAAAGAAAGGAAAAAGAGAGAAGAAAGAAATGCAAGGAGAAAAAATAAATAAAAGAAAAACTTAAAAAGGAAAAGAAATTTTAAAATAAACTATGGAAGAAGGCTTTTCATTTATACAAGAATTTGATGTATTTCACTTCAATTACATAAATATTTAATTATTTTTACTAAGTATCAATGATGAATTGGCACACAAGCCCTAACACAGACTAGGCATCAAACAGTTTTGTGAGTTAACAACTTCAATCTTCATTACTCAGCCTTTGTATAGCCCACAACATTCATATGAAAATTGAACTTAAATTGTGAAATAGTATAGTTTATGAGGAGCTAAATAAATATATAGTTTCTGCTTTGTGGGAAGGATTTATTTGGTATCTCAGTTTCCATTGTTGAGAAAATATATAAGATAGTATGCAAATATGGGAGAAGCAACCAAAGACAGCTGAAGGAATCATGCCATTGTTTAATCTCATAATGTTTTACAAAGAAGAGAATTCTGATACAATCCTTCATTGGAATAGCTTTCTCAGGGGACAATTTGTTAACCTCCATATCCCAGAATATAAGTTCTACTATAAAGTACGCTCTATAAGGACAAGACCTTTGAATAATGCCTAATGCATAGAAGGTGCGGGTGAATATACTCTGAATAAATGAATGAATCCTAACAGTTGACAGCATAATTCTCTTTATATCATAACATAATAGACTAGAAAGCTTTTACAGAGACTATAGTATAGTTTTTTTTTAACTTAATATAAGAATTAGGGATTATTGATACCCAGTAGGAAGCAGGCAATAAACAATGTAAATAGGGATACATCCTCCTTGGCTGGGAACCATCAGAAGGCACTAGGTACAGACAAAAAAAAAAATCAATGTCTCTTAGAAGTTTCTTTTTAGGACAAATTAGGAATCTGGTGATGTGAACTGTGGAATCAGCATTATTGCAGCACATTGCATTTTTGTAAACAGGCATTTTTGAGACAACACAACACCATCGTTTCTCCAGTTAGGAGAGAGATTGCTGAGACAACACTTGTTTGAAATGGGCCCATTTACTGCTTCAGCTACCTTCTTTATTCTGTTTGCATAGACTCTTCAAGTTAGCTTTTGATATTTTTACAATTGCCTTCCAAACCACTTACAAGACTACCTTCTAGAACTTTGTGAGGGAAATACCAAGATCCATAAGACATAGTCAATCCATCTGCAGACATGTGCTTTTTAACATATGTTCAAAAACATTTTTGAGAACTTTCTCTTCCCTTTTTTACGCCTGAATTCCCCAATCAGACATAAATGGCAAAGCTTTTAATTTTACTGTACATCTACTAAGTGCATGCTAAAGAAATGCTTAATAACAACAGGTTATTGCATTAACCTCTTAACTGGTCTCTTTTCTTTCTTACTAAAGTTAAGCTTGCATAGTTTTCCTCATGTTAGATTAATCTTCCTGAATTATTATTTGTATCACATTTTTTTCTTACTAAATTATATTTTTGGTGACTCCTACTTTCCAAAGATCAAATTCTAAACTCCTTACCTACAGTGTAAAAACCCAGTATGTCCTTAATTCTCTAAGCACTCCATGCAAATAGTGTTACCAAGTCTTAGCTGTGCCCCTTTTTGCACTCCTATTTAGCTGACTCCTGCCTATCTCCAAGATTCAACACAATTCACACCCCCTTCATGCAACCTTTCCACTTCAGCCTCCAATCCAATGATCACTCTCTGTTCTGAAATTAAGGCTAAATTTTAGAACTGTTACCATGTGCTTATTATTCTGTCTTGTTTCCTGGTTTAGTTTATTTCTGGTTCTATGGTTTGTTTCCTTATTATCCCCAATAACTGTACAGTTCTTTATATCTGCCCTCTGATCATCCTTGATATCATCCAGCTCATTAATTCTATTAATTCCACCCCAATAATTCCATAACCCTAAAGGTCCTTAATACGATTTTTCATTATCCACTATTCCTATATACCTCTTTTCTTGGTTCTTTGTCTGCTATAGCAATTTTCTTGTGTATATGTTAAAGACTTTTTTAATATTTAATTTTATTTTATTTAAATTCAATTAATTAACATATAGTGTATTAGTTTCAGAGCAGAGTTCAGTGATTCATCAGTTGTATATAACACCCAGTGCTCATTACATCACATGCCCTCCTTAATGCCCATCACCCAGTTACCATATCCCCCCACCCACCTCCCCTCCAGCAACCCTCAGTTTGTTTCTGATGGTCAAGAGTCTCTTATGGTTTGTCTCCCTTTCTGATTTCATCTTGATTTATTTTTCCTTCCCTTCACTATGCTCCTCTGTTTTGTTTCTTAAATTCCACATGAGTGAAATCATATGATAATTGTCTTTCTTTGATTGACTTATTTCACTTAGCATAATACCCTCCAGTTCCAGCCATGTCAGTATAAATAGTAAGATTTCATCCTTTTTGATGGCTAAGTAATATTCCTGTGTGTGTGTGTGTGTGTGTGTGTGTGTCTTCTTTATTCATTCATCTATTGATGGACATCTGGGCTCTTTCCATAGGTTTGTGGATAGCTATTGTGTGTGTTGCTGCTATAAACATTGGGGTGCAGGTATCCCTCTGGATCACAATGTTTGTATCCTTTGGGTAAATACCCAGTAGTGCAATTGCTGGGTTGTAGAGTAGCTCTATTTTCAGCTTTTTGAGGAATCTCCATACTGTTTTCCAAAGTGGCTGTACTCAGCTTGCATTCCCACCAACGGTGTAGGAAGGCTCTCCTTTTTCTGTATCCTCACCAACATCTGTTGTTTATGACTTAATTTTAGCCATTCTGATCGGTGTGAGGTGGCATTTCATTGTGGTTTTATTTGTATTTCCCTGATGCCGAGTGATGTTGAGCATTTTTTCATGTGTCTTTTGGCCATTTGTATGTCTTACTTTGGGGAAATGTCTGTTCATGTCTTCTCATTTCTTGACTGGATTGTTTTCTGGGTGTTGAGTTTGATAAGTTCTTTACAGATTTTGGATGCTAGCCCTTTACCAGATAAGACATTTTCAAATATCTTTTTCCATTCTGTTGGTTGTCTTTTGGTTTTGTTTACTGTTTCCTTTGCTGTGGAAAAACTTTTTATCTTGATGAAGTCCCAATAGCTCATTTTTACCTTTGTTTCCCTTGCCTTTGAAGATGTGTCCAGCAAGAAGTTCCTGCGGCTAAGGTCAAAGAGTTTGCTTCCTGTTTTCTCTTCTAGGACTGTTTAAATCCTTTTCTGCCACATCTTTAGTTCCTTGCTCCAATGATGATTGAATACAAATATGTGCCCGCTCCATATCTATTTTTTGCTCCATATATTCCAGTAAATAAAAAATATAGGAAGTAATAGTCCAAAAATTATACTGACTTTAAAATTATGACCTCAAATCTCAAGTAAGCATACATACAGATTAAATCTTATGATGGGCACCAACAATTCTTTCTATCTCTGTACCATGTGTCTTACTTTTATCTTCAGGAGGGGGAGTTAACTTTGCCTCCTGTTGCCTTTGGGCTCGTTTTATCCCAGACTTAACCAATAGAATGTGATGGAAGTGATTTTGTGCCTATTTATGGTCCAGCTGAAAGGCTCCCAAAGATGCTAAAAAAGCATAGTAGAGTATGGAGTATATATCTTAGCCTGAGAGATTAGGGAAGGTTTCTTGGAAAAGAGGATTTCATCTAAGGTCAGAAGTAACTTGTGAATTAAACTGGGGGTGAGGCAGTGAGGATGGTGATAGTGGTAAGAATGAATATGCTCGTTTCTAATAAAATAAAAAAAAACAACTTTAGTCAACTCTTTACATTAAAAATTTTCTTTCTGATATAGTACTACCGTCTTTCCACTTCCTTAAAACTTTGAGGTCCTGAAATGAGGATTTCAGGTGAGGGTGTAGTATTAGCATTTTGATGATTGGAACCATCCTAGGAACAAGGAATAAGAACCTGACTTCTAACTGCATGACACAGAAAGTTAACTAAAAAATCCTTACAGGTATAAAAAGTGTAACAAAAGATAAATTCTTACTTCTCTTTTAGAATGCTCAGATTTCTAGTTCTGTGTAATTGTTTTTATCCTCCTCCAGTTTTGAGGACACGACTCAGTACTCATTTGGCAATGAAGAACAAATTACAATCAAACAGTAATAATTAATATGGTCCTTTATTTATCATTACAAAAGAAGGAGGTGACATATTAGAGATCCCAATACCCTAAGCATGAACATAAATTTGGCTTTATACATGTCATAAAAATTTGTTGAATGAATGATTTTGTAGGTGTTTCGTTCAATAACAAACACCTGGCATCTCTAAGGAAGATGAGATAGAGATGTGTTTTCATGAATGATCTTGAATGACTAAAAGGGAGAAAACAGGAATTGGTAAACTGGAGTTACAGGCCAGATCCAGAGAGTTGATGACTTTGACTCAATATTATTATTTTTTAAAGATTTATTTATTTATTTGAGAGAGAGACAGCATGAGCAGTAAGAGGGGCAGAGAGAGAGAGATGGAGAGAATCCCAGGCAGACTCTGAGCTGAGTGCAGAGCCTAATGCGGGGCTCGATTTTACCACCCTGAGATCATGACCTGAGCTGAAACCAAGAGTTGGACGCTTAACCAACTGAGCCACACAGGTGCCCCTCAATATTATTTTTAACAGATTTTTATTTAGGGAGTCAATATAGGATTCTCTTTATTTTCAGCAAAACCATTCAAGGAAAAGTGATGTTTGCATTTAAAGTTTAATACTGCTACTTAGTTTCCTTAGTATTCCTTGTCTTCTCTTGGAAAATCTAGCCTTCCTTTGCTATTATCAGAAGTCAGTTGGAGCAGAAACCTGTCTCTTGAGGAACAGAACTCAGAAGTTAGGAACTTATTTCATTCTGTTAATTAACAATTCCTGAAAATCTACTATTCGCCAGTCATTGAAGAGTGGATATGTGTTAAGTGTAGGGGGTACATGGAGACAAGGCAAGAGCTTAGTCCTCTAGTTCTTGAAAGCTTTAATGAAGAGGCATACAGATAGATATACTAATTCAACACAATGTAGTAAATGTTAGTTCAACAGTTTGCACTGAATTTTTCTTCTTGCCCAATCTCAGTGCCCTCTCTGAAGCCTATCCTACCTATTTGCCCTGACTAGAATTAGTCTCATCCTCCTTAATATCCACATGAAAGTTTATATCTTATTTATTATCATTTCATATATATTTTAGGTAAAGCTATAAGAGTGTCTGTCTGTCCACTACAGTATAGGTTTTTTGAGGAGCAGGGAGTGTCTTATTCACCATTGAATCTGTCTGTGCTAGAGGAAGTGCTGCAGTTAATGTTGAAATCATCCTACTGAAGGTCCAGGTGGTTTGACTCAATAACCTAAGCTCCTTTTTTTTTTTTAAATTTTAATTCCAACATAGTTAACAAAAACCTGTACTCCTTAAGATGAAAATTATGTTGCTCCTTAAGACATTTCTCCTGGATGGACTTAGCCTATATCCTCCAATTACAAGTTGACTTCTGGTTCTCATGTATTCTGACACATTTCTTTCTAACTTCTCCTGCTTGTGGTAGATCTTGATTACTGACTCCTTCCAATTCTTCAGACCTCAGACTTTTTCTCTTCTTTTCAATTAAGGCTTACATTTAAGACCAAACTAATATCCACTCATCTCAGTGACTCATGGTCACTACTTCTCTTTTAGGGTCAACTGTCTCATCTACCTCTCCTGCCGTCATGATCTGAGAAGCTCAAGCCACCCAACCAGTTTTCTGTCATGACACCTTTGTTCTGCATCATGATTTAGCTACTACTGAAGAAAAAGCAATGCCCTTGGCAGCAGGTTATAATCTATTTCTTCCTTAAAAACACCTTTTTTTCTGTAAGAAAAACCCTGAAAAACTTCTAAACATCAAGTAGATTTCTATATTATAATTAATAACTACTAAAACAAGAAAGTTTCTTTTGACTTTCTACTAGTTTAATGACTCAGAATATAAGGCATTTGATTAATTAACCTGAATTTTACTAGAGTGCAGTGTTTAATCTCAAAATCTTAGGTAAAATTTATTCTTAAAATCACTTAAATCATTCAGAAATACTATACATATGATTTGTATATAATACCTTGGGTAGTAACATGTATGCGTAGATGAAAAAATATATGATATTTGTGTTCAGGAAGGTTTTGTTCTTAGGAACTATTGGAAAAACGTACCAAGATACCAAATTGTTGACTCTTCTTATTCATAGCCATCATTTTTGTTTACAGACAAGTTTATCGGTACTCCTCAAATTACCTTAGTTAATGTTTCTGTATAGCTTTTAATTTATTATTCAGTTTTAGAGAATCATTAACATAATATGACTACTGTACAATGGCTTTAATTTCTTTATCAGTTGTAGGGAAATTTTTTAAATCTCTTTCTGTCTCTCATATACTATCAGACTCCATTGTGTGTTTCTTAATGTATATTGAAAACTACATTTTCTTCAGTGTATTTGTAAATACACTAGGTTTAAAAAAATCACTTTTCCTCACTGATTCTAATCTATAGGAGATAGAATTCTTAAATTCTTCCGATTTCATTGATCTTGAATGGACAAAATGATTGACCTAATTGATTGTCAGAAGTGGATTAGCATAGTAGTTAATAATCAAACTGAATGGGCTTGGAAACTTGGACAAATGACAAACTTACTATGACTCAATTTTTTCCTATATAAAATAGAGATAATGATGGATGATTGTAGTGATTAAATGAATTAATAAATATAAACCACTTAGAACTGTGCTTGGCAAGTAGTAAGTAGTGTAAAAGCACCAGCTAATATTTGATTTGAAATGCAAAAACACAAATGGCCTAAATTTGACATCATCTTAAATGACTTTATGGTATTATATTTAATATTAATTCATTTATATGCTGGAATCACTTAGCATTCTATCAATATCAATAAACCCACATCTTTTCATTTTCTACAAAATATATTTTGGTAGGAGGTTTGAAAAATGAGTAATGTCCCTTAGTTGACTTCTTTCATTGACAGATAGTGATAATTTAAATTCAACCTGGAAGTGGGAAAATTTAGTTTCTGAGAACATTTAATGAACACAGCACTGAAGCAATTTTCAAGAATGAAACAACTATGTAGATTATATTCAATGACAAAGTTTGGGTTTTTGACATCTCTGTTTTGTCCTAGCAGAAGGAAAAGAGTTTTTAAAAGTTATAATCAGATTCATTGTTCTTTATTTCATGACAATACTCAACACACAGTAGCAGGTACCTGCACTGGAATTTTATAGATACTTATAAAAACAAATGTTGAAATTGTAAAGCAAAGAACAGATCAAGATAGTGTCTATTTTTTTAATATAAATTATTTTTGAGTTTGATTCCAGTACACATTTTTATTACTCTTGACTTTAAAGCTATATCATAATTCACAGAATTTTATCAAATACAATTTTTGATTAAGTGCTAAAACTATAAACTTAGAGTAGGGGGAGAGTTGGTATTATATAGTTGTTGCAGACACTATTCACAATGTTTAACATTCTCCTAAGTATCCAATATAATAGCTTGTGCAAAAATCATGGCATCTTTACACACTAGTTATGATCTTGAACAATAAACTTAATCTGTCTGTGTCTTAGTGTTTCCACGTGTAAAATGAAGACAATGTTTCCCACTTATTAGGAGTTTTGTAAAGATTAAATAAAATGATATATTAAAATACTTAGAATATTTTCGGAAGTAAGGTAAGGGGTAAATGCCAGTGATTACTATTACCTAAAGAGTGTAGCTCTGAGTAAGTATTCTGGAATAATTCTCAAGAGAATTGCTCTACTTCTTGCTGAAGAAACCTTTGACACTTTCTGTGAGTTATCAAGCTCTTGTTTTAGGCATTAAATGCAGACTTTATAATAAAAGATAAAACAACACTGAGGTAAACATAACATAGTACATAGATTATAAGAAAAAGTCTTAATATAGAAAATATTCTGTTGTTGATTGTCAGCTAACACACACGATAAGGGATAGGCTACACATCAGAGCTCCCAAACAAGTGACTTCTTGCTTTGTTTCTATTTCCTTCTGCTCCATGGGAAGGGAATGGAGATCCTTTTTCAGTTTACTCCAACATGTACACATGAATGGTTAAAGAAATGGTGGTAGCAGTGGCCCCAGAGATGAACCGAAATGTTTGAGGTGCTACTGACATCATGTCCAAAAGGGAATATTGCTTATAAAGAGCTTCCCATTTCCTTGAAACTTACAGAGCCTATCCTGGATTTATTTATCTGGCTAAGAAAGTGATTAAAATGTGGAATACTTATTTCATTGTGATTTTTATAGTACACTCTTGTTTTGGATCAAAGAACTGTCCATAGTAAATAATTATCAAAAAAAAAAAAAAAAACCCACAAAGCTTAATGTAATGAAAAAAGAAAATCCTTCTCAGTAACATGTTAAACATTTATCTTCATGGAGATACTTTGAAAATGACTGTCTACTATACTTTCTTTGAAAATGGTTATCTAGATAATTTTCAAATTACATTTACTCTCTAATTTAAAAAAAAAAAATCAGTACCTACACATGATTTCACTTAATCTCATTTTTGCTTTTCATTCTCCACAGTTCATCATCTCTCATACAAACCTCAGAGCTTCTCATGAGAATATGGTGACACTGTTTCTGAGGTCTGCCAGTGGATGAGGAAAGATTGTGAAAGGCAAGTTTCACATCAATTTACACAGTAATGAGGCAAGTAGAAAATTCAGGTGTTTTCCCACCTTTGTTGGGCCTCTTGAAGACTCTACAATAGGTTTTCAGTTGATTTTTACATGATCAGGTTTTTACTTAATCTCAAAAGCATGCATTAAAAATTTAGCATTTGCCTGATGTATGCACTCGTTTATCATTTGATGTATAATGTAAATTTCATCTTAATTCAATACAATTAGCCTTAATGAGGCTTTTGTGATCTCTCCTAATAGACAACATAGATAAAGCTTGTAATTACCATGACCTACTTTTGTCATCAAATAGCCAGATAAAACACCACAAGATGACATCCACTTTCTAGTCTCCCTTGCATTTTTATAATTTTTTTAAGATTTTTTTAAGCTTATTGGATTCAATCAGTATTTACAGTGCATTTATCAATCAGTAGGTGAAGATATCTCTTCATGGTTAAATACAGGTGGTCTGGAGCCAGGGTGCCTGGTTTGAGATCCCAGCTCAAATAATCACTAGCTATGAGACTTTGATAAGTTCTCTGTACTTCATTTTCTCATTTGAAAATTAGGAATAATAATAGCGGGACTGTAAGGATTGAATTAATTAATACATCTAATGGCTTAGAAGAATGTTTAGTAGCAAGTATTCAAAGAGTGTTAATTATAACTGTCAAGTGAAAAGCATGCAATGATATTGTTGTATAAAATTATATATATATAAATGAGTAAGTATTGCAGAAAATTCATGATGTGCTAGGGAGTCTGGAGGAACTTGAAACACAAGTATGATGGATGTCTTTTTCTGCTTGGAATTTAAATAGGCACTCTAAGATGGATTGTAACATTGTTAAGAATTAAAAGAAGGGAAGAGAAAATCCAGTTGAAAGGAATTTTAGAAAGAAAGATAGATGATAGATAGGTAGATAATAGATGATAGATAATAGAATATTTTACGTGGGGTCTGAAGAATAAACAGAAGTTCAACAAGCAGAAGTTAGAACACCTTCTAGGCACTGGAAGGAACAACTATTTATATGAATGGCTGGGCTGGGCCAGTTCAGGGCACATTGAAGGACATATTCTAGGTTGATTAAAGAGTAGTGTGTGTAAGAAGGTACAGCAAGATAAACCTGGAAAGATATTCTGGGGCAAAGACACCAAGAATTCAGACTATTCAAACTAATATTTTGTACTTAATTTGGCACATATTAAGCCTTGCGTTTAGAAGGACATGGGCTGAAATTCTAACTTTACCACTTGATTGATCCAGTGGTCCTTAGAAGGTCACTTAAACTGTCTGAATCATTTATAAAATGAAAATTATAAGATTTGTCTCAAAAAATTATTTAAATAAAATATGTGTATGTATGTATACACACACACTCACACACAGTATTTATTGTGCCTTTTACTTGCCAGACATTGTTTTAGATACTATAAGCACAGAGATAAATATCAAAGAAAAATCTTGCGCACTTGGCATTTATAATGGCAACAGAGGGGTAAGGAATACACAATATACAAACACATAAGAATAATATATAGCAAATTAGATGGCCGTACCACTTTGGAAAAAAAAAATAAGCAGGATACAAATATAGGATAGGTGTGGTGGTGAGAGCTTATGGAAATATTCTTATGTTCATTTTTATGGCATCAGGGAAATGGGAAGCAGAGATATCAGCTGTGCCTGAGGATGGGGATGGAGAAGTTGGAGGTTGAATGTAGATGAGAAGGCATGAAATGATGGTCTAGGAGAATGGGAGAGGAAAATAAATGGCTAGGGGAATATAGTATGCCTCCCTAGAAGCATCAAAGGGCCATTTGAGGTTGTGGTCTTACAGTGAGACAAGATAGGATGCTTTTACCTTTACCTCCAGCCATGTTCTTCTGTCTACATGGAAGCATGAAGATAGAAGGTTTCGGCCAGTGTGGAATTTTTCTAAGATGGGATTTACAGGTAAAGGAAACAAGGGGAAGAAAGTTGAAGTGTATTCAAAGGACCAATTATGGCATTCCTAGGTAAGGAAGCAAGTGAAAGCATGGAGGTAAGGATGAACAGCAAAAAAGTGCTAGGAACAATGAATTGTAGATTACAGTAGAGCCAAAGATTGTTGGAATTGAACACTAGAGTGTATGATTTGGAAAAAAAATAGAAGAGTGATTAAGATTATTGGTGATGACAACATCTTGGGAATGTGTATCTGAGGAAAGTTAGAGGACAAGATGACTAAAAGAAAAAATAAAGTTCTACTAGGATTGGCTATTGGCAATATGTGGATATTGAAATCACTAAGAATTACTACAAGAGTATTAGAAAAGATAACAGTGAGCCAGGTACTTACATCTTTAAGGTACGAGGGAAGTAAATGGGGAGTTGGAATTGACTGCAATAAAGAAAGATGGGTAGTGTTGTCTGATGTCATGGCATTCAAAGCTTATTTTTTTTAAGGGGAGGTAGAGAGAATAATCTGAAAGCAGCAAAGAGAAATAAAGAGGAAATTTTTCCCATTTCCATGATAAGTTTTTGGGGGCTGCCATACTCAACAAAGTAAGATAAGAATGTTTAATAATGGGGCGCCTGGGTGGCTCAGTCATTAAGCGTCTGCCTTCGGCTCAGGTCATGGTCCCAGGGTCCTGGGATCGAGTCCTGCATTGGGCTTCCTGCTCAGCGGGAAGCCTGCTTCTCCCTCTCCCACTCCCCCTTCTTGTGTTCCCTCTCTCACTGTCTCTCTCTCTGTCAAATAAATGAATAAAATCTTAAAAAAAAGAATGTTTAATAACTATAATGATGGTAGTGGTAGTAAAACCAAAAGATTGATGGCTGCAGGGAAAAATGTGTCCTTAGAAGAGTATCAGCTTTCAGTTAGATCATAAAGTTTGAGGGGTTATTGATAGAAGAGGTTCAGAATTTAGGGATTTTGCTCCTGACTTTAAGTTTCAGAGGTAGAAGGGTTTCAGGAGTGTAGGGAATAGAATTGGTTAAAAAGATGCACAAATTCTTGTGGGGATCAGAATGCAAGGGTAATGGGTGATCAGGAATCCTGCTAGTCTCCAGGTACCTAGTATGTGTAATGGGGATAGGAGTGGAGATCTGTGTGTTGCAGATGCAATTAAAGATAGAAGCACCTGGAATTGTATGGCCAAAACGTGTCTGTTATCTGTTCCAGCACTTTCACTTCTCCTCCGACTTTGAAAAGACAAGGACTGATTTGAATTTTCTTAAATCTCTAATTCCCCTTACCTTAAAACTTTGCATCATCTTCATACTTTCTCTCCTTTCCACTTCTGATACATTGTAAGAACCATATTTTCCATTTGTATACATTTTACCTCTACAAATACATTTTTACACATATTTTCAATATATCCTTACACAAGCTTCTTAGGAAAAAGTGACCCTTAATAAGATCATCTATCATGATCTTAATCTCTTTCCCTACCCTCTTCCTTGGAACTTCACTTTATCAATTGTTTCTTTTTCCTCTTGAGTAAAAACTATTAATTTCTATTATGGGTGAAAATCTTTAAGGAGAAAGATGTTCAGATAACCAATGCATCAATAGTGTAGCAGATGGGGTTTTAATACTGGCTTTAGTACTCTAGGACATTGAATAAGATATTTAATGCATATGAACCTTAATTTCCTCTACCACTATTGTAGAATTAAACATGTTAACATTTGTGACATAGAACAAGTGTTTGGTACAAAGTAAGATCTCAGTGAATGACAATTAAAATTATTTTTTGTCATTGTACTGTCTATAGCATTTGGATGCTACATACTGCATTTTTGTACTTTGTTCCAAGCCTTTGACCCAACCAGAGACATGCTCCAAGCTTCTGTCTTAGGCTTTTTTCCCTTTGTACTTTCTCTCTCTTAGCTTTACACATATTCATACAGATACAAGAAGCATCACCAATCCAATGATTCTCAAATTTCTCTTCCAAGTTTCAAACACGTTCTGTTTATCTACATTTGGTTCCCAAAGTGTCTGTATGTCAGATTTACTAAGGGAATCTTCTAAGTATCCTAGACATTCTCCCAAATCAGAATCTTAAGAACAGTTTCTGTTCTATCATTATAATGGTGCTAAGAAAGATTTTGAAACTAAAGATCTACGTTTTGAACAAATTAGTCTGTCAGAAATTACAGTTTTGTTTTTGGCTTTAGTGTTTTTCCCCACTGCATTTAGAATGGTGCCAGACACATAGTAAGTGATCAATAAATATTTATTGATTGAATAAATGAATTAATGAATATAATAGAGAAGACAGTGAAAGGATTAGAAGAACAATTATGAAGAATGAAGTCATTAACAGGAAGTAAATGAAATGACACTTGAGGATGTATGATGACTCCAGAAGATGATTTATTGACATGACAAAATTGAAGTCCATTAAAAGAGCTAAGTGATATTCTTCAGCAAAGTTCGGCATTTCAGAATGAGAGAATTAATAAAATACAGAAAAGAAAGCACAGCAGTGGAAATAAGAAATGAGAGACAGCAAAACAAGGTGGTAAAAGTATAAGGTTGTTTCTGAGTATTGACTTGCCATGGATGAATTGAATCCATGAAACTCAAACCACTTTTCCTTCTTTGAGAAATAAAGTATTCAAATTTCAGGATCATTTTGGATATTTTCCAGAAACATTCTTTTCAGAATAATGTTTAAAGTATTTATGCCTCATATAAATTAAGACACTTTTTTCCCTTTTACATTTACAGAAATGTAAAAAAAAAAATATATATATATATATATATATATATATATATATATATATATAAAGAACACCCAGATTTTGGTATGTCATATTTTTCTATGATGTTGCTATCATTTATTTTTGGAACCAGGTTGTGAATACATCCGTATGTTACCTCTGATTTATCCGCATTTAACTGAACAAATGTTGCTTTAAAAGTGTTGATTTGAAAAAGTTTGATTCAGAACACCTGCTTAATTAAAACATAAAAAACAAAACAAAAGAACAAACATAAAAAAAACCCCACATACCTCTCTTCCTCATCTAGAAGATGCAGTGGAAAAACTGCACTCTAATTTTTTCTATATATATATATATATATTTTTTTTTTTTACATTTCTAAGAGCATTGTATTAGTGGTGCACACCTATAATCCCTGGCGGGAACTTCCCTGCATTTTCTTATGCATAGATAGGTACAGCTCTTCCACAAATTTATTATGACATTTTAAGTAGTTAGAAATAAACAATGTGTTTAATTATTATTAATCTATACTATATACCAGTTCTTCCCTTAATCTTCTATATTCAGAACAATGACAACCTGAGATTTACGCTCCATCTAGAAAGTTCAATAGACACAGCAAGTTTAAAATATAAAGCTACAGAGAGTACAGGCTTGAAAGTTTATTACAAAAGGAGAGAAAAAGAATTATCAGGGTATCTAAGCCAATATAGATGTACAATTTATGGGTTCCATGTAAAATAAGCAAAGCAAAAAACAATTGGAAGAAGAAACACTCAATTTTAATTTTACCAAAGCTACTAAACAAATAAAATTTTAAAAAGTATGAAAGTGAAAGCATAGTTAATTCACTTGGCGACTCTCCTGGTATGCTTCAAGTGTGAAACATTTGAAACCTCTTAAACATTGTTTTCTATTTTCGCCAACATATACTTGCATTTAGAACAATGCTTGAGCATAAAATATCTCCATATTTTTAAAATTATTGAATGGATAAATATACAAAACACAATTTTAGTCATCCTACTAACATATTCTTGGGATATATTCCTCCCATAGAGTTAGGAGACAAACTATTTAAAACAAAGCCTCTAAGAATATTGAGGTCTAGTTTTACCCATATACCAGAAAGAATTGGTTGTAATATTAATTCGGCAAACACTATGGGTGAAAGGTTTATGACAATCTGTAAGAGCTGCATATAGTTTAAGACAGAGACTATGTAAAGAGGAACAGGAGAAAGGTTGAGGGTGATGGGTTCAGCTGGACGTGTGGAGGTTAAGTGGCATATGGGACTTGCATGGGGGCAGTTTGGAAGGCACAAGATAAATGCTTGCATACAGACAAGGGTCTGGCTGGAGATAGAGAGAGGAACACTGAGAAGGAATGACAGAAAAATAAGAGAAAAACAAGAAACCAGAATATGAAACCATAAGAGGCTTTCAGAGAGAAGGAAATTCTCAGAAGAAGGGACAGTCATTATTTAAAAAATGCCATAGCGAAGTCTAATAAGAATAGGACAGAAGATGTGATAGTGTCTCAATCCATTAATAATATCTAAAAATAACTACTCATGGGCATATTGTTCTGTCAGGGATTATTAGAGGCTCACAAGGGATAAACAGAATAGTTGCTGACCCAAGAGAGTTGACAATTGAAAAGACAAAAGAAAAATATGAAATTTTAATGACTGCAATATAATGTTAAATTTTAAGATACAGAGTATAAATGCTAACATATCTTCTCAGGATCATTTTGCTAATGAAAGTCTTCAAAACAACATGTTTCTTTGAAATTAAGTGACTAAAACCACGGCGAGAAACCTAATCTGGTTATTTGGGAAATTAATTCCTATGTTCATACTATTTTTATCCTTTATCTCTAACAACAAATAAGATTTGTGGAAGTCAATTATTCTGTTACTTAAACATATCTTTGCTTGACAAAATCCACTTTCCTAACATATTAGACATTAATTTTATTTTAAGGAGTGGGACTAATTTATGAATATATGGAATAAAGAAATTATGATTAAATATATTTATGCATATAGTATAAATATTGAAATATATCAGATAGTTTTAGATCTTCCCAGTCTGATGATACAATATCATACCATGTTACCATTGGTAATACAAAATTTCTGCTCTTGTTTTCTCTTTGTGTACTCTTCCTTTCAAGGTCACCCCAGGCATTTTGGGGAATATAAGGCTCTTGAACTATACAGATATAAATCAGATTTTGGAGTCCACCTTGTTATATTTTTGACCTGGCTCTCCAGGACAATATTCATTGTCTCATCAAATGTTGAAGGAGCCTCATGATTATCACTACTAAAGAAAGCCACTGGTAATTCTAACTCTTGGTGCTCTCAAGCTGCCAATCTTTACAGTATTGGGAAGTTCTAGATGCATGTAAATGTGGAAAGAATTGCCTTACCCTTGCTTATGTCAGCTGGATAGGAAGGATTCTTCTGCTGACTTTATGTAAAGATTCTAAAAAACAAACAGAAAACAAAAACCCCAGCTTTTACCAACTGCTGGTCTTCACTATCTAATTATAAATCCCAGGCACCATTCTACTTTTTATTAAGGTTCCTCTTTCCTCCAAGCTCTTTTCTTCTCTCTGCTGTTACAATATAAAATTTCCTATGTAAATCAATTAGTTAATTGAATTATTACAATAAAATTGAATTATTTCTACATGCCAGGAATCATTCTAAGAGCTTCATATTATCTCCTTCATTCTTAATTATAAATTAAGTTAGGTATTATTATCTTCACTTTGCCAGTGAGGATACCAAAACAGAAAAAGATTAATTAACCATAAAGCCTGGGTCCAAATGCAAGTTTTCAGATTCCACAACCCTTGCTCTTCACCATTCTCAATAGCGTCTCTCATTAAGAAAAATAATCTCTAGGAATGAATCAGCTTGAAAGCAGCTCCTTACATGAGCTATATCTCAACCACAATAAATGGTTTTATACATTAGTAGTATGTGTAATTATATTTTCATCAAATGATAACCTCTTCTCAGTTAGGTAGAATATAGTGAATATAACATGACTTTAGGCTATTTACTCTAATACCCTGAGCCCCCATTTCTTTGTCTGTAAAAAAAGGATAATGATGATCTTTAAAATAGGAATATTCTTCTCTGAGTAAGTTAGATAAATAAAGCAACCAGCATGATGTACACAGCACTTGTCAGGGTGCCAGTTACTATTAATTTCTTTCTTCTTCTCTATCTAGAAAAAAAAAAAGTAAATCATCAGATACTATGCTTCACCAGGTAGATTCTTTTTGTAATATGGAGCTCATGATGATGAAGAAAGTCCTGCTAAGATTCTAAATGTTGTATATTATAAACCAATTTTCTGCTATTAGCTACCAGTAAAAATTAAAACTTTAATCCATGCTATGCTAGTTGGAATACCAATTATATATTCTTCTAGAGTGAGTGTGCACAAGTGGTCTGTAGAACACAAAAAGAATCTACAATGAAATGTAACATTTCTCTTTGGTAAAATACTACAGTGCTACTGCTTCCAAGGACTCTATTTTTTATGTAAACTTTTCTGTAGCTATATTAAAATATATTCTACTTGCCTAATAGTATTAGTAAAATGATTATAATCGAAGTTCAGAAGTACAAATTTTACATAGATGATATAATACTTAATTCTTAAAATTCTAAGACTAAAAGGAAATATGTCCCCAAACAGCTTTGGATCAGCTGCAATACAAGTTATTTTTTGTCAAGGGAAAATTTCAATGTCCTACACTGTCCTTATTCTGCTTACAAAATGTAAGTATTCTATTAAAAATACTTGACTCATATCAAGCACAGAATAGCTATTTTTGGCTCAACTATGCAGGTAATTCAATTCTCCAGGTTTTGTTCCTTTACAATGTACACAGACAGCAAGAATCCTTTTCTTTTTCAGTAATGCATTCTCTAAACAAAGAGAGGTATCTTCACGGAGTTGATTTGGTCATCATTACCTTTTTTTTTGATAAAGTCTACTAAAATTGATTTAATGAAAATCATTATTTATAAGTTCTTTATAAGAACTTATAAATGTTCTTTATAAGATGGAAGAACAACTTGAAAATAGTTTACTAAGACTTTATTGTGAATTTTAGAAGTTATTATATAAGATATAGGCAACTAGGATTGCCACGTTTAACAGATAAAGGATTCCTTTATAGAAGTATATCAAATGCAGTATATGGTACCTATAAATATTAAAACAAAACAAAACAGAAAAAATACCTTTATCTGAAATTCAAATTTAACTCTATTTTAATATAATAACTCTAAATTCCAACGTATTTTTAGTTCTATTCCAAATATTTTTTAATAAATCAATTTATAAACAAAATATACTTTTAAAGGATTTTTTTGTTATTCAAAATTAGTAATCCCTCCCTATTTCTCTTTTGTCTTTTATTGAATGCCCCTATTCCTCCTTTATAATCCAGAATACTTTGCTGATTTTGGAATATGTTCTTAATCTCCTAACAGTGAACTCATTTTAGCCTCATTTTATGCCCCAAAGTGTGAGATTGCTACTTTAAGAAAAAGTGTCAGAGTTGGCGTGTAGGCAGTTGTTATCCACCCTCATACACACACACATTAAAACAGGGGCTCTGGGGTAGGGCTACACCCCGCTACATGTGCTATTCGTTTCACCATCCTTCCTTCCTCTCCAACACAGATTCACAAACAACAACCCCTTGTCTCTTTCCTCTCCTTTCCTCTCTCCCTCTCTGCTAAAACAGTGCGAGTGAGGTAGTTTTAGGAGAGTGAATAGAGACAAGTTTGTAGGAAGTTCGGGTTTTCTTGCATCCTTGAATGCTACAGTAGGGACCCCAGTGAATGAATGAGGCAAGGCTCTGTGTAGGAGGATATGTGGGATGCTTGCCACAGGATAGTGACGTTGAATAGCAACAGTGGTGACCCTAGGTTCCAGCTACAGAAAGTGCCCTGACTGTATATGGAAAAGTGTCGGCTGGGGAAGTGTTTATTGCATTTACAAGTGAGCTCAGGGATGGAATCAGCAACCTTTGCCTATAACGCCCGCAATAAAAGTAGAATTTGAGAGAAGAAATATCTATAAGAGGAAGGAAGACAGTAAAGATATGGCAAATGTAGAAATCCCAATTGTATTTTTGTCACTGATATAAATGTAAAATAAACATCAGGAAAACTTCTCCAAAATCAAGTTTTTTAGATCTTTGCCTACTATATAACTCTAAGACTAAGTAAGGACATTTTTCTAATCTCTCTTTAAAAAAAAAAACAAAAAAAAACAGAAAGTAGGGATTCATTTCAATATCCTTTCCTTAATAAAATTCACCTAATCCAAACTCAGTGTGATACGTTATACACCTTAATAAGTCCTTTTCAAATTTCTGTCAGAATTTCCCCAAACATAAAAGCATTATTTCCTTATTAAAAACCTGTTAATTTGCTATTGTCCTGGTTTAATTGAAATATTGCCTAAATTGGGAATGTTTGATTTACAAACTACTTTACAAACAGAAAAACTACTTTTCTGTTGAGGTTACAATTATGCACATGTGTATATATGTTTGTGTGTCTATTTTTATAAGTATAATTATATGAATGTGCACATGTAGTATTTACATAATTTTTATTTTAAATATTTAGAATTGGACACATGATAAAAAGATGTTTTCAACTTTTTACATAAAGGTTTATGTAAACTTTTATTATAAAGGTGCACAGAAAAGCTTAGAGCAAAGTGTTGTCATGATATACCCAATTTTTAGTGATATCGTTTACTTTAAAGGACCCCAAACTTACTGGCAATCATGCAGTTAGTGAGTGATTTTTTAAAAATATGTATGATCTGGATTTCATGTTCATTCAAAGAAAGACATTTTGTTAAAAACAAGATTTTCACCATAGTTTGATAAAAGGAACTTGAAGGGGACATTTTTTTTTAAACGAAGTAGCCCAATGCATGGTCTTCTTTGGTTAATTAACAGGTCAGAAAGTTAATCATCCAAAATTTATTATTCCTTTAAATCCTTGAGGTGGAGAGACTTCTTTGCTAGAAGAAGGGCTTATGGGAAATATTTAATCATTGCAGGTCCAGGCTGGAAGCTTGCTACAATCTAGCAAGGCAAGAGCCCATTTACTTTTGAGGCAACCTAACTGGAACCCGGTGGGCTTGAGTTCCAGTTCTGCTACTTGCCAGCTTATTGGTCATGGGCAAATTACTTAACCCTTCTAAACTTCAATTTATTCATCAATAAAATTGTGATGACATTTCACTTTTTCTCATAGAGGTTTTTTTTTTTAGGTTTAAATGATTTTACTTTTGTAAAATACTTAAGCAGTGCTGGGCACATGATAAGTGTTATGAAAACATTTGTAAACTCTATTGTTTTACCAAAACAAAGGAAGCAGTAAGTCATAGCTTCTTGCAAACACATCAGATATTGAATGCAATAAAATCAGAACTAGCAAAAAATTAAAATCAGTTAGTCATGAAGTATATAGTCATATGTTTGCAGATTTAGGTCATGTTTTGATTTGTGCTAGGCCCTTCTCACATGCATTATCTAATTCAATCCTTTCAACAACTCTGTGAGGATATGCTATCATTAATTTACAAATGGAAAAAATACCTGAAGCTTAGAGAGCTAAAAGGAATTTATCTGGGTAATAACAGCTGTAAAATGGTAGACCTAAATTCAAACCCAAGCCCACCGACTTTGGGCCTGTACTCTTTCCATTATGCAAGGACTACTGTCACGTTATGGGAAGGGTTTAGATTTGCTTTTCCAGAGACTCAGGAAAAGTTATTGCATTTAAATCATTGCAGCTATGAAGAGCACAACGTGAGTTTCATTTCTTTTTTAATCTGAGTAGTAATAACTCTCATTTGAAGAGCTTACTGTTCTACAAGATACTTTACATATATTGTCAAACTCCACAACTGAAAGTAGATATAATTTACATTCACAGATGAAAATATTTGGATAAGAGAAATTAAGTAATTTACTCAAGTATATTCTGATAAATTATCTTGCTAGATGGGAATCAAACTCAGGTGTGTTGAGCTCATTTCACTAAATTTTATTACTTTTGATTTAATACCTCTAGGAAAATAAGCCCTTTTTTTAAATCATAAATCCTAGTTGACATCTTCTCTATGACATTACAAATCATTCCTACATTTTCTCCCATAAAAGTTTGAAAAACATCAATGTTTAAATTGAAATTCTATAGTTTATTCAAAATTTAAAAATATGGGATATCAGAAAACCATTGACAAGAGTAATTTACAAACCAGTAATTCTCCTCTGAATTTGATTTTTAAAATAGGGAGAGGTAAAAAAAAAAGATAGAATAATAAAACAAGGAGTAATAAGGAACAATAAGAAATTTCTAAAAAGCAAATATTCTTAGAGTAAGTTGAAAAGTTTAAGAGTTCAGAGAGAAGATGAAAATTCCAGAACATCTAGGGAATTGTCCCTCTTTAATTACCACTTGGCCCAAACATTAACTCTGGGTTGAAGCCCAATTTCTGGGCACTGATCACAAAAAGGCATGAATTATGAAGTCAGACTGACTTGAGTTTCAATGACAAGACCTGCCAATACTTAATGATATAAGCAATCTGTTGATCCACACTGAAACTCTATGGGATTGGAAAGAGCTTCCTGAAGGAAGAAAGTTTTGTTCTAATTCAGGAAGAATAGATACAGCTTTTATTTTATTATGTTATGTTAATCACCATACATTAATCATTAGTTTCTGATGTAGTGTTCCATGATTCATTGTTCGTGTATAACACCCAGTGCTCCATTCAGTACGTGCCCTCCTTAATACCCAACAGCAGACTAACCCATCCCCCAACCTCTTCCCCTCTAGAACCCTCACTTTGTTTCTCAGAGTCCATAGTCTCTCATGGTTCATCTCCCCCTCCGATTCCCACCCTTCATTTGTCCATTCCTATTTTCTTCTTTTTTTAACATATAATGTATTATTTGTTTCAGAGGTACAGGTCTGTGATTCAACAGTCTTACACAATTCACAGTGCTCACCATAGCACATACCCTCCCCAATGTCTATCACCCAGCCATCCCATCCCTCCTACCCCCCACCACTCCAGCAACCCTCAGTTTGTTTCCTGAGATTAAGAACTCCTCATATCAGTGAGGTCATATGATACATGTCTTTCTCTGATTGACTTACTTCACTCAGCATAATACCCTCCAGTTCCATCCATGTTGTTGCAAATGGCAAGATTTCATTCCTTTTGATGGCTGCATAATATTCCCATATATATAATGGAATATTAATGTCTCTCAATAGACATCTGGAAAGAGCCTAGATACAGCTTTTTGAAAGCAAAAGATTCCTGAATGGCATAGCAGCTACATCAGAATTTCTTCAGACAATGTTTAAAACCAGATTCCCAGACAATAGCTTGACATTCTGTATGCTTAACAAGCATCTTAAGGGACTTTGCTGAACAGCCATTTAGCTGCAAGAAGTTAGTCAAATTGGGTGTCCAGGTAGAAAAAGAAAGTACAAATATGTAAAAGAATCCCTTGGAAACAGAATGTTACAATTAAAACAACTTTATGTCTGAAAGAAGAAGATCTAATAGATTGCTTAATAGATTAACTAAGTGAGTAATCTGCATGTCATTTTTGCAAACATTTAGAAACTACTGAAAAGTTTTAAATGGGTGGGGATGGCAAGAATAGTTTTGGGTTTGAAAAACCAACTGATAGAGAGGCATGAAGAAGGTGGACTTGAACAAGGCGGGGGGGTATTATGAAAGAAAGATGAGGAGGAGGCTCTTGCCATAATCTAATTGAAAGTAAGTTTTAAGCTGTGTGGAATGGATACGAATGGTATTAAGGAAAAGGAGAAATGGCAAATTTAGGAGATTAGCAGTTTGACAGAACTTGTGACTCTGCACAAAAGAAAAGAGAAGGATTAGTAAAAATGACCCAGTTTTTCAGCCCCATAGATTGCAAGAATGTTGGTGATACTAATAAAAGGGAGGGTGTGGCACTTTTTTCTTTAGCTTCAAATATAGATGTGTTCACCAAAAAGGGAGAAAGAAAAAAAAAAAGAAGATAGTAGGAAGGGAAAAATGAAGGGGGGGGAAATCGGAGGGGGAGAGGAACCATGAGAGACTATGGACTCTGAGAAACAAATTGAGAGTTCTAGAGGGGAGGGTGGTAGGGGTATGGGTTAAACTGGTGATGGGTATTAAAGAGGGCACGTTCTGCCTGGAACATTGGGTGTTATACACCAACAATGAATCATGGAACACTACATCAAAAACTAATGAGGTAATGTATGGTGATTAACATAACATAATATAATAAAATTAAAAAAAAGAAGAAAAAAGATAAATGAAAAGGGATGATATAATATTTAGCTATATTTGATTGCTTAGCAAGGCTTAAGCTTATCACATCAGAGGTTTGCTCTTTTTCTGACATCTAATTAGAATTTTGAAAGCATCTTATTAAAAAATTATGTACAAAAGGGAAAGTTAATGCATCTGTCAACTTTTATATTTTTATTTACTTGGGTCTTTAATTTTCCAGTTTAATGCTGATTGATTGTGACATTACTAAGTGTATGAATATGTTTGTAGATATCATGCAATTGTCAAATGCATGTATTTAAATCATTTAAATTATTAAACAGGTAAAATTATTTAAGATATCTTTATGTATGCACATGTAAAAACCATAATAATTGAATAACAAGGATTAATATCTATTTTCTTAAAAGGTCTGAAAATTTAAGTTGTACAGCAGTATTCATTTTTCATAGCTGTAATATTTCCCTGTATTTTACATAGTAGGAAAAATGTGAATTTTATACCACCCAGGGAATATCTCTCTCTAGTTATTCATCAAGGATAGTGGTATAGGTCATAATTTATTCTCTAGCTTTTAAAGTTTGCCCTCTGAAGGTTGCTCACTTCCATATTTAAAGTTTTTTTTAAAGGGTACAGAAAGATTTTGTGACAAACTAAGTATATTAATGATAACTTTGGACCTATATAGGGCACATGTTTTAAAGATACTCTTAGAAGGTGCATGGAAGCACTTTATATCTTTTAAAGTACCTATATATATGCCATTATTTTATTAATGACAAAAGTAATAGACCTCCCATTTTGTTCAAATGGGGGGGTCATTTCTAAAACTTTCTTTAATATTCACCAAGTAAATACTATAATACATAATATTTTAGATAAGATTGCTAAAAATCTTCAGGAATATTCAAAGTTTTAACAAGGAGAATAAATGTTTTCTGGCATCTCTCACATAGTCATATTTCATACTTAGGTTAATAAAGATTGAATTTGATTCTTCATTTTCTTCCAAGTGATTAGCTTTCAGATTGAAGACAGCTAAGCAGAATGTAAATTTTATGCCAGTCCTATGAGAAACAGAAAGACTATGTGGCTAGCTCTAAATTATTCACTTAATAACAGAACCAAGGCTAAGACCTGGGCATTTTGATTTTTACTTTTATTATCCTCACTCTACCGTATTTCATTTTCATTGGGAATTCATGCACAGCTAAATGCATTGGTTATTCAGGAGTCTTTAATTTTTAATATTCTTGAAAGAAAAATTAATTTAGATACTCAAGTGGGCAATGTTTCTTTAAAGTTGTAATCCTTAATTATTATTTTAGCTCAGGGTCGTTGAGGAGAATAAGTTAAAGTGAAAATGTTAACGTTTTATAAGAAAACCTGATCACTTTTGCCTTATCACATTTCATATAGGAGACATTTCAAATCAGTGAGGGATGAAGATAAATTTTACTTGACCAATAGAGAAAAAAAAAAGATTGCAAACTGGCTCTGAATGCACACATCATGTCGTTTTCATCTTCTGACAGAGCAGTAGTTCAGAAGATGACAGAGAGGAGGAATTTATGGCAGGTGCATTACTACTTAGGAACTAATCTCATCCACATGGCTGTTAACGTAAAATATGGATTTTAATAACCCTGGCTCTGTGAATTGTGTGATCCTGTCTGGTGGGAAAGTGATTAGCCACAGCCAGCAAGATTAATTGAGATATACAGCAGATGATTACATCTAGTGAATTTCAGGCTACTCTGATTATACTAGAGTTTGCATAGTTAATATTGTATGTATAAACTATATAGTTTAAAAACTTCATAAACTATGAAGTTTAAAAAATAATAAATCAGCATTTTATTGTGACAAGAAGGAGAACTTTTCTTTCCTTAGGTCGTTGAACAGGTTACTTAAAAATAATGTAAAAATCTTCCAGAGAGAGAAGAATTTTAAGTGTAGATAGAAAGATGGATAGATGATAGAGAAGGATAGATAAATAGATGATAGATAGATAGGTAGGTAGATAGATGATAGATAGATAGATAAGGAGGTGGATCTCATAAAATTTTTTGAAACTCACTCCATCATTGTGTATATGATTTAAAATAGAATTTTACTCAGGAAAGAAAAATAGTCTCTAACATCAACACATAAAAAGTTAGGAAATAAGAATTTTAAATCAAGAGGTTTAATTGATGAAGACAGGATTTTTTTTGTTGTTATTTTGCCAAAATGGATGGAGATAGTGATTTACTATTTTAAATAATGGATAAGTTTTCATGGTATTTCCAAACATTGACATAGCTGCCAAATAAAAGAGCAAGAATGTTAACATCTATTAGTTTTTAATTCTTATTAGATGATAATAATTATATATTTATTTTAAATAAAGTAAAATAAATACGCAAGTGAAGATCATTACCTGTGGAATATAGTAAGGAAAACATTTTTATAAAAGTGATTTCTTAGACACAAAGACATTTTCCAACAACATGCTTTTCATAAAGTTCTACATAACATACATGTGTGATTTCTATTGTTATATTATTTTACTTATTCCTTATACACAGTCCTGGATGATCACATGTGCTTTTATGCTTTTTATGCCTTTAAATTTCAACCAAATCTAAATCTCCAGACCTAATGCTTCAACTCCATTATCAACATTTCCCAATGTGTAGGATAAATTTTCACCTACATACATTTGTGAAACCCAACCCATGGCATTCTCTCCAAATATGTTCCTCTTTCTATGTACATTCCCTTTTTTAATCTGTGGCAGCTCTAACAATTCAGTAATTAAATAAACAAACAAACAAAAACTTTGTATTATCTTTAACTCTATTTTAATCCCTATATCTAATAGCACTCAATTATTAAATAGTTAATGAATGATTTGTCCCTCAAAAGTCATCTCTTTAGAAAAGGTTTGATGACATCTCTCTCCACATTTGCTGAGGTGGATTCAGCTGAGCTTTCAAAGTACTTTGCTAGTTTGACAGTTCTATTAATCAGATTGAAAACCTGACATTTCAAACTCATCACATTCTTTTCTTCTTTCTGCATTTTGTTTTCCAGCCAAACTTTCCATGCCCTAAATAGGCCCTCAGCTTTCCAACCTCTAAATATATTAATTTATAGCTCCATGAATAACTGCATTCCTTTTTTGTCTAGATGTCTACTTATCAAGGAAAATAAGATACTCTAGAATAAACAAACTCTCCTAATATCAAGAAATAAGGCCACATGATTGCTTATGTAAATTAAGATTCTTACAATCTACCAAGAATAGAGTGAACATATTCAAGACCATAGGAATTTAAGTACACACATTAAGCAACTACTTCTCTAGTATCCACTTTTTGTATCATTAAATTTATCAGAAGCATGGAGGTGCTTCCAAAAGAAGAAAGAATGAAAATTTAAGGAATCTTCATTTGGTAATGGCAAAAGCTAAGAATGGCTCTGATTAGAATTCAAAAAAAAATTCAACAACTCTTCTTAGACCTCAGCTGGATTCACTGACCCCATTCTAGGATGCCAGAACTGGAGGGAATCCCTACAATTCTGAAGGACACATAAAGGGAGTACTATTTTATGTAAGTGATAATGAAGCATACAATCCTAAGAAAGAGAACAGAATAAGCATATGAATGTATTCAAGAGATATTTGTACACATTGCTAAATGACAGCTCTAGAGAGGAAAGTTAATGGAATTTGGGGTGTTGGTGGATATAGATCACTTTGTGTGATTAATTCTTTGCCTCTTCACCAAATAAACCACAGGTACTGCCAAAGGCATAATCATCACCTACATTGAGCTAGATCTTATTATAAAATGAACTATGTTATTTGGAAATGATTACTGAAATAATTAGAAGCTCCATAAGATAAGAATTGCTGGACAATATATACACATTTTAAAGAAAAAAATACATTATCTTCCGAGAAAGACTCAGTCACTAATGACAAAGATAAAAGTCTGCTATTGGGGATAACTTTTGCATTTTTTATTATTTTACTCTTCTTTTTTGCATCTTTGAAACTAGATATATTTTATCTTCAGAAATAGCATGAATTACAGAGAATGGCATATCCTTATAAGAAGGATATGCACATAGATAAAATATAGTGGTAGTATTTAATATTTTAAATATAGAGGGTATGTGTAAACATTTCTTTACTAATTAGAATTTAGAATACAATATGGTTTTTCTTCTTTTGTATTATAACATATTTAGTATATTGAGATCTTTTTTTTGAGATCTTTTTTGATTTTGACATGTATTTTATTGATATAAAACCAGTCAGTAAATTAAAATTAAAAAATCAAATAAAGATTAGAAACTATAAAAATCATTAACAGATTATACGGTTTAAAAATATGAATTATGGGTCTGTTGCTGTTTCTTTATTTTAAAAGGAAAATGCAGTCACAGGACACTTCATATTTATATACTTCATTGAGTCATTCTTATTTCCAGAGGTTATCATACAAACAGAAATGAACAAGAATATTTCTTCTTTCCTGTGTAGATGGTGCCTAATGTTAGCCTTTAGCAAACAGCTTTCCAAGCCAATGTTTCAACACTAGAATAGGAAAAAGCTGAGTCTTCTGGAGAACTCATGAATTAACCTGAACATTAACAGATCAAACAGCTTGGATATAAGGATACAAGGATAGATTTTGAATACTTAAATATTCTGAAAAATATTGATAAATGGTGCACACATGCTGTTGGTTTGAGTATAATCCAGACAATATTGAAATATTTATTGTTGAAGACAGCAAATGTCAGGAGAATGAATCAATAGGTCTCTAATTTTCAATCAGAAAAAGACAATCTAAGATATTATAATAAAAATCATTATGATAATAATCATTATAACACAATTCCATAATAATTTTATAATGATATTAATAAACATACCATTCAAAAATGTTTAGGATCTTTTCCATTGAAGTAATTTATGAAATTTTATTCATTGTAACATTTGATATGGTATCGCAAATAAGTTAAAAATGGGAAACAGAGGTACAAAGTTGTGCATTTATTTGGTGAGGCTAGTAATAGAAAATGATACTTCATAATCCTGGATTTTTTATTATTGCTAGTATTTGCTGCCCATCTGAAATATGTACCTGAAAACATATGGTTGGGTAGTTGTAGCAGCATTTATAATAAATTAGCTGCAAAAAATTTCTGCACAATAAAAATGGTTAATTAGACTTAATCCACCTGCATTCTTATAATGTCTTGCCTTTAAAAATTCAAATTTTTTGAATTTTATAAATTGGGGAGTTAAGGAAAGCATGCTCTTTTTTCTATTAATATCTGTATCTCTATCACAAACAAATAAAATTCACAAAAACTGCAGCCAATAAATGGGGAACATGACTTTGTTCATATCACAAATTAATTGGTACCAAGCAACTCTGAAATGCTTTAACAGTAGAATCAGACATAGCTGTATGAGGAAATTAGGAGTGAAGTAGCAAAATATGAACAAAGCAATTTTAAAAGCCAAGTCAAGGAGAAAAAGCCAAAAGCAAAATAATCTATTAATCATGTTGATAGTTACTCTATGTTTAGCAAATTATTTTTATAATATTCGGAAAACAATTCTAGACAAGTGGAATGTTTTAAAAATATTTCCTCCTTAGTTTAAAGTAATACCTACTTAGTAAACTAAGTAGGAAATAAAGTAATTTCCTACTTAGTTTAAAGTAATACTTTATTTGTTTAAAGTAATTACTTTAAATAAATAAATATATATTTATATATATATTATATATTTATATAATATTTATTATATATAATATATTTATTTATTTATATACAAATAAATAAATAAAAATACAAATATTTATTGTAAGAAAGCATAAAAATGAAAATTAAATGTTTTCTCTTTCCATTGGAGATTATTGTATTTTAAAGGTATTCAGGATCTATGCATCCATATTTAAAAGCAGAATAGATCACATATTGAAAACAGATTTATAATATGAATTCAGTTTGAAAAGCTTCATTCTTTATAAAATTGTTTTACTTTGTTTAATTAAAAATTTCTAGTAAGTGTAGCACTTTGAAAATAGTTGGACATTTG
Organism: Eumetopias jubatus; assembly: GCF_037043125.1. Classification (NCBI taxonomy): domain Eukaryota; kingdom Metazoa; phylum Chordata; class Mammalia; order Carnivora; family Otariidae; genus Eumetopias; species Eumetopias jubatus. Next base: position 80,846,080 of record NW_028274819.1, on the reverse strand, counting down.
GAACATAACAGAGTTCCAGAATTAATTAATTCTGTCTTCCTTCTCTAAAAGAACTGTTTATTTTCTATCATCTCTTAAAACATAGGTGGTTATATCAATAATCTCTGACTGCAGTATTTAAAAATAACTGTAATATTTTTCCCATATTTTTTCTCAAAGCTTGGTTTTGTGAAATAACTGAGGTTATATCTCTTCCACATTCTTGGCTATTCTTCACTCATTCTTGAGTTTCATTTAAATCATATGTATCTTTGTTTGATTGATTTTTTTTAAAGATTTTATTTATTTATTTGAGAGAGAGAGAAAGAGAATGAGAGATAGAGAGCACGAGAGGGAAGAGGTTCAGAGGGAGAAGCAGACGCCCTGCTGAGCAAGGAGCCCAATGTGGGACTCGATCCCGGGACTCCAGGATCATGACCTGAGCCGAAGGCAGTCGCTTAACCAACTGAGCCACCCAGGTGCCCTGTTTGATTGATTTTTATGCATATATTCTGTTTATCTATTTGAGTAAACCAAGACTTTCCTTTTGATTCCTATATGCCCTCGACTGACTCAATGTACAGGTATGGCATTTACAAACACTTGTAGAATAAATGAAATAAATGTTTGAATGAACACATGTATTTCAGGATGATAAGCTAAAATAATCCTTAAATAGGTATTTCATGTCTTACTCAGTTTTTTTTCTGATGTCATCAAAATTGATGTTAGTTGCCCCTCCAGTAACCCCTCTTTCTATGCTTTTTTCCCCTTCACCCTCTTGTGGACACTGAAAAATATCATATACTCATTTATTTTTTAGGGGTAGTCCAAGGGGAGGATTATGAAAACCTTTTTGAATACAGTATAAGTATTGATACTCCTACTTTCTTTTGCCATCCATTTGCATGATAAACATTTCTCCATCCCCTCATTTTCAATCTGCCTGTGTGTTTAGTCTAAAATGAGTCTCTTATAGGCCACATATAGATGGGTCTTGTTTTTTAATCCATTCTAACATGCTGTATCTTTTGATAGGTGCATTTAGTTCATTACATTCAAAGTGATTTTTGATAGATATGTATTTAGTGCCATTTTATCACTTGTTTTGTTATTGTTCCTGGAAATTTTCTCTGAACCTTTCTTATCTTTGTCACTTTTGGTCTCTGCACTCAGAGTCCCCTTTAATATCTCCTGTGGGGCTGGTTTGATCCATAAAACTGCTTTAGTATTTATTTGTCTGGAAAACTCTTTACCTCTCCTTCTATTCTGAATGATAAGCTTGTGGATAGAGTATTCTTGGCTGCAGAACTTTCCCATTTAGCACCTTTGGATATATCATGCCACTTTCTTCTGGCTTGTCAGGTTTCTGTGGAGAAATCTATTACTAATCTTATTGGTCTTCCCTTGTAATTTAGGGACTTCTTTTGTCTTGCCACTTTCAGTTTTTTTTTATTTATCTCTATATTTTTTCAAATTTAATTACAATATATTTGGTGTTAGCCTGCTTTTGTTGATTTTGATGGGAGTTCTCTGTGCCTCCCGGATCTGGATGTCTGTTTCCTTCCCCAGATTAGAGAAGTTTTCAGCTATTATTTCCTCCAATAAATTTTCTGCCCCCTTTCTCTCTTCTTCTTCTGGGACTCCTATAATACACAAATGTTATTGTGTTTGATGGAGTCACTGAGTTCCCTAAGTCTATTCTTGTGTTTTATAATTCTTCTTTCTCTCTTTTGTTCAGCTTCATTACTTTCATTTCTTCTAGGTCACTAATTTTTTCCTTTGCTTCTTCCAGCCTGTTCATTGCATCAAACCTGTTTCCAATCTTGTTTGTTGTATTTTTCATCTCTGATTGATTCTTTTTTTCACCTTTTATCTCTGTGGTAAGGGTCTCTCTAATGCCTTCTTTTTTTTTAAAGATTTCATTTATTTATTTGACAGAGCGACACAGCGAGAGAGGGAAAACAAGCAGGGAGAGTGGGAGAGGGAGAAGCAGGCTTCCCGCGGAGCAGGGAGTTGGACTTGAGGCTCGATCCCAGGACCCTGGGATCATGACCTGAGCTGAAGGCAGACGTTTAATGACTGAGCCACCCAGCGCCCCGACTCTCTAGTGTCTTCTATTCTTTCCTCAATCCCAATGAGTGTACACTTATGATTGTTGCTTGATATTCTCCATCAGACATGTTTATTCATATCTGTTTTGCTTAGACCTCTGGATGTATCCTTACCTTGTTCTTTCATTTGTGATGAATTCCTCTGTCTTTGCATTTTGTCTAGGTCTCTGCCTTTTTCTCTGTATTAGAAAAGCCAGTTATGTCTCCTGCCTCTGAAAATAATGGCTTTATGAAGAAGAGGTCATATAGTGCCAAGCACCTAGCACTTCAGGGAGTGGCTGTATGTGCTGTATACACTCTGCTATTGTGTTTTGTCTGCTCTATCCTTCAAGCCAGTCATCTGCAGAGGCTGTCCTTACCTGCTGTGGGCAGTATGTGGTCTCTGGCTTGAATGTGGTGAGTTTTAACTAGGTGTGCTCTGGTCTGCTTATGAAATGAGACCTGACCTCACTCCCACCATAACTGAATCCCTGCAGAACTCTCTGACCTGGAGATGTGCTGTGGGTAAGGGTTTGTGCCGGTCTTTTGGGGGAGGGGCCCACTGCACTGGGACTGAGGCAAGTATGATTGAGAAGAGCAGTCCCACCAGACCACTGGGGGGTGGGGCTTGGTGTATGCAAGTTAGGCCACCAGTGCAGGTGCTGCTTTGATTCCCACATGTGGCTCTGTGTTTATGCTGAGGGGCAGGGGAGGTACTTGTCACTGGACGGCTCTTCTGTCATGAGAGGTGTCTCCACGAAAACTGCCTCTCACGGCTGTGCTCTGAGAAGAGCAAATAAACTCCTCTCTGTGTGCTGCAGATGTTCTTCAGATTGCTGTTTCCATACTTTCTGCCCCTGAATTGTTACCTGCTTTCTCTTCAGGAGCAGTACAGTGACATCTGGGCTCTATCCCAGACAAACTGGCTGACCTTTCAAAAGTCTAGGCTTCAAGCCCCACTGGCTGCACAAACTCATAAAATTCAGCCCCTCTCATTTTCCAAGCCAGTGTCTTTTGGGAAATGTTTTCCTTGTGCATTCCCTTGTATGCTCCTCTCTCTCTCACTGTTCTCTGTGACCACAACTCCCTCCTCTCTGCAGCACCTGTCATCTGTTTCTTCCATAAACCACCTCTCCACACTTCCTACCTTCTTCATCGTGGCCTCTTCTCTCCCTTTAGTTGTAGAGCTTGTTTTTTTTTAATTTTCAGGTCGATTTCTGGGGTATTTAGGTGACTTTATATTATCTAGTTGTGCTCATGGGACAAGTCTAGGATCCTCTACTCCACTGCCATCTTCGTTTCTCTCTAATGAACGATACTATTATGTAATAAATTTTACATTAATTTTTAGTTCTCTCGGTCAGTCTGAATATGGCATTTCTTAGAAAATACTAAATTTGAAAGAACCTACTTAGAGTGATTTTGTAAGAGATTTTGTAGGGGAATCATCAGGTACCAACCAGGAAATGTTTTATTACATATTTCCAAAAGTTACTGAGGAGAAACTTGAATACTACCTTCTTTTCTTGATCAAAGAGTGATCTACATTTTCAATAATTTTATGGCTCTAATAGCTTCTCTTTACATTTGACTCAGAAAAAAAATAATGTTGCTTTAATTTTGTTTTTGTGCTCACAACTGTGGCTGCCCCTTTAGAAATTCTATTCAACACTGAATCAAGGATTTTGTATATATTTTTCTATTCTTATCCCTTACATGATGTTTATACAACTTAATTTTAATGAACATCCATCTGAAATGAAAAGATTCAATGCTTTGCTACACAGATTAATTTCATTATATTGGTTGTAGTATCACAAGAATCAATAATTTCATTTTTTTCTAGTTTGCCTTAATTTTATAACATGTGGGAAAATGTTATAGAATATTTAGTTAATTGTAGAGACACTTTTGTATAAATAAGGCAAAATGGAACTACTGATTTATCAGGAAACACCCACCATGCAATTATTAAAACAGTATGTTCAAAAGAAATAATTGGTATATGAAAGGCATTTTAGAGGTGTTAACATATAATGTGTGACTGCGCACATGGTGTTAAAGTCAAAGTTGCATCTGTCACTGTATATAAACTATAGTCAGTAATGCGTTTAATCTAAGAAGAATATGAATAAGCTGGTGATGTTATGATTATTCATGATAATATACTTATGCCCTCAAAATAAATATAATTTGTTAAAAACTGATTCTAGGAAATTAAATCTCTGGGAATTTTTTTTAAGAAAACTTTATTTAGTGAGTACTTGCCCTTTGTAGTTTTCTCCTTACCTGATTATTTTAAAGAATCAAATTATGATTTTTCTTATTTCTTTACTTTTAATTTTAATTGCTGATGAAATAACACATTTTAGAAATCTCCTAGATTTCAGTGACTACTACAACAGTGATCTAAGAACATAGGAATTATGCAGTAAAAAAAAACCAATATTCTTTTCCAGAAGTTTAAAAAAGTATGAAAATATCAATGGCCTTTGTGCATAGAGTCAAAAAATATTCAGTGAAACAATGGCGATGATGTTTAATGCTGAATTGCCATTTATGCTTTTGAAGAAAAAAAAAATCAGTTGCATAGCTAAAGAGACTATCATAAAGGTATTTGGCTAATATAAAATAAGGAGAATGTTAGACTATATTGAACATCTTCATGATTGCCATGCTACATAATGTGGCAATTACATTGTTTTATAAACTATTTATTTTAGAATAATTTTAGATTTCAGAAAAATTACAAACATAGTACAGAGAGTTCCTTACATCTCACACCCAGTTTCTCCTATTGTTGATATAGTCTATTTAGTAAGGTACATTTGTCACAATCAATGAACCAATGTTGATGCATTATTATTGATTAAAGTACTTATTAAAAGAAAGTCCATATTTTATTCAGATATCCTTAGTGTTTTTTTTAATGTACTATTTCTGTTCCAGGGTCTCATATGGAATACTTTTTACATTATTCATTACATCTCCTTAGGCTCCTCTTGGCTGTGAAGGTTTCTCAGCCACCCCTTATTTTTGATGATTTTAACAGGTTTTAGGAGTACTGGTCAGGTCTTTTGTAGAATGACTTAGATTTGTCTAATTTTTTTCTCATGATGACCTTGGTTTTATGATTTGGGGAGAGAGATGACAGAGATAAAGTGCCATTCTCATCAGGTCATATCAAAGATACATAGCATCAACATAACTTACTGTTGGTAAGTACTTACTGTTGACTTTGATCACTGTACTGAGGTAATGTTTTCAGTTTCTCCCTATAAGTTGCTTTTTTTGGGGGGGGTCATTTCCCTCCCTTTTTATACTCTTTAAAGATTTTATTTATTTATTTGAGGGAGAATGAGAGATAGCACGAGAGGGAAGAGCTCAGAGGGAGAAGCAGACTCCCTGCTGAACAGGGAGCCCGATGTGGGACTCGATCCCGGGACTCCAGGATCATGACCTGAGCTGAAGGCAGTCGATTAACCAACTGAGCCACCCAGGCGCCCCCTGCCTTTTTATACTCTTTAGATAAAGCCATTCTGCACAGTTCACATTCAATATGTGGAAAGCTTAACTATATATACTTCTTTAAATGACAGAATATCTACATAAGGGTGCCTGGGTGGCTCAGTCGTTAAGCGTCTGCCTTCGGCTCAGGTCATGATCTTAGGGTCCTGGGATCGAGTCCCGCATCGGGCTCCCTGCTCAGCAGGAAGCCTGCTTCTCCCTCTCCCACTCCCCCTTATTGTGTTCCTGCTCTCGCTCTCTCTCTCTCTGTCGAATAAATAAATAAAATCTTTAAAAAAAAGAATATCTACATAAATTATATGGAATTCTGTGGAGATTTGTCTCTGCTCCTCATTTACTTATTTACTCAATCTTTTATTTATATCAGTATGGTCTCAAGGGCATTTATTTTTTAATTTTGGTATTAATCCAATAATACTTTATTTTATTGCTCAAATAGTTCCAGCTTTGACCATTCAGAGCTCTTTCAGTTGGCTTTTATGTCCCTTTGACATATCCCAATGATTGTGTCTCTTACTATCATTCTAACATTACACAGTGTTCCAGAATCATGGTTGATTTTTCTTTCTTCTGAGATCGTGACATGAGCAGAAATCAAGAGTCCCACACTTAACTGACTGAGCCACCCAGATGTCCCATCACCTTTACCTTTTTCAGAAATAAACTTAATAAGATCATAAGATAAAATTTTTATCACGGCTATGGTGTAGTTTATGTTCCATCAAAACTCATATGTTGAACTCCTAATCCCCAAAGATGATGGTATTATGAAATGGGCCCTTTGGGAGGTGATTCGGTCATGAACATGGAGCTTTCATGCATGAGATGAGTGCTCTTATAAAAGGGTTCCCACAGAGCCACCTTTTTCCTTCCACCATATGAGACACAGCTAGAAGACCCTGCCTACCAACCAGGAAAAGGACTGCCATCTAACCTGATCTTGGGATTTCCAGCCTCCAGCACTGTGAGAAATAAATTTGTGTTGTTTTATAAACTAAAAAAGAAAAAAAAAGAATGGATTGATTTTTTAAAAAAGAGAGGTAGAAATCGATGAGATACCCTTATATAGAAAATGCTGGATTTGGGGCGCCTGGGTGGCTCAGTCAGTTAAACATCTGCATTTGACTCAGGTCATGATCTTGGGGTCCTGGGATTGAGTCCCATGTCAAGCTCCCTGCTCAGTGGGGAGTCTGCTTCTCCCTCTCCCTCTACCCCTCCCTCTGACTTGTTTTCTCTCTCTCTCTTGATCTCAAATAAATAAATAAAAATCTTAAAGAAAAGAAAAGGAAAAAGGAAAATATTGGATTCAGGTCATCTTTTTCTAACTCACATTCATCTTTTCCCATTTTAGAATAAACATCAGTGTGTGGGGTAGTGGAAAATTATCCAGAAAAAGCCTATTTGAATATACTAAGTAGTAAGTTAATTATTTTTAAATAAGCAGATGAACATAATATATGCTAGCACTTATATTGTGCTAACCATGTGCAAGCATTATTTTATTAACTCATTTATGTATTAACTCATTTCATCTTCATAGCATTCCTATAAGTGTTGTTGCTAATAGACATTTTATGGAAGACAACTGAAGTACAGGGAAATCAAATTTGCCTAAGTTTACAGAAATTGGTAGAGGCAAGATTTGTGCTCAGGCAGTCTGCTTCTACCGTGGTCTAAAGACTACAATACTGTACCCCTTTCTAAACCAAGGGGACTTTTTATAAAATGTGTAGAATATATATCTAATAATAGTTGATGAAATTATTTAAAAGGAAGCTTCTTTATTTAGGTACTCATTACCAAAACCGAATGAATGTCTATCATGTGCCTTGTGGCTCTTCTGAGTTTTAGCCTTTTATAGTCAACAGCCTAGTGTCCTTCTTCAGTTAGTTTTATTTCAGGCACTTGAAAATATACACACTGTACAAAACATTACTTACCTTTCTTTCTGCCTATGGATCTGAAGTTCTGTCCTGAATTTCCTGTATCTATAAATCTGTCATCCTTCCAACCACCCAGAACAGAAAACCAGAAGTTATTACCACTTCCTTTTCCCTTACTCACTCCACCTAATCTATCAATGATAAATAACTCAGTCTAGATGATCTGCATATTTTTCATACTAAGCTCTTGAATTTATCTGTATCATCCTTCTACCTCATTCAGATCCAGATTGTCATTTAGTGGTATTCCTAAAATGAATTCCTCATAACTAGACCATCTAATTCTTGTCCTCGTTTTTTTCCAATCCACTGTCAGACTGTGAAAAAGTGCAGGCCATTGAGTCAGACAGAATAACATTTAAATATGATTCCAAAATTTCAAAATTATTGGGCCTTGGCAAGTTACTTAACTTTCCTAAATCTCAATATTCACATCAGTAAAATGGGAGATTTTAATATCTACCTGGAAAGGTAGTTTTGAGATATGATTAATACGTTTAAATCACCTAGTTTGGTGCCCAACATATATTAGAGACAAAAATGGTGGTGCCTATATTTTAGTTAAAATAAAATCTAAAAGTGGAAGTTTCTTGCTTGAAAAGTGTATATGAGCTACTATCTATAGAAGTCATTTTTTCTGAAGATGCTATATAATAAATTTTGCCTTTGTGGATCATACAATTTCTGTTGCAAACTACTTGACTCTCATGGAAGTATGGAAACAGCCATAGACTAAGTGACTGAGTTTGGCTCTGTTCCAATAAAAATTTATTTATCTAATAATGGCAATAAGCCAAATTTAGCCTGCTGACCATAGTTTGCCAGTCTCTGATTTATGAAATCCAAAGTCCCTTAGAATGGTTTTACAGAAACTTACTGTGACATAATGTCTGCTTTTCCCCCCAATATTCCTCTTTTTTTTCCATCTCACATTTTACATTCTAGTAGCACTACACTACTTATGGTTCTCTGCAAAATTATTTTCTCATGCTTCACATGTCTGCTTCTGCAGTTCTTTCTATCTTGACCACTCTTCCTATCTCACATTTAAGTTTGGCGTTGTATTCATCATGTGTCAGCTCAAGCTTCACCTCATTTAAAAAGTCTTTTCAAGATCATAGGTACATACGGATATTTATGTGTCTGTCTCCTTCAACAACAGGAATTGTATCATTTTCATTTTCCTACCTTTGAAACTACACTCAATAAATATTTGCTGAGTTAATATGTTATCAGATGTTATCCATGGTATCAGATATTATCCACTCCAAAAAGCATTTGTGCCATAGTTGTTTAAATTGAAGCAGCATTCTAGTTTATCAAAAGCCTATTAAAATATTGGTATTTCATTTAAAAAATGAAATTATTTTCTCATCAACTACTAAATTTGACATTGCACGCTCAGGGACTCCATGTTTCCTGCAATTCTCTGTTGTCCCAGGCCCACTGACCCTTACTCTATCCTCAAAGACACCTGTTTCACCCTCCACTGGGCCTCTATGCCCTCTGCCTGGAACACCTCATTTCATAACCTTTACCTTGTCAACTCCTGCTTATCTTTCAACATCAACTCAAAAATCTCTTCCTTGTAAACACTTACAGTTATCATAAGTTGCACTTTTTGTTCATGTATTAAATTTTATATTTATTTCTCTAATTTTTTTTATTAAAAGATGAATTGAACTCTCATCTCCATGCAGTAAGGCACTTTTTAAAATTTTGACTCACTTAGGTATCTCACTCACCCTTAAAATTTACCTGGCATGTAGATACTCATTGAATGTGTTGAAAAAATAAATTAATGATCCAATTCAGCTTTGTAATATTTTTGTTTGTCATAATTCTATTAAAATTGTAATAATTCAGCTATTTCTGACATAGCAACATTATTTTGAAACTGTTATTTCCACTTTGATGTCAAAAGTAAGTCTTATGGGGTGCCTGGATGGCTCAGTTGGTTGAGCGACTGCCTTCGGCTCAGGTCATGATCCTGGAGTCCCAGGATCGAGTCCCATGTCGGGCTCCCTGCTCGGCGGGGAGTCTGCTTCTCCCTCTGACCCTCTTCCCTCTCATGCTCTCTATCTCTCATTCTTGCTCTCTCAAATAAATAAATAAAATCTTTTAAAAAAAAGTAAGTCTTATGTGTCTTTGTGTTTTTAAAATTGTATACACACACATCAATAATTTTTCATTTGATGACTATATTACTTTTCCAAAAAGCTAGAAGTACATATTTGTGCTTATTTCAAAAATGTTTCTTCAAGTCCTTACTTATGTGATTAATTAAGTCTTGGAATATTTCTGTATATTTACGCACAGTTCTCTTTTATAGATTCACCTATCACCATATCCTTCTCATTCTTCTGTGCTCAAAACTGCTGGCTACGTGATATTGTTGCAGTCCCTACAATTAGGTTTCATTAGAATAAATTGCTTCTCTGAGGTATAGTAATTACCCAACTAAGTATTGCACAAAATTGTAGTTTTCCAAGGGACATTAGTAAGTATTCTGGAATAAAAATGAAGCATGGTAAGGGCTCTATGGTCAATGGAGTTCAGTGTTAAAGAACGTATAAAATTTTTCCTTACTATAAGAGTCCTTAAATACTAAAATACTTTTTTTTTTGAATTGCCAAAACTAACCATGTTTCCCAAACTTATTTGACCATGAAACCATTTTATTGACCATATATCTTTGTATTTAGGATTTTTATCTTTCTGCCTGTCATATACAGTAGTTGACATGACTGACTCTTTACTTAGCATTAAACCTCTTGAAAGTAGAATTACACTACCTTATATCTCCCAATCTCACTTGTTACCGGACTTTGTAAATAATTCATGTTTAAATAAATTTTGCATTCTTTAGTTAAATTGAAATGGTCCAGGAATTTTTTTTTTTTCAAAACAAATTTCTGGGATGCCTGGGTGACTCAGTCAGTTAAGCGGCTGCCTTAGGCTCGGGTCATGATTCTAGGGTCTTGGAATCAAGTCCCGCATCTGGCTCCTTGCTTGGCGGGGATCCTGCTTCTCCCTCTGCCTGCCACTCCCCGTGCTTGTACTCTCACTCTCTCTCTAGCAAATAAATAAATAAAATCTTAAAAAGAAACAAATTTCTAATAGATTTTTCTGTTATTTTGACTTCCTATATATTACAACTACTCTGTTTTCTTTTACACATTCATATAAATTATAGATTCTTCAAATAAAAAGTAATAACTATGGTGAATATATCACAACCTGAATGAACTGCTGATCTATAAAACAAACAGTATAATACTCAATCAAAATAACACATATCCATCTTATACTTCCTGGAAATCCTGAAAAGAACCCAGTAGCCAGATAATTATTCAAAGTTATATTTCAGAATGCTGCTGACAAGAGGTATACTTCAGAATATTAAATACCAGTATAGAGATTGATGCAAATAAGACCAGGAATATAACTTGGGCTCCTATTATGTCAAAGAACAGAACCAGCACCTGATTCTAATTTTACTTTTGTTGAAATATAATATGCTACATCAAGACATATTATTAAGACTTTTGCAAGTAACTAGATCTATTTTACAATAAATGTACATGTACATAAAAGCAGCAGAATTTTATGTTACCCATAATCTGTGTCTCTGGTGGTGTCAGTTATCATTGAGCTACCTAAATGTAGTGTTCATTTTCATAAAGCACAAGGAAGAATACCATGAAGTAACTACTGTGTTACTTGAGCAATTAGCATGAGCTACAACCCATAAAATATGGCTAAGTGAGCATTTTGAAAATTCAATGTGTGCCATCTGGTCTTGACCTTTAAGATGTACCATAATATAAGAACTATGACACTTCAAGTTGGAGAAGTAGCAACTTAACTATCTAGAAAATTGCTTTAAGACCTTTTTATTGTTTTTAAGAAGACTTTACCACAATAGGGAAAATTTTCTGGGGTTATTAAACTATTTTATGTTTACAAAGAATAGTATATTTTCAGACATCTCATTACTTGGTAAATTGTATTTCCAATACACTGGGTGGTATTATATTGACCTTGTTAACATAATATTTAGTATCTTTATGAATTGAGGGGTTTTTGAGTGCAATTCCTTATTAGAGAAGGTTAGTTATAGTACCCAATGAATAACAGTATGCAAAAATCCAGAAAACAAACTAACAAAAAACAACAACACAGAAAACATATGCAGAATTTGAATTGTAGATGTAAGTACATTAATCTTCAAGCTTTTCTTGTGTAAGTAACTGTGGAGGAGTCTAGGAAGATGATGACCTAAACATAGCCCTTCACATAGGCTAACAAATGCCAGTCTATTTACCTCTCCTGAGAAAAATAGCTCCTGAGATCTTGGGTTCTTTGGGAGTCTGGGCAGAAATAATCAGTTTGAGCATTACTCACCTCTGGGCTGTGTGAAGAAAGGGCAATATCTGAGCTGTGGGATCAAGGCCCTGGGAAGAATTTGGTTAGCTGAAATGAGGGTAACACTTAACCCAGCTACCAAGAAAAATTTGAGTGAATGAGCTGAGTTCTCCAACTTTTCTGAGCTGGGAGAGTATAAGACTTCTAAGGTAGGAAAACAGCAGTTCACCTGCTCTCTATTATTGACTTCAGGAAGAGGGACCCCACAAGTTCCCTTCACTGGTAGGTATGCTGACACCTGGAGTTCCCAAGAACACTCATCAGAGCCCCAAAGAGCCAACAAAAATAGCAACAACCTCTCTAAGCTGGTAAGAAGGAAATTATTCATATTACATATTATAGTGAAATAATACATGAGAGATGGTTTAAACACAGCATTTACAATGGACTTTTGGCCTAGAAAAACAAAATTTTCTAACGAAAAAAAATCTGTAGTTGTTTTAAAAGGAGAGGATGTTAGTTTATTATTGGCTTAGAAGAGCAAGTTTAAGATGTACATCAAAGCACCAAGATAAAAAATAAAGGGAAACAATTAGGTACTTAGAATAATTCTCTCCTGGAAAAAAATAAAAAATAAAGCAAAATCCTTATTTTAGGCAAACAGAAAAAAAATAATTCATCCCCAGCAGGTCCACTGAAAGAAATATTAAAAAACAAATCAGAGAGAATGAAATGATCCTAAATAGAAATCAGAGATGCAGGGAGAAATAAAGAGGTATGGATAAACAGATAGGTAAATAATGACTGTATAAAACAATAATTAACAATGCTACTTGGAGATTGAAAGAGATATAGTAGATGAAATATATGGGAACAATCACACACACACACACACACACACACACACACACACACACACACACACCGGTGGTAAAAAGAAAGAGAAAATGTCCTAAAAGTTTTCACATTGGGATTTAAAAAGCATACAAAATACTTACAAAGAATTTAAATAAAGAGAGGAAAAGGGAATATAGAGCATGAGGGACAAATATTAAAACAAAAGGATAATATTTTAGGACATACTAAATTGAATGGAAAAAAAATAAAAGACAAAGACTGTCATCCTGGATAAAAAAAACCCAAAACACAACTGTATATTGCTTAAAAGAGAGACATTTAAGTATAATAATATTGAAAACTTGAAAATGAAAGAATGAAATGAAATGTACACTATGTCAACATTAAGCAAAGAAAGCTACTAACATCAAAAAGTAGACTTCAAGAAAGAAACATTCCCAGGGACAAATAGGGACCTTCACTAAATGGTCATTCAATAAAATGATGTAATAACTTTTTATTTATGTATTTATTTTTATTTTTAAGATCTTATTGATTTATTTGACAGAGAGAGAGAAAGAGGAAGAGAGCACAAGCAGGCAGAGCGGCAGTCAGTGGGAGAGGGAGAAGCACACTCGCCGCTGAGCAGGGAGCCCAATGCGGGGCTCAATCCCAGGACCTTGCGATCAATGACCTAAGCCAAAGGCAGATGATTAAATAACTAAGCCAACCAGGCACCCCAAAATGATGTAATAACTTTAAATTAGTGTGTGTCTAATGGTATATTCGCAATATTATATATTTGCCTTATATAAGGCAAAAAATTGACAAAATAATAGAAATAGATGGATCAACAATAGTGGAACATTACTTTTTATTTATTTTTTTAAGTAGGCCTCATACACAACATGAAGCCGAACATGAGGCTTGAACTCACTTGATTCTGAGATCAAGACCTGAGCTGTGATAAAGAGTTGGACACTTAACCAACTGAGCCACCCAGGTGCCCCTGGAATAGTTTTAAACACTTTCTTTCTTACATGATAGAACAAGGAGACAGAAATAAACAAAATCAGAAGAGATATATAAGATTTGAATAGCATCTTAGGGGTGCCTGGGTGGCTCAGTCTGTTAAGTGTGGGACTCTTGATTTTGGCTCAGGTCATGATATCATGGTTGTGAGATCAAGCCCCACTTGGGTCTCCACACTCAGTGGGGAGTCTACCTGAGATTCTCTCTCCCTCAGCGCCCCACATGCACACTCTCTCTCCATCTCTCAAAATAAATAAATAAAATCCTAAAAAATAAAAGATTTGAATAGCACCTTAAAACAACATGACCTAAGTAACAAAAATGGAAGACTGCATCCAGCAACTGTGGAATACATATTACTCTCCCATACATATGAAATATTTACTAAAATTTTCCATGTACTTGATAATAAAGGATGAAAATAATATATGTATCTGAAAATAGTGAATTAAAACACTAAATTAATAGGAGTAAAAGATAAATAAAAATCCACAAATATTTGAAAAACAAGTGATGTATTTCTAAATAACCCAAGGGTCAAAGAAAAAATTCATAATGGAAACTGAAAAAAGTTATTGAAATGCATGATAATGAAAAATTTTACACAAAAATTTGTTGGATGCAGCTAAACCATACTTCAAGGGAAATTTTGTTAAGTGCATATATTAGGACAGAAGAAAGACTAAAAATCAATTATCAATTAAAAAAAGAATAATAAAATAGAGTGAAATAAAAATAGAAGCAGGGAGTAAGAATATTGAAATCAAATATATAATAGGAAGATCAGCAAAGCAAAATGTTGGTTCTTTGAACAGTTAATAAAATTTTCAAAGAACAGCCAAGGAAAGAGAGAAAGGGAGAGTGATAAAATACCAGTATCAGAGACCAGAATAGGAATATCAATACATATCCTACAAATATCTAATATCAGGAAAGAATATTATAGCTATTCAAATGCATTTGAAGATATACTTGAAAAAATGAAAATATACTTGAAATGGGTAAATTCCTGGAAAATCCCACAAAACTAACAAAAGACAGTAGAAATTAAGGCTAGTCTTTTTGATTAAAAATATGAATATGTGGGGTGCCTGGGTGGCTCAGTTGGTTAAGTGACTGCCTTCGGCTCAGGTCATCATCCTGGAGTCCCGGGATTGAGTCCCACATCGGGCTCCCTGCTCAGCAGGGAGTCTGCTTCTCCTTCTGACTCTCCTCCCTCTCATGCTGTCTCTCATTCTCTCTCTCTCAAATAAATAAATAAAATCTTAAAAAAAATAAAAAAATAAAAAAAATAAAAATATGAATATGTAAGTAAAGGCATTCCAATAAAATAAACTCCAGATTCAAGTGCCTTTATCACTAAATTCTACCTAGAATTTATAAAAGATATAGCACAAGGGCACCTGGGTGGCTCAGTTGGTTAAGCATCTGCCATGGGTTCAGATCATGATCCCCGGGTCCTGAAATTGAGCATATCAGGCTCCCTGCTCAGTGGGAAGCCTGCTTCTCCCTCTCCAGCTCCCCCTGCTTGTGCTCTCTCTCTCTGTCAAATAAATAAATAAAATCTTAAAAAAAAATACATCACATATCTTAATAAAATTCTCCCAGGGAAAAGAGAAGGAAGGAATGCCTCGCAATTAGTTTTATGAGACCATCATAACATTAATACCTAAGAAAGACATATAGCAATTGAAAAAAAAGCCACTCTTTTATGTACATATATGTAAAAATCCTAAATAAAATATTAGCAAACCAACAACAGCAATATATTTTTAAAAATATAATACATTTAGGCCAAGCTAGACTTATTCAAGGAAAACAAGATTATTTTAATACCTGAAAATCAATGTAATTTACCACATTATCTGACTATGTTGGAAACTATGATCATTTTAACATATAGAGAATTTTTAAAAATATTATTTATTTATTTGAGAGAGAGAGAGAGAGAACACAAGTGGAGGGAGGGGCAGAGGAAGAGGGAGAGAGAGAATCTCAAGCAGACTCCCCACTGAGTGTGGAGCCCAGCAAAGGGCTCAATCTCAGGATTCTGATATCATGACCTGAGCCGAAGTCAGACGTTTAACAGACTGCACCATGGAGGCATCCCTACATAGACAATCTTTTAAAATTTCAACATTTTTTACTATAAAAATGGGAAGCCAGGCATATAGAATAAATTTATCAATTATAAAAATGATAACTGGAAAGAAAACCAAGAACAAATACTAGTTAAGGTCAGCATCTTGACAAAGATGTGAGCTGTTAACATTTTTATACAATATTGTGCTGGGGGTTCTAGCCAATGAATAAGGCATGAATGAATGAATGAATAATTGGAAGAAAAGAAATAAAACTTTCTGCAATCACAGACATGATTATAGTTGATAAATTTAGGAAAATTACTCAAATGCATGTTCAATAAACAAAATCAATTATATATCTACATACATAAGCAAAACCAAATATCATTAAAAGCATCAAATACCTGTGAAAAATCTAACAGGTGGTATATTAGACCTCTCCACAGAAAACTATAAGGTATCAATGTCTGAAATTAAAGAAGACAAAACATAAATAAATAAAAAAATAATGCACCTTGTTTATGGATTGGCAGACAGCACATTTTATTTTTTAAAGATTTTATTTATTTGACAGAGAAAGAGAGAGACAGCAGAAAGGGAACACAAGCAGGGGGAGTGGGAGAGGGAGAAGCGGGCTCCCACCCAGCAGGGAGCCTGATGTGGGGCTCCATCCCAGGACCCTGGGACCATGACCAGAGCTGAAGGCAGACACTTAATGACTGAGCCACCCAGGTGCCCCTGGACTGCACATTTTAAAACTGTCAATTCTCCCCCAAATTGAAATATAAACTCAATGTACTATCAATCAAAATTTCATGTGTATGTTTTGTTTGTTTGTTTTTAGGGTCTTTATTTATTTACTTATTTTTTGATGAGAATTCTAAAATTTATATATAAATGTAAATTGCTTAGATTAGCCAAGATGTTGAAGAACACCTCTGGAGAGAGGACTACTTGGTACCAAGAATTACTATAAATTTACATTAACTAGTGATATGATATTGGTACAAGGCTACACAAATATACCAATGGGATAAAATAAAGAATCCATAAATGAATTTTTGCATGAATGTACACTTGATACATGGCAAAAGAGACAATGCAGAGTAGTGGGGAAAATTACAGTCTTTTCAAAAAGTTGTACTGAGTCAGTTTTATACCCATATGAAAAAAAATAAAATATCACTCCTAACTCACATTGTACATAATGTAAAGTTGAATGTAGATCAAAAAGTGAAAAGTTTTTAAAAAAACAGTTTCCAAACATTTCATATCTTCATGACATGTGGCAAGAAAAGATTTCTAAAACATGATACAAAAACACTAACAATAAAGTAAAAGTAAATTGGACCACAATAAAATTAAAATAAAATAAAATAAAATTTTGTCATCAAGTGGTAGTATTAAGATAGTCAAATAGATATATAACTAGTCATATGAATATTTGTAATGCATGAAATCAACAAAAGAATTATATTCTAAACACTTCTGAATCAATAGAAAAAGACAACTCAGTAGAGAAGTATACATTATTATTGTTACTCTGTTTTTCCATTGCCTTGTGTCACCTGGAATTTCTATTTTATGTGTATAATTGGTGCATCATTATTTGGTGCATCATCATAATGTCTTTATATAATTTATAAACAGTGGCTGTTAGCATATAAAATGGCATTCTTTGTCTCCTTTAATGCTGTTTGGCCTGATTTCGATTATTATTATTTTTTTTGATATTAGAATTGGTTTCCTATAGTTTCCATTTGCCTGATACTTTTTGCCATTTATTTAAGTTTTTTGGAATGACTATGCTTTAAATATGTTTCTTGTATACAGCATAGAGTTAGGTTTTGTTTCATAAACCAATTTGAAAATCTTTTTATTTTAAAAGATGAGTTAAAACTGTTCACATTTATTGATATAACTGAAACATTTGGGTTTAACTTTCATTTTGGGGGATAGTTACTATGTGTATTGTATTTTACTTACTGTGTTTCTCAATTTTTTCTTTTTTAACATTTCTTTTGATATTTAGGAAAGTTAGCATGTTTGTTCCATTGATTATCTTTGTATTTATATTTCATAATCCCTAAATCTCTGACTCTGCTTTTTTTTCCCCCTTTTTAATCTTTTATTTAGTATTTTACTATCTGGTTTTCATTTTCAGGTGGTATCATAAAAATCACATCTATTAACTCTACAATATTAAATTATATAATTCTGTTTTTACTTTTCTCTCCTCCTTCCCCTTTCATTTTATAGTTGAATATTTCTAATTTGCAGAACATATAAAATGTACATATTTATTCATCCACTTATATCCTCACTCTTATTTTAAGCTTATTTCTGGAATTAAATATATTAATGCTCATCAGCAGTTCTCTTGCTGAAACCTTTTCAGTTGTAATTTAGTGGCATGAAGTTTATCATATAATAGAGTCTTCAGAAACAGCTGTTGTGTATAGTGTTCCCTGGGTTCTTGCATATTTATTTATCTGTATCCTAATACTTGAAGAAGAAAAAATTCACCTGAATATAAAATTCCTGACTCACACTTTCTTTTCTTGGGTTTCTTGAAATTGCTTCTCCATTGTTTCCTTGCTTTGTATATTGTTCTTCAGAAGTCTACAGCCAGTGAAATTTCTTACTATTATAAGTAATTATAAATCACTTGATCTGTTTTTCCTGAAGACCCTAAGGATACTTTTCTTTATCTTTAAAGATTAATGGTTTTATTAGATATGTCTTGGAGTTAATTGTTTCTGCTTGGGTACACAGTATAAGTTTTCAATATATAGTTTGAAGATAATTTTTTTCTTATTTCTGGGAAGTCTTATTAAGTTATAACGTAAATATAATTAGTTCTGTTTTGTTGTCATCCTTTTAGGGAATATATATGCAATGATCAAAAGAGTGAAAATAAGATAAAAAATTAAAGTGGTCATGGAAATAGTGGTTGAAATGACATAGAAACCAAAAAAGGTTATATAATCTCAATTTCATTATCTTGGTTGTTTATATGACTTTTTCATTTATTATGCCCTTATTATATTTCCATTTGTACTTCTTCTCCTTTGAGCATCTGGTAATTTATATTTTATTTCTTTACTGTAGTAGGGGCTGTGAACTACCATGCCCCATAACTTCATTCATCAATTTAGCTCTTACTGGTGGACTTTATCTTTTCTAGAGTAATTTTCTCTGTACTCAAAATCCTTCACTCCCCTCTTTTTTGGAGTTTCTTAAATTCTCCTCCCGACCCTAATGCCCATAGGCTTGCAGTGGCCTTTGGAATGTTGGTCAAAGCACTGATGGGATTTCATGTTTATTTCTCTATTTACAGATAATTTAAAGTTTAAAGTTAAATATTTTCTATTTCTTAGATAGAAATACTGACAGTTTGATCATACATTTTTTTTTTCACATCCTTTGTACAATTTATGGTTTTGGGGGAAGAATGTGTGGAAAGATTGGATTCATGTGGCTACCATTAAATAACTCATATTTTTAAAATACTGATTAAAATGATTTAAAAATGATTATTTTGAGCAGCTAGTTATAAGAATCATCTGTCTCTAGATTCCACAATCCTTCTTTGCCACAATTTTCCCTAATATTTTTTGGCCTATGTTTTAACTTCTCCATTAATGAAAAGCTCACTTGTGGGCACCTGGGTGGCTCAGTCAGTTAAGTGTCAGCCTTCAGGTCAGGTCATGATCCCAGGGCCCAGGGATTGAGTCCCACCTGGGGCTCCCTGTTCTGCAGTGAGTCTGCTTCTCCCTCTCTCCCTCCTCCCACTCATTCTCTCAATTTCCCTCTCTCTCAAATAAATAAATACAATCTTAAAAAAGAAAAAAAAAGTTCACTATCTGGATAACCATGGTTCCTTTTAGGAAAGATATATTCAAAAATTAGTTGAATAATAAGGAAATCAACCAGACTTAAATTTTTATAACATATGTCCAGTGATATAATTTACCCAACAATTATTCATATATTCTGTGGGAGGAAGCACATGTATCCAAATAACAATAATAGAAATAAGAAAGCATAAGAACCAAAAAACATATACAGACAAGGGGTTATGAAAGAATAAAGAAGAAAGAAAGTACTTCAGCAGGTGATGGTAGTTGGAATCTAATTATGGGAGAGTGATAAGGAGAATCCATGTTTTAGTAATAAGGGCAAAAACAAAATGGGAAAGTGTCTGACATGTCTGGGAAACAATATTGCCCATATGCATATTTTTGGTAATTGCAAGCTCAGCATGTAGTTGATAATAAATGCCTTTTCCAAAAAATTCAACAAATAAAAATCACTACAAATATATTTACACACACACATACACACACACATACACACCACACAAGCATTTATACCTAAATCACCAAACCCAACGTATTTCTGAGAAATAATAGTGTAAAACAAATTAACCCAGTTTTTGACAAGAAAGGAAACCTATTTTTAAGAAATGTAATCTGGATATCAATGTAGTCTTGAGGTCTCTTTTTGTTTAGGTGAATTTATTAATACAGGCATACCCTTTTTTACTGTGCTTTGCTTTATTTGCTTTGCAGATATTACATTTTGTTTAAATTGAAGGTTTGTGGCAACACTGCATCAAACATATCTATCGGTGCCATTTTCCCAACATCATTTGTTCACTTCCTTGTCTCTGTGTCACATTTTGGTAGTTGTTACAATATTCCAAACCTTTTCATTATTATTATATTTGTTATGGTAACCTATGATCAATGATTATGACTTGCCAAAAGTTCAGATGATGGTTAGAAATTTTTAGCAATAAAGTATTTTTTAATTAAGGTGTATACATTTTTTAGACATAATGCTATTGCACACTTCATAGATTATACTATAGTGTAAGCATAATTTATATGCATTGGGAAACAAATAAATACATTTGACTTGTTTTATTGTGGTATTTGCTTTATTGGAGTGGTCTAGAACTGAATTAGCAGTATCTCCAAGGTATGCCTATAAAAGAAACAACCAGAAGTAAGATATTCTTTCTTTAAGATTTTATTTATTTATTTGAGAGCGAGAGAGAGAGCGAGCAAGCACGAGCAGGGTGAGAGGCAGAGGGAGAAGCAGACGCCCTGCTTAGCAGGGAGCCAGATGCAGGGCTCGATTCCTGGACTCCAAGATCATGACCTGAGCCAAAGGCAGACACTTAACTGACTGAGCCACACAGGGGCCCGAATTAAGATATTTTTATTGCAAAAGTAACTAGAGCAGTATGGCATTACATGTTGACAAGTCCCTCCAAAATATCACAGTTGTATATTAAAAATAAACGCTGTAAACTTGACTAGTAGTTTCAGAAGTCAATGTCTTTAAACTCCTTATAGGGGAAAAGGTGTTCCACTGTTAGTCACATACTTGCTCTTATCACACTGATGCTTACAGCAGCAAATTTGATCATAGATGTCCATTGTAAAAACTGTTTTCATAAACATGGAAAGAAATTCATTTCACTCTAATGGCTACTGTGGCTTTAGGTCTCTGAGCTGAGCTTGAACATGGAAGATTAAGAAATGAAGACTTTGTTTTCCTATGTCTCTGAGCAATGGTCAATAAGATATAAATGATTTTTGAATGGGAAAAGATATTTGCAAATGTCTTATCAGATATAGGGTTATTATCCAAGACCTATAAAGAACTTTTCAAACTCAACACCCAAAAAATAATCCAGTCAAGAAATGGGCAGAATATATAAAGACATTTCTCTAAAGAAGATGTACAAAGGAGGGGCACCTGGGGGGCTCAGTCATTTAAACATTTAACTTCAGCTCAGATCATGATTCCAGAGTCCTGGGATGGAGCCCCACATGGGGCTCACTGCTCAGCGGGGAGTCTGCTTCTCCCTCTCCCTGCTCATGTCCCCTCTCTCTCTTTCTCACTCATACTCTCTCTCAAGTAACTAAATAAGATATTTTTTAAAGAAGACATAAAAAAGGCCAACAGACATATGAAAAATGTTCAACATCACTCAGCATCAGGGAAATACAAATCAATACCACAATAAGTTACTGCCTCACACCAGTGAGAATGGCTAAAATTAACAAGACAGGAAACAACAAATGTTAGCAGGATGTGGAGAAAGGGGAACCCTCTTACACTGTTTGTAGGAATGCAAGGTCGCACAGTCACTCTGGAAAAGGTATGGAGGTTCCTCAAATGGTTGAAAATAGAGCTACTCTACAACTCAGCAATTGCATATTTACCCAAAGTATACAAACATTGTGATCTAAAGGGGCACCTGCACCCCAATGTTTATATCAGCAATGTCCATAATAGCCAAACTTATGGAAAGAGCCCAGATGTCCATTGACAGATGAATGGATAAAGACAATGTGATATATATATATATATATATATAATGGAATATTACTCAGCCATCAAAAAGGATGAAATCTTACCATTTGCAGTGACTTGAATGGAACTGGAGGGTATTACGCTAAGTGAAATAAGTCAATCAGAGAAACACAATTATCATATGATTTCAATCGTGGAATTTAAGAAACAAAACAGAGGATCATAGGGGAAGGGAGGGAAAAGTAAAATAAGATGAAATCAGAGAAGGAGACAAACCACAAGAGACTCTTAATCATAGGAAACAAACTGAGGGTTGCTAGAAGGGAGGTAGATGGGAGGATGTGGTAATTGGGTGATGGGCTTGAAGGAGGGCACATGATATAATGAGCACTGGGTGTTATATGCTACCGATGAATTACTTAACTCCACATCTAAAACTAATGATACACTATGTTAACTAACTGAATTTAAATAAAACAAGTTAAAATACATATAAATGATTTTTGTAAATCAATAAGAAGATTTTTGCCTAATACTCCAGGTGGATTAATATCAGTTTATGTTGTACAACATAAGACATACTTTTATCTTACAAAAACTTGTTTTGCTGGTAGTTTTTTAATATTTTAATTTATTGAAAAATGAAAAACATGGGCCAGGAGATAGAAATTTAAACACATTTTCAGCTTGATAATGAGTTTCAGTTTCTAAAAGTGTAATCAAACATGTCATACACATGTTTTAAAGACCTAGCATCACTCTTAATGTTAGTGAAGAGCTCTAAGCACAGTGTGATTAGCATACAAGATCCCACAGCCGTAAGATTTTACATACTGCAGAATTCTTTATCGTACTTTTATTTAAGTAATAAATTTTTCCTTTGTAATGATTTGTGTTTAAAACTTTAGTCTATAGACTCATTTTTCACAATGGCAAGTTCAAGAACTTACTAATTTTTTCCTTAAGTTCTTTTTTCTTAATAACCACCAAGTTATGAAAAAATCTATTACTTCTGCAAAGTAATGCAGATTCAAAGTCTGCAGTATATAAAATTTTATAGGCAGAAACCCTTGTAATTTTATTGCAGCAAGTTATTCACACATGCCAGCACAGCATACGCCGAATGCAGCAGTCTGGTATGAGACAGAAATATATTTCTTGAGAAATCCTGTAACTTGACAAAAAGTGTATACTATATCTATTTCTGCATTAGTTTTAGCTTTCCAGCACCAGGACACTTCTGAATTTTTACCTTCTATACTTTTCCATTTTGTTACTTGATGTTTTTGTTTTTATATCATTTTTTTATTAATCTAATTATTAATGTTAATTAAATGACCATCTATTGAGCCTTTACCATATTTTGGGCACTAGTGGTGCAAAGCTGACTAAAACAACTGCTGCCATGTAAGAACTCCTGGTCTAGCATGGGAATTAGGTAATTAAATAGTAATTATAAATCACAGTTATGCTAATAGTAAGAAATCATTTAGTGTTTATTATATGCGGGATGCTTTGTTAAGAGTTTTGCATATTTATTATTCCATTCAAGGATCACAACATCCCTGCGAGGCAGAAATGAGACAAGAGAAGCATCTCCAAACACCATCAGAACTCTGAGAGGAAGTGCTGAAAGTTATTAATAATTATATCTATAGAGAGCTTTACACTTTTCAGATGGTTTTCTCATATGTCATTTAATCTTACATGACCTTGTGTGGTAATAACTCAGATATAATTATTTCCATTTTGCAAGGAGCTGAGAAAGTTTCCACTAGTATTGGGAGATTTTCAACTTAGTACCCAGGGGCTATGCAACTTCTACAGTTTTCCTTCCATTGTTTTACACAACTTTAATTTTAAAGAAGTTCCATTTGGGATAATCTGTTTCTATTTTTATTGGCAGTTGTTTGTTTTTTAATCTACCAAAATCCATTCATTGTCTTAGGATGACATGTGATCAGTTTTGCTCCTCTCTTTTTTTTTTTTTTTTAAGATTTTTAAATTTATTTTCTGACAGAGAGACAGCGAGAGAGGGAACACAAGCGGGGGAGTGGGAAAGGGAGAAACAAGCTTCCCGCCGAGGAGGAAGCCCTATGCAGGGCTGGATCCCAGGACCCTGGGATCATGACCTGAGCCGAAGGCAGACGCCCAATGACTGAGCCACCCAGGTGCCCCGGTTTTGTTCCTCTCTTACAGATGACTTCTCTAGTGCTAGGATTTAAAAGTCTTCAGAAATCTACAAAAGCCAACCTTTTCCAGTATGGTGGGTGACAATTCTAACTTGGGTTTAAGGGTTTGCTCACTATTAAAATGGTATCCTAAAAGATCATACCTATTAAGCAATTTTTAGTTACCTCTCAGGGTATTTTAGGGTATGAAGCAATTTTAACTCTAAAAATTAATTAGTAGAATGACAACGGAGCTAACCACCCAGTACAAAGGGCGCTACAGAGTCATCCGCAGCAACCTGAGGTCAGTTTGAAGCAGCTGTATATCCAGGGAGCAGGGCAAAACATGGGAAGTGAGAAGTAGCCAGTAGAATAATAATAACAAGCAGAACAGACACCCGTATAATATCAGACACATTTCTTAGAGATTTATGCAAATTGTTAATCATAATCCTATGCGTCATTATTTTTACCACGTTTCTTTTAAAAAGGAATGCAGATTTGATGGTACATCCTGGGGCCATCAGACTCCAGAGTCTGGGCTTCCAATCACTGTTATGCTGCCCATGAAATCAGACTTTAACATTTTTCCATTTTTGAGGAGGCTATTACTGGAAGGCTTGTCAAGTGTTTATCATCTCTGAAATATAGGTATATAGGTATATAGGTATAGCTAGACACATAGGAAGGGATTGAGTGGGGTATTTCCTGTTATCACAGAACAGTAGCTGACACTAAAAGGTGAGAAGAAAGGGGCACCTGGGTGGCTCAGTTGGTTAAGCAACTGCCTTCGGCTCAGGTCACGATCCTGGAGTCCCAGGATCGAGTCCCACATCGAGCATGGAGTCTGCTTCTCCCTCTGACCCTCTTCCCTCTCGTGTTCTCTATCTCTCATTCTCTCTCTCTCAAATAAATAAATACAATCTTAAAAAAAAAAGAAAGGGCTTTAAGGGTCTCATATTTTATGTTCAGAGACCCATTCCCAACTGGGACCAAACACCACTCTGGAGGGCTTTCTAAACAACCTACCCTCAGAGAATGGGACCAATCATGAACCAAGAGTGGCTTATTCCCTGAATCTGTTCCTACCATCTAGTAGGTCAATATAAAAGAAGAACTAGAAGGGAGAAACTGATATTTTATGGAGTGCAGCACTTGTGAAAAGAAATTATTCCTTCTTTTTGGTTTTTGGGTTTGCCTTTTTTCCTCATGGCAACAAGACAGGCCGAAAGAGAATAGTAAATACTGCACAAACCTAAAACAAGAAGCAAGAAATTTATTTTTCTAATAAAGATTGCTAAATCATGGACTTGGATGCTCTTCTTTATAATACAACTAGAAAAGGAAAAAAGAATTGAGAAGCAATGACATGGAGGGGTAAATCAGGTTGCAAGGGTCCTGAAATATTCAGCTGGAATTCTCAGTTTCTATTATTAAGATGGATCTTGGGTATGCTCTGTTGCTTCTGCAGATTATGTGAGATTATGAGTGAGGCTTTGCTTGGACTGCTCATTCCTGGCATGCATAACAGAGGAATGAAGCTTGTAGCCCCACTCTGGGTGACAAACTTCTCAGGAGATTGCTAACGCCTATATGAGAAGTCTGGGAGAACCCCACCGTCAAATTCAGCCAGCACTCATGTATGATGAGCCTACAATGTACTAGACCAGCAAGTTAAACCTAACAAGGAAAGAATGACAGTTAAGGATGGAGACACTTATATTTTCCTTCTCCCTCTTCCTAGCCCTAATACCAGAAAAGGTAGCATACATAAAAGGGGAGGGAGAAAGAAGTTTGAGTAAAGTACAGAGCACAGATAGATGGAACAGGTGCTTGAGAGGGGACAGATTAGAGTTTTGAAACAAATATGAGATTAATGTTTTAAAATTTAAGAAAAATTGAATCATTAGAATCAGAAAAGGACTATTAAAATAAGAACAAGTGACAAAAAGTTGTGGAATCTGATTGCATAGCCATTCAGAGAATTGCTGGTAGACAAGAAAGGGAATTGTGACATTATGTATATTTGGATAATGGTGACAAGGAAGTTAGCATTTTCATGTGTACACCTTCAAAGATTGAGAATTCTTAGTAAATCTGGTGTGTGTCTGAGTGTATAAATTATTGCAAACATGCACATATTTCTTTAACTTGGAAAGGCAATATTATGTTTCTAAATTAAAATTTCTTTTCTGCCTTAATATACTACTATTACCAGTAAGCAACTGAAATTCTCAGAAGCAATTTTTATTTAGTCCCAAAATATAATAGATTAATTCTGAAGAGTTCTGTGGAATACCTCAGAGATGGGATAGAAGCTAATACATAAATCATATTTTCAGCAAGGTACTTTCCTGACAACATAGTTTATATTTTCTATAAAATGATAACCCAGAAGTTTGTATAAATCTTTCACACAGTAAGTTTCCTCATTTTTGTTTGTACATTACTTTAAAAATCTTTGCTAATTCCTGTTTTCACATGTCAGGTGACTTAGATTTTTTTAAATAATGCACAATACGTATGCATTCCACTAACAGATATGCATGCATGCACACACACACACACACATTCACTAAAGGTGTAGTTGTATACATGAGGGTATCTATGGATGCTCACTTTGTTCTTAAATGTTCATAACTGCTATTAATAAAATCACACTATTTATTTATTTAGCTACAAATATTTATTATCTATCATTCATGTCAGGTACTGTGCTGGGCATTAGAATTACCACAATCGGCAAGATGAACACAGTCTCTATGTTCACAAACTTATAATTTGTTGGTAAAGGAGATACGTAAAAATATGTCCTGCCATGCATTAGGATAAGCAGAGATAAATACAGAGTAAAACAATTACTCTTAATCTAGTGAGGTATGCCATTTGAAATGAAAGCTAAAGGACGCATCATAGAGTTAAAACTAGCCAGTGGAGAGTGAAGAGAGTTTCAGAATAAGGGAAAGTGTTTCAGCAATTACACAGTGGCTACTATATGCCAGGCAAGATTCTAAGCACCATACTTGTATGATCTATCGAATAGTGACTATTTATTTACCACTTTAGAGAGAAGAAAACAGACACACAGATCAAAACTTGCCCAAAGTGTCAGAGTTAGAATGTCACAGAACCAGGATTCAAACTACAGTTGGGATTTGTGCTTTTTGCCACTTTGCACTCCCAACTTGCCCCCACCCCCACCAGCAAGCCTTCAGAAACCTGAGTGTATGTTTGTGGGCTCTCTCTGATTCAATCTGGCTGTGGTAGAGAGAAAGGTGCTGGGAGACACTGGAGTGCAGGGATAGGCAAAGCCTGTTAGATACTAGTGAGCTGTTCTTTATCCTAAAGATATTCAAATCTTTGGTGCAGGGTATACTCATGAGTCTTCAATCTAATCCCCTGGCTGCAGTGCAGATGTCAGATTAGGTGAGTCATCAGGCTGGTGTTGAGACATCAGTTAAGAGGTCTTTGCAATACTCAAGGTAAGAAATGTTGATGCTTGATCTAGGAATGGAGGTAAATGGGTGCCTCTTGGTGTTTCAGGGACACCAAAGGGTCACAATTTTTCTATAGAGATTTCTTTAGAGAACATAATAGAAATTAAAAACTTGCATCCAGGGTCACCTGGGTGGCTCATTCATTAGCGTCTGCCTTCAGCTCAGGTCATGATCCCAGGGTCCTGGGATCGAGACCCACATCGGGCTCCCTGCTCAGCGGGAAGCCTGCTTCTCCCTCTCCCACTCCCCCTGCTTGTGTTCCCTCTCTTGTGTCTCTCTCTGTCAAATAAATAAATAAAATCTTTAAAAAAATAAAAATAAATAAAAACTTGCATCCATTCATGACCCTATTGTAGTAGCCTCAGTTATGTTACCAACCTTACTCTGGATTACCCTTGAATATACAATAGGGAGACTCCATAACCTCAGAATATTTCCTATTAACTTAATACATAAATAGGAGGCGGTGGGATGGAAAAAAATATTTAACAACACCTCCCATAGAAGATTGTTTTCAACTGACACAGAATTATATCAGTTACATAGAATGTCTGTTACATGACATAGAATTCTAGAATACCAGAATAAGGTCTAGAAACATTTATAAAATACTATTTAAAAAGTTTGTTTCATGAACATGGCACATAAAATGATATATTTATCTATACATGGATGAATTTAAAACAATGAAGATTAAAAACGTCTCCTTATATTTTCAAAGCAGAATATATACTTTTATTGTGGAATTCTCAAAACTCTCATTGGAACTAAGCAACTAAGTATTTCATTACCATTTATAATAGACACATCAAATGCATGAACAGGGTGCCGAAGAAAAGTATGGCACTTCTTATGCCACTAATTCTTAGACAGCTTTAAAGAAATGGATTAGACTCAAACATTCTGCTAAGGAGGTAAATTAAAATCACATAATTCTAGAACTGTATGAGATATAGGGATCAGACATTCCAGTGGAGCTAAATCATAAAAGTGTGGTAAGGCTAGTTGTAGCACTTTATTAACAATAAGTTATCATTAACTTTGTCAATTATTTGCACTTTGAAAATAGAAATCAAATGGAGTTATTCTTGCCGCATGGGAGTCTATTACAGTTAGGGATGTCACGGCACATATGTGTTATAGCCAAGAGAAAAATGTCAAGAACTGCTGACCTAGGCCAACCTCTCTTCAGTGGGAAATAAGAAATCGCAGTTATGTGAAAAGTTAAGTCAACTGTGATAATTTAAGTAGCAGTGATAAGACAAGGATTAATTTATTGATATCCATTTCAGGATTCAATCTCTTATACTTCCACTTATACTTCACGTTAGTCTCATTTCCTTGATTAAAGCATAACTAAATGTTCTCATATGTCTCTTTTCACTGACTAAAAAAAGCATTTTCAAACCATCTCATGAAAGTAAGAAAATTATGAATGTAGAAGTTGGCAGGATTGAAGATACTCTGTAAAACTAGAGAAAATAGACTACAAATGATTTTAAAAGGAAAACCTAAATATTAATATACACATCAAATTCCAAAAGAAATAGGCAGTGTGTGTTCTAAAATTATAATCTGTATGGCAAAAGAAAATTAGCTTTTTTCTTCCAGTTGGAATATCAAAATTGATGAGTCATGCAACATGAAATGAGGTGAGAGAATTTACTTTGATTTTATTTTTATCCCTAATAATGCCACCCTGTAAAATAGTAAATAGTTATATACAAACCATCTGAGAGTATAATAAATGTTAACTAATATAGTATAGTATTTTTCTGATTCAAACCCCATCTGCAGCATGACAAGAAACCAGTTTCTTACACAATCTTCTGGTTTTGGCAACACCCTTAAGTGGCTTAGGATCTGACCTGGCCACAACTGTCCACAAGAGTTACTCTTCCCCATGGATGCTGGCCAGCACCTCTTTTCTTCTGGTATATATAAAGGATACAGGCACTATACCTCTAGGACTTATATCCACTGAGTCGCTCCCTACTACTTCTTGTGGCTCCAGATTTCAGACTACACTTCCAAAAATAAATGTCCAACTTAGATCTCTGATCAGAGTGAGCCATGGTAAACTAGAATGCATCCTAGGGTTTCCTTCTTCCTCGGAGCCACCCTGCTACTCTGGGTCTGGGCATTATCTCTAGGTACTTTGTACTCTCAATGCTCAGGTAATCAAATCAGAATTTTCTTTGAGGATCTAATTTATCCCTATACTTTTATTCATGTACTTTTTACCTCAAATGTCCTTTCTTGCTCTCTTGTTACCCATATCCTCTCCCCACCATGCTTACGACTCTTCAAATATGTTCAGCCTGTTTTCCTTGAGTGTGCACACCCTCTCTTTCTCTCTTACCTCCAGGTCACATCAAAATCTTTCAGTCTTGAATTTTATAAATTTGTTTTGTTAGAATATAGTAAGGCAAATTATGCAAATTAGCATCCACTATTGTGTTAACTTCCCAGTAGTACCTCACTCTTTTTGACTTGAAATTAAAAGTTTTCCCTCCTCTTATTCTCATTTTTACACTTTTGAATCAGAATCTTTCTTATAACCAAACTATAAATTTAATGATGTATCTCTTTACATATTTTTTCTAAAAAGTTGTCGTTAAATTATCTTGCATTTTGAAATTAAGAACATAGTACAAACCTCCCCTGAAAGTGACACCAGTGTTACTACTAGGAAAGATACCCTGTGGGAGATTTAGCATTTGACATTTCACATTATGTCATATAATCAAAACTTAAAATGCACATCATGGGGCACTTGGGTGGCTCAGTTGGTTAAGTGGCAGACTCTTCATTTTGGCTCAGGTCCTGATCTCGGGGTCCTGGAATTGAGCCCTCTGTCCAGCTCTGTGCTCAGTGGGGAGTCTGCTTGAGGATTCTCTCCCCTTCCCCCTGCATTCCTGCTCTCTCTCTCAAATAAA
This sequence comes from Eumetopias jubatus, assembly GCF_037043125.1. Lineage (NCBI taxonomy): Eukaryota > Metazoa > Chordata > Mammalia > Carnivora > Otariidae > Eumetopias > Eumetopias jubatus. The sequence continues at coordinate 80,815,276 of NW_028274819.1, read as the reverse complement.
TAAATAAAATGAAGTAAAAATATAAATAAATAAATAAATAAATAAATAAATGGCTTCTTGGAATGATTTTTTAAAGTTATAATAAATTTGAGCACCAACTGAACATAAGTTTCTCGACTTAAAATCAGTATAATAGTTACAGTAGTCCAACATAATGTTTGTTTCTTAAAAGTCCATATTTGGGGCGCCTGAGTGGCTCAGTCGTTAAGCATCTGGCTTCGGCTCAGGTCATGATCCCAGGGTCCTGGGATCGAGTCCCAAATCGGGATCCTTCCTCGGGGGGAAGCCTGCTTCTCCCTCTCCCACTCCCGCTGCTTGTGTTCCTGCTCTTGCTCTCTGTCTCTGTCAAATAAATAAATAAAATATTTAAAAAAAAGTCTCTATTTGTTCCTCAATATGAAGGGAAATTTAAATCCTATGTAACAAAATGTTCTAAAACAATTGATAGAGTAAAAATTCCAATGATATAAAGATTCCTAGTAAAAGAATTATTGAAAATTTTTTTCTGAGAATGCTGTCCCAACCTCTTGCCACACCTATGTCTCTGAAGCATAGTTCTCTTGGGATTCCAGAGATATCTATATTGTACTAGTGGAGAAATAAAAAATCGTCATAACCTACAACATGTATAAATTCAATCTGGACACCTGGGGTAATAGAAATGGAGTTTTGGTGGGATGGTGTTATTGGATCATCAATTGGGAACTTGGGAAACACAGAACATATAAACAATATTATAGTTGTTAAGTGTAGTCAAAATGTCTTCATATCCTGAAAATATGAAAACTACTTGAGACATTTATACAAAGAATGTTCCTCACATCCAAAAACTATGACTAATCCAATGATAGGTTCCAAACTGAAAGACCTAAGACTGTCTTACTAGACTTGCATTGCTTATAAATTAAGCTAATGGTCTTTATTATGTTGTCCAATACAGTAGCCACTAGCCATAAATAAGTATTGAGCATTTGAAATGTTGCTAGTCTGAACTTAAAGTGTACACACCACATTTTGTATGTAAGTAAAAATAAATAATATGAGGCACCTGGGTACCTCAGTCGGTTAAGCGACTGACTCTTGATTTCAACTCAGGTCAAGATCTCAGAGTTGGTATGGAGCCCTACGTAGGGTATGGAGCCTTACATAGGTCTCTGTGCTGAGTGTGGAGTCTGCTTGTCCGTCTCCCTCTGCTCCTCCCCACTTGTGCTCTCTCTCTCTCTCAAATAAATAAATAAATAAAGATATTTTTAAAAATATAAAAAATAATGTAACACATTCCATTAATAATTTTTGTATTTAATACATCTTAAAATCTTAATATTTTGAGTATATTGGAATATATTACATATATTATTAAATTAATTTCACCTGTATCATTTTATTTTTTTAAATATAACTCCTAGAAAATTTAAAATTGTCTATATAGTTCACACTGTGGCTTTCTATTGGATAACAATATGAATATATACTTCACATTACTAAAATGCAAGTCCCCATATGTAAATAGCATCTGAACCAAAAAATTTCTTATCTAATATTTTCTAGTTAGTGTTTTGTTTTATATAATATTTTGTTAAAGGCTACATTGTATCACTGGTACTCATTTAGTCAAAATTAGGAAACAATATTTCTAGATAACATACATTTTGCCTTCTAGAGTAGTGCTTCCCAAACTATATGTATACCCCTAAGTAGCTTTTTAACATGCAGATTTCTGATCCAGTAGCCCTGGAGGGAACCTAAAATTTTTCATTTCTAACAGGTGCCCAGGTGATGTTGATGCTTTTGGTCTGGGGACTTTGAGCTACAAATTTGTAGATGACAGAGGTGTTCCATTGTACTTGAGTTCCCCAAATTAGAAAATAATGGTGCTAAAAACATACACTGAAGTATTTGAGCTTATAAGCTAATAATTTATTACTATGTTAACTTCAAATATTCAACTTATTTCTTTAAAAATATTTTCTGAATGTAAACGCATATTTACTGTAACAATGCAGATAAATAAGGAAAAGCATAAATGAGAAAATGAGCATCATGTGACTCCACCAAATAATAACCATCATTGCATTTTTATTTATTTGTGCCTAATACTATTTGTATTTGGCTTGTTTTAATAGAAGTTTGAAAGCATTATAAATACTGTTTTGCAACAGTTTTCTTTTATATTCTTATGTTGTAAATATTTCCTCGTTGTTTACACAATGTTTAATGGCCACTTACTATTCTATCATATGGATATACTAAATATTCTTAGATAATTTCCACTTACAATGAGCAATTTTGACTGCAATTTCTTTGAAATATTTTCAATGCTTAAAGAAACAAATATTTTAGTGCTTATAAGTATATGGTTCAGAAGAGCAAACCAATTAATAGAAAATTAAAATATAGTATTGATTTATATAAATCCAATTCCCTCCATTAAAGTTTGAAGTATTTATATTATGCCTATAAACTTGAAAGTATTAACTCTTATGAAAATAGGGACAAAAAAACAACAATATGTGAACAAATAGTCAGTTTGCCCATTGTTCTCACCACAGTTTGTCTTTATCTTTATTTTATTATTGAACTTTATATTTTGCTTCTTCATCAGTTAAAAGTAGACATGTTCTCATAGTGAGTCTTCCAAGTTTAAGGTCTTGGATCCTGGAGTACATAGTAATTTTCTGAAGAATTTTCTAGATTTATTTGAAATCTATGTGTCTCATCTCAAACAAATGCATACATATAATAGACATATATAATAACTACTTTTTAAAGATATTTTTATTTAGAGAGAGAGAACGTACATGTTCAGTTAGGGAGAGGGGCAGAGGAAGAGGAAGAGAAACAGACTCCCTACTGAATGGGGAGCCCTACATGGGGCTCCAACTCAGGACCCTGAGATCATGACCTGAGCCAAAATCAAGAGTTTGGCACTCAACCAACTGAGCCACCCAGGTGCCCCTATATATAATAACTTTATAGGAAACAGTGCACTTTAAAAAAAATGTACCCAAAATGTTAAAAATAATCTTAGTTATTAAATTATCATTTACCTCTTGAATTCTAAAACATGTAACCTGCTCTGAGTAATTATTGGTAACTTCCAGGAAGTGCAAAGCTTACATGATCCCTCTGTAAGACCCTTGACTAAGTTCTTTTTTAATTCCATTACTGATTTGCAGTAAAGATATGTATTTAAAAATATAGTTTAAACTTTTCTGATTAAGTCTTGGAGGATTTTCTGTTCTGTAGAGGGAAGGACATAAACTTTTTATTATACTTAGTTTAAATATCATCCCAACTATTGTATGCTTTGAACCTTGGGCAAATTAATCTCTCTGATCCTGTTTTTTCTAATCTGTAAATTAGGGTTGACACCTACCCATAATACAGGTTTATAAGAGTTAAATAGAATGCATTTAAATGACTGAAAATAGAGTCTGAACATAATGGACATCAATCTGTTCTACCTCAAATATTATACTAATATTTTCATATTCTCATTTTCCAAGGAAGACCAGAAAGGTAATCGATATATTTTCTCAGATGCTAGTGAAGTGATTTTCAGGTCTCCTGTTTAGTAGGGTAATTAATTTTCCAAATAAAACCTTACATGGTCTACTAATACAGAAACCAAAAAATGAGATATGATCATTGAAGGGTGGAGAGGAAGAGAGAAAATACTGGGTAAGGTTCTATTCCAAACTTGTATTTCCATTATAACCACTACTGAGGCATGTCTATAGAATTTGGGTTTCCAAAGAAATCAAAATATATTTTGAACGTGAAACAACTATTTACCTAGCTTCTCGAGCCTTAAGCCTACTAATCCTTTATCCCAATATTTCCTTCACTTCCAACAAGTCAAGCTAGCTCTACCAGAAAAATATATCCTTAATCTATTAATTTCCTTCCATGATCCTTGTCACCACCCTAATTCAGGTAGTCATCTATCATTTAGACTATAACAATAACTTTTCACTGTTTTGTAACAAATTTATTGAGGTGTAATGGACATACAATAAAACTACACCTATTGAATATGTATAATTTTATAAATTTTGATATATATATACACCTAAGAGACTATCACCACAATGAAGAGAGTGAACATATTCCTTATCTCCAAAAGGTTCCTCATCCCACTTGTAATCCTCTGTTGTCTCACCTCTCAACATCTCCAAACAATCAATCTTCTGCTTCCTGTGATGATTGTACTTTCCCAAGTTTACATAAATAGATACTCTTTTAGTTTGGGTTCTTTCGCTTAGTATGATGATTTTGAGATTCCTTGATGTTTTTTATGTGTATCAATAATTCATCCCTTTTCATTGCAGGTAAGTATTCCATTTTATAAAGATACCACAATTTGTTTATCCATTCTCCTGCCAATGTACATTTGAGTATTTTCCAGGTTGGGAGTATTACAAATAAAGCTGCTACAAAAGTTTATGCACAAGTGTTTACATATACATATGCTTTCTTTTCTCTTAGGTAAATATTAAGAATAGAACCACTGGGTTTTGTGGTAGGTGAATGTGTAACATTTTAAAAACTGTCAAACTCTCTTCCAAAGTGCTTGTACTATTTTACTTCCTTCCCTACCAGCAGAGTATGACAACTAAGTTCTTTACCAACATTTGATATGGTCAGTCTTTTAAATTTTAATCATTCTAGTAAGTTTGTAGTGGGACTTTTGTGGTATTAATTTTGTATTTTCCTAATGACAAATGATGTTAAGCATCTTTTTATGTGTTCATTTGTCATCTTTATATTTTCTTTGAAGTATGTATTCAAATTTTGTGTTCCCCCTTTTAAAAAATATTAGGTTGTTTGTTTTTTTCTAATTGAATTTGAGAGTTCTTTATATATTCTGGATACAAGTCTTTTATCAGATATGTGCTTTGTAAATGTTTTCTCAGTCTATTGCTTAAATTTTCATTCCCTCACCAGCATCTTTGATAGGAGACTTGAATTGTGAAAATTCCAATTTATTTTATTTATTTATTGTTCTTTTTGAATTATGACTTTGGTGTTTTATTGAACTCTTTGCCTAACAAAGTCACATTTTCTCATTTTTTCTTCCAAAGTTTTATAGTTTTATGTTTTATTTATAGGTCTATGATATATCTTGAGTAAATTTTTGTATGTGGAATAAAGTATGAATCAAGTTTATATTTTTGCATTTGAATATCTACTTGTTTCAGCACAAATTGTTGAAAAGAGCAAACTTTCTTTACTGAATTGCCTTTTCACCTTTGTAAAAAGTCAGTTTCCCATTTCTGTGTTGTTCATAATTTTCTTATTTTGTCCAATAACAGCAAAGTCTCATTATTACTGGAGTTGGTGATTATAATTGTTAATTTTGTGTCAACTTGGTTAAGATATGGTGCCTAGATAATTGGTCAAATGCATTATTTGGGTAATGTTGTAAGGGTATTTTTTCATATGAGATTAGTATATAAATCAGTGGATAGACTACATCTGATTATAATATGAGTGGACTTTATCTAATCAGTCAAAAACATTAAGAAAAAAACAGACCAAGGTCCTGAGAGGAAGAGGAAATTCTACCTCCTGACTGCCTTCAGATTCAGGTCTGCAAAATCAACTCTTTCCTGTGTCTGCAGCTTGCTAGCCTACCTTGCAGATATTAAAATTGCCAACCCACTTAATCATGTGAGCCAATTTCTTAAAATAAATCTAATAAATCTATATCTGTCTATCATCTATCTATCTACCTATCATCATCTCTATCTATTCTTATTGGTTCTGTTTCTCCGGAGAACACTGGCTAGCACAGTGATATATGATGTCTTTATCTTAATTATGGCATTGTTTGCAAATACCAAACTTAGTCAAGCCAGTTTAAGCAAAGAAAAAAAAAGTTATGTTTACTAGTGTTTCTTATCTCATCTTATCTAAAGATAAGAAATACAGTAGTCTCAGTAACAACTGGAGACAGGGATTCGAATGCCATTGGAACACATTTATACTTTTTAGGACTATCTTCCTTTCATCACTTTTTCTCTCTCTCACTCAAAAAGGCTGCCTTTATCTGCCTCCCAGAAATATCTAAAAGGCAGGAATGTGCCTCTGGTAGTCCATGAGATTTAAGTTTCTTATTCCTAAGAGTTACTGATCAAATATCTTCCATCCCTAACTCTAAAAATTCCATGAATGAGTCTCATTGGTTAGCTTAGGTAAGGTGTCCTTTCCTGGATCAATCAATTGTGGCTAGAAGTGGGGACAAAATATAAAATGAATGTTCATGCTGGAACCATATCGACAATGTGCAGGATGAGATTCATCCTAAAGAAGGAGGGTTCTGGACAGGCAAATGGCATGGTATTTATTTTCAGAAGCAGTAAAAAAACTAAATTTCTAAACTAATGCAAGAGTAATGAATGTATAATAAATTCTAGTTTTGATAGTTTGTGGAAAATATCAACTCTGTCTGTCTCAGATATTAAGATCAATTCAGAATATAAAATTTAAGTTCAATCTGATGATCCAGAGAGTCTATACAAAATGCTCCTTCATCCAAATCAGACTTTTGGCTCTGACTCAATTTAGTTGATCTGTATAGGAGAATGTACCTGATTTCTTTTCCTTTCTTTCTTCTTTCTTTTTCTTTCTTTCTTTCTTTCTTTCTTTCTTTCTTTCTTTCTTTCTTTCTTTCTTTCTTTCTTTCTTTCTTTCTTTCTTTCTCTCTCTCTCTCTTTCTTTCTTTCTTTCTTTCTTTCTTTCTTTCTTTCTTTCTTCTTTCTTTCTTTCTTTCTTTCTTTCTTTCTTTCTTTCTTTCTTTCTTTTTCTTTCTTTCTTTCTCTCTTTCTTTCTCTCTTTCTTTCTCTCTTTCTTTCTTTCTCTTTCTTTCTCTCTTTCTCTTTCTTTCTTTCTTTCTTTCTTTTTCTTTCTTTTCTTTTTTCTTCTTTCTTTCTCTTTCTTTTCCTTTCTTTTTTTCTTTTTTCTTTTCCTTTCTTTTCCTCTCCTTTCCTTTCTTTTCTTTTTTCTTTTCTTTTCAGATTTCAATTTTAAGTAATCTCTACACCCAACCCTGAGTTCAAGAGTAACATGCTCTACCAGTTGAGCCAGCCAGACACCACTGAGAATGTACTTGATTTCATTTTGCATTATCAATCCCTTGAAAGTTTTGCAGGAGCTAATGTAGAGCTCATATTCTCTGACCAGTCTACATAAATTGTCAAACTCTTCTCATCTCCTTCTCTGTCTTTCCTCTTCAGATTACTTGTGGCAAATGGAGTATTTGTTATTTTCTATTTTGTTTTGTGTTTGCACACCCATATTTAAGAATGTAAACTCCACAATGGCTGGGGCTTTGCTGTTTTGTTTACAGCTACATCCCAGCACTTAAAAAAAGTGTTTGATGCAAATTAGGGATTCAACTTTTTTAAATGATGAAATATAAATTATAGTCATTTATATTCTGGTATTTTTTAAAAGCATGTAAATGCATTTACAAAGACAGGATCCAGTATTGAGAAGGTGTGAGTACTGAAATGGGGCCAAATTGAGGAGCTGCTACTTTTATAATACAATCTAAGAAGGGTCTAGTCATTTTAACTCATCTCATCCTTCAAAATCAGTGATCTAGCACTCACATTTACAAATTTTCCTTGAATTTTTCATGTACTCCTGCTCAATGTGTCAAGTGTGACAAGAACAGATGTAGTCAGTGAATGATCAAACAGATGTTTCATTTGTATTACCATTCATTATAATGTCATTATTGACAGCACAACCATGCAACTTGTCAAGTACCTAGAAATTATTCTTGGTCTCTTTTTAAGGAAATTCATGGTTCAAAAAAAATCCTCCAAAATGAGAAAGTTAAAAATACTTTTCTAAAAGAAATTGTCATTACTTGGTAGTATTAAGCAGTGGCCAAACTTGTTTTCAAGTTACAATAATATGGAATGAATTTTTGTCACACTGTAGAGCAATCATGGATGCTATGGAGACTCTTCAATGAAATTACCATGCAGCCCCTGTCTGATGCTTGCTTATAGGCCTTAGGTCATCCATGAACTGCATATGGAAAATCCCCCAAACTCCAAATCCCCCAAATAGGTAAAGGTATACATTTTACAGGTGGGTTGTACTATTTATTATATTCATTATGCATGTGGTGATATTAATGATGTTTTCAACATTTTTGGAAAGACTCTCCCTTTACAATGTCCCCTACCCATTTTCATAATGGGTGTTGGGAATGTTTATTTTTATGATTTACAGATAGTTTGTCTATCATACTAAATAATGATAGTACATTAGTATCTGTAGGCACATGATATCTTAATTTGAAAAAAAAATCTACATTTCGTACCATACTAATCTCTTTCTGAAACACCTAGTAAAGACTCACAATTCACTCTTTAGATGGATTGGGATGGTTGTTTAAAAAGCAAAATCTTAGTTATAATAAGTTTCCTTTTGAGCTTTCCTTCACCTGATTTGTTTATAGACTACTGAAGAGTGAAAAAAAATCTATTAACAGCCTTTTGCTTTGTTTTGTTTTGTACTTAACTTGATGGATTTATTATTTTTTAATGGAAATAACAGTTGTTTGATTTAACTGGCTTGATTGACTGCTTTGACACTGTTTAGACAAAGAAAGATCTATCATTTTAACTAGAAGTTTAGAAGCTGCATAGCAATCCATTGCAGAAATGACATAAAAAAAGCTTCTGTAAGATCACTCTGTTCATTATGAGGAATGAAATATCTTGAATTAAATTCTCAAAATCCAACCTGACTATAGCAAAGATCTAATGAGATCCGTGCTCTCCTAGGAGCTCCTTTAATTAACTCAAGCATTGTTCTCAAGTACACGTTATGGAGTTGCTTGTAAATTCACATATATTACATGTAAATTATAAGACATTTCAGAGGAAAGAGAGTTTGGTGACAGTCCAATTTACATTTCTTTGCTGGCTATAAGCATTTTTTTTCTTCTCTTATATTTTACATTTAGCATTGATAGATACAGATTGAGGACTTCTGTTTTGGTAGTTATTGTCACCAAGATATACATTTATTCTTTAAAATATGGTAATTCCTTCAGTAAATATAACTGCTTAATGATTTAAGGTTGAAATCTTCGGGAAAGGAGGAAGCTATAAGCAGATAGAATCTTTATTATTTAACTAAAAATCTGGATGGATAGTTTGGACTCCTCACTGGACAAGTGTAACAGGTTTTGCCCCAAGAACCAGATATTTTGTCTAAGGGTGAAAAAATGGGATAAACAAGCTTATAAAACAAGTCTTGCTTTTAACATACATATTTTGAAAAAATAAAAGAGATCATTCTTCTTTGTTCTACAGTTTAGTAGTACAATTCTAATCTGGCTATAAGGTCATTTGTTGAATAACTTGAACAAATGAGGAAAGAAATAAGCTTGTCCCTCTCCTTTTATGTAATGTATATCTCTGTCTGTTGATATTGCCCTGTTTTTCAAAGGTGTCACCAATGAAATCAGAGCCAGTAAATTTAGAGTTGAAGTATAAACAAACAATATTGCTTTCTTCTTTGCCTTTTCTCACCCTTATCCTGATGAAGGTCATTTAATTTATCAGATGTTGAGCTTACCCTGAGGTTTATATCCCTGAAATAGTCTCTTTCCCAAAGACTCCTTTTCAGAGAAATTTAGAGCATTTGGTCCAAATCTAAGGGTTTCTTATCTGAAACTCTTGGGGGCAGATGTGTTTCAGGATTCAGGATTTTTTAGATTTTAGAAAGGTAATACTGAATATAGTATATTAATGAACACCCCCAGTGGGTGCTCCAAAATATACATAATAATATATATTTGCATAACAGTGTATACATACTATGTATTATACCCATTTATATTAATATTTTGGCAAATCACATGCATAAATGGATTAAATAGATTCTATAAATTACTTGTCAGTTCTCAAATTTTGTCATCAAATAAATCAGGAAAATTTCACATTTTAGAGCTTGTGAATGTCATAATTTGGGATAAGTCACTGTATACTTGTAATAAATCACTATGGTAGGCAGAATTCTCAGATGGACTCAAAGAATCCCACTCCTTGGTATAAATGCTCTTCTCTTGAAAGTGGGCAGGCCTGTCAATATGATGGGATGCCACTTTAGATTATGACAAATGACAAAGACAATGGAGTAATCAGTCACTCCTATGATTAATTTAAAATGTATATGACTCTATCTTAGTCTCCTGGAGAAACATTGTCCTGCTGGCTCTGAAGAAGTAAGCTGATATATTGTGAGATGACCACATGAGGATGATCTGGAGGCAGCATCTAAGAGGTGAGAGCCACCCTGTCTTAACAGCCAGCGAGAAAATGGAGACATCAGTCCTACAACCACAGGGAACTGAATTCTGCCAACAGTCCAAACAGCATTGAAGGAGAACCCTAAGCCTCAGATGAAAAAGGGGATTTCAGCCCCTATGACATATTAATTTCATTCTACTGAGTTTTTTTTTTTTTAATTCCGCTATAGTTAACATACAGTGTTATATTAATTTCAGGTGTACAATGATTCTATGCATTACTCAGTGCTCATCAAGATAAGTGTACTTTTGGGTGCCTGGGTGGCTCAGTTGGTTAAGCGACTGCCTTCAGCTCAGGTCATGATCCTGGTGTCCTGGGATCGAGTCCCACATTTGAAAAAAAAAAAAAAAGACAGTGTACTTTTAAGCCCCTTTACTGATTTCACCCATTGCCCCACCCACCTCCCCTCTGATAACCAGCTGTTTGTTCTCTATAGTTAAGAGTCTGTTTTTTGGTTTGTCCCTTATTCTCCCCTTTGTTCATTTGTTGTTTTTTTGTTTTGTTTTGTTTTTTGTTTTAAGATTTTATTTATTTATTTGACAGAGAGAGATACAATGAGAGAGGGAACACAAGCAGGGGAGTTGGGAGAGGGAGACACAGGCTTCCCGCCGCAGGGAGCCCAATGCGGGGCTTGATCTCAGGACCCTGGGATCATGACGCTTAACGACTGAGCCACCCAGGCACCCCTGCTTTGTTTTTTAAATTCCAAATATAGTGAAATCATATGGTATTTGTCTTTTCCCGACTGGTTTATTTCATGTTGTTGTAAATGGCAAAATTTAATTCTTTTTGATGATGGAATAACATTCCACTATATATATATAGATATAGATAGATGATATAGATATAGATCTCCCAAATCTTTATCTGTTCATCTGTGGATGGACATTTGGGTTCTTCCATAATTTGGCTATTGTAAATAATGTTTCAATAAAAACAGGGGTGCATATGGCGTGCCTGGGTGGCTCAGTCATTAAGCATTTGCTTAGGCTCAGGATGTGATCCCAAGGTCCTGAGATCTAGCCCACATTCAGGCTCCATGCTCAGCGGGAAGCCTGCTTCTCCCTCTCCCACTCCCCCCTGCTTATGTTCCCTTTCTCACTGTCTCTGTCAAATAAGTAAAATCTTTAAAATATAGGGGTACATATATCCCTTCAAATTAGTGTTTTTGTATACTTTTGGTAAATAACTAGTAGTTTGATTACTAGATTCTATGGTAGTTCTGTTTTTAACTTTTTTATTGTTATGTTAATCACCATATATTACATAATTTGTTTTGGTGTACTGTTCCATGATTCATTGTTTGTTCATAACACCCAGTGCTCCATGCAGAATGTGCCCTCCTCAATACCCATCACCAGGCTAACCCATCCCCCAGCCCCTCCCCTCTAGAACCCTCAGTTTGTTTTTCAGAGTCCGTGACTGCACCAGTTTTCATTCCCACCAAGAGTATATAAGAGTTCCTTTTTCTTCATATCCTCACCAACCCTTGTTTCTTAAGTTTTTGATTTTAGACATTCTGTCAAGTGTGAGGTGATATCTCACTGAGGTTTTTGATTTGCATTCCTTAATGATGAGTGATGTTGAGTATCTTCTCATGTGTCTGTTGGCCATATGTATGTCTTCTTTGGAGAAAAGTTGGTTTATATCTTCTGCCCATTTCTTAAATCAGATTATCTGTGGGTTTTTTTTTTCTTTTTTTTGGTATTGAGTTGTATAAATTGTTTATATATTTTGGATTGTAAACCTTTATCAAATCTATCATTTGCAAATATCTTCTTCCATTCAGTAGATTGTATTTTTGTTTTGTTAGCTGTATCCTTCACTGCATAGAAGCCTTTACTTTTGTTGTAGTCCCAATAGTTCATTTTTGCTTTTATTTCCCTTGCCTGAGGAGACATATCTAGAAAGATGTTGCTATGGCTTATGTCAAAGAAATTACTGCCTGTATTCTTTGCTAAAATTCTTATGTTTTTGGGTCCCACACTTAGGTTTTTTATCCATTTTCAATTTATTTTTGTGTATGGTGTAAGAAAATGATCCTTTTTTTTTTTTTTTCTTTTACATATAGCTGTCCAGTTTCCCAACAACATTTGTTGAAGAGGCTGCCTTTTTTTACACTGGATATTCTTTCCTACTTTGTCAAAGATTAATTGACCACATAATTGTGGGTTTATTTCTGGGTTTTCTCTTCTATTCCATTGATCTATGAGTCTGTTTTTTATGTTAGTACCATACTGTTTTGATCACTACGGCTTTGTAGTATAACTTCAAGCCTGGAATTGTGATACCTCCAGCTTCATTTTTCATTTTCAAGGTTGCTTTGGCTCTTCAGGATCTTTTGTGGTTCCATACAAATTTTAAGATTGTTTGTTCCAGTTCTGTGAAAAATGCTGTTGGTATTTTGATAAGGATTGCATTACATGTGTAGATTGCTTTGGATAGTATAGACATTTTAACAATATTTGTTCTTCCAACCCATGAGCATGAAATGTCATTCCATTTTTTGTGTCATCTTTAATTTCTTTCATCAGTGTATTATAGTTTTCATAGTACAGATCTTTCACCTCTTTGGTTAAGTTTATTCCTAGGTATTTTATTATTTTTGGTACAATTGTAAATGAGATAGTTTTCCTAACTTCTTTTTTCTGTTGCTTCATTATTAGTGAATAGAAATGCAATGGACTTCTGTACATTGATTTTGTATCCTGCAATCTTACAGAATTCATTTATCAGTTCTAGTAGTTTCTTGGTGGAATCTTTAGGGTTTTCTATGTATAGTATCATGTCATCTGCAAATAGTGAAAGTTTTACTTCTTCCTTCCCAATCTGGATGCCTTTTATTTGTTGTTGTTGTTGTCATCTGATTGCTGTGGCTATGGCTTCCAGTACTATGTTGAATAAAACTGGTAAGAGTGGATATCCTTGTCTTGTTCATTACCTTAAGGGGGAAGCTCAGTTTTTCCCTATTGAGTATGATGTTCACTGTGGGTTTTTCATATAAAGTTTTTATTATGTTGGGGTATGTTTCCTCTAAACCTACTCTGTTGAGGATTTTTATCATGAATGGATGTTGTACTTTGTCAAATGGATTTTCTGCTATTGAAAATTCCATTCTATTCAAATGATCATATGGTTTTTATCCTTTCACTTATTGATGTGATGTATCTTGTTGATTGATTTGTGAATATTGAACCAACCTTGCATCCTGGGAATAAATCCCACTTGATTGTGGTAAAAGATTTTTTCAATGTATTGTTGGATTTGGTCTGCTAATCTTTTGTTGAATATTTTTGCATCTATGTTCATTAGAGATACTGGCCTGTAGTTCTCTTCTCTTGTGGTATCTTTATCTAGTTTTGGTGTCAGGGTAATGCTGGCCTTATAGAATGAATTTGGAAGTTTTCCATCCTGTTCTATATTTTTGGAAAAGATTGAGAAGAATAGATATTAATTAGTCTTTAATTTCATTTTTAGAATTCATCTGTGAAGCTGTCTGCTATTGGACTTTTTTTCAGTTTTGATCTCTGATACAATTTCATTGCTGGTAATTGTTATTATTTTTTTTCAAATTTTCTATTTCTTCCTGCTTCAGTTTTGGTTAGGTCGCCCAATTGGTTGACATATAATTTTTTTTATAATATTGTCTTACACTCTTTTGTATTTCTTCATTGTGAATTGTTATTTTCCCTCTTTTATATCTGATTTTGTTTATTTGATTTCTCTCTCTCTCTGTCTCTCTCTTTTGATCTTTTTGATGAGTCTGGTTAGAGGTTTATTAGTTTTGTTGAATCCTAGTTAAACTTTGAGAAGAGGAACAAGCTAACCTGAGCCCGACTTTAGATCCACAAAAGCTTTAAGATAATACCTTTTTGTTGTTTTATGCTGCAGATTTTATAGTAATGTTTAATGCATCAACAGGAAAACACTATAATCAATGAATTTTATTCATTATTATTTCAAAGCTTCTTTTAGATTCTTATCTGGAGTCTAGCCTATTTTCTATAAATCTTATTGAGTCATTGTCTAAATCTTATGAAGACATAGAAAAAAGATACTTTGAGATGAGTACCTTTAAGTTAATTTTATAGTTGGTTGCTATGTTAAAGAAAGTGTATATATAGAAAGAGTGTATAGAAAGAGTAGATGGTGTTAAAAAAAGAGCTTTGATAAGACCTTGTTAGAGAAGTCATTCAATTTTAATTAATATAACATTACATTTTATTTTACCTAGAAGTGTTTTTGGAACAAGTTTGTTCTCAAAAATGAAACACAAATCTGATCAAAATAAACCACACAATATTTTACAATTTGGACAATTATTCATGAAAGTCTAATAGCTAAAACACTTTATACCTGTCACTTCAATTCCTAATCTGGGCATGATAAAAGCTTGTTCCATGATATTAAATTTAAATGTGCTTTGGATCTAATTGACTACTTGCAGCTTAGAATTTCTATCAGAGTTTCCAGGATGAACTGGTTTTAGGGGAGATATTATTCTTTGTAAAATAACTTCTTTTCCATTCTCCCTGTTTCAGTTCTTCAACTTCTTTCCTCTTTCTGAACTATCAAATTACTATAAGCAATCAATATTTAATAGAATGATCTAAGAAGCTAGCTTATTAAATTACTGAATTTGTGATAATTGTTTATGCCATCTCTGTTTCACTTTCAAATTTCAGACCTCATCAACTGGGATATATGTGTTCAAATTATTCACCTAGCAACCTTAGTATTTTACGTTAAGCAACTTTTTTTTCTTAAGGAGGGCAGATCATATGTCGATTATATATGCTAAATAATAAGTAACTTCTTTAAACTTTACTTCTTTAAGCCTTAATTCTTGATTTGAAACTTATTCTGAGAATTAAATAAAGAAAAAAATAAGTTTTCTCTTAATCTTAGCTAATGTCTTTTCTGACAGTTGAAATGTGGTGCCTTCAAAGCCTTAAGTATGGAAGAGTAGATGAGTACATTATCTAAACTGTGTTTTGTACCTTTTATAGGCAAGAACCTTCCCTACACTTAAGCAGGACTGGCAACTATCCTGGACACACTACATCTTCCATTTGATGTTCCCTAAAGGCCCAGCATCAACCCAGATGTGACATCATGATTTCTACTGAGTCAAAGTCAGAACCAGATCACTAAGCAGAATATAGTAATATTTCTCTAAAGAGTAGCAAGGAATGGATGAGATGAGGCCACACCTCAAAGAAACTGTGAAGCATGCAAATTGACCATTTTATCTTCTTGCCCTAAATACATTTTGAGGAAAATATTCCTTCTTCTTATCTATTAATAATGTTTTCTTGGAAACTGACCTTTGGAGTGAAATTATTGTGAAAATATTATCTATATAGATGGATTATTATTATTATAAGTGTTTCTAAACAACTGGAGACAGCCTGAACCAAGCTGGCTAAACATATTAACACAGAGTTTCCAAAGAAGAGAAAAGCTGGATGAAAAGGACTGGATTCCTTTGGCTGAAAGGCCATTTACCGGAGACTCATGGATGACAGTTCCTCATGCCACAGGCACTCCCAGTTGAATATGTTAACATTTCAAACAGTTACTCCAAGGTAGAGCACAGTGACTGATGTTTCATGAAGAGGAGTTTTGAAGATTATTCCTGCTGTCCACAGAAGAGCTAGAGTGTAGAGCTATCTTCCTCCTCCATTGCTATTTTCCCTATTCTGCCTTGTAAAAGTTGGGAGAGGAGAAAGATAAAAATGAATCTGCTTCTTTTTCCTTTTTGTAATCTTAGGAGAAACTATCTGTCACTGAGGGAATTTAGCAACCTCTCTGAAATATTTTTCAAATCTCATTGTTTTTGAATGTCCCACAATCCACATAAGGAGAGATAGTATAAATTCAGAGAACATAACTAATTACTCTTTCTTGTAACTAAGAAAAATTTTATCCCAGAAAGTTTCTTTGTTTTTTATCTAAAGAAAGGGTGAATTGAAAGGAAATGAGTAGTCTACAAGAAATCTATAATTAGGACAAAAACATTGGTAGTGTTCTTACAATGCTATCTGGGTGAGAGTAGCTTGCCCTACTTAAGCCTGGTCTTTACTGAAGCACAGATTTAGTGTAATAGAGTTGGATGCATTATGTTACCTCAAGTTGGTGTAATCAACTATTCAAATGAATGAACTAAATCCACTTGCTCAGAGTTCACGTTTACCAAATATCTTTCTGAATAATATTTGACTTCCCACTAGAGTTGCTGATAAGCAAAGAAAACACTGACCATGAACATGAATAGCCTATTTGATAGTTATGTTTCTCACTATAAATTATTTCATTGATACTTCTGTTTTTACACCTCTCTTAAGGTTCTGTAACATAGTTTCAACTTGAGTAAAAATGTCCCATACAAAAAATTTATTATAGAAATAGCCTACATTTTTCAGATTAGCATATAACTCACCAGTTAATAAAAATACTTTTATATTCTTGGCATGTTCTAAATGCAAGGAAAATGCATTTCAAGTATATTACTGTTCTTCCTATACAGAAGAAACAATTCTGATATACACATATGTATTCCAGAAATCACTCTTATGGAAATGAAAAAAAAATCGTATAAGTTCACTATGAGGAATACTTATTTGTAAAAATGGTAGATATACAAAAATGTAATCAAGTAGTGTTAACCAACATAAAGTATTGCCAATATCTCAGATAACTTTGAATAAATAAAACCAAATTAATCAAATCTCCAGACTGTTCCCAGCAAAATCTCTTTATTTGCTCTATAGAAAACAAAACAAAACAAAACAAAACAAAAAACCTTAATTTTACATCAAGAATTGCCTTGTTGAATGAGCCCCCTACTTAATGATACTATATTCCTCTTAGTAGAGGTAAAATATTTGACTCACGGCTTTGCTTTTTTTCATTTTTTCTCTTTTAAGCAATAAATATCTTGTAACATTCCATCTATTCAAATACAACAAAAGTAAAATTTACAACACATGCTTCAGTTTTGTAGTTCTGCAGTTCACAAAGAAATATTTTTCTTTGGTATCTGTTCATTATTCATATACTTCTGTGTCCACTTCTATGTGTAAAACACTTGAAGTTTATTCTAAGGAAAATAATGTTGTAATATTGATATGTTTATAACACCCAGTCAATATAAACATATATTCTGAATTTCCTGCTGAAACAGTTTATTTATGTTCTGCTTGTTTCAGAATTCCAGAGGAATGCTTATTAATTTTGACCAGGAACAAAATAAATCATTGAGTATATATATCCAGAACATTTTAATAGGTTTAAATTAATAAAAGTAATTTGGAAAATACTTTTTTTAAATGGGAAATTGTATGGGAAAGTCTTTTTTTTGGTAAGAAAACTGACATTGATAAAATAATTTGAGCTTAAAAGAAGCACATTCTTTAGTTTGTACTTGGACCTTCCCATATATGCTGTATTGACCCTTGGAGACCAAACAAGATGCCAAGAAATATTCTATAAACAAAGTATTTTAATGTCTTTTCCCTTTCAAGATCTCTAGAATATTGGATATATACTCGAAGGCAATCGTGTATTTACAAAATTAATTTTGTAAGATGAGTGAGCAGTTCATCTTTGGTAAAAAATAAAGTTATTGTTGCATGGACACTTATGGATAAATGTCCATAAGAAAAAAAAAAAACACAATGGTCCAACAAAAGCAGTCATAAGAAGGAAGTATATAGCAGTACAGATCTACCTCAAGAAGCAAAAAAAAAAAAAAAAAGCTCAAATAAACAACCTAATCTTACACCTAGAAAAAGAACAACAAACAAAGCCTAAAACCAGCCAAAGGTAGGAAATAAAAATTAGAGCAGAAATAAATGTTACAAAAATTAAAAACAAACAAACCTTAGAATAGATCATGAAACCAGGAGCTGTTTCTCTGAAAAATTAATAGAATTCATAAACCTCTAGCCAGACTTTTCAAAAAAAAAAGAAGAATGGACTCAAATGAATAAAATATGAAATGAGAGAGGAGAAGCAACAACCAACACTACAGAAATACAAACAATTAGAAGAGATTATTAGGAAAAACTATATGCCAACAAATTGGATGACCTGAAAGAAATGGATAAATTTCTAGAAACATAAACAGCCAAAATTGAAACAAGAAGAAATAGAGAACTTGAACAGACTGATAACCAGCAAAGAAGTTGAATCAGTAATCAAAAAACTCCCAACAAACAAAAGTCCAGGGCCAGATGGCTTCTTCACAGGAGAATTCTACCAAACATTTAAAGAAGAGTTAATACCTATTCCTCTCAAACTATTCCAAAAAGTATAAAAGAAAGGAAAACTTCCAAATTCTATGAGGGCAGCTTAACACTGATAACAAACCAGATAAAGGCTCCATTAAAAAAGAGAACTACAGGGCAATATCCCTTATGAGCATGGATGCAAAAATTCTCAATAAAATAGCAAACTGATTCCAACAATTCATTAAAAAAGATATTCCCCATGATCAAGTGGGATTTATTCTTGGGTTGTGAGGTTGTTCCATATTCACAAATCAATCAACGTGATACACCACATTAATAAAAGGAAGGATAAGAACCAAATGATTCCCTCAATAAACACACACACACACACACACACACACACACACACACACATACACATACACAATTTGACAAATACAACATCCATTCATGATAAAAATCCTTAACAGGGGCACCTGGGTGGCTCAGTCTGTTAAGCGTCTGCCTTCAGCTCAGGTCATGATCCCAGGGTTCTGGGATCAAGCCCCACATCAGATACCCTGCTCAGTGGGAGCCTGCTTCTCCCTCTCCTCCCCGCTTCTGTGCTCTCTCTCACTATCTCTGTCTCTCTCAAATAAATAAATAAAATCTTAAAAAAAACCCTTAACAAAGTAGGTTTAGAGGGAATATACCTTAACATAATAAAAATTTTATATGAAAAACCCGCAGCAAACATCATACTCAATGGGGAAAAACTGAAGATTTTCCTTTACAGTCAGGAACAAGACAGGGATATCCACTCTCACCACTCTTATTTAACATAGTACTGGAAGTTCTATCAACAGCAATCAGAAAATCAGAAGAAATAAAAGACAATGAAAAGAAATAAAATTTTCAAGGAGGAAGTAAAACTCACTATTTGCAGAGGACATGATACTCTATATAGAAAATGTGAAAGACTCCACCAAAAAACCTGCTAGAACTGATAAGCAAATTCATTAAAGGCAGAGGATACAAAATCAATGTACAGATATCTGTTGCATTTCTGTACACCAATAATGAGGCAGCAGAAAGAGAAATCAAGGGATCAATCCCATTTACAACTGCACCCAAAACCGTAAAATACTTAGGATTAAACCTAAGCAAAGAGGTTAAAGACTTGTACTCTGAAAACTATGAAACACTGATTAAATACACACATAGATCAATGGAACAGAATAGAAAATCTAGAAATGAACCCACGAATATATGGTCAACTAATCTTCAACAAATCAGAAAAGAATATCCAATGGGAAAAAGTCTCTCAACAAGATGTTGAGAAAACTGTACAGCTACATGCAAAAGAATGAAAGTGGACCACTTTCACCATACAGAAAAATAAATTCAAATTTGATTAAAGACTTAAATTTGAGACCCAAAACCATAAATACCCTAGAGGATAAAACAAGCAGTAACCTCTTTTACATCAGCTGTAGCAGCTTCTTTGTAGATATGTCTCCTCAGGCAAGGGAAACAAAAGCAAAAATAAACTATTGGGACTTTATCAAAATAAAAAGTTCTGCACAGCAATTTAAACAAAAAAAACTAAAAGGCAACCTATAAAATGGGAGAAGATAATTGCAAATGATATATCTGATAAAAGGTTAGTATCCAAAATATATAGAAGTCTTATAAAACTCAACACCCAAAAAATGAATAATCCAATTAAAATGGGCACAAGACATGAATGGACATTTTTTCCCAAAGAAGACATACAGATGGCCCACAGACACATGAAAAGATATTCAACATCAGTGATCATCAGGGAAATAGAAATCAAAACTACAATGAGATATCACCTCACACCTCTCAGAATGGCTAGAATCAACAACATAATAAACAACAGGTGTTGGTGCAGGTGTGGAGAAAGGGGAACCCTCTTGCACTCTTGGTGGGAAAGCAAACTGGTCAAAGACAGTGTACAGTTTCCTAAAAATTTACAATTATAACTTCCCTATGATCCAGGAGTTGCACTACTAGGTGTTCATCCAAGGAATACAAAAATATTAATTCAATGGGATACATGCACCTTAATGTCTATAGCAGCATTATCTACAATAGCCAAATTATGGAAACAGTCCATGTGTTCATCAATTGATAAATGGAAAAAGAAGATGTGGTATGTATATGCAATGATATATTACTCAGCCATAAAAAGGAACAAAATATTGCCATTTGCAATGACCTGGTTGGAGCTAGAGAGTATTATGCTAAGTAAAATAAGTCAGTCAGAGAAAGACAAATACCATATGATCTCACTCATATGTGAAATTTAAGAAACAAAACAAATGAGAAAAGTGGGGGAAAAGGAGAGTGGGGGGCAAACCAAGAGATAGACTCTTAACTATAGAGAACAAACTGGTGGTTATCAGAGGGGATGGGTGAAATAGGTGATGAGGATTAAGGAGTGCACTTGTGATGAGCACTGGGTGTTGTATAGAAGTGTTGAATCACTAAATTGTACACTTGAAACTAATTTTACACTGTATGGGAACTAACTGGAATTTAAATAAAAACTTTAAAAAATACGGGCGCCTGCGTGGCTCAGTCGGAAAGCCTCTACCTTCCGCTCAGGTCATGATCCCAGGGTCCTGGGATCGAGTCCCACATCAGGCTCCCTCCTCAGAGAGAAGCCTGCTCTCCCTCTCCAACTCCCGCTGCTTGTGTTCCTGCTCTTGCTATCTCTGTCTCTGTCAAATAAATAAATAAAACCTTAAAAAAATACTTTAAAAAATACATTCTTTTGTTCAGTCTTTGGCAAATATTCCCAATTACTTATTGCGAATTACTTAGATCAGAATTACAGAGATAAGTAAGATACAGTATTCTTCTTCAAAGGGCTCTCAGAATATTAGAGAAGGCATATATATAAGCAAATAAGGGTGTGGGATCTTTGTATCCTAAATAGCAATCATATTGATCAGTGAACTAGGCCTATGTGTGAGCAAATATATTGAATATTCTGACAGAGATTGGAGAATACTGCTTTGAATTTTTGCATGCTACTTTTTAGTTGATCCTGTATCCCATATTCTGATAGAGTACAGCAAGACCATCACTATAAAGAAATTTGTCTCTCTTACTGAACATTCATGTGAAATATCAGTTTAGATAGAATGAGTTTCCCACAACAATAGTAAAAATGCTATACCAATTTCATTATATATGCATATTAAGGTAGATGTAGTCCCTCCAGATAGAATATTGGTATTAATCCACTTTGCTATCCAACTCCTTCACTTTTGGCATGGCTTTCCAATTTTTCTTTCAGGCAGTGATTGTACATAGACATGAGCTGTCCAAAGAAATAAACAAAACAGAGCAAATGCTTTCAAGTGCAAATAACTCCAGCTCCTGGCAAAGTATTGCCTAGATCAAAAATCAATACTGAAAAATGGACTCCACAAAAACAAATTAACTGCACTAGTGACTTGGACTTGTTCTGCAAACTTTTGTTCTGCTGTTGTTTAACCCTTTTGGGTTAGAAATCAAATCAATGAATTCTTTATATATTTAACTGATTCTTTCATTAGCAAAGTTCATAACATGTAAAACCACAGAGTAGTATAGTCTCAGAAATCCATATGCTTTCATCTCAAAATCTATTTTTGTTATTGTCATTTCATTTGTTTGTAATGTCAAAGTTTCTGGTATAAACTTACTAATATATATATATACATACATGTGTGTGTGTGTGTGTGTGTGTGTGTGTGTGTCTGTGGTTTATATATATATATGTATTTCTGGTTTAAACTTTCTAATATATATATTTACAGAGAAAGAGAGCCAGAGTGCATGTGCATGAGCCGGGGGGAGGGGCAAAGGGAGAGGGAGAGAGAGAATCTTAAGTAGTCTCCATACCCTGCATGGAGCATAACATGGGGCTCCATCTCAGGACACTGAAATCATGACCTGAGCTGAAATTAAGAGTCAGATGCTTAACCAACTGAGCCACCCAGGCACCTCTCTAAAATATATTAAAACTACAAAGCAACATACGACCTTTAAGAAACTGAGGATGCCGATTGTCTATTTATTGTTACATGAAAGAAAATAAATGTTTTAAAAGGAATCCTGTTATGTAATTTCCTTTAGTCTCTATTCTCTATTATCAGCAAAAAATGGACATATTAGAATAATAATCTTACTAAACTAGGGAACTATTCTAATGTATCTATAATTTGCAGGGCTTTGCTAAATTGTCATATTAATGAAATGTTTAATGATTTGCTGAAACAAACTTAGTTGAATTGATCAACAAGCAAAACTGTTATAAATGGCAAATTTAAACTACTTTCTGGTCCTAATATTTTTATAATATATTTTTGAAAATTTTTCACAATATCGAGGGGTGCCTGGGTGGCTCAGTCATTAAGCGTCTGCCTTCGGCTCAGGTCATGGTCCCAGGGTCCTGGGATCGAGCCCCGCATAGGGCTCCCTGCTCAGTGGGGAGTCTGCTTCTCCCTCTCCCTCTCCCCCTGCTTGTGTTCCCTCCCTCGCTGTCTCTCTCTGTCAAATAAATAAATAAAATCTTTAAAAAAAAAGATTTTTCACACTATCGATAAGGAACTATGATTGAAAATTTTGAAAAGTCTGAATTCTAATGTTAATAATACCAAATTTTGTTCATTTGAATTACTATAGATAAGAAGAATCAATTACTTAAAGCACATTAATTGTTAGATTTAAGATGCTTCTCCAAATTATGAGGTACACAGTGATATAGGGCAGAATCTAGCCCTATCATCTCCTTCCACAACCTTTCCTACCCTTCCTTCTTCAACTCTTCCCAGTTCTCAATGATAGTGCAATCTAAATGCCATATAAAAAACTAATACCTTGTCAATTGTGAAGCATCTAAAGAAGAGAGAAAGAAGAAAACAAAAAGCTCAGTCTCTTTCTTCTCTTACGTGTTCAGAAGTTCTTAACTGGAATTCATAGCAAAATAAGCAATGGCTCATATTTCATCTGGGAGTAATGGGCAAGAAGAACATACAATACTAATTTCTACTCTTTATTTGTTGTAGAAAGTCTGGAAATGGTGTTCAGAGGTTCAGTGGGATATAGGGACCTGTTTGAAAGCAAACATGAATTTCCATATAACTTTATATGTGAAGCTGTATCTTTTTATGTATAGAAATATTTATACTTCCCATTCAAAAACCTTCTTAATAGCAAACTTGTTGTGTATGCTTATGGAATATGGGCTTTGCCTGATATGCAGCTCTCTGAAATATTGAGAAAATTATTTGTATTTTGTTTTTTTATTTTTTTAAATTCTATTTTATTATGTTATGTTAGTCACCATACAATGCATCATTAGTTTTTTAATTTTTATTTATTTATTTAAATTCAATTAGCCAGCATATAATACATCATTAGTTTTTTCTTTTTTTTTTTATTATGTTATGTTTTTGATGTAGTGTTCCATGATTCATTGTTTTCGTATAACACCCATTGCTCCATGCAGTACATGCCCTCTTTAATACCCATCACCGGGGTAACCCATTTCCCCACCCCCCCCAGAACCCTCAGTTTGTTTCTCAGAGTCCATCGTCTCTCATGGTTCATCTCTCCCTCCGATTCCCCCCCCTCATTTTTCCCTTCCTTCCCCTAATGTCCTCTGTGCTATTCCTTATGTTCCACAAATAAGTGAAATCATATGATAACTGACTGTCTCTGCTTGACTTATTATTTGTATTTTAAAATTAGTGAAATGTATTAAAACCACATATTAAGCTTCAAAAAGTTAATATTTTAATATTATTTTAATTATAATTAAACTATAAATATTTATATTTAAATACATAAAGTATCATAAAGATTAATATTATGCCCCTGGGGAAACTCCGTTGCATTCAGAGGTCCATAGAGCTGGCAGCTATGTGTGGTTTATATAGATCACAGCTACAAATTACACCAGTTGTGCTTAGCACCCACCTCGGACATAGTAAGAGCTCAAACTGGTAGATATTATTAGGATTATAATTATTATTAACATGTATAGGTCTGGATAATCTATTTCTATTCCTGGTGTCTTATGCATTACAATTAGTTTTGTATATATATAAACATATACTGGAAATAGAATTCTATCTCAAGTAATATAACTACAGATCCATGCTCTTAATTAATGTATTGCCCCTTTATGTATCTATATTCCCATCTGCTTATCTGTCTATGATTCTGATCTGATTAGGCAAACACGGTTACAGAAACATTAAGGTAGGCAAGTAAAAGAGACCTAATCATTGAGAACAGGAGTTTTATGTTTACAGACATGGCCAACTCTAAATCTTAAAAATGAATTAAAAATTAAAAACCACTGTATCAGAGCCCTCTAAACTCTTACCATAAAAGAGTGGGCCAAGGAGAGGAAATACAGACAGTCTGGCCCAAGGACATAGGGGGATAAGAACTAGAGTTTTGGTTGTTAGATGATGTCCTTTGAATTATAAGTATATAAGGAGTGGCGTAAGTGTCTAAGTAATGTAAGTAATACAATAATAATTAGTACAACCAAGGAGTTACAAAATGTACAGAAAAGATGATATAATAGTTAATTATTATAGTAACAACAATAGTTACAAATTATTGACCAGGTTTTATGTTCTTGCTACTATGATTTGACCATACTCAAAACAGATTATTTTTCAGAAATTTTAAAACAGAAAA
Source organism: Eumetopias jubatus (assembly GCF_037043125.1). Classification (NCBI taxonomy): domain Eukaryota; kingdom Metazoa; phylum Chordata; class Mammalia; order Carnivora; family Otariidae; genus Eumetopias; species Eumetopias jubatus. The sequence continues at coordinate 80,789,988 of NW_028274819.1, read as the reverse complement.
GTAGAAAGAATAGTACAAGAAAAACTCCTTTTCTTACCACCAGAAAAAAAATACTTACTATTGTTTTTATGTTTCAGTTTTCCTGGTATTATAACATTTTTCTTTTTGTATAATTTTACAAGGAAAATTGATATATATCATCCTTTATCAACCACCGGCTATTCCCCTTCCAAGATATCTACTATCAGGAGTTGATGTGTGCTCTTCCAACTTACTCTCTATGTATACATGTTCATAAATGTCATGTGGTATCAGTTTTCTCATGTTTTTTCAACTTATATCAATATTATCATGATCCATACAACACTCTGTAATTTACACAACTTCCACATTATGAGGTTGGGATTCATCCATGCTCATCTATATATAGATCAACTTCATTCATTTTAATGCTATAGATATTCTATATGGCTATATTACTCATGTGATTTTATTATATTTTATCTATTCATATCCAGTTGACAGCATTTCAGTTATTTCCAAAGTTTTGTTGTCATAAACCATAATAGAGTTTGTAGGATCAGATAGGACAATTAACAATTCAATCCAAGTGTATTGTTATTATTTTTAAGTAATTGGAAATTTGACAGAGTTATCAAAGTTTAGGAAACCATCAATAGTTCAGTTATCTACAGATAGCAACAGTGGAGAGTCATTTACATTTTACCTAGCAGGTTACTATGCTGGAAAATGCAGCCACATGAAGAGTTGCCTGATGGAGTTGTGAACTTTGGTGGAAAATATAGGCAACCACCCGGCTGGGAAGAAAGCAGGAAATGAATAATCTAATCTCACTTTTCCTCTGCTCTTCTACCTGTGTTTCCGATAGTCTCAATCCAAACAGAAGCTGGAGGAAAAGGAAAGGCATTTGTGTAGTCTAAAGGCTCAGCCTGCCAGAACACAGAGGTGGGATAGGACAGACAATAGTGGAGAAGGAATCTGGAAGAGAAAACAAAACAAAACAAAGCAAAACAAAGCAAAAAAAAACAAAACCCTAACTACTCTAATAATCTTGTGGGTTGGTCTCAAAATATGTCTAAATATTTAAGTAGATGGTAGGTAGGGAATTTTATTTTAACATTTTAGGTTCTTGTTATTCAGCAACCGTCTCCCCCAAATAGCTTTCATACTGAAAATATAAAAATTGTTAAAAATAAAAATAGAATTCCCATTTTTAAATTTTATCCTTAGATTATGAAGTGTTTCATTGGTATATGCATATGTGTAATCTTCTAACTCAGGAATTTAGAGAACATTAAAAAATCGCTTTCTTATTAATATAACTTTCTTGTTTAGTTTTTTTCTAAGGACGAAACATTCAAGAAAGTAAAAATAAATTTTGAGTTGTATCCATTTTAAAGGGCTTTTAAATTCTTTTATTTTCCATTGAAAAGCAAAGATGACAGACAAAAGCTTTTTCTTGTTTCAAAATACTGTTTTAGCACATCACTTGTGACTTTCTTTTGCCTGGGTTTTATACTTTTATATATAAAGTGACTGTAATAAAATGAAAGCTGTGAACCCCCAAGTGCCAGCTTGAAAATTGTAACAAAACTGACATTAACATACAAATACATAAACATAATTTATTTACCATCCATGAGCTTATCATTTTCCCTAGGGATGCTGTCATTTAAAGGACATTTTTCCCTTCTCCTTTTTACTTTGTTTTCACAACTATACACATAACTAATAAATAAATTTGTAAAAATAAAAATGCTACCACGTCCCTGGGATTCAGTTTCCTTGCAGAGGTAACATTTCAGAAAACAAAAAAAAATTCTTACTCTTAGAAGTTGGCAGGTGGAAAAGTGGGGTGTATAGTAACAAAAGTACTAGCCTAAATTTTATATTCCTTACTGTTATGATTTCCAGTTTTATTATCTACCATTTACTGAGCTCCTACTCTATGCTGTCCAGGCTGGTTAAAAACACATAATCTTAAAAGTACTGTGAAATTTTGGTAGTATTATTTTCATATGAAAGAAAAAAAATCCTGGGTCTCAAAGAATTTAAGTGACTTGTAAGGGTAAAACAGTTATATCTATATTTAATGAGGATATGCTGATCTCTGTAGTCATTGGGTTTATTGCTTTGAATTCTTATAAAACTCTATGGTTTTCACATTATATATTGACATGCATAAATTACATTAAGAATATTTCTTTATTAGAAAAACACCAAAAATTAAGAGGAGAAAAATCCTTAAAACTCCATGTTTAAATTATAACAAGTAAAAAGTAAAATTTTCCTTCTCTTTATAGCCAAAATCATGCCCCCTCTCCATTTCTATACAGGTATCATTAATGGTATAACAAATATACCTTCCTATTTTGTCCCCAAATCTATACTAACATTTATGTATATATTCTGTTTTCTACTCACCTATCTCCTAATTGCATTAGGATGACAAAAATTTACCTTCATTACAATGATAAAGATTTCAAGTTGTGTAGCTTCCTCCTGTGGAGCAGACAGGTGTTTGAGGGGATTAGTGTCAACAGGAGTCACTTCCCTCCAGGTGAGCTATTATCTTGCCTACTTCTAGTCCCAATTCACCATTGTTCATGACCAATATTATTGCTGGAAAATGTAAGATGAAGTGATAGGGAAGTGACTGGGCAGAAGTTTCATCTCTAGGAATATATACTATTTAAAAAATGGAAGGTGTTTGACAGAGGGAGGGTGTTTTAAGATACTTATCTGAGAAGAAGTGCATAAATAGGACCAATTTACAGAGACTAGAGACAGAAAAAACAGATATGAAACTGTGTAATTATCCAAGTGAGAAGTACCCACAGTTTCTAAGAGTGAAATAAATATCATCCTGAAGATGAAGTGAAGACAGTGAGATATAATATGGCAATGAAGTCAAGAAGATATTGTAATTGGACAGAGTTAAGTGTGCAAGAGAAAGAGGCACCAAAGATCATCAAAAGTATTCCCAAATTTGGAATGGACTTTGATGAATATTGATATCAGGAGAGGAGCAGATTTGGGAGGGGTTTGGAGTCTACTAAACTTATAACAAGTAAGAAATAAAAGTTTCCTTCTCTTTATAGCCAAAATCATGCCCCCTCTCCATTTCTATACGGGTATCATTAATAGTATAACTAAATGGATATCCAGTGTAATGAACTGAATTGTGTCCACCAAAATTCAGATTTGAGTCTGAACCTCTAGCACTTCAGAACATGACTATTTGGAAGTAGGATTTTGAAGAGATAATTAAGTTGAAATGTGATCATTAGAATGGGTCTTAACACAATATTACTGACGTCCTTATAAGTAGAGGGGATTATAACACTGACAAGTACAGAGAGAAGATGATGTGAAGACACAGGGAGATGAGAGTCATCTACAAACCAGGGAAAGAGGCTTTAGAAGAAACCAAACCTGTTGACACCTTGATCCCAGACCTTCAGCTCCAGAATTGTGTGAAAATGAATTTCTTTTGTTTAAGCCACCCAGTCTGTATTACTTTGTTATGGCAGCCTTAACTAATACATCCAGCTAAAACTGCCTAGAAAATAGAGGGGGACCTTAATGTTTGAAAAGATTCAGAACAGGAGTTCGTGAATTCTGTAAATGGTGATAACAGCTGAAGCCAAGAAATCCCCAATGGAAACACTGTAACACGAAAAGGCAGCATTTGTTAGTGCAAGGGCATTAAATAAAAAATCTATAATAACAGCTACTACCACCAATTTATGTTTTTAACTATCACACCAATACCCAAGTTAAATATTTTTTATCACTTCTGAAAAAGGATGCAAGGGGAGATTAAACTGCTTCCCAAAGTAATATCACTGGTATCAGAACCTGAATATAAATCCATGCAATCTGGCTCCTGACCCCACATAATAAACTACTTCTGTAATATTCACTTAGAAAATATTTACCTGTTTACTTCTCTTTGGATGATTTCTGCAGTTGTCACAATAATAAATATTAGCCATCCCTTTTTCTGACTAACGGGAAGGTTAGGATACTTTAATCTATCCATACTTCCAGTTAGATAGAAAAAGTCAAGTACTAAATATCAGGACTAGGATTAGAATGCAAGTGAACTATTTTGGTGTATCTTCTTCATGTGTGCAAATTAAACTTAGAACACTCATGGTGCTCAATACATCTAGTTTTCCCTCTCTACCTTCCCACTGAAATTCCACTGACAATAATCAGTGCGCTCAGAATTTCCAAATCCAGTGATACCTTCCTGATTTTATCTAATTTGACTTCTTCATGAATATATTTTCTTAAATTTCTTTTACCCCTTGACTTTCATCACCTTCGTTTCTTCTCGCTTATTTTGTGGGCATTCATCTTCCAATTATCCTTTAAGTATAATGGTAATCAGGTTCTGATCTTTGTCCTTAAAACGGTTTCTTGGACCATACCCCATAGTCCAGCTTCTTCTCCAGATATACCTCTCCAGTATATCTACCCCATCTATCACTACCTGATTAGTTTTCCACAACACAGATCTGACGCTCTCTCTTTGTTTAAAGCACTTTGTTGTTTGGATTGAGACAATGTTTGTGTTAACCTCTTGAACAATGTCAAAAACCTTTCCTTGATCAGGGCCTCACCTTTTTCTTCTGTCTGACCTGTAACCTCTCCAACTATGTACCCTCTTCTCTCATACTGAAATACTTGTCTTCCAAATGCGCCACACTCTCCTATGCCTACACACATTTTAGATGCTTCATGACTAGTTTGCTTGGACCATTCTTCCTCACAATATTTCAAAAGACCTAAACTTCCTATTTTAAATGAGATCTTTTTGAAAATACCCTTCTATTACAGCTCCCTTTCCATCCAAGAGAAAGCAATGGGCTTTTGTTCTGTGGTTTATATCATGGAGGGCATATGTCTATTAAAGTGGTTACTTTTCTGTGTGGTATTGGTTTTGCTATTATTGTGGTTTTATCTTCTGCACCAGACATAACTTATGGGGAAAGAGACTATCTTTTTTATCTTACTGTAATAAGTACATAAAAGATGTTCTTCCTTGTAAAAGTTGCTTGATAAATACATATTGCAACTCTAACCTACGCTGGGTAAATTTCAATTTCTGATTAAATATGTAGGACAATCTTGCTCTTTATTTCCCATCAAGAAATACCTCTTTTTTAGGCCTGAAAATTAATGGAAATATGTCTACTTCATAATATTTCTAAGTATGCTATTACTGTAGAATTCAGACATAAGCAGGAGAAATGTCTATATGTGCTAGTTTTAAATAGAACACATTATATTCATGAAATGTGCTAAATTGACAATTCTAGGAATAGAATTGTCTTATTCTTGTCAGGTTCGTTATATACTGATAATGGTCACTGAGAAATTGAAGTGTGTTTTTTTCCCCCTTTTCTTTTTAAGAATCTCTAGCCATTTACTTGGGGAGAGTAATTTCTGGAGGTTTCAAATGGAGCTTTGTTCCTCATTTCACCAAGATTTGACCCATAGTTCTTTTATAGTCCTAAGTACATACAAATTCTGAATTATCTAGGGAGGGCACACTTTCTTAGTGTGCAGTTACATCTCTATTCATATTCAGGTAAAGGATGTAGTAATTATTATTTTTTTAAAGAATGCAACAATTTTTTTTTGCAATATACTCTGTTTCAGGTCTAAAAGAAGGTGGTCATTTTAGTGGTTCCTAGAAGATACCTTAAATGGGTATGCACGTTAGTGATGGTTTAAATAAAATCCTCCTGATAGAAGGAAATTTAATGACTTAAAGACCCAATGACTTTCTTAATCTGAAAACTGAGTCCTGAGCAAGACCAATCAGTGACCCTGAGACTTTTCTTTGCATTTTGTGAGAAAATTAAGGATTCTTGAATCCTGAGTCCATTAGACCCATTGCCTCCTAGTTCAGCTGTTAATAATAATATCGTTAAAAATCTGTATAAAACTAATTTTGACACCTTCTCTTCTCTCAGTTTTGTGAAGCTAAAAAGAACAAGTCCAGATGCCTGGGGTATTGAGTAGAAATCAGTTTTAGGGGATGGTAGAGAATGAAAGAGATGTCAAAAGTAGACGAACCCCCAAGCAGACCCAATCCATAGATTTCTGTGTAGTTCTTGGCCTGTGGAGTCATTCTCAATCATCTTTCCACCTTGGTGAAGTGTTCCAACCCCTGAGCCTTAGACATGGGAGAGATGACATGTTTACTCTAAAAGTAATCACAGAGCCCCTGCTGTAGTTCATTTAGAGTAAAGCTAAAAAGTTACTTGCATTATTATAAATTTAATGATTATAATAACTATGAGTGCATTTACAGTATATAATTTTATCCTAATTATTTAATATAAATATGTATTTATCTACATTAGATTATGTATACACATTTATATTTTATATGTCATTGCATTAAAATACTAAATCATAAAATTGGACACTCATATGAAGATCATAATAAGGTGATTTGTGCAATCTGAAAAATTCTAGTTTGCATTTCAGATAGGCCAGTTACTTAATACTGCCTAGCAATATCACATTAAATTTATGAAAAAATAAATATAACTAAACTAAAGGGATTGAATATGGATAGAACATGATAATTTTTTTCTAGACTGTAATAAAAATCATAGAATTGATTCCTTGTTTGACATTATAATTATATTTTTATTAAAATGCTTTTATTGAAAAATATTTATTACTTCATTCTGTCCTCTAATAACTTAAGCAGTTTGTTAATTACCTGAAAGCTTTTACAAAATCCATTCTTTATTTACTAATGCTATTACTATACATGCTGATATTACCTTACACTTAAGTAAGTTGTTCACTATGTGGTTCTGAAATATATCAGTTATTTATGATAAGAATATTCTTTTATCATTCTTGTTTTCTCTTCTCATTGAAATAAAATGTTTCAGTAATTCCATGTGCCTCTTTCTGGATATTGAATATAGTATTAAATCTCAGACTTTGATCTTCCACATACATAAAAAATAAGCTAAAGTTTTATTTCAATATTCTGAGAAGCACTGTGTATTTCCTCCCCCGCTGGTTTTGTAGGATTAATTTTATGGGAACAAAAATTAGTGATTATGTAGGATAAATTTGTGAAAATATTTTGTGCCTTTAAAAAGTAGAAATAACCGAACTCTACCTTTTATTAATATGAAAAATAAAGGCTTTCAGATGTAATAGGTGCATTGATGCCAAGGATAGGAGACAGGGTAGAGAAAAAAACAGCCCACAGTGCTTTTCAGTGTACATGAACAGGAAGTAATAATGCTAATTTATCTCCAAAATAGCAAATTGCTTTTTAGCAAATGATCCCCATGGGTGCCATAAAAACATCAACATTAAAGAATCTTTGATATGGTAAATAATTACGAGATTGGTCAAGGACTTGATATAAAGTTTTTACTGTCTAATCTACATATTACTAAAACCCAGGAGTATATCTCTGGAGATGGGAATTTGCTGCTTTAAGTTACCTTGGTGAAATAAAGTGTCAATTCCAACACATAGAATTAATAGTTAAATATTTATAAGTACTTTTTAAAAATTATTTATTTATTTAACAGAGAGAGAGCACAAGCAGGGGAAGCAGCAGGCAGAGGGAGAAGCAGGCTTCCCACCAAGCAGGGAGCCCGATGGGGGACTCAATCCCAGGATCCTGGGATCATGACCTGAGCCGAAGGCAAAAGCTTAACCGACTGAGCCACCCAGGCATTCTCAATAGTTAAATATTAACAACAGATCATATTGTGACTAGGAAATGGAATGATTTTGTCTTAAGAAAATCCATGTTTTCTATCATCTGTGACCATAAACCTTAATTGTGTGAAATGGGAAGTGAGTTATGGTAGTGATGGTGGTGTGTGTGTGTCAGTGTGTAGAAAAAGATACCTACTTTAATTATTTGAGTCACTGATGAAGCTTAGCAAGAAAATTAAAGCAAACCATGTTTAAATGTTTAAAATAAATCAAACAATAGAGAAAGGCAAGGCATATAGCAGAAAGTCTTCCTTATAACCCTCACACCCTGATGTCCTGTTACTCCTTCCCCAGCAGTGAGCACTGTTGGCAGTCCTTTTAAGGATCTTCCCAGCAACATTCTAGACATATATATGTATATCCAAAAAGCAAACTCAATGTTTTGAAACTTTTCTTCAATTGAATATTTTGGTAATTATTTTTATCAATATGAAATTACCTTCCTTATTTCTAATGAACTATTTGAATGTAATATAATTTGTTAAATGATTTACCTATTGATGGATATTTAAATTGCTTGTTTTTCAGTCTTGACTGGAAAATCTGAATTATAATCACATCTTCCCAATCTCTCACAATGTAGTTATGTGCATATATATCATTCAATTTAATTCATTATTTAAAGCCTATTTGAAAATGTCTATTGGACAATTTTTATTTAATAATAATTTGAGCATTAAAGTTAGATATTTTATACCAAATATTGCTGTATTCAAAAATCAGTCACCCTGTTATCATTTATATGTCCAAAATTTGTAAAAGTTTTCAAAACTGAAATACACAAAGTACCACAAATGGACTGGGGGACTCATTCTATCTTTTTCACAGCACCCAGATGATTATTGTGTCAACAAAATATTCACATAAACTTCATTATTGTAATGATTATGTTTCTTAAAAATTGCATATAAATCAAATACTGTTAATGGATTTTGATAATTTGAGAGAGTAATTTTTATAAAGGTCTTTGATTTTTTAATAACACAGAAAACACACATAATAAGACATTGGATAGTGTTAGGAGAATTCCTCAAAACTGCTCATTTTATTTATTTTTTTCTTTTTTTAAAGATTTTATTTATTTATTTATTTGACAGAGAGAGAAACAGCGAGAGAGGGAACACAAGCAAGGGGAGTGGGAGGGGAAGAAGCAGGCTTCCCGCTGAGCAGGGAGCCTGTTGCGGGGCTCAATCCCAGGACCCTGAGATCATGACCTGAGCCGAAGGCAGACGTTTAATGGACTAAGCCACCCAGGCACCCCTAGTTTTTAATTTTAATGGGTACTCATCCTATGGATTTTCATCAATATAAATAAAAAAAATCTACCCCAATACATTATATTTTATTTCTCTGCAAACTACTACACCTCATAATCAGAATCATAATATGTACATGTGTGTATATATTTCATTATACTTATGAATGTATGTGTTTGTGTGTAATAAAATATACATGAATAACTTGAAAGATTGTCTCAACAATATGAGAAAAATATTGTTTGACTCATACTTAATGTTTATAACTACTTTAGAATATGTAATTGCTTAAAGTGTAGTTTGGGCATGTTTATATGAAGTTCTATCCATATCTTGATAATTGATGGATTATAAATTCTTTATACTTCTTTAACATTTTTTCAAATTTTATCACAATCACTAAAATATCTCTAATATTATAAAGAACTAGCTATATGTTATTAAGTCTACATTTTAAAGATCATAATATCTGGGGAACCTGGGTGACTCAGTCATTAAGTGTCTGCCTTCAGCTCAGGTCATGATCCCGGGGTCCTGGGATCGAGCCCCACATCATGCTCCCTGCTCAGTGGGAAGCCTGCTTCTTCCTCTCTCACTCCCCCTGTTTGTGTTCCCTCTCTCGCTGTCTCTCTCTGTCAAGTAAATAAATAAAATCTTTTAAAAATAAATAAATAAAGAAATAAATAAATAAATAAATAAAATAAAAATCATAATATCTGGTAACAGGTTCACAGTAATTTTATGTATGACCAGTGGTTAAAAAGAGAAGTCTGAGCCAATACTGATAGTGGCAGAGTTCAGATAGCTCCCTTAAAACAAAACTAGTTCAGACACTTATTAAATTACTATTTTTTCAATTTTCATTTATTTTAAGGTTAATTTAAAATTTTATGAATTTTAATTTTTGTAATTTTATGTCTTACAAAACTCTGCTGAGAAATATCTATTTCTAAACAATATGTGTTCTCGGGCGCCTGGGTGGCTCAGTTGGTTAAGCGACTGCCTTCGGCTTGGGTCATGATCCTGGAGTCCTGTATCGAGTCCCACATCGGGCTCCCTGCTCAGCAGGGAGTCTGCTTCTCCCTCTGACCCTCTTCCTTCTCATGCTCTCTATCTCTCTCTCATTCTCGCTCTCTCAAATAAATAAATAAAATTAAAAAAAAATAAATAAATAATATGTGTTCTCTAGCAAGTTGCCCAGAGAAACCAGAAACCTTTGTATTCTCATAGACTAACTCAACAATCGATGAAATTGAAACTGCTTTAAGGGCCAGGCTGCTGCAGGTGTTACTCTACCTTTTTTTTTCTTCTTTGTGCTAAAGTTTATTTCACTAAACTATGGGAAAAGATACTGAAATGGAGTTCCTTCAGGGCTCCTAATCAAGGAGGCCTCAGAAACCAGTTTGTCTCAAGCCCCTTGAATGCTTATTAGGCACACACAAAGAGGAGCAATTTCCCCCAGGGTGCATTACAAGGCACTTGTGAACACATCCCAGTTTAATGTGGTGAGGCTGAACTCACTCTTAAACAGATAAAAAGGAACAGGCAAATTTGCTAAGAGCAAGGGAGGTATTATTAAGTGAAAATCAGTTCCTTGGTATAACCCATTTTCTCCAGGTTAGGATGAGCACCTGTCTGGATCCAGGGCAGTGGTTTCTGCCCTTATTTTATTTGCAATTGGTGATCAACTAACTGAGCTAAAGACTCCCAGCTTGCATTTTTTTATTCCTCTTCATCGTTTTTTAACCACTCCAACAACAACGAAGTTAAGGATTTAAAAAATATAATATCCTCTTAACCAAACAAATCACCTATTTTTAATTTTTCATAGAAAATGAGAAATGCCTCTTCTCTGACCAGTGTAGTAATGACTTGATAAATCAACTACTCCCTTTCTCTGTGCCCTTGTTTGTGCAAACAGACAAAATAAAATAAAATAAATCCTAGGCTTTCTGTTTTTAAATATTTTATTTATTTGAAAGAGAGAGAGAGAGAACACAGGGGGAAAGGCAGGGAGAGGAAGAGGGAGAATTAGGCAGAGGGAGAGGGAGAAGCAGGCTCCCCACTGAGCAAGAAGCCCCATGCGGGACTCATGACCTGAGTTGAAGGCAGAACTTGATGACTGAGCCACCAGGGGCCCCAAGAAACAAGGGATTTTAAAAATCTTTTTATATATAGGTGATAGTTGAAGACTCCATAAAGACCACAAATTATCTTGAATTATGAAGAAGGAATTTGTTCAAAAAAGAGATATATGGTACCTAGGCTTGGTCTGCAGACCAATTAGTGTTTAAAGCAAACAACAAATTTAAGTGTAGTAGTGGTAAGACTGACATTATCTGGCTTAGTCCCACGGACCTTTAGTGGTGATCCATCTAGGTTTAAATTCTAGTTCTGCTACTTAGTAGCTGTGTAACCTACAGAGAGTTAGTTATCCTTTCTGTGCGTCCTTTTTTTTTCCTCAGAAAATGGGGATAATAGGGGCCCCTGAGTGGCTCAGTTGCTTAAGGGTCTGCCTTTGGCTCAGGTCACAATCTCAGGGTCCTGGGATAGAGCCCCGCATCGGGCTCCCTGCTAAGTGGGGAGCCTGCTTCTCCCTCTCTGTCTGCTTCTTCCCCTGCTTGTGCTCTCTCACTTGCATCAAATAAATAAATAAAATTAAAAAAAAAAAGAAAATGGGGATAATAAATACCTATCACTAAGGGTTGTTGTAAAGATGAAATAAACAAATATGTGTATTTCACAGGTGAAGCCAACATAGATCAGATACTCAGAACAAGACATGGCACTAGTAAGAACCTAGTATCAGTTGGTAGAGAGGGATTGAAAAAATGAATCAAATGCAAAATGCTTTGTCACTAGAAGCATCATGAACATCTGACAATTGACAGAGCTGTGTCCCGGGACCCACAACATACATGAAACACAGGAAGAGGAAATTCTTTTCCACCACTTCAGGGCAGTGACTCACAGTAGCAAAAGAGAAAGAGGCCATTTCTGTGGACAGTAAAAATGGCTTGACGATTTCAGCAATGGTAGAGGAGGTGCACACCATAGTTTAGAAAAAAAGGGTCCATATGGCTGTTGGAGAGAGTAAATGACACCTCAGTGGGGTCCTCTTGGGATCTGAGAGGTTTGGGCTGTTTTCCCGAGCCAATGATGTAGTGCTTTGCTAGATGTATCTTTATTTTATTATTCTGAAAACTATTAGATGTAAGATACTTTTAATTAGTTGAGTGATATGTTGAATTTTGATCATGGACTACAATCCCCTCACTGGATATTCTGAACTAATTGGTGTACAAAATGAAATTTTTTTGTCATTTATTCATTCATTGATTTATTCTAATTACTACCTTCACCTAAGCTATCTCTCTCACATGTTCTTTGAAATATTGGGATTCCTGAATAGTTTCAAGTCTAGGAACTATGGTCAACTTGTAAAACTTCAATCCCATTTCCAATGTCATGGCCCTCTTCTAATAGCCAGGGTCAGGTAAGTCTTGGCCTGATACCCAAGGACTAGGGGATTTTTTTCTCTTTTTGTCCCCCTCTGCCTACTTCTTCAAGGCTTGAATTCTCTGGGAGGATTCAGGGAAGAGATAGAAGGAAAAATGATAACTGCCTTTTAACTAACTGGTGCTAATATAGCCCTCTCTAGCTGTCGATGCCTTCCAAGAGCCAATTACAGAATGTCTGGTTATCTTATGGGATATATATGAGCTTTCCCCAATAGGTTTATGGGAGTTTCCTAAATGTCTGGTTCCCTGAAATGGGAAGTCAGATTTTGGCTGCCTAGAGTGCTGGACTGCTTTTGACTTTTCTCCTGTCATATCCAGCCCTTGGAAGTTTACTACATAGAATCTAGCTGTTGGATTACTCACCCAAATATAGTCTTATTTGATAGTGGCCTGCACAGTAGCTCCCTTTCAGATGTTCACTTGCCTTACCTAAAGGTGAAAGCATATGCTGCCTCATTATAGACCATTCTCTCTACTCAGTCACTTCTTTTTATTTCTCTGAAAATCCTACTTAAATAAATTTGTAGAAATAATAAGGAAATTGGTTGCAAACTTACAGATACAGCAAGGAGAATGAGATGCTACCTTGCCTTCTTGCAGACATGACTAAAAACTAATTATGAATGATTCTTTTTGTGAGTCTACCATTACTTTATTTGAAAATACTTTCCCTATAAATCTTGTACCCTGATGACTCCTCTCTCAACTAATTCCATTGGTGTATTTATATTTTACCATATTGGCTGGATGTTGAGATAGTGGTAAGGTAATAGGAATATTTGGACCACTTTATAATAGGTGCTAAGGAAATGCCCTCCCCAAAGAGTGAAGTCCTTTAAAAAAATGGATGTGCTTTTTTAGAATTTAGAGGAACATTGTTATTAAATTTTTGGCTTTTGGACTCTAGCCCAAATAGAGACAATAGTAAAAGTGTTATTCCACATGCTAATAAGATGTCATTGTTTTAAATTTTGTGTCTTAAGTTCCCCAAGCAAAGCAACAATCCAGATACCTTCATAAATTCAATCTCTTGTGTTATGCAGTTTACTACTTCCTATGATTCTATGGTCAAAAAAAAAAAATAAAATAAAATAAAGGAGATTACTATGTGAGGCACTTACTCTCCTAACAGTAATAGACTGTATTTCTTTCATTAGCAGGCCTGTACTCTTCTGGCATTGTCCTAACATATTTATTATTCAATTTGTGAGTATTTGGCAAGCCAAATTTCAGGAGCAGTGAATAGTTTAAAGAAGTTGACTTTTTGTTTGTTTTAGTATTCAATTTGTACTTGTGAATATGTGCTGAGTCCACTGGAATTTTTCCAATAATGCTGTCACAACCAAGTGCCACTATCTCAATTATCTAATGTAAATTGTCTACAAATTAACTGGTCCAGCTTTTACTTGTTTGAGCTTTTGTAAACAGCTCTGATTTAAAAGTACAAGGGTAGGCCATTATTCAGATGCAATTCCATTTCATTGACAAAGCAGAAAAAAAGTGAAACAAAAGTAATTGATTTCAATGTATTTTAACCTTTCTCTATGTCTTTTGTTAGCCAAGTATTTTCTTACCTATAAGAATTATTTCTGAGAATTATATATGATTGTTGTAGATGCACTTGCATGTTCTCTCAATATATATGTGTGCATGTATATAAAGTATTTTGTTCTCCTGTTTCAGGGCCCAGGGAAATGTGTGTAGATAGATAAAAATTCGAATTTTTTACAGATCTCCTATTTCCATTGTGGTTAAATTAGTAACATTTATATTTGGTATGTAGTGAATTGTCACCAACCTGAAGACCACTTTAATATTATTACAAACTCTTGGTGCCATTTAAATCATGCATACATAGCTTATGAATACTTTAAAATAGCTGCTTTACTTTAAAATAGTGGCATCATTTTGTGAGACTTTGTTTTCATTAAAGTGAAATAGTGAGAAATAATGAGACTTTGTTTTCATTAAAGGTGTGGTGTTTCAATCTAGAGTTGCTTTTCATTCCAAACAATGTTGTCTTTTAAAAATCGTTAAAGAAGTATTATATAATGCAGAGGTAATGAGAGTTCTAGACAGTTAAATGTTTACCCTAAAAATATTAAGTTTTCTTAGAATAATTTAAGTCTTAATTTGCTTGCAATTTGAATCAATACTGAAAGGAATACCTTGATTGCTACTTCTAAGGCTGCAACAGTGTAAGTAATGAAAGGATTCTGACTTTTGCCTGATCAAATCCAGAGTTCATTCTACCAAATGTGTTCCTTTAACTCAATCTAATACGAATAAGATTGAAATGCCTACAATTTGCAGCTGGGTGTGCTTCTCTAATGTAGAAGCCGCGGTGACTCATTTGACATAGAACTTTATTTCACTGAATGGTCAGCAAACCAGAAAGAAGGGAAATAGTGTGGGTGATGTAGGGAATCCCGAGTAAATACAACATTCAACCTGGTTCTACCAGATTTGTCAGTGTCCTGTTTATATCCTCAGTCCTTATTGTTACAGGGCTTGGTTGGCTGAGATGCCAAGGACCAAGTGCATGAGGACTTTTGCTGGCCTCCAAAAGTGTCCTAGGGAAATGCATTGTAATTAACATCACCTTAGCTAAGGTTAGTAACTGACAGGAGTTAGTGAGTAACCACCTCATTCTTCATTATTTTATTTTTATTTTTTTAGAGAGAGAGAGAGAGAGCATGAGTGGGCTTGGGGAGGGAATTGTATGGGGGAGGGGCAGAGGGAGAGAGAATCTTAAAACAGGCTCCATGTCCATTGCAGAGCCTGATGTGGGGCCCAGTCTCACGACCCTGAGATCATTAACTGAACTGAAATTGAGAATCGGACACTTAACCAACTGAGCCACCCAGGCGCCTCTCATTCTTGCCCTTCCAAAAAACTATAGAAATCATTCAAACTAATTTTTTTTCAGAATCTTCCTTTGGAAAAACCCAAACTAAGATAATTGCTCTTAAGGACCTAATTTATAAGAGCAGGGATATAAGCCTTAAAATTAAAAAAAAAAAATCAGGAAAACTGATCATTTAATATATTTAAAATATAAAAAAGTATAAATGCATTATAAAAATTAAGGAAATATACATTTATGAAAACATAAATGTTAAACATATTTTATCATCCAATTTTAGTTAAAATTAATAAAAATTGTTAAAAATAAAATAAAGATTAATCATTATATTTAAAAATCAATTAAAAATAATAAAAATGCACTCTCAAAAATCTGTCAATATTGTCATTTTTCCATTTCTGAGTGTAGTACTATAAAAAATCATCCCTATTCTAAGCCCTCTTTTTTTTTTCTAACTCTGTATTTTTCTGACTCTATTTTCAATTAATTCTACCTCTTGGTTGGTAATTTTGAGGTGCTTTTTAAAGATGCTTTTCATTTTTAGCAGAAACTGCAATTTATTTTTTAAATGCAGTGTTTTGGACTTTATCCCCCTCACGTTACAGAACATATTTTTTTTCTATTTTGTAACCTTTTTCAAATTTGTTACTACCATAATTGTATTCTACTTGTTAAGTAAACCTTTTTTTTTAAAGTTCTTTCTCGTTTTTTTGGTGAGTCTGGCTAAAGATTTATCATTTTGTTGATCTTTTCAGAGAACCAGCTCCTGTTTTCATTGATCTATTCTATGGTTTTTTGTCTTTATTTCATTTATTTTCTGCTCTAATCTTTATTATTTCCTTCCTTTTGCTCGATTTGGGCTTTGTTTTTCTTTTTCTAGGTCTTTTAGGTGTAAGGTTAGGTTGTTTATTTGATCTCTAAAGTGGTGCTGTAAAATTCTCTTTTAGAACAGATTTGCTACATCCCAAAGATTTAGGACTATTGTGTTTCATTTTCATTTGTCTCCATTTTGTTTTATTTCCTTTTGATTTCTTGTTGACCCATTTATTGCTTAGTATCATGTTATTTAACCTCCATGTATTCCTGTTCTTTCCAGATTTTTTCTTGTGGTTGATTTCTAGTTTCATAGTACTGTGGTTGGAAAAAATGCATGATATGATTTCAATCTTTTTTAGTTTCTTGAGGCTTATTTCATGGCCTAACATATGAGCATTCTAGAGAACATTCTATGTGCTTTTGAAAACAATGTATACTCTGCTGCTTTAGGGTGGAATGTTCTGAATATATCTTAAATATATCTGGTCCAATTTGTCATTCAAAGCCTCTATTTCCTTGTGGAGTTTTTGTCTGAATGATCAATCCATTGATATAAGGGGGTGTTAAAGAAGTTCCCTACTCTTATTTTATAATTGGCAGTTTCTTCCTTTATGTCTGTTAATAATTGCTTTATGTAATTAGGTGCTCCCATGTTAGGTGCATAAATATTTACAATTGTTATATCCTCTTGTTTAATTGTTCCCATTATCCTTATATAGTGTCCTTCTTTGTCTCTTGTTAAAGTTTTTAAAGTTTATTTTGTCAATCGTAAGTGTTGCCACCCCAACTTTTTTTTGCTTCCATTTGCATGGTAAATGTTTTTCCATCCCTTCACTTTCAATCTGCAGGTGTTTTTAGGTCTAAGTGAATCTCTTATAGGCAACATATGGATGGATCTTGCTTTTTTATTGTCAGTCACACTTTGTGTTTTGATTGGATCATTTAATCCATTTACATTTAAAGTAATTATTGAAAGGCATATACTTATTGCCATTTTGTTACTTGTCTCATTCTTGATTTTATAGATCTCTGTTCCTTCTCTTGCTCTCTTCTCTTGTGGTTTGATGGCATTCTTTAGTTATATGCTTGAATTCCTTTCTCTTTATGTTTTGTGTATCTATTACAGGTTTTTGATTGTGGTTACCATTAGGCTCATATATAATATGTTATGCATATAACAATCTATATTAATTTGATGGTTGCTTACGTTTGAACCCACTCTAAATTTTTACTTTTCCCACCCATGTTTTTTGTATATGATGTCATGCTTTGCATCCTTTTGTTTTGTCAATCCCTTGACTGATTTTTATAGATATAATTGATTTTACTACTTTTGTTCTTTAATTTCCATACTGGTTTTATAAGCAATTAATCTACTACTTTTATTATGTTTGTGTTTAACTGAAATGTTTTCCTTTCATAATTTTCTTACTACTGAGTATGATCTTTTTTTTTTTTTCCTCCACTCAATTCCCTTTAATGTCTCTTGTAAGCCTGATTAATGGTGATTAACTTCTTTCACTTTTGTTTGTCTGGTAAACTCTTCATCTTGCCTTCTATTCTGAATGACAGCCATGTTGGATACACTATTGCTGATTGTAGGTTTTTTATTTTTATTTTTTTTCCTTTGAGCACTTTGAATATACCATACTACTTTCCTCTGGCCTGCAAAGTTTCTGCTGAAAAGCCAGCTGATAACCCATAGAGTTTCTTTTGTATGTAACTGTTTTCTTTTCTCTTGCTGCTTTGAAAATTCTATATCACTACTTTTTGCCATTTTAATTACTATGTGTCTTGGTGTGAACCTCCTTGGGTTGATTTTGTTGGGGGATCTCTGTGCCTTCTGGGTTTGGATGTCTGTTTTCTTTCCCGGATTAGGAAAGTTTTCAGCTATTATTTCTTCAAGTGTATTTTCTACTTTTCCTGTTTTTTTCCTTCTGGGATCCCTATATCATAAATGTTACTACACTTGGTGATGTTGCTTAGTTCTTTAACCTATTCTCATTTTTATTATTCTTTTGTTGTTTTTGTTATTCTGTGTGGTTTCTTTCCATTACTCTGGCTTCCAGCTCACTAATCCATTCTTTTGTCTCCTATTATCTACTATTGATTCCCTCTAGTGTGTTTTAAATTTTTGTTATTGAGGTGTTCATCTCTGGTTGGTTCTTTCTTTATACTTTCTATCTCTTTTCTGAAGGTCTCACTGAGATCCTCCACTCTTAAGTCCACTAAGTATCTTTATGACCATTACTTTGAATTCTTTATCAGGCATATCACTTATCTCCATTTCATTTAGCTTTTTTTGCTGTGGTTTTGTCCTGTTCTTTAATTTGAGACATGCTCCTCTGTTTTCTCATTTTGTCTAACTCTCGATGTTTGTTTCTATATATTAGGAAAGTCAGTTACATCTCTTATTCATGAAAGTAATGGCCTTATGAAGAAGAGGTCCTGTGGTGCCTTGTAGCACAATGTCCCCTGTTAACCAGAACCAGGTACTTCAGGGGTGTCTCTACTGTGTGTGCTCTACTGTTATGGCTAAGCCTTGTTTACCTTCAGTCCAGTCAGCTGCAATGGCCCACCTTTGCCTGTTGTGAGCAGAGTTTGGTCCCTATGCTGTTAAAAGGCCAGTCTGGGGACACCGTGAACTTGTAGTTAGGTGGTGTCTGCAGTCATATCAAATGCCTGCACCCAGTCCATCTGTTGGGGCTGTAGTAGCACTGATCTGCAGGGTGCTTTCACTGCCTTGTCCCCTGAGAGGCTTTTGTTGGTGGGCGGAGCTGGCAGCAAGGGCTGATGTTTGCTGCTGGGACTGTGAGTGTACTGATGCATTTAGTTATCATCCTCTCTCCCCATGGCAGGAGTCACTTTTGAGTAATGCTGGTCCCTGCAGGAGCTGCTTGCAGGATGAGATGTGTCAGGACCCTCTTTGGAGGGACTCCTGCTTGAATGGGGATGGATAGTGTGGATCCATAGGAGAATGTGGGAGCTAGGCATGCAGTGTTAGCAAGGTTGGTAGAGAATGTTTGTGCTGGTGGGAAGAGGGGAATAGTGCCTGCCAACTCTTGTTCTTAGGGGAGTCTCCTTAAGACCCCTGCCCTTCCACCACATGTTCTGGGATGAGTAAATGAATCTCCTTCACATATACCTCAGGTGATTTCACTGGTGCTTCTAGGCTGTATCTTGGCAGGGTTGTTTGTTATGCTGTAACTTTAAGGGCAGGGACTCAGTTTCTTATTGCCTCCAGTCTTCCCAGAGCCAAGCCTGCTAAGCTTGCTGATTTTTAAAATATCCAGAGTTAAGTCCCATTGGTCATAGAAATCATGAAGCTAAGCACCACTGGTTTCCAAATCCAAATATTATGGGGACTTGTCTTCCAAATACAGGTCCCCCATGTCTAGGGTGCCTGGTGTGAGGTCTGCTTCTCTCCCTTATCCATGCTTGTAGTGTCCCTCCCATTTGTGGTGAGTCTCCCTGGAAGTTTGGTTCCTGAAAGCATCTCTGTTCCTCCTGGGGTCATGTTTACCAATTTATTATAAAAGGATACAGATAAGCATCCAGATGGAAGAGATGTGTAGTGTAAGGTATGTGGGAAGGAACACAGAGTTTTCATGCCCTCTCCAGGAGTGTCACTGTCACTCTCTCTGCACCTCCCACTGTTCAAGCCAAAAAGCTAAATCTTTAATGAGGATAGGAATTATTCTTGCAACAGAAGCTATATCAATCAAGTTTTCATCAAGAAAACAAAAGCTAGATAGTCCAAATTGGAAATGTTCAAAATAGGGAAATGCAAGCATTTTTAAAAGTTGAAATGGCTAGGGAAATAAGGCTAGGGACACAGCTGCCAGATTGGGGTGATTTTTGGGCTCTGTGCAAAATCTCAACAATCTCAAAGATAGTGAGTGACAATTTTGCTGTCTGCAATACAGAAGTAAGAGGCTCTGAGGAGATGGTTTTCTACCAACAAATCTGCCTATAACTGCTGACCCCTCCTTTTTTGCCTTCCAATCTTGCACAAGTGTTCTTGCCTTGCAGATTCTGCCCAGGAACTACATGAGGAAAATGAATTCTAGTAAATGTCCT
The DNA here is from genome assembly GCF_037043125.1 of Eumetopias jubatus. Classification (NCBI taxonomy): domain Eukaryota; kingdom Metazoa; phylum Chordata; class Mammalia; order Carnivora; family Otariidae; genus Eumetopias; species Eumetopias jubatus. The sequence continues at coordinate 80,769,706 of NW_028274819.1, read as the reverse complement.
TCCAATATTATTCTTGGCAATGCTAAGGAGATTGTGAAACACTCTATGATGATGCTGAGTTGACCATATATAATGTAGGACAGAAATGGCGCTTTATTGATCATCATTTTCTTCATTTCTCTTGAACACTGGAATTTTTGAAGCTTTCTAAATAAGTGCACATTTTCTTAATTTAAAATTTTAATATAGCATAGTATTTTCTAGGTGTCTATTAAGATGTATCTGTTTGAGATTTTAGATTATATGTATGTTTTACCCTATCACAAATATGTTATTTTTGTACTAAAAATAGTATAGCATACTAAAATAATAAAATTTAAATGGAGAATGCCAGCATTGTAATTGCTAGGAGTGATTACTTTAGTCCAGATGAGTGAGGAAGGCTTCTTGAAGGAGGTGGCATTTGTGCCGGACTTGAAAGATAAGATTTGAAGATACAAAGATGGAAAGAAGAGGCATTTCAACTGCATCATACTTAATGAACAAGGCAATCCTATAAATATTCTTAACATTGCTGCTAAAATAGTCTTCCTAGAGTGTCATTCTAATCATGTGATTCTCTGCTGTTAAAAATATTCAATAATTGCCCAAGTCCCTACAAATTCCTTATAAACCAGGTCTGAGACACTGCACAATGAGGAATCCACCAACTTTTACATTGTCAGTTCTCATTAACCTACACAAAAATTATGTTTCTTGCAGGCTGAATTAATTAATCCCTATACATAAAGCCAACCTCAGTCTTGCTCTGTACCTGCATCTTTGCTTACAGGGAGGGCTCTCTCTCTCTACAGGGCTTGCAATTTCTACATCATTTTTCCTCATTCTGCATTCCACATAACAAATTCCCATGCTTCCTTCTCAGCCTCCCTCAAAATTCTATGAAGTCTGCCTTTTCCTTTCCCCTCTCATTATTCCCTTTCATGAACTCCCCTTTTGTGTTTTGAGTATGCTTATTCATTCTGAATTTGATTAGATTTATTTGTATCTATAGCTTACCCCACCATAAGTTCATATGATACTTGATGAACATATCATGTATTATGCATTTTTGCACTCCCTACCTCACCATGCAACCCCTAAGAAAGTGCTTTGTATGGAACATCTTCTCAATAAGTATGTTTTGAACTGAATATATGTTATCATGAAGGGAGTCAATAGTTTTATTACCTTTCCTGAAAGAAAGCAATGGTATGCATGTAGAGTGGGAAGTTATAAGATTTAATGATTTAACTCTACACTAATTTGTTATCAATAGGTGTTAAGTCCAGGGGATATGAAAATGATTCCCAGTGAATAGATGAAATATGTACATACTCTTAATTAATTTTGGCAATGGATTAAGAAATAATTTAGTGCAATTTTTACACTAGTGCCAATTGACATTTCCTTTATACTGAATCTCACAGAATAAGTATAAATTAAAGAATAATCCAAATATAGTAGGAAAGAAATACTATTGATAGAGCCTCTACTGGGGAAGAAAGTATCATGCTACTGGTGAAGTTTCAGTCCAAGTTAGTCTCATTACTCTCCCAAATAATGTTATATCCCTGAAACACACTTGCTTTGAGTCTTACTTACTATAAGAGGAATAAAAGTACTGTTGCACTTATTTCAATTGTGGCATCCACCTGCTCTCTTCCATTAAGTGAATCCCAATCATATGGTAAAGAAGTCAAATATGAAATGGATTTTGAATAAGCATCAGATCACTGAGAAACTCAATGACAGCTGAATATAAAGGAAAAATGTACTTAGGAGTCCATTTCCTTTCCCTCATGATCGTTTTAATAAATATGTATCCATTCATTAACTTTGGACAATTACTTAATTCTCCTACTATGTATAGGACACTGGATAGATGATAGGGGAAAATAAAATGGCAATTTTTAGATGATAGACAAAACAGCATCCTCAGATTACTAAATTAGCACAGTGATCTTGTCAAATGAAAATAAATAACACTTTGGTCTCAACACCAGCAGGCATGGTTTGAACTGTTTTCAACATTTCTCCTTAGTGGTGATTGGTATCTAAACTATCTCCATGTTCTCTCTCTGCAACTGATGAACTGTATTTGCAGAAATAATGGGCTATTTTGCATAAGGATGAAGTTTGTGTGCATGGAACAAAGTATCGCTATCAGGATTACATTAGTCCTATTGTCTAATAAGTCTGCTGCCTATAGGAGGTTCTTCTCAGAAATGGATTTCATCATCTTATGCTTTTTCACATATAAAGAGTGTTAAAGTTTTTTATTGAAAATAAGTAAATATAATTATTATCAATTTATGTCTTTTAGACTGCACTAAATAAAAACCTGTTCTAGCAATGTATAATCAAAGACTTATTTGTTTTGTTTTGTTTTTCCCCCACAATCCCTATGTACTCACCTTCACAACTCACTGTCTCATTTATGAACTTTACTTGAGGGAATTTTGTAAATGACAGTTTAGGATATTTTTAAAAATCGTTTTGCAGAAAGCGTACATGAAGGTCAAAATATGTAATATGAAATATCAAGTAATTATTACTGAATACTATCAGGTGAAAACAATAATTTATAACCTAATAAGGAGAGTTAATACTCACCTAAAAACTCAGATTATCTAAAGTGAGCTCAAAAAAATGCAACTTACAAATTATAAGTAGACATGAAGGGACTGTTTAGTCAATCAAGGGAAAACTTGAAAAGAAAGTACTGCTCAAACGTTATCAGACAGGGGCGACTGTGTGGCTCAGTCGTTAAGCGTCTGCCTTTGGCTCAGGTCATGATCCCAGCGTCCTGGGATCGAGCCTCACATCAGGCTCCCTGCTCCGCGGGGAAGCCTGCTTCTCCCTCTCCTACTCTCCCTGCTTGTGTTCCCTCTCTCGCTGTGTCTCTCTTTGTCAAATAAATAAATAAAATCTTTTAAAAAAATGTTAGCAGACAAACTTTAAGGTCAAAGTAAATAGAATCGTCTGTTTTTTTTTAATTTTTTATTGTTATGTTAATCACCATATATTACATCATTTGTTTTGGTGTACTGTTCCATGATTCATTGTTTGTTCATAACACCCACTGCTCCATGCAGAATGTGCCCTCCTTAATACCCATCACCAGGCTAACCCATCCCCCTCCTCTCCTCCCCTCTAGAACCAAATAACGCAACATATTTTAAGAAAAAAGAAAAAGAAGAAGATAGCAGGAGAGGAAGAATGAAGGGGAGTAAGTCAGAGGGGGAGATGAACCAGGAGAGATGATGGACTCTGAAAATAGAATAGTCTTTTAAAAGGGACAGTACTTTCATTTTTAAAAGTTTTGCCTTTGTAAGGATTAAAACAATTATACTAAAGCAAATGCTATATGTAAGATACTGAGCTAGACAATGAATACACAGAGGAGCACAAGAAAACAGATTCTGTCATCAGGAAGTCCCCTGTCTTTTCAAGTATACAGGACATAATATGTTCATTACACTATTGTAAAGAAAACACACCAACTGAAAGACATTGTTAATAAACCTTTCGTTTATTATGAAATGAGAGTTCAGGTTACCATAAAATTTCCCCTTTGACTTTTTTTTTTTTTTGAGAGAGAGAGAGAATGAGAGATAGAAAGCATGAGAGGGAAGAGGGTCAGAGGGAGAAGCAGACTCCCTGCTGAGCAGGGAGCCCAACGCGGGACTCGATGCCGGGACTCCAGGATCATGACCTGAGCCGAAGGCAGTCACTTAACCAACTGAGCCACCCAGGCACCCTCCCCTTTGACTTTTCTTTAGTTCTTAATTTAATTTATTGAGATACATATTTATCTTTTGATTACTAGATTGAAAAATTGAAGACACAATATCAACCTCTCACTCTTAATTTGTAAGTTTCAGTTAATACCGTGTTTTTAAGTTTTTATCTTTTTCTTAGATAAGTATCTCATCTCTCCATCACACCGTTTGGTAAAAGTAGTCAAGATTTCTATTATGTAACTAAACCTCTCCTTTCTCAATACATCTGATGTTTGTGGGTCAGTGGGTAAGGACAGGGCCCTCCATTGTCTTATTCACCATGATTCATCTGGTGAAAGAGATAGATATCTCAAATAGGCAAATGTGATCATGAATTTTATTGGAAACATTGTCGAAATGATTTTTTTTTTTAAATGATACCTTCTACAAAAAGAAGGACAAATCTGGAGCTATCACACACCCCGATTGCAAACCATATTAGAAAGTTATAGTAATCAAAACAGACACATAAATCAGTGGAACAGAATAGAGGGCCCAGAAATAAACTGATGTATATATAGTCAATTAATTTATAACAAAAGAGCCAAGAATGTGAAAAAGTTAGTCTCTTCACTAAATGGTGGTGGGAAAACTGGACAGTCACATGCAAAAAAATGAAATTGGACTATCTTACACCATATACAAAATTAAACTCAGAATGGATTAACGACTTGAATGCAAGACCTGAAGCCACAAAACTCCTAGAAGAAAACAAAGAAAACATCAGTATTGGTGATGACTTCTTGGATTTGATTCCAAAAAACAAAGGCAATAAAGGCAAAAATAAACATTCCACTTTACATCAAACTAAAAAGCTTCTTCACAGCAAAGTAAATATCAATAAAATGAAAAGGCAACCTACCAAATGGAAGAAAATATTTGCAAATCATATATCCAATAAGGGCCCAATATCCAAAACACATAAAGGGAGAATAGTATACGGGATTTCTTTTAGGACAATGGAACTATTCTAAAATTAGGGAGTTGTTCCAAAATATATATAGAACTCATATAACTTAATAGAAAACAAACAACCTGATTAAAACAATGGGCAGAGGATCTGAATAGACATTTTTCCAAAGAAGACATACAGATGACTAACAGGTTCATGAAAAGGTATTCCACATCACTAATTATCAGGATAGTGCAAATCCAAACCACAGTGTGATATAACCTCCTGTTTGTTAGAGTGGCTATTATTTAAAAAGAGTACTGCTTGGAGCACTGGGTGTTATACGCAAACAATGAATCATGGAACACTACATCAAAAACTAATGTTGTAATGTATGGTGACTAACATAACATAATAAAAAAATAAAATTAATAAGAAAATAAAATTAATTTAAAAAAAGATAAGAAATAACAAGTGTTGGTGAGAATGTGGAGACAGAGTTAACTTTTGCACCGGTGGTAGGAATGTAAATTGGTGCCACCACTATGGAAAGCAGTATGGAGGCTCCTCAAAAACCTAAAAATACAACTCCCATATTATCTAGCAATTACACTTATAACTATTTATCTGAAGAAAGCAAAAACAATAATTTGAAAGATATATTCACCCTCATGTTCATTGCAGCACTGTTTATAATAGCCAGGATATGGAAACAACCTAATTGTCCATCAGTAAATAAATGGATAAAAAAAGTTACACCCACACACACACACACCCACACACACACACACCCACACACACACACACACACACAGGAATACTATTTAGCCATGAAAAATGATCTTGCAATTTGTGACATGAATGGACCTTAAGGACATTATGCTAAGTGAAATAAGTTAGAGAAAGACAAATGCTGTATTATCTCACTTAAATGTGGTATCTAAGAAAAACAAAAAACAAACAGAAAGACAAAAAAACAAGCTCTTACATAAAGAGAATAGATTGACAATTGCCAGAGCTGCAGACTTGGGGGATGGGTAAAATGGGTTAAGAGGTCAAAATGTCCAAATTCTAGTTGTAAAATAAATTGATAAGTATGTAATGTACAGCATGGTGACCGTGGTTAATAATACTATATTGCATATTTGAAACTTACTAAGATAGTAGATCTTGAAGTCCTCATCACAAGAAAAAATATAACCATGTGAGTTGACTATACTTACTGTGGTGATCATGTCAAAATATGCACAAATATCAAATCATTATGTTTCACACCTAATATAATGTTATAAGTAGTTATATGATAATAATAATAATAATAATATGCTACCATTGACGCATTAAAGAATTTAAGCTTGGAGAGACTGCAGATATCAATACCATCTCATTGGCAATAAAGTGACTGAATCAAGCCCATTCAGATAAAACAGAACTAAGTCAAGTATAAAGAAAAGGACTTTGCATATTTGAGGGCTTGCATTCAATCAAGCCCAGAATTATCATCACTCCTTGAACTCCCCACTTACTGGGACCAATAATCCTCCTATTCTTTGTTGTTTGGACTCTTCTGAGTGGGATATTTGTCATTTACAGCTGATAAAACTTTGACTAATATAGTTCCAACTGGCAAATAGATACCAAAGACACTTGTAACTCAGAGGAAGGATGATTACTCCATGAAATGGATCTTTTTTTTTTAAAGATTTTATTTATTTATTTGAGAGAGAGAGAGAATGAGAGATAGAAAGCACGAGAGGGAAGAGGGTCAGAGGGAGAAGCAGACTCCCCGCTGAGGAGGAAGCCTGATGCGGGACTCGATCACGGGACTCCAGGATCATGACCTGAGCCGAAGGCAGTCGCTTAACCAACTGAGCCACCCAGGCGCCCGAAATGGATCTTGATGAATGCATAGGTTTTACTGCTTTATATAGCAAAAGAAGTAATTCTAACCTGAAGGAAGGCATCAGGGAAGCATGGGGAGTATTTAACAGAAAGGTATCTATTTCTGATTAGATAAGGCAGAGATAATTTAGAGAATAATGGGAATTAAAGCTAGAGGACTAGGTTGGACTTCAATCATGGTGGAGGTTTATATTTGGAGAGAATTTAAAAATTTTAAAAAATAACATTAGATTGTATACATTTGAGTTCATTTGACATTTTTCTTAATCATTTGAAATAAAGGTAAAAAAGAACACATGGGGAGAAAATCAATTAATAAGTTAGCAAAAGTCATGTGTATAACTTTGCAAGGAAACTGGTCATTTCATTGAATAATCAATACTATAGCACCTGTTCCCAAATCTAAGCATACAATGAAATTTAGATTATCATCTCTCTGTTAATTCACAATCTGCTCAAAAACAAAGCTTAGAGAGTTGGGTCAGCATCTATTCTTGAATTAACCTTTCATTGAAACAGTGATTGATATTATTTCACAGCTCAATTAAATGTACAGGAAACATTTCAAACTACCTTAAAAACACATCAGTTGAAAATGCAATCTCTAAATCTTCCCTAGATAAGATAATTAGAATTTTCTACTCTGTTGATTAATACAGAATAAATCTTTTTTTTAGTGTTTTGGAAGAACCATGTTTCTCATGATCTATTTAGACTGTAACAGTTGTTTCCATTATGAATTCAGCAGAGAACCAAAGGCCTTCTTCTCTCTAGTCATACTGTATGCCTTTAATTTCATTAAACCAAATTGATTGCAGGCTCGTTTACATTTAAGACAGCAGGGTGTAGTAAATTTTATTTTAACTGGTTGGAATATATGATCCAACAAAATTAGGAGGGAAAAGTCTCCTGCTGTTGCAAGTACGCAGTTATTAACTTGCCAAATACCACAGGCCAATGAAAAGTTATGTTAATGAAGGAGGATTTCCATGTATCCAGGAACTAGGCAACAAAAATAAAATTCCTTCAATGAGTACCTTGGTAGGGGAGAAAAGTACAACAGAACACTCTTAAAAAGATTCTGTACTGAATTAGGTATAAACCACCTAACTGTGTGTATTTCTGAGGTGTTCCAGATAAAATGAGTCAGGTTTAAACCATCATGTTAGAGAAATCAGTCAGCCATTTAGGAAATAGCAGAAGATAATAATTTCCAAATGCTGAGTGGATAGCAGTGTCTAAAGAGAAAATGTCGTCAATATTTCCACTTACTTAAAAAAAATTGTGCCATAGAACCACACCATGTAATTCTATATTCACTGAAAAAATGTCCTGTAATATTTTCCACTAGACATATGTGGGCAATGATAAACATATTAGGCAGATGTTTTTCATATCTAATCAACTTTTCTAATTTTCATAACTGGCCTACTGACAGAAGGAAACTAATAAATAGTACATTTACAATCTTAAATATTATTTTGTCCTATTGTCTAACCAATGCAATAAGAGAGGATTGTACTTACCTGCTTGAACCAAGTCCCCTAAATAGTATATTGAGAAGTATAAACAGCATTATTCCCAAAATAATAAGCAAATTTTAATCAGTAAATATTTATTGACCACACAATAACCTCTTTCAGTATCATGAATGTATAATATTCATTGTACTTAAGATTAAAAAAAATAAAAGCCCTCATTAGTTGAAGCCTTTTTGATAATTTTGGCATCTTTTTGTACACCTACTTATAGTCACCACTTTATAATGCCATATATATATATATTTGCAGTTAGCTTGATATTTAAAATATAATTCTCTTAATTAGGGACACTGCTATGGCTAATGTATTGATTTGACTATAACATTTAAGTGCTTTCTGATTCCAGGTATACTATATATCATGTTCCCTTTTTTTTTTTTAAAGATTTTATTTATTTATTTGAGAGAGCGAGAATGAGAGAAAGAGAGCACATGAGAGGGGGGAGGGTCAGAGGGAGAAGCAGACTCCCTGCTGAGCAGGGAGCCCGATGCGGGACTCGATCCCGGGACTCCAGGATCATGACCTGAGCCGAAGGCAGTCGCCCAACCAACTGAGCCACCCAGGCGCCCTATCATGTTCCCTTTGATAGACCTTCACTTTTCTACTCTGTCTGGTTAACTTGAACTTTAAGAACTCAACTAAAGGTAATTCTTTTGGATAACCTTTCAATACTAGCCATGATTGAACAATGAGTCCAGTCCTATGTATACTCCATAGAACCCTGTTACCACTCTTATAGCCCTTGCAGCAATGTTATAAGCAACTTTTTTTATATTGAGATATAAATGAAATTTAATATTTTGTAAGTTTAATGTGTACAGTGTGTTGCTTTGACATGTTTTCATATATTGTAATAAACTTGTTTTTAATTATCTGACCTCTACTGCCAGACTCTTGTCCTTGAAAGTACAGATTATACCTCCTCTGACATTTGTATCTTTTTTGCTTAGCACAGTGCCTTCCACAAATTAGGCACTCAAATATTTATTGAATGAATTTTCTGTAAGAAAATTTAGAGGAAATTTTAGAGAAAAATAATTCTAAGTATAGTTAGACCTTTAAATATTTCTAATATTAAGTTTCATTATTTTTCTGTCTATTGGTATACACTTAGTATTTTCTTTAATTTACAGTTTCTTAGCTTGATAATTCATAGGGCCAGAAATGTGCCTTCTGATTCTAGAGTACCCCCTATGTCTGCAGAATGAAGAGCACCATACTGTATGCTGCTGAGAGATTGGATTTCTGTTGCTTGGCTTTTCCATGCCCACAGTTTGATATGCCACATACAGCTTTCCCGAGATTTCTGCTGGTGCTAATTCCTAGGCCATCAGTCTTTAAAATGAGGCATGTAGTTAACTATTTTAAGCACAGCCCCTTATTCACTTCAAGTTTTGTGTGACTAAAGCTCAAAGAAAATAAAGGTGCTTTAAAATCCTATTAAGTCAGAAGCACCTGGGTGGCCCAGTCATTGGGTGTCTGCCTTCGGCTCAGGTCATGACCCCAGGGTCCTGGGATCCAGCCCCGCATTGAGCTCCTGCTTGGTGGGAAGCCTGCTTCTCCCTCTCCCACTCCCCCCCTGCTTGTGTTCCCTCTCTCGCTATGTCTCTCTCTGTCAAATAAATAAATAAAATCTTAAAATCCTACTAAGTCATTAACTCTTCACTCAGAAAGCAAAATATTTCTGAAATTTCAAAAGAAGGGCATAAGATTTTTCCAGTGTTATAATAAAACATTACATCATGACAAAGAATGTATATATGTTTACTATTCATTTAATTTTAAAATACTAAAATATTTTTAAAATGCATATTTTGAGAAAAAGTTAAATACAAGAAATGTTATAAAGAATTGCAGAGTCCATTACGGATAAAATAAACAATAAGCACAAGAAGTGAGAATGATTATATTTAGCCTTGAGGACAGACCTAATGCTTAAAACTCTAATATTAAAAAATTCTTCTCAGCTGTTAATCAAAATGTATGTTGTAGATTCACTTTAAGCATTTGCAAAATACTTATGAACACTTATGTGTAATGCAAAATCATTAAAGATTAAAATTTGTCAGGGCTCTGAACTAATCCAAACTTTATTTCTTAGTATTTTACCTATTATAGGCTTTCAAATCATGAAAGATTATTATTTTTTGAATCTATAAGACTCATGCTAATGAAAAACCAAAACATTTATCAGACATTTTAGGCCAACATCACAGAGTTTATAAATTAAAATATTTCATTTTTGGAGTACTTTATTTAAACTTCATTTTGATCTAAACAAAAGTATGATAATAAATAAAAAAATATTCTCCTATTGTAAAAAGTAAAGAACAGAGTGTCACTTTGGGAAGATGAAGAAGTTGGAGATGGATAATGGTGATGGTTGCATGGCAATGTGAGTGCTCTTATTGAGACTGAATTTTATACTTAAAATGGTAAAGTGGTGAGGTGCTTGGGTGACTCAGTTCATTAAGCATCCAACTCTTGATTTTGGCTCAGGTCATGATCTCAGGGTTGTGAGATCAAGCCCCGCTTTGGTCTCTGCCCTGGTCATGGAGCCTGCTTAAGATTCTCTCTATCCTTCTCTAAAAACAAACAAACAAAAATGTTAAAGTGATAAACTGGTAAGTTTTATGTTATCTATATTTAATCACAATTAAAAAAAACAACTAAGAGACTGTCAAAGAAAAATGTGCACTATCATGAAAGTTAATTTGTTGCTTATTCAGATATTAAAGTATTTTTCACAAAATTGAAATAAAATTTTTCTATTTTTGTGACAAATTTAGAATTTAATATATGCTATATTGATCTCACACTAAGAATATTTTAGAACCCATATAAACATTATTAAAATCTAAAATAGTCATTTTTTTTGCTTTAATCAAGAAAAAGACACTGCTTTTAAAAATTAATATAGAGTCAGTTTTGATCATATTGAATGGGACAAATGTGACAATATTATTACAAGCATTCTGTTATTCTGAGCTTTCCTGTTTGTCCATTTGATGGCATTATCATAGGCTATTAAATGATTTAATAAGCTTTAAGTGAACTGTATATAAATTTTTTCTAGGTGCTATGCATACCCATCTGGAATGCATAAGTCAGACTCATTGATTATTTCAGATTCTGACATCATGTGCTATGGTAGTTAACCAAATAATTTATAATCTAAACCCAGGTATTTTGAGAGTGAAAGGAGAAGCTATTATTAATTATGCTATAATAAAAATGAACAGGAGCAGTCTCAGGTAAACCAGAGTATATGGTCACCTTATTTATGGGCCATATTTTAAAAGTACTGATGACAAGCTTCGTAACTTTAGCTATCTTCAGTAAATCACTGTGATTGAAAAATAATAATAACAACATGTATTGAGTGAAACCTTGTGTTGAACATAGAGATTTTAAAGATATCCATTTCCTCTTCTGCTAGGTGCCCAAGAACTGATAAATATATTATCTGCCTTCATGGAGATTAAAGAGCAGATGAAGATTAGACACAGGAAAAAGTGAGTGAAGAATCAAAATGGCCAATATATTTGTGCAATGATTGGCACATGAGATCATTACTCATAAGTTCAAAGAAATGAAACCACTTTGACCCATCATGCTCCCGCATTCAGTTAGTTTACAATACAACTTCATGGAGGCTATTCAATTTGCAACACTTGTTCTTATTATTCTAAATTTACCTCTACCAAGTTTAGATTGTTGTGTGAGACATTATATTAGCTAATATAATTACAGAAAAATATGACTTGGACTCTTGTTGAGTAACTCATTCTGTAGTACAGGATACAGAAAAGTGAGCGGTTGAACAAAGCAGGTGATAAATTTTGTAATAAAACTATGCATAGGCATTATAAAAGGACTGCTAGATTTGACTTGTTTTTCCTCTCAATGTTCATTTCAACTGATTGACTAGTCCCAGTGGCTTAATTTTACAAATTTATTTATCCGTGCTTCCTTTTGATTTGTCTTTATGTGTTAAGTCCCTTTCTTCCCAATAACTAATACACAAGGTTAGGGTGATAATATGTTGAACTCAATATTGCTCAGCACATCTATTTTATAGGTTGTCACCAATGAAAATAAGAGAGTTAGAAGTATTTTCACAGGATAATTTTATATTAGTCTTTACTGAAAATTATCTTTGAATTTTTTATCTATTCATATAGTTCATCTTTATAGAAACTTCTTAAAAGTCTTCAGAAAATAATGGATAAATTATGTATGTTTTGTAGGTAAAAAATCATATAAAGAATATCTGTATCAAATATTCACTGAAAATGTACTATTATCCTCCTTTGAATTATACTCCATTTATAAATAAATATGCTCACCAACCTGCCTTTCCCCAAATAATAATTTGTGTTGTAATCAGGATAATGTTTCTGAAATACAAAACTGATCTAATCATGTTATTCTCCTTAATTCCTTCCATTTTTCTCAAGATGAAATTTAGCCTGCTTAGCATATGTTATAAGGTACTTCTCCCTCATACCTTGAGTTATTGCCATACCAAACTGTGGTCTTCTCAAGAGCCAATTACCCTTCTAGACTCTACCCTCCTTGAAAAGCACTTCACCTTCTTTATCTGTCTGCTCACTTACTCATCCTGTAAAGCTCAGTTTTTTCTCACTCTGTCCAATAATCTGTTTCTCAAATTCTCTCCCTAAATTCTAGATTAGAGTCTTTCATAGGCTTTCCTGTAGTAATCTCCTACTATCTATTAAACTGCTTTATAATATCCTATTAGGTTGTAAAAAAAACACATGAAGACAAACATAGCTAATAACAGTACTTTTTGCCATCACAGTGGATTACCAGACATTATCATCATAACATTGTGGAGTATATGCCATTATATACCCACATTATAAATGGGGAAACTGACGTTTAAGGAGGTTAAATTCAAGTCATATAGATAGCAAGTGATAAAGCCAGAGTGTAGAGCCAAATGGTCTGACTTCAGAGCCTAGACTAATTGCTATTCTTAATGATCTGTCTTCTTTGCCATTTTATTTCTAATGTCTGGCACATTGGTCATTGGCAAGTGTTAGAGAAGAGAGAGCTATGAAAGCGTATCAAGAGAGATCCTTGGGGTAATGGAATAATTTTGTATCTTGACTGTCATGGTAGTTACAGAAGTCTGTACATACGATAAAATTGCATAGAGCTAAATACAACACACACACAAAGTGCACTTAAAAAAGATGAAATCTGAATAGGTTCTGTGGAATTTACCAATGTCAGTTGCTTGGTTGTGCTATTATACTACTGTCAAGCAAAATGTTACCCTTAGGGGGACTGGGTAAAATACATTCTCCATATTATTCTTTGCAACTTCTTGTGAATTTATAATTATTCCAAATTTAAAAAGTTCAAAAAAATATTTAAAAAATGAATAAATTGAATCAGTCTCAATAATTGGACTTAATAAAGTTCAGAAGCAGAAATATTACTACTCCTAAAAAATATGACAAAATTGTGGATTAACTTCCACAAAATCATTAATAATAAATAAATCACCTTGGCTAAGCTTTATTTTTCTTAAAGAGGTTCTACTAATTGAACTTGAGGTTAAATTCTAATTTTGTGGGACACCTGGGTGGCTCAGTTGTTTAAGTGATCAACACTTGATTTCAGCTCAGGTCATGATCTCAGGGTCCTGGAATTGAGCCTCCATGTTGGGCTCCATGCTCAGCAGGGAGTCTGCTTGTCCCTCTCCCTCTGCTCTCTCCCTACTCATGCTCTCTCTCTCTTAAATAAATAAATAAAATCTTTAAAAAATTCTGATTTTATGATTTTGTTAGAAATCTATTAACAAGACTTAAAAATATTATTTCAATGGCAAAAATAGTCAACTAATTTAAAGAGGTCCAAAAGTCAAAAGAACAGTGAGAGAAAAATAACTTTTTTGCTAGGAATTCTGTATTAAATTAATGTTTACAACACCCAAGAACTGTCTCCATATGCTATATAAATTTTGTTTCTTACAACCAAGTGCTTTTGCATAGTTTTTTCTTTTACTATTCTTTTTAATTTTATTTTATTATGTTATGGGAGGGATGGGGTGGCTGGGTGATAGACATTGGGGAGGACATGTGCTATGGTGAGCACTGTGAATTGTGAAAGACCGATGAATCACAGACCTATACCTGTGAAACAAATAATACATTATATGTTTAAAAAAAAAAGAAGATAGTAGGAAGGGAGAAATGAAGGGGGGGAAATCAGAGGGGGAGACGAACCATGAGAGACTATGGACTCTGAGAAAAATAACTTTTTAATGATCCAGATTTTCATTTGCCTCATAAAAGAACAAATATAAAGATAAATAAAATATAAATAATATAAAAGTTTCATTTAGTTATGTCATCTTGATTATCAAGTAATTAGTTTTGGTAAGTTCTCTTTCAATATATTGATTATTCTGGTGTTTTTCTTTATTATTTGATGTTAGAATAAAAGTAAAATTTTCCATCCCCTTTGCTCCCTTTCTTCAGCATTCTTTTTCTCTCTCTTCTGCTGCCAGTTATCCCTATTGCTTGGTTTTTGCTTCTCTGGCTTTATTCTTGCTTTTCTTTTTGTAATCACCTTCTTTGGCTTTCTATTGTTCTTATTGATTGCACCTGTGAGCAATATGGCTAAAGACTAATGACATTGAGCCAGAAATCTGACTGTACTTTGCCATTCCAGGTTTCAAACTTCCTGCAGTCTAGTAGGCTCTGATAATGGCCATTTTCTTGAACTCCAAACCTACACTGACTTTCCAGCTTCAGTCATTGCCTTGCCTGTGTTTAGTGCTCCAAGTTCTTCATTTATTCCTCCTTATAGCACTCATGTATCTACTTGCATGTCAACCTCCTTACTTAAAATATTAACATCTCCAAGGCAATAATTTGTCTCATGCATTTTGAATCTTCATTGTCTGTCAGAATGCCTTTCAAATAACAGATACTTTCTAAATAGTTGTAAATAATATGAAATAAATGACTGGATGCATGAAATGCATGTTGACAAGGTTATGGTAAATATCTGGCAAAATTATAATGCCTATGTTTTTCAGAAAATAAAGAGTATCTTTCATTCTGTAAAGGCTGCATTTGTTGAGTTATGAAAAACTCAGGATCCTCTAGATCAAATATATTCCTAAAAGCTAAAGAGGACAATATAATTTTAATGACTACATACTAAAAAAGTGTTCAATGTACTAAGAAGGAAATTCAATAGAAAGTTTACATAGTAGAGACAGTGCAATTTTTACAAGTTCATAGAATATCAGCTTTTTACCTAGTCCATGCAAAGCACCTAAATGTTGATGTTGCTTGAGCATCTCCTATTTGTTGCCTATAAACCTTGCAAAAACTCTGCCAGGGATGCAGTGGTATTTTCCCTCTTCAGATGAGAAGGAAGATGGGAGCAGAGGGATAAAGTTACTAGTCTTGAATCCACAACTGGTAAGTGTGAGTCTTTCCAACACAAGTTTACCTGACCTGAAACTCCCAAAGCCCATGTTATTTCTACCACATCTTGCTTCAAGTAGAAAGAATACTA
Organism: Eumetopias jubatus; assembly: GCF_037043125.1. NCBI lineage: Eukaryota > Metazoa > Chordata > Mammalia > Carnivora > Otariidae > Eumetopias > Eumetopias jubatus. The sequence continues at coordinate 80,754,041 of NW_028274819.1, read as the reverse complement.
GTTTTGAGGTCAGGAAACTTGGATTTGCCTCTAAGTTGTGTAATTTAGTAGCTTTTTTAGTTTAAACATTCTCTTTTACAATTATGAGCCTCAGTTTCCTTACATGGGCAGTCTAAATAATCTGATCTACCTCCCAGCATTTCTATAAGGACTGAGAAAATATTGTTGCAAGTGCCTGCTACATAGTTATCACTGAATAATGTTATTGATCTTCTTTGAAGGTTGTGGCTCTTGTAAGTCCTTGAAAATGCAAATTGCATTAGTGGGTATGCAAGACAACTCCTATTTCCTCTGTCCTTTACTTTCCCATATGCATAAATTCCATGAAGCACCTTTTATATGATAGAGTTACAGAAATCTGTTAGTGGTAAAGAGTTTTAAAGTTTGTTTTTTTGTTTGTTTGTTTTTCTCGGTGTTTGCTAAAAGTCATAGCATTGAAAGGTGTAAAGCTGCTATTCTGGACCATTGGTTACAAACACAACTTTCTTGTCTATCATTTTGCTTCCTGGTCAATGGAGCTATTGAATCATACAGATGGAGAAAGGAAGTAGGTTTCTTTTTGTAGTGAAGATCAGGCATATCTCCTTCCACTTTTTAACTGCTTGGATTGAGTCTGTTACACATAAATCATGAAAGAGTTGAAATTGTCAGATTCATAGATATTTAATAGGGCTACTGATTTCAATATAGTTTTGCTTGAAAAGAAATGGAACACTAGTCCGTTTTCAACTATATACCTACTCTCAATCACGGACCCTATTAATAGCATGCTTAGATAATCTAAACCAACTTTTATATTATATTTAACTTTTCTAAACTGTCAGAAAAATACAAGAAGCGCTATGATTAATTTTATTTCTTTAGTAGATTTATCTCCCTTAAGTCAACCTGATAAATTACAGCTATATATATTTTACTCAGATGAATTATATCTGAATTTGGGATCTCTAAATAGTGGTAGGTTTAAATAGCTTTTGGAATGTATCTGTTACCAAATTGACTACATTATTAAAATGTAATATACTATGGCTCAGCATTCTTTTGATATAGTTATTAAGGGTTAGAGAACTCCTGTGATAAGACATACCACAGATATGAAGAGGCAGATGTTTTATTTCATAATATTGATGAGAGGTAAATATTCAAATAGAATTTTTGATGTATGAAGCTACAGCATCATCTACAGGATGTACACTTACCTTGGGAAAATGTCTTAGACCTGCTCCCATTACCTGGAACATTTAACCAAAGCCATCTAAGGTAAGCCTTCTGCCTTTCATTACAACACTCCATCTACCTTCCATTATTTCCTTACATCAGCCACTGGAATCCCTCCCTGCTTCATTTAATGTCAGGTATTACAACATGTTACTTTATAGTTCTTTTACCTCCTTGCAGGAACTATATCATGCTTTCACTTGATAATAAAGCAGGTGTCTCACAGAAACCCACTTCCCAAAATAATGGAAGCCCTAACTCTTATATACCAGTTTAACTTCCATAATTTTTTTAAAGATTTTATTTATTTATTTAATTGACAGAGAGAGAAAGACAGCGAGAGAAGGAACACAAGCAGGGGGAGTGGGAGAGGGAGAAGCAGGTTTCCCACCAAGCAGGGAGCCCGATGTGGAGCTCAATCCCAGGACCCTGAGATCATGACCTGAGCTGAAGGAAGTCACTTAACCAACTAAGCCCCCCAGGCGCCCCCCCATTTTAACTTCTAAATGAAAGCTCCCACCATGTTTAAATTTGTCTTCTATTCTCTGAATCTGATTATGGATCTGTCTGGTAAAATAAAATGTGTTCTAGAACTCATTTCCACCTTCCTCCATAAATTCAGATTTTAGATCTCATTATTCTTTATCATCATATCTATGTCCAAAACTGGTCCTAAATTTTAGTGAGGGACTTAGAATCTGTACCTGGGTGAGAAATAATACCAGCTACAAAGAATATGATGTATTTATTAGGCCCAGAAATCACACCATTACATCAGTGAAATTTTCCTGTTAACAAGAGCCCACCATCTTAATATTTTAGAGTTAGTTGAAGAAATTTAATATTTATTTAATGCTTCAGTGTGTCAAATATCATGCTAAGTACACTGCACACCTTAGAGAGAAGAGCTAATATTTGGACCTTAGAAGAAGATTGCCTAAGCTTTTCCACTTACTATCTTGGTAACATTGAATGAGTAACCAAATCTCAATTACCTCATTTGTATAAAAAAGATAACAGCACAATTGGACATGTATGCATGTTATGAGGATTAAATAAGATAACATATATGAGTAAAATTAAGAACCCGAAGAAAGACAAGTAGTAAGCAATGAAGCCAGAACAATAATATTGCTTTTTCTGTTTTTACAGCCCATGTTCTTTCCATTATAATCTTCTATCCAATACAGACATCACCTCTACAATAGTTTTGAGAGATAGTGATACACACGATGTCCCAACTACATAGAGTTCATAAGTGAAAAACAAATCTGTCCCTAAATTCTACTTGCTGCATCAGCTTAAAACAGAAGTATGAACCAATTCCCTTTCTTTGTACTTTTTTTCCAATAATCAATTCCTAATTTTCTACTTGGGCCTCCTGAACTTTTCCATATGTTCCACAGTCCCCTGAATATAATATATTTTATAATATAATATACCAAGCGCCAGCTATAACCTAATGAAAAGAAAAAGTACCTGGATAGGCAGGGTCTTTCTGATCTGTATAGATGTTATCTATAATCACTGGTATTATGAGATTCTCCCAGTCAGGTGCTCAGTCTAATTGCTTACCACTAATTTCTTTGAGTCTATGTATTCCTGTTTCTCTGTACTGTATTTGTGGTTCTTTCTCAAATACAAAGAGCATGGATTCTTCATCATGTACCATTCCAGGTAAATCAGTGACAAAATATCCACCTGGAATGTTGCACAACTAATCACTGGACTTACAACCAATAACTGCCTTTCCTAATCTCCATTTATTATAAGATTTCCACCCCTATAACTCATGTCAGCCCAAATCTGTGGCAAGATACTTATTTACACCTGATTACCTGCCATTTGGTTGACTACTGATCACTTGGTTTCCTTCTGCTACCATGAACATGAAAAACATCAGTTTCAAAGTTGGGCAGAACTTGATTTAAATAGCTTTCTACAAGATTTGAATATGGTTAAATCATATATTGATGCTTCTAAGACTGAGCACTACATGATATATGTGAACTACCTAATTTGTACCTAATGATACCTGGCATTATTAAAGATAAGCAATGCACTCTTTTGTTGTTGTTTATGCACTCTACTTTCCTGGGTGCTTGACTTGGTTTGGACCTTTTAATAGTGATAGTCATATTTTACTTTGCCTTAACCTAATCTTGAAGTTTTAAAATTTTGCATAATCTTGTCAGCATTTCTTGACTCCTGATTTCTCTTTTCTGTGATATAGCTTTATCCAAATACTGCCTGAGCTAGAGTTGAATTGTGAGTCAATGCTCTCAAATCTCAAATTAAGCACTCTGGAATATAATTTTTTGCTACCAATGGACAAATCATCAATAATCTTTGTGTATAACTTCACACTACATGCATAATATCTAAGGAGTAAAAATGGAAAATTTGGGGATTATAGAGCTAGAGCAAGCACACATCTACAGAGGTGATAAACACCTATCAGAAATCAGTATTTCTAGAAAATGCAATATCTTTTATTTATTATTTTTAAAGATTTTATTTATTTATTTGACAGAGTTCAAGTAGGCAGAGTGGCAGGCAGAGGGAGAGGGAGAAGCAGGCCTCCCGCTGAGCAGGAAGTCCGATGCGGGGCTCGATCCCAGGCCCCTGGGATCATGACCTGAGCCAAAGGCAAACGCTTAACCGACTGAGCCATCCAGGCGCCCCAAAAATGCAATATCTTTTAATACCCATTGCTACAGAGTTTTGTGTCCAAGACCTGTCCTTTCACAAAAGTATTCCAAAACTCCAACTAAAGCACTTTAATTGCATTGAGTAAAATTTCTACACTACATTATTAACATTTTCAAGTGGACACTTTTTTTTAAACTTCTGCCTTAAAAGAATATGCTTCTATTAAAACAGAAATAGCTATTACATATTTCCTTTAAATTTTGTTGTGTGTTTTGATGCTCCTTTTTTTTAACAAATCTTCCACATATCTTTATTTCTTACAGATAGCTGAGAATTTCAGGGGAAAAAAGCCTAGGACTTCAAAATCACACAGAATGGATGCCTTAAAGATAGATATCAGTATTGTAACAAAAAGCTAGTTTACATAAATATAAATATGAATAAGCAAAGAGCAAGAGAACAAAAAATTGAATGCTACCTGGATTTTTATACATTGATTGATCTAAAAAAATCCATTCTAAGCTCTTTGCATCATTTGTCATGTCAATGTCAATTCCAGGAAGAAAGGTGGACATTTGGGAATTATCATGTGAAACTGACATAGGAAGCTTAAGAACAGGCTTAAGAAATGGAGCTGCATATTTATCAGTTAAAAAAGGAGAATAGTGGGGCGCCTGGGTGGCTCGGTCAGTTAAGCGTCTGCCTTCAGCTCAGGTCATGATCCCAGGGTCCTGGGATCGAGCCCCGCATCCGGCTCCCTGCTCAGCAGGAAGCCTGCTTCTCCCTCTCCCACTCTCCCTGCTTGTGTTCCCTCTCTTACTGTGTCTCTCTCTGTCAAATAAATAAATAAAATCTTTAAAAAAGAAAAAGAAAAAAAAGAAAAAAGAAAAGGAGAATAGCACTGAAACAAATTTTAACAGGTCATATTGTAATGTTTATTCCCATTGCAAAATTATAATACTCTTACAGTTCTATGATATCCACTTAATGAATATTCACAGCTATTACCTTGAGACTTAACACTCACATAGAAATACACTGTTGCAGTCATAATAATCTGCATACCTATATATGCATAAAAATGAAAAACTTTGTTGGGTAAATGCAGTGCTTGTTATTAGTTTGCTAGGGCTAATGTAACAAAGAACTACAAACCGGGTGGTTTAAAAAATAGAAATTTAGTGTGTTGCTTTTCTAGAGGTTAGAAGTCTGAAATCAAGGTGTTCATTAAGTTGACTGCTTCTGAGGGCTGTGAGAAAAGTGTCTGTTCCAGGCTTCTCTCCTTGATTTATAGATGGCTGTCTTCTCTCTGTCTTCACAAAGTCTTTCCTCTGTTTCTGTGTCCAAATTTCCCCTTTAATTTATGAAGACATGAATCATATTGGAATTAGGGCCTGCCCTAATGAACCATTTAAACTTGATTACTTCCATAAAAAAACATATTTACAAATGAGATCACATTCCAATATACTGGGGGTTAGAACTCCAACACATTTCTTCTTGAGGGACACAATCCAATGTGAGTCACTACACTTATCCCCTCTTCTTTTTTTTTTAATTTTTTTAAATTTTATTATGTTATGTTAGTCACCATACAATACATCATTAGTTTTTGATGTGGTGATCCACAATCCATTGTTTTTGTATAACACCCAGTGCTCCATGAAGTACGTGCCCTCCTTAGTACCCATCACCGGGCTAACGAATGCCCCCTCCCCCCTCCCCTCTGAAACCTTGTTTGTTTCTCAGAGTCCATAGTCTCTCATGGTTCATCTCTCCCTCTGATTCCCCACTTCACTTTCCCCTTCCTTCTCCTAATGTCCTCCATGCTATTTCTTATGTTCCACAAATAAGTGAAACTATATGATAATTGACTTTCTCTGCTTGACTTATTTCACTTAGCATCATCTCCTCCAATCCCATCCATGTTGATGTAAAAGTTGGGTATTCATCCTTTCTGATGACTAAGTAATATTCCATTGTCTATATAGACCACATCTTCTTTATCCATTCATCTGTTGAAGGGCATCTTGGCTCTTTCCACAGTTTGGCTATTGCGGACATTGCTGCTATGAACATTGGGGTGCATATGGCCCTTCTTTTCACTACATCTGTGTCTTTGGGATAAATACCCAGGAGTGCAATTGCTGCCTTACCCCCTCTTCTAACTCTGTTGTTTCGGTGTGCCTTATTCTCCTTGCTGGGAAAATTTGCTGAACATTCAAGAATGGCGTCAGCCTGCAAAATTACCAGTAAACAAAAAAGATTTCCAACTCCTGGCATGCAGCTTAGCTGTAGGTAGGGTAACATGGATTCAATAAGCATTTTATTAAAACTTAAGGTTATTTTCAACAAAAGAAACAATAGTTTTGTAGGATAGAGAAAATTTTGAGCTCACATGACCTCTTGAGATCATTTCATTACATTGCACAAACCCTTCCCCAGATGTACTCATAGTGTGGTGGTAACTAGACTATGTGAGGCACTACCTTACTTATCTATAGTTCATTTGCACAAGATTTGTTTCCCTCTATCATTAATATATGAATGGGGTTCTCAAGTGGTGTATCACCAGAAATGATGCCTGATCAGTATAATCTCCTCTGGATCTTTTGCTCCTTCTATTGAAACCTTATCTTTGTTCTTGACTCATCTCATTCATGAGGTCTTAAGAGTGTGAATACTGAACTTTCCCCGTAAATATCTCCCATGAATTCAATAAGTTAACAAATTCTATTTCTACCAATTAAATCTATCTCTATTCTTCAACAAAAATGTATTTGTCTTTTGATTAATTACTCAATAAAATAAATAATCATAATAGAAACTAGAGGTGAATATATAAAATGAGACTCATATTTACTAAACATAATATATATTTCTATAAGAATTTTTCTCTAACTCATGGTAATTCTCTTGTCTGCATCTCCTCATTTATCTACATGACATATCTATTATTTTATTTTTGAGAACTCTTGTTTTATCTAACAAATTTGGAATTTGTGTTATTTAAAACACTTAGTATATAGTTTAAACAACTATGCATTTTGTAGATATAAGCTAGTACATAATATGATATGCCTAAAAAAGGCATAGAACATGCTCCTTATCCTTGAGTAAATTAACTTTAAGTATAGAAGTGTGGAGTTTACATATAAATGTAAAATATGCAGCTTTTCCAAATGGCTGGCCCAGAGAGAAAGCAACAGGAGAGTTCAGAGAGGAAGCCAGAACTTGTGCTGAGGAAGATCAAGAAGAGTTCCATGGCAAAAAAAGGACTGATTAATCTCAATATGATAAGACTTGAGGAAGGAGAAATTTTAGAGTGTGGTGTTAGCAAAGGAGAAATGCAGATTTGTTGTTTAGCAAAGTTGTTGTGGTAAAGAGTTAATGTATAATAGATTTAGAAAGATTGTGGTGGAAATTCCTGTGGAATACTTTTTTTTAATTTTTAATTTTTTATTATGTTCAGTTAACCAACATATAGTACAACCCCTAGTTTTTGATGTAGTGTTCAACGATTCATTAGTTGCATATAACACCCCCTGCTCATCACATGTGCCCTCCTTAATACCCATCACCTGGCTACACCATCCCCCCCCACCCTCCCTTCTGTAAACCTCAGTTTGTTTACTGTGGAATACTTTGAATATCAAGTGAATTTAGATTATTTTCTTACTAGCAAGGGACATCTTTGAGCAAAGTTTATAAGAAGAAATTTTGAGGACCTTTTCTATTATTAATCTGTAGAAGATACTTGAGGGGCAACAAACTATTGACAGGAGGTGATAACACACAGGGAGAAAGAAAAGGAAATATACATAAGAGAGCCAAAAGGAAAAAAAATATATAAATGTGTGTGTGTGTGTGTGTGTGTGTGTGTGTGTGTGTAAACTTGATGGTTGACTAATTTTGCTTTGAGGTTATAAAGTAGAAAATATAAGAATTGATGAGTTCCACTTTCAACCTGTCAGATGTTGAATAAAAATCAAAACTAAGGATATATGTTTGGGAATAAATCACAGGCAGTTGGCAAATGAAGTCAGAAGTTTATTTAACAAATATTTATACCTATCAAATGCCAAACTTGGAGATAAAGTAGGAAATAAGATAGACATGATTTCTGCTGTTTAGTTTAGTGAGGAAGACAGACACATACAAAAATTAAATGAGTATTTGAGAGAATATATAGAGAAAAAGGCACTAGGCCAATTACCCTGTGACAATATAGTAAAAGTTCAGTATCAAGGTAACTATGTGAAGGGATTCTTGGTGATCAAAATGATCAACTGGGAAAACAACAACAACAAAAATCTTTGAATTTCCTGAAAATATCATTCTGGGTTGTTTTTAGTTTAGTTTTGTTTTTTATTTCTATGCTAAGAAGTAGAATTTTTCGTTAACATGAAGAATGGGGAAAAGAAAAGAGAAGCTAAAATTCCTCATTAGAGATCACAACATTCCCAAAGACAATGAAGTCTTTCTCACTGAGCTTATTTTAACAGTCTCTCTTCTGTCCCACATTTTATGAGGAAGCAGAGTGGAATGATACAGGGTACAAAAACTCTGCCTTGATTTTCTACAGTGTAAATAATGTACCATTTTTATCTATTTTTCTGAGATGGAGAAACTTCCTTCTAGTCAAGTAGACATTTCAACACTGGTGGAGAACTCTTTCTATGAGATTGCTTGAAAAATTTGGCTTCTGCTTATCTTCCTCTTGAGCTGATTCATTAGTTGCAGAAGGCTGGCTGGGGATGCCAGAATAAGGTACTCTAATCCTCCTGGGTTGACCACTCATTCCAGGGGGTGAGGAGGGGCAGTTTGTCCTAGAAAACTGGGGTAGATGATGGGTAGTGACTGGATCCTTAGCCCACTTGTGCTCAGGCAACATTTGAAGGGGACCAAGTTAGTCATTGGCCTTACCCTTACGATTTAAACCTAATTAACATGAAGTATAATAATGACTATGCAAAACATTAAATGTACTATACTAATTTGTGGTAAGTTGCATTAGATCACAACATTCTATTTCAGAAGGGGACATGAACTTTCTATGCTGGTCTTCATTTGCTTCCATAGGAAGCAATTGGCTAACACTTTTAAAATTTAGAGAAATTGTGTTTTTTTAATCATTTCTTAAAAGTCAGTCTTTTTTTTTTTTTTCTTAAAAGTCCATCTTAAATCCTGTCATAATTGGGAAGATTTTTTTTCTCCCTAATTTTAAAGTAGTATAACCCTTGTGGAGTTTCCTTATTTGTTATCTATTTTTATTGATTTCTGAATGTTTTGTAAATCTGTCATTGTAAGATTTTGGATTTTAAACTTTTGTCAGAGTGTCTGCTTATAAATCAAATAACACACCATTAAATACACTGTAAACTTTCAATAAGTTTTTGTTATGTGATTGAGACATTGGAAATGGCCACCTAAAGACTGGGAGAAACATTTGCACATAGGACTTGGTCTGGTGTAAGCATATTAACATTGATATTTGGCAGGGAAGGGATCCATTAAATATGAGATTAAAATTGCTTTCTATATAATTAGTATAACCCCTCTTTCTTTACTATAAAATATGTAATGGGATAACATCTGTGCCTTTTATTTATTTATTTATTTTTAAAGATTTTATTTATTTGAGAGAGAGAGAGAGAGAGAGAAACAGCATGAGAGGGGAGAGGGTCAGAGGGAGAAGCAGGCTCCCCACTGAGCCGGGAGCCCGATGTGGGACTCGATCCCAGGACTCCGGGATCATGACCTGAGCCGAAGGCAGTCGCTTAACTAACTGAGCCACCCAGGCGCCCAACATCTGTGCCTTTTAGGACAAAACACTGTATTTGGAAATAACATGAAAACAATCTCAGCAGCTCTTTCTGCCCATGAGTCCTGTCCTTATGCTTTGACAAAACACCTTTTTGGGGCGTCTGGGTGGCTCTTGGTTTCGGCTTAGGTCATGATCTCAGGTCGAGAGATCCAGCCCAACTCTGCTCAGCATGGAGTTTCCCTCTCCTGTCCCTCTCCTCATTCATGTGCACACACACACTCTCCCTCTAAAATAAATAAGTAATAACGTCTTAAAAAAAAAACAAAACACTTTTTGCACAGTAAATAAACAATCTCAAATTTAAATGTTACTTAACAGGCAACTGACATCTTTAAAGCATGTTTAGTTTGTGTTATCTTACAATATGTAAAATAATAAATCAATGACAGGTCAAAATCCATTTCTTACATGGGTAATAAAATGTTAAAAACCTGTCAGAAAACTGTTCTTTTCTAAAGTTACATGTTGATATGAAATCTATAAAAGGTGGAAACATTTTTTAAAAATCAACTCAGTAAAATGATTATAGCGGATTACTATGGTTATCTGAAAAAAATCCAATTCCCGATGCTTCCAGAACGTAGATATGTATGTATAAAAATCTCAAAATGACCAATTGAGATTTAAGGATATTTATTTAGACATAGTCTATATTAGGAGGATATAGTGTTCTCCTGCTTTGAAAATAGTTATCCAGGCACCTGGGTGGCTCAGATGGTTAAGCGTCTGCCTTCGGCTCAGGTCATGATCCCAGAGTCCTGGGATCGAGTCCTGCATCGGGCTCCCTGCTCCTTGGGAACCTGCTTCTCCCTCTGACTCTCTCTCTCTCTCTCTCATGAATAAATAAATTAAATCTTAAAAATAAAAGAAAATAATTATCCATCTATCCTCAGCTTTTCAGAAATAGATTGAGTATAACTATGACTCATAATTTTAATTTTCTTAAATGTTACCTCTCATAACTTAATTGTATTCAGTTTCCCTAATCTTATTTGATTAATAAAAGACACTATTAAAGGCATATATATCACAGGCATCATTTTGAGTTTTATAGCATTTTAAAAATTGACTTTAACTAACATTTATCATGGGTAAAAATGAAATATATCATTGCTTGTCAGTAAAAATGTGTTTCATGTATATTAAAATAGGAATTGTTCCCTAATGTGAAAGTCTTAAAGTTCTACAGTAATATTTGTAATATTTTATGATCACATATAATGTGATGATGTGAAGTATCACCTAGACATGTCCTTTCTTGTTCCCTGAGATTACCAACTGTCTCTTTCCATCTGAGTGCTAAAGAAGTAGTGCTGGACTTTCAGCCCACACCTGAGGAAACGAAAAAAAATAAAAAAAAGAACTATATTTTGGATTTTAAATTTTTAAAAAGCGCCTTTCCAAAGGGCACAACTTTCTAACCTTCCACTAAGGTATTAAAGAAGCAAAAAGGATCTCTCTCTCTCTCTCTCACACATATACTTTATGAAAAGGGCTTGCAGAATAGAAGTAGCATAGATAGCTTTAGAGAGCAATAATTGGAGAGTCTAAAACTGTGCTTCTTGGCATAGCTCCCACAGTAGCCAAGGATATCTGGAAATAAGGGAAACTGGCATCATAATCCCTGCATGGATTCTTGCCACCAGAGGAATCTCCAGACACATCTTAATGGTCAGAATTATAGGTAAATACCCAAAAGAGACAGCAGGTTGTCATAACATGGAGAAAGACATCAAGGAGAACTTCCTTTCAAACTTGAAAGTGTATGTAAGTCAAAGAGATCTTGTTAAAAATGCCGATTCTGAGTCAGTAGATTGGGGATAAGATTCTGCATTTCCCGTAAGTTTCAGGTGGTACTAATGGGGTTGGGCCAGGACCTACACTTTGAACAGCAAGGTTTTAAAAGGCTAAAGAGCCTCTTCAAGGATGCAATGCCCCACACTGAAGTTCAATATTTATTGATTTTACTGATGAAAAACACAATGCCGTCTGCTATATATATATATATATATATATACACACACATACACACAGTGTAGTAGTACACATTTGGAAGAAAAAGAATTCAATGAAGCTTTAGAAATTGATATCCATAGCATCATGAACACAGTGTTACTAGTTATCATTTATTTAGAAGACAATTTTGGAGAAAAACATTGGTATTTCATACATCTATTTACTCTATAGTTTATCATATGCTCCTGATTCATGTTGTATGTTTAATTTTTCCCTTCTATAGATTGCCTTTTAAAATTACACTCTACCTATTATTTTCACTAATGTTTTAAGTTAATACTTGTTTGAAAGAGATGTTTGAGTGGTTTATATTATTTTCATGTTGAATTTACTTATTTTAAAACAAAGAATGAGTCACATATGTGAGAAAATCATTGATACTGAGGAAATGTCCACAAATATTTTTACTTAAATGAATGTCCTGTGACTTGATAAGAATGGTAATGGAAATAGTCTACTTTATCAGTTATGTGTCTTATCAAAAATCAACTGGATAATCACACCAAAGTCTTTTTAAATAAGATGAAAGCACCACCTTTTACATTGTTATGCTGAGTTTAAATGTTACCACTTACAGAGTTGTACTGATCTAAAATGCTACCATTAACAGTGGTATGGCAAGCCAACGTTAACCACCTACAGTTTTGTGCTGGGCAAAATTGATGCACCTATTGCGTTCTAACTAAAGCACTTCTTTTCACAGTTGCATTCCAAGTTAAGACAGGCCAAGGTGAACCTCATACCCCACTATATCCTGTTATAAGGTGAGCGGATCACTACAGTTAACCTTTACCTGTTCCTAAAGTGTACTGCTCTTCTTAACAGTGCACAGGTGATGAACAACAATATGAATTGAGCTTAGATAAGGAGCTAAATACAAAAAACAGAGGAAGGCTACCTTCTGAGTGCAAACTTTATCTGGATATCAGCAACATCCCCAGACAGGTAGAGTTTTAAAGCCTCACTTGTCCGCATTAGCTGGAGCTTTTCATACTACCACATTTAATAGAAAAATCTACCCACCAAAGCACTCCACTCAGGAAAGCTATTACCAATCAAACACTTGTAGCAAATAAAATAAACACTACTTCCACAGTGATAGAGCAGTGAACAAGGGTAGATCATATAAGTTTGAGACTAAAATGCTTCTTCACAATGAAGTTGTCTGCTGAATCCCATGAAAAGTATACTATGATACTGGATATCTTAGGCATAAAAAATAGACTATTCTAGGTAAATCAAAAATCCCAGCCTGTGTAGTAATTATAGTTATCAGATATTTCTATAGCAAACTCTAGTTATGGTCCATGAACATTCTGGAGAGAAAACTATTCTTAGTCACTCCACAATCTGTATGTAAAAGAGAAGATGCACTTCACCCTGTGAACGCCTGGCAAAACATATATTAAGTTAACTAGCACACTCCAGTGATTGACCTTATCTTGGCCTGATACTGGGATAGGAGAAAGATTCTGGAAAACACTCAAATGTAGGGATGAACATAATCCAAATCATAGGGAACTGGTAAGAAGTTGCATATTCTGGTCCAGATCCTCTGTAAACATAGATAAGTTAGAAGAACACATGAAGTTGAAAACAACATATGAACAGTTTTATCTTGTGGGATTTTGTTTATGGGAAGAATGAAGCAACATAAAAATATGTTAAAACATTAATTTTTTGACCATATCTAAATAAGTCTCTATTTTCCTTCTGCTTCAAAAAGAATTAGTTTCTCCAACCACAGAAATACAACTATTTTCTATGATAAAGACAGTGCAGATAAAAGAAATAATATTTTGTTATATCATGCTTTTGTGGCCATGTGATGATATGTACTTTTAATAAAGGCAGTTAAAGGTTGAAATTGCACTGATGGGGGTCTCTAGTATGTGACAGAATCACTTAAAGAATAATAAAGAACTCACAGTCCATTTCATACTAGTAACAAGGGTTTACATTCAATTTTTATGTCTTATGTGTCTTGTTGGTATGTAGCAAAAAGCTGTCTTTTCATTATGTATCCTTTGGGCATTCTAACTATCAAGGGGATACTACAAGAGAAGATCAAAAATATTTATGCTCTTAATCCATAAATACCTAAAATATGCATTTAGGTTTCAGGGTTACCATGGAGGAGAAAGCACTGTCCCTGATACAAGAAAATCTAGTGCCAGAAGTCAGAGAGTTATCTAAATTAGTTGTAAAAGCCAAACTTGGTAGGAAAAAATATATATACATATTTACTCATTTGTTTTTAAGCTTATTTGTTGAATCTGTCAGATTCTAGTTGTTATCATTCTTATTACTCTTGTTTCCTTTTTCATCTCTCACACTAAACACGCAAACCACTGGGCAATGTTAACTATAACTTTAAAATACACCCAGGAACTGACTATCATAACCTCCTTTGTTACCATGCTGTTTTAAGCCACCATTGTTTCTTTCCTGGACTACTTCATTAGCCTCCTTACTATTCCCTACTTACCTCCTACTAAAGTTCCTTTTAAAACATAAGTTTAATTGTGTTCCTTTGTCAGAATCCTGCAATGAATCCATGTTTCAGAGTAAAAACTGAAATCCTTACAGTGACTTAAATGTCCTACACAATTAGGCTTGGACACAGTCCTCCTTGCTTTCTCATCTTGTGTTTTAGCTGGCTAGGCCAGATGGCCAAGATTCTCTAGAGGATTCGCCAGGCCCTAAGAGACTGCAAAGCCACTAGCCACTAGGCAAAGGGAATGTAGGCCCCTGATGCCTTCTTACCCTTTTATAAACTACCATCAATAACATTGATGGATGGTAACCTGAATGAAAAATAAACTTTATATGGCTAAGTTATCGGGATATTTCGTGGTTGTTTTGGTAGAGTACTATGAATACAATGATATATCATGGGAACAAGGTATTTTGAAAGTATCTGATTTATGATAAATGAATTGTGTGTGCTACATATTTAGTGGGCTTAAAAAAGGGAATACATAACTGGAGTGGATTGATTTCCCTTTACATTTCAAAACTTAAACTTCAATAAACTTGAGTTTATTTTCAAACATATTTATACAGTATGTTTTTCCCACTCTGCAAAATGACTATTGTGAATAATTTTTCAATCTCCTTAAATTGCCCATGAACTTTTTCTTTACACTGAGTTTCTACTTCATTGGCTGTCTCTACTTGTAATTAATTAGAAGGAATTACATCTCCCACCACCACATCTGCAAACCCATTTTATTCTACTAAGATTCTGGTCTCATTCCTTTTACAAGTCCTTGATCTTAATTTTCTTTGATCTTTCATTATTCCACTATATCGAGTTATTTTTAAAGATTTTTATTTATTTATTTTAGAGAGAAAAGGAGAGAGAGCAGTGAAGGGGCAGAGGGAGAGGGAGAGAATCTCAATCAGACTCCCTGTTGAGCACAGAGCCCACTGCAAGGCTTGATCCCCGGACCCTGAGATCGTGACCTGAGCTGAAACCAAGAGTCAGATGCTTACCAAACTGAGCCACCGAAGCACACCTTAAGTAATTTTTAAGTGTCAAAATATGGGTATTTCTGTTTGTGTAATGGCTTATTTTAGGTATTCATCAGCAAGTTTTTGACCTTTCTATAATTTTCTTACTTTCCCTTTTCTTGCCTTTTTTTACCCTCCTCCTTGACATCTTTGTCTCAACCCCACCCCCCAGGCTCTCTTTATGCCCCATTGACTGAACTCCAATTACACTTGTCGTCCATCCTATCTCTCTTCGCTCTATCCCATACCAAATGAAGAGGTTTTTCTGAGTAATATGGAAAGAATATTTCTAAATAACATTTCACGTGGAGAGGGGAACTGGTAAATCATAAGTGGAGCTCCCTTCCTGCTAGGATTAACTAGAGTTCAAATGAATTTGGTAGCCAGTGAGGAGTTCCTTAGCAGAGGAGATCTATTAAACTCCTCTTGGGAGCCCCAGCCAGGGCAGGAAGACATGAGACAACCTGGAGAAGTTACATCAGAGGCAATATCTCAGAGTGATTCCCTAAGCTTAGTGGACTGAAATCAAAGGAAGCACAGAAACATTAGAACTTCATAATTTACACTAGAATGCTAAGATATTCTTTGTATTTATAGTTTTATTAGTTTCTGTCTTACTTGATCTTTTATAATATGCTTGTGATGTTTTTATTGGAAATATAGTAAGTATTTTTATTTATTTGTTATTATTTTTTGAGAGAGAGAGAGAGAAATGGGGGGCCAGGGACAAAAGGAGAGAGAAAATCTTAAGCAGTCTCCATGCTGACTTGGGGCTCGATCTCATGACCCTGAGATCATGACCTGAGCTGAAATCAAGAGGCAGATGCTTAACTGACTGAGCCACTCAGACACCCCAGTAAATATTTATTTTTATAGGCATTTTGAAAAATGAATTTTGACACCTTTTCTTAATGTATACCATACATTATATATACCATACAGTAGTAATCTTGGTTTTATGGTATTTTATAAAATTACTACTATGATATTTTACAGAATAGATTAGTAATGAGACAATTGACACTAGCCTTCTTCTACAATCATCTCGAACCACTCTTCTCTTACCTCATTATACTCTTTTCATGTCTGCCTCTTTTTGTTTCTTACTCTAAACTCTTTCTTGCCTCAGCCTTTGCATTTGCTTTTCCCTCTGGAATGTTCTTGCCCTGACTCTTTATATAGTGGCTATATTATGTCCTTTAGGTTTCATTTAAATGTCATCTCCCTAGTTTAAGCAGTGCTTCCCAGACCCCACCACTATCCTACCACTCTTTGAAATATGTTTATTTTTTTGTTTGTGTACTTATTCTTTTTTTTTTTTACTTCTGGCACTAGAACAAAAATATGAGGAATATAGAGATCTAGCCTTCGTTGCTCACTATCATATCCTCTAAATATTAGAGTGGCATCTGGCCCATAGTATTATTATAATAAATATTTCTGAATAAAATAATGAAACATGTAGGCATTCATTCATTCAACATTATACTTTATGTGACCTTTCCATCCCAAGCAATTTTCTCAGTGTGGTGTGAAAAATATAGATAAAATCTAAGTTCCTGTAGATTTTATAAGTTAGTAGGGGTGGGGGAGACAAGATTTGAAACAAGTAAACAAGTCAGTTGGAAATAAATGCAATGGAAACATTTAGGCTGTAAGCAATAAAGAGTGATGAGGCAGGCCATATCATTTTAGATAAGAAGGTCAAGCAAAGCCTGGTGGATGAGATGACACTCAATTCCATGTCAGTATTACATATTTAGATTACAGAAAAGGAATCAAGCAACCTAAGCTTGGCATATATATAAAATTTGCAATAATATAGGCAAAAAATTGGCATATACCTAAATAGTGTGTTTGCCATTGCTCAGTGGTCCTGACAATCACCTACTGACAATGGCAAGCAAACTGGTCAGTGGCAATTTTGGATACTCCCATTTCATCTCCATGATCTGGATTCTGAATAGGTAACTCAAACATTAAGGTTGAAAGCATTTGAATAAAAAAACACTGAGTTTCAAATTATCTGTATTTTATCCCATATACTTATGTTTTTTTTCTCCATTTCGAAAGAGATTATATCCCTTACTACATGCATGCCCTCCCTCTTGTTTCTTTCCAGCTTTTGCAGAACTATTCCTTTTTAGTCTAATTTTTCTTCATCTGTCTCTTTCCTCTCTTTTTCCCTTGCTCTTGCTTTAAACTTTCTCACTTTCTCCAAAAGTCCCTTTACTGATTTCACACATGCCTGGTTTTTCTAGTTTGGGAAACAAATAAACCAAATCCTCAAATGAATGTGATGAGCATCTTAATATTACTCCATTTTTTTTCACTAACATATATCTACAACACACAATTTGTACCTAGGTTGAAAATTACTTTCCGAATTTCATTCAATAACATTTATTTGACACATTTCAATTATGTCAGGCACTGTGTTACATACTCTGAGAAATGCTGTCCTATCTTAACCTCACCATTTTGTGAATAAATTGTTATTATTTCCATTTTGAAGTTGAGGAAATTCAAGGTGGTTTAAAGTCTTTTACAAAATCATACAGCTGGTAAGCAGCAATGGCAAGGTTTAAACCCAGGTTTCCTCATACTAAATCTCCTCTTCTTTTATTACTCTGAGGTCTTTCATATTTTTTTTCACTTCTGTATCCAGCAGTCTTCTCTCTTTTATTTAATTTTTTTTGTTGGTATTAATGAAAGCTTTGAAAATTGTTCTTCATGTAACTTCTTTTTATACTTTTCTTGACTTATATGGTCTTTTTTTTTTCCTACGTTTCCCCCCTGCTTCCTTCACTGGATTCCCTTCCATTTAAGTATAGACCTGTATGTCTTTGCTCATGATATTTTCCTTCATATAGATGATCCTTCGTCCTCCACACTTCAAATTTATCTTTCAAGGAGTATCACAATGAGTCTCTCCTTAATCATTTTTTTCTATAAAACTCTGGTTCTTGACCACTTATATAGTGTGTGAATTCTTAGTATATGATTCATCTTGTACTATTCACCTTGACTTCCTGTTCATTAATATTCCTCTACCCCCAGAATATTTTAAGAATATTATGAGGACAAGAAGTAGCAAGATGGCAGAGGAATAGGAGACCTGGATTTTGTCTGGTGCCTGGAATTCAGCTGGATAGGGATCAAACCATTCAGAACACCAATGAACTCAACAGGAAATCGAAGAAAAGAATAGCAGCAACTCTCTGAACAGAAAAGTGACCACTTTCTGGAAGGTAGGACGTGTGAAGTGAATCCGAGGTGATATTCGGGCGGATAGACAGTGGGGAAGGGGGCCTCCAGCGGCCACTTCTGGCAAGTGATAGAACCGTGGAGCACAAAATCAGAACTTTCAGAAGTCAGCTCTGCTGAGGGACATTGCTCCAGTGGCTAAGCGGGAGGTGAAACCCTCGCTGGGACAGGGTGGTCTCAGGACCCTCAGGGTCACAGAAAGACCGAGGATGCCTGAGTATGACAGAGCTCCCAGGTACCAGAGCAGGGAAGCCGGCTGCAGAGACAGAGCTGAGGAGTGGGCTTTCAGCTCGGGGTTGCCATAAACCATGATCCACGGCACAGTCAGGCCATCTTCTCTCCACAAAAGGACAAGACAGAAAAAAAAATGACATCAAAAAAAAAACAAAAACAAAAAACAAGAGGCAGTACCAAGTGCCAGGGACCCAATAAATACGGACATTAGTAAGATGTCAGAAATAGAATTCAGAATGACGATTTTAAAGATACTATCTGGGCTTGAAAAAACCATGGAAGATACTAGAGAAACCCTTTCTAGAGAAATAAAAGAACTAAAATCTAACCAAGTCAAAATCAAAGGCTATTAATGAGGTGCAATAAAAAATGGAGGCTCTAACTACTAAGATAAATGAGGCAGAAGGGAGAATTAGTGATATAGAAGACCAAATGATGGAAAATAAAGAAGCTGAGAAAAAGAGAGAGAAACAACTACTGGATCATGAGGGAAGAATACGAGAGATAAGTGATACTATAAGATAAAACAATATTAGAATAATTGGGATTCCAGAAGAAGAAGAAAGAGAGAGAGGGGCAGAAGGTATATTGGAGCAATTTGTAGCAGAGAACTTCCCTAATTTGGGGAAGAAAACAGGCATCAAAATCCGGGAGGCACAGAGGACCCTCCTCAAAATCAATAAAAATAGGTCAACACCCCGACATCTAATAGTAAAACTTATGAGCCTCAGAGACAAAGAGAAAATCCTGAAAGCAGCTCAGGAGAAGAGATCTGTAAACTACAATGGTAGAAACATTGGATTGGCAACAAATCTATCCACAGAGACCTGGCAGGCCAGAAAGGACTGGGATGATAACTTCAGAGCACTAAATGAGAAAAATATGCAGCCAAGAATACTATATCCAGCTAGGCTGTCATTGAAAATAGAAGGAGAGATAAAAACTAAAGGAATTCACAAACACAAAACCAGCACTACAAGAAATATTGAAAGAGGTCCTCTAAGAAAAGAGAGAGCCTAAAAGTAACATAGACCAGAAAGGATCACAGACAATATACAGTAACAGTCATCTTATAGGCAATACAATGCCACTAAATTCATATCTTTCAATAGTTACCCGGAATGTAAATGGGCTAAAGGCCCCAATCAAAAGACACAGGCTATCAGATTGGATAAGAAAACAAGACCCATTGATATGCTGTCTGCAAGAGACTCATTTTAGACCCAAAGACACGCCCAGATTGAAAGTGAAGGGGTGGAAAACCATTTACCATGCTAATGGACACCAAAAGAAAGCTGGGGTGGCAATCCCTATATTAGACAAATTAGATTTTAAAACAAAGTGTGTAAAAAAAGATGAGGAAGGACACTATATCCTACTTAAAGGATCTAGCCAACAAGAAGATCTAACAATTGTAAATATCTCCCTAACATGGGAGCAGCCAGTTATATAAGGCAATTAATAACAAAAGCAAAGAAACACATTGACAACAATACAATAATAGTGGGGACTTTCACACCTCCCTTACTGAAATGGACAGATCATCTAAGCAAAAGATCAACAAGGAAATAAAGACTTTAAATGATACATGGGACCAAATGGACTACACATTCCATCCCAAAGCAACAAATACACATTCTTCTCTAGTGCCTATGGAACAATCTCCAGAATAGATCACATCTCAGGTCACAAATCAGGTCTCAACCAGTACCAAAAGATTGGAATCATTCCCTGCATATTTTCAGACCACAATGCTTTGAAACTAGAACTCAATCACAAGAGGAAAGTCGGAAAGAACTCAAATACATGGAGGCTAAAGAGCATCCTACTAAAGAATGAATGGGTCAACCAGGAAATTAAAGAAGAATTAAACACATTCATGGAAACAAATGAAAATGAAAACACAACTGTTCAAAATCTTTGGGATGCAGCAAAGACAGTCCTAAGAGGAAAGTATATAGCAATTCATGCCTTTCTCAAGAAACAAGAAAGGTCTCAAATACACCACCTCACCCTACAACTAAAGGAGCTGGAGAAAGAACAGCAAATAAAGCCTAAACCCAAGGAGAAGAGAAATAATAAAGATCAGAGCAGAAATCAATGAAATAGGAACCAAAAGAACAGTAGAACAGATCAACGAAGCTAGGAGCTGGTTCTTTGAAAGAATTAACAGGATTAATAAACCCCTGGCCAGACTTATCAAAAAGAAAAGAGAAATGACCCAAATAAATAAAATCATGAATGAAAGAGGAGAGATCATAACCAACACCAAACAAATACAAACAATTCTAAGAACATATTATGAGCAATCTATTTTGTCAGTAAATTAGATAACCTGGAAGAAATGGATGTATTCCTAGAGATGTATCAACTACCAAAACTTAACCAGGAAAAATAGAAAACCTGAACAGACCTATAACCAATAAGGAAATAGAAGCAGTCATTAAAATCTCCCAAAAAAGAAAAGCCCAGGGCCAGATGGCTTCCCGGAGGATTCTACCAAACATTTAAAGAAGAATTAATACCTATTTTCCTGAAACTGTTCCAAAAAATAGAAATGGAAGGAAAACTTCCAAACTCAATTTATGAGGCCACCATTACCTTGTTCCCAAAACCAGACAAAGACCCCATTAAAAAGGAAAATTACAGACCAATATCCCTGATGAACATGGATGCAAAAATTCTCACCAAAATACTAGCCAATAGGATCCAACAGTCCATTAAAAGGATTATTCACCACGACCAAGTGGGATTTATCCCTGAGCTGCAAGGTTGGTTCAACATCCGCAAATCAATCAGTGTGATACAATACATTGATAAAAGAAAGAACAAGAACCATATGATCCTCTCAATAGATACAGAAAAAGGATTTGACAAAGTATAGCATCCTTTCTTGATCAAAACTCTTCAGAGTATAGGGATAGAGGGTAATACCTCAATATCATAAAATCCATCTATGAAAAACCCAAAGCAAATAGCATTCTCAATGGGGAAAAGCTGAGACTTTCCCCCTAAGGTCAGGAACACAGCAGGGATGTCCACTCTCACCACTGCTATTCAACATAGTATTAGAAGTCCTAGCCACAGCAATCAGACAACAAAAAGTAATAAAGGTCATCCGAATCGACAAAGAAGAAGGCAAACTCTCACTGTTTGCAGATGGTATGATACTTTATGTGGAAAACCCAAAAGACTCCACCCCAAAACTGCTAGAATTCATATAGGAATTCAGTCAAGTGGCTGGATATAAAAATCAATGCACAGAAATCAGTGGCATTCCTATACACCAACAACAAGAGAGAAGAAAGAGAAATTAAAGAGTTGGTCCCTTTTACAACTGCCCTAAACCATAAAATACCTAGGAATAAATCTAACCAAAAAGGTAAAGGACCTGTACTCAGAAAACTATAAAATACTCATGAGAGAAATTGAGGAAGCCACAAAGAACTGGAAAAACATTTCATGCTCATGGATTGGCAGAACAAATATTGTGAAAATGTCAATGCTACCTAGAACAATCTACACATTTAATGCAATCCCTATCAAAATACCATCCACTTTTTTCAAAGAAATGGAACAAATAATCCTAAAATTTTTATGGAACCAGAAAAGACCCCGAATAGCCAGAGGACTGTTGACAAAGAAAAGCAAAGCTGGTGGCATCACAATTCCAGATTTCAAGCTCTATTACAAAGCTGTCATCATCAAGACAGTATGGTATGGGCAGAGAAACAGACACATAGATCAATGGAACAGAATAGAGAGCCCAGAAATGGGCCCTCAACTCTATGGTGAACTCGTCTTCGACAAAACAGGAAAGAATGTCCAATGGCAAAAAGACAGTCTCTTCAACAAATGGTGTTGGGAAAATTGGACAGCCACATGCAGAAGAATGAAACTGGACCGTTTCCTTATACCACACACAGAAATAGACCCCTAATGGTTGAAAGATCTAAATGTGAGACATGAGTCCATCAAAATCCTAAAGGAGAACACAGGTAGCAACCTCTTCAACCTCAGCCACAGCAATTTCTTCCTAGAAACATGGCCAAAGGCAAGGGAAGCAAGGGCAAAAATGAACTATTGTGACTTCATCAAGATAAAAAGCTTTTGCACAGCAAAAGAAACAGTCAACAAAACCTAAAGACAACCAACAGAATGGGAGAAAATATTTGCAAATGACATATCAGATAAAGGGCTAGAATCCAAAATCTATAACGAACTTATCAAACTCAACAGCCAAAGAACAAATGATCCAATCAAAAAATGGGCAGAAGACATTACAGACGTTTTTCCAAAGAAGACGTCTAAATGGCCAACAAACACATGAAAAAGTGCTCAACATCGCTCGGCATCAGGGAAATCCAAATCAAAATCTCAATGAGATATCACCTCACACCAGTCAGAATGGTTAAAATTAACAAGTCAGGAAAAAACAGATGTTGGCAGGGATGCAGAGAAAGGGGAACCCTCCTACACTGTTCGTGGGAATGCAAGCTGGTGCAGCCACTCTGGAAAATAGTATGGAATTTCCTCAAAAAGTTGAAAATAGAGCTGCCCTATGACCCAGCAATTGCACTACTTGGTATTTACCCCAAAGATACAAATATAGTGATCCGAAGGGGTATGTGCACACGATGTTTCTAGCAGCAATGTCCACAATAGCCAAACTATGGAGAGAGCCAAGATGTCCATCGACAGATGAATGGATAAAGAAGGAGTGGTATATATATATACAATGGAATATTATGCAGCCATCAAAAGGAATGAAATCTTGCCATTTGCCACAACGTGGATGGAACTGGAGGGTATTTTGCTGAGTGAAATAAGTCAATCAGAAAAGACATGTATCATTTGATCTCACTGATATGAGGAATTCTTAATCTTAGGAAACAAACTGAGGGTTGCCTGAGTGGTGGGGGGTAGGAGAGATGGGGTGGCTGGGTGATAGACACTGGGGAGAGTATGTGCTATGGTGAGCGCTGTGAATTGTGCAAGACTGTTGAATCACAAACCTGTACCTCTGAAACAAATAATATATTATATGTTAAAAAAAAAGAAGAAGATAGCAGGAAAGGAAAAATGAAGCAGGGGAAGTCAGAGGGGGAGATGACTCATGAGAGACTATGGACTCTGAGAAACAAACTGAGTGTTCTAGAGGGGAGGGGGGCTCGGGGATGGGTTAGCCTGGTGATGGGTAATAAAGAGGGCACGCAATGAATGGAGCACTGGGTGTTATACGCAAACAATGAATCATGGAACTCTACATCAAAAACTAATGATGTAATCTATGGTGATTAACATAACATAATAAAATAATAAAATAAGAATATTATGAGGTTAGGAAGCTTGTTTTATATTTCTTTAAACACTGTTTACATTATTCCTAACCCAATGCAGGAGACATTTTATTGAGTCTGATAAGTAATAGCGATTAATATTTAAGTTGATATCTACATGGAAGTTATGGATATTTGAATATTTGAATTATTTTTCTACTCAAATGCATTTTCTTTAAATATATTAAAAATGATTTATTATTATAGATGTGATTTCCAAATATTTCTGAAAAGAAGAATTTGTGATTCCAATTAATATGTGAGGAATTCACTATAGACAACATATTACCAAATCACTTCTGATATACTTTTTATTACAAGATTTCTTCAAGACAATATGACTTTTTTTAATATTCTGAATATACATGGGCTTTATTTCAGATCCTTCTACTGAAGAAGTATTTTTTTCTGGTTTTAGTGGTTTAGAATTTTGAATATATGAATCCTGAATGATCAGGATGGAATTTATTGAATTCTAAGTTGAAATTAATCAAAAGACTTACATATGCACATTTAACACACTTCCAAATTATTGCACTTATGCGTCTTATTCATGGTGATTTCTTCTGAAATTGCAAAATCACAGGTGGTATGACTGTTTGGTTCATTCCATCCTGTTCTTCAATCAGACAGTGTATATAAAGCATTTCCTTCTACCAAAAAGGATATTCATTTAAAAGCTGCCCCTTCAAAGTCACTCCCTTAAATTAAGACATTTTGTGTTAACATTTTGCCCTACCACTGCTTTAGTTCACCAACATGTTTCATGTTCTGCCAATGCCTTTTTCTACCCTGCAATTCTGGCCCCAAACAACATAACTACCTATCAAGATACAAACAATATTGCTTTTTGATTTTCTAGGGAAAAAAGTCATACCCAAGTATACTTGAGGGAAAGCTATAATTACTTCATATAATTAATTACTTTTCCACAGCAGCAACTGTGACAATTATTCATTCTAAGAAAGTCTAATCACATTACAGAAACTTGTTCTGGTTACTTAGCTCTCAACACAATCAGGAAAATTGCTACAGTGTTGGTCTGTTTTGAGACCTGTTTCATTTTATCATATTGATGTCATTTTTACCATGCTAGATTCCTTAATTTTTGAAGCTAAACAGAGGTCAGTCACTAGCCCAGATGTCAACTGCTGGGTTTCTATAAGTCCTCTAGCTTTAGAAAATTTCTTTTCTCTCTAATATTTTAAATGAAATGGCTTAAAGGTCCAACTACAAAGGGTGGAAAGTTCACATACTACCTCTACCACCTGCTGTCTACAGTGTCTCTGAGAGCTCACTGGGGGTTTAATGTTCTTTTATTACATCTTACCCTAAAGTTCTAGTTCTCCAAATTCCCAATTTCACCCATGAATATTTTCTTTTCTTTTTCTTCATCTTAAAATAACAGAAACATGGAACACAGGATTTTTGCCTTAACTTCTACAAAATATCATTTACATAAAGTGATTTTATATAGTATACAATCTTTTTTTTAAAGTTTTTATTTTAATTCCAGTTAGTTAATATACAGTGCAATATTAGTTTCAGGTGTGCAATATAGTAATTCAGCACTTCCATACATCACCCTGTGCTCATCACTAGAACACTTCTTAATCCCCATCGTCTATTTAACCTATCCCCTCACACCTCTCCCCTCTTATAGTGTATATATAGTCTTAAGCCATAGATTTTGGACTGACAGAGGACAAAGGATAGAAGTCTTGAGACTTTCTCACTGGCCAAGTAATTTCCTTAGGTTCTTGTTCTCTTGCTCTGTTGCTCCTTTCTGCTTCTTCCTTCTCTAAGCTGGCTACAAAAAGAAAAAGAAAATGACTCCTATTTTACTAAGCAGAATCATTCAACTCCTTGTCTCGCCTTGGCCTGTTTTGTTAAGAGGGAGTTCAGCTACCAGGTTTTAGATGGATCCTTATTTTTTTTTTAATTCCATCAACAGTTTTCCTTTAGCAAGATCTTGATCTCCAACTTAGTGATATTTCAAAAGAAATGAAGCGTATCATCTAATGGAACTACACATAGGATTATCCAAACTGATTACAGAGAAAGTGTCTTCTCATTTTTGTCCAAATGACATCAAATTCTTGTTTTACTCTCAGGTATCTTGTAACTGAATTTGAGTATTCTTCTTTCCAGGGCACTAGTACCCCAAACCTCATTCAATCTGCTATCAAACCTCTGTCTCTTTCATGGGAGACATTATTTCTTTCAGCCAGTTCCCCTTCTACATTATTTTTTTAAGATTTTTTTTTTTTTTTTTGTCAGAGAAAGAGACAGAGAGAGCACAAGCAGGGAGAGTGGCAGGCAAAGGAAGAAGCAGGCTCCCCACTGAGCAAGGAGCCTGATGTGGGACTTGATCCCAGGACCCTGGGATCATGACCTGATCTGAAAGCAGATGCCCAACCGACTGAGCCACCCAGGCGTCCCTCCCTTCTACATTATTCTAATTAAATTTTCAGAATGTATATTTTCTTCCAAATATGTTCATCCTCCTTATAATGTTAGCAAATGTGTTTCTTAGACCTGGCCTACACATATATCCTCTGTGGTTTAGAGAGAATAGGTTCCCCTATAGTTGCTTCACTCTAGTGTTAAAGAAACAACTTCAGGAGAGTTACCCATACTACAAAAGTTTTCTAGTTCTGAGACACTATTTCTCAATAGCCAATATAAACTTCTTGTTTGTGATACTACCTAGTTCTTAGTATATGGAATTAATAAATCATTAATTTGAACTCTGATTGAACTTCACTTGCCTAGAAAAAGTTAATTTGCAAATTACTAGACTCTTGATGATTCTTTGCCTAGGTGATGAAGATATACAATATTCCTGGAAAGACTTGCATATCTAGCACTTTATGTTGCCCTGAATTTGACTATTATACTTAATCTTGATTTTTTTCCCTACAACTGTATGCCTTGTTAAGCAGATTTCTTTGAATGGCTCTTCTCCCAAACTTTAAAAAAATTCAAGCAACATATGGGTAACCATTACTGTCAATCATGTACATTTTGTGAACATGTACTATATGTAGAAATATCCACCATGTAATGGAGATTCAAATAAATTATAGGACATAGTCTCTGCCCTCCAGTAGCTTACATTATAGTAGTACTATTAATAATAAGAATAAAAATAACTGACATTTTAGTAAGTGTACTAATTGCTTTATAAAAATTATCGCCATAAATCTATATAATATGATGAAGAAAGAACTATGTATATTACAGGCTACTGAATGTGATATAAAGAAAGGTACCAAGGTTGAAGTGGATTTGACATACTTAAAGAGAAAATAAATTATTATTATTTTTAAAGATTTTATTTATTTATTCGACAGAGAGAGACACAGCGAGAGAGGGAACACAAGCAGGGGAAGTAGGAGAGGAAGAAGCAGGCCTCCTGCTGAACAGGGAGCCCAATGCGGGGTTCGATCCCAGGACCCTGGGATCATGACCTGAGCCAAAGGCAGATGCTTAACGACTGAGCCACCCAGGTGCCCCATAAAGTGCTCTCATTAGAGTAGTTTTTATTTAGAGAAAGATTATACTTAGAGAGGTTACTTAGGTTCTTAGTCATTATGTTGAGAAGTTTATGATTTATCATCTCACTAATGGTTAATACTAATGTTTATTTTATATGTGACTGAGTTTAAGTGTTGATGATGATATAGCCAAGACTAACTTTAAGCGAGTTAATCAGTCAACAGATTTCATGTGTTGAAAGAGAAAAAGACTGATGGCACAGAGACCAGAAAGAAATTAGCAGATGAGATAAGAAGTGATTTGGAACTGGACTTAATTAAGCAAGTAGAAATAGAAAGGATGGGATAAATTATGTAAGACATCAAAATATAAGAAACTAACTTGCTATTTGATGGATTTCAGAGGGAGGAGGATGTGATGGAAGTAAATGATGAAGAATTTATTTTATAACCATATCTTCTCTTTGCCACTCTCATTCACCTGCTTCTCCTTGGAAACCTTAAATTCTAATAATTCACTTAATACATCATTGATTCAGGGATGCCTGGGTGGCTCAATGGTTTAAGCATCTGCCTTTGGCTCAGGTCATGATCCCAGGGTCCTGGGATTGAGTTCCACTCTGGCTCCCTGCTCATCTGGGAGTCTGCTTCTCCCTCTCCCTCTTCCTGCCACTCCCCCTGCTTGTGCTCTCTCTCTCTCTCTGACAAATAAATAAAATCTTTTAAAAAACACATCGATTCACATAGAATAAATCTAAATTCTTTATCATGGATTGCAAAGTTCTTCAGATATGATCTTCATGACCTCACACATGATTATTTCCCCAGACATTACTCCTCCCAATTCAAAGAATAGATATGTTTGAGTGCCTACCATGCATTAAGCTTTGTAGCATAGTTGTTTTCAAAACTTTTGCTCTTAGGACTCACAATTTGAAAAAAAAAATAGTGAGGTTCTCAAATAATGTTTCTTTAGGTGAATTATACTATCTACATTTTTTACTATAGTAGAAATCAAAATTGCAAAATTAGAAAAATATATATGTATTATATTATTTTAAACAACTATAATAAGCCCACAATAAAATTCATTATTGCAAAGAAATACCATTGTTATTTTCCTTGAAGTGGCAGACCTACTTAGTTCATTTGTAAGAAAATATCTGCTAAGTATACAACCTCAAATAACAGTTTGTCTTTCATTCAACAGTGCTCCACGAAAAAGTGGGTAACTAGTTTATCTCACATTTCAAACAACTGCCCAATTGTTAACAAAAGTGCATTTTTTTTTCCTGAGGAAACATTGTCCATCTGTATGCAGTAGAGGGACTTTATGCATACTTTCTATTTTGTCACACAAATTATTAAAAGGTATGTATTCAAGGGTCCTAAAATAAGTATCTTTTATGGTTTTATCAAAGACATTATTGAATGAGACTACATTTTAAATTTTATTTAATACTGTTTTGTGCCACTGTTTTGATTGAATCATGGCCCTGGCAGATTTGCCACCACTGTTTTTGCTCCATTAGCAAAAATATCAAGGCAGTGAAAAAGGCTCACAATGTGTTTTCATTATATTATAATGAAAATAATTTTGACTCTATGGACCCCTTGAAGTATATCTAAGATCCTAAAGTCTGCAGCCTATATTTTGAGAAGACCTGTACCAGAATAAAATAGTAATCAAGGCCAGTGTGACCAAAGCATGGCAAGCTAGCAAGTGGTGAAACTGTACTGTTTTCCACAGTTTGCCCTAGTTTGCCCTCACACCAATGGTGCATGAGGGTTCCTATTTCCCCAAACCCTTGGGAATATTTGTTGTTTCTTGTGTTTTTTATTTTAACCAGTTGACAGCTGTGAGTTCAGGTCTTTCTCCTCTTTGGTTAAGTTTATTCCTATAGGTACTTCATTATTTTTGGTTCAATTGTAAATGGGATAGTTTTCTTAGTTTCTCTTTCTGATGTTTCATTATTAGTGTATGAAAAATGCAACAGATTTCTGTACATTGATTTTGTATCCTATGACTTTAGTGAATTCATTTACCTGTTCTGGTAGGGTTTTTTTTTGGTGGAGTCTTTAGGGTTTTCTATATATAGTATCATATCATCTGCAAATAGTCAAGTTTTACTTCTTCCTTCCCAATTTAGATGCCTTTTATTTATTTATTTTGTTGTTGTTGTTGTCTGATTGCTGTGGTTAGGAGTTCCAATACTATGTTGAATAAAACTGGTGAAAGTGGCCATCCATGTCTTGTGCCTGACCTTAGGGGAAAAGCTCTCAGTTTTTCCCAATTGACTATGATGTTTGATGTGGGACTTATATGAAGTCCTTCATATAAGGACTTTATTACGTTGAGGTATGTTCCCTCTTAACC
This sequence comes from Eumetopias jubatus, assembly GCF_037043125.1. Classification (NCBI taxonomy): domain Eukaryota; kingdom Metazoa; phylum Chordata; class Mammalia; order Carnivora; family Otariidae; genus Eumetopias; species Eumetopias jubatus. The sequence continues at coordinate 80,724,095 of NW_028274819.1, read as the reverse complement.
TACTTTGTTGAGGGTTTTTATCATGAAAGGATGTTGTACTTTGTCAAATGCTTTTTCTGCTTCTATTGAAATGATCATATGGTTTTTATTCTTTCTCTTATTGATGTGATGTATCACATTGATTGATTTGTGAATATTGAACCACCCTTGCAATCTAGGAATAGGACTCTAGGACCTTGAGATCATGAGCTGAGCCAAAATCAAGGTCAGATGCTTAACCAACTGAGCCACCCTAGTGCCCCTAAATGTTTCTTAGAATTCATTTGTTAAGCCATCTAGTTCAGGACTTTTGTTTGTTGGGAGGTTTTTGTTTTGGGATTTTTTTTTATTACTGATTCAATTTCATTGGTGGTATTCAGTCTATTAAAATTTTCTATTTCTTCCTGCTTTAGTTTTGGTAGGCTATGTGTTTCTAAGAATTTATCCATTTCTACTAGGTTGTCCAGTTGGTTGGCATAAAAGTTTTCATAATATTGATTTAAAATTGTTTGTATTTCTGCGGGGTCAGTTGTTATCTCCCCTCTCTCCTTTGTGATTTTGTTTGAGTACTCTCTCTCTCTCTCTCTCTCTCTCTCCTCTTTTGGTGAGTCTGGCTAGAGGTTTATCAATTTTTTTGGTCTTTTCAAAGTATCAGCTCCCAGTTTCATTGATCTGTTTTTTTGTTTTTTTGTTTTTTGTCTAGTTTCTATTTGGTTTATTTATACTCTAATCTTTAGTATTTCCTTCTTTTTGCTCTTTTTGGGATTTGTTTGTTCTTCTTTTTCTAGCTCCTTTAGATATAAAGTTAGGTTTTTTTATCTGAGATTTTTCTTGCTTGTTGAATTAGGTCTGTATTGCTTTATACTTCCCTTTTAGAAAACTGCTTTTGCTTCATCCCAAAGATTTTGGACTGCTATGCTTTCTTTTTCATTTGTTTCCATGTACTTTTTGATTTCTTCTTTGATTTCTTGGCTGACCCATTCATTGTTCAGTAGCATTCTACTTAACCTTTATGTATTTGTGCTCTTTCCAGATTTTATCCTTGTAGTTAACTTCTAGTTTTATACAGTTGTGGTCAAAAAATATGCATGGTATGAGGTCAGTCTTCTTGAATTTGTTGAGGTTTGTTTTGTGGACTAAGACGTGATCTATCTGGGAATGTTCCCTTTGCATTTGAAAAGAATATGTATTCTGCTCTTTTAGGATGGAATGTGCTGATTATACCTGCTAAATCCATGTGATACAGTATGTCATTCAAAGCCATTATTTCCATGTTGATTTTTTATTTGGATGATCTGCCCATTGATGTAAGTGTAGTTATAAAATCCCCTACTATTATTGTATTACTCTTGATTAGTTCCTTTATGTTTGTTATTAACTGTTTTATATATTTCGCTGCTCCCATGTTGGGTGCGTAAATCTTACAATTATATCTTCTTGTTGGATAGCCTCCTTTATTATTATATAGTGTCCTTCATTGTCTCTTGTTACAGTTTTATTTTTTAAGTCTAGTTTATCCAATTGTAATTATTGTTACCCTGTCTTCTTTTGATATCCATTTGCATGATAGATATTTCTCCATTCCCTCACTTTCAATCTGCATGTTTGTAGGTCTAAAATGAATCTAACATAGGCAGCGCATAGATGGGTCTTGTTTTTTGTTGTTGATTTTTTTTTAACCCAGTCTGTCACCCTATGTTATTTGATTTAGTCCAGTTACATTCAAAGTAATTATTGATAGATATGTATTTATTGCCACTTTATTACTTGTTTTGTGTTTGTAGTTTTTCTCTGATCTTTTCTTCTCTTTCATGGTTTGCTGGTTTTCTTTAGTGATATACTTGGATACTTTTCTCTTTATTCTCTGCATATCTATTACTGGTTTTTGATTTGTGGTTACCATTCACTTAGGTATATGATGTCATAAACTACATTATTTTATTTTATGAATCCTTTGATTTACTTTTACAGAAATACTTAGTTTTTTTTTTTAAGATTTATTTATTTATTTTGAGAGAGTGAGAATGAGAGAGAGAGAGAGTACATGAGAGGGGGGAGGGCTAGAGGGAGAAGCAGGCTCTTTGCTGAGCAGGGAGCCCGATGCGGGACTCGATCCCGGGACTCCAGGATCATGACCTGAGCTGAAGGCAGTCACTTAACCAACTGAGCCACCCAGGCGCCCCAGAAATACTTAGTTTTCATGCTTTCATTTATGGTCTTTCATTTCCATTCAAAGAGTGTCCTTTAATATTTCTTGTAGGGCTGTTTTATTGGTAATGAACTCGTTTAGTTTTTATTTGTCTGGGATACTATCTCTCCTTCTATTTGGGATAGAATATTCTTAACTGCAGATTTGTTTTTCCTTTTAGCACTTTGAATATGTTGTGCCATTCCCTCTGGCCTGAAGTTTGCTGAATTTCCCTTATGTAACTTTCTTCTTTATCCTTGCTGCTTTTTCTTTTTCTTTATCACTACATTTTTGCCATTTTAATTAATATGTATCTTAGAGTGGACCTCCTTGGGTTTATTTTTTGGGGGGATTTCTCTGCCTTCTGGATCTGGATATCTGTTTCGTTACCCAGATTAGTGAAGTTTTCAGCTATTATTTCTTCAAATAAATGTTCTATCCTTTTTTTTTCTCTCTTCTTTTTCTGGTATTCCCTATAATGCACATGTTGCATTATATTCGATGGAGTCACTTAGTTCCCTAAGTCTATTCTTGTTTTGCATATTTGTTTTCCTCTCATTTGCTCAGTTTAATTTCCATTACTCTGTCTTCCAGGTCATTAATTCATCCCTCTGCTACCTCTAGCCTGCTATGTATTCCATCTAGTGTATTTTTAATTTCATTTATTGTCTTCTCCATCTCTGATTGGTTATTTTTATCTCATTTTAAGGGTCTCACTGATGTTCTCCACTTTTTTTTTTTCTCAAGGCTGGTGAGTATCTTTTTGATCATTATTTGAAATTCTCTATCAGGCATATTACTTATCTTCATTTTGCCCAGTTCTTTTCCTGTGGTTTTATCCTATTCTTTCATTTGGGACATATTCTTCTCTCTCCTCATTTCATCTAACTCTCTGCATCTATTTTTCTGTGTTAGGAAAGTCAGCTATATCTCCTGCTCTTGAAAGTAGTGGCCTTATGAAGAAGAGGTCCTGTAGTGTCCCGCAGTGCAGTGTTTCCTGTTCCCTAGGTCGTGGTGCTTCTGGGAATGTCTCCTATGTGTGTTGTGTGCACTTTGCTGTTGTGTCCTGGATGTTTTTTCCTTTTGTCCTGTTGTTTATAAAGGTTCTTTTTGACAGCTGTGGGCAGTGTTTGGGGCCCAGTAAGGGTGGGGCATATTCTAACAAAGTGCCTCCTGGTCTACTTGTGAAATGAGACCAGCTACCCCTGCCACCAGCTCCCCCTCCCCCAGAACAGAAGGCTTGCAATATGTGTGGGTCAGGAGATGCATTATTGGAGGGGGTTTGTGCTGGTCTTCTGTGGAAAGGGCCCTGCAGGAAGGAAACTGAGGCAAGTATGACTGGGAATGGCAGATCTGCCAAAGTGCAGGGTGGAGGGGGCCTTGGTGGGAATATCAGAGCACTGCTCGTTCCCCACAGGTAGCCCCTTTTTTATGCTGGGGGGGTAGGGGAGAGAAATAGTGCCTACCAGCTCTTTTGTTCCTGAAGAGGTCTTCTTGTGATCCATGCCTTCCTGGGACAAGCTCTGAGATGACTAAATAACTCACTCCCACATGTTTCAAGCATTTTTTCAAACTGCTGGTTCTATGCAGTATCTGCACAGGCTGCTTGCTGTGCTGTCTCTTTAATGGCAAGGATTCAGTTTCCTCATGCCCTCCTTACTCTCCCAGAACTGAGCCCAGTGATTTTTTAAATTCTAGGCTTTAAGTCCTGCTGGTCCTAAAAACTGATGAAGTTTGAACTCTCACTTTTAAAGCCAAATGTTATGGGGATTTGTCTTCCCTGTGCAGCATCCCTGGTGTGATAGTTTCTTACCCTTCTCTGTACCTTCAGCTTTTCCTGACTGTGGACAGCCATGGTCTATCGCACTCCAAACTGTGTCTTCACCCTTCCTACCTTCTTCAGTGTGACCTCTTCTTTACCTTTAGCTGTGGAGTTTGTTCTGCCTGTCTTCTGGTCATTTTCTGAGCTATTTATGCTGATACATTATATAGTTGTATCCATGAAACCAGGTGAACTTAGAATCCTCTTACTCTGCCATCTTCCCCCCAATATCCATCTGAAGGACTGCCCAAACTTGTTTTGAATATATGTCAATGGTAATTATCATGTGTTACCAAACCCTGTTTTGAATATATGTCTCTGGTAATTATCGTGTGATATTCTCATGGACTGTTAAACTTTCTAATTTTGTTCTATTTTATTTACCCCTTTGAAAATAGATATTTCTATGTTCTCTCTCAAAAGAGAAAGAGAAATATCTGTCACTCACATTTTAATTAAATGAAAATCATAATATCTGTAACAAACTGCTATATTGACATAAGTTACAGCAAAATGCTTAGTAGAAACAACATGTCATAACTTTTGCACATTAATCTAGTAAAAACATCTATTTTTTTCTGGATTCCATGCTTTCTCCAAACATTAAGATTAATCATTTGTAGATCCACAAGTCATATACTCACAATTTATTTTCCTAAATGCAAAGAGTCCGTTTAGAGCATACAGTTATGGAATATGAGTGCTTAAGGGAAAGGGAGGGGAATTGGGCAAGAATCTTTGTAATGTGACAAAAAATATAAGAAGGCAGAGCTAGAGCTCTCAGTGCAGTATGCTAGTGCATTTCTCTCTGCTTTAATGCCCTTTTCTTATCTTCCCACCTATTCAAACACAATCAATACCTCACCACCCACTTAATTCAGTCTTCCTTCAAGTGTGAATTGCTTAATAAATGTGCCAGAAGAGAGTCCAAGAAAGATCTCTTATGAAACTATGATTAATATAAGGTATGTTCTATACAAAAGAGACTACTGGGCATTTTTTCTACCTCAGTGTAGTTCAAGATTTGTTAATCAGTCCAAATAAATGTAACCAGGCTTTGGAACCATCAGGGCAATCTGAGTCTGCCCTGCCCCCAAAGAAAGCAGCCACCTCTTCCCTGAAGCCAGATCCAAATATCTGTAACCTCTGACGATTGTGTAGGCTTGCATTTTTGTCTGGTTTATCCACACCATCCAGGATATTTCCTGACTTAGAGTAGCATTTGATACATTTTTATTAAAAGAATAATACCAATGAAAGGATACTGAGTGGTTTATATATCAATAAGGAGAGATCATCCAAGTATATATAATGAGTTTATGAAAGGCACTGAAAAGTTTTATTTTTCTCCAGTTACTGCCTTTAAACATCTCCTGCTAGATTTCCCTTCTGCCCTGGATGACATTCTCAGTAGGTTGCCAGAGTCTGTACAGTTCAAGTTATTAGAACAAGGTCATTTTTGGCAATTGGGACTAATTTTTAGAACTAGTATATCCAGCCCTGCCATGATCCAAACTTCAGTTTCTCATCATTTTTTTCTTTAGATTAGGTTTGCCTTTTTATTTTAATGATTCTTACTATTTTTATTGTAAAACCATCAAGACTTTCAAATGAATTTAAAAACTTTTTCAATATTATTTAATGAAAAAGTCTCATATTGTCATGTATAGGATATATCAACATTTACTACTCATCTTTCATATGTAATGAAAAACACCATTATTGTATGCTTGGAAAATCCTCAAAGCCCCTAATGAGTGTCCATCATAATTTAAAGGGTATTTTCTCCACTCAAAAAAAAAAAATCTATTGTAAGGTTACAATCATTATATACCAAAGCAATTCCTACTTACATGCTTTACATATTCCCATGAAAAAATAATTCAATTGTTCCTAATCCCTGATACAAGGCACTTCCAAGCACCTGCATATAAAACATCCGTGTAAACAGCAGTACAGTACATGAGTTAAATAACATGGGCTGAATAACTTTTACACAGCTTGAACTAGACTAATGGATATATAAAATCCATCATAGCCACAGCTAAAAAGCATGTTAAGATTCACAAGACTTTGTTTCTCTTATTATACAGAGAACAGGCCATATAATCTCTTTGGAAAAAAAAAACTCATAAATATTTTCATATTGAAAAACAGCATGCTCACTGGATATGTATGAAATCAGGATATTCAGAAGTGACCAGGAGTAATTGCAAATGGCATTTGTGAATACCCAGCTTTACTATCCACCAGGCCTAGTAGTCTTTACCTTATGGTTAAGGAAACTGTGCTAGGGGAAAAGGAATATTTTTTTCTTCCTTTTCCTATTCTTGGTGAATCCTTTGATGTTGTTGAAAAGATAAAGGTCAAAAATCCTAGTTGGCTTAATTGCCTGGCACTGTTGTAATTTTACAAGGCTATCTGCATAGCAGACTCCCAGATGTTTATTCTGTAGTGGGTTGAACATTATGGTTCTTTGGAGGCTCCTTAAAATCTATCACACTTCCCCATTTCTACTCTCTGACTGATAGATTATGCTTATATCTCCCTCCCAGTTGTACCCCTAGGCGTCTACCCTCCCTCCCCCACCCCCTTCATATCTCCTGTTAAGTTGCATTGGCTAGAATCCATAAAGATGACCCAAGCATGGCTACTTCTGCAGGATTAACTTCTGTCCCACAGAAAGTTCATGAACCTTTGCTCTTCCAAATGCTGGACTTAGTATATTCTCTGTAACATTTAATTTCATTTGGCCTTCAAGTATAACTCTTATCTACCTCATGACTTTAAAATAGTAGGAGTTAATTTCTATGCCCTTATACTACCAGGTCATCCACCTTCAAAGTCAAGGGAAAGCATGCAAGGTTTTCCTGAGATTTTTCTAACACGTTCTGCTCTATTGTTTTCTCTATAATGGACATATGAATTTCTGTAACTTAGAAAGCATTTAGCAGAGAAGTGAGAGGTGTATTTTTTTCCTGCAGACAGTCCAATTACCACAAGGGATTCCTCTGGACCATCTTCTTTTGGCTTGAGGAAAGTATCCTTTTTCTTTCCCCTTAGTAATGGGAAATGAAAACTCAGTCTACTTCCATCAGTTTTATATAGTCTGATGACGTATTTATGTATTTTTTTACTTTTACTGATTTTCTTTAAATTTCTAATTGATTATTTAGGGTGGACCATATTTGACATCTTAATTTAATTTAATTATTTAATTTAATTTAATTTAATTTAATAATTTAATTTAAATTCCAGTAGAGTTAACATACATTGGCATCTTTTAGTAAATAACACATGGGCATATGTAGCACCATTCTTTCAAATATAAGAATACTTAGTATTTATTGTTCTCAACTTTAAGGCTTTAGTAAAAGTTCTGAGATGATTGGAAAACTGTTAGAATATGGAAGATAATTTAAAATAATATGGTCTAAGCCACTGTGTTTCAGAGGAGACAATAACTTGCCCAAAGTCCTAAAATCCATGGCAAAGTTGAATTTAGTACACAAACACTATTTTTCTTTCTGAGGGGAATCATTTCTGGAAGCTTATTAGGAAACTATATTTAAAACAATGTTCTGATCAGACAGAATAACTTCACAGAAAGGAATCATCTAAATTTATGAAAAGGCCACTTTATATGATTATAAACCTGATGGTCTATTTTATTACTTTAAAAAATTAAATCTCCTTCAATAGAATCCAAAAGATATTAGGTTCTTGCCAATTTATGTTCAATAATGAAAAAACATATTCCAATGTATTACTTTTTCTTCCCAATTCACTGCATTATATTTAACAATAACAACTATTTTTTTCCTAAATTTAATATTCCATCATATTTTGTCATCTTTAATTTCAAACTAACCAACTTTTTGTCTTTACTTTTACTGATGGCTCCACTTTTCTCTCACATGATGGCTCAAAACAGCAAACAGAAACATCTTTTACTCTTTCCTCTCTTATCCTTCTCATCCAATAAGTGTCAATTCCACCGGATGTATTTATATTTTGTTTTTAACCTCCAGCCCATTCTTTCAATTTTCAGTTCTTCTGCCTGTAACTATTAACCTTTCTCTCATTTGGTAATCCTCCATTAGTAAACATCCTCTGTTATTTTTTTTTTTTTAATTTAAAAGCCAACCTTTTTATTCCACTTTGAACAAGTTTGTGAATGTTGACAGAGAGAGAGAGAGACAGAGAGAGAGGGAACACAAGCGGGGGCAGTGGGAGAGGGAGAAGCAGGCTTCTGGCCGTGCAGGGAACCCGATGCGGGGCTCCATCCCAGGACCCTGGGATCATAACCTGAGCCGAAGGCAGTCGCTTAACCAACTGAGCCACCCAGGCGCCCCTCCTCTGTTATTTTTGTTTTAAGATTTTGTTTTATTTTATTTCAGAGAGAGAGAGTGGGAGAGAGAGAGCACGAGAGGGGGGAGTGGAAGAGGGAGAAGCAGACTCCCCACTGAGCAGGGAGCCCGATGTGGGGCTCAATCCCAGGACCCTGGGATCATGACCTGAGCCAAAGGCAGATGCTTAACGACTGAGGCACCCAGGCATCCCTAAACATCCTCTGTTATTAAATATATGATAAAAAATAAAATAGAAAATGCATAGCTATTTCTTAAAGTTCAGCTTACAGAATTATAGATCTAATAGGGGAAAACGTATCATCTGATTGAGCAAGCCATTTGATGCTAAAATTATCTTTACATAATAATCATTTAGATCATGCTTTAACTCTATAGAAAACAGACAGACTCTCTTGAGATAGAGTTAATTCTACCAACGAGCAACTCTGGCTTCTTAGAATGATCTTTTTAAATTAATTCTACCTCTCACTTTTTTGTATTTTGACTCATTTGTCCCTTTGGATATTTTAGAATAGATCTAAGTTGCTCACATATGACAAACTTTCAGCTATTTAAATATAACAGTTGTATATAGTATTACCTCGAATTCTGACTTTCGAGCCAAGATTCCTGCCAATTTGCCATATGACAATTCTTTCTTGCTATGGGAAATAATAGGCTGATGTATCTCACTAAGACATCAGGATACTGAAAGTGATATTTCTATAGGATAGTTAAGAAAAAAAGGTTCTTTTTTTCAAAGTCTTTATATCTTGTTTTATTCCATGAACAATTATAGTTGCCAACCATTAAGCAATATACAGAAACTCGATCTCAATGTCCCAAATAAAGAAGACAATCTACACTTGAAAGTCACTACTGTCAATCAGGATATAAAAAAGCAGATAAAATCACCTTAAGAAGGAATATATGCCCAGAGTTCAACTACAAAAAAAAAACTTTTGGCTTGACCCCCTAAGACATATGTATTTTGGAGTTCTGAATATATTTTACTCATTGGATTAAAAAAGCAATAATGAATTGATTCAGGGAAGACCTTGCAAGAAGAAGGAGGTTCCCCGAATCTTCCTTCAAAATTTCTTTAAACAGTAGCTCTAATATTTAATTCTCATTCCTTTATTTCCTTTTATCATTTTCATTATAATACCATTTCAAGTTTCTCCTTATCACTTTGCTTTCCCTCCAGTAAATACATTCTTATTTATCTATGTTTCTCTTATATGATTAAGCCTGGAGCTGAACATAATACCACAGTCATTGTTAGCATGATAGATGCAAAGTAGATCTAACCTCTTCCTTGTTCTTGACATTGTTAAATACAGCTGAAGATAATATTAGGTGTGTGTGTGTGTTTTGTTTTATTTTATTTTATTTTATTTTTTTGGTAGGCACATACCACTGCTGACTCATAATCAAATCAATAATTAGTCATTGAATACTTGTTGCCATCTTCTGTCTTGCAGATTTTTTTTTTTTTTTTTGAGAAAGGGAAACAGAGAGAGAAAGAGAGATGGGGGGCAGAGGGAGAGGGGGAGAGATTATCCCAAGCAGGCTCCATACCCAGAGCAGAGTCCAATGTGAGCATCAATCTCACAACCTGAAGATCATCACCGGAGCCAAAATCAAGAGTCGGATGCTTAACTGACAGAGCCACCCAGGCACCCCTTGTAGACTTTTGAAATAGCAACCTATTCTACCAGCTTATATTCTTGCCCGAAGTCTACAACCTATTTTCCATAAAGTATCCAGCATGATCTCTTAACATGTTATCAAGTTACATCTCTGCTTAAAACATGACCTGGTCATTGCCTTTTTACTAATTTCACTCCTTATGACTCTTCTTGTCATATACTCTCTTTTTCCGTATAGGTTCTTCCGTCTTCTATATTGGTTCTTCTTCAAACACAGTAAGTGCTTCCTCATGAGGGCTTTGACATTTGCCTTCCTCTGCTGCTGAAACACTTTCTCTCTGATATTCACATAGCTTGCTTTTCCACATTCATTAGTTGTTTCCTTAAAGACCTATTCAGAGTGATATTTCCTGCCATCTTATGTAAAGCAGCACCTGGCTACCCCATCACCATACACATCACTTATTATCCCTTTCCTCTACTTAATTTCTTTATGGAAATTATCCCCGCAGACCTTGTATTATTTTGTTTCTTACTAAATTATTTATCTTTTCTCCTAGAATGTGAGTTCCTCAAGGATGCAGGTTTTGTCTCTCTTGTTCACTGATATATCTTTAGTGACTAGAATGATATATAGCAAGCACTAAATTAATATTTGTTAAATTAGCAGATAAACAAATGATTTGAGCTAAAAAACACTTGGAATTTATTAAGCCAGTGGGACTGGCCTTTTATCTCTGCTCTCTATCTGTAATACAAAACATCTTTTACAAATTACTTGTGTTATGCCTACTTGGAACTTTTTAACCATAGCTATGATTGTTTTTTTTAAGACAGACTGAATCATAAATGAAACAAATGTTCCATCTTGAGTTCTACTGAATCCTTTAGAAAAAAGGCATCAAACATGCAAAAACCAGCCCATTCCTTCAGGGTTATGGATCCAGGGGCCAGGTTGAAACAGTTCTTGCTCAATTTAGGCATTAGACAAAAATAGCTCTAGGTCAGCAAAGTCATTATCAGTTAATGCTCTCTCTGAATTATTAGAGAAGAGCAAGTAGAGAGGCATACAAGTCATGTGTCCTCTTGGAGACCTTTAGGGCATCTTGAAACAAAATCTGCCAGACCTACATGCTGAGTGAAAATGTGTAGCATGAGACCTCAGATGCCTGATCAAAGACACTGGTGATTCAAAGATCTTACTTTTATTAATTTTTTTGCTTTTTTTCATACATTTTTCTTTTCTTTTCTTTTCTTTTCTTTTCTTTTTTTTTTCTTTTTCTTTCTTTCTTTCTTTCTTTCTTTCTTTCTTTCTTTCTTTCTTTCTTTCTTTCTTTCTTTCTTTCTTTCTTTCTTTCTTTCTTTCTTTCTTTCTTTCTTTCTTTCTTTCTTTCTTTCTTTCTTTCTTCTTTCTTCTTTCATTTTTAATGCCTATTTTCACAATATTCTGAACTAAACTAATTGTTACTTCTTTAACCCAGAACTACAGGGTATCCAAAAATACCTCAGTTTAGTTCATGGTATTAAAAGATATTAGGATGACCAGGTTAGAAAATCCAAAATTATTCATCATTTTTGAAGGTTTTCTTAACAAAAATTGCTATAACCAGAAACATAGCCTATGCCTCTCTTCACAGAAGAATCAAACAAGTAATTAATCATTTCCTTTTTCCTTTCATTTATTTAAAAATAGGTACCCATACTTCTAGAAAATATTATTCTGGATCTTTTGTAAGAGACATCAAATAAAGCACACATCACCTCTGTTTTTGTAGAGTCCTGTTTTTTTTTATTTCAGCATATAAAAATTAAAAAGGCATATAAAAATTAAAAAAACTAAAAGGGAAAAGATCATCACTTAAAATCATATTCATCCCTGATCTGACCCATTTGGATGATTCTGCCACACTCTAAATCTATAGGACGGATGAGGTCATGCTGTAAGCACAGACACCATCATAAGGACATCATATGAAAACTGAAATTTCTGACAAATTTCTGTTAAAGCTACAGTGAGAATTAGTATGGAAAGTATTTTTTTCAAATGTTAGAAAAAATATTGTGGTTGATAGATATATCAAATAAATATCACCAAATATAGAAATCTACAGTTTCAAGAAATATGTAGTTGTCTTCGTTGGTTGTTAGCAAAATATTTTCCCAAATAGCTAAAATAAACTTAACCCTTTTTTAGTCTTACAATTAGTTATATATGATTTATTTTACATATGATGTATTTTAAATATTTGGGTCCTGATAAGCCTGTACATTTTATTTAAGGTCAAAGAGAACAGGATTTTTTTTTTTTTTTTTTATATTTCTCTGCATCTCGGTTGTGTCCAGCTTGTTTGGGATCTCATGAATGTAACTGTCTCTACATTTTATAGGCAGAATAGACCTGTATTGAATTAATGAAATTTAGAAAATGCCACTGTTTTCTTGCTGACAAATTACTCAAATTACTAAATAGAGGCAGCTCCTCAGAAGTTCATGCTAAGCAATAAAACAATCTTCCCCTAAATCGGCATATTTCACTGTTTTATTACTGTAGTAGAAATTTATCTCTGCTTAACAAATGATATTATGAACATCTGTTCACAAGTTCTTGTGGACAGTTGATACACTATGAATTTTCTGACCATTATTTTACAATAACAAAAAGAACTAGTGTTGGTGGTTAATATTTTATTAGCAAAGATTTATCATTTTTGAAAATAATAATTTCAATAGGAGTTAGTCCAGTTGAAGAAGAATGAGATAACTTTCATGGCGCTTTCTAGATTAAAAAATACTTTTGATATATTTTGCTTACTCCTTAACCAATAATCAAGTAGAAAACTTTTAATTTTTCTCATGTAAGAGAAATAACATTCAGCTGACCTAATAAATTAGTTAATACTCTCTTTACTCTCCAAAACACTGAGAACAAAACACTGAGAACAAAATATTTTTATATTATATTATGTACTCTCATTTCTCTGGGATGTTGAATCTGACTCTCTTCAGGTGATGGTTTCCTTTTTATATCACTCTAGGAATTGCTGATAATTATAGATAACTCTTAGCATTTTCTTTGCCTTTGAGATAAAAATAAATAAAACTAAATTCAAGTACACTCCTCTGCCAAACGCACACCTCCACTAACAAGGATAAATTAAAGTGTCTTCTGATTAATTACATGTCTAATACCACCAGTGCACAGCTGATAAGAGTCAACTTGTTTTTTTTTTTTTTTTTTTTTGCGCTGAGGTAGCCTCTATTATCATCATGACTTCCTGGGGACTGATACAATGTGCACATATATAATTTCAAAATGATCACAGAGAAGCCATAATCCATTTCTCTTTCTCAACTGCAGTAGGGCCAGTCAGACTTAATATTATCAGGCATCTGTTTTCTGTAACACTTCTCTTCTCATTTCCTTTTAAAGTTCTTAGGCAGCACTAGTGGTGGTGACAAAGTTCTGTGCTATTACCCCACTGGCACCAAGAAGAAGGAGACGATTTGTATAAGCTTATCAATGACAGACATTCTCTGTTCAATAGTTTATCATCTTCTTAGCAAAAGGAACAAACTGTCATCTGTCCAATAAAATGAATTTAACTCAGTGAAGGAGAATGAGGTGAACGTGGAGGGAAAGATGTGTGGGTTTTTTTTTTTATTATTATTTTATTATTACGTTATGTTAATCACCGTATATTACATCATTAGGTTTTGATGTAGTGTTCCATGATTCATTGTTTGCGTATAACACCCAGAGCTCCATGCAGTGCATGCCCTCTTTAATACCCATCACCAGGCTAAAGCAGTACAGCTTATATCAGAGGCATCTGCAAGTAATTCAGGAAAAAGGAACTAGATGTAATTATGTCAGAAGAAAGTCAGTGTAACTCTGAGAACTGAGTTTCCTCTCTTGTCTCCCCTCCATGCTGTCTGATATATTGAAATCATTGCTATAAGAAGCAGCCTTCTCATTATTCTTAAACTAGTTACCATCTATGTGTCCTTGGGTATGTGATAGAACCTCCCGAGGCCTCATCTCTATTGAGAACAAATAATACTTTACTTGCCAAGGTATAAAGAATCAAGCCACATGATCTCCAAATTATTTTTAATCCTAAAATTTTTTAATTTAGTGAGGGAGATTTTTTTCAATGTAGATGAGCTATAAATATATCTAATTTTAATAAACTAAATATTTTTTCTTAAGTTTATAACTTCGATAGAAATGCATAAACAGATTTGAGATGTTGCAAACAATATGCTGGTACTGGGGAATGAAAAAAGAATGCTTTTTCAAAATCCTTCAACCAAATGATCCTTCAACCACATGATAATGTGGGTAGTAATAACTGCATTCTAGCCTATTCTAATAATAAATAATTAATATTTGTATTTGACATATTTCACATGCACATCTCTCTTAAGCTTAGTGTCCTACCAAGCTGTTTTATTATATTTCACAAAAAGAAACATATTGTTAATGATTATTATAATACAGAATTCTAACTATTAAATATTTTAAAAGAAATTAGAATAATTACTAGCCACATTCCCAAAGGGGTATGATAATTAAAAAAACCCATTAGATAGGATATTCTGTAAAACAGAACAGAACAATTTAAACCCTTTATTTTTTGTTGTTGTGTTTGTTTAAACATGGATATTAAATGAAAAGCAATTAACAGAACCAGCAAATGTCAGTAAAGTTGCTAATAAATTCAAAGAAGGTAAATCCTGTACCATATTGCTTCCTCCCAATTGCTGCTTCCATACACATTTGAAGGATAATAAATCTTTGAAGAATCATTTTTAAAGAAAACAACATGAATTTTGACAGAGAAGTGGTTGAAATGTTGATAACTTTTGTATATACGTACAGAACTAGGCTATACTAATTATGATTCCTTCCCCAATTTCATACATTCTATCAGGAAATTCTTAGATTTTAATCAAGTGAATTTATCTTATATTGATAAAAATAATTTTACTGATTTTTAAAGTTTTTTTCAAGCTCAGCTAATGAAGTTAGACCACAGTGTTCGCACTGTCACAGTATCTGAAATAAAAAGATACAAAGAAACCTTTCATCTTCTTTATTGTTAACTAAAACAGAATTATTATTTTCATATAAAATATTCATAGATATAACAAATTACATGGTAGAGCTCAAAAATGGGCATGGATATATCTTATTGCTGTATGCACACTTTATTTGAATCACTGTTGAGGTATGACTGATACACAATAGCTGTACATATTTCATGTATACAACTTGATAAGTTGGGAATAAGTATACCTCTGTGAAACCATCAGCATAATCTATGCCATAAACATATCCATCATCTCCAAAAGTTTTGCCTGACCTTTTAATTTATTACTATCATGTTATTTTATTTATTTATTTTATTATTTTATTTTATTTTGTGGTAAGAACACTTAAAATGAGATTTACCCTCATGGAAAATTTTTAAGTCTGCCACTTATATAAAGAACCTATAAAGAATCTAAAATAGTCAAATTTATGGAAGCAGAGAGTAGACTAGTGGGTGCCAAAGAGCTCGAGAGAGAGGGGAAGAAAGAAGGTATTATTCCAAGGGTTTAAAGTTTAAACTATGCAAAATGCATACATCCTAGAGATCTACTGTATAGCACAATGCCTAAGTTAATATACTGTGTTCTTCAATATCTTTAAAGTGTGCTTTTGCAAACTATTCTCTTCAAGAGGTGGAATCCACTTTTTTACTCCTTGGGTCCTGTTTCGGCCTTTGTGATTTACTGTGGTCAATGAGACAATAACAAACATGACACAAAGGCTTGAAAAGTGCTCGCAGATTGGGGTTTATCCCTACTTTTGCTTCACCTATCTGAGCAACTGTGTGAAAGAGCCTGGGCTAGACTAAGAAAATCAGAGACATGATCAAGCCATTCCCATTGCCTTGGCTAGTAGGAGCCAATTACCAGGAGTGTGAGGCTAAATACATTATCCAATACTACTCTTTCAAACCTCATGAGGACTGCAAAGATCCACTAAACCTGCCCAAACCAGAAGAACCACCAACCTGACACTCAGAATTGTGGGAAATAATATTTGTTGTGTGCATGTGTTTGTGTGTGTTAGTACATTTGAGGATGGTTCATTTTGCTGCAAAAACTAACTAATGCAATATACAATCAACATGTATATTATGTATTCTGTAGATTGAATTTCTGTAAATAGTAATTTCTCTAGGCTTAAAACACATCCACAAATGTACAGACACACACACTTTTGAATTTTTATCTTTTTGAAGTTACCTGCCATTCTTTCTTTTGACTGGTTCAACTTCCCAAAAAACAAAATTTACTATAATTGTCCAATTTTCCTCCTCTACTAACCATTACACAACTCACTGTCATAAGATTGATGTTTCCACTACTTTTTTTGTTTTGTTTTTAAATTTTTATTGTTATGTTAATCACCATACATTGCATCATTAGTTTTTGATGTAGTGTTCCATGATTCATTGTTTGTACATAACACCCAGTGCTCCACGCAGAATGTGCCCTCTTTAATACTCATCACCAGGCTAACCCATCCCCCCACCCCCTCCCCTCTAGAACCCTCAGTTTGTTTTTCAGAGTCCATCGTCTCTCATGGTTCGTTTCCCCCTCCGACTTACTCCCCTTCATTCTTCCCCTCCTGCTATCTTCTTCTTTTTCTTTTTTCTTAACATATGTTGCATTATTTGTTTCAGAGGTACAGATCTGTGATTCAACAGTCTTGCACAATTCACAGTGCTCCCCATTGTTTCCACTACTTCTTAACTAAAGTGCATACTTTATGTGGATTCCCTCAGCTTGTATAGAATGTTCTTTTTCTGTTGAAGGATTCTGTCTATTGCAGAGTCACACTTTACATTTAGTTTTTGTGTCTCCTTGGCTTCCTCTTTCTTTGACAGTATCTCCAATATTCCTAGTTTTTGATGACCTTCAAATTTTTGAGGACTACTGGCCAAGTATTTCATAGAATGTCTCTCATTTGGGATTTGTCTGATATTTTTCTCATGATTAGACAGGGGATATAGATTTTAATGAGGAAAATCACAGAAGTAAGGTGCCATTCTCATCACATCATATCAAGGGTAAATGTTATCTTTGCTGATGTTGACCTTGATCATCACTGGGTTGAAGAAGGTATATCAGTTTCCTTCTCTGGAAAGTTACTTTTTTTATCCTCCTTTTCCACTCTGTAGTCTTTGGGAAAGAAGAGTTTCTATGGACAGCCCACATTTAAAGGAGGGGAAAATTACCTTCCACTTCCTTGAGAAAAAGTGTTTTCATAAATTATTTGAAGTTCATCTACATGGGGAATTTGTCTATCCTTTTGATTAATTTGTTTATTCATTAACTTATTATACAAATATGGGCTTATGGGTAATTATTTTATTCTTTGGGTTATAACTCATGCTTCATTTTCTTGCTCAAATTTTTTCCAGTTTGGGCCATTGAGAACTTTTTCAGTTGGTTCCTGTGTCCCTTTGACATTCCTGCCTCATTGTGTTTGTTTTTTGTTTGTTGCTTTGTTTGTTTTAGCACTTCTTTACTTTCTGTTATTATAAGATACTCCTGGCTGGTCAAGTACACTTCCTGCCCCAGCCCTAGAGTTAGTCCTTCTTCAAATAGCCCTGATCACTTCAACTGGAGAATAGTATTAGAAACCAAGATCTCAGCACTTTTTGTATTGATTTCTACTATATAGTACATTGCTTCTAGGCTATCTCAGATGACAGAACATGATACATGTGTGGTGTATATATATACACATTTATACTTTGTTTTTTTTTTTTTGTTTTGTTTTTTTAAAGATTTTATGTATTTATTTGACAGAGAGAGAGAGCACAAGCAGGGGGAGTGGGAGAGGGAGAAGCAGAGTCCCGGCTGAGCAGGGAGCCCGATGTGGGCTCGATCCCAGGACCCTGGGATCATGACCTGAGCCGAAGGCAGACGCTTAACGACTGAGCCACCCAGGCGCCCCACATTTCTACACTGTTAATGTAACCATCTATATCTACGTTAAACTAAACATGAGTTCGTAGTGAAGTCTCCAATGCTAATCCATTACCACAGGGATCATTCTAACCTCCTCTTGTTTATCTGTGACCTCCTACTCCAACAGTGAGAAACTTGGCTCCCACCCTCCACCATCCATTGACTTAATTGTTCAATTTCATGTATAGTGGGTTTAGAGTTGCTAATAATAATATTATATTACCAAAGTACAGGTTATTTAGTGGTTTTTTTTTCTTGCTTTTACTTTTGAAGATTCATTTCCATAATTACTTAAGTCATTACACTTATCCCCCACTGCCCCAAGTGAAGTTGTTTCATACATTTGTAATATAGTTAGATTGTCATATTCTGCCTTTCATTCTGGAATCCTCTAACCTCCTAAATTATTATTATTATTTTTAATTTGTGTACATTGATGTTTAATTTGTGTTATAAAGTTCTGTTGGTTTTGATAAATGTTTAATGACATGCATCCACCATTACAATATCACAGAGAGTGTTTTCATCACCCTAAAAAATACCTTATCTTCATTCACTTATTTAATCATCCCCTTGTCCCAACCTCTGACAATCAGTGATCTGTACAGTTTCTATAATTTTCCCTTACCAAAAGCTCACTCAGATGGAATCATGCAATATCTAGCCAGTTCAGACTGGCTTTTTTCAATTAGCAATATGCATAAAAGATTCATCCATGTGTATGAATGGTTTGATCCTTTCATTTTACCACTGAATAGTATTGAATTATATGAAATTTACACAGTTTGTTTATCCATTCACTTATTGAAGGGCATCTTGGTTGTTTCCCATTTTTGATGGTTGTTAATAAAGCTTCTATAAACTTTTCTGTGCAGGTATTTTGTATGTGCATACATTTTAAAATCAGGTACATGTCTAGGAGTCCAGTTGCTTGATTATATGGCAAGACTATCTAGCTTTGTAAACACAGCCAAACTGTCTTCCAAGATGGCTGTGCTATTTTGCTTTTCTACCAGCAATGAATAAACATTCCTGTTTTCTATATCCTCACCAACAGTTAATACTGCTTTTACTTTTTGTGTCTATCTGGATCTTAACCATTTTGATATGTGTAGTGGTATCTCACCATTGTTTTAATCATCAGTCTCTTTTTATTTTTTTATTTATTTTTTATAAGATTTATTTATTTATTTGATAGAGAGAGATAGCAAGAGCAGGAACACAAGCAGGGGGAGTGGAAAAGGGAGAACCAGGCTTCCCGCTGAGCAGGGAGCCTGATGTGGGGCTCTATCCCAGGACCCTGGGATCATGACTTGAGCCAAAGGCAGACATGTAATGACTGAGCCACCCAGGCACCCCTCATCAGTCTCTTTTTAATACAAGGCTGTAGATCACTACACAGGCTATCAATGTTTCATTGCTTTTAATAGTCAGTTTGTAAACATAGGGTTGTATAAGAGTTCTACATTTCTTAGTGAAACACACCCAAGATAATCTATTCATTAAAAAAAAAGAATAAGTAAAACAAACAAAGAATACAGTCTTGGACTTCTCTTATTTCTTTGATCAGTTTTGCTGGTTCAAATAGCAGCAACAACGTAAAATGTGT
The DNA here is from genome assembly GCF_037043125.1 of Eumetopias jubatus. Lineage (NCBI taxonomy): Eukaryota > Metazoa > Chordata > Mammalia > Carnivora > Otariidae > Eumetopias > Eumetopias jubatus. Next base: position 80,704,462 of record NW_028274819.1, on the reverse strand, counting down.
TCATGATGCATAGCTTAATTACCCTCATTTTCTGAAATAGTAATCAGGTTACTATACCAGGTAGGTCCTATAATGTAATACTTATAACAAAAGCAATAACCAGAGAAAACCTAACAAATAAAATACCAAATAATAAAATATTGAAGTGAATATTGAATGTAAGTATCAACAACTAACAAAAACATAAAAGCTGTACTTCCAAAATAATTTGTTAAAATAAGAAGATAAAGGTGAGAGAATTTTTTGAATATAATTAACCTTGATAATATTACCTTGCAAGTATCTAACCAATTTTTAAACAGGACCCTGGCATCATGACCTGAGCCGAAGACAGACGCTTAACGACTGAGCCACCCAGGCACCCCATACAGATGTCTTATCTTTTGGAACTGTCTATAATATCTAAATAGTAACTTACCTCCAGACTTAAGCTTGTTACTCTTATCTTACAATGTTTCATTTTACTCTATGGAGACAGCAGCACCTTGATTACCTTATGAACTGGAAATCTAGTGATTGTGTACACTGAGTATTTTCATGTTTTGAAAATGAGTATTTTCACCTCAGACTGAGTATTTTCAAGTTTCCACAACCAGAGTAGAATACCTCATCTGAAGTGACTATTTATTTGGGAGTATAATGTACCAGTACAAAAAAATAAAACTTTGGAGTGATATAAATTACAATTCTCCCTCCAACTATCATTGTCAAATTAATAAATAAAAAAAACACTAGATTCCAGTTATATTTAAATTTTGGATAAAATAAAATATTGCATGGAACATTCTAGAACTTAATTCCTTGTTGTTTATTTGAAATTCAAACTTAACTGGACAACCTGTCTTTCATCTTGCAAGCCTACCTCTATTCCCTTTAGTTAATTTAATTTGAGGAAGATGGCATTGAGACAGTAAAAGAGAAATAAACTGGATCACTGGGGAAGATGCTAATACCGTACAGAAAGAAAATAGGATAAAATATTTGAAGACTATTTACTTCTTTTTAAGGTAACCATAATATTGATGGACCAGGGTTTTCATTTAACTTTTAATGCTTTTTGTTCATGTTTTCTTACTTTTTCATGTTTTCACAGATGTATCTACCAACGTTTTCTAGAGGTTTCATCTTACCTTCCCTGTCTCTTCTTAAACCTGTTTTTCCCTATAAGCAGTGGTGCTTAATACATAATAATAATAAATTTAGAATTGTTTTGTTGTTTTTGCAGTTAATTACTAGTATTTCAACAAAAGAGGCTTTTATATATCTTCCAAAGGCATTCAGATACATGCAAATATGTTAGTTATTACATTTAAACATAAAACATGCAGTTATAACTGAAATAATAAATTAATCTAAATTGAGGATTCCTCTTTGTTTTTAAAGAAGACTCATCCATCATACATAGTTGAAGTTACATACATAGCACTTAATAAAACAACATAACTATTGAGTTAAATCAACCTATAAATGTTACATGTATAAGCATTTGCATCATCACTACCATTTAATTTCTAGACATTCTTAAAAACTTATGGCATATTAATTTTTAGCATTAATATAGTATTATTCCAAAGAACATAAACTACTTTTTCAGAGTAAAAGATATCATTTTAGATCCAAGATATAGAACAATAAGATTGATCAAAACAAAGTTAGATAAACTGAAACAACCAAACAAATTCATTGTGTTGGAGATGGCTTTAAATGTTTGTGTGTGTGTGAGTATAGTAAATCCAGCATGATTCTGTCTTTATATGGTAAAATTTAGCATTGTAATGAGACATTTTTACAATTACTTGCTGTAAATGATACATATATATTACTCAGTCTTCTAAAGGCTAATAATAGCTTACATTGTAAATGAAAGCCAATGAGGTGGGAAGGATACTCATTTTATTAACGTTCATACAGTATTTTCCTAGGTACCTTATTATATTGAATTGCTTATGACTTTTTGCAATGTTAACAAAACTTTAAGAATTGTTTTTCTTTCTTTTGCTGAAAAGTACAACTTCTGATATAAATTTAAATGAACGCCTGAGGATATTTTGTAATGAAGACTTTAATATATTTTTGTTATTTGATATGTACAGCAAGATTCTTACCTGAAAGACACCCAGCTACTGACAGAAACAGAATTAGTTTCCAAGAGGAAGCCATCCTTGGTTACTAGGGTATCTTGTGTCTCAGTGTGTTGAGCAGTTTCTCATTAAAGAATGCCCTGTTGAAATAAATAACAGTTTTCAAAAACTGAAAAAACAGAAAAGTAGACAAACACAAACCAACTCAAAAATATCACAGTAAAATGATAAATACCTCTTATTGCAAAGGTCAGATTATATATACTTGGATATTGACAGCAATAATAAAATGCATTAAAATTAATCTAATGCACAACACAAAAACTTCAGAGAAGTGATAAACTTTCCTTAACACGTTTATTTATATTGAATACTCCCTTACAGAAAATAAAAACATCAGGTTCTAATGGGGATGATTTTTCCTCACAGGGAATGTAGAATAGCCATATTTATTACATTAGACAAATTATTGGACTAGAAAAATAGGGTAGAAAACCCAGTTATATTAATATATACTCCTCTGGTCTAGAACATAACGAATGATCAGTTAGCCAAGTGATTTTACACATTGTGACTGTAGCTCATCTAAACCCCCACAGGAAATTTCCTCACTTAATTATTAATGTCAACTGCCTTTGTTTATAACTCCTGTGATTATCTGCACTGTGTTATATATCCCTCCTTTGATATTTCTCTCAGCATCTTTTGCTAGCCAGAATCTAAAGGAAATATTTTTTTGTGAATATTTAACATTTTTGTCTAATGGCATTTTTATAACAATGATGAGTGTAGCACATAAATATTGTTTGGTTCCATTATTTGTCTTGAAAGATATGATAAACATAAAAAGTATAAAATTCTAGCATGAAACTTCCTGCAAGAACTTGATAAATGTGCATTAGAAATTCCTATAATATACAAGTAACTTCTGAGTTTTCAAGTGTCAGTTAGTGGTGTACTTCTTAGCTCAAACTGATTCAATTGGGACATAATTGTACAGTGTGCTAATAATTTTTAAATAACAATTGCTTCTTGGTAACTGTTTCCATCCTATAGACTTAGAAGTTCAGATTATCTCTACATTTTAGAAAAATTCTTAAATATATAGGCAAGCATGTCCCCACCCCCCCCACCTCTGGCTAGATAATAATTTGATATAGTCATACCCATACAGGGAAATCTATTAGTGAATCTTTACCTGAATAATGTTAGTCTCATTTCATTTATATTTTTAAGTCTAAGCCTTGGTAATCTATTTGAATTACATGGTTAGAAATCACAAGTGGAGAAGAAAGTTAATAACAACTAATAATGGCTAATTTACAGCCATCTACCAAAAAAAGAGAGAATTTTCACTCTTTCTTCTAAGAAATATCAGAAACAAAGACAATTTGAAGCACAAAAAATACCTTATCACTAATTTTTATAATTAAATAAACTTTCATCATTTATATACAGTTTATTTTACCAGAAAGGAAAAGAAGAAACTTAGCAGTTCCCACACAAATATTAGAGAGACTCAGAGTTGCTAGAACTACAGCTATGATTCATGAGAACTGCACATGTGAATTAGTGAATTTTCAACCCATGTTGAAATGGACTTTTCTCAGATTGTGAAATCTGAGACATTGATATAGTTTTGCTTCACTTGTTTTGATGAGCTTTTGTTCAGTCCATGTCCCCCAAACTGGTATTTTCCCTATTTGCAATTTCCTCTGTTGTGTTAACCATTCTTCATCAACAAATGCAAATGTTTTCAGAGCACTTACATGCTGTACGTTGGGAAAGTCAAAGAGAAAACACACACATGTGCACACACATACATACACATATACCACAGAAGTTTATCACAGGCTATGAATCAAATAAGTGGGATACTGTAAATATACTACTAATATAGAGCTATTAAAGGGAGAATCTATTCATAAAACTGGCAAAATTTGGGAATAAAACAGAGGGCTCTTCAGTAAAATTTCAAGAAGACATTGATCTTGGACAAATATCGTATTGTTGAATGGGACAATGCAGGGAGATTAACAATGAGCACATGAATAAATAAATCAATATCAGAGATTGATCCATACTATGATAGAATTAACACAGAGTAAAGAGACAGTCAGAGGATAGACGGGGCTACTTTAGTAGGGCTTCACAGAAGCAATTTCTGATAAGATGACAGTTGAGTATTACTGTTTTCAACATGTCATTATTGAATAATCCTTATGTATATAACCCAGGTACATCTGTTTTTTCAATTCTAAAAAAAAAATGGTACACTGAATTTTATTACTAAAAGAAACTAAAAATCTCTTCAAATAAAAAAAATAGTGTGTGTGTGTGTGTGTGTGTGTGTGTGTGTGTGATCATTTTCCAGCATTAATGGTTGCTTAATGGGGCTAAAACACAATCATAGATCGTTAAAAGCCATTCTTTAAGACACCTAAAGATTATTTTCCTTTCCTTCTTTTTAATTATCTCTCTCAATTTTTTTTCTCAAGTAAAAAGTAAAATAAATTATCTTTAGGTTCTGAAATATGTAAACTTTTTAAATAGTAAGCAAACAAAAAAGTCCCAACAATATCCTTAATAACACAGATATTAAGAAAATGTTTTCTTTTCTTTATTGTTTTAATTCCACTATAGTTAACATGCAGTGTTATCTTAGTTAACACTGTAGTGATTCAACAATTCTGTACATTATTCAGTGCTCATCATGGTAAGTGTACTCTTTAATCCCCATCACCTATTTCACTCATCCTTCCACCCACCTCCTCTCTAGTAGCCATCAGTTTGTTCTCTATAATTAAGAGTCTGTTTACTGGTTTCTCTCTCTCTCTTTTTTCCTTTGCTCATTTGTTTCTTAAATTCCACATATGAATGAAATCACATGGCATTTGTCTTTCACTGACTGACTTATTTCGCTTAGCACTATACTCTCTATCTCCGTCCATGTTGTTACAAATGAAAAGATTTCATTCTTCTTATAGCTGAATGATACTCCATTATATATACATATATACCACTTCTTCTTTTCCCATTATTGATAGACACTTGGGCTGCTTCCATAATTTGGCTATAGCAAATAGTGCTGTGATAAACATAGTAGTGCATATATTGTTTTGAGTTAGTGGTTTGTATTCTTTGGATAAATGCCCAATACTGTGATTACTGGATCATATGGTAGTTTTATTCTATTCTTAACTTTTTGAGGAACTTCCATATTGTCTTCCATAGTGGCTGCACCAGTATGCATTCCCACCAGTAGCACAAGAGGGTTCCTTTTCCCACATCCTTGCCAAGACTCGCTGTTTCTTATGTTGTTGATTTTAGCCATTCTGACAGGTGTGAGGTGATATCTCACTGTAGTTTTGATTTGAATTTCTTTGATGATGAGTGTTGTTGACCATCTTTTCATGTGTCTGTGGGCCATCTGTATGTCTTTGGAGAAATGGCCATTCATGTCATCTGCCCATTTTAATTAGATTATTTGTTTTCTGGGGTGTTGAGTTGCATATGTTCTTTATATATTTTGGATACTAACCCTTTATCAGATATATCATTTGCAAATATCTTCTTCATTCTGTAAGTTGTCTTTTAGTTTTGTTGATGAAATATGTTAACGTTTTTATATGCCTCTCTTGAAAACACAATTATTCTCATGACTTTAATAAAGTGCTTGTATCAAAATAATAAAATGATGTAATTATGCAGACATACAGTATATTAAGTTCCCACTACATGTCAGGTTAAATTATAATCAGTTAATAAATTTTACTAAAGAACACCAAGATGTATATTTAGAAATACCTTAATGGAGACTGGCAGCTGTACAAAAACTGTTGTTCATCAAAAGATTGAAAATCCATAAATACTAATTGGGGAACCACTAATCAGATACAGTTTTTAAACCTCACATTTTAAAAGAGTTTATTTCAATGTTTAGAATATAATTATCACTGTTAAATGATAGTAATAATTAGTGATACTATTATCACCTGTGATAGTTAAAGAAAAATGTATGAAATGGCATCATATTACTTTGCAAATTTTTACTTGAATTATTGTAAATATTTGCAAGTAAAGGAAAATAAGTAGGTATTTGTATTATCATAAATTTTGAATAATAAATACATTGTGCAGTTGAATGTGTAGGTAAGTACTTAAAAGCATCGCATCTTTTTTTTTTTTAAAGATTTTATCTATTTACTTGAGAGAGAGAATGAAAAAGAGAGAGATCATGAGAGGGGGGAGGGTCAGAGGGAGAAGCAGACTCCCTGCTGAGCAGGGAGCCCGATGCGGGACTCAATCCCAGGACTCCAGGATCATGACCTGAGCCGAAGGCAGTTGCTTAACCAACTGAGCCACCCAGGCACCCCAAAAGCATCACATCTTTATTGGAATTCTAAATAGAAATGCTGAACATGTGTTATGTAAAATCAATTAAGGGATGATATGTTGCTATTTGAATAAAAGTTTTTTTAAAAAAGATGTACATATTAAAACTGCCTTGTGAATGATACTTAGATGTGTGTGTAGAGAGAGCGATTTCTATTATTTCCTGTTGATCTCTCTTTCTAGTTTTCTAGCAATGATTTTCTACTTATAAGCTATTTTAAAACATAATTATAATTTGAAACGTAAATCAGGCTATATCATATCCCTGTTTCAGGGGCTTATTCTTAAAATCTAAATTCCTTATATAGTCTGCAAAATGACATATATAGTCTAGTCCTTGCCTAATTTTCTGACTTCATCTTCTAGCACTCTAGACTCCATTCCCACAACACTGACTTTCTTGCTGCTCCTCAAATATGCCAAGCACTCATTGTTTCCTTTGCCTGTACCCCTCCACCATCAGTTCTTCCCAGACTGGATAACTTTAAATCATTAAAGGTTCTACTCCTCAGGCTTTTCTTGATCTTTCTTCTTTTTTATTTTGTTTTATTTTATTTTATATTTTTATTATTATGTTAATCACCATACATTACATCATTAGTTTTTGATGTAGTGTTCCATGATTCACTGTTTGCGTATAACACTCCATGCAGAACGTGCCCTCTTTAATACCCATCACCAGACTAATCCTTCCCCTCAAGCCCCTCCCCTATAGAACCCTCAGTTTCTCAGAGTCCATAGTCTCTCATGGTTCGTCTCCCGCTCCGATTTCCCCCCCTTCATTCTTCCCCCCCTGCTATCTTCTTCTTTTTTCTTTTTTAAACGTATAATGTATCATTTGTTTCAGAGGTACAGGTCTGTGATTCAATAGTTTGATCTTTCTTCTTAAATAGGAAGTCCCTCCCCACCCCACTTCCTGTCAGCCCTGTCACTGGTTTTTCATACATTACCCTGCCTTATTTTTCTTATAAATTATCAGTGCTTGAGGTTTTGCTATTTATTTATTTTCTTATTAATTATCTTTTTCTCCTACTGGGATGTGATGTCATGAAAGCAAGAATTTTTGTCTTGTTCATTATTGTAGACTCAGCATCTAGAACAGAGCATGTTTGGTTTTAATAGTTATACGATTATTATTTTTGAATAATAATTATTGGATAAACTGGAATCTCTGGTAAATAAATTATTTGAACAAAGCAATACAAGAAGAAGTTAATACTGGCAGCAGCTACCATTTGTAAAATTCTATGTGCTAGGCATGATATTATGCACTCTACCCTCCATAAATTAACTTGACACTTTTTATTGATTAAGATAACTTGCCCAAGATCCCACAGCTAGTGAAAGTCATAACTGCGGTAAAAATAATGTTGACCTTTAAGAACCATCATCTCTACAAAACTTCACAATAATATCTACAAAATTTTCTAGAAGCTCTCCTATCTGACATAATTGGGACTGGTACTGAGTGAATTTAAAACAATAATTAAAAAAAATAATACAGACATACCTTAAATGTTATAATTTAACTAATCTGATTTAACTCCATATTTTTTGGCCTATCTTATTATATAGGACTGAGTTTTTTTCTGTGTATCAATATTCTGATGGAAAAAATCCTATCTTTTATCTCAAATTATGTATTATTACTATGTAAGTTCTGCCTGTAACACATCATATACAATTTTGAATTTCTTCCAAGTGTTATAATGCCATGTGAAGTGGTCTGATGATAGCATCCTAGAAGGTTTTTATTTTTATACAGTTGCCTCATACACACCTATTTTTATAGCATTTCCTAAGTCACTTATTTTATTGAGTTTGTTCAAGATATTAGTTTTTGTAGTTTTAAAAATCTTTTTTTCCATAGAACCAAATGCTCTCACTGTTGGTGCACTCATATGACATTAACCTGAATAATATGTATTTGAATTACCTAATTACATCACCAGGTACAACTTCCATAAACAGCATAAACACAACTGAATCTTGGTAAGTATGCAATTTACATAGTGACAGTGAGTAAACTACAGATAAGCCCACTTAACCATCAGCATTTAACTTATTCTGAATTATTTTTATTTATGGACACAATAAAGGGTGTTACTTGGCAAATTAGAACAGAGGAGTAAAAGTGTTTCTACACTGATTGGCATGTGACAGGGCTACAATATGAGGGATCTGGATGTAAATTTTGGTAAAAGAAGTAAAATAATCAAATATATCTTTTTTCTGTGTACCTTATGCTACATCTCAACCATGACTCTTTACTAAAAATGGAGCTAGTGGCACTTTTGCTTGGAAGATATCCTTTATTTATTTTTTATTATGTTATGTTAATCACCATACATTACATCATTAGTTTTTGATGTAGTGTTCCATGATTCATTGTTTGCATATAACACCCAGTGCTCCATGCAGTACATGCCCTCTTTAATACCCATCACCAGGCTAACCCATCCCCACCCCCTGCCAGAACCCTCAGTTTGTTACTCAGAGTCCACAGTCTCTCATGGTTTATCTCCCCCTCCGATTTCTCCCCCTTCACTTCTCCCTTCTTACTATTGGAAGATATCCTTTAAAGGATAAGCAAAGATAGGACCAAACTCAAGGGGGGAGGGGGCATTAAAAGTCTTTTATGGGGAATTGTATTTTATATGTCCTTGAAGTGCCTTTGGACAAAACAACAGGCAACAGATAATAAGATGCAACAGAAGATATAGGCTCAGTTGGTTAAGCATCTTCCTTTGGCTCAGGTCATGATCCCAGGGACCTGGGATCAAGTCCCACACTGGACTTCTTGCTCAGTGGAGATCCTGCTTCTCCCTCTCTCTCTGCAGTTACCCCTGCTCGTGCACACGCTCTCCTTCTCTCTCTCTCTCCGGCAAATAATAAATGAAATCTTTTAAAGAAGATCTAGCAGAAAACAAATTTTTAAAAGTAAAGAAAAGAAAACTGTGTGTGTTGGTCTTGTTATGTTTGCTATCATATATCCCTTGAGGACCAAGCAGCAATGCCAGGAAAAGAGACTTCTTGCTTTCAAACACAACCAGAGTGAGTTGTGATATTGTGAATCACAAGAAAATAAATTGCACTTTTGTTTCGTGGACAAAGAACTATGGGTTGTAGATAGAAGATGGAGTTCATAGTGTTTACATAAATTCGGAGGTTTGGTTTACTACAGTGTGTAGTTAAGCATGGCTGTGGTCTATTTTCCTCATCCTTTTAAGTTCAAAAACTTCCTTTGACTTCACAGAACCTACTTCATGGAAAGAAAAACAGTAAATATTTAAGAAGGAGCAGCACTAGTCTCTGAGACTTCAAGTCAACTTTGTAATTTTAGTTAAAACAGAAGAGTAGAGAAAAATATACCTCAAGATTATTTAATAATATAGAGTGCCCTTAATGGAGATGGGAACCAGAAAAGAAAAAAAAAAAAAAAAAAGACCACTCTAAGGAACTGGTGCCCGAAATATTCCATGATTCCCATCAGCTATTGATTGGTACAAGGAAAGTGTGAAGACAGAACCATAGCAGATTGATCTGACACTAACCTCCATGTAAATTTTGACAGGACTCGCGTTGTGTCCCGATTGTGAATATCATTCTATGGCCAGGTAATAGAAGATTTCCTTTTCCAATAATTTGGAAACTAGACACGATGACAAAGCTTCCTTCTTAAAATAATACAAAGTATAAAGTACTTTAAAATGTCTAAATGCATTAGTTTAGATGGAAAAACTTACTAAAGAGCAAAATGAGATAAAAACAGGAAGCTGAGAAATGGAGCTAACTTTTACTGTTAGGTCATTTATCAAATCCCTGTGAACTTCACCTTGGTGTTCATGACTTCTCTGAGAGTTTGGGAACCAAAATCAAAGTCTAGGGCCCACAAGGGTGGGTGTTCAAATAGGAAACTCCATATATCTAGAATCCCAAAGGGTTTCAAATTCATTTTTGGGGTAAACTAGAAACATCCCTCCAGAGAGTTATTCTACCCACAGAATAGGAAAAGAAAAATTTCAGGCTGTTGGTGGGAATGCAAGCTGGTGCAGCCACTCTGGAAAACAGTATGGATGTTCCTCAAAAATTTGAAAATAGAGCTACCCTATGACATGCAATTGCACTACTAGGTATTTACACCAAAGATACAAATGTAGTGATCCAAAAAGGCACCTGCACCCCAATGTCTATAGCAGCAATTTCCACAATAGTGAAACTATGGAAAGAGCTCAGATGTCCATGGACAGATAAATGGATAAAGAAAATGTGAGCTAGCTAGCTAGCTAGATAGATAGATACACAAACACACAATGGAATACTACTCAGCCATCAGAAAATGAAATCTTGCCATTTGCAATGATGTGGATAGAACTAGAGGGTATTATGCTAAGTGAAATAAGTCAATCAGAGAAAGGTAATTATCATATGATTTCATATGTGGAATTTAAGAAACAAAACAGCGGATCTTAGGGTAAAACAAGGAAAATTAAATAAGACAAAATCTGAGAGGTAAACAAACTATTAATTGAATTTAAATAAAAAAAATTCAGTCTTTGCAAATGGCAAGATTTCATTTTTTGATGGCCGCATAATATTCTATTGGATCATAGGGGAAAAGAGGGAAAAATAAAACAAGATGAAACCAGAAAGGGAGACAAACCCATAAGAGACTCTTAATCTCAGGAAACAAACTGAGGGTTGCTGGATTAGAGGGGGGGTGGGAGGAATGGGGTAGCTGGTTGACGGATATTGGGGAGAGTATGTGCCTTGGTGAGTGCTGTGAATTGTGTAAGACTGATGAATCACAGACCTGTACCCCTGAAACAAATAATACATTACATGTTAATAAAAAAATCTCAGTCTTAAACCATAAGACTAGATGGAAAGAGAAAAGAAAATTTCATTGTGAAAAATTCATAGTCAATATTCACAATATACACAGGAAAACAAATCACTATGAGTGACAGTCAACAGAAACAATAAGTCAGAATCAGATTTGCAAAGGCTTTAGATATTTGGCATTTCAGACAAAGTTTATAAAACAAATATATATGATTTGTTTTTAAACATAAAGGAATTGGCATTATGAAAAAGAAGAAACAAAGATAAAGAAATGGTCTAGAATGCAGCACAGAAAAGCAAATGGATGGAAAATATGAGAGGAAGGTAAACAGAATGGAAGATATAGTAAGAATATCTTATATATCTTATCAGATTTTCAGAAAGAGAATGGGATGAAGCAATATGTGAAGAGAGAGATAGTTACTAAAATTTTCCATAAGCTGATACACCAATTTTAACATTCAGAAAGACCACAAAAACCCAAGAATAAACAACCAGAAAAATTATAATGAAAATGCTGACCACCAAAGACAAGAAAAAAAAAGCCAGAGAGAAAAAGAGGCGTTAATTATAAAAATAAGAAAACCAGACTCTCTGTTGACTTAATAGCAATAATGGGATCCAAAAAGATTGGAATAATGTGCTGGTAAGAAATAACTGTCAATATATAGTTCTAAACCTAGTGAGAGTTTCTTTAAGGGACAAGAGTTGAATAAAGCTCTTTTCACTTATTCAAAAACTGAGAGGTCAAATACATCTTAATAAATCTGGGAAAAAATGAATTTGTCAAAAATAAATCTTTATTGAGAATAATACTTAAAACGATATTCATAAGATAGAAGGAAAAAAATAATTGCAGAGGTAATCTCTGAAATTAATAAAGGGAACATAATAGAAGCTAAATCATAATGTTTGAAATATACCAGGAACTGTTGCTTTGGAAACTCATTTAACACATAGAACTCTATGAGATAAAACTATTATTTTCATTTTAAAGATGGGAAATCTGAGGTATAGAGAGGTTAGGTAAATTTTCGAGGATTACACAGCCATTAAGTAAACTTGATATTTATATCTAGACAGTCTGGGTGCAAAGACCATGACTTTAAACAACACACTATACTATCTGAAAAAATAAGGAAAAAATATGGTATGAGGGCAAATTTAAGAAAAGACTGCCTTAAAGGGTCTTAGTAATGATTTTTTAGATATGACACCTAAAGCACAAACAACAAAATAAAAAAAAATAAATAAACAAGTGAAACTGCATCAAACTAAAAATATCTGCACAGCAAAGAAAAACATCAACAAAGTGAAAAGACAACTTACAAAATGGGGAAAAATATTTGCAAGCCATATATCTGATAAGTGGTTAATATCCAAACATAACTCACACAACTCAATAGACAAAAAACAAATAACCCAGGGTGGGGGGGATGGGGTGGCTGGGTGACAGACATTGCGGAGGGTATGTGCTATGGTGAGCACTGTGAATTGTGTAAGACTGTTCAATCACAGACCTGTACCTCTGAAACAAATAATACATTATATATATGTTAAAAAAAAAGAAGATAGTAGGAAGGGAAAAATGAAGGGGGGGGATCGGAGGGGGACACAAACCATGAGAGACTATGGACTCTGAGAAACAAACTTACAGAGGGCATATACTGAATGGAGCACTGGGTGTTATACACAAACAATGTATCATGGAACAGTACATCGAAAACTAATGATGTAATGTATGGTGATTAACATAACTTTAAAAAAAATAACCCAGTTAAAAAATGGACAAAGGACCTGAATACACGTTTTTCCAAAGAAGATATATGAAAGAAACGCATACATGATAAGATGCTCAGCATTCACTTGTCATTAGGGAAATGCAAATTAAAATTACAATAACCATCACCAAAAAGACAAGAATTAACAAATTCTGGCATGGATGTAAAGAAAAGGGAACCTTTGTGCACTGTTGGTGGGATTGTAAATTGGCATAGCCACTGTGAAAAATAGTATGTACTTTTAAAAATTAAAAATGTAACTATCATATGAGCCAGAAATCTCATTTCTGGCAATACATACAATAGAAATAGTAACACTAAGTCAAAAAAGAAAAGATATTTGCACCCTCATGCTCACAGCAGCATTATTTACAATAGCCAAGACACAGAAATAATCTGTTTGTCAATGGATGAATAGAAGGAAATGTGATATATGTACACAATGAAATATTCAGCCATAAAAAATGAGGAAATGTTACAATATTGATGGACCTTGAAAGCAGTATGCTGAGTGAAATAAGTCAGAAAAAAACTACTGTACAATCTCATATATGGAATCTAAAAACCAAAAGAACAAAAACAGCCAAACTAAAAACATAAAAAAAAAAAAAATCAGACTTGTGGTTACCCGAACCAGAGGGTGGGGGAGGAGAAATTAGAGGAAGGTTGTCAAAGCTACAAACTTTTAGTCATAAATAAATAAATGACTAAACAAACTTTAGTCATTTACTAGGGATATAATGTACAACACGGGGTACATTAGCACTGTATAGAAATATAGTTAACACTGTTGTATGGAAAGTTAAGAGTTAATCCTAGAGTTCTCTTCACAGGAAAACTGTTTTTTCTTTTCTTTTTTTTTTTAGCTGAATCTATTGTGGTAATTATTTTACAATATATGTAAATCAAACAATTATGCTATAACTTAAATTCATACAGAATAATATGTCAATTATTTCTCAAGAAAACTGGAAGAAAGAATTGGAAATAAAGAGAAAACATTGCATTAATAAAACAACAATAATCATGTCTTGTAGGGTAAAAAGTAAAGCAAATATAAAATTAAAATATATGAAACTAGTAGCATATACATCAAAAAAGAAGTGACTAAAGTTAAATAGTTTAGCAGTTCATATCTATTCAGAAATAAAGATATTAAATTTAGATTTTTATAAAATATCTATGTTTTCCCAGGTAAACTGATGAACAAATAGAAATTTGTCAGAAAACAAATCTGGATTCATCATAAATATTTACCAATTCCCACTTTTTGCTAATGAAAAAAATTATATATTTAAAACTCTTTTACACAGAATATAACACATAAACAACTTTCCACATTTCCTATAAAACAGAAACCTAATTTTTTTTAGTCTAACTTTAGAGGCTCTCAAGATTTTGATTCACACTATGTATGTTGTCACATCTACTACTCCACCCCAAACATTTTGAAGCCCAGTTACATGAAATATCTTTTCATTTGCAAATTCATGCTTTATATCTTCCAGAAAATGCTCACATTCACACCCGTCAGTATAAAATTCCTTGTTTCAAAATATCTAGTTGTGAAAGAAATAAACAATTACTAAGTTGCCTGATTAAGGACAAGGGCAAAATCCTAACTGGAGAATGGATTTAGAGTAGCCAGCTGCAAGAATGGCATCATGGCTGCAAGTTAATGCTCAGGAGGGAGAAGTAGGGAATCTAGGCTATGAATTACAAAGATTTAGATGTTAAAGGACACATAGGCCTGAGAAAGGAGCTTGAATTTTATTATATACATCATAATAATACAAATAAATTATTCCTTTCAAATAACTCAAATTCTAAAGTTCTCAGATATTTTCCAATAACATCTAATTTTCCCATATGAAGTACACAGAAACCATTATCCATTTTACAGATTAGACAAACATTATGAAAAAGGGATGGGCTTGCCTAACACCTCACATTATTGAAAGTCAGCATCAGGATTAGCTCTCCTGCTGATCCCTGGTGTAGAGAGCTAAATAATATCTGCAAGTTGCCTTTTTCATTTTCTACTGATGAGAAAATATTCTAAATTCAGAGATGGAGAATTAAAGAAAAGATATTTTTACATGTTTTAGGAGAGATTCATCTGAAAGAGAGGAATGACATGTGACTTGAAGCCTGTTTTTGATTTTTGTTTGTTTGTTTGTTTTTTTGCAATAAGAGGGTCTCAGTGAAGAGTAAAATGTGTAAATAATGAAAAAGGAGACCTGGGTTATTGCATTCTGGAAAACAAACCAATGAGGGCATATGTCCAGGGTTCCACATGAGCAAGTAAATTAACTAAATTCTATGTAAAAGAGTTTTAAATGTATAATTTCAGGTGTATATATTTCTCATATACCAAACAGTGGGAGGTGGTAAAGGTATAAGATGAGTATAAATTTGTTTTCTGGGGAATTAAAGTTAGTATCTGAGAGGGAGCTCTGACAGATTGACAGGTAGAATAATATAAGAAGACACTTAGGAAATCCAAAAGATCTTGAGTCTCAAAAGATTTCCTTTGTATAAAAACAATGTGATATTAATAAGATTTTAGGCTCATGGTCTCTAGCAAGAAAGATGGAACCAATATTAATCCTGATATTTAATTTTCTTTTAATTCATTCAAATACGAAAATAAGAGACTCTTAAGTTTTTAATTTTAATTCCAGTGTAGTTAAAATGCAGTGTTATATTAGTTTCAGGTGTACAATGTAGTGATTCAACAATTCTATACATTACACAGTGCTCATCAAGATAAGTGCATTTTTTAATCCCCATCACCTATTTTAGCCATCCCCTCACCCACCCACCTCTGGTGACCATCTGTTTGTTCTTTATAGTTAAGAATCTGTTTCTTGGTTTATCTCTTTTTTTCCCCCTTTGTTCCTCTGTTTCTTAAGTTCCACAACGAGTGAAATCATATGGTATTTGCTTTCCCTGACTTATTTCACTTAGCATTATACTCTCTAGATCCATCCATGTGGTTGCAAATGGCAAGATCTCATTCCGTTTTTATGGTTGAGTAATATTCCAATGCATAAATGTGAATAGATGTGGTATATATACACACCATATACATATACATATATATATATACACACACACAATGTATGCATGTATATGTATATACCACATCCTCTTTATTCATTCATCATTGATGGACATTTGTGCTTTTCCATAGTTTGACTATAGTAAATAATGATGCAATAAATATGAGGGAACATATATTCTTTCAAATTAGTGTTCTGTATTTTGGGGTAAATACCCAGTACTGTGATTACTGGATCATGCGGTAGTTCTATTTTTAACTTTTTGAGGAACCTCTAAACTATCTTCCACAGTGGCTGCAGCATTTTGCATTCCTAGCAACAGTGCAAGACTGTTTCTTTTTCTTCACATTCTCACCAACAATGTTGTTTCTTGTTTTTGATTTTAGCCGTTCTGACAGGTACTGTAGTTTTGATTTGGATTTCTTTGATGATGACTACTGTTAAGCATCTTTTCATGTGTCTGTTGACCATCTGTATGTCTTCTTTGCTGAAATGTCTGTTCATGTCTTTTGTCCATTTTTTTAATTATTATGTTATGCTAATCACCATACATTACACATCATTAGTTTTTGATGTAGTGTTCCATGATTCATTGTTTGCGTATAACACCCAGTGCTCCATGCAGAACGTGCCCTCTTTAATACCTATCACCAGGCTAACCCATCCCCCCACGCCCCTCACCTCTAGAACCCTCAGTTTGTTTTTCAGAGTCCATAGTGTCTCATGGTTTGTCTCCCCTTCCGATTTCTCCCCCTTCACTCTTCCCCTCCTGCTATCTTCTTCTTCTTCTTCTCCTTCTCCTTCTCCTTCTCCTTCTCTTCTCCTTCTCCTTCTCCTTCTCCTTCTCCTTCTCCTTCTCCTTCTCCTCCTCCTCCTCCTCCTCCTCCTCCTCCTTCTCCTTCTTTCTCCTTCTCCTTCTCCTTCTCCTTCTCCTTCTCCTTCTCCTTCTTCTTCTTCTTCTTCTTCTTCAACATATAATGTATTATTTGTTTCAGAGGTACAGGTCTGTGATTCAATCTTACACAATTCACAGTGCTCACCACAACCCATTTTTTTAACTGGATTATTTGATTTTGGGTGTTGAGTCATGTAAGTTCTTTATATATTGTGGATACTAACACTATCAGAGAGGTCATTTGCAAATATATTCTTCCATTCCATAGGTTGCCTTTTAGTTTTTATGATTGTTTCTTTATCTGTGCAGAAGCTTTTAATTTTGATGAAGTCCCAGTAGTTTATTTTTGCTTTTATTTCCCTCACCTCAGAAGACATATGTAGACCGATGTTGCTATGGCCGATGTCAGAGAAATTACTCCCTGTGGCCTCTTCCACGATTTTTATGTTTCAGGTTTCACATTTAGGTCTTTAATCCATTTTTATTTTATTTTTGTGTATGGTGTAAGAAAGTGGTCCAGTTTGATTATTTTCCATATAGCTTTCCAGTTCTCCCAACACAATTTCTTGAAGAGACTGCCTTTTTCCCATTGCATATTGTGCCTCTTTTCTGGAATATTAATTGACCAAATTATCCTGGGTTTGTTTCTGGGTTTTCTTATCTGTTCCATTGATTGGTGTGTCTATTCTTGTTCCAGTACCATAATGTTTCAATTATTACAGCTCTGTACTATAACTTGAAGTCAGGAATATTGTTACCTCCAGTTACATTTTTCTTTTTCAACATTGTTTTGGCGATTCAGAGTCGTTTCTGGTTCTATAGAAATTTTAGGATTATTTATTCTAGTTCTATAAAAAATGCTTTTGGCATTTTGATAAGGGTTGCATTAAATCTGTAGCTTGCTTTGGGTGGTATGGACATTTTTTCTTTAATTTTTTTTAATGTTATGTTAATCAGCATACATTACATCATTAGTTTTTGATGTAGTGTTCCATGATTCATTGTTTGTGCATAACACCCAGTGCTCCACGCAGAACGTGCCCTCTTTAATACCCATCACCAGGCTAACACATCCCCCACCCCCTCCCCTCTAGAACCCTCAGTTTGTTTCTCAGAGTCCATCGTCTCTCATGGTTCTTCTCCCCCTCCGATTTAACCCCTTCATTCTTTCCCTCCTGCTATCTTCTTCTTTTTCTTTTTTTAACATCTATTGCATTATTTGTTTCAGAGGTACAGATCTGTGATTAAACAGGATTGCACAATTCACAGTGCTCACATTAGCACATACCCTCCCCAATGTCTATCACCCAGCCACTCCATCCCTCCTAACTGCGACCATTCCAGCAACCCTCAGTTTATTTCCTGAGATTAAGATTTTCTCATATCAGTGAGGTCATATGATACATGTCCTTCTCTCATTGACTTATTTCACTCAGCATAACACCCTCCAGTTCCATCCACGTCGTTGCAAATGGTAAAATCTCATTCCTTTTGATGGTTGCATAATATTCCATTGCATATATATATACCACTTCTTCTTTATCCATTCATCTGTTGATGGACATCTTGGCTCTTTCCACAGTTTGGCTATTGTAGATATTGCTGCTATAAACATCAGGGTGCACGCCCCTTTCAGATCCCTACATTTGTATCTTTGGGGTAAATACCCAGTAGTGCAATTGCTGGGTCATAGGGTACCTCTATTTTTAACTTTTTGAGGAACCTCCATACTGTTTTCCAGAGTGGTTGCGCCACCTTGCATTCCCACCAACAGTGTAGGAGGGTTCCCTTCTCTGCATCCCTGCCAACATCTGTCGTTTCCTGTCTTGTTAATTTTAGCAATTCTGACTGGAGTGAGGTGGTATCTCATTGAGGTTTTGATTTGGATTTCCCTGATGCCAAGCGATGTTCAGCACTTTTTCATGTGTCTTTGGCCATTTGGATGTCTTCTTTGGAAAAATGTTTGTTTATGTCTTCTGTCCATTTCTTGATTGGATTATTTGTTCTTTGGGTGTTGAGTTTGATAAGTTCTTTATAAGTTGTGGATACTAATCCTGTATCTGATATATCATTTGCAAATATCTTCTCCCATTCTGTTGGTTGTCTTTAGGTTTTGTTGACTGTTTCTTTTGCTGTGCAAAAGCTTTTATTTATCTTGATGAAGTCCCAGTAGTTCATTCTTGCCTTTCCTTCCCTTGCCTTTGGTGATGTTTTTAGGAAGAAGTTGCAGTGGCTGAGGTCAAAGAGGTTGCTGCCTGTGTTCTCCTTTAGGATTTTAATGGACTCCTGTCTCACATTTAGGTCTTTTAAACATTTGGAGTCTATTTTGTGTGTGGTGTAAGGAAATGGTCCAGTTTCATTCTGCTGCATGTGGCTGTCCAATTTTCCCAACACCAATTGTTGAAGAGACTGTCTTTTTGCCATTGGACATTCTTTCCTGCTTTGTCGAAGATGAGTTGACCATAGAGTTGAGGGTCCATTTATGGGCTCTCTATTCTATTCCATTGATCTATGTGTCTGTCTTTGTGCCAGTACCATACTGCCTTGATGAAGACAGCTTTGTAATAGAGCTGGAAGTCCGGAATTGTGATGCCACAAGCTTTGCTTTCCTTTTTCAACATTCCTCTGGCTATTTGGGGTCTTTTCTGGTTCCATACAAATTTTAGGATTATTTGTTCCATTTCTTTGAAAAAAGTGGATGGTATTTTGTTGGGGATTGCTTTGAATGTGTAGATTGCTCTAGGTAACATTGACATCTTCACAATATTTGTTCTTCCAATCCATGAGCATGGAAAGTTTTCCCATATCTTTATGTCTTCCTCAATTTCTTTCATGAGTATTTTATAGTTTTCTGAGTACAGATCCTTTGCCTCTTTGGTTAGATTTATTCCTAGGTATCTTATGATTTGGGGTGCAATTGTAAATGGGATCGACTCCTTAATTTCCCTTTCTTCTGTCTTGTTGTTGGTGTATAGGAATGCCACTGATTTCTGTGCATTGATTTTATATCCAGCCACTTGACTGAATTCTTGTATGAGTTCTAGCAGTTTTGGGGTGGAGTCTTTTGGGTTTTCCACATACAGTATCATAACATCTGCAAAGTGTGAGAGTTTGACTTCTTCTTTGCCGATTTGGATGCCTTTGATTTCTTTTTGTTGTCTGATTGCTGTGGCTAGGATTTCTAATACTATTTTGAAGAGCAGTGGTTATAGTGGACATCCCTGCTATGTTCCTGACATTAGGGGGAAAGCTCTCCGTTTTTCCCCAATGAGAATGATATTCGCTGTATGTTTTTCATAGATGGCTTTTATGATAATGAGGTAGGTACCCTCTATCCCTACACTCCAAAGAGTTTTGATCAAGAAAGGATGCTGTACTTTGTCAAATGCTTTTTCTGCATCTATTGAGAGGATCATATGGTTCTTGTTCTTTCTTTTGTTAATGTATTTTATCACATTGATTGATTTGTGGATGTTAAACCAAACTTCCAGCCCAGGGATAAATCCCACTTGGTCGTGGTGAATAATCCTTTTGATAGACTGTTGGATCCTATTGGCTAGTATTTTGGTGAGAATTTTTGCATCCATGATCATCAAGGATATTGGTCTGTAATTCTCCTTTTTGATGGGGTCTTTCTCTGGTTTGGGGATGAAGGTAATGGTGGCCTCATAAAACGAGTTTGGAAGTTTTCCTTCCATTTCTATTTTTTGGAACAGTTTCAGAACAATAGGTATGAATTCTTCTTTAAATGTTTGGTAGAATTCCCCTGGGAAGCCATCTGGCCCTGAGTTTTTTTTGTTGGCAGATTTTTGATGACTGCTTCAATTTCCTTAGGGGTTATAGGTCTGTTCAGGTTTTCTACGTCTTCCTGGTTCAATTTTGGTAGTTGATACATCTCTAGGAATACATCCATTTCTTCCAGATTATCTATTTTGCTGGCATAGAGTTGCTCATAATATGTTCTTATAATTGTTTGTATGTCTTTGGTGTTCGTTGTGATCTCTCCTCTTTCATCCATGATTTTGTTGATTTGAGTCCTTTCTCTTTTCTTTTTGATAACTCTGGCCAGGAGTTTATCAATCCTGTTAATTCTTTCAAAGAACCAGCTCCTAGTTTTGTTGATCTGTTCTACTGTTCTTTGGTTTCTATGTCATTGATTTCTGCTCTGATCTTTATTCTTTCTCTTCTCCTGCTGGGTTTAGGCTTTATTGGCTTTTTTTCCTTCTAGCTCTTTTAGGTGTAGTATTAGGTTGTGTATTTGAGAAGTTTCTTATTTCTTGAGAAAGGCTTGTATTGCTATATACTTTCCTCTTCAGACTGCCTTTGCTTCATCCCAAAGATTTTGAACAGTTGTGTTTTCATTTTCATTTGTTTCCATGATTGTTTTTTAATTCTTCTTTAATTTCCTGGTTAACCCATTCTTTCTTTAGTAGGATGCTCTTTAGCGTCCATGTATTTGAGTTCTTTCCTCTTGTGATTGAGTTCAAGTTTCAAAGCATTGTGGTCTGAAAATATGCAAGGAATGATCCCAATTTTTGGTACTGGTTGAGACCTGATTTGTGACCTGGGATGTGATCTATTCTGGAGAATATCCCATGGGCACTAGAGAAAAATGTGTATTCCATTGCTTTGGGATGGAATGTTCTGAATATATCTGTGAAGTCCATTTGGTCCAGTGTGTCACTTAAAATCTTTATTTCCTTGTTGATCTTTTGCTTAGATGATTTGTCCACTTCAGTGATGGGGATGTTAAAGTCCCCACTATTATTGTATTGTTGTCAATGTGTTTCTTTGCTTTTGTTATTAATTCCCTTATATAATTGGCTGCTCCCATGTTAGGGGCATAGATATTTACAATTGTTAGATCTTCTTGTTGGACAGACTCTTTAAGTAGGATATAGTGTCCTTCCTCATCTCTTATTACAGTCTTTGGCTTAAAATCTAATTTGTCTTATATGAGGATTGCCACCCCAGCTTTCTTTTGGTGTCCATTATCATAGTAAATGGTTTTCCACCCCCTCACTTTCAATCTGGGGGTGTCTTTGGGTCTAAAAATGAGTCTCTTGCAGACAGCAGATCGATGGGTCTTGTTTTTTAATCCAATCTGATAGTCTGTGTCTTTTGATTGGGCATTTAGCCCATTTACATTCAGGGTAACTATTGAAAGATATGAATTTAGTGCCATGTATTGCCTGTAAGGTGACTGTTTTTGTATATTGTCTGTGTTCCTTTCTGGTCTATGCTGCTTTTGGCTCTCTCTCTGCTTAGACGACCCCTTTCAATATTTCTTGTAGGGCTGCTTTCGTGTTTGCAAATTCCTTTAGTTTTTGTTTGTCCTGGGAGTTTTTATCTCTCCTTCCTTTTTCAATGACAGCCTAGCTAGATATAGTATTCTTGGCTGCATATTTTTCTCATTTAGTGTTCTGAATATATCATGCCAGTCCTTTCTGGCCTGTCCGGTCTCTGTGGATAGGTCTGTTGCCAATCTAACGTTTCTACCATTATAGTTTACATATCTCTTCTCCCGACTCTGGGTCCGACATTGTACTAATGTCCATATTGAGTAGGTCCCTGTCAGTCGGTACTACCTCTTGTTCTTTTCATTGAGGTGATTTTTTTCCATCTTGTCATTTTGTCCAAAGGAGAACAGATGAATGAGAGAACAAAATGCTAACAGGGTAACAATGTCCCCAGAAAACATACTCTAAACAAATCAGAAAAGACCTGGGCGCCTGGGTGGCTCAGTTGGTTAAGCGACTGCCTTCGGCTCAGGTCATGATCCTGGAGTCCCGGGATCGAGTCCCGCATGGGGCTCCCTGCTCAGCAGAGAGTCTGCTTCTCCCCCTGACCCTCCCCCCTCTCATGCTCTCTCTCTCAATCTCTCTCTCAAATAAATAAATAAAATCTTTAAAAAAAAATCAGAAAAGGCCTGAAACCAGAGGAAAAGAAAGGGAAAGAAAGAAAAAAGAAAGAGAAAAAAAAAAGAAAATGAAAAAGATAAAAACAAACAAAAACAGAACAAAACAAAAAAAAACAGAATATGATCAATTATGATCAGGCTCGTGCATAGATCAGTGCCACACACTGGATTTTGGGCATATTTTGGTCTGTTAGAAGAAAGTGCCTCCCAAAATTTTAAAGAAAGAAAAACTTATATATGTACAAAAATAAGGGTTGATACGATGAAAGGATGGCATATGACTGTAAAGATGAAAATTATAAAAAATTTTATAAAAGGAATTGTTAAGAAGTTGTTTGAAAAAAGAAAGAATAGGATTTTAAAAAAAGAAAGAAAGAAAGAAAGAGAAAAGGGAAGAGAATGTGATCAGGCAGGAGACTAGAACAAAGCCATACACTAGAGATTTAGGGTACATTTTGATCTGTTAGAAGAAAATGTATCTCAAAATTTTAAAGAGAGAACAACTTATATATAAATACCAAAAATAAGCGTAACTACTATGAAGGGATAGAATATGACTCTAAAAATGAAAAATAAAAAAGGTTTTTTTAAAAAAGGGATTGATAAGATGCTGGTTGAAAAAGGCAAAAAGAAAAATTCAAAAAAAAATTTTAAAAAACTAACTTTGAAAGACTAAATAATCATGGTAAAAAGCCATGAATTCTATGTGCAGTATTCCCCTAGCGCTGGAGTTCTGCTGTTCTCATTCATTGGTAAACTTGATCTTGGCTAGCGGTTCTTGCTGATCTTCTGGGGGAGGGCCCTGTTGCCTGGTTCTCAAATGCCTTTGCCGGAGGCGGAATTGCCCCACCCTTGCTGGTCTGGGCTAAGTAATCAGCTCCGGTTTGCTCTTGGGAGGTTTTGTTCCCTGCAAGCTTTCCCTACAGCTTTGGAGGAGGTGAGTGAAAATGGCGGCCTCCCAATCTCTGCCCCGGAGGAGCTGAGAACTCTGGGCCCTGCTCCTCAGTGTGTCCCCAGAGAAAAGCAGTCAATCACTCTTGTCTCCCTGGTCTCCGGCCGCACTCCCTGCTCACCTGGCCTGTGACCGAGTGTTTCTATCTCTGGCACCCGACTTGGTGTGGAGTCTCCAAACCCAGCAGATCCTTGCAGTGCACTCTCACACCGCTCCTCCTGGGGGACGAAGGGGAGTCTCCCCGGATCTGCTGCCTGTTGGGTCCTCGCTGGAGGAGAAGTGGCCTGGCTGTATTGCCGATCACAGTTTATGGCAACCCCAAGCGGAGAGCCGGTGCCTCGGCTCCTTCTCTGCAGCTGGCTTCCCTGGTCCGATACCTGGGAGCTCTGGCACACTCAGGCACCTCCGGTCTTTCTGTGACCCTGAGGGTCCTGAGACCACACTGTCCTGAGAGGTTTCCATCCCCTGCTTAGCCACTGGAGCGACGTCCCACAGTGGAGACGACTTCTAAATGTTCCAATTTTGTGGTCCGCGGCTCCATCACTTGCCAGAAGCGCCTGACGGAGGCCCCCTCCCCCGCCGTCTATCCTCCCGAATATCACCTCTGATTCACTTCTCCGCATGTCCTACCTTCCAGAAAGTGGTCACTTTTCTGTCCAGAGAGTTTTTGCTATTCTTTTCTTTGATCTCTTGTTGACTTTGTGGGTGTTCAGAATGGTTTGATCCCTATCCAGCTGAATTCCTGAAACCAGACAAAATCAGGGTCTCCTACTCCTCCGCCATCTTGCTCTGCCCCCTAAGTGGATCGGTATGGACATTTTAACTATATTTGTTATTCTATCCTATGAGCAGGGAATACCTTTCCATTTCTTTGTGTCATCTTAAATTTTTTTCATCAGTGTTTTATAGTTTACAGAATACGGGTCTTCCACTTCTTTGATTAAGTTTATTCCTAGGTATATTATTTTTGGTTCAATTGTGAATGGGGTTGTTTTCTTGATTTCTTTTTCTCTTGCTTCATTGTCATCTATAGAAATGCAATAGATTTTTGTATTTGATTTTGTATCCTGTGACTTCACTGAATTTATCAGTTCTAGTAGTTTCTTGGTGGAGTCTTTTGGGTTTTCTATAGATAGTATCATGTCCTTTGCAAATAGGAAAAGTTTTACTTCTTCCTTATCAATGTGGATGCCTTTTATTTCTTCTTGTTGTCTGATTGCTATGGCTAGGCCTTCCAGTACTACGTTGAATACAAGGGCTGAGAGTGGACATCCCTGTCTTGTTCCTGACCTTCAGGAAAAAACTCATTTTGTGCCATTGGGTATGATGTCAGCTGTAGGGTTTTCATATAAGGCCTTTATTATGTTGAGGCATATGTCCTCTAAACGTACTTTGTTGAAGGATTTTATCCTGAATGTATACTTTGTCCAGTGGTTTTTCTGTATCTATTGAAATAACTTTGCAGTTTTTATCCTTTCTCTTATTGTTGAGAGGTATCATAATGATTGATTTGCAAATATTGAACCACCTTTGCATCCTGGAAATAAATCCCACTTGATTGTGGTGAATGATTTTTTTTAATGTATTGTTGGATTTGGTCTAATATTTTGCTGAGGATTTTTACATCTAGGTTCATCAGTGATATTGGACTGTAGTTATTATTTATTTATTTATTTATTTATCTATTTATTTATTTATTTTTGTAGTGTGTTTATCTGGTTTTGGTTCCAGAGTAATGCAGGCCTTGTAAATGAATTTGGGTTTTTTTTTGTCTTTTTCCTCTTCCATTTTTTGTATTTGTATTTTTTGAGAAAAATAGGTATTAAACCTTTAATTGTTTGACAGAATTCACCTGTGAAGCCATCTCCCATGGACTTTTGTTTGTTGGACATTTTTTGATTATAGACTCAATTTCATTGTCAGTAGTTGGTCTGTTCAAGTTTTCTATCTCTTTCTGATTCTATTTTGGGAGGTTGTATGAACCTAGAAATTTATCAGTTTCTTCCAGGTTGTCCAATTTGTTGGCATATAACTTTTCATAATATTCTCCTATAATCCTTAGTATTTCTCTGATGTCAGTTATTTCTCCTCTTTCATTTCACATTTTGTTTTTTTTTTTTTTTCAGTCCTTTCTCTCCCTCTTTTTGAAGAGTCTGACTAAAGGTTTTTTAATTTTGTTGATCTTTTCAAAGTACCAGCTCCTGGTTTCATTGAACTTGTTCTATTGGTTTTTGTTTGCTTGTTTGGCTTGTTTTTGTTTGGTTTTGACAATTTTTTAAAAATATTTTATTTATTTGAGAATGAGAGAGAGCACGAGCCTGGGGAGGAGTGGGGACGGAGGAAGCAGGCTCTCCACTGAGCTGGGACCCCAGTGCGGGGCTGGATTCCAGGACTGTGAGATCATGACCTGAACTGAAGGCAGACATTTAACCTACTGAGCCACCCACACACCCGTTTGTTTGTTTTTTAGTTTCTATTTGTTCTATTTATGCTCTAATCTTTATTATGTTGTTTCTTATACCAGTTTGTGGTTTTGTTTGTTGTTCTTTTTCCTAGCTCCCTTAGGTGTAAGGTTAGTTTATTTATTTGAGGTTTTTCTTTCTTCTTGAGGTAGGCCTGTATTGCTATAAATTTCCTTCTTAGAATCACTTTTGCTACATCCCAAGGGTTTTGGACTATTGTGTTTTCATCTTTATTTGTCTCCATGTATTTTTTGATTTCCTCTTTGATTTCTTAGTTGACCCATTTATTGTTTAGGAGTATCTTATTTAACTTCTGTGTTTGTGCCCTTTCCAGATTTGTTCTTTTGGTTGATTTCTAATTTCTTGGCATTGTGGTCAGAAAAGATGCATGGAAAGACTTTGATATTTTTTAATTTGTTGAGACTTGTTTGTAGCCTAATATAAGAACTTCTCTGGAGAATGTTCCATTTGAACTTGAAAAGAATGTGTATTCTACTGTTTTAGAATGTAATGTTCTGAGTATATCTGTTAAGTCCATCTATTCCAGTGTGTCATTCAAAGTCACTGTTTCCTTGTTGATTTTCTGTTTGGATGATCTATTGATGCAAGTCTTTGTTTTAAAGTCTGTTTTGTCTAATATAAATGTTGCTACTCCAGGTTTCTTTTCACATCCATATGCATGATAAGTGCTTCTTCATCCCTTCACTTTCAGTGTGCAGGTGCCTGTAGGTCTGAAATAAGTCTCTTTTTTAAGCACCATACAGATGGGTCTTTTTGTTTGGTTTGTTTGAAACCATTCTGCCACCTTATTTATATATTTTGATTGGAGCATTTAGTTCATTTACACTTAGAGTAATTATTGATAGGTATGCATTTATTGCCATTTTGTTACTTGTTTTATGATTGTTTTTGTAATTCTTCCCTGTTCCTTTCTTCTCTTGCTCTCTTCTCTTACCTAAGTTGGCTATCTTTAGTGGTATACTTTGATTCCTTTCTCTTTATTTTTCTGCATATGTATTACTAGTTTTTGATTTGTGTTACTATTCAGTTTTATCTTTGCTTATAACAGTTTATATAAATTTGATGGTCCCTCAAGTTTGAAATCATTCTTTATTCCTCAGCCCCACATGTTTTTGGAAAATGGTATAATACTTTACATTCTTTTATTATTTGTCCCTTGACAAATTTTCATAGATATACTTATTTCTGTGGCTCATGTGCTTCCTACTTTTCTTACTTTTGCTTATAGTTTTTTCCTTTCCACCCAAAGAATCCCCTTTAACATTTCTTGTAGAGCTGGTTTATTGGTCACAAACTCCTTTAGTGGTTTTTTTTTTGGAAATTATTTACCTCTCCTTCTATTCTGAATGATAGCCTTGCTGCATACAGTATTCTTGGCTGAAGATTTTTCCTTTTCAGCACTATGTATGTATCATGCTATTCTCTTCTGGCCTGCAAAGTTTCTCCAGAAATCTAGATAGACATGTAATGTAACTGCTTTCTTTTCTCTTGCTGCTTTTAAAATTCTTTCCTTTGGGTTCCTGGGTGTCTCAGTCATTTAAGCATCTGACTCTTGATTTCAACTCAGGTCAGATCTCAGGGTTGTGCGATCAAGCCCTATGTTGGGTTCCGTGCTCCGTGCAGAATCTACTTGAGATTCTCTCTCTCTCTTCTCCCTCTGCCCCTCCCCCATATCACATAAATCAATAAAATATGTAAAATGTTCTCCTTACCACAATTTTTTTTTTCAATTTTATTTACTATGTGTTTTGGTGTGGACCTTCTTGGGTTGATTTTATTGGGGATCTCTGTGCCTCCTGGATCTGGATTTTTGTTTCCTTTCCCAGATCAGGGAAGTGTTCAGCTATTATTTCTTCAAATAAGTTTTCTGCCCCCCTTTCTTTCTCTTCTCCTTCTTGGATCCCTATAATGTGAGTGTTATTATGCTTGATGGTGTTGCTGAGTTCCCTAAGTCTATTCTCATTTTGCTTTTTTTCTCTTTCACTGCTCAGCTTGTTAACATTCCATTACTCTGTCTTCCAGGTCACTGATTCATTCTTCTGCTTTATCTTGTGTACTATTTATTCCATCTAGGTATTTTTAATTTCATTTATTGTGTCTTTCATTTCTGATTGGTCCTTTTTTCTTTCATTGTTAAAGATCTCACTGATGACCTCCACTCTTTTCTCAAGTCCTGTGTGTACCTATATGATCATTACTTTAAATTTTCTATCAGGCATATTACTTATCTCCACTTCACTTAGGTTTCTTGCTGTAATTTTGTTCTGTGCTTTCATTTGGGACATATTCCTCTGTCTCCTCATTTTGTCTAGATCTTTGTGTCTGTCTCTCTGTGTTAGGAAGGACATCTATGTCTCCTGCAGTTGAATGTAATGGCCTTATGAAGAAGAAGTCCTGTACCCTACCATGCAGTGTCCCCTATTCAACAGAACCTGGTGTTTCAGGGTTGTCTCCTATGTGTAATGCATGTACCTTGTTGTGGTAAGCCGTTTAGTCCTGTTGTCTGTAGAAGTTCCATTTGCCTGTTGTTGGCAGCATTTGGCCGCTGTGGTTTAGTGGGCCACTTTAGAGATACCTGGAGCTTGAGCTGAGTCAGACCAGAGATGCAGTAGCAGCAAATTACAGGGCGATTTCCCTGTTATCCCTAGAGGAGTTTTCCTTGGTGTGTGGTGCCTATAGTCAGACCAATTGTCTGCCTCCAGCCCACTGCTAAATTTCTGTCTGACTGCTGGGTGTGATTATCTTTCCCTCCTTCTGGGGGAGTCACTTTGGGGTGGTGCTAGCCACTATGGGGGCTGCTTTTACACTGCCAGGATTGTGGCACTGCCTTGTATGGGCTCTGACCATGAGCTTATTGGAGAGGAAAGATCCCCAAAACACAGCTGGGCAGGGTAATACAGTGGGACGGTGGTGCTAACAAGCTTTGCATGCCCCTGTCCTCTGGATGAGCAGCCTTATAGCACTGGGACTGAGGCAAGCTGTCCAAAGTGATGGCACAGCATGGGGTGTGGACAGGACAGCAATCCTAACAACTTAGGTAGATTGTTCCATAGGTGGCCCTGTGTTTACACTGGGAGGCAGGAGTAGGAAATGGCACCTGCCAGTTCCTTTATTCCTGGAGGAGTTCCCCTGGGATTTCTGTCCCTCAGAACATGCTTTGGGATTAGTAAATAACTGTCCTTCTTGTATGCTACAGGTACCTTTCAAACTACTGTTTTTGTGCTGTATCTCTGTGGGTTATTTGTCCTGCTATGTTTTTAAGGGCAGGGAGTCAGTTTCCTTCCACTCTTCTAGCTCTTTCAGAGACAAGCCAGATGATTTTTCTTCTAATTCCACATTTTAAGTCCTGCCAGTTATAAAAGCTCACAAAATTCAGCTCCTCTGGTTTCCAAAGCCAAACATTATGGAGATTTGTCTTCCCTGTACAGGCTTCTTCATGTGGGGACCTGTTTCTCTCTCCACTCTGAGGCTTCAGTGTTCTGTCTCCCATGGATAGTCCCAGGAGTCCATTTAGTACCTGACCATGTCTCCACACTTCCTACCCTCTTTGATATGGCTTTTTCTCTACATTTAGTTGTGGAGTTCATTCTGCCAGTCTTCAGGTCATTTTCTGGGTTATTTATACTGATGTGAGTTTTAACTAGTTGTATCCACAGGGCAAGGTGAGCCTAGCACCCTCCTACTCTCCCATTTTCCCCAGAAGCCCAGAATCTTTTGAAGACTGTTAAAATTAGAGTCACTGTGCTCTCTTCATCTTAGGTAAATTGGGGTTTTCATGATTTACTTAAAATTTAACCTATATCTCCCTTGCTAAAGACAAGGAAAATAGGGCTGATAAAAGACCAAAACAAAACAAACAAAAAAAGTACTATACCAAGCAAAGAAACAGACAAAAACTTGAGAACATGTCTATACAAATATATAATGTTATTATAAAATACCAGGTAGCTCCTTCAGTGGAATTTTACTAGCATTATGACAAGGATCTGTAAGTGCAGTCTTCTATGTTGTTGACAAAGGGGTTCTAAAGAAATAATAAATAAAATGGAGAGACTACAGAGATGACCAGTAGATGTTTTTATACCCCAAACTTTAATCCAAATGACTACTATTTTTTTTCACATGGTAACTATTGTGAAGTAATACGATCAAATCAATAGAGAATAGAAAAAAAATAAAGAAACCTAAATTCTACGTAAAGCTCTGTGCCTGAAAAACTGCACCTCTCTGCTTTAGCTTCTTCAATCTATATCATGGTGGCACCAGACTTTCTTGACTCTCAGCAACCTACCTGGTTTTGTTATTTGAAATGTCATTGATAAAAAGTCTAAAACTACAAAATGGGTATTATAATTTCCCCACATTGTTAAATAGTTAAATAACATTGAAAATTCTTAATTTTCAGTTTCTTATTTCAGAATCAAGCAATCAACCCAGTTCACAGAGTTGCAAATATGGGTAAGTTATCAAGGACAAGATATACTTCAATTAATTCTACTCCTCACTACCAAATAATTCAGATGAGAATTTATAAATGTGCCTAGAACTGCCAGAACTATGAGATTCAGAACAGTACTCTGTCTAACAGAGGTCCCAAGCCCAGCATCATTTCAATTTCAGTCAACTGAGTAAAAATGGATTACCATAGTCTGGTAACTGAGAGAACTAGAAAGTAAAAGATCAGGTTATGTAACTGTAACTTTTTCATGGAATTAATTTGCCAGCCTTAGTTTGTTTTTAAGACATTTGTAACTATTCTAGGCTATTCCAAATCCTTAAAATACATTAAATCAAGATATTTATTTATTTATTATTTATTTATTTACCTTTTATTTTTTTATTATGTTAATCACCATATGTTACATCATTAGTTTTTTAAAATTTTTTATTGTTATGTTAATCATCATATATTACATCATTAGTTTTTGATGTAGTGTTCCATGATTCATTGTTTGTGTATAACATCCAGTGGTCC
The DNA here is from genome assembly GCF_037043125.1 of Eumetopias jubatus. Classification (NCBI taxonomy): domain Eukaryota; kingdom Metazoa; phylum Chordata; class Mammalia; order Carnivora; family Otariidae; genus Eumetopias; species Eumetopias jubatus. The sequence goes on along the minus strand of NW_028274819.1, from coordinate 80,673,070 downwards.
ATTTAGTACATGCCCTTTTATTTTTTTAAAGATTTTATTTATTTATTTATTTGACAGAGAGAGAGAGCATGAGAGAGCAGAAGCAGAGGGAGTGACAGAGGAAAAGGGAGAAGCAGACTCCCCACTGAGCAGGGAGCCTATGTGGGGCTTGACCCCAAGACCTTTGGATCATGACCTGAGATGAAGGCAGATGCTTAAACGACTGAGCCACCCAGGCACCCCTATTTTTTACCTTCTAACTAGCCAACAGGATATCATTCTTTGTTTGAGGGAAACATTCTTAAATTGAGTTTCCATTTAAATGAAGTGAAGAAATTAGGAAAGGGAAAAATTAAATAGATTGTTGATTTCATAATCTAAGGTAAGTAGCATATCATATATTATAATTGGTTTGTACACATTATTTATTTTGAAATAGTTATATATTCACTGGTAGTTGCAAAAAAATGTATAGAAACGTCCTGTGCAACTTTTACCTCTCCTCCTCCAATGTTATTATTCTATATAGTTACAGAATAGTATGAAAACTATGAACTTGGTGTTGGTACAATCTACAGTTTTTATTCAGTTTTCATCACTTTACATACTCTCATTTGTATGTGTACCTTTGTGTGTGTGTGTGTGTGTGTGTGTAGCTCTATTCAATTTTGTCACATATTTAACTTCATGTAACTACTACTCCAATGAAGATGCAGAATTGTTCCATCACCATAAGGCTTCCTCATGCTACCTTAGATAGTCTCCTTCACTATGTCTCCAGAAGACTAATCTCCAGAATCTACTAAGCTGTTTTCCATCTCTATAATTATATTATTTTAAAAATGTTACCTAAGTAGAATCATGGAACATGTAACAATTTGAGACTGACTTATCATTCAATATGCTTCCCTTTAGGTTTCAGCTTAGTTACATATATTCCTTTTCATTTTTGAGTTATAATCCATGGTTTGAATTTATCATAATTGGTTTAACTACTTACTCATTGAAAGACATTTAGGTCATTTCCAGTTTTTGAATTTGTAAGAAAAACTACCATAAACATTTTATTTTTTAAAGATTTTATTTATTTATTTGACCGAGATAGCAAGAACAGGAATACAAGCACAGGGAGTGGGAGAGGGAGAAACAGGCTTCCCGTTGCGCAGGGAGCCAGATGCGGGGCTTGATCCCAGAACGCCAGGATCATGACCTGAGCTGAAGGCAGATGCTTAATGACTGAGCCACCCAGGGGCCCCTACCATAAACATTTTTGTACAGGTTTTTAAGTAAGCATATCTTTTTCATTTCTCTGGGATAAATGTGCAAGAACAGAATTGTTGGGTGATCTGGTATTCATTTTTAAGTGTTTTGTTTTAATTTTAACTACCAAACTAACTTTATAGAATGATTATACCATTTTAAAATATTTCTGAAAATGCTGAGCATTCCATTTTTCTGCATCCTTACCAACTCTGGGTGTTATTATTATTATTGTTATTATTCTTATTATTTATATTTAATTTTAGTCATTCTGATTGGTGTATAGTGATATTGTTATGGTTTTAATTTGCATTTCTTTAATGGGTAATGATGTTGAAGAACTTTTTATGTGCTTATTTTCCATCTGTATATCCCCTTCTGTGAAATGTCCTTGTGTGTGTTTCACTCATTTTCTAATTAGGTTGTTTATAGTTTTATTGTTTAGCTTTGAAAGTTTTTTATATGTACTAGCTACAGGTCTTTTGTCAGATGTATGGTGTGAATATTTCTCCTAGTCTGCAACTAGCCTTTTCATTTTCTTAACAGGGTCTTTTACAGACAAAAACTGTGTAAACGAGGTTTAATTTATCACTTTTCCCTTTTGTTCTGGGGAGGGGGGAAGGTTGTGCTTTTAGTTTCATGTCTAAGGACTCTTCATCTAGTCCTAAATTTCAAAGTATATTCATGTGCTCCTGCACCAATCTTTTCAATGAGAAAAGATTATTCCTCATTGAATTGCTTTAGCATATTTCTCAAAAAACTGTTGGGCATATTTCTGTGGGTCTATTTCTATATTCTGTTTCTGTTCCATTGATCTATGTGTCTTATTCTTTGGCCAATACCACACTGTATTAATTACTGTAGCTATATAATAAGTCTTATTATTGGGAAGAATGATTATCCTCACTTTATTCTTTTCCAAAGTTGTTTTAGCTATTCTAACTCCTGAGACTTTACACATAACTTTGGAACAACCTTGTCTGTTTCTATGAGAAAACCTGAGGGGACTGTGATAGAAATTATCTGAAACTCATAGATCCATTTGAGGAGAATTGATATTTTTACTATGTTGATTCTTCCTGTCCGTGATCATGGTATGTCTCCTTTATTTATTCTTTGGTGTCTTTCTTCACATGACAAAATTTTCAGCATACAAATCCTAACATATATTGTTAGATTTATAAGTATTTCATTTTTTAGCCATGGTAAATGGTCTTGTGTTTTTAATTTTGGTTTCCACATATTCACTTTTAGTATATAAAAATGTAATTAATTCCTATGTATTGATATTATATTCTGTGACCTTGATGGACTCACTCTTTAATTCTAGGAATTTTGGGATGAGTACACTTTGGGGATTTTCTACATGCACAGTCATGTCATCTATGAATGGGACAGTTTGTTTATTCCTTCCAATTTGTACTCCCTTTTTTACCTTTTTATTGCTTTTTTATAATTGCTAGGACTTAGAGTACCATGTTGAATAACAATACTGAAAACAAACATCCTTACCTTATTCCTGAACTTAGGGGGAAAGCTTTCAGTTTTTCACCATAAGTATGATGTTAGATAATAATTGTTTTTGTAATTAATGTTCTTTCACATTAATGTTCTTTAACATTAATTTCTCTCTATTCCTATTTAAAGTTTTTACAATGAATGCATACTGGATGTTGTCAAATTCTTCTTCTGCATCAATTGATACCACACAGGTTTTCTTCTTAACTTGTTCATATAGTGGCTTGCATTGATTGATTTTAGAATGTTGAACCAACTTTGTATACCTGGAATCAATGTCACTTGGCCATATTTATAATTCTTTTTATACATTGTTCTATTCAGTTTGCTAATATTTTTTTAAAGATTTTATTTATTTGACAGAAAGAGAGAGGGAGAGCACAAGCAGGGGGAGCAGCAGGCAAAGGCAGAGAGAGAAGCAGGCTCCCCGCTGAGCAAGCAGCTTGATGCAGGACTCGATCCCAGGACCCTGGGGTCATGACCTGAGCTGAAGGCAGATGCTTAATGACTGAGCTACCCCGGCGTCCCCAATTTGCCAATATTTTATTGAGAATTTTTATATATTTATGAGAGACACTGGTCTCATTTTGTTTTGTTTGGGTTTTTTACTCTTTGTCTGATTCGGTGTCAAAGTAATATTAATCTCATACAATAAGATGGGAAGGATTCCCTCCTTTTCTACTTCCTATAAATGATTGTGTAAGATAGGCATTAATTGTGTAGATATTTTGATAAAACTTCATGGTTAAACAATCTGGACAGGAAGATTTATTTTGGGGGAGATTTTTAATTACAAATTCAATTTCTTTAATAGTTGTAGCACTAATTCAGTTGTCTATTTCATGTTGATTGTGTTTTGGTTGTTTTTGGTTTTTAAGAAATTGGTCCATTTTCTATGTTGTCCAGTTTATAAGTGTGAAGTTGTTCATAGTATTCTCTTATTAATCTTTTAATTGCTATTGGATCTGTTGAGATATCTCCTATTTTGTTCTTGATATTAGTGAATTGTGCCATCTCTTTTAATCTTGTCAGTCTTACTAGAAGTGTGTTACTTATTTTAGTTTTATTGTTCTATTTATTTATTTATTCATGCATTTATTCATTCATTTAGGAGTCAAGTTTTTGTTGTATCAATGCTTTTGTTTTCCTGTTTTCAGTTTTCTTAATTTATCTCATTTTTATTATTTCCTTCCTTCTGTTTGTTTTAGGATGTATCTTCTCATTTTTTCTAGATTTGTGACCAAGGAATTTAGATTATTGCTATGAGTTTTTTTTTCTAATGCAGTATACATTGCCATAAATTTCCCTCTCAACACAGCTTTTACATTTTTTTTATTTCCATTGAGACTTCCTCTTTGACATACAGATTATTTAAAAGTGTATTAGTTAGTTTTCAAGTATTTAAAGAACTTCATATTGCCTTTCTGCATTGATTTCTAGTTTAACTCCATTATCATCACACAGACTCTCTGTATTATTTAAATTCTTTAAATTCAAAGAAGTATGTTTTATAACACAAGATATTATCGATCTTGATGAATGTTCCATGGACAGCTGAAAAGAATATATATTCTGCTGTTGTTGGCTGAAGTGTTCTAAAATGTCAATTAGGTTGTGTTAGTTGATCATTCTTTTCAATTCTTATATAATTCTATTTCTTCTTTTAGTTTCACTAATGTTTATTATATGTATTCTGAGTCTCTTTTGTTTGTTGCAAACATACTTAGAATGACTATGTATTTGTGGCGGATTGTTCCTTTTAACATTAAGTAATATCTTTTTGTTCCTAATAATTTTCTTTGCTATGTAGTATATATCATCCAATATTAATTTATCACTCTTGCATTTTCTGATTAACATTTGCATAATGTATCTATTTTCAAACTTTTACTTTCAACCTAGAAATGTCAAGTTTGAAGTAAGTTGCTCATGGACAACATATGATTTTTGTTTTAATTGGTGAATGTAGATTTTTTAAATTTTTTTTAAACTTTTTTTTTAAGATTTTATTTATTTATTTGAGAGAGAGAGAATGAGAGATAGCGCGAGAGGGAAGAGGGTCAGAGGGAGAAGCAGACTCCCCGCTGAGCAGGGAGCCCGATGCGGGACTCGATCCCGGGACTCCAGGATCATGACCTGAGCCGAAGGCAGTCGCTCAACCAACTGAGCCACCCAGGCACCCCTGGTGAATTTAGATTATATTTAAAATAATTACTAATATGATATGACTTAAGATTATTTTATTATGTGTTTTCTGATTGTTTCTTCTATTCTGTTTTCATCTGATTCTCTTGTCTTATTGTGAGTTATTAAAATAAATTTTACTTTATTTAAAAATTTATTTTCACTTTATTTTACTTATTTATTCCAATTTTATTAATGGTGTTTTTGAATATATTTATTCATATCATTTTCTTAGGAATTGATGTAGCTATTACAGTATTCATATTTACTTTGTTTCCTCATACTGGTATAATATTTTATGATTATTATTCTCCTTACCTTTTATATATGATTATCTTAATATTTTCTCTAAATACATTAAGGAAAAACATTAAATCCTCTTACATTTTTTAATTTAAATATCAAATATGGTTTAAGAAATTCATGGAAAAATAATTATGTTTATTTTTATTTTACTCATTCATAGATCTTTCTTTATTGAAGTTTCAATCTTTCTGCTCCCTTTTCTGTTTAGAGAGGGAATTTGAGCCATTCTTTTAGGGTATATATTCTGGTTTCACATTCTCTTAGTAATACTTTATTTGAGAATGTCTCTTTATTTCTTCTCCATTCTTAATAGATAGCTTTTATGGATATAGAGCCCACAGATTCACAGTCAAGAATGTTTTGGGGAGAAGAAGATAGCAGGAGGGGAAGAATGAAGGGGGGAAATCGGACGGGGAGACAAACCATGAAAGACTATGGACTCTGAGAAACAAACTGAGGGTTCTAGAGGGGAGGGGGTTGGGGGATGGGTTAACCTGGTGATGGGTATTAAAAAGGGCATGTTCGGCATGGAACACTGGGTGTTATATGCAAACAATGAATCCTGGAACACTACATCAAACACTAATGATGTAATGTATGGTGATTAACATATACTAAAAAATAGAGAAAAAAAGAATGTTTTGGGGGTTTTTATTCTTTTTTTTTTTTCAGCACTTGAAAAATATTTTGCCACTTCTTCCATGGTTTCAGAAAAGAAATTTTGAGTTGGGTTTCCCCTATAGGTAATGCATTTTTAGTTTCTAGTTGCTCCTAACATTATCTTTTTTTCCTTTAATTTTTTAAAAAAGTACTTATGATGTGCCTTGCCATGGATTTCTTCAGGTTTTACCTATTTGAGGTTCATTCAACTTCTTCAGTCTGAGGTTTATGCCTTGTGTCAAATTTGAGATTTTTTTCAGACATTATGTATTTCTTTTTTTTTTAAGATTTTATTTATTTATTTGACAGAGAGAGACACAGTGAGAGAGGGAACACAAGCAGGGGGAGTGGGAGAGGGATAAGCAGTCTTCCCACCTAGCAGGGAGCCCGATGTGGGGCTAGATCCCAGGACCCCGTGATCATGACCTGAGCTGAAGGCAGACGCTTATGGAATGAGCCACCCAGGCGCCCAGCCATTATCTCTTTGAATGCTTTTTAGCCCGACACTATTTCTTCTGTCTTTCTGTGACTCAGTTGATACAAATGCTAGATAGTTTGTTATTGTCACACAGTTCCCTATGCTGTGTTCATTTTTTTTTTTCCTTTCAGGTTATTTTCTCTAGGTTCAGGAAATTCTATTTTTCTACCCTCAAGTTCACTGATTCTATGCTTTGTCATCTCCTTTGTACTATTGAGTGCATCTAGTGAGTTTGTTTTTTCGCTGTTCTAGAATTCCCAGTTAGCTATTTCTTATAGCCTCTCTTTCTTTGATGAGATTATACTATTTTTTTTTCATTTCAAGAGAATTCATCATTGTTTATTAAAGCGTTTGTTTATGATGAATTCCAACAACAGAATCATGTCTGTATAGATATCAATCAATGTCTTTTCTTTTTTTTTAAAGATTTTATTTATTTATCTGACAGAGAGAGCTAGAGAGCACAAGCAGAGGGAACAACAGAGGGAGAGGGAGAAGCAAGCTCCCCGCTGAGCAGTGAGCCCAATGCAGAGCTCAATCCCAGGACCTTGGTATCATGACCTGAGCCAAAGGCAGACGCTTAACCATCTGAGCCACCCTGGCGCCCCCTATATATTTTCTTGTTCAGATTGTGATTTTTCCAGTTTTTGATATGGCAAGTGATTTTTAATTATATCCTGGACATTTGAGTATTATATCTTAAGGCTTTTGATCTAATTTAAATCTTCTGTTTTAGCTAACAGTTTTCTGTTTAGGTTAAGTGTATAGGTAGGTCTTTGTCAACTTTTGTGGATTGATTTTGGAAAAAGGCAATTTCATTTTTAGAGTCCTTACAATGTTTTTCTGGTCTCCTTCATCATTCTGGTGTTAATAGGGTTCCTTCTTGCTTTATCCTTGCCTCTTTCTTGCTTCTTTCTTTCCTTCCTTCCTTCCTTCCTTCCTTCCTTCCTTCCTTCCTTTCTTTCTTTCTTTCTTTCTTTCTTTCTTTCTTTCTTTCTCTCTCTCTCTCTCTCTCTCTCTCTTTCTTTCTTTCTTTCTTTCTTTCTTTCTTTCTTTCTTCCTTCCTTCCTTCCTTCCTTCCTTCCTTCCTTCCTTCCTTCCTTCCTTCCTTCCTTCCTTTCTTTCTTTCTTTCTTTCTTTCTTTCTTTCTTTCTTTCTTTCTTTCTTTCTTTCTTTCTTTCTTTCTTTCTTCCCTCTCTCCCTCCCTCCCTCTCTCTCTCTCTCTCTTTTTTTTCTTTTCACTTGTTTTCTTTTGTTTGGTGTTTAGGTTGCATGCCTCTTTGGCTCCCAGTCTAGGATATATTGGAGCTAAAAAGAAATCACTGGGAACTCACTACACTATTTTCTTAAACTCTGAGGTCCTCAGCCAATTCACTTTCTTCTTTCTAGATGCCAGAATCATTTAATGATTCTCTGTTCAATTATTTCCAAGTATTTACTTATATTTAGAGGAATGATAAAGGGTAAAGTAAATCTATGCCACCTTGTTTGGTACTTGAAGTCCAATTATTATTTTTTTCAAGGTAATTGTGATTTTATTAAACTTTTAATCCTATGATTATAAAACAATATTCTCTTCAAATAGAAATAACAATAATGAGATTAATTAAGTTTGTCACATTTAAATGCAAAATGTGAATTTAGAATGAATATTTTAAGGTAGTATATATTAATATGTTACAAAATTATAGGAACTATGAACCTCTAAATAAGACATTTTAACTAGAAGTTATTTTAAAAGTGATTTTAAAAGGCTTTCAAAAAAAACTTAGAAATGAAATTTTTCCTTTTTATTTATTTATTTTTAAATTAATTTAAAAATTTTTTTTGAATAAAAGAGCAAATGAAAGATCAACAATATTTATTAGCAGAACATAGATTCATATTTAAAGTTGATGATTTTGGGGCACCTGGGTGGCTCAGTCGTTAAACATCTGCCTTAGGATCAGGTCGTGATCCCAGGGTCCTGGGATCGAGCCCCGCGTGGAGCTCCCTGCTCGGTGGGAAACCTGCTTTTCCCTCTCCACTCCCCCTGCTTGTGTTCCTTCTCTCACTGTGTCTCTCTCTGTCAAATAAATAAATAAAATAAAATAAATAAAGTTGATGATTTTGAGTTTGAATTCTAGTTTACTAACGCACCACCTGTGGAAGCTGGGACAATTCACATAAGCTAAGTAAGCTTCAATTGCCTTGTTCAAAAATCGGAATAAACTCACCATCTTTAAAGTCCTTTGTAGTAGTGTCAAGTTATATAGAGAAATTAACTAGGATAGTATTTGGGAGTTGTAATGGTTATATGGTTATATGTCAATTTGATGAGACCACAGTGTACCCAAACATTTGATCAAATATTATTCTGGGTGTATCTGTGAGGTTGCATGTGGATAACATTAACATTTGAATCAATAGACTTGCATGAAGGAGATTGTTTTTCCTAATGTGAATGGGCCTCATTCAATCATATGAAGGCCTGAATGAAACAAAAAGGCTGGCCCTCCTACAAGGAAGAGAGAATTTTTCCTGTGTAACTGACATCAAGCAAGGATATCATTTTTTTCCCTGCCTTTGGACTCACACAGAAACATGGGATGATTCTTCTTTAGTCTCAGGCTTGCTGGCTTTCAGACTGGAATTATGCCTCAGTTTTGCTGATTCTCAGGACTTCAGATTTGGATTGGAAATGCCCCACCAGCTTTCCTAAATCTCTAGTTTGCTGACTGCAGATCTTGGGATTTCTTAGCCTCCATAATCATGTGAGTCAATTCCTTATCATCTCTGTGTGTGTGTGTGTGTGTGTGTGTGTGTGTGTGTGTGTGTGTGTATTGTATTGGTTCTGTTTCTCTGGAGAAATGTGGCTAATACAATAGTTATCAAAAAACAGCTTTTCGGGGAGCCTGGGTGGCTCAGTCGTTAAGCATCTGCCTTCGCTCAGGTCATGATCCTGGCGTCCTGGGATCGAGCCCCGCATCGGTCTCCCTGCTCAGCAGGAAGCCTGCTTCTCCCTCCCCCACTCCCCCTGCTTGTGTTCCCTCTCTTGTTGTGTCTCTCTCTCTGTCAATAAATAAATAAATAAATAAATAAATAAATAAGAAGCAACTTTTCTTTTTTAAAGATTTTATTCATTTGAGAGAGTAACAGAGATAGTGACAGAGAGCACATGAGGGGCTTGATGATCTGGGATCATGCCCCGAGCCTAAGGCAAACGCTTACCTGACTGAGCCACCCAGATGCCCCCAAAACCAGCTTTTCTTATTCATTCATTATATGAATGAATCATAGTCATTCATATTTATTCATTATAATGTGCCATTTACTTTAAATATGTTGTGAGAATTAAAAGTATGTTCATTGGTGAGCAAAACAATTTATGCCTATGTCAATTCTTTTCTGCTTATGAAACTGCTTCTTAAAGAGCAATATCTGAAATACATTATCCCTCAAAGCTAGATTAGATATGTGTTTTATAAATCCAAGGCTGTTGATATTATCCATTTATTTACAACTGCTTCTGATATTTCAAAAGTAAGCTATTGAGGGGCACTTGGGTGGCTCAGTCATTTGAGTGTCCAACTCTTGATTTCAGCTTAGGTCACTATTTCAGGGTATGAGATTGAGCCCTGCATTGGGCTCTGCACTCAGCTGGACCCTGAGTGTGCAGTCTCTCCTTCTAAAATAAATAAATAAATCTTAAAAAAAGTAAGCTATTGATTTTTCCAACCCCCAACCCATCTCCACAAGCAGATCACAATTTTATTATATCCTCAGAACGGTACTTATATAATATACATCAATAATTCTACACTATATAAATAGCATATTTAATTCATATGTCTTTAAATATTCTTATTTTAATAGCTGATGACCAGAATATTTTTGGAAAGTTTAAGAATCTGATATTGCGTCTATTTCACTTACATTGTATCTGGTAAAGCAACATTGAATACATATATATTATTTATAGAGGTTCATTGTGCACTGATATTTTTACACCATTGTGAATGACATACAATTTTTGAAATGCTCTCAGAAATGTCATACCAGATTAGGAAACTAAGTCTAGCAAAGTTAGAATCTAAATGAATTTGATATTAGAAGTGCAAAGAGATGTGATGGTCAGTATGGCCATCCATCAGGAAGACCCACTTGAAAGATATCTTGAATGTTTTCCAGAAGGATATCATAAAAATAGAAAGTCCAAGAAATAGATGACCACTGTAAATTGAGCAGTGACCTAAATCTACTGTATAAAACAAATGGAGACTAAAGTCCTCTCTTCTTTTGCTTATTGTCCAATGAAGGATTGACTTTATTTCCAAAGTCTCAGAACCATATATTTCAACTTTGGAAGCAGAGATATATGATTTTGTTGACTCAAAGTGAGGTTGTAGTAACCTAGAAAAGAGAACTAGCTAAAGTTGTAGGGGAAATTCCAAACAAAAAGAATGCTACTCCTGGAATAGGTAACAAAACAAAGATTTCCAGTTCTGGACAAGTTTAATAGAAATAAACAAATAAAGCCTATTGGACATGTAACACATGAGGCCATTAATTGCAAAGGAGAATCTAGTGGGCTTTTATGTGGCAGCCATGTAGATATGCTGTTCTTAACTCCTTTCAAGAAATAATTTTCTGTACAACTTCAAGGAGAGCAGTTAGCTGACAGCCTTCAGATGTGAACATTTTATAATCTGGCTCAGTGTTTGAGCTGAGGCTATGTGCCTCCCAGGAAACTCTTAGCCAAAAACTAGCATGGTGGAACTAAAAGGGCCCTGTCATTTCTGCCTAATGAGAAACTCCTCTAATAGACAATCTTTGCTCTGGGAGTATACACTGGATTGGCCAAGGCCACTGGCTCTCAACCAGAGGTCACCATGCCCCCCAAATGACATTTGGAAACACTTGAGAGATACTTTTCATTGTCATAATTAGGGGGTATGCTCCTAGCATGTAGTGACAAAGGCCAGGTAAGCTGGTAAACAGCACAAAATTCATAGGATAGCCCTCAGCAACAAACAGTTATTGGACCCAAAATTTCAATAGTGCTGATGTTGAGAAACTCTAACCTAGATTTGATCCTATCAAGGATCTCTCTGAAGATCTCCTTGCTCAATCCCACTTCCTTCTCTCTTTCTTTTCACAAGTCACAGCTGCTTTGTGGTCCAAGGACTTTCCTACTCCATTTTGCCCCACCTCTTCTTTGTCTTTCCAGGTGTTAAATTCCCCTTACATTTCTAATTCAGTCTAAGAAGCTAATTTCTGGATGGTCCAAATGACACCTTTTAGTAAACATTCATTAATTATCAACAATACACCAGTGACCTTACTAGGTGCTAAGATAGAAGTGTAAACAAAGTATGAACTTTTACTCAAGAAAATCATGCTTTAAGCAGATAGGCAATTACATGACATAAAATATAATAATATTATATAAAAATTCAATGGAGATTCTACACTACTGGAAGGTGCAAGACATGCATGCAGTACACATCAAATGAATTCAGTCAGTAAGTATTTCATTGTTAACTTGTGGTCCTTAAATCATCAGTTTAAGGACAGAATTATTCCTAGGACATGGAATTGACAGGATTTTTCAGATGGCATCAGGTAGCGTCTATGAACAGATGAGGGGTAAAGGCGTAAGAAGATAGTGAGACCCTGACAATGTGCTACACATAAATAGACATCGCTTTTTCTAAAAGTGAAACTCATTATTTCTTTTTAAAATAGATTACTGGCACTCCATAAGCTACAGAATGAAATACATACTGTTTTATATGCTTTTTAAGATCCTTCCAAATCAGCTATAATGTCCATTTTGAGACTAACCTTATATATCTCCCATACACACCCTCAATTTTCATTTATTCCTTATTGAGAACCTGAGCATCTATCACATGCTAGGGTTCTGAGGTAGGCAGTTTTTGATCTAATAGTGAGCAAGACGGACACAGCCTCCATGTTCACGTTGCTTATAGCCATTAAGTATTACTTGCCCTTTTCAAGCTTACTGTGCTTCTTTTTTGTCCATGCTCCTTCCCATGATTAAACTTCCTTTAGATTTCCTTAGTCTGACAATTTCTTCTCTATATTTCAAGTCTAGTATCTTTCAGAATTTTTTCCTTTAATCTAATACTTTGTTGTACTTTGTAGCACTTTGTTTATATCCCAGTTCTCACATATAATAGTTTAGCATAGATGAATTTTTCTCCTGATCTAAATTTGCGAACAACTTGAAGATATGTCATAACTTATCTATACTTGCTTCCAGGCAACCAGCAAAGTGCCTGGCATAGTTAGACACTCAATAAATGATCACATTTGATGATGTATTTATTGTCAAATTTTCAACAGCTCAAACATTAACAAAATCTTAATGTCAAACATGCATTGTATTTATTTTGGATATTGAAAACTTGGCACATGGTTAGCTATCATTAGTTCTTGGGCATTTCTCTGTGCTATGTTTACTCTTTTTGATTTGCCCAATACTGAAGCTTCATCCTCTCTGGACACCTTGCCTGAGTAATTTGCTTTTCCTAACATCCATCAAAGCAGGTCACTTCACTCAAGGGCAAAGCATGCTGAAATGGAGAATACTTGTGGGACTGGTTCACTTTTTTCAGATGGGAGAATAAAGAATCTGTAACCTAGGCAAATTCTCTAGCTTCAGGTATACTGTGTGTAATTGCTTAGACACTTTTACAAAAGGGGAAGCACCTAAGATTTAAAGTATGTTACAAAATGTGAGTACTAGATCAATTTTCTAAATTAACAAGTTTAATTGATGATTAAAATAGTGGGGTGATAAGTGAGAAAAATGATAGAATGTATGGTACAAGCTTTTTCATGTTATACACGTTTCCTATAAGAATTTAGGAAGTTTTTAAATACTCTAAGGTAACTATAACAAGGGACGCATTTGTAATATTATTGCAAGAACCTGAGATTTTGAGAGAACAGATGTGAGTTTTAAATCTCAGCTTGTTGTGTGATATTGTTCAAAACTTTTAATCACTCTAACACCTAACTTCCTCATATATATAAAAGATAATAACTACTAAAAATAGATATTACATAATTTTTATGATATTTAAATGACACAAATGAAAGTTGGCAATATAGTATACATTTGACAAGTGTTTACTGATTCTAATCTAGCTTCTTGTTTTTCAATTAAAGTTTTAAGTTTAGAGGATTGAGGTCAATAGCTCAAAGCAGCATATGATACAACCATAATTTGGGCCAGAAGTGAGAAAATAAAAACACATGGCCTCTACATCAAATGTAATGTTTTAGTTTGATAGAAATTTGCAGCCTGAGATTATTTTTCTTTTAATTTTACCACAGGATATTTAACAGTAAAATTATGTCTTGAAGAGTCTCATAATAACATTTGCATCTTAACTAGCAACATCAAATTGTTTTACTTTGCAATGAACAATAACATTATGATGAAACTTAATTTCAGACTTAATAGTTTAGAATTTTTTATCATTTAGACTAGACCTAGTGAAGTTCAAGTTATCTATGAATAAAACTAGCAGATATCATAATACTCTCTTATTGTAGGTATTGTTGTGCTAGATAAGACATAAGACATTTTTCACCTCTACAGTGGCTTTATAATATTCTACTTCATAAGGTTTCTCATAGGATTAAATAAAATTGTGTATGTGACATTGTTTTGGAAGTAAAACACATATGAGAGTTTGTCTTTGTCATATTCAGGAAGTTGAGGTTAAAAGAAAAAAAAAAAGAGTGATTCCTGGCTGTATACCTCATTCTGGCATCCTATCAGTTAGGTTTGCTGCCAAGTGCGTGTGGCTTAGTGCATGTGGCCTACTCCATGGCCCATTAGATGTCCAGGAAAGATTCTTTCAGGGTAACCTGTGTTTACCTGCTCCATGGAGGAGGAGATTTGCCAAGCAGTATATTTCTGAAAGTAAAATAAATCTCTCCCTTGGCATTAGGAAAATTAAGATACATTAATATTTCCTTTACAAATTATGTTTGCAAGTATAAATTTCTAAAGTTAAATTAACTTTATTCAGAAGCTATATACTTTCAGAACAAGATTAATTGTTCTTAGAAACAAGGAGTTTAATGAGATAAGCAACTAGTTAACTTTACAATGTGGCTGCAAAGCAAAATAGCTATTGCTGTGGACACTAAGAGTGACACTCACTGTTCAAAAGCAATTATGGTGGTTTAAATGCCAGTAATTTTGTTCTTAGCCATTTTCCGCTTGAATTGTTCCAATATGTTTTAAAAACTGCCACACTGAATGTTATTAATGGTGCAACGAATTGACTAGTATTATAGAAATGGATCTATTATTTTTATGGGTATATTTAATTGTACTTGTTTCCTTTAGATTTGTAATTAAAACCGGCAGTAAAAATGATGTCTTCGTATCTAAGTGTGCATTTTTAGACTAAAACATATCTCATAATTAGTGCTAATATACAGATAGTTCAGAAAGATATAGTGCTAACATATTAAAGTGGATTGAAAATCCTATTATTAGTCCTATTATTAATATAAACCCTGTCAGCAGGAAACAATAAAACACAAATACATAAATACTATACATGGATTATTTGTTGCTTCAGTTTCTTGCGCAAGTTTCTTGATGTTATAGACTAAACGTCAGAGAGATCCGGACATAAATGGTGGCCTGATCCCACAGGGAAGAGTTTATCAGTTCCACTGTATTTAATACTGTCGAACACTGCACATTTCAAATACTATCTCAAGAATTTACTACAGATTCGAAGTGTAAGAGGTAAAAATCCACACATTTTTGCAGACTGGTGTGACAATTCACCAAATAATGATCTCTAACTATTTTCACTCGGTATTAGGCAGCCACCAATTAGAAGACTGAGTTCTCAGAGTCTCTAAGGGCAGTTCCACACTTCACATTTTCAGTGGCAAATTATATTTGACATTTAATTTAAAACCAAGGCACCATAACATGAAATCTTCTAGGCCATTAATGATAAAGCATTAAGGTATCCTCCCATTTTCTTGTTGCCTGAGGCTACCTGTGGTATTTCCCAGAAGGCTGTGTCATTATTGCAGCATTATGTCCATTCGGTAGTATTCCTAATGCACATATATAATCTGAATACTAGGCACGGTTCTTAGATGCTGTTACAAACCTCATACAGTTGCTTGTGAACAGAAAACTTAGGACATGAGCCCTATAGGCAATAAGCTATCAATTGAATTTTTTGTTGTTGTGATGATGGTAGTAGTTACAGTGATTATGTTTTATATTTAAGGAGAATGTAAAGACATAGACAATTTTTAAAAATAATAAAGCATACTTGATATAAGAATACCCTGCTTTCGGGGCGCCTGGGTGGCTCAGTCGTTAAGCGTCTGCCTTCGGCTCAGGTCATGATCCCAGGGTCTTGGGATCGAGCCCCACATCGGGCTCCCTGCTCCGCGGGAAGCCTGCTTCGCTTCTCCCTCTCCCACTCCCCCTGCTTGTGTTCCCTCTCTCACTGTGTCTCTCTCTGTCAAATAAATAAATAAAATCTTTAAAAAAAAAAAAAGAATACCCTGCTTTGTTTGTAATTACATCTATTATATCCATTGGGAGCCTGATTTTCCTATAAATTCCTTCTTCATTGAATCTAGTTATTTATGGTTGTGATATAGTTGAAATGTGGTTTTTGAAACTAGATAGAGGTGGGTTCAATACCTATTATATTATCTACTGATTGTGACTCCTTCAGAATTTTATATAACCTCTTTAAGACCACTTATTTTTCTTGTGTGAATAAAGATACATATGATTCTTTGAGAATTTTTGAAAATCTTGTATTAATAAGACCATTTCAAATTAGATTTAGGAAATACCTTACCAAGTAGCACAGGATAGTATTTAAGAACTCATGCTGTGGGTTTGAAATCAGCTCTGCTCTTTTTGAGTAACTAAACTTGGACAATTTATTTAAAATCTCTGGGTCTGAGTTGGGGTAGCCTCTAACCTTATGCAGCTATTAAGCACTTGAAATGTGGTTAGTACATATTGAGATACTTAAGTGTAAAATACACATTGGATTTCAAAGACGGTACAAAAAAAGGAATGCAAAATATTGCAGTAATTTGTTTTTATATTTATTTTGTGTTGAAGTGATTACATTGTAGATTATGTATATTGGATTTTACTCTATGTTTCACTTGTTTTCCCCTTTTCAAAAAAATGTGACTATTGATTTTGTGGCCCACTTTGCATTTCCATTGGACAATGCTTCTTTATTTTTATTGTCTTATTTTTATTTTTCTCATCTACAAAACATAATTCATAATGGTATCTTCAAAGAGTTTCTATGGGTATTAACAATATCATGTATAAAAACCAATTTTTTCCAGTGCTTAGAACACAGTAGGTATTAGTGGCATATCCTATAGTTCAAGTTCTTATTCAAGTGGGGTGGAGAGCAAGTTTCCCTGAATTGTGAGATCCTGTTCACTGCATTTTTCTGGTTTATATGCTTAGAACAGGAAGCACAGGCTGTACTGGTTTTTTGCAGATTTACCATGTTACATACCACTCCATAAATTTAATATTTTATTGAATTTATTTATTAATCAATCTGTCTTTCTTTATATTTTAAGATTCCTGAGAGCAGAGAATGTGACTTATGCATCTTAACATCTCCAGGACAGGGCTTTATCAGACTTTTACATATTTATTGTTACAGACTTTATAATTCCTAAATATTTACTAACTGTAACTGGTTAGCAATTTCAGTGAAAAGAGTTGCTTATGATTTGAAGGCTGATAGTCTATTTTATCTGTTCAAATAATGCCCCCCAAATATAGAGAATTGACAGATGCCATCATTACCTGAATAAATGCCAGTTTTAAATACTTAGCTTCTGAGACTGAAAGAAAGACATTACAGAGAGTCACCCTAGTTAAATTCTTACCAATAAAAAGATTCATTTAGATTGTCTCAGGCTCTCTCCCTCTCTATCTCTCACATACACATACAAACTTACATACACTTTCCCCTGTTCCCCACATACCATCTGATCTATAACTTAGCTTAGAATGTGGTTAGTAATAGTATTTTTGAAAGGTTAAGTAACTGACAAACTACCAACACACAAGTATAGTACAACTTCTCTAATTAGAATTCACCTAATTGATTTTTTAAATATTTTACACCCTAAATTTAAAAAAAAAAGAAAAAGAAGGAATCAAATAAGAAACACAATTTGAGTGAATTAAAAACAATCCTAAAATGCATGCTATGCTCAGTGGGTTTAATTCAGTCTACCATATCTAGAAGGGGTTTTATTCCAAAGAAAAACTGAATATAATATAGAGAGGTTTTCAGAAAAACTGAGTATCATATAGAGAGGTGGTGGAGGGAGGGAGAGGGGAGATAGTATTTTTACAAAGACTTTGTAACATTTCTCACCACTCATTTCTCACTAAATCAGTGATTCTCAACCTAGCTGTACATTAGAATCATCTGGGGAACTTTTAAGACATTCCCATGCCCAGGCCCTGTGCCAGATTATTTGAATCAGAAACTCATATTGGAGCTCCCAGGTGATTCTAATTGGATCCAGAATAGATTTTGACAATATTCTGAGGATCCCATCTTTTTTCTTCTATAGCACCAAAGGAGAAGGGAATGAAATTAACGTGTGGCTCAGTAGTAGTAGCAGCTCAAATTCAACAAAGCTAAGACTGAACTTGAATTTTTCTCCATCTCCTTTTCTCTTACCCTCCACGCCCAACACACTGACACATTCTACAGAGTTCTCGTGTTAGTCCGTCACTCCTTTGTTACAATAATAGTCTACTCTTGCTATCATCTTCTTTTGCCTGAGCCACTGAAATTTCCTAATATCTGGTCTTCTGTATTGCCTGTTGTGTCCCTCCAGTTTGTTATCCATACCATAGTTAGAGTAATATCTTTAAAATGTATCCAAATATATTCATATCACCAAACTCATAAAATGCCTTCTGCATTGATGTAGACCATATTCGCCAACACAGTCTATGAAGTTCTGCATGGTGTGGTCTCTAGCTACTTCCCAAGACTCAACACATGTCACTGTTTCTTTTTTTTACACTCTACTCCAGTACCCTAACCTTGTCTGAACACAACCGGCTCTCTCTCAAAATACTACCTTCTGCATGCCTTGCTTAAATCTGGAATGCTCTTATTTCTTTTCATCATTATAATATAGTTGATTTATCACTACTCAGGGAAGTCCTCCCAGACTAACCCAACATGGGAAAAAAATCACTGTATTATATGCTCATTGAACTGTACACTTCCCCTATATAATGGGACCCAAATCTGCTATTATTCTATTACATAGTAGTGTGATTTCTGGAGTGATACTCCAATTATGTAACAACTTGGATAGCAGTATAAAATAATATATAATTAACACCTAAGTTAAAAATTTACATATATTCCCCATTCTCTAAATAAACTAATACATATATATCTGCATATGTGTGTATTTGTTTGTAAACCACCATTTACCAAGTGGTCGTTTGTAGCACAAATTTTCCATCAAATTATTCTGACCATGCCCGAATTATTTGCTGACTTTTGGATAGCATGTTTGTGATCTTTTGTTTAAATCTTTTGCCATGAGCTAAGTAAAATTCCCTTTTAAGTCATATTTTGACATAGGACTCATATGAAGCTTTTTAATGACAATTTTACTAAAATTATAGTCATTAGGGGATAATATCAATAAGCGGAGAATTGTTCTTGATATCAACAATTGTATTCATGGTACTAAGTCAACTACTACCAAATTAATAGAAATTATATTTAATTTGTTTTTAACCCCTATAATCCTATATAAGGTGTTTTAATACATTCAATATTTTTATTATTGACTAAGTTACAAAATCATTTATTGGAACACCTTATTTAATTAAGTTCAACCTAATCCTTTAAGCCAGATATGTGAGGTAGAACAGTGTGGCAGTTAGCTTTCATTTATGTTTGCAAATTTATTTTGTTATTGGCCAAAAAAGCAGGCCTTTGATGGGTTTTGACAAGGTATTGAATTAAAGGTAGAAATTAATAGTGATGGTGAAAAGGACAACTTCTCAATATTCCCAGGTCTAATGTCCCCTAAATAAAACCCTTTGGAACCCTCTCAATGTGCACAGAGCTTGAACTGTTTTCTAGATCCTCAGCTGTTCCCATTAACATCAAACTCCTGTTCTCTCTAGTCCCCTCAAAGCTATTATTCTAAGGAAGGTATGGTTTTCCTGCAAGGAAGGGAGTTGGTGAGAGTGCTGGATGGCAATGGCTGCACATAGACCTTTGGGGCTACATGAGCTTTGACTCTGGGACAATGGGTTTCCAGTCCCTTACCAGTACCCACGGTTATCTTTCTTGCTGTTACCCCCCAAACTGGCTTAGGTATAAGCTTATGAGTGGAAGAGGGCTAGCTTTTAAGCTGACAGGCCTGCTCCTATGGTGACCCACACACATGCACTCTCACCGTTCCTTGGAGCAAGGGTGGAGACCAGAAAATGGAATGTCTGCCTTTGTTTACCTCCCTTAGGTCCAATGATAGAGCCAAGGAGGAAGGATTTGGGGGTGCTAGGTGGTATTTACACTGAACAATCAAAACAGAAGTGGGTAGAACTGGAATCAGTTACCAAAGACCTGATTTTGTGCCTGGTGTTAATACTTCAGCTGCTGCATAACAGAAGGGCAGAGAAGGAGGCAGCACCCCTTGGGACAGCTGCTATTTATCCATTTTAACAATTGATATGTAAGTATCAGCTAGTTTATCCTTGTCAGTGTGTGTCCCAGTGAAATATCAGACTTGTGTAATTCTTCTCTGATTTCAACCTCCTACCAGAGTACAGTTTCCATGAGGTTCAAGGCCATGGCTAGTTGGGCTCCTCTTTTCTCGCACATTGACTAGTTAGAAACAGTATCACGTAGCAGGCCTTTAATACATGCTCTTTATTATGTCAATCAATAAAAGAAAATCTTAAACATCTCGTAAAATCTGGACTTCCTTTTTGGTTTCATGCTAAAATGACAAAATTATTTTACCTTGTTAAATTAGACTGTTACTAACCTGCAGCTTTTCACTGCTGACTGATTTCTAAAGGAGGTTTACAAACAATAAAGAAAATAGGCCATTAATTATTTTTATATTTTTCTAAGGCAGGGAAGTATAACTCTGTAGGAACATGTCAAGAAGTTAGGGGATCTTGAGTTTATACAATTTTGGGGCCTTTGGAAAAAGAATATACAATCACGAATGCCCAATTAGGTACAAAGTAAATGTTTATATGGTTAAAGAAAAATGCCACACACATTGCTAATATATAAAAACTGACAAATACCAAGAACACAAAATCCAGAAAAATTTTTATTACATGTGTGATACAATGTGTGCGTGTGTATGTACTCTTAATCTGCGTTTTCTATTTCATCCATCCCCCCGCCAAACTTCCCTTTGGCAACTACCAGTTTATTCTCTGTATTTACGTCTTTTTTTTTTTTTTTGGTTTGTCTCTTTTTTTCTTTGTTCATTTGTTTTGTTTCTTAAACCACGTATGAGTGAAATTATATGGCATTTATCTTTCTCTGACTGACTTATTTCACTAAACATTATATTCTCTAGCTCCATCCATGTTGTGGCAAGTGGAAAGATTTCCTTCTTTTTTATGGTTGAGTAATATTACATTGTATATGTATACCACCTCTTCTTTATCCACTCTTCTGTTGATGGACACTGCTATTTCCATAGTTGGAAGTTGTAAATAATGCTGCTATAAACATAGGTGTGTATATATCCCTTTAATTAGTGTTTTTATATTCTCTGGGTAAATACTCAGTAATGGAATTACTGGAAAATATCATTTTTCTGTTTTTAGTTTTTTGAGGAAACTCCATACTGTTTTCTACCGTGGTTGTATTTGCATACATACCAACAGTGTATGAGGGTTCCCACTTCTTCATGTCCTTACTAACACTTGTTATTTCTTTTATTTTGATTTTTTTCCATTCTGATAGGTCTACAGTGATATCTCATTATGGTTTTAATTTGCATTTCCCTAATTTTTTCATGTGTCTTCTGGTCATCTATATATCTTCTTTGGAAAAATGTCTATTCAGGTCCTCTGCCCATTTTTAATCAGATTATTGGTTCGTGTGTGTGTGTTGGGTTGTACAAGTTCTTTACATTTTTTGGATATTAACCCCTTATCAGACATATCATTTGCAAATATATTCTCCCATTCAGTATGTTGCCTTTTTGTTTTTCATGGTTTCCTTCCCTGTGCAGAAGGTTTTTATTTTGGTTTAGTCTCAATAGTTTAATTTTGCTTTTGTTTCCCTTGCCAGAGGAGACTTCTCTAGAAAAATGTTTCTATAGCCAATGTCAAAGAAATTACTACTTATTTTCTTTTCAGGAATTTTATGGTTTCAGAGCTCAAATTTAGGTCTTTAATCCATTTTGAGCTTATTCCTCTAATATTTCTTAAATATATTTAAATATTTTGGCTTCATCTTTGTAGGAAACACCAATTATGTAAATATTAAATGCTATATGTTTAACATTTTCTAATCTTATTTTATTTTTTCTTTCCATTTTTCTTTTCCTTTCTATTTCTATACTCCATGGTAGTTATGATGTTTTCCACATTGTCCATTCTACCTTATTCTTTTTTATTATTTAAAATTTTTCTGCTGTACTGAGTTCTATAAGTTCATTTTAATAAAATACTGTTGTCTCACCATCCTTTTCAAGTTCAGGCATTGCAAAGTTTTTAGTATTCCTTCACTGAAACGATTGTTTTGTTACGATTTCTAGGTTGCATTAAAATATTTGGCCTAAATTTTCTGTTTCATGGCATCATTATTCCAGCAAAGCTTTCCTTTAGTATTTTTATATTGATTCTTTTTCAACTTCTATATTATTCATCAGAGAATGAGTTGGATTTCCCGGCCCATTTATTTGTAGGAGGTTCCTCCAAGGAGTGCATGTTTTGCTTTCTCTTCTGCAGTCTGCACCCCTAGGCTGTGGGTCATTCTCTGTGGGTCTTTTTGCACCTTTGTTCAATGCAGCTTCTGCGTGATCTCTACCTACTCCTTCTAGATCCTGTGGATCTTGTTAGATGCAGATTATAAGATTTTTCAATTCTGGGTTTGCAGTATACATTCATGAAAATGCATTTTTACTGGCATTTCCTGGGCAGCTGTATGGTCATTCTTTTCATTTCCCCTTGCAAGGCTTCTGTTGCACTTCACGAAGATGGCTTTTGTGAGAGTAATGCTTGCTTTTGGCAAGGATGAATGATACATACCTTTAAATTTCAGTGAAAACGGAGAGGTTTTTGTTTGTTTACCTATTTACTTTGTTGTTTTTGTGTCATATAGAGGAAAAAAAGGAAAATTACTATGTGTTGCTGCCATATTCAGAATGGAAGTTTTGGGATTAAGTTTTCCTCTATATTGTTTTGTATTGTTAAATTTGTTGCAACTGCTCAAAACTTATTTTATAATTAAAAAAACAGTATATCTTAAAGGCATAATGTCACTTATTGTCTAACAGGTCATTTATTTTAAGACAGAAGTTGCACAAAGGAATTGGAAGGGTATTTAGACTAGGAATAGTATTCATTTCCTTTGTGCATATACTCTGGAGTTTCTTAAAAGGAAGAAAAGGTCATTCAGAAGCCACTGAGGAAACCCTAAGTGTAGGGGCATTGGTTCTGCTGAATAAATGTTAGATAGATTATAATCCTTGGGGGAAATCTCAGGGCAAAGCAGTCATAAGCTAAAGTACAATCAATAGATAAAGCAGTGAACAGAAGAGGCATTTAGCTCAAAAGCAAACAATCAGCTGTTTCAGACATTATAGCCTTCCCACGGGAGACAGGTGGCTTTGCTCTTAGTTAAAAGGGCAATGGATCTCAGGAGACATATAAGATGTTAACAGGCTTACAAGGAGCACATAGGTAATTGGGTGCTTTGTGTTTTTCATGCACATGCTTAATTACAAATGCACAGTCTGTGTGTTTAATCAGGCCCAATTGTGGAAAAGGTGTAAAGGTTTCTCTCTGTGACTAAAACATCAGAGCAGTTTCATGATCTTGAAAATAGAAATTGCAGCAGCGGTGTGTTTCTCAGTATGTTGGCTAAATTTTACAGACTGTGTATTCATGCATCATCTACTTTTCATTTTGGAATGGGAATAATGCCACCATGATACATATGTAGGTATCTGCTGTAAAGAAACAAGAGTAAACACAGATTTACACCTTACCATGTATGATGTCATGTCTTGTATGTAGTAGGTGCTAAATAAATGTTCATTAATTTGTCTTAATAAAGTATCATCATATCTCAAAGATCAGTGATCATTAATTGGGACAATTTGCTAAAGTTTCTCACTTGTTGGTCAGCTCTAATCTAGGGAGATACACTCCCAAACTATCTATGCATCACTGTCACTGAGACCACAAGCAATCCAGAAACCTCTGCATTCCTTTTGAGCTATTCTTGCATAAACCATTTCATCTCTTTGTAAAGCCAGTTCCGGACCTCTCTGCTTTCAGATTTCAGCAAAAAGCATGATTTCTGAAATGAAGTCATCTAATGAATTGAATGAGGTATTTTGGGCAGTTCTAAGTATCAAAGGAGACCACACAGCACCTGGCAGGTTTTGGTTCCCACAGTCTGATATATAAGCTAGTGAGAAGAGCTCTATTTTGAAGCATTTGAGAGGAAACCACACTATTTATTTTTCTTCTTTTACCACATTTATTTCTTTCTATATATTTTTGTTTTTTTATTATTAAATCAAATTATTGGTATAGCAGAATCAGAGACTATACGGAGTATTAGCAGACCAACAAACTCTAATGTAGCCTTATATTTAGTTGCTTAAAGAGAATCTGAGGGTAGCTTTCTTTTACTTGCAAATCTAAGGAGCTGAAGTCTTGACCTCAAAGGAAAAAAAAAATGTTATTTATTAAAAAAAAAATTTACAAATAAAAGTATAATGGCTTTGGGGCACCTGAGTGGCTCAGTCAGTTAAGCCTCTGACTCTTGATTTCCCCTCAGGTCATGATCTCAGGGTCCTAAGATCAAGCCCCCTGTAGCTCAGCATGGAGCCTGCTGAGGATTCTTTCTGTCCCTCTCCCTCTGCCTCTCCCCTGCTGCTCCCACAGGCATGCCCAGAACACAAGTTCTCTTTCTCTCTTAAAAAATATATATATAGGGCGCCTGGGTGGCTCAGTTGGTTAAGAGACTGCCTTCGGCTCAGGTCATGATCCTGGAGTCCCGGGATGGAGTCCCGCATCAGGCTCCCTGCTCGGTAGAGAGTCTGCTTCTCCCTCTGACCCTCTCCCCTCTCGTGCTCTATCTCATCCTCTCTCTCAAATAAATAAATAAAATCTTAAAAAAAAAAACTGCTTGCAAATTTAAAATTATAAAACAAGACTACTTTTAAAAGCCATTATATATATTTTTTTAAAGATTTTATTTATTTATTTGAGAGAGAGAATGAGATAAAGAGAGAGAACATGAGAGGGGAGAGGGTCAGAGGGAGAAGCAGACTCCTCGCGGAGCGGGAAGCCCGATGCGGGACTGGATCCCGCGACTCCAGGATCATGACCTCAGCCGAAGGCAGTCGCTTAACCAACTGAGCCACCCAGGCGTCTTGTTTTAATATAAAGTAAATTTGTTCTTTTGTTTTTCTTTTGTTTTTTAATGATTTTATTTATTTATTTGACAGATATAGCGAGAGAGGGAACACAAGCAGGGGGAGTGGGATTGGGAGAAGCCACTTCCTGTGGAGCAGGGAGCCCGATGCAGGGCTCGATTCCAGAACCCTGGGACCACGACCTGATCCAAAGGCAGACGCTTAATGACTGAGCCACCCAGGCGTCCCTGTTCTTTTGTTTTTCTAATGACAGTGTTTCTTTGTGCCTTTCAGAGCAACCAGATTGGTAATCGCTCTCTTTATATTCTAGCTTTGGGATGTCTTGAGGGAAAACACCAGGTCAGTCATTGTGTTTCTGATTAGAAATTCATACTCAAGTCTCTGCTGACTTCACTTACCTTTTTGTGGCTACCAAAATCATATTCTTCCTTTTACTTTCTTAATGTGGACCTACTACTACTCTAGTCTAACAGGTCTTGGCATTCCCTCAAATAGTTGTACCTTGTAGCTCTTATCTTAATTCTCCTTATGCCAATTCAAGAATATTCTCTGTCACCTCATTTTTGTTACCTCACTCAAGTCTATTCATCTTTTAAATGGTCCCATGTCATCCTAATTCAAAGTAAATTCTGCTTTTTCAAAATTCCTATGCTACTTATCTCGACCATGTATTAAGCACATCAATTGCAGCCTTATATATTTGGTTATCTTTTTATACATGCATTACAAACTCCTTGGGAATAGTGACGATTATACTTAACAGGTATTTAAAAAATAATCAAAACTTCTAAAGATATAGCGGCATTGGGAAGTCCTCCTAAACAAGATATGATTTTTTTTAAATTATAAGTTGACTTGGAAAGTCACATTTAGCTTTCATTTTTTGATTCATCAGCTTGTGTTCTCACTTTTGTTTTCATCTTGCTATAATTTTTATAATTTCTTACTAATAAACAGACAAGGTCTTCCTGATGCAAAAAAAAGTATTAACACAAGAAAAAATGACTTTATTTTATATAATACTTTATTATGTATAATTTTGATGAGGACTGAGGCATATCAGCTAATATCTTTTTTCACGTTTGCCCTATACTCTGAGTGATTCAAATAAGAGTATTTTTTTTAGGTGTGATTAATACCTTCTGAAAGCCATCTGATTATAGAAATTTAATGACTAAAATTAGTATAAGAAGATGGAAGTGTTTTAGTATTCTTATAGCTTACTATACTTTTTTATGGGAAGTAAATACAGATATAAATATACCTAATTGATGGAGGCTTTATCTCCTGATTTATCTGCACAAATACTACAAAGATGGACTTTCACAAATACTTTTGATGGACTTTCACTAATCAGTATTTTTTGTTATTTGGTTTTAATTTGACAAACTCAATGGAAACAATATGAAAAATATATCTACAGAAACTATATCCACACAAATTTATCCCTTTTCTTTTCTATCAACCTAAATAAAAAATAAGGATGTCATTATAACTTTAACTTAAAATGATCATCTTATGGAAATATAAAACAAACTTACATAATCAGAAGCCTTCACAACTTAGTCAGGGAACCTTCCCAAATAGCCACCTGACAAACCAGGTTATAAAGCAACGTCACAAATGATCCAAACCAAAGGATATGATTCACCATTTTCTACTTATTGCTATGGCATGTAGGATCATAAAATGTCTGTTATCAAAGGAGATTTTGGAGAATTATTTTTATTCAATATTGTCAATGTTGAAATTATAGAACAGGGACACCAACCGCTTTATTTTCTTTATTTTTTTTTTTTTCTGTTTCTGGTCATTTCTTTAATTCCTAAAAAATACAAACCTTTATTTTTGGCTCAGTAGGGCTCTGGAGACAAGGCAAAAGCCTGGGCATTTCAGAGAATATTGGCCTTTGTAAGTTAATAATGGCCTGTACTCGTCTAACTTCCAAATTAAACTCTGGCAAACAATAGCATAATTCAACAATAACAACAAATTAACATTTTTGAGTCTATCTTACCCCACATCTGTTCTGTTTTTCTAAACAATGCTTCCTAAATATACGCTGTGAAGTGTGTTAGGTGTTATAGGGGAAGCAAAAATAAAGCATTCTGTTTTCAAAGTCTCAAAATGTAGACAGAAATTTACCAGTATGTTCAAGTACAGTGTAATAAGAGCAATTATGTGAATGTACCCAAAGTACATATGTAATAAGCAGAAAGGAGGGGTGTCAATGGCTGACTATTGTAGGCTTTGAAAAACAAGTAAATCTTTACCAGACAAAAGATAGAAAGTAAAGGTATTGAAAAAAGAACAAAAATATGAAAGTTAAAAAAAATGCAGGCAATTGCATATGGTTTGCTATTGCTGGAACATAATGTGAAAAAAAAGAAATTTTGATTTTGATCTAGGTCATAAATACATGTCTCTGACTTCATTAGAATTTATTGTGTAAGCAGGGAGAGGTCACTGAATGGTCTTAAGTGTGTCTGTGACTTAATCAGATTAATGTAGAAAGGTGATTCTTATAGCATATAAATGATGGAGTAGAAGTGGCAGAAGTTACCAACAGGAGAGGAGTTAAAGAGACTATTACATTAGTACTCAAGTATTTTAAAGAATATCAATAAAGAAATATATATGTCCGTTTTTAAAATATGAATGTACATCGAAAATTAGCAGCTGAAAAGTATGACTTTAAAAATCTTCTTTGCACTATTATTATATTAATCATATGCTCCTTTGACTATAATAAAAGCAGAAAACCCAAACTATTTGAAAAGATAGGTGATAGATAGCATTATAAAGTGTTAAATAATTCACTTATGTCTTTCAAACAATATAGCTTTTTTAGTGAATTTCTCTAGATAATTTCTTTCTTACAAGAAGTATCTTCGTCTTCCTTTTTCAAACTCTCTTCATGTAAATGAGAATAAAACTTTCTTAAAATGTCATTACTTGTCCCAGGGGTGTACTAACCCCTAACATATTTGGAAACAATATTTAACATTTTGTTCTCCAGTCTTATTCTATATAACTATTCAGTTTCTGATATTTCAAACAGATTGGGTAACCTCAATTAATAATGAAAATTCAGTGATTTGGTAAAAATAATCCACTTTTAATATCTGTTAATTTCATTATTATACTTATAATTTAGAGGATATGATGTTATAGACATGCTCTACTCAAGAAGTTCCTATTAGACTTAATTCAGAAAATTATTTGTATAATTCAAAGAAAGCTTATATGAATTAGGCTGAGCATTCTAACCAGTGACTAAAGTCCTATAACAATAGATTTGCTATATTTAGAAAAAAGACAATGACCAGGTACATAGATGTTCTCTATACATGTCTACTGCACAGTGAACAATTCATCTTATTTGTTTGTTTTAGCAGGCAAAATTCTTTCTCTATGCTGTTTTTATCTTCTCTTTCTGCTGCCTCTAATTCTTAAGATAAGACAAGAAACAAATTTCTCTACTATGTGTCAGTTTCCCGAAGGTGATTTCTCATGATGTGTCTTGGGCCTCTATAGCCTTATTTTTTTTTGTAAAGATTTTATTTATTTATTTGAGAGAGAGAGAGAATGAGAGATAGAGAGCACGAGAGGGAAGAGGGTGAGAGAGAGAAGCAGACTCCCTGCTGAGCAGGGAGCCCAATGCAGGACTCGATCCCAGGGCTCCAGGATCATGACCTGAGCTGAAGGCAGTCGCTTAACCAACCG
This sequence comes from Eumetopias jubatus, assembly GCF_037043125.1. NCBI lineage: Eukaryota > Metazoa > Chordata > Mammalia > Carnivora > Otariidae > Eumetopias > Eumetopias jubatus. The sequence goes on along the minus strand of NW_028274819.1, from coordinate 80,644,257 downwards.
AGCCACCCAGGCGCCCCCTCTATAGCCGTATGGTTGATGGTCTCATCAAAGACTATTTTCTATTCTATCTCTTCATTATCCAAGCTCCAGGTCATTATATCCTGAGTATCAAGAGGGTACTCACCGAAGAAAATTTACTACAAAGGCAAAGAGATAACAAATGTTCCTGCATGTTGCTTATTCTTTTTCCTAGTAACAGAAAAACTCATCCCAAGCTAATTCATAGGGAAATGTATTTGAATGAATTTTCTAAAGCAACTGTTAGGTACCAGGAAAGGAAAGCAAAATGCAAGGAAAAAGTGAAAATCTAATATGCTCTGGAGTTTTTCTTGAGCAAGTTAGGAAAGACCATAGCCACCATAGCCACATATAGCACCAAAAGCAACAGGTACACTCTGGATTCAGTGCTTAATGAGCAAGAAGGAGTACTAGGGTGCTGGTGGGAAATAGCAAGCTACCTTAAAGTAAATTTTATTCATGAAATATACTCTTTGCTAGCTTGAATATTTTTCCTCTAAAGGGAAAAATGAACTGCTTTTTATTCATTACTTGGATTTTGTTAGATATTGAATAGAATTAATATTACAATGATTTTCTTTGTAAATGATAAATAAGATTAAAATAAATCCCCTGAGGGGAGCCTGGGTGGCTCAGTTGGCCAAGCATCTGCCTTCGGCTCAGGTCATGATCCGGGGATCCTGCGATCGAACCCCATATCAGGCTCCTTGATCAGCAGGGAGCCTGTTTCTCCCTTTCCCGCTCCCCTTGCTTGTGCTCTCTCTCTCTCTCTATCAAATAAATAAATAAAATCCATAAAAAACATAAAATAAATCCCCTGAATTATATGTACTTTTTAGAGCTTACAAAGTATTTTTGGGAAAGGGACAGGCAGGGCAAGGTAGGGAAGGATAGATAGGAGGCTCCATGATTAGACTCACAGAAATCCCCAAAATGTGGAGGTTTAAGGAAACTAGAAATAAGGGAACACTCCAGACCACCCTGCCCTAAGTGTCTGAGGGGCAAGTCTTATTTATGACCATCTCCTGTGGTCAACAGAAAATAAACAGACCCTAAAAAGAAGTAAGCCATTAAAGATGTTATCACTAGTACTGCTCACACAAAGGTGCTGTCAGTAGAGAAGTCAGAGATTTAAGTTCCTAGTAAACTTTCTATAAAAGACCAACCCTAAAAGCCCTCAGTGGCAACCCTGTCAGGACCCTTCTCACTTCTGAGGGCTTTTTCTGTATCCTTGCTTAATAAACATCTATCACTTTACTCACTCTCCTTTCTCTGTGAAATTCATTCTTTGACTCTGTGAGACAAGAACCTCGCTCACCTGCATCATTTTCACATAAATGATTTTGTATCAAGCTTAAAATGAGGATTGTGAGTTAGATATGAGAGGTGATCCCTCTGTTTTTTACATGTAGAAACTTAATCTCAGAAAAGGTAGATACACACAGCTAGCAAGTAAGTGGAAAGTGCAATGTCAAGAAGTCGAATGGGCCTTGAAGGAACGATGTTGTCCACCCTCGTCCACATCTTTTCCCCAGCGCCATTCATACTATCAATTTAAAATATCAATGACATACTTGTAGGAAGGAGGAGGAAGGTGAAGAGAAATAGGAGAGAATTGTGCATAAAACATGTAAGATTACTTTAGCATCGTTAGCAGGATTTGGAAGGTGTGAAAGGGGAATAAAGATGAGAAATGATAGTTTATTAAAAGCAGTTATCTAGAAGAGACCCAAAACATTTAGTTTATTAATTGCTTCTGCTGTGTTTAGATATTTTCTAAGTTATTTGAAAGCTTAAAGGACTCTCACTTTACATTTATGGTATTTTAATATCTTTATATAAATCCACAGAAAAGAATCCAATGTAAATGCTTTGATATTCAATTCACCAAATACTTTTCTAGTTGTACTGAATTCTCATATGCTGTAAGAACCAGGGCAAGCATAAAATACATGCTACATGGAAACATTTAAATATTCTGGTTCAGTGAACTGGCACAAAACGTTGCTACAGAAACAGCAGATAAGTAATCTAAAGCAGCTAAGGGAGCTAAGGGAGAATGAATGCAGGAAGAAAAATAGAGTAAATTATTTATTGACCATCTACTTAGAGTCTGGAATTCTCCAGGTTCTTGGGGGTAAAACATATCAAATGCATGATCTCTATCAGAGAAAGTTGCCATCTAGTTAGGGCGAGAATTAGGGCTTATCAACTCTATTGGCAATAAAAGTGCTATTTTTTTTTTCCTGTAAACTATAAGGGTGTGTTCTTAGACCAGTTTGAATAACAACTGAATAAGAAATGTGTATTTTTATTAATTTAAACAAGTAGAAGTTTATCTATTTATAAATAAAATCCAGAAAGTAGCATTATCAATCAATAACTGTTTTTAATATATATATATTTTTTAATATATATATATAAAGTAGGTGTATTACTCTGAACATATATTATAAACAAGAATATTAATAGAAAGATAATGACTCATTCAAATCATCTTAAACATAACTTTTTCCTTTGTTTTTACTTAAAAATTCAAATAATAAAAGAAATTATTTAAAAATACATGAACCATAAAAAAGTAACATCCTATAATTCAGAGATCTCTAATGTTTCAGTGAATAGTCATTCATTTTTGCATATATTCAATACATACTTATCATTGTCGTGCAGTAGACACCTTAGGAACAGAAACACACATGACCCTGTCTTCACAGACCTTAAAATACAGTGTGATATAGAGATGGCAATCCAATAATCACATTTAAAACAAATAAAACTGGGTCTGTGATGGATTCTTGGGAAAGTAGCATGAACTAAATATAAGGGTCATGTAAGAATAAGTCATAGTGTCAGAATTTGATCCAGCAGGGAGATCAAGAAAGTCTTCCCTGAGGAAGTTAGCTTGAACGGAAAACATATGGATGAATAGAAATTAATTAAGTGAAACAGTAATGAATGATAATTTTATTTTTATTTTTTTATTGATGAATGATAATTTTAGACGCAGAGAATGACACCTAAAATAATGAGAGGCGTCTAAGTACACAGGATAAGCAACAAGACTGGTTTGTTTAGGCAGAGCCGGTGTTAGATGAAGTTGGAGATAGAGTACTGGTGAACCATATTATGGGATCCTGTTTTTATTCTAGAAGCTATGGAATCCCTCTGAAATATTTCAGATGGGATAGGAATATGCTTAAATTTGTGTTTTCAAAAGTTCACATTAGACGAAATATGAAGAACAAATTGAAAAGATGGAGATTGGCAGAGTAGATGCATTTAAATGACCTAGTTACAAGTTAGGAGGCTAGTTCAATAGTGTAGATGAAAGATAATGGCAATTTAAAGTGGGGTATTGCAGTGGAATTGGGCAAAGCAGAAACTTTTAGAGATACTATATAGGCATAATTATTAGAATTGGGTGACGAATTAAATATGTGGTGGAAGGAGGGAGAAGATACCAAGGTTGGCTTCAAATTTTTTGAATTATAAACAGAACGGAAAGCAATGACATTCACTTCAATTAAAAAAAAATGAAGGGTGGGTGGGGGGAAGGGTTAAGTAGGGATGGGGATTAAGGACTGCACTTGTGAAGAGTACTGGGTGTTATAAGGAAGTGTTGAATGACTAAATTCTGCACCTGAAACTAATATTATACTATATGTTAACTAATTGGAATTTAAATAAAAACTTAAAAAAGAATGGAAGAAGACCAGAAGTCCATAGTATGCTTGAACATATACTTGATATACCCGTTATTGCCATATTTCCTTTGAGAAAGATTATTTTTGCAATAAAATTAACCTTATTGTTACTATTTTCCTTTGGAAGTAAATATTTTCCATAATTGTAGTCACTACAGTTATATACATAATTTAAGATCAAGGAGTTTTAAAAAATTTTATCAAACACCTTGTTGATGGTTTGCCTCTAGTGATTTTTGCCCTTAAAGTCTTAGAAATTTTAGTGGTTTTATACTCCTGGATTTACTGTTTTACACCTGATAAATATTTTATATATGTGCCTGCTTTTTTTTCCTGTTAACCACTACCTAGTCAGCTAAAATCCACTGAATGCTTTAGTGAGCACCTCATGAGGTGGTGGTCTGGCTCTCAAAAATCCTTTTTTCCTGTGAATGGCACCTATTGGTCATATTTAACCAAATATTGGAAATTATTTGGTTAGTGATTCAGTTGTACATACCTGACTCAATTTAAGCAAATCTGATTTAGTCTACTGGAAATGTGAAACACACACAACACACACACACACACACACACACTACACACACTCATACAGATATGGAATAATTAAAGTTGAGTCACATTAATTACAAATCTCTGAAAGAAGGTCCATAATTGATAACTGTTGGGATAGCCTGAATTGATTCCTAATTCATTTCCTTCTAGGTTGTTGGCGGCTATTCAAACTTTCCCATGACCTAATGTACTACTCTCCATATCCTCAAACAATATTCATTTACAGCCAAAACAATATTGTCTGCTATGTGTCACAAGAACTGAGCTGTTTATCAGAGCTAAATAGAAAATATAACATGGTTTCTGCCCTCAGGAAATCACAGTTTAATAGTCAGGGAAAATCATGTAAGTTAATACTTATCAAGAAGTTAGGTGGCCTCAGCAGAAATATGTGTGTGGTAGAAGTTGTCAATTTACTTGTAAGAGAGGTCAGAGAATGGGGATATCAGGTAAAGTATACTTCCTGCAGGAGGTAACATTATCACTAGCTTACAGAAGACTATTAGGTAGAAATTAGGATGGGGAGGTAGAGAGCTCACATCAGAGGGAGACAGGTGAGAAAATACTCAGATGTAAAGCAGCAGAAAATAGATTTGGAATAGCAATTATCTTGGGATGGCTGAGAAGTCTAGGAGAAAAATAGCACGAGAGTCTGTGAAAACAAACCTTGAGTGATGAGCAGGGACCAAAAGCAGAAAATCTCACAGAGCTTGCCAAGAGCTTCAGACTACATGCTAAGAAAAATGGAGACAAACTGAAGGGCATTAAGCAAAGGATTCGTGTCATTAGTTTTACGTTGCAGGAATAGAGAGGCAGTGGGGAAAGATCTACTGCATTTCCTGGGGACTATTGCAGGGATGTGGGCAAGAGGTGATGAAGGTCAAAGGCAATAATAGAGGAAATACAGAAAAAGGGGTTTGATATAAAAGATGCTAAAAAGGAAAATTTAATAGAGCTTGGTGATTGATTATATTTGTGGGTAAAGAAAGAATGTGGGATACCTCTCATATTTCTGACTTGATACTTAACCTCCCTATATTTAATTATTTTATCTTCAAAATGGAGATTGAAAACTGTTTATAAGGTGTTGCAAGGAATAAAATTAGATAGCATTTGCAGAGAATCTATCCCTGTTTAGGCATATAGAAGAAATTCATATTTAATTTCCTTCCCCCTTTTCTTCTACTTATCAGATAATTTAAAATAATCAGAGAAAAACTCTTAATGTCGATTATAATTAGTGCCAATTCATTTTTCATTGTATAAACTACTAATCATATTGCTTGTTAGATTAAATCAAATCCCTTACAAAATGCCATCTAGTATAAGTATCTCACAGACTAATTTTTATGTGCATTCCAAATGAAATGGGGAAAAGTGCAGGTTCTTACATCTTTTAATATCAAAAATTTTGTGTGTAAGATTAAATTTTATTAAAAAGTAAACTGCCAGAAATTTTTCAAATCCAGAATTAAGTTAAAACTAGAATTTTTACATATTCTATTTTTTAAAGGGATGTTTTCAAAATTCTCCTATCAACTCTATCAGTAGCAAAGAAAGAAATTCTCATTTCTGAGTCACTGTCTCATTGGTTTCATTGACCTTATGTTATTGATTTGAATGAGAGGTGGGTGTGGGTGTGCATGTGTGTGTGTTTGTGTATGGGTGCGTGTGATTATTATTCTTTATTTTGTTGACATTTCAACTTTTCAAAAAGAGACAACACTGAAAAGAATATATTATTTACTACAGATATTAGAGTATCTGTGTGAAGTTGACTTTTTCTTGGCATAACATTTGAGCCAAATATTAAATTTATTGCCCAAGGTTATAAGAACAATTTTCACCATTTTAAAATAGGCTCTGTTAATTTGAGAAAATTCTATGGTTTAGAACAGTAATAACAGAAAGACCATGCAAATGGTAAAGATGATTTTTCATTGCTGTATCTTGCTGTTTACATATCTCATTTAACTTATGAATAAAAGAAGTATAATTTGTACATTGCTAAATCAACCATTTTTTCATCACTTAGTGTTTTCTTTCTATTCTGTCACTTATAGTATCTCATATTGCATAGTAACTGCTCAGTTCATGCCACAAGGAGTAATCTGTGAATCACTTTCTCTTATAGGAAAGTTGTCAGAAAACCCTAGCTGAACAGAAAATGTTCAATTTAGCAAAATATATTGACATGATCTAGTTCTTACTGTTTAAAAAAAATTATAAAGATATACATTTGTATTCACCGAAGTGTATGACTCTACAATATAGTTAAAAATAAATATCTTCTAGGGCGCCTGGGTGGCTCAGTTGGTTAAGCGACTGCCTTCGGCTCAGGTCATGATCCTGGAGTCCCGGGATCGAGTCCCACATCGGGCTCCCTCCTCGGCAGGGAGTCTGTTCCTCCCTCTGACCCTCTGACCCTCTTCCCTCTCGTGCTCTCTATCTCTCATTCTCTCTCTCTCAAATAAATAAATAAAATCTTTAAAAAAAAATAAAAAAAATAAATATCTTCTAAAACATCATAACTAGCAATTATCCATTTTGTGTAAGGATAATACTAATTAATATAAAAATATTAACTACATGATGAACTGATTTTAAGGTTCCATATTTTGTTTATAGGCCTTTTAATGCAGCATCATTACATAGAGAAAATGCATGTCATTTATGGCTTAATGCTAATCTCTAATATGCAAATCAGAATTCTAACAGACTGATTGCTGAAGGAAAAGATTAAGGTTAAGTTTTCTTATTTTTTTATGTTATGTTAATCACCATACATTACATCATTAGTTTTTGATGTAGTGTTCCATGATTCATTGTTTGTGTATAACACCCAGTGCTCCATGCAGTACATGCCCTCTTTAATACCCATCACCAGGCTAACCCATCCCCTCACCCCCTCCCTTCTAGAACCATCAGTTTGTTTCTCAGAGTCCATAGTCTCTCATGGTTCGTCTCCTCCTCCGATTTCCCCCCCTTCATTTTTCCATTCCTACTATCTTGTTTTTTTTTTTAAACATATAATGTATTATTTGTTTCAGAGGTACAGGTCTGTGATTCAACAGTCTTACACAATTCACAGCGCTCACCATAGCACATACCCTCCCCAATGTCTATCACCCAGCCACCCCATCCCTCATAACCCCCACCACTCCAGCAACCCTCAGTTTGTTTCCTGAGATTAAGAATTTCTCATATCAGTGAGATCATATGATACATATTTTTCTCTGATTGACTTATTTCACTCAGCATAACACCCTCCAGTTCCATCCACGTCGTTGCAAATGGCAAGATATCATTCCTTTTGATGGCTGCATAATATTCCATTTTATATATATATACCACCTCTTCTTATCCATTCATCTGTTGATGGACATCTTGGCTCTTTCCATAGTTTGGCTATTGTGGACATAGCTGCTATAAACATCAGAGTGCACATACCCCTTTGGATCCCTACATTTGTATCTTTGGGGTAAATACCCAGTAGTGCAATTGCTAGGTCATAGGGCAACTCTTGTTTTCAATTTTTTGAGGAACCTCCATACTGTTTTCCAGAGTGGCTGCACCAGCTTGTATTCCCCTCAACAGTGTAGAAGGGTTCCCCTTTCTCCACATCCCCGCCAACACCTGTCGTTTCCAACTTGTTAATTTTTGCCATTCTGACTGAAGTGAGGTGGTATCTCATTTTTAAAAAGGTTTCTAATTTGAGCTTTATAAAATGCATCAGTTTTCTCTAAGTGAATTTTATGACATATTAATTATATATTATTATAAATAAAATATTAATGTCAATATAGGCAAAAAATATAATGATGAAAAACACAGACAATGTCCCGGTAAGTTGAGCAAGTGTTTACCTAACACTACAAAAATACATTTTTTCTGTTATCCTAGAGCTACACAGGATTTCAAGAAAACAAGTTTAGAGCACCAAGGACTCATCATAACAAGAGCCCTCCTTAATACCCATCACCCATCTAGCCCATCCCTCACCCACCTCCCTCCATCAACCCTCAGTTTGTTCTCTATTGTAAGAGTCTCTTCTGGTTTGTTTCCCTCTCTCTCTTCCCCCCTCCCCTCTGTTCATCTGTTTTATTTCCTTTTCTTTCTTTTTTAAAAACATTTTATTTATTTATTTGAGTGAGAGAGAGAGAGAGAAAGCACAAGTGGGTGGGAGGGCTACAGGGAGAGGGAGAAGCAAGCTCTCTGCTGAACAAGGATCCCAATGCTGGACCTGATCCCAAGATCCTGAGATCATGACCTGAGCTGAAGGCAGACACTTAACCTTTTGAGCCACCTAGGCGCCCCTGTTTTGTTTCTTAAATTTGACATATGAGTGAAACCATATGGTATTTTTCTTTCTCTTGCTGACTTATTTTAGTTAGCATAATGCACTCTAGCTCCATCCACATCATTGCAAATGACAAGATTTCATTCCTTTTTTATGGCTGAGGAATATTCCATTTTATATATATATATATGTGTGTGTGTGTGTCACACACACACACACACACACACACACCCCACATCTTCTTTTCTTTTTTATCCATTCATCAGTCAATGGATATTTAGGCTCTCTCCATAGTTTGATTATTGTTGGTAATAGTGCTATAAACAGGTTCATGTATCCCTTTGAATCTGTATTTTTGCATCGTTTGGGTAAATACTTAATAGTGCATTTGCTGGATTGTAGGGTAGTTCTATTTTTAACTTTTTTTAAAGCTTTTTGAGGAACCTCCATACTGTTTTCCAGTTTGTATTCCCACCAACAGTGCAAGAGATTTCTCCTTTCTCTGCATCCTCACCAACACCTGTGGTTTCCTATGTTGTTAATTTTAGCTATTCTGACAGGGGTGAGGTGGTATTTCATCCTGGTTTTGATTTGTATTTTCCTGATGATGTGTGATGTTGAGCATCTTTTTATGTGTCTGTTAGCTATCTGGATGTTTTCTTTGGAAAAATGTCTATTCATGTCTTCTTTCCATTTCTTGACTAAATTATTTTTTTTTTGATGTTGAGTTTGATAAGTTCTTTTTTTTTTCTCTCAAATATTTTATTCATTTGACAGCGAGAGAGGGAACACAAGCAGGGGGAGTAGGAGAGGGAGAAGCAGGCTTCCCGTGGAGCAGGGAGCCTGATGCAGGGCTCGACACCAGGACCATGGGATCATGACCTGAGCTGAAGGCAGACACTTAATGACTGAGCCACCCAGGCACCCTGAGTTTGATAAGTTCTTTATCGACTTTGGATATAACCATTTATCAGATATGTCATTTGTAAATATCTTCTCCCATTCTATAGGCTGTTTTTAGTTTTGTTATTTCCTTCACTGTGCAGAAGATTTTTGTCTTGATGAAATCCCAATAGTTCATTTTTACTTTTGTTTCCATTGCCTCTGGTGACATGTCTAGTAAGAAGTTGCTACAGCTGAGGTCAAAGAGGCTGCTGCCAAAATCCTGTAGGATTTTGATGGTTTCCTGTCTTACATTTAGATCTCTTGTCCATGTTGAGTTCATTTTTGTGTATGGTGTAAGAAAGCAGGCATTGTTCTGGATGCTGCTGTCCAGTTTTCCCAACACCATTTGTTGAAAAGAGATGAAAAAAATTCTAGAACGCCTAACAGCTGGAGCAGCATTTGAACCCCATGCCCAGTGTTTCTGAGGTTACATGCTGGGCAGTGTTGTCTCTCATTATCAAGTTGTTTAAATTTTTTATATTATCTTGGGGATAATTTTCTACCTGAAGTCATTAATTCATAAAATTAACATATAAGCTAATATATTAAGGAAATTAGCCCCCAATTAAATGATCTATAATAATTTAAAATTTTTTTCCATTGGTTTCTTGACTTCTTGTTTACATTTAATTTTTTTGTATAAAAGGGCATTATTCAAGAGAAAATCAAAACCTCTGGGACATTATGATATTTCTTATTAATTTATGAGATTTCAAAAATTTCAACCAAATATTTTTTATCACATTAAAATTGTCTTGTTCAGTTTTGCTTTAAAGTGAATTTAATAACACTTTTTTCTTTTTGCTAAAATAACGAATCTTTACTTTTTTTCAGTGAACAAAAAGGACAATTTTTCATTCCTATTTTGGAGGTGCATAGAAATCTGTGTTGAAGTAACATTAATTTCTTCTTTTATAAATGCTATATCTTCAACATTTATTCACAAAATTTTGAAAATTTTTCATGTACTCTGGTAAACTGACTTTGGTTTCTTATGGAACTCTGAAATTGAACAAAAGAACAAACAAAAAACTATAATGACAACAATCTTGCTTTCAAATGAGGATTTTAGGAAACTTAGGACTGAACTGAGGCAATGCTGTCTATTCTTGTTAGCCAAAACTTCTGAGATATATGTGAGCATTCATTTTTTTCTAAGTGTAATACTGTATGATGACTGATTGATTTAAAGATTTTATTCATTTATTTGAAAGAGAGAGAGAGAGAATGTGGGGGAGGGCAAAGAGAGAGGGAGAAACAGGCTCCCCACTGAGCTGGATTCAGGGCTTGATCCCAGGACCCTGGGTTCGTGACCTGAGCTAAAAACAGACACTTAATTGACTAAGCCACCAGGCACCCTCTGTATGATGATTTATATTCAACTTACTGCTTTTGGTTCTAAGACACTTTTACCCCCATCATATAACTGTAAACATCTCCCCATGTTTTCATAGTTGGCTGTGTGTGTGTGGCGGGAGGGTTGCCACTTTATTTTTACACTTCGCGTTTTTATATTTAAAATTTCACCTTGTGAATTGCTGAAACTATCATGGGTTAACATAAAACCTACACTTTTAAAAATTATGGTTGTATATATTTTTATATTGGTTGCCAGCTTTTTTGTTGTTGTTGTTTTAATTAGAAAATGTTTTTAAATGCTATCCAAGTAGTTGGGGAAGAGGAAAAGGCATTTAACATATGTTCCAGCCACAAACCCAGGCATTTTGCACACATTAACTTCTTTAATTATTCAGAAAGTTTATGAGACAAATTTTATTTTCACTCTACAACAGAGGAAGCACAGTCTCACTGAGATCAAACTCTCCAATGACATATTTAAATGGTCATGTAGCTAAGAGCCACATTATGGTTTGCCTTGGCCCTAGCACCTACGTTCTTTGGTAAGAGTATAACATTTTATACAGTAGCAGCAGAACATAACTCTGTCTTAACACTGAACACATATTTTGGGCAACAGTTCATTTTGAACAAGAAAATGTCAAGGTTTTTTGACTACATTAACTTCCATTTTAGTAGAACTTGTGGTGCTCTCTAATAAAGTAAATAAGAGGGAAAATTTACATCATAAAAGGACATTTAAGTTGTTATATAAGCCTTTCATACACTTATTCATCCACTCATTCATTTATTTAATAGTTACTTACCTTGAATTTACTATGTCTAAGAAAATACTATGGGAATTAGTAGGCCCCTGCCTTACTGAAAACTGGAAGGAAATTGGAAGCAAATGAAACTTTGGAATGTAAAACATATTTACACTTGATGAAAAAATATGGTAAGTGAAAAATGAGTCATGATTGTATTATTAATATACTGTATTGTCAATATTTTGACATTTTATTTTATTTTATTATTATTTTTTGTTCAAGTATAGTTGACACAAATGTTACATTAGTTTCAGGTATACAACATAGTGATTCAACAACTGTGTATATTAGGCTATGTTCACCAGTATTATCAATATTTTTTAAAAATTCAGAACAGAATAAGGTAAAAATTAAAATACACCAAATCCAAGTGCTCAGATATAAAAATATTAATATCATGTCTCATTTCCTTCTAGAATAGTCTCAGAATATATATGATAATATATTATCAGTATTGGGTTAACTACAAATCATAACTCATTTGCTAGTTAAGAAATCTAATAGGTCACAAGTTAAATTCTTTTTTTTTTTTTAAAGATTTTATTTATTTATTTGAGAGACAGAGAGAATGAGAGAGAAAGCACATGAGATGGGGGGAGGGTCAGAGGGAGAAGCAGACTCCCTGCTGAGCAGGGAGCCCGATGCGGGACTCGATCCAGGGACTCCAGGATCATGACCTGAGCCGAAGGCAGTCGCTTAACCAACTGAGCCACCCAGGCGCCCGGTCACAAGTTAAATTCTTTAAAAAAATAAAACAGAAGGAAAAAAGAAAATGTAAATATATATATAGTCATTGAAAATGTAAGTACATCAAAAACAAAACAGCAATAGTGTTTGTGTAGGAAGATTAAAAGTGTGGATTTCTCATCTGAACTTCTTTAATAAATCATATTTTATTTGTGCATTTTTGGCCCAGCTCCTGAACAAGGCTCCCAGACTACTTTGTTGACCAAGGAATGATAAGTATGAGGGCAAGCCATGCCACTGAGATTCATGGATCAAAAAAAAAAAAAAAAAAAAATCCAAGACCAACCACCAGTAACAAATGTTAAAGCTGTCAAAAATACTCAGAGCAACAAGATGGAATGTATTATGCAATAGCCTAAGGTGAGGGATTACCTTCTGTTTAGTGAAGCAGCTCAAATGTGGAAGCAGAAGCCATCGTACCTGATCTGTTATGACTTTGAAAAGTAAAAAAGATCACACAGTAAACCCACACAGCATTTAGACTTGGCAATTAGCTAGCCCTTGGACTGGAAAGTGTCATTCATTTATGGACCAACAACCATGAGACTGGTAAAAGGCTCCTTGATGATTAGGGTCAGAAAACTTTAACTGGAGAGAAGAGAAAGATCTTTCAGCAGTGCAATGATGCCAGTACTTCCCTGACTTAAAGAAATAAAGGTATAATAATATATATTTTTTTAAAAAACCCAAAACTGGGAAGTCTGCATTATTTAGGGTGAAGGGGAGCATATAATTGTGTTATCTTTCAGACTCCAAGACTTGAATTCATAGAGAAACAGATAGGAAGCTAGGAGGCCCATGAAATCTCCTTAAATCTGGATTTATCCTGCATTGAAAATTTTCTGCCAGCTTTCTGTTTGGGCCTAGTGCTTAAATGACCAGAGTGAATTATTCAAAAGTTATGCCGAAAAAAAAAAACAAAAAAACCTAAGCTCTCAAAACTCTATTCTCTCCACATAATACTAACTTCTAAAATTAGTTAACATATTCTTTCTCCCTTCTGAAAATATTGATCAGAGCAGGACATGAGAGGTATTGATAATCACAAAGCCCTTTATCCCAAAACTACACAGCTAATTTCTACAGAGATTATTATGCTCTGAATGTTTGTGTTCTGCTATACCCCTCAAATTCATATATTGAAATCCTAATCCCCAAGGTGATAGTATCAGGAGGTGTGGACTTTAGGAGATGATTGGGTCAAGAGGGCAGAGCCTTCATGGTAAGGTTCAATGTCCTTCTATAGATCTCCCCAGCCCCTTCTGCACCTTGTAAGATACAGTAAGAAGTCGGACATCTGCAACCCAAAAGAGGGTCCCCATCGGAACTAGACCATACTGGTACCATGATCTTGGACTTCTAGGCACCAGAACTGTGAGCAACAAGTTTCTGTTGCTTATAAGCCACACAATCTATGGTATTTTATTATCACAGCTTGAACAGACTAAGATGAGATTCAATGCTTTGAGTTAGCATGTCTTTCTTTTAAACATTAGAACTTTAAAGGGATACCATGTAAAAACAGCTAATAGTTATCCAGTCTTTAATGTGAATTAACCAAATCAACTGCTTCCTTATAAACAGCTAGTTCACAGAACTGCTTTAGGGAAATGGGAGATAAATTGGATGTGAAGATAGAGAAACTATTGGAATACAAATAAGTACAGATAAGATGCTATCCTGGTAGATACAGAGCCAATCAGAAGTCAGTAAGGGAGAAATAGGATTTGAGATAAAAAATATATTAAGTGGCTGCAAAAATATTCAGACTATTTTTTTTGTTGTTGCCTCCTTCCTTGCTTCCTACATTCTTTGCATCTTTCCTTTCTTACTTAAAATTTTGAGAGAAATAAAATGTATTCCCTGCACTCAAGGAGTGCATGGTTGATTAAGGAAAGCAGCATCAAAGGCAACTAACTATAATCCAATCTCAATGTCAAGGAAACCCCTAGCAATAAGTGGTTAACTTTATGGAGTCAGCAAAGAAAAGTATCACAAAGCAGACACTCTTTCATTTGGAGCTTGAATAATGTCTTCCCAACAATTTAGGTGATCTCGCAGTAACTTCCTGCTTAAAATTCAAAGTTCAATTCAAAATAGAGACTTCCATACAAAACAAAAGAGTACAATTATCGAAGCAGACTTCTGAATTGCTAATGGGTCCCCAATTATACAACCATCTTTTAATTTCTTTTGAAGCACATGAGAGGAAAAAAAACACTTTTCTAAACCTATAAGTGCTAAGAATTTTCATCAAAATATTAGGTTCTGACAAAAATCTGTTTAAAAAACTGTTTGTTGCTTGCTTGTGTTAAAATTATCCTAAACCTTATCAGCCTCTTACTGATACAGATTTATAATCAAACCCATTAATTAGAATGTCTGTGAAGAAAAACTTGTAAGCCAAACAGCCAATATAGAAATTAACACATAAATACTAAGCAAAGAATGAATATAGAAAAGGAACATATAAATCATCCTATTAAACTAAGTCGTTTGTTACAAATGCATTATAATTCAAATCATTTTTATTACTTAATTTAACTCAATTCATTTCATATTTATTGAAGTTATTAACTAAAATGGATTATATTAAGTAAAGTATATATATGGATATATCTTGATCTATTTATTTGTTTGTCTATATATCAATTATCCATCATATGCTAGGCACAGTATTAGTAGAGGCTGAAGAAAACAAAATAAAAGATCTTTAGTAACTTGCAATTTAGCAAAGGTGAAAGACAAATCAACAATTGTGTAATAACTAATACTGCCTTAGGACACATCAAGAGAGGGTCTTATTTCAAACTCCCAGAATCTTGGAAAGCTTTCTTGGATGTGATTAGATTATGTGTGAACTGAACTTTGGAGGATGAATAGCTGTTAGGTGTGTAAGACAAGCATGAGCTTTGGAGGCTGGAGATCCTAGCATAACCTTAACAAGAAAATCACCCACTTTTACCTGGGTAAATCATTGTGTTTTTTGGAATAAATATTCTTGTTTGTGTAGCAGTGAATAAAAATGAATCAGCCAGTTTTGGCAAGCCAAAGGGGTGACAGCATTCAGGTTCCTCACGTTCTGGTATTTTGTGTGCAAACACTGCAGGCATGGAATAATAAAACATATTGAGGCAGTGAAAGGTATGAGGGAAGAAAGATTGAGATTTATACAGAGGAAAGATTATAAAGGAATATGAATATCATAATCCTGGTAAGAATCATGTTTGCTAAATTCCAGGTAAAAAATAAAGAGGACTTGAAAATAAAGTGCTAGAAGTAAAGACAGAGAGGATAGGATAGATAAGAGTTATTTGGGATGTGAACTTGACAGTATTAAATGATTTCTCAACACAAAAAAAAAAATCAGAGAAAGGGAATGCAAGGTCATTCCCAATTTCCCATGTTTGCCATCAGAGGGAACTGAAGGTCGAGGAAACAATTTGGGGGAGAAGGAGATGATGCGTTAAATAATGGACAGATGAGCTTGAAGTACTTTTGGCAAATATAGTTGGAGATGCAAAGTGGGATATATATATCTACATAGATATATATATCCTTTGTTCACCTCTAGGAAGGTGTATGGATTGAGAAGATAAGAAGATAAGACACCCAAGGCAGAATCATACTTTTGCTTAAGAGAAATAATTGGGAGGAATACAGGAAAAGAATGGCAATATTTTTAAAAAGCAGAGTTCTAAAGAAATAAAAATGAGGTAAAATTAAGAACATTACAGTGTGTACCATTTTTCACTCTCTAGGACATAGAATGCTTATGAAAACTATCAAACTTGGTTGTTAATAACGGACAGCAAAATATAATTGAATCTCCTGTTGTATATATAGAAGTATAGAGGCAAGATTAAAGTGTTGAGGTAGCGGGACGCCTGGGTGGCTCAGCCGGTTAAACGTCTGCTTGCCTTCGGCTCAGGAAATGATCCCAGTGTCCTGGGATCAAGTCCCACATCGGATTCCTTACTCAGCGGGGAACCTGCTTCTCCCTCTGCTTGCCTCTGTCTCTCTCTCTCTGATAAATAAATAAAATCTTAAAAAAAAAAAGTGTTGAGGCAGCATAATGTTACAAACTGGGAAGAGTAGCTGCATGTGCAGTTTGTAGATTAAAATATGAATGAGCAATTTCAGAATACCTCTCGATATTGTATGTATGGATACTTCTAAAGCAGGGATCCCTGGGATCTCTGGCGAAAGAACAAATTATCAGGACAATCATTTACACTGATGAGGGATATAAAGGAAGAGATAGAATAATTACTAAATGCCTATTCATCAAGCACTTAGTTTTTTTGATATATACTGATATATAGAAGAGGGTC
Organism: Eumetopias jubatus; assembly: GCF_037043125.1. Classification (NCBI taxonomy): domain Eukaryota; kingdom Metazoa; phylum Chordata; class Mammalia; order Carnivora; family Otariidae; genus Eumetopias; species Eumetopias jubatus. The sequence goes on along the minus strand of NW_028274819.1, from coordinate 80,627,483 downwards.
TTATCTCTGAGAACTTGAATAAGATATCCAAAGTCAAAGAGCCAGAGACAGGTGGACCTTATTTCAAAGGAAGGATGGTAGCACTCTCCCAGGAATAACACACTAAAAATGCTTGCCAGAGGGATGATTAAATGAGTGCTTGAATTACTGATTTTCTTGGTAATAAGAATACGTTTAACCTACCTATAAAATTCAGAAATTTTTGTTGATCTAAGAATGGGTCCCCTTGCTGTTGAAGATGCAAATCAGTTATTTTGCAACTGCAGTGTTTTTTTAGATGCCAGGAGAAAGTATTGCTATGTCAGTGGTTTCTAGAAGGTTGCATCTACATTTCAGGTTTGCTTAGTTGGAAAAGGACTCATTCAGGAAGTAAGACTTAAAGGATTTTTTTTTAAATTAAGTGTTAGTTAAACAAATCCAGGGTTATTTAAACTTATTCTGAGTAATTTGCCTTAATTTCTATGTTTCCGCCCTTCATAATTGACTTGATCTGGACCTCATTCATTTCATGAAGGAGCAGGAGAACAATCATTATTCAAATAGCAAATTGCTGAGAAGCTTGTCACCAAGTGCTCCAATTATAATCCAGCTAAATAATAGATTCAAGAGGGTACTTCTACTTTAAAATCTATGGACACCATAGGAAAACAGTGTGTATGTGTGCGTGTGTATGTATATAGTGTATTCACACATGTGTGTATACATACACACAAACACGTGCACACACATGCAAACAAATATGGAGAATATGGTATATTATACACACACATTTATAAAATGCATATATATATATATATATATAAGACATTTTAATGGTACACAAAAATCTCTGAAGTCTTCTTCCTCCAAAAGGCACAGATTAGCATGTAGAGAAAAGCTAGTATAATATGACTTTGCTATAATTATACATTTATGCAACATTTTGGTGGGAATTTGTTAATGTTTAAAACATTTAAATGAACCGACTTATGACAATTTCAACTCGGTAATCTACACAAAAATAGAGTAGCGTTAAGTGTAAAAGACACTTGTAAATGGGAATTATTCATTGATATTATGTTGGTATGAATACAGTTCTGGAAATAACAATAATATGCTTAAATGAATAGTAAATAAGCTGTGGTACTTATATACTACACAATACTAGGTAGGGGCACCTGGGTGGCCTTCCGCTCAGGTCATGATCCCAGGACCCTGGGATCAAGCCCCACGTCAGGCTCTCTGCTCAGCAGGAAGCCTGTTTCTCCCTCTCCCACTCCCCTGCTTGTGTTCCCTCTCTTGCTGTCTCTCTATCTGTCAAAATAAATAAATAAAATCTTGAAAAATAAACAGAATACTAGGTAAACATTAAAAATAATGATATGCATTGATACAGATACTATCCCAAATATATTCTTATAGCAAGTTTCTCACAGAATTTCTATGAGACAAAGGAAAGAAAGAAAGATTTAGTGAGAGAAATATTGAAAGAGAGAAAGAGAACATATATGCATATACTTTCATGTATGCATAAGCAATTTCCTGAAAAAAATTCAAAGGATCTGGAAATTAAAAATAAGAGTTGTGAGTAAAGGAATTTTATTTTTCCATTTTAAACTCTTCGGGTCACTTCATTTATTTGTATATCTTTAATTACAATGAGCACGTTACTTTTTATATACTTTTTAAGAAGGTACCATCAGTATTAACTGGGTGACTTAAAACGGAGGTTAATGCATATGTGTATATGCTTCAACTTACTACCACTGCTTTTGATACAAACATAGGCTTTTGATATAAGATCAAACAAAGATCTCTCTGATTTTTTTTATGTCAGTTTGGCCTTCAGATACATTAATAAACTTATCCAGTAATGCTACTTTCGTCTCTGAATTTGCCACACACACACACACACACACACACACACACACACACACACACAATACTGTTCTTCAACTCCGTGAAGACATTAGGTCACAAAGACTTTTCTTTTTTTTTTTTAATCTTAATAGAGGTTGCATTTAATCTATAGATGACTTTGTGTAGTATGGATATTTTAACAATATTGATTCTTTCAATCCATGATCATCAGATAATTTTCCATTTATTTGTGTCTTCTCCAATTTTTGTCATCAAAATCTTATAGTATCTGTATGCAGATTTTTAACCTTCCTGGTTAAATTTATTCATAAGTATTTTATTGTTTTTGATACTAGTGTAAATGGTCTTATTTTATTTATTCCTTTTTCAGATAATTTATTGTAGTATATAGAAATGCTTCTGATACTTAGAAGAAAGCATGGAGGCAAAATCCTTGACATTGGTGTTGGCAATGATATTTGGGATATAGCAATGAAATCAAAGCTGTGGGAACCTGCAAAGCACAGACACTCCCTACCTAATTTGCTTACACCAAGCCCTGCCTCACACACTTAGGTAGAACTGCCCTTTTCAGTTACACTTGTCTCAGTCCCAGCATGGCAGTCTCCATCCCCCAGAAGACAAGCCCACACCATGTCTCCCAACCTGGGAGTTCTGCAGAGCCTCAGTTCTGGCAGCAGTGGCAACAAGTCTGTTTTCACAAACAGACTAGAGCACACCTAAATAAAAGGTGCACATTCAGGCCAGGGACAAAACACTGCCCACAACAGGCAAAGAGAGCCTCTTTAGATGACTGTCCTGAAGGATAAAGTGGACAGGGCACAACAGCAGAGCATGTGCAGCACACATGGGAGACACGCTCAGAAATGCCAGCCCCTGAGGAACAGGGAACTATATGCAGACAACATGGTGATATGTATATATAAAACCCCAAAGACGCCCCCCAAAAACTGCTAGAACTGATACATGAATTCAGCAAATTTGCAAGATACAAAATTGGTGTACAGAAATTTGTTTTTATACATCAATAATGAGGCAGCAGAAAGAGAAATCAAGGAATCAACCCCATTTACAATTGCACCAAAAACAATAAGATACCTAGAATAGACCTAAACAAAGAGGTGAAAGACTATACTCTGAAAACTTTATAGTTTTATAACACAGATGAAAGAAATTGAAGATGACACAAAGAAATGAAAAGACATTCCATGTTTTGGATTGGAAGAACAAATATTGTTAAAATGTGTATACTCCCCCCCAAAAAAGTGTATACTCCCAAAGTAGTCTACACATGTAATGCAATCCTCATCAAAATACCAACAGCATTTTCCACAGAATTAGAAAAACATTTCTAAAATTTGTATGGAACTACAAGTGAGTGAAAGCATCTTAAAAAACGAAAGTGAAGCTGGAGGTATCACAATCCCAGTCCTCAAGTTATATTACAAAGCTGTAGTGATCGAGACAGTATGGTACTGGCACAAAAATAAACACACAGATCAATAGAACAAAATAGAAAACGCAGAAATATGAGGCGCCCAGGTGGCTCAGTTGGTTAAGCGACTGCCTTCAGCTCAGGTCATGATCCTGGAGTCCCGGATCAAGTCCCGCATTGGGCTCCCTGCTCGGCAGGGAGTCTGCTTCTCCCTCTGACCCTCTTCCCTCTCGTGCTCTCTCTCTCTCAAATAAATAAATAAAATCTTTAAAAAAAATAGAAAACCCAGAAATAAACACATAACAATATGGTCAATTAATCTTTGACAGACAAAGCAGGAAAGACTATCCAATGGGGAAAAGACAGTAAACTGGACAGCTACAAGCAAAAGAAAGGAACTGGACCACTTTCTTACACCATACACAAGAATTAATTCAAAATGGATTAAAAACCTAAATGTGAGATTGAAATCATACAAATCCTTTAAGAGAGCACAGGTAGTAACTTCTCTGACATCAGCCATAGCAACTTTTTTCTAGATAGGTCTCCTGAGGCAGGGGAAACAAAAGCAAAAATAAACTATTGGGGATATATCAAAATGGAAAGCTTCTGCACAGCAAAGGAAAGAACTAAAAAAACAACAACAACAACTAAAAGGTAACCCATGGAATGGGAGAAGATATTTGCAAATGACATATCCGATAAAACGTTAGTATTGAAATTATATAAAGAAGTTATAACATTCAATACCCCAAAAAACAAGTAATCCAGCTTAAAAATGGGCATAATACAAGAATAAACATTTCACCAAAGAGGACATCCATGTGGCCAACAGACTCATGAAAAGATGTTCATCATCAGTTACTCTCAGGGAAATGCAAATCAAAATTACAATGAGGTATAATGATCTTACACCTGTCAGAATGGCTAAAATCAACAACACAAGAAACACAATGTGTTAACAGATATGTGGAAGAAAAGGAACCCTCGTGCACTGTTGGTGGCAATGCAAACTGGTGCAGCCATACTGGAAGACAGTATGGAGCTTCCTCAAAAAGTTAAAAATAGGGGCACCTGGTTGGTTCAGTCGTTAAGCGTCTGCCTTCGGCTCGGGTCATGATCCCAGGGTCCTGGGATCGAGCCCCTTATCTGAATCCCTGCTCCGTGGGAAGTCTGCTTCTCCCTCTCCCACTCCCCCTGTTTGTGTTCCCTTTCTCACTGTCTCTCTCTGTCAAATAAATAATTAATTTTTTTTTTAAAGTTAAAAATAGAACGATTCCATGAACCAGCAATTGCGCTGCTGGGTATTTACCCAAAGAATACAAAAAGACTAATTCAAAGAGATACATGTACCCCAATGTTTACTGCAGCCAAGTTGTGGAAGGAGCCCAAGTGTGCCCTGATTGATGAATGGATAAAGAAGGTGTGATTATATATATATATATATATATATATATATATATATATCTCCACACACACACAATGGAATATTAATCAGCCATGAAATCTTGCCATTTGCAAGGACGTGGATGTAGCTAGAGAGTATAATGCTAAGCAAAATAAGTCTGTCAGAGAAAGCAAATGCCATATGATTTCACTCATAGGTGGCATTTAAGAAACAAAACAGTTGAGGAAAGGGGAAGGTGGGGGGAAGAGAGGAGGCAAATAAAAAAACAGACTATTAGAGTGACAAATCTGATGGTTACCATAGGGGAATGGGATGGAGTTATGGGTTAAATAGGTGATGGGGATTAAGGAATGCACTTGTGATGAGCTTCTGGTGATCTATGGAATTGTTGAATCACTATATTGTACACCTGAAATTAAGATAACACTGTATGTCAACTAACTGGAATTAAAATAAAAACTAAAAAAAGTAAAAAAAAAGGACAAAAAGCCTAGATAATATTTTTTTTCCAAAGAACACATACAAGTAAGCAACAGATACATGAGAAGGTACTCAATATTACTAATCATCAAGGAAATACAAATCATAACCACAGTGAAGTATCATCTTAACACCAGTTAGAATGACTGTTATCAAAAAGGCAAGAGATAACAAGTACTGGTGAGGATGTGGAGTAAAGGGAACACTTGTACACTGTTGATGGGAATGTAAATTGGTGCATCCACTATAGAAACAGTGTGGAGATTCTTCAAAAAATTAAAAATAGAACTACCATATGATCCAGCAATTCCACTTCTGGGTATATATCATAAGGAAACAAAATCACTATCTCAAAGAGATGTATGTACCCCTATGTTCATTACAGCATTATTTACAATAGCCAAGGCATGCAAACAACCTAAGTGTCCACTGATGCATAAATGGAACAAGGAAATTTGCTCTCTCTCTTTCTTTCTCTCTCTCTCTCTGCCATTTGTGACAAAATGGATGAAACCTGAGGGCATTATACTAAGTGAAATAATTCAGAAAGAGAAAGACAAATACAGTATGTTTTCACTTATAAATACAATCTAAAATACAAAACAAAACTGAAATTCTAGAAACAGAGAACAGATTGGTTGTTGCTAGAGGTGAGAAGGTTAGATAAAGGCAACCAAAATTACAAACTTTGGTTACAAGATAGAAAAGTTTTGGGGATGTAATGTACAGAATTGTGACCATAGCTAAAGATACTCTATTGGATATTTGAAAGTTTCTAACACAGTAACTCTTAAAAGTTCTCCTCACATAAAAAAAAGTAACCATGTGAGATGATGGATGTTAATTAAACTCATAGTGATAGTCATTTCATACTATATACATATATTAAATCTGTATGCAGTGTACCCTAAACTCAAACAATGTTATATATCGAGTACATCTCAATAAAACTGAAAAAAATGGCATTGCCAACAAAAAGAAATATGACAAGTGTGTCAAATAAATATCAGAACTGAGTTAACTTTTTCACCAGGGATTAATTAGCTATTAGAATAAAAACCATTTTGTCAACCTCTCCCATAAGAATTTGATATGACAATATTGATCCTAGGTAGGTTTAATATTTTGCTAAAAATTCAAGAGAAACATGAATTACTAGGCAGTGGTCCAAGTTCAAATTTTGGAATATTGAGTGTTAACTGTCTTAATAGAAAGAGAATTCAAAGCAGAATTGGAAAATTTTAGATGTATTGTGATTGACAAAAATATCTTCTACCTGATAAAATGCTTTTGATAGGGAAGGAAGGCAGAAAGTCAATACTGCTTTAAGACAACCAGGGAGTTTATTGGTTTGTGTGATTGCAAAGATCAGAGGTAGGATTGGCTTTAATCATGGCATCATCGGGAGTTTGTTATATCAATCAAAGCTCCATCCTTAGCTCTACTCACTCTAACATGTCAGTTTCATCCTAAAATTGGTGCCCTTGATTAAAAAAAAAATGGCTGCAATGGTGTCAGACCTCACACACTCACTGTAATGTCCACAGTGAGAAAAATGATTATTTCTTTCACTTCCCTGTGAGGAGAAAAGAAACATTTTTTTTTTTTCTCCAGAAGCTCTAAAAACTCCTGACACTTCATTGTTTCCTACTGTGTTATGTATTCATTCTTAAGCCCATCATTGGAGACAGGGTATGCAATACAATAGGTAGCTTCAGAAAATCAGAGCCTACCTTTATATTTTTGGCAAGAAGTCAAGCTTACACAGATGTCATGTCTGACTACGGTGGAGGGGAGGTTTTCTAAAGGAAAATCTGAAAAGTGGAGAATGTTGCTAGCTAGGAGGAGGGCAGTAGAAGGAGACTTGCTTAAGAAAAACTACCTGTGAGCAGGGTGAATTAGAATAAAGAAAATTAGGTAAGAAATGACTGTAATAACTGAGACTCAAGATTATAAAAGCTTTGACCAAGAAGTTAGCTGTAGTAATGAAGAGATAAACAGATATGGGAGGCCTAAAACTATAACAACAAATGGCACACTGACTCTACCCTGAATTGCAATAATGCTACTAAGAGCTATAAAAAGAAAAGGCAGCATAATTTTATACATTTTACCTCATAATAAAAATTGATCCTGTTCACAGGGCACAATCTTAAGCGGAACTAGAGCAAAGTGACAAAAATATCAAAATAGCATGGAAAATGTGACCTATTGTCTCTTCATTCTAAACCCAGAATGATTGTATGAGGACCTATCAGGTAACTATAAAGATATTACAAGGGCAGCTAATATAAAATGGCCAAGATGATGAACCTGAATGCATACTAGCTAGCAATGTAAAAAATGAAATCTCTAGTCAAAATCAAGGAAACTTTGTCAGATGACTAGAGTTTGGTTGCCTTTGAAACCATTTGGAACATACTCTGAACTTCCCTCACCTTTTCACGATAGCTATAACATGTCAGGCAGGTGCATTCCACTTTTTACTGTATGAAGAAATGTATGAAGAAATCTGTATGAAGAAATCTCCAATTTCAAACAATGAATATTTAGTTGAATTTATTTCCAAATTCACAATCTCAAGATTATATCGTATGTTGGGTTATATGCATGCCATTTCAACTCTTCTAGGTTATTTAAGTTTTGTTTGTTCCCTCTTTCTTCATTAGATAGTTTTGCTTTCACACACTGGCTCATGTCATTATTACCTTTTATTGGAGTGCTAGGGTTAAACCTTTCTGGGTTTTGCTACTACTACATCCCTGGAGAAAAAGTAATTTTCTATCTGTAATCATTCCTTGGCTTCAACTACATTCATGTTTCCTCCAAGAACTAGAACTTCCATGAAAGGCAGTGTTCCCCTGTATCTTTTCACTAATGGGTTCTGACCAATCTTCCCTGAATATCTAACTCAGTTTTTAGCTTCCATGTTTTCTAACTCCAATTATTTTGATAAAATAAATTAATTTAATGAAATAATTTTAAAAATAATTTTTATCAAAATGTTTTAATTCCCCCTAGTTTTCTCTATTCTATTTTTATAAAATGTATAAGTTTATTTAAAGATAACCAGTTTCCATAAAAATTAATGGACCAGCATCAAGTTAATACCTTCCCATCTGAGATTGTTATACTCTTCTCTCTAATTATTGGTATATCTTACTCTTTTTTGAGTGCTTACATGTGCCATGCTTTGTGTAAGGTATTTTACAAATATTTTCTTTTTCTTTCTTCATGTCTGTGATGTAGATACCACTAACATTCACATTTGTAGATGAGTAAATTGAACTTCATGAGGTTAAAGTACCCAAAATCAAACAATTAGGAAGTGTTAGAATCTGTATTTGAATTCTGGCCTACAAACCTGATATATTTAATCTCTGTATTTTGCTTCTTATCTGTTTTCTTCTTCTTCTTCTTCTTCTTCTTCTTCTTCTTCTTCTTCTTCTTCTTCTTCTTCTTCTTCTTCTTCTTCTTCTTCTTCTTCTCCTTCTCCTTCTCCTTCTCCTTCTCCTTCTCCTTCTCCTTCTCCTTCTCCTTCTCCTTCTCCTTCTTCTTCTTCTTCTTCTTCTTCTTCTTCTTCTTCTTCTTCTTCTTCTTCTTCTTCTCCTCCTTCTTCTTCTCCTTCTCCTTTCTTCTTCTTCTTCTTCTCCTTCTCCTTCTCCTTTCTTCTTCTTCTTCTTCTTCTTCTTCTTCTTCTTCTTCTTCTTCTTCTTCTTCTTCTTCTTCTTCTTCTTCTCCTCCTCCTCCTCCTCCTCCTCCTCCTCCTCCTCCTCCTCCTTCTTCTTCTTCTTCTCCTCCTCCTCCTCCTCTTCCTCCTCCTCCTCCTTCTTCTTCTTCTTCTTCTTCTTCTTCTTCAAGATTTTATTTATTTATTTGTCAGAGAGAAAGACAGAGATGCAGCACAAGCAGGAGGAGCGGCAAGCAGAGGGAGAAGCAGGACACCTGTGGAGCAAGGAGCCCTATACAAGGCTTGATTCCAGGACCCTGGGATCATGACCTGAGCCAAAGGCAGATGCTTAACAGACTGAGCCATCCAGGAGTCCCATTTTCTTCTTTTAATTGTGATTAACAGGGTCTAAATTTAGGGTTCTTGTTTGAATTCAGGCATGATAAATATACACACCGTTATTGATAAACAGGAAGTGCTTTCAGTACATCTAGTCTCAGTTATTTATCGCATTTTTCCAACAACTTCACGGAGATTGCTGCAAATCCATCATTCAAATACCTCATCTGGAGTATCCTGTGTGATTGCACATAGTGAGGCAGAATATGTTTAACGCTTGAATTTTACTTCCTCTGACTTTTATTAGTCAGCCATTAGTCTAATCTGTAGAATTATCTTTATGTCTTTGCAAATGCTAATTCATTTCCTGTCCCCATATACCTCATAGGAAACTTCCATTGAATAAGACCTGACTACGGAAGCTGGATTTCTTCTTTAAAGACATACAATGAACTTTTAATGTATCAAGTAAAATACTAAATTTTAGGAATGAGAAGTTGAGGGGTGCCTGGGTGGCTCAGTTGTATAAGCGTTGGCCTTCAGCTCAGGTCATGATGCCAAGGTCTTGGGATCAAGCTCCACATCGGGCTCCCTCCAGGGAGTCTGCTTCTCTTTCTCTCTCTCTCTCCCCTTCTACCCCTTCCCCCTGCTAGTTTTCTCCCAAATAAATAAAATCTTAAAAAAAAAAGGAATGAGAAGATGAAAAGAAACACTCTCTTCCTTTGATTTATTGGAAATCAAATCCCATCTTTTATACACTACCTTGTGACCACTTTTTTTTAAATAATTTTTATTGTTATGTTAATCACCATACATTACATCATTAGTTTTTGATGTAGTGTTCCATGATTCATTGTTTGTGCATAACACCCAGTGCTCCACGCAGAATGTGCCCTCTTTAATATCCATCACCAGGCTAACCCATCCCCCCACCCCCTCCCCTCTAGAACCCTCACTTTGTTTTTCAGAGTCCATCGTCTCTAATGGTCCGTCTCCCCCTCCGACTTACTCCCCTTCATTCTTCCTTTGTGACCACTTTTTAAAAATTATTTTTATGGATTCCTGTCTGCTATACATTCCTTAAATGTTAACCCTCACAGAGTTTGACCTCAGTCATCTTTTTTTCTCTTTCAAAAAATAGCTGTGTGTACATTTCTATTGTGATTTAATAAGCATATATAAATAATAACTGACAACTAAATTTCTATCTCAGTCTATTTGTAGTCTGATATACTTAACAGTCTACAAAACATTTACACTTAGATATACTACAGACATTTCAAGCTAACATAGCTAAAGGAAAACTCTTACCCTCTTTCACATTATTCTTCCTCCTCATGCATTCCCCATCTCAGTAAATGAAGCTTTAATCCATAGGATCCCTTAATCCAGTAAAACTAAATTCACTCTTTTTCATTCTTCCAGTCTATTCACCAAATCCTATCAGTTTTTTCTTCTTATTCTCTCTCAAATCTCTCTCCACACTTCTTACTATTAAAGGTCAAGCCTGTGTTACTTCTTTCCTAGATTCGTACATTATCTTTTTAATTGCTTCTCAGAATTGAAATTTAATTCCTTCTCCAATTCATCCTTCATTCTGCTATCAGAATGTTGTTTCTAAAGGATTAATTGACTAGCTTTATTGCTAGAAATCCTTCATTGCCTTCAGGACAAAACATAGCATAGTATAATATAACATGGTCTTAAATTCTGACTGTTATCCTTCTCTCTAATGTGCTAGGGAAATGAGACATACGGAATGTTTGCTAAGTCCAGAAAACACCATATCTCATGAGATAGGTACATGACAAATGGCTTATTTATAATGTATATGAAGCATATGAAGACATGATTTCAATAAAGGGATGATATCATATTATATCACATGTATGATCATTTTAATATACTAAGAATCTGAAGCCATCATTTCATATTTTTATTATCTCTACAAGATTTTAAGTTGCAAAATGTTTATCTTTGTACTAATTAGAATTAATTATAAACTAACATAATACAAGCAGCACCTGACATCTTTTTTAAATGTGTGAAAAATTTATTAGGTATTCATTCTTCCACTCTTAAAAATAGGCTTTTATTTACATTTCATATTCCCTAAGGTTGAAATAAATATCATGGGGAAAAAAAGATAAATATAAAATCATGGAAAATTAAATAACACCTTTACCTGGTGATAGAAGTGGGAACAGGCCTATCAACTTTGTTAGCCTGCATTAATTCAGTCATAAAAGAAAGTATGTGACTTCACCATAGTTATCTGCAGTAACTTAATTCTTACAGACTACCTCAGGATAACAGATTGGAAACATTTGTATAAAACTTCCATTTTCCACAGACTTTTTTTTTCCAGAAACCCTGAAGTGTTTTTCTTTAAGCTATTAAAGTTACACCAGCTTTTGTACCCTATTACCAGAAAGTAACAAGATTTTCTTCACTTTTAAACTCAAGATCTAAAGAATATTAATGTATTGTGAAGCAATTATTTATTCCAATTAAGATAAAAGGTATACAGTTCAAAAGATTTAACATTGCATTCAAATATGTTAGACAAATGGATATATTTTAGGATTAAATCCATTTAAGTTCTACTAGCCTGATAGGCAGGAAAGCAAGGGGTACTACAATTCTATTATTTTGGAGTTAAACCTTAAATACTAAGCACATACATTCCTATAAAGATTAAGAAGCATTTCATTTAGTACTTTGTTTGCCATATGGAGTTGATTACTTCTAAATTTGATAAAATCTTATAGAGTAAGTGTCATCAGTTCCAGGGGAGAACCCTAAAGCTTTAACCTGAATGTCTCAGAATGGTGTTACATGTAAATTAAGTTAAGGTGTAGGCATTTCTATAGATTTTAATTCTCAGGGAAATAACTTCCTGCAATATTTTTTTCCTATAATAAATGACCTGTAATATGTTTCCTGTAAGGAATCCATAGCCAGCAATATCAGAATGAGTATAAAATTTAATGTAGTCATATACATTGTTTTTGAATTTTAGTATATTTAGTAAATGTTATTGAAATCTTATGGAATTTAAATATTGTTTTATAATCCATGATCACAATAATGAGTGGTATAGGTCATATATAAGGAAAGTGAATCTTTTATCTCCATATTTGTTAAAAAAATATATAGGTCAAACATTTCTTCAAACTTCATTTCCTCAGAGGGAACTTTCCTGAACATCCCAATTACCCTCCTTTGTCACTGGTTATTCCTTTACCCTGTCTTAATTTTCTTTTCAGTACTCATTTTTACTGACAATATATTATATGTTAAATAGCTTATTCTGAATCTAACTAGAAAAGATTTTGAATTACTACTATATCTCTAGTACTTTTCTCAATCAATATCTGTTAACTGAATGCATAAACTCATGATAATATATTTTCAAGAGCCCTTTATTTGGTTAGACAACATTGGTTGGTATGACTGTTAATAATGGCAAAATGTCGGGGCACCTGGGTGGCTCAGTCATTAAGCTATCTGCCTTTGGCTCAGGTCATGTTCCCAGGGTCCTGGGATCGAGCCCTGCATCAGGTTCCCTGCTCCATGGGGAGTCCGCTTCTCCCTCTCCTACTCTCCCTGCTGTGTTCCCTTTCTTGCTATGTCTCTCTCTGTCAAATAAATTAAAAAATCTTTAAAAAAAATAATGGCAAAAGGCAAAAGACCATTGATACTCAGTAACCTTGTCTATAAAATAAAATATTAATAATGTCATTTACTAGGGTTGTTGGTTTAACATATCAAATGAGCCCAGATGAGAATACTCTATACAATGCTCAAGTTTACTAAGATTGTTATCATTATTGGTCTGACTTCATTTTGAACCAGTGACTTAAACTAACTTTGAACTTGATCACATTCTTTAAACTATTTTGTCTTCCAAAAAGAAGATACAAATCTAACTGCCTTAGATATCTTTATTCAATTCATAGATCATCAATTATGTAACTAAACATATAAACAAAAAATTGATTGGAAAAGATTTAAAAATTGGACTCTCTCTCATCTTTATAGAACTAATCACTTTCCTTAGAGGCATATATTTTCTGAAGATTTATAATATATGTATATATGTTATATTAATCATCAAAAGAAGCCAGAGGTGGGGGAAATAGATTGATGAAGTAGGTCTAAACATGAATTCCTGAGTAATGAAGAATGCTCTACCAGTTTAGATGCCTGAAGAAAACAAGAATGAAGGATTGGTATCAAAGAGGTATATAGAAAAGAAAATTTATGTATCCATGGTTGTGATCACAAAATACGTAGATCTTTGCTTTTCATAGTAATGTTCCTCAGAGATATTCAGAGAGAAGACCTTCAACAATGAATGACCATGACCCATCCCATAGATGTCAGCCAACTTCAATCTGTGGCCACCTTACCCCCATGTTGTATGATGGGCCCAAGAACAGAGTGACCATGGTGGCAGGGATAACCTGAGCCCAACAGGAATGAGTGGACCTCTCAACAAAGATGGTGGAGATACTGTCACTGCTGCATATAAGATTTGCCAACAACAAAGACCAAAATTGAGTCTTCAATATGGCACAATTCCTTGAAGAGATAAGGTCTCAAGTTGGCTACATAGGACTTCTACCTACCATTCTGCAAATGCTTATCTTTATCAACTTCTGTATTTATTCAGAATATGGATTTATCTTTCCTGCCTGGGTTACCTCTACCTGCATGACCACCCAAAGGCTTACAAAATACCTAACTTACTGATATGTAATTCTGCATGACATTGCCTTAGACCAAAGGACCTATTTTCTAAGAAAGTAGCTATTACCACAAGGACATGAACACAGAATACACTGGTAATACTATGTTCTTCATTAAGACAGCCAGCCTAATAGTGAATTGGCCTACAAAACCCTAGGTTAAGATGATAACTCGGAGGAAATACCCATCAAAGTTAAAATCCTGCCTTTTTGGATATCTATATTTGCTCAATCATTGATTAATACAGCTCCTGTAACATATTGGGTCTCAGAAACAAGGGGTTCAGTAGGATTGATTTCTTCTACCTTAACTTCCAGTGTCCTTGTATGAGTTATGAGTCCACTATTTTCACCAACTCAGACTTTGCTATGTTAAAGGCCTAGTTACTAGGGGAGAAATACTTCCAACAAGGATTATAATAAGGATCCCTCTAAGCATGAAGCTGCAAATATATCTAATTCACTGTGGGTCCCTTGTGACAGTAAGCTAGTGTTCATGTTACTATGAGGCACTAGGCTTGCCCTTCTGGAAACAGGACAATAAAAGTATGGAGGAGTCTGCTTGGAACCCAGGAGGTTCACAGACATCTCTGCCTGCTCTGCTTGGCCCACTGAGCCAGTATATGGGAAAGGCAAAGGCAAGGCTGGCAAGGCTGGCAAGGCAAGGCTACTAAAGTTTTAGACCTCTCAGGAAGAAAGGTCTGGGGTCACTCCACTAGCAGAGCACAAAGACTAGCCAAAGTACTGGCTAAGAGTGAGGGAAATGTAAAAGAGCAATAGAACAGAGAGACGATGGATATTGATAATGGTGTCAGGACAGACCAGATGAAGCAGCAGATGCTGTAGCTTGCTTCACAGATCCTTATTCCTTAAATCTTTCAGACATTGAGGCAAGCTAACACCTTAAAGGAGACTATAGATAATTGGATTTTACCTCTGCCTTTTCCTGCTCTGCTCAGAAAGGAAATGAAAGTATACTGTCCTCACCATTATAGGAGACTCTATACTGTAGTATGAAAGCCAGATATGAAAAGCAGTAGTGTATCTCTGCAGTTCTAGAGTTGGAACATATCATTCTTCCCACAGTCACCACTTCAGATCTTCCAGGCCTTACCAGTGGTTTATTGTAGCTGCCACTCTAGTGATTTGATCTGTGTGGGATCTCACATACTCCATTCAAGGACAACTTTACAACTCTTTGACTCAAGCCTGCATTTTCTACCCAGGAGATTTCCTAAGGATGACTCCATGGGTGTGCTTGGTTTTCACATATGCACAACCTAAAAGTAGTCTTGTGCTAACACCCAGTGGAGTGACACTTTTATTAATGGGAGATGGGAAACCATGGTTAAGTTCTTCTGCCTTTCTCACCCTATGATAGTCAGACCTATATAAACTGAAAAGCAGTATATTTGGATTCTATAGGGACATCCTAAGGGATTAAAAAAAATCATTTAGCAGTAACCAGCTCATTAAAATATTCTCTAACATAGTTTACTTTCCTGTCTCTCATTTCTGTTCCCTGGGATTGCAGTACCTAAAAAAAAAAAAAAATAGCAATTAAACACTCTGCCCCAGACTTTGCTTTCTGGGGACACCAGGCTAAGATAAAAATCCTTTTATGAATTGCATGATATTTCTCAAGTAAGAAGAGAGCAATGAAAATTAGTTTGAAGATGTAAAAACTGAACAGAAATAGCACTGGTATTCTCTACTAAATGATTATGTATGGACTTTATATTCAGAACAACATTCTGCTTTTAAATAGATTATTGCTATTTTTCTAATTTTATTACTTTATGTAATAATTTAAGACCCAAATAGTAGGCATCTATACTATGCTTCTTCTGGCTGATCAAAATCTGTGAATGATGGTCATATTTAGCACCTTTTTTGGGTAAAGGTTTTATTTATTCATTTGACAGAGAGAGAGCACAAGGAGGGGGAGAGGTAGAGGGAGAAGCAGACCCCCCACTGAGCAGGAAGCCCGACGCGGGGCTCAATCCCAGGACCCTGGGATCATGACCCAAGCCAAAGGCAGATGTTTAACTGACTGAGCCACCCAGGAGCCTCTAGCACCTATTTTTTATAATATTTTTAACATTAAGTAACATCATGGAATAACTTTTTATTTAGAAAGTTATGAGCATACTAAATTTCCCAATACATTTTTTGAAAGAAAGCCTCACGAATTCTTTTCATATGCACTCTATTATATTTCTAAGTAAGAAATCTAAGAAGTGAAAAAAATATGTCTGAGTTCTGGGAGTGAATATGCCCAGATATAACTAAAGATATAAATGCAGGTTAAATTTTGAAATTTAAGAGGAGGACACTAGTTTCAAACCCCTCATGCCATACAAACTTGTCTGTCTTATTTTTTTAAGGTTTTTCTATTTTAAAATTAATCCCTCTTTCCTCTCTCACTTGCCCTTGCTCTCACTCTTGCTCTTTGATCCCTTGCACTACCACACTCTCTCTGGCAAAGGGTCTGCAGTAGAAATATGACAACACCAGAATTTTCCTAAATTCCTTCTGTGGTGATATCATCTCTTGGCAGACTCCATGTCACAGAATGGATGTCTTGCTGCAAAATTCATAAAAATATTACTTTAGTTGAATCCCCGTGTTAAAATAACACATGTCATAAAATGTGTATAGGATCTACAGTATTGTAGGGAATTTGAGTGGGAGCAAACTATCTCTGATGATAAACTTTCATTAATCATAGATGTCACTATTAGTAAATAAAAGAACATTGAGGTTCCCTAAAGCAGGAACAACGAGAGAGGAGGAAAGTTAAAAGATATATATGACAAAATCAGATACTCTTAAGAGTAAGCCTGATGCTCTAAAATATTAAATTGTGCTCGAAATCTTTAGAGGGATAATATTTCATTGTTTTAACAGTTTCGCTTTGTCATGTTTACATGCTTACACACCAGAATAAATAATGTTCTATTACAATAGAGAGCTGATTTTTATCCAGTTACATGACTCTCTCGAGTAATGAAAACTCACCTAAACATCATTTAACCTAATTCTTGGCTGAGTTACCTGTAGTTTAGCAAGTAGCATACAAAGAATAGCTGCTTGATTGGCACCTACATGCTCCAACAAGAATGTCTCTAAATTCAGAGAAATCCAAACAAAAAGAAACTATTGAGTTGTACCAGTGCATTAAAAGAAAAAGAAAAAGGAAAATAAAATGTATTTAGGAAAAAGAGTAAATAAAATATTTTTTATCCTTTTCAAGTCATAAAGTAGGTTTTTTAAGGGCTTTCTTCTCTTGTATGATAAAAGCTATATAGTATTGATATTCTGTTGAGATTTGCAAATGATATTCTAACATTTTTATTTGTTTTCTATAATGAAACATTTTTAGACTTTGAGTCTTTATAATAATGCTCATTTTCCCATTTTTCAGTATCTGTCAACTAATTCCCATAGACTTTGTTGTTGTTGTTGTTAATTACATGATTGATCATCTGAGGTGGGGGGAGGGAGGAGGGATTCTTTCCAGTATGGCATTTAACAAAAATCAGGATGTGTGGAGTTTTGGTAACATGGCTGTATAGATTCTCACTAATCTTGTCTCTTAGTTTAGTGCACACAGAGGGGCTATATTTTCACAATTCTATGTAATTAAATTGGTACCCTATGACTAGTTCTGGGCAATAGAACGTGGAGAGTAGTGTATACCCTACTTTGTCCTAATCCCTAAAATTTCCTGTAAGAGCCTTGGCTAGGGACCTAACCTCATCCTTATGACTACAAGTAAAGGATTCCAGATGTCAAAGCCACAGAGTAGAAAGATAAAGAGTCCAGAATAACTACTAGATGAAATGTTCTCAGGAAATATTCCCCACTAGCATCAGAGAGTTAAATTAGGAACAAAAATTAAGAAAAATCTTGCATTTGGTTAATCCACTGAAGTTTGGAAATTCATTTTAGCAGCCAATGGTAAATGCCTTCATGATTATAGAGTCAAATACAGTGATCCTGAAGGCCAAGTATAGTTATCAGATCTATACAATAGGGCAAGTTGATATGCATAACTCTTCATTTAATTTCAGTCATCTCAGATACATTCACCTAATGAAGTGCCATTGAACAGAAACGGGATATTCGACTCTGATTGATGGGGTTTATAAAAATCTGAACACGTGAACTATGGAATATCATAATCCCTATGGGGACCTGAAATCCAGTTTCTTCTCTAATTTCCAGAAATACAATTGAGGTCATTTATCTCTCAGGAGGCAACAAGTTACCTCTGTCTTCCACTACTACTCTGCCCAGTCTTTGTAGAGCTTCAATTTCCAGCTATTTGGAAAATAGAGATATTGATTATTGTGAGAAGAGCTATTTTTAACAATCGTATGAGGATACACTGAAAACATTAGTGATATACTAAAAACAAGCTATATTTTTTTTGCAATAAAAAAAGAAAAGCAATTAGGCATTCTGCAGAAAGTGTAGAGATAGCATACAAGAAAGTTACAAAAAACATATTTGAGGCAAGGTAAAATATGTAATGATTACAATAATTGATGGAGTTTAGAAAAAAGACATTTAACTGAAAGGCCGTGAATATTATACATAGAATTGGACCTATAGAGAAAAAAAAATTGGTACATTGCTTGTTCTGCAATTAATAAATACATACATACAAATAAATATCTTTGGTAATACTGTTTTTGTTTTTCCCTTTTTAGAATTAACCTATAATATAACACACTGAAGACAAAAATATTACCAGATCATAAGTGTTTTTAACCTGGATGATGTGGAAGCAAAGATATAATTGCAAAAGTTGGGGAAAAAAAGGGAGGAGTAGAGGTAGAGACAAGAATAGTATTGCTAATATCTTCATATTTATATAGAGATAAATCAAAGGATGCTGGATGATTAAGAAGTTAATAGTTGTAAAGGGAAGTTGATGGAAGGATATTGGAAATAATGTAAGGGTTTCACAGCTTCATCTTTCATAGTTAAGAGTCAATAGACAATGTCTAGAATTAATGCAAGAAATAATGGCCTAGGTATGCTATTTAACATTATTGAAGTAACCAAGAAGAGAAAATAAATTGTTATATCTGTTTATTTCCCAGTATGGGGAAATTTGAAAACAGACTTCTGTTGTTTATTATTGCTTTTGGTACTTATTTTTTTAACTATATGCATGTTTACTTTTTTTCCCTTTCTTTCTTTCTTTTTTTTTTTTTTTTAACAAGGCATAGTAATGGGAAGAGGAGAGAAAAAAAGACTTAAAGAAAAGAGTAGTTATAAAAAACTATTGACCAGAAAGCGGGTTGCCTGATAATACAAAACATGGCACATTTAGACACCTCCAACTAACTTCTGAGCGTAGATGGAAACACAGGTGGACAGGTAATCAGTGTGGGGAGAGCTCCCACTTTTGCATGACATTTGAGTGAGCCCTCTTGGTTGATGGATAAATGGAAGAGCAAAAATTACTTTTAACTCACTGAAAGTTACCTATTCTTATATATTTTGTTATAAGAAGCTAGTTTTGGGAGAGGCAGTAGGCAAATTTTCATAGAAGCCAAGGGGTATCCTGGTTGGAAAGAGATTAAGACATTCTTGATGTTTCATGTTATTACATAATTTTCACAAAGAATTGCATTCCCTTTCAAAACCATAAGCACTGTATTTTATAAATTCCTCTACAGGGACACCTGGCTTCTCAAGTTATGGTGAATATTCACCTCATCCTTACAGTAATCCAACAATTATTGACTGATAAGATCTTGGCATCTGATAATCAACAACTTCTCTGTGGTCATTTTTTACCAGAATCTGCTACATTAAATAACTTGTCACTGTGCAGAGACCATGAATAGAGATGGCTTCTAGGAGCTTTGTAATTTCCCTTTGTTAAATAGGTTACTATACTGGATATCTCCCCTTCTGATGGTCTTCATGTTTTCACCTACATCCCACTATTTTGGGAATCCATCAACATTTGCTGTATAGTCACTTCCCCTTATTATATAGTGGATATACAGCAGGAATACTCAACTTTCCATTTGAGCATGCAGAACCAAAATAAGTGTCTTTATGATATGCCAGATCTAAGAAGAAATGGGGTACTTTCTTTATCTTGCTGTCAATATCTGTTCTGCTACCATTTTCACTTTAATGTGGCCAGCTCATGTAGTTGTAGTATGTTTGTTAGGGCTGACTCTTCCCAGAATCTCATATTGAAAGACCAACACAGATTTTCTCTGCCCTTGGTTTCTTTGAACTTATTCTGGGATTCTCTAATGTAGCTCTCCAATATATAAGCCCTCTTTTACATCATTTTACAGCCAATGAAGAATTGTTATTTATTTATTTTTTTTAGTATGTTATATGTATAGTAAGAAAATCGTTCTATGTATCCTATTCTTTCCCCATTCTATAATTTTTGGTTAAATTCTGCACTCTGATTTCAAAGATCTCTGCTAATGATCAAAGTAATGTTTTTGAAATGAAAGGAACACAAAAACTAAATCAACTGCCCAATTTTTGCTTTGAAAGTCAGTTTTTAAGACTTGTTTTGAAAATCAAACTACTTTTTTTACTTTTTATTTTGAATGAGTTATTTTGTATTCATATGCTCCAGTTTTACACATAGTTAACAGAAAGAAAAAAGCATCATCATTTTAGTTCACATTAAATAACAAAAAAAACAAAAAGTTGACATAATGTTCAATATAAGATAAATAATTTGGTCTAGACTTCTGAAAGAGATGACAATGGGTATTTAAAAAAAAATACTATTAACTGAATTGGGCTCATGCAAGGCAGAAAGTTCAAATGAACTATAGGAATTAAGTAAAACACTCCCTAAAAATGTGATGTAGTAACAATAAACTTTTGGGGAAACAGTAGATGTCGTTGTAATCAGCAATGGGGTAACTGAACACAAAAGATTTATATTAATTATGAGGCTGATATAAGAATCAGGGATTCCATTGTCTGGGTATACCATGGTTTATTTATCCATTTACCTACTGAAGGACATCTTGGTTGTTTCTAAATTTTAAAAAATTATGAATGAAGCTGCTCTAAATATCTGTATACAGTTTGTTGTGCAAACATAGCTTTTCAATTCATTTTGGTAAATACCAAGAAGTACAATTACCAGATTATGTGTTGAGAGTATCTTTAGTCTTGTAAGAAACTACTAAACTGTTTTCCAAGTGACAGTATCATATTGCCTTCCCACTAGCAATTAATGAGAATCCTGTTGATCTACATTTTTGTCAGCATTTGGTGCTCTCAGTGTTTTCTTTTCAACCATTCTAATAGTTGGGTGGTGGTACCTTATTATTGTTTTAATTTGCAATTTCTCAATAACATGAGAGCTGAACATCTTTTTACATACTTACTTACCATCTATGTATCTTTTTCAGTGAAGTGTCTGTTCAGGTCTTCTGCTCATTTTTTAATTGGGTTGTATATGTTCTTATTATTCAGTTGTTAGAGTTCTTTTTAGACTTTAGATAATAGTCCTTTATTAGGCATATCTTTTGCAAATTTTTTCCCAATCTGTGGCTTGCCTTCTCATTATTTTGACATTGTCCTTTGCAAAGTTTAATTTTAATAAAGTCCAGCCTATTGATTATTTTTCCATGAATGATGCCTTTGGTATTGTTTCTGAAAATTCATCATCATACCCAATGTCATCTAGTTTTTCTCCTATGTTATCTTCTAAGAATTTTATAGTTTTGCACCTTACATTCTGATTAATAATACTAACAAAGAAAAGCAACAGACTAAAGTCACAATCTATATACTAAAGTAACTCTTCAGGTCATTACTAGGGGCAGAAAAGTGGGGGGAGTGGAGAGATATTGGTCATAGTATACAAACTTTCAGTTATGTAGGATGAATAAATTCAAGAGATCTAATTTTAGACTCAGCATGGTGACTATGATCAATTAAACTGTATTGTATACTGGAAATTTGCTAAGAGAGTAGATCTTAGGTCCTCTCACCACAGGAAAATAAAAACAAAAAACCAAGACAACTGTAAGAAGATGTATATGTTAACTAAATTGACTGTAGTAATCATATATATATATGTGTGTGTGTGTGTGTGTGTGTGTGTGTGTGTGTGTGTATATATATATATATATATATATATATATACCAAAGTCATGTTGTATACCTTAAAAATATACAATTTTTTATTGAAAAAAATAAAGTAACTCTTCTGGTTTTCTGAAACTTATATTTACATATATCAGTTAATACTTAGTTATTACAAAACAACACAATAGATACAGATTCTAAATGATACTGATGGTTGAAAAGTTGACATTAAGGGGCTAGTTATAATTTATTTATCATTTAAAGAAAACAGAATTGTTTTGATTTTTGATTTTCTTTGCAGCTTTAAAATGTGTAACTTTGTGAGAAACTAAGAAACTTTTTATTAAAAGTGGCATTTCTGTTAACATGCTTAGTTATGTGTTTAATAGGCAACATTTCTTTTTACATCATTTTCCTTAATATCTAAAAGAAAGGGAAAGCTATAGTGTAATAATTCATACTTAAATTAAAATTTATATAATTTTCATAATAACTCACATTTGAATTAAATTTTACTAAATTTTCAGTTCACATGGAAATTAACAGTAATTTTTTTGACCTTTTATCGCTCTTAAAATCCTCCAAATTTGCCTTGTCTCTTACATGTAATCACCTAGAATTTTGATTTGAAGGTATTATCTTAAGGATGTCAAACCTTACGAGCATGTCAATTTATTCATTTATTCCTGATTTACTCACATAACACTTATTGAACACTGATTATGTTTGCAACACATAAGTTTTAAGGAAATTAAATCTCTTTCTTATTTGAATGATCACTTCAGGGGAGACACAGATATATAATAATGGCAATATAGAGAACTATGGCTATAATAGGGTTAGCTATGGATTATACTTATAGCACAGAGAAAATAGCTCTTGGGTGAATTAAGAAGATAAATACTTGACCTGTCTTGAAAACCAAATATAGTCATTCAGATTGAGAAGAGGTAAGAAAGGTTGTCAACACTTGGAGGAGGAAATCATTGGGGAGCTTGGAGCAATAATCAGGGCCAGCTCATGAAGTCTTTTATGCTAACATAATGAATTTGTAGGCAACATTGACTGATTAAATTGTTCTAATATTTTACACTGTGGAATAACATCAGCTTTGCATTTTAAAAGATTTCTCACATAATAATCTAAATGAATTCATTTAACTTCAATGTATTTTATTGTTCTCTAGTGCCAGGTACTAGGAAAACAATACTAAAAAAGGCAAAGGGCCTATAATTAGATGAAAATCAGAATTTGAACAAAAAGATTAGAAAGCTCAGAAGATGTCAATCTAAGAAAAAGCAATCTAAGATACTTTGTAAAACTTGGTCATCTAAGAAAGGTGACCTTGACAAAAAGAGACAAATATTTAGAAATTAATTATGGCAGGGTTTGCTTAGCATGAAAAGATATTGATAATTGTAATATAATATATAAGGATACAGAAAAACAATGTTTTTCAAAAAGGCACAAGATGGTAGCAATGACAGCAAAATGGTGAAATAGAAAGTTTCAGCACTTATCTCCACAGAAACACTGATTTAACAACCATCTATGGATGAAAATACCTTCATGAAGGTTCTGGAACCCAGGAGAGTAGTTACAGCATCCCAGTAGAGCACAGAAATGAGAAAAGAAGCTTTGAAAAGTCTAAGAATAGTTTCACTTTATCCATGTCACCCCTCACCCACTAGCACCAAGTGCAGCACCAAGAAAGATCCTCTCAGCCTATAAGTTCTCCTGTGGGGGAAAAAAGAGAGTAAGTGACATTTGACTTTTCCTACCTGAGAAGGCTGCCTTTGTCCTGACACATCCACTGTGGAAATATTAGCTCTATTGTCTAGGAGTAGCTAAGGACAAAGGAAATTAGAAGAGGTTCTCAATTATTAGTCCCTGAATCTCAGCAGATAGCCTGCTGCCCCTAGTAGCAAGTTCACACCCACAGACCCCAGAAGCAGTCCAACTGGCTCACCAGTAGATCCCACCAACTGGCCCACCAAGAATCTCCAGCCAGGCTGACTGGTAAAGGAATTAATCTGATAGCCTGGTTATAAAGACTGGAAGAGTTGACTATTTCTTCAAATCCGCCAAAATAAGAAAGAAAGGATCATGAAGAATCAGGGGAACAAGACATTAGCAAAGGATAAAATAAAATTGCAATAACCAAACTTAAAGAAATGGAGATATACAAACTTCCTGGCAGATAATTCAAGATAATCATCTTAAGGAAGTTCAGTTACAAGAGACAAACAACTAAACTTAATAAGGAAAACACTGTATGAGCACAATGAGTAATTCGAGAATAAATAAGCACTATAAAAAAGAACCACACAAAAATTCTCGAGCTGAAATATACAGTGATTTAACTGAAAAATTCAATAGATAGCTTCAACAGCAGATTTGATTAAGCAGAAAAATGAGCAAATTCAAAGACAAATCATTTGAAATTATACAATCAGAGGAATAAAGAGAAAAAAAAAGTGAAGGGAACCCTAAGGAACTTATTATACATCATCAAAAAAATCAACATACACATTATAAATTCAGAAAAAGAGAAGACAAAGGAGCAGAAATAGACAACGAGACTCATAAAGCACAAAACATCCCAAATAGGTTGAACCTAACAAGGTCTACACTGAGACACATTATAATTAAATTGTCAAAAGTCAAAGATAAAGAGAATTTTGAAAGCAGCAAGAGAAAAGTGACTTGTCATATACAAGGAACTACCAAAAGGCCATCAGCAACCTTCTCAAAAATATGTTACAGACCAGAAGAAAGTGAAATGTTATTTCCAAAAGCATAAATAGATAAAAAACTTCCAAGAATACTATACTGACAAAGCTGTCCTTCAGAAATGCAGGAGAGAAAAATAATTTCCCAAACAAAAACTGGGAAGTTCATCACTACATCTGCTTACAAGAAATGCTAAAAGGAGTTCTTCAAGTGGAAACAAAAGGTTACTAACAGTAACGTAAAAACTTACACAAATTTAAATCTTATTGGTAAAGGTAAATATATAGACAACCACAGAATATGTAATACTGCAGTTGTGGTACATAAAGACAACATTATTAAGAGTAACTATAATCACAAGAATTTGTTAATGGATATTTACTATTAAAAGAAGTAAATCCTGACATCAGTAACATAAAGTGTGTATATGGAGAGTAAAATCATAGTGTGTGTGTGTGTGTGTGTGTTTGTGTGTGTGTGTGTGTGTGAAATTAAAGTTGTTATCAGCTTAAAACAGTCTGTTATGACTATAAGAATGACTATAAGAAATTTTATACTAGCCTCTGGGTAACCATAAAGAAAAACCTACAATGGACACAGAAAATATAAAGAGAAAAGAATCAAAGTATATCACTACAAAAAAATTATCGAACTACAAGAAAAACAGCAAGAGGTGAGAGGAACAGAAGAACAACAAAACATACAGAAAGCAATTAACAAAATGGCATTTGTATGTCCTTACCCAGCAGTAATTACTTTAAATATAAATGGATTAAACTCACCAAACAAAAGACATAGAATGCCTAACACTAATAAAAAAATTATCCAACTATGTGCTATCTATAAGAGACTCAGTTTAAGAGTTTAAGAACACACATATGCTAGAAGTGAATTGACAAAATAAAATTCCATGCAAACAGTAACCAAATAAGAGCCAGGATGTCTATACCTATTTCAGACAAAACAGACTTTAAGTAAAAACTATCATAAGAGACAAGTTCATTACATAACGATAAAAGGGTCAATTCCAGAGGAAGATAAAACAATATATATATATACCCAACAACAGAACATCTAACTATACAAACCAAACATTGCAGATCTGAAGGGAGAAATAAACAGCAGTACAATAGTAGTTGGAGAATTTGATAGCCCATTTTTCAAAAACGGATGGATCATCCAGACAAAAAAGCAATAAAACAGCAGATATGAACAACACAAAAGACAAAATGAACCTAATAGTCATACACAGAACATTTGACCAAATAGCAGCAGAATACACATTATTCTTGAGTGCACACAAAATATTCTCCTCATAGGCTTGAAGAACCCAGGCAAATGATTTCCATAGCTGTCTTAGTTTCAATACTTATTGAGCCAAAATTCATCACTTACTTTCCACGGAGTATTCCCTCAGAATCTAGTGGAGTAAAAAATCCTTGGTGTTGTGCTAACACTATTGATCATTAGTTAGGTAAGCCACAGAAATAACTTCATTGCACGTGACAAAACAGGTCATGAATGGAAATAGGGCAGAGTCAAAAAGGTCAGTTTAGAGGTAGAAAAATATAGAAATTACTTTATGTATTAAAAGTTAGTACTGGCTGATAATAGAGATTAGAGATAATTTAGATGTTGTGGGAACAGGGTAGAAGAACAAGGGTAGAAGAATAAAAATATAGTGTATCTCAAGAATAAGCAAAAGTTCAAGAATTGGGTAAAATTAACAGCAAATGTTTATTAATATTTATAATCATGCAAACAATTGATGTATATGTTATACAGACATTAAATCATTTAAGCCTTACAACAATTCTATAAACTTAATACTTTTGAGGTCTCTATTTTACAGATGAGGAAACTGATGGTGAGACAGGTCAAATAAACTTCCAAAGATGGCCCTGAATGCATGTGAAGCAACTGTCTGGTTCCAGTATCTATACGCTTTACTTATAGGGTATACACTTTACTTATAGGGTATACCCTTTATTTATAGGCCAAGTGTTTGATACCAATTGGCAGTTCTACAGAAAAGGCTCATCATTTCAGATAATGAAAATAGCATATCAAAGGCATGGGAAAGATAAAACAAGAGAGCAAGTATTTAAATTGTTATAGAGCATTTTTATATCCACATATTTCCATAGACAATTCATATGTCATCATGTAATTAATGTTTACTGGAAAAATCATGGCTCCATTCTACAGCCAAGGTCAAAGATATTCCACATCTGATTAGGGTTGAGTAGTAACAGCCTTTAATGTCATCTGTTATGTATATTCTGTACCTTAGGCTGTATTTCTCCTTTTAACCAAATGAAATTTTTGTGTCCTGTAATAAAGGGCTTAGCTTGCTTTTTGCCTCTGGGAATGAACTCAGTCCAATAAGGTAAACTGAGCTAGACAAAAAAGTGGGTTGTTGTGAAAATGTAAAGTGGAATATCTAAAATATTGTACAGACTATTCATGATTTTTTCTTGTATCTCAAAATACATATTTAATGAAGGTAATAATTAATAAAATTGCCATTTGTAGATTTAATTAGGGCAAGATATGTAGTATACACATTTTGAAAAACAGAACCTGTTTCATTACTTTAAATTTTAAGAGAAGACTTAGAAATAGAAAACAAATCAAAACTGTTTTAAAAAAATACCTTTCTGCCAAATGACATGCTGAGTATTATATATTTCTAGATTTAAAATTTAAAGGTAAGGAAAAGTATGGTCATTACTTATTTCTACTTAGATTATTTAAATTGTATCTACCTTCAAATTTCACTACCCCCGCAAAAAAAAAAAAAAAATTCCTCTTCCTACTTTCAACACATTTACATTTTAATTCTAGAATAAAAGGTTATTCAGAATAAAATAAAATCAAATAAAACAAGTCAAGGAGTTTGTCCTTTTTAGGAGTCTATTACATGACATTGACCCTTACTGAGAACAGAAGTTGTAAATAGCCAAAAATTACTTCAAAAATTAAATTATTAAGTTATTTCTTGTTATCATTTTATGATAAATAAGGTCCAACTATGAAATTTAAAAAAAATAATGTAACAGGTATTCTAAACCTCATAGATTAAATGTAATTTGTTTCCATTCTTACCTATATTCATATTCTTAACCAAATAGCTTTTAAAAAAGAGGATTTAATGAAACTGGAAGAGTATGACCAGTTGTACCCTTCATGCTCTGCTTTCCCCGGAAATCAGAAAAGCCATATGAATTTTAATCCATCGCTTTACATTTTAATATATGCCATTAGAATTCGTGTTCATTATGATAAATGGGTAATATTCTCTTTCTATATTCATTCTAACAATTTAGTGTTTAGGAGCTAAAAGAAATTCCAAACACAACTTAAAACCAAGCAAAGGAATCTAAAATATTAGATAGAAATATTTTCAGTTTAGATGTATAATACTGTATGGATTCAGTCACTTGCTCTGTGAAATATATTTTTTTTATTAAATAGACCCATTGAAATACGTACCCATTTTTTATTTTTTACTTATTTTTTTTCTTATTTTTAAGTAATCTCTATACCCCAGATGGGGCTCAAATTTACAACCCTGAGATTGAGTTTCATGTTCTACCAACTGAGCCAGCCAGATGCCCCATTTTTTTTATTTTAAAGATTATTTATTTAAGTAATTTCTACACCCAAGGTGGAGCTTGAACTTACCACCCCTAAATCAAGAGTCACATGCTCTACTGACTGAGCCAGCCAGGTGCCCTGAAATACATATCTATTTTTTTTAAAAGTAAGAAATGCCACTCTATGGCTGTAACTTCCTTAAAGCCATGTAACTTTACTAAAATAGTTTATCTTAAAACAATTTGGTAATTATTTTGATTTTTTAAAAAGATTTTATTTATTTATTTGAGAGAGAGAGAATGAGACAGAGAGAGCATGTGGGGAGTGGGGTCAGAGGGAGAAGCAGACTCCCTGCTGAGCAGGAGCCTCATGCAGGGACTGGATTCTGAGACTCCAGGATTATGACCTGAGCTGAAGGCAGTCATTTAACTAACTGAGCCACCCATGCACCCCGATTTTGAATTTTAAAAATATTTTTACTGCCTTCACTATGCAGTTTACATGTTGCTTTGGATATGTAACCATTTCAGAAAAGCTGATCCATATATTCACATTGTTGGAAAACCCCTTTTAGGAGAAAGGGGAGGAGAGAAGAAAGAAAATTGTAGCAGATTGACTCTAAGATGACTCCCAATGATCCCCTCCTCCTGATATTCATACTCTTTTGCAGTTCTTCCCTTTGAGATTTGGGCTGGCTTAGAAACTTGCTTCAAAACAATAGAATATAGCAGACATAATAGGATGCTACTTCTGTAATTATATTACAAGAGATTGTAACTCATCTTGCTAGTAGATTATTTTGCTGGATTTGATAAAGCAAATTATCCTGTTGAGCAGACCCGTTTGTAAGAAATTATGGGAGCCCTCTAGCCAAAGACCCTCAGTCCAACAGCCCAGAAAGAACTGATCCCTGCCAACAACCATGAAAGTGAACTTAGAAATGGGTCATTTCTAGCTGAGTCTTCGTATGAGAACTCAGTCCTGGCTGATACCCTCATTGTAGCCTTGTGAGAGATTGTGAAGCAAAGGGTAAGCTCAGCCATGCCTAGACAGTTCAACTGACCCACAGAAACTGTGAGAAAATAAATATATGTTGGTTTTAAGCCACTATATTTGTAGTAACTTATATGCCACAAAAAGATCTATATATAATATATATATTATATATATATATATATATATATATATATATAAAGGCCAGAAAGAAAATATTGAAGTAAAAACACTCATATAATAAAATAATGAAATAAATACAATGAATTATATATAGATTCAATATACAGATGGAAAAATAACTCTGGACTCAGCACAGAACAAAAGTTTGCTATAAAATAAAAATTTATTCATCCCAGTTAGAAAATAAATACACAGAATCTGCAGTAAAAAAGACTCAAATTCTAAGAACTAACAAGCCGTTTCAAATACAAAAATGTTCAGTTTTAGCTTCATCACCTTTCTTATATACCAATCCCAAAGTTATTTCACAGATTTATTAAAAAATAAATACAAATTTTGCAAAAAATGAGAAACAAAAATGTAAACGTAATGTAGTTTAAATTACAGAATTATGTGTTTCAACATGCTTATGCTTCAAAAAGCTTATTGAATTACTGTTCCCAAGAAGAAAACATCTAAAAATATTTAAACGATAAAGTTATATGGCAAATACAGAAAACTTTATCCTATGTAGGGTTACTAAATTATCAAAACAAATTGAGGATTTCAATTTTGTAATATTAATATTTCCATAATAATAGAACTATAAAATATTCAAAACTTTTGGTAGTCCAATTTGTGTCTTAATAATATTTTAATCTTAAAATATTTACAAAATATATATTTTTAAATTACATTGATTCAATGCATAGTATATTCAAAGTGATTAAATCCATGAAAGGATCCTGTGGAAGAAGGAAATAAGCAGGAAATTAAAAAAAAAAAAGTCTGACTGGAGAGATCGTATAAGGCAGGAAAAGTAATTAAAGGAAGACACAAGCCATAGGATGGCATATACATATGTCACCTAGCAAGGATGAAAAGGATATGACAGAAAATCGATATCCAAAAAAGTAGTTGGGATTATAGCCATTCACTTGTGGTGTGAAGTAATCTGCAGTCCTTTAACAGAATTGGTTTATGAGTTATTGTTAAAATCTTTAAAAAGTCAGAAATTTCAATTTGAATAAATCCAGAATCAATCAAAAAGGAAAATGTTTTGAGCTACAACAGCAATGAACAAATGAAAAAAAATGAGAAACTTGGGCCGCAAACTGACCACTCCTTAGAGAAATCAGTACAAAATTATGAATGTTTTTGATGCCCATGACGATTAATCCTAAAGACTAAATAGTATAGGAAGTTGACCAAAATCCTTAAATAATAAAATGTGTGTCAAATTTTGTGCAGTACAATTTCCAGGTGATATTGACTAAAACTCATGAAGTCATTTTTCAAAAAATTATTTCTAAATATATATCATACACTAAATTATATTTTCATTACTCTAGAAATGAAAATACATTTCTATTAAAGAAAATTCCAAGTGGAAGAAGTTTGAGATTTTGGATGAGATTTTAATATGATATTAACACTGGGATAAACCAAAGTGTGCTCTAAATTGTAGCAAAGTGGGAAAGTAAGTAGATTGAAAAATAGATTTATGTTTTTGTTTTTATAATTTGGCTTTCCATGTAGTTTGCCAAAGACAGAAAGTGGTTTGATAACACTGATCCAAGTATCTTATCTCCTTGGTAGTAAATCACTTATATGTCTGTGATCACCTTTATTAGTGAGTCAGCATCACAGAATCCCTTCAGCTCTGAGACCTTCATATTGTCTAGTTGTAGAGTCAGCAAGATGGATCATCAATCCAGTGACCAAAGTCAAAATCAGAGGGAAATTTATTGGACCACCAATCACGCTTTCCTGTATGCATGCTGCCCAGTTTTCCATTCCAAATTTCTTAAGTATTGAATTCTGCTGGAAGAATTTGGGGAAGGTCAGACAAAGGACATACATTTTAATCTGATACTGCAGGATAAAGAGAATTTTATGGGTAGGATAGTATATGCAAAAGGATAATCTTGAGAACACAAGAAGTTTTGTGTAAACAGACTTTCTGAATATCCTAAAGAGTTTGGATTTTTTTATTTCAGATTATAGAATCCATTAAACAGAAACTAAAAGAATTCTTTGTTTAGCTTGCTAAGATACCACTGCCCAGTATAGAACATGAATTGATAAACTGTGGTGGGGAGACACCAACACATAGGAAGTAGTTAGAAGCTTATAAAAATTGACTGTCTGCACAAAACTGTATAGTACAAGAATTGGAGCAAAGAAAATTTAGATTTGAGAACTATTAGTTATCTAGACTCAATGCATGTAGAGAATATATGCCCTTACTAAGGGATAGGAAGAATTTAAGGATATTCTAAAAAGCTTATGGCTTAAAAAAGTATAGAGTGACAAAGTTAAGAGATGCAAACAAGTTGGGGTGGAAAGAAGAGGAAAAATAATCTATTTTGTGATGTTCTATTTGAAGTCCTTGTGATATACATCATTAAAGATGTCTAACAGAAAGTTAAGTACTTGCTTATAAAAATTAAAAAAGAATTTTAATTAGCAAAAATTATTTATGATTTATCAATATATAGCTCAGGGATTCTCAACACAGACTTTCATGTTAAGTCAAAATTTTGTTAAGGTTAAGCCCTACAATGGCTACTTTTTTAAAAAGTTTTTATTTAAATTCCAGTTAGTTAACATACAGTATAATATTAGTTTCCGGTATACAATTTAGTGTTCAACACTTACATACAACACCTGGTGCTCATCAAAACAAGTGCACTCCTTAATCCCCATCACCTATTTCACCCATCCCCCCCATCCACCTCCCCTCTGGTAACCACCAGTTTGTTCTCTATAGTTAAGAGTCTGTTTTTTGGTTTGCTTCTTTCTCTTTCTTTCTCTCTCTCTCTCTCTCTTTTCCTTTTGCTTTCCTTTAAAAAGTACAGAGAGGCAAGTTTATAAGAATGTGAAGCAGGCTACACAAAAATTTGCAATAAATACAGGACAAGAGGGGCGCCTGGATAGCTCAGTCGGTTAAGTGGCTGCCTTTGGCTCAGGTCATGATCCCAGGGTGCTGGGATCGAGCCCCACATCGGGCTCCCTGCTCATTGGAGAGCCTGCTTCTCCCTCTCCCTCTGCCTGCTGCTCTACCTGTGCGTGCTCTCTCTCTCTCTCTCTCTGTCAAATAAATAAAATCTTAAAAAAAATACTAAGACAAGAAAGTGCAAAAATGAATAAAGGAGATGACATTATGAAAATCTACTCATATACAAAGGTAGAATGTAAGGGTGATTATTACAGCATCTTCAAGGTTAGCTTCATTCCTGGAAAATGATAACCCAGCCATTATTTTATCATATCCACAACTTCACACTACGACATAATTTCTAAATTTTGCTTCTCTTTTGGTTGCTTTGACTTTGTGTCTTCAGGGAGCTTTTTAAGAGAAATAATGAAGATGTAGTAGCAAATCTCTCATATGGAGTTTGAGTAATTTCAATCTGTGTTGTGACCATGAAGATTGAAGCTCAATTTCCTCATCTGTAGAATATATTATTTTGTTGCTTGGTTATCGTAAAATTTCAAAAAGATAATGTGTATAGCATTCCTATCTCAGTCCCTATAACATGGTAGGGATTTAATTCTTTCAACAAACATAGTTTACCATGTCTTAGGTGCTATGATAGCCATGGGTGATATTTTGGCAAATAGAGATACAGGTCCTGCCAGAATTCTAGGAATTTATAATCTTTCTTTGAAAAAGGCCAATTGAACAAGCAGTGATTTTAGAGAGTTTAGTGACGTGATAGGGAAATACAGGGTACAATAGAAGAACATAATTTAGTATTAGCACACGCATGCATTTCCAGGCACTGTTCTAAGTGCATTTGTGCCTTAAGTAGTTTTAATCCTCAGAAAAAAAACCCACAAAGTACATAATCATTTCCATCTGAGGATGGGAAAATGAGATACAGAGATATTAAACAACTTGCCCAAAGTGGCATAACTTTTAAATTGCAGAGTTGGAGTAAAGAAAAGTTTGTGCTCTTAATCTCTTAATCTGCCTTTCCAATGATGAAATGGTTAATTTACATCAGGAAGGAACCTCCCGGAGAAGTAAAACACTAAGATAGGTAGTATCTAGCCAACCAAAAAGGAAAGAGGTGGTGTAGGATTCATTCAGAAAATGCATGAAAGTAAAAGTTGACTTTATTTCTAATGAGATTAATATACACCTATGATTGAAAATTTAGGATATGCAGATCACTTATATCATTTGATTGGGTTTAGAAGACATTTTATATTCTGGAAACGGATATTTTATGGAGGGATAAAATATTATTGTGAGTTATTATGTTACTTTTTATTGCAGTTTGATGATATTTATTTTTATTCTTTTTTTTTACATTTTTGTTACTATAAATATAACATACACTTCTCCTTATAGTTCCAAAAAATATATCTGAGGAGTTTGTAAAATGAAAATGGGAGCTCTGTGATTTCAGTATGCCTCATCTTGAGAGGATGGATGGCTGTCAGTTTGAACCCAGACTTGAATGTGTCAATGAAAGCTCCTTCTGCCATGCCAACAGTCCTTGACTCATGGAAACAGAAAGCAACAAATTAGATCTACCCAACCTTTTACTTATTTCAAATTCTGCCATGTTCTATATTCATAAAAGTTTCTTAAAATGTTCAACTGTAAACCTAATTTAGGTATCATTTTAATGATAAAAAACACCTTTAAACCCTTGATTTTCCTTTTATATTTCAATTTTTAATTACAAATTTAAGCACGGGGACACCTGGCTGGCTCAGTCAGTAGAGCATTGGATTCTTGATCTCAGGGTTGTGAATTCAGGTCCCACATTGGGCATGGAGCCTAATTAAAAACAAACAAACAAAAAAAAAACATTTCCAAGACTGAGCTTATACATTGTGGATCTTCTTCAGATTTATATCTATAATTTGAACTCTTTTTTATATAAATCAATTTCAGTGCCTCAAATGGGCAAAGACCTGAAGTAAGCATTGTGGCTGACAGAGATAAGGTATATACCCTCAAATATGTATTGTACAAAGTGGTAAATGAGAAGACTTTTAAAATTTTCTACATGGAAAATAAACCAATGGGCAGGAAGAATAAGAATATGAAATAAATTGAAGACTTATTGTCTTTTCATTCTTTCACCTCTAACAAAATAAATACATGAAAGGATTTGGATGGGTGTACTTAAGAGTTCAAATGAACAATCACATTGAAAAGAGGAGAAATGGTATTTTGATTGAGGTGAGGAAAATAAAAAGTACAAGTATAAAATCACAGACAAATATTTGAATTTTGAGTCCTAATTGAGGCCTCCAACTTTCTAATTTCCTTAAAGTGGGACCCAGGGTGGTCAGAATGGTTGGGTGCTTGGATGAAGAATTTGGAAAATTTTCTGTGGAGAATATAAATTGAAAAAAGATAAATAAAATAATTGCTCACAATTGATTTTAAACTTAAAGCCAAAGAATACATATCAAAGATAAGCAAAAGTAACTTTGAATTTCATGTCTCTTCCATCCATTTGTCTGTTATCGCAAATAAATGGCTGTGAGATTCATAAAAATTTTTCTTAAAAATATCAATGAAATATTTATATGAAATGGTTTCTAGCAATAAACATTCAATTCAACCTCTCAAAAATCTCCACTAAAATATTTATGAAAATATAAGATGAAAATTCATACTTTCACGTAAAGTAAGATTAATAAACACCCCAGAAGATAGAAAGAATATAGCTGGAAGGAAGGTAAGCAAACATTGCTGTGGTTATATAGGTAACATTTGGTAACAATCCATCATATAAACCAGTAATTATGGATGTTTTTTTTCTTTTTTTTTTAAAGATTTTATTTATTTAATTGACAGAGAGAGAGACAGAGAGAGAGGGAACACAAGCAGGGGGAGTGGGAGAGGGAGAAGCAGGCTTCCCGCCAAGCAGGGAGCCCGATGTGGGGCTCAATCCCAGGACTCTGGTATCATGACCTGAGCCGAAGGCAGTCGCTTAACCAACTGAGCCACCTAGGCACCCTAAAACCAGTAATTATGGATGTTTTGAGGAAAATGCTGTTCACAGTGTTGACTTAGAGATAGTTTTTTGTTGTTGTTGTTGTTGTTTTAGAATGGGGGGAGGAGGATTTAGGGGCAATTCATTACATTCTCTAATTGGACTGAAGTTCTCATAGACAATATTTTCAGTTAAGAAAGAGACAGTATGGGCTCTAGTACATAGTTCATATTGGGCATTGTTGTAGGTCATACATTCCATTCCATTCCATAATGGGAACAGGGGATCCTACCTATGCCTACAAGGACTCACAGGGTGGATGCATGGATGCCTATCAGACAGTAGAAAGTGAACTAATCATTATGTATACTATTTTTGTTATCAGTGTATCTGAGACGAGTGTTTACTGAATATGCATGTTAAGCATGGCTAAAGAAAATCCACTCTAAGAAAATATTATAGTGCAAAACAGGGGAAAAAAGTAAAGAATTAATAATTTTCAATTACATTCTCTCACTGACATTGTTTAAATTGCCAGTTCATAGTGATTAAAAAAATGCAGATCATATTATTTTTGCCTTACAACTGATTTTAAATTGTCCACAACAATGCAGTCTATTTTTGCCTTTGTCCAAAGTGTACCACTCATACTGGCCTTGTCCTTGGAATGTGACTAGAAAGACATGTAAAATCTGTAAAATGTAAAATAACATAAAAATACCTGAATAGATGGGAATATATACTTTGCTCATGGACAAGATACGTTAATACTACAAAAATATCAATTCTCCATAAATTAACAAATAAATTCAGTGCAAGTCCAATTATAATTTTTGGCAAGATGTTTGAGGAATTTGATACATTAATCTTAAAATTACATGAAAGAATAAAAAGTTCCATGAGTACCTACATCAGTTTTTTAGAAAGAAGAATAAAGTTGGGATGAGGTTGTAGGGCTTGCCTTATCAATAAAGGAATATGTAACAAAGCAACAATAACTGAAAAAAAATTTAAAAGGCTAGTATTAGAGCAAGAACAAAGAAATCAATGGCATTGAAGAGAGAACTAACTAAACAGCACACATAAGAAAAGAACTCGAGCAAGGATCAAACATTCATGATAAGGTCGTGTCACAAATTAGAGATTAAATAAGATATTGTTTAGAAGACATTACTCGTAAAACTAGTACTCTAGGAGAAACATAAAATTGGATCTTAATCTTGCACAATGTATAAAGGAAAACTCCAAATGGATTAAAATACTAAATGTAAATGAATTAAAAACTAAATTATAAATTAAATTATACTAAATTACAAAGAAAAAAGTAAGAAATGTAAGATAAGTTTTTTATCACATCTTTACAGGTAAAAATAACTGTGCAAGACCTAAAAAATCACAAATATAGGACCAAAATTATTTTGATTTAATTGTATCAAGATTGAAGCTTTATGTTCAATTAAATTACTTCAATCTGCTTACTCAAATGTGTGTATAACCTACTAATTGCCTCCCGAGTGAAGAGTAGAGAGAAAATCTTGAATAGGTCCATAACATGGTGTGTCTAAAAATACTCAGCAATGCATTGCTTTTGGTATTGTGAAGATGGAGTAAACGTAGGTGGTTATCACTAGAAGATGATGAATGCATGCTGAGAAATATCTAGCAGTTGAATGCCAGGTAATAACAAAGCAATAAATATATTGTAAATTTAACTTTTTGGTTTAGAAAATTAAAAACAAATGAGTTCCATGATAGAATATTTGTTATGAAATTTAAACTCTAACCCTAACCCTAATCTTGACTCCAAACCTAAGAAAACAAAGAATGCATACACACAGAAAAATATATCAAAATCATTAGGGTGGGTGCCAGAGGAGGTTATGGAGGTGGAAGGAAAACATAACAAAACAAAAACAAGAGAGTTTTCTCATGGGTCAGCCATAAGACTGTTTCATGAACTGAGCAGTTCAGTATCTTAATTCGCAATGGATAGTGTCAAAAATAAGAAAGAATATAAAGAAGAAAAAATGAGAAAGACTTCTAGAAATAATGTCTTCCCAGAATGCAGAATTGTCCACAGAGTTTTTTTTATAATAAATTAAAACTGGCCCACACTAGGCATATCCTCATGAAATTTTGGAATAAAAGCTAAAAAAAAAAAAAAAAATAGAAAAAACTTTGGAGGAAAAATGCAAGGTCAAACAGTTCACAAACAAGGGTTAAACTTAAGAAAAACACTACAGCTGACAGAAGAATGGAGTAACTTTCAAAATAGGAAAAAGTATTTCTAAATTAAAATTCAATTCTTAACCAAACTATTCATCAAGTGTGAGAAGAATAAAGATACTGTCAGAGAGCTGAGTGGTGGCATGGATAATGCTGTATGTTCAGCAGACATATTCATTTTCCTCCAGGTGTAGGGGGTTCTGGACAATGGAGAATGCTGGCAATGATGTGCATATCACTTCCTTGCCTAGATGTAAAATCCCTGTGTTAAAAAATAAATAAAGCGTCCTTTCGTGTTCAGCCAAGATCTCTCTTTCCCTTGAACAGTGAGTGATTTTGAAGACCGTAATTGCACTGGCATAATAGAGGGAGCATCGGTTCTTTAATGACTGTTTAGAACAGAGCCCTGAAGTTCTCCCAGCCTCTTCATGATTTAGAATGCGGCAGGGACAATAAACTTTTATTGTGATATTATAAGATTTAAGGATTTAGATTTGTTTTTTATTTCTGGGTAGCCAAGCCTGCTCTAATAAAAAATTTTACCTCCCTTTGCAGTTTTTCTCAAGAAGCTATATAAGAAAAAACCATACTCAAGTGAAAGAAAGATGACCACACCAAGAAAGAATATAACATGGAGTTCTGAAAAAAGAATGTCAAACATATGAAACAGGTAAAGTGAATTTCAGGACAATAAAAATCCAGAAACTTCCAGAAGTGGTGCTCCACCAAAATAACTCTTATTTAATAAAAATGTGCTGATTTTCTGCTATGTACCAAGGAATATTCTTGAAACTAGTCACACAGCATTTAACACAACAGAATGAAATCTGTGGAAGGATACAATGCAAGAAGCTTAAATTCTAGAAATAATGGACTAATACATTACTTGGAACTCAGAAGTTAAATATAATGAAATTATTAGATTAAATATATGTAAAATTTAATTTGTAAATATTAAAATATATACTGCATAGGAAGAACTTAATGTGTTCAGTATCCAGCTTTCTCACATAATACAAAATTCTATAGTTTCAATTTCCATATCAAACCTATAGGTTAGTAATAGTAAAAGTATATAAATAAACTTTGTTCAAGGGTATAAAACACTCAAGAGTGTATGATTGGATTTCAATGCTTATAACCTAAAGAAACAACCTTCTTTTCTGCTATATTTCAAGGGACCAAGAATCATAGCCAAAATATATAAAGAACTTAGGTTCTTTTTCTCACCTTGACCTATAAATATATTTAATCTACTTGCTAATCTGTCATGTGTTCATGTTGAATACCTTGAAAGTAGACCATCAATGGAAACGTTTGATAAGTAGATTTGTGATTTAAAAATGAAAATCAGCTGTCTCTTCAGAAAAGATGAGTATCTAGGACTATATCCTTTACTTCCAGTGCAGAAATGTGCTCGTTTATCCCCAATTCCCTCAGATGGAATAGCTGTTTAGTTTTATAAAATGAGCACACTTCAAAAAATTGTGATTATGCTCAAAGGCAGAATATTATACTCCCCAAATATATATGCTGAATACATAAATCACTAATAGAGAGCCCAAGGAATGCTTACTGCACTTCTGCAAGTTAAGCCACAATGTTTTCTTCAAGCCTTCTTTCAACAGCTGCATCTGTCTGCTATACTGTAGAGGCAAATTACAAGCTTGGTTAAAGAAATTAGTAAAGAGAGCATTAAAATTGCACCATGTTCATCACGATATTATAATTCGGGGGGTACATTGCAGTTTTACTTTTTATTATGGCCTTTTAGTGGGCAGAATCATTTTTATGTTTGGAAAAAATCAATAAATCTACTTTTATTTAAAAACTGATGTTTAAAGTATATAGTTACATTCATAATAAGGCCAGGTTCTGAATAGAGAGTATAAAATTACTTCCTTGATTATTCTTTTAAACATTTCAATTTATTTACAGGATAAAATTTAATTTCTAATATCCCAAATAAGTTTACATCTTTCATTTCAGATGCCCTAAGTACTTCTACTCAAGCAAATATTATAAATCATGCAAAGCAAACTATAATATATTAAATACTATTTTTTTCTCTTTATAGCTATGAAGGATTGATACTGTCTTGGGTACTCTATGCTTATTATATAATGCACTAGCTTGGACTATCAGACTTCTTTTTAAGTATAATTAGTCTAATTCTTCACTGAATGCCAGATTCCTCATTCATTCTTCTAAATACATTTTCTGTTTGGAATTTCTTTCCATGTTCCTGCAGTCTCAGTTTTCAAATCAATGTTTCATTAATGAAGTATCGGGCAGTAAGTGATAATTATGTTTCAGGTAGCAGCAACAGGATGGGCATATTCAGCATTACTGAGTTTCCTTGGAAGACATGAACTCTAGTCTTCTCTTCACCAAGTAACAATGACATTTTTAAAATTTTGTTTTTCAAAAAGGAGAGGAAACTTCAAATATTTATGATCTATTGATCACAGTACTAGTTGGGGTTAGTAAGAATCAGCCCACAGTAGTGAAAACTTGGTGAGTTAGTGTTTCTTCCAGGGTACATCAATGTAATGCTTATTCATGTCAGTTAAAGAACTAAAGATGTTTCTCTTGAAATTATCTTGCTGAGTGGTTTGCAAATGTGAAAAAAAGAAATGGAAAAGGAAATCTTCACTGTTTCCTTTGCTATTCTTTCTTCACCATTTTCTCACTGAACATAATAAAAACTTCTATCACTTCGCAGTTCCAGGAGCACAGTATGAGAATTCCAGGTTACCTGTTTTTGGAACTCACCATTCTAGGTTATCTGGAGTTCAATACCTTAAATCCATTGGTTTATATATTTTATACAGCTTTTTAGTTGCTTCTGGTAATAGTTTCTCTTTATAAGTTACTACAGTTACTACATTTTGGCCAGAAGTAGATATCTTTTACTTTACCTTGTAACTCTTTTTTTTTTCAAAATATTTTCAACTTATCTAATCTCCTGGCTTAGACTTTAAGCTTTAAAAAATAATTCTTAATTTTAGTGTTCCTCATGTTTTTGTTTATTAAAAAATCCCTAATGTGTGAAGATAGCAAATACATTTTTCCTGAAAGAGTGGGAGGGAGAATTGAATATCTGAAGACTTAATACAAAGAAATGATACTTCTCAAAAGTTCATGTAAGATGCACTTGCTACTACAAAATATGTATTTTACTGTAAATTAATTTTTAAAGTAATTTTCATTGCTTTACACTAAAAGTTTCATATTTTTCATAATCTAGATTTTGCATATTCTAGTTTTGTACCATGTCTTTTAATTTGGAATATAACTGCACATTTTTTAAGCTTTTCTTCTACATATCCAACTGTCTAATAAATATTTCTACTTTGATGCACTAATACCATTTCATTACAGAACAAAAATAAATCCACCATTTTTGCTTTAAAATAACCACCTTTTTTAATTCCCCTCTTTCTGTTAAGATCCCCTCCTTTTTTTGATAGGATTTAAGACAATTTTGAGTCCATATCTCACTCCATCTATCTCATTATTTAACTTCCTTAATTACCCTTCTCACATCTCCAAAATTTTTATGTCTTTTTGTTATCAATTCTCATGAAAACTTTATTAATACTTCTTTTCTAAGACACATCACCATTGTTAAGTATATCCACACATACATTTCATTGTTTTATTCTCTACTAGACCTTAAAGTTCAGTTAGGATAGAGATTTTTTCTTGTTCGTTATTCTGTCTGAACACAGTGACCAGCACATAATTAGGATAGAAAAAATAATTGCTGATTTAGATTCATCCTATTATTTCATGCTTTATTTTGT
Organism: Eumetopias jubatus; assembly: GCF_037043125.1. Taxonomy (NCBI): domain Eukaryota; kingdom Metazoa; phylum Chordata; class Mammalia; order Carnivora; family Otariidae; genus Eumetopias; species Eumetopias jubatus. Next base: position 80,585,939 of record NW_028274819.1, on the reverse strand, counting down.
AACAACATTTTTTTATTATGTTCAATTAGCCAACAAATAGTACATCATTAGTTTTTGATATAGTGTTCAATGATTCATTAGTTGCATATATCACCCATCACTCATTACCACATGTGTCCTTCTTAATATCTATCACCTGGTTACCCCATCGCCCCTATGGCCCTCCATTCTGTAACCCTCATTCTGTTTCCCAGAGTCCAGAGTCTCTCATGGTTTATCTCCCTCTCTGATTTCTTCCCATTCAATTTTCCCTCCCTTCCCCTGTGGTCCTCTGTGCTATTTCTTATGTTCCACATATGAATGAAACCGTATGATAATTATCTTTCTCTGCTTGACTGATTTTACTTAGCATAATCCCTTCCAGTTCCACCCATGTCAATGCAAATGGCGGATATTCATCCTTTCTGATGGCTGAGTAATATTCCATTGTATATATGAACCACATCTTCTTTATTCATTCATCTGTTTTTTTTTAATTTTTTATTGTTATGTTAATCACCATATATTACATCATTAGTTTTTGGTGCAGTGTTCCATGATTCATTGTTTGTTCATAACACCCAGTGCTCCATGCAGAACGTGCCCTCCTCAATGCCCATCACCAGGCTAACCCATCCCCCTACCCCCCTCCCCTCTAGAACCCTCAGTTTGTTTTTCAGAGTCCATCATCTCTCATGGTTCGTCTCCCCCTCTGACATACTCCCCTTTTCTTCCTCTCCTGTTATCTTCTTCTTTTTCTTTTTTCTTAAAATATGTTGCATTATTTGTTTCAGAAGTACAGATCTGTGATTCAACAGTCTTGCACAATTCACAGCACTCACCGTAGCACATACCCTCCCCAATATCTATCACCCAGCCACCCCATCCCTCCCACCCCCAACCACTCCAGTAACACTCAGTTTCTTTCCTGAGATTAAGAATTCCTCATATCAGTGAGGTCATGTGATACATGTCTTTCTCTGATTGACTTATTTCACTCAGCATAACACCCTCCAGTTCCATCCACGTCGTTGCAAATGGCAAGATCTCATTCCTTTTGATGGCTGCATAATATTCCATTGTGTATATATACCACATCTTCTTTATCCATTCATCTGTCGATGGGCATCTCAGCTCCTTCCACAGTTTAGCTATTGTGGACACTGCTGCTATGAACATTGGGGTGCATGTGCCCTTTCTTTTCACTACATCTGTATTTTGGGGGTAAATACCTAGTAGTGCATTTGCTGGGTCTTAGGGTAGCTCTATTTTTAAGGTTATGAGGAACTTCCATACTTTTTTCCAGAGTGGCTGTACCAGCTTGCATTCCCATCAATAGTGTAAGAGGGTTCTCCTTTCTCCACATCCTCACCAATACTTGTTGTTTCCTATCTTATTAATTTTTGCCACTCTATCTCGTGTAAGGTGATATTGTGGTTTTGATTTGTATTTCCCTGATGGCTAGTGATGTGTAACACCTCTTGAATTCTAACTCCCCTTTTCATTCCCTTCACCTACCATAGTTCAGGCTAGTACCACTTAAAAATATGCTCACTTCCTCATGCATTCTTCTAGTTCAATTTTAATTGTATACTCCAATAATATTAATGCTCTTAAAATGTCATTTCTATTGTTACTCTTACTGCTTAAGTTTCAAATGTTTCCAAATACCTAGGGAACAGAATCACCATTCAATCAATTTGTATTCCCAAACTCCATAATCTGCTTTCATTCTAACTTCTCAATAGTGACAAAAATATACTTCTCCTCTCCTTCCAAAATTATTTTTCAGTTTGGTCAATTTTATATTCTTAATATCTCTCAAATTTGATTGTTTCTCTCCAATATCTTTGCCTTCAACTCATTTCAAGTAAACATCATTTCCTCCTTGGTGACCCCAAGCACCTGTTAAGGTATCTCCCCATATTAACTCATATGTATTTTCTATATTGCCCCTAAACAAGCTTAAAGTTAACAGATGAAAACACATAACTATTTCCTCTGTTAAAATCCTTTTAGGAGTTCACCACTGTCCTCAGACTAAATTGTGTATATATCACAGCTTAACATATAGTATCTGGTCTCCAGATACTTTGCTGGTTACATTATTCAATGCAATATTCTGTCTCTGATGACATGGGACTTCTAACACTTCCTTCTTAAAGTTCACTGTTTTCACCCAGTTGCTAGACTTGCAAATGCAATCTCCACTGTCTAATAAGTTACTCATCCCTCAACCCAAAGTTTATTTGGCCAATCCCTCAGAGACTTCAAGTCTTCCTTTTATTAACTTTCTCTTGGAATTATTTGATGCCCAAATTATTCGCTGTTTATGGTTTTCAAATTCAAGTATGGGCAACACTATGGTTTTGCAAAAATGTTTCAAGGAGTATGTAGTATTTACACAGATAACTTAAAGGAAATCAGTCTTTAGAACCTCAACTGACGGGTACACTTTTTACTAAATTTGGTCCACCCATGACAACACATCAATAATGGAGATGTAGACTTTCTTTCACCATTTCTCAATTCACAATTAACTTTCTCTTACATTCTCTTTTTTCTTCCCTTATGAAAGAAGTGCATTACTTCTTATCATCTTGAATCTTCTCTATAGCACACAATTTATGTAAGCTGAGTGTAAGCTGCTCGGATATTAAAAATGATGTCTGATTATAGATCTCTGACATTTTTTATTGAAGTACAATTAACATACAGTGTTTATTAGTTTCAGGTATACAATAAAATGATTTGATAAGTCTATACATTATTTAGTGCTCGTTAGAATAAGTGTACATTTTTTTGTATTTCAAATCTTTAATTAAATTCATTTATTTGAAACATGCTTACACAGAGGACAGATACAGGATTTCAAGTAACTCATGGTAGAGTCTATTGTCCATCTAAAAATATGCTTCTTTCTTCCACAAAAATTCTGTGTTGAAAGGCAAAAAAAAAATTCTTTTATACCGCATAAGAGCTAGATGCAATATTCTGATGTAAATTTATGTAAGATAACTGTATTCTTAATACCCTTTCACCTATCCCCCACTCACCTTGCCTCTGGTAAAAAGTTTGTTTTCTGTTTTTAAGAGTATGTGAGTTTGTCTCTTTTTGTTTGTTTTGTTTCTTAAATTCCACATATCAGTGAAATCATTTGTCTTTCTGACTTTCTCAGATCTCTGTCTGATTTTTAATATGTAACACTGAAGGGTTTCAAAGAATTAAGTGGTATTAATATTTCAAAATTCCCTTTTTCCACCTACATATTTATATAATTTTTACTAGAAATTAAATCTATTAAAAATAAGGGTAGAATTAATAGTAAAACCTATTTTTTTCTTAGATGAATTAATATTCATCTATGGATATTGAAACCACCTAAATATAGTCTCATTCATCTCCTTAAGAAATCCATTGCAGATATTTTATTATTAATAATTTTCACAATTTTCATATATTAAAGTATTTTATCAATTATGCACTAATATCACTGCAATGATTGCTCAATTCATAAAAACATTAGGGACCGATGGTCATAAGAAATTTAAATAAAGAGTTACAATTAAGATAAGATCACCAATAGAAGAATTTCAAGAATAAAATATGTGACATTCATCTAAGTGAAAATTTTATTTAAAGGGAAAATAAATTATTAACAACTTCTAACTATTAAAGACAACTTGATCATTTATTTTTTTAAATAGATAATGGTGCTAAAGTGCTAATATATTTGAATTTCACTGGTCATATTTACTAAGATGATATTGCAGTTTCACTTAATAATAACAATATTTGCAATCTTTGGAAAGTATAGTTCTTGAAGCTTTATAAACATGATTAAAAAACATATTTCAATTTAAACATATTTAAGGACAAATACACTTTTACAAAATCTTTTTATGGGTTTATTTAATTTTTGCCTCATCCACAAAACAGTAAGACCATTAGAGGCAGTGGTAATAAATTTTTATTCCCCTTTGTTATTCTTATATAGTTATTCATTTTAGTTGTTATTTTTTTCCCCAAGTACTTTAATTCTACTCAATCTTAAAAAGACATATCGGATTCTACTTCTTTTTTAAACTACCTCTGATCACCTCAGATAAGACAATAACTTTCTCCTTTAAACTCTGTTGCTCGCTAGTATTTGTGATACTCAAGGATAATGCAGTATCTATTTTGTCTCACCAGAGATGCATTTTTCATTATCTGTTTACACATTAACATACACATGTATGCACTCAATCATTCTCTCCACGCTATCAATATTATCTACTAGTCTCAAATAACTTTGCAAATCTACAGAAAATGTATTATCTCATATTGATTAGAATTTAACCTCCATTAGAGAAGGGCTTTGACTGTATTTTTCCATTCTATCAAAGTTGCCTATCATGTACAGGAGGTACTTAAATATTTATTGAATATAAAAAATGAGCCAATGACTATTTTATTAAAATATTTAAATTAAGATATCCAGAATGCTCTTTGAGAATGTCCTAACATTTAGTTTTATCAACCTTAAAATAATAATAAATAACTCAGATGTACTATTGCCATATATGAGTAATTAAGGATATTGATTCATTCACTTGATGTGGACCTTTTATTTTTTTCAATAGGTATTAAAACATAAAGTTTCAATCTCAAATGCTAAAAGAACAAATAGTTGGAAAGAGAGTATAAGAAAATGTAAGTGCCAGAGAAGTCTACAGTTCTTTATTTTTTTGAAATGAATTCTTTTGTCACAATAGTCAATTATAGCTGTCATTTTATCTCCTGAATCTCTTGCTTAGAAATATGACAGAAAGATTTTGGTTTAGTCCTGGAGATTGATTTAGATAGCTCTACAAGCAAGGCAATAATTTATTCTCTTAATAATTCTCTACAAAGTGTTCTTAATATTTCAAATGTGCTTCACTTTTCAATATTTAGCATTCATTCATATTCCAGAAATTACATTCAAAAGTAATAGATTGGCAATTTTCATTAGAATGAACCACATAAAACTATCTTCCGGTTCCTCTGAGGAGCACCTATTCTGTAGGTGGCTTAACGATCTTTAAGTTGACTTCATATTCACTCTTCTTTTGGTTTTGGAAAAGTTTATATCCAACCTAACATAACTCTTTCATTTCAAGAGTTTTGAGATAAAAGATTTTCAGAAACAATGTAGGAAAACAATGAAAATTATCTTTAGAAACTAGAGAATTTACTTTCTGAATTAAATGGGCTTCTAAAACAAGAAGTCTTCTGTGTTGACAGTCCCTGGTTGCCATGGTAACTGCTCTGGCTATGAGCAATGCATAGAATCAAAACCATCCTTTGAGAACTAAAACAAAACAAAACAAAACAAAAACAAATGAACAAGCAAAACCACTGGCCTCCAAAAGAGGTTATAGGACAAACTGAGAAAAATCGCATGTTTACAAAGCAAAGCAATATGATGCTTAAAATAAATAACAATCAAAATTTCCTCAAGTGACTTGAAATAATATTCATTTGAGTAATGTTTCATGTGTCTTTTCATGTTTTCCTGCTATCAAGACTTGAAGAGGAAAATCAAATTCCCTGCCCCCATACTTTCCTCAGTAGCTGATTTTGTTTGCAAACACAGGAGTCTCTGCAAATTTCAGACAAGGGAGGAAGGTTAAATTGACTTCAGTATTAAACACAGGGGCTTTTCTGTGTTCTTGACTTCCTGTTGCATGACACTGTTGACTGTGCCTTGCCTTTTGAAATTCCTCCCTTTATTTCAGCAACACTATACTTTGCCCCAGCTCTACTTGTTTGTTTGTTTGTTTGTTTGTTTGGGGAGCATTTATTTCTTATGTTTTTCTTTTAATCCTGGATATTTTTCAGAAAAATAAAAATCATTGTTACCCATGTGGTCTTGTCTCCTAGATTATTTTTTATTTCTAGTTGCCTACTGAAAGTGGAAATTTTATATACTATCTCAGTTATTCCTGTATCTAAAGGTCTTTAAGATTGGTACCTAAAACCTTTGAATCTTTTTTTTTTTTTTTTTACCACCTCTTAGTCCTGGCAGCTTTTTCTTGAGGGCTAGGGGGTCATATTTCATTGAGCTTTATTTATGAAAAACTTTAGGACTAAATTTAGAGTTACTTTTCTATAGAAAAGATTTGCATTTCCTTCTGCCTGAGCCAAAGAACACCATGAACCTGGGACTATTTAACCATTTTAACAGATAGTTCTATAAAATGAAACAACTGGTAATTTCCCTTTGTCTGTTTTCTTATTTGCGAGCTTGGAATCTTTATATTTTTTATATTCTACTTTTATTTCTCTTCTCCTCTCTCTACTTGGTGTATTTTGACTGTTCAGTGTAATTTCTTTTTTTTTTTTTGGCTTTTATTTATTTTATTTTATTTTATTTTATTATGTTATGTTAATCACCATACATTACATCATTAGTTTTTGATGTAGTGTTCCATGATTCATTGTTTGTGCATAACACCCAGTGCTCCAAGCAGAACGTGCCTTCTTTAATACCCATCACCAGGCTAACCCATCCTCCCACCCCCCTCCCCTCTAGAACCCTCAGTTTGTTTTTCAGAGTCCATCATCTCTCATGGTTCATCTGTGTGGGATGACTTTAAAGCCACTCATCCTTTGCATACTTATGGATTCCCTAACACATTTAAACATAAATTTAATAAATTTCAAAGTGTATATATATATACACACATATATATTTAATTTATTATTAAATTATTATTTTTATTTTTAATTGTTATAAAATTATTTTTACAATAAATGTGTAAAATCATTATAGCATAATTCATTCAAGCAGCTCATGCAGTTTGTAATATGATAATAAGAGCTGATACCTACACTGTAATTTCCACATAATCAGTGTTTTATAAATATTTCACTTATTGATTAATTTAATCTTCACAACAACCCTTGAGTTAAGAGATGTATTATCCCTATTTTAGAAATTTAAAAAAAAGTGACACAGTGAATTAATGTAACCCTCTCAAAGATGTAGGGCTGTTAAGTAGTAGAGTTAGAAATTGAAGCCAAGCCACTTCTGTTGTCTTCTGTTTTCAGCATTTTGGTAAACACTCATGGAGATAGAGGAAAACTAGAAGATAATTTTTTTAGGTTTCCTGGGTCAGGGAGACAAGCATTTGTGCTTAATGAATATGAAAAATAGCATACATAAAAGAAAGCATAAGTTTAATGCTAAGATGTGTGGTAGAGAATATAGCAAATTATTCTCATCAGAACTAAGCAACAGCATTTATTTTACATATATGAACATTGATGCCTACAACACTCCTATAAGGTAGATAAGATTATCAACTTTTACTAAGTGACGAAATTGAAGTTCAGAGTATAAGTAATTTACCCAGGGCTAAACAGTCAGTAAGAGATGATGTTGGTATTTAGGTTTGCATCCGTGTGTCTCAGAATATGTGTTTCCTTATCATAACACACAGAAGAGAGGAACATAATAAAAGGGGGCCTAAAGGAAAGATGGGCTGGGACTTTTCCTTAGTCTTAAAACATGGAGAAGTTATACTAGATTCAAAAAAGAGAGAAGGGCATTCCAGAAAAATAGGGGGTTCTGAAAGCCAGGCTGAGGAGTAGAGGTAGGTACTGGATATTTGTGAAGAAAGGGATAAAGATCAATTAGATTTTTTAAAAATAGACTAGCCTAGATTACATTGACTATATTTGAGCAAGGAAGTCAGCTAAAAGACTAAAATTAATAAGCAAGAGATCTGTGGTGACAGAAACAGTAAAGAAAGGTAAAGTATATAAATTACAATCATCCTGATAAAACTTTACTTCAATAAAGCACTTTCCAAATGCACGTTCATGTAATATACAGACCAGATTGGCTGACTGAACATAAAAGTGAAAGAGAATAATAAAACTGGATTATTTCAAGTTAATTTTAAATCTTTATTACATATAAGCTGATAGTTCCACTGACTGACATAGAGAAATTAGGAGAAAAAAAACTTGTGAGTAAAAGTGATAATGAAATCTGTAGTAAACTTGATGAGATTGAGGTGATATTGAGATAACCAAGTGAAAAAAAAATAAAAGTATATATATAGGACTTTTAAGCAGATCCAGGAAAACAGAACCTAAATCATATCCACAGCACCTTCTCTAAAGTTGAGGTCTTAAGAAAAAAATGCCATAGATGGAGAATAATATGCACCCAAACTTCAGAAATGTCCACAGCTAAACTGTGGGAAGAAAAGTCAACAAAGGAAACTGAGTAATAAAAACCTGAGAGGCAGGTATTTCTCATGCTTTGTCCGGCAACATCCTGATTCTTTGAAGGTAGAAGGTGAGAACAGCAGATGTAATATAAAGGACCAAAAACTATCTTCTTCCATTTTGGAAATATAGTTTAATATGTAACTAGTACTAAGTACTTAGTAAATTTTTGCTACTAAATGTGTAATATAAAAACAAGAAACTGGAACCACTCGCGCAGACAGAATTCACTCATTAAGAAAAGGGGTGCCTGGGTGCCTCAGTCATCAAGAGTCTGCCTTAGGCTCTGGTGGGGTCGTGATCTCAGGGTCCTGGGATCCAGCCCCACATCGGGCTCCCTGCTCAGCGGGAAGCCTGCTTATCCCTCTCCCACTCCCCCTGCTTGTATTTCTGCTCTTGCTATCTATCTCTCTGTCAAATAAATAAATAAAAAGAAAAGAAAAAAGTAATGAAGGAAACGAATCTTTATCAAGCAAGGACTATCTTCTAGGCACTATGAACATTTTGGAAAAATTGCTAGGGAAATATAAAGTAGTAATTATTAAAAACATTGGTATTAATGTTATGAATACCACCATAACTCATTAGCTGCAGGAAAACTGAACTTAATAATAAAATAAGGGGAAAATATATATGGTATTATCACCCAGCAAGGTGGAAAATTGAACCATGACTGTAAAGCAAATTAATTAATTATTTTGATTAAGTTCTTGCATATTAATAATCAGACACATATATAAAATGAAGAAAAACTATATTAATTATCCAGTACTAAGAGTGATAGCTTCATTTGGTGAATATTTACAGGAAAAAAAGACAGACTAGATTTGACCTTGTTAAGGCAAAATGTTCTTAAAAGATTATATTAAAGATGCCAGAGATATACCTGAACTTTACACACACACACACACACACACACACACACACACACACACACACACTCTTCTGGAAGGGATAAAACTGAATTTTACCTCACTTTGTTTCAAGATACTTTGAATTTCTAAACAATTTATAAATGTAATTCAGATAATCCAAACTTCTCACATTTCTTTTTCTGTACTCTTTAAATCTTGGATATAAGTGCATCTTAAATAGCATTCTATTTTTTTATTTAAGAGATTTTATTTATTTATTTGACAAAGAGGGAAAGAGAGCAAAGCAGAGGGAGTTGCAGAGGGAGAGGAAGAAGGAGGTTCCCCACTGAGCAGGGAGCCCAAAGCAGGGCTCAATCCCAGAACCCTGGGATCATGACCTGAGCTGAACGCAGATGTTTAACCAACTGAGCCACCCAGGCGCCCAGGTTTCCATTTTTTTAATATTCAAAAAACTTTAAAAATCAAATCAAAGAATTAAACTATGTATGGGTTTTTAAATGATCCTAATGTTTCAAATATAAATATTAGACAAACCACAAGACAGAAGAGAGACAAATCAAGGAGTCAATCCCATTTACAATTGCACCCAAAACCAATGGATAACTAGGAATAAATTTAACCAAAGAGGCAAAGGATCTGTACTCAGAAAACTATAAAATACTCATGAAAGTAATTGAAGAAGACACAAAGAAATGGAAAAACGTTCCATGCTCATGGATTGGGAGAACCAACATTGTGAAGATGTCAATGCTACCTAGAGCAATCTACACATTCAATGCAATCCCCATCAAAAGACCATCCACTTTTTTCAAAGAAATGGAACAAATAATCCTAAAATTTGTATAGAACCAGAAGAGACTCCAAATAGCCAGAGGAATATTGAAAAAGAAAAGCAAAGCTGGTGGCATCACAATTCCGGACTTCCAGCTCTATTACAAAGCTGTCATCATCAAGACAGTATGGTACTGGCACAAAAACAGACGCATTGATCAATGGAACAGAATCGAGAGCCCAGAAATGGACCCTCAACTCTATGGTCAACTTAACTTTGACAAAGCAGGAAAGAATGTCCAATGGCAAAAAGACAGTCTCTTCAACAAATGGTGTTAGGAAAATTGGACAGCCACATGCAGAAGAATGAAACTGGACCATTTCCTTACACCACACACAAAAATAGACTCCAAATGGTTGAAAGACCTAAACGTGAGACAGGAGTCCATTAAAATCCTAAAGGAGAACACAGGCAGCAACCTCTTCGACCTCAGTTGCAGCAACTTCTTCCTAGAAACATCGCCAAAGGCAAGGGAAGCCAGGGCAAAAATGAACTATTGGGATTTCATCAAGATAAAAAGCTTTTGCACAGCAAAAGAAACAGTCCACAAAACCAAAAGACAACTGACAGAATGAGAGAAAATATTTCCAAATGACATATCAGATAAAGGGCTAGTATCCAAAATCTATGAAGAACTTATCAAACTCAACACCCAAAGAACAAATAATCCAATCAAGAAATGGGCAGAAGACATGAACAGACATTTTTCCAAAGAAAACCTCCAAATGGCCAACAGACACATGAAAAAGTGCTCAACATTGCTCGGCATCAGGGAAATCCAAATCAAAACCTCCATGAGATACCACCTCACACCAGTCAGAATGGCTAAAATTAACAAGTCAGGAAACGATAGATTTTGGCGGGGATGTGGAGAAAGGGGAACCCTCCTACACTGTTGGTGGGAATGCAAGCTGGTGCAACCACTTTGGAAAACAGTATGGACGTTCCTCAAACAGTTGAAAATAGAACTACCATACGATCCAGCAATTATTGCACTACTGGGTATTTACCACATTGATACAAATGCCAGGATCTGAAGGGGTACGTGCATCCCAATGTTTATAGCAGCAATGTCCACAATAGCCAAAGTGTGGTAAGAGCCAAGATGTCCATCGACAGATGAATGGATAAAGAAGAGGTGGTATATATACACAATGGAATATCATGCAGCCATCAAAAGGAGTGAGATCTTGCCATTTGCAAAGACATGGATGGAACTGGAGGGTGTTATGCTGAGTGAAATAAGTCAATCAGAGAAAGACATGTATCATATGACCTCACTGATATGAGGAATTCTTAATCTCAGGAAACAAACTGAGTGTTGCTGGAGTGGTGGGTGGTGGGAGGGATGCGGTGGCTGTGTGATAGACATTGGGGAGGGTATGTGCTATGGTGAGCGCTGTGAATTGTGCAAGACTGTTGAATCACAGATCTGTACTTCTGAAACAAATAATGCAACATATGTTAAGAAAAAAGAAAAAGAAGAAGATAGCAGGAGGGGAAGAATGAAGGGTAGTAAGTCAGAGGGGGAGACGAACCATGAGAGACGATGGACTCTGAAAAACAAACTGAGGGTTCTAGAGGGGAGGAGGGTAGGGGGATGGGTTAGCCTGCTGTTAGGTATTAAAGAGGGCACATTCTGCATGGAGCACTGGGTGTTATGCACAAACAATGAATCATGGAACACTACATCAAAAACTAATGATGTAATATATGGTGATTAACATAACAATAATTTTTTTTTAAAAAATAAATAAATATTAGACAAACCACAGATATGTCTATGCAGGTAAATATATGCAAACCAAATATATGGAGGGATCTATCGATATCTACACTCAGCCTTTTGGAATGTTTATTCAGAATAAGTTAAAGTCATGCATTGAGATAGTCACACTTAAATTTTCTTTCCGTCTGAAGTATTGTGGAGATAAGTAAATGACAAATTTCTTTTTTTCTAATTATTTTTTTATTTGAGAGAAAGAATGAGATAGAGAGAGCATGAGAGGGGAGAGGGTCAGAGGGAGAAGCAGACTCCCTGCTCAGCAGGGACCCCGATGCGGGACTCCAGGATCATGACCCGAGCCGAAGGCATTCGCTTAACCAACTGAGCCACCCAGGCACCCAAACGACAAATTGCTTATCTGCTTGTAAAAGAAATGTAGGATAGACAATCACTGAAGAAGAGTATATTAGATGTTTTCACATACTTTCTCACTAATAAGGGCACAGAAAGCGTAAAATGGTAAGATTAAGCATTTCAGTTATTCACTTTTTCCCACACAAGTGCTATCATTTATTACTATAAAAAGGGCTTGTTTATTTATTAAGTTCATAATTAATATACAGGGTCATATGAGTTTTAGGTGTTCAATGATTACATAATTGTATATTACCTACCCAGTGCTCATCATTATAAGTGTACTCTTAATCATCTTTACCTATTTCACCCATCCTCCCACCCACCTCCCCTCTGGCAACCACCAGGTTTTTATCAATATTTAAGAATCTGGTTTTTTGAAAGAAAAAAAAGAATCTGCTTTTTTTTTGTACAGATCAACACCAAAAAAATGAATAATCCAATTAAAAATTAGCAAAAGACATTTTTCCAAAGAAAACATAGATGGCCAATAGACAGGTGAAAAGATGCTCACCATCACTAATCATCAGGGAAGTGCAAATCAAAATTACAATGAGATATCATCTCATACCTGTCAGTATGCTTAAAATCAAAACCATAAGAAATAACAAGTGTTGGCAAGGATGTGGATAAAAAGAACCCTCATGTACTGTCAGTGGAATGTTAAATGGTACAGCCATTGTGGAAAACAGTATGGAGGCTCCTCAAAAAATTTAAATTGAATTAGAATATAATCCAGTAATTTCACTACTGGGTATTCACCCAAAGAAAATTAAAACACTATATAAAAAGATATATGCAATAAATGTAGAGTCCAACCGCCACAATATGGCAGCAACCCAACAGTTAATCCATACATGAATGACAAAGACGTGATGTGCTATATATATATATAATGGAATATTACTCATCCATAAGAAGGAATGAAATCTTGCCATTTGCAACAACGTGGATGGATATAGAGGCTATAATACTAAGTAAAATAAGTCAGAGAAAGAAAAACACCATATGACTTCACACATATGTGGAATTTAAGAAACAAAGCAAATGAACAAAGAAAAAGAAGACAAACTCTGAAAAGTGCTTGTTAGACACCACAATATCATTTAGCCTGCATATTTTGCTTCTTTGTTATTTTCTTCATTTTCAGTACTGTTTTCTGACAAATAGATAACTTCTGACTTTACAGGACATTCTCTGTAGTAAATAAACAAAGTATTTTAATAATTTTTTAAATTTAAATATGTAAGGTTCTAAATAGTTACTCTTTTATGTTCCAAATTGGATAAACTTTAATATTGCCGGCAGTCCTATCTGTATCAGACCAAGAAAATTAGTGATCCATAAACAAGTATTCCAAGTACAATATTTAGGTCACCAGACAATAACACACTTCCTAGAAATCCACCTAAAATTATCCTATTTCTAATTTTTTAATCTATGTAGTACTCACTCATGAAAGTTTCTCTATATATACTACATGCATAAAGAGACATAAACTGTAATGGGAAGAATACATTTCTATTTTATAAATTTACAATTCTCAAGTCTCTTACAAATGAGAAATGACATCGATTTGCATTTATCTTGCAGTTCTGATTTTGACTGTCTGCAAAAACTGACTTATGACATTATTGCGAAGTTTTTATCAAAATATCATCAAAATGTACACAGGCTACCCACTATTAAAAAATCAATTTTTAAATATTTACATCATAAAGCATCAATAACAATTTTGAGACTATGCAGTGTCTATTTGAATAATTAACCACAATTGCATACTGAGATAAAAGGAAAAAGGCCAGCAGCCAATCTTTCTTGAATAACTTGTAATTCAGATCCACCTGTGTTAGGTTCAAAGAAATACTTCCATGTTTTCAACTGTTTGAGGATTTTGATGAGTAGGCAAGACATTCTTCTGTCCAACAAGCTACTAGGGACTTTAATCATCACCTTTCTTCTTCCCATCCATTACCTTTGTCTATTTTTTTCATTTTCAAAACGTTCTTTTATGAATTACTTTATCAGTTCATTCAATTATTTTTGAACACTTACTATATTAGTAGCGCAATCCTAGACACGATAAAGGAGTAAAAATTGGAGAAGTCTTATGTAGGCAATGAGACATATGTACGACTGGTCAATCATAATGCCATCACATGGATCAGCCCCTTCCTGCCACCTCAACCTCTGACCAATCTCAAGAAGTTATTATTTATACTACTTGGTTCATAAAACTTGGTCCCAGACCACTGATTTCTCATCACTACTGGTTATATTCTCTTCCCTCTACTTTCTTTTCCCTTTACCACAGATTCTTGAAATGCAGGAGTTTGGTGATTTTGCTTTGGTTTGGTTTTTGTTTTTTCCTTTAGGGGTAGGAATAGGCAAAGGGGAAGAAGCTAAAGCTTAGATTTTACAAATTCAAAAAAAAGTGATTTTGAATGTCTTTGGTCTAACCTCTATTGTAGGTATCATATTCATATAGTAAGTACATAGAAGCACACACTGACAGTCACAACAAATAATAAAGTAAAAGGGAATAACAGAAAACCCCATTGAGCTCTGCCCCAGTAATATCCACAAAAATTCTGACATGGGTACCCTTAAACAATAAACCCAATAGCTGTGGGTAGCCTAAATGAGTCCAAAACTTGCCACAAAACAAGGCTAGCAAGTTATGTATGTAAATAACTACAATATGAAGAAACTGTGAAAATGCCATTAAAGAAGGAGAAATGTTCTACCTAGGATGATCAGGTAATAATAACCCTAGAGGAGATAGTAGCTGCCCTACCATTTGTTGGAGAGATACCACAGACTGTTTTCCTGAAATCAACTCCCCACTCCAACCAGAAGGAGAAATATGGAGGCAGACTAAATCGAAGCTCAATTTGATAGCCCAGTTGGGTGGGGCATTGATGGAAAAGTATGTGGGGTCAGATCTCAAAGGAAATTAAAAATGTTTTTAAAGGGGCACCTGGGTGGCTCTGTAGGTTAACCGTCTGCCTTCTGCTCAGGTCATGATACTTGACTCCTGAGATTTAGCTTGCATCAGTCTCCCTGCTAAGTGGGGAGTCTGATTCTCCCTCTCCCTCTGCCCCTCTCCCTGCTCATGATCCTGCTCTCTCACTCTCTCTCAAATAAGTAAATAAAAATCTTTAAAAAAAGTGATTTTAAAGATTTCAGTCTTTTCCTGGCAATGCATAAAAAAAATCAGAGTTCAGAGTCAAGATGTAAGATTATCAAAGTATGTCATAGTTTTTAATATAGTCAAGATTTCTTCTGCTGATACTCAAGTTTTGATTCTCTCTAAATTTTACAACTTAATTTCTTGAGAAGACAATCTGAATGACTTAACTCACATTTTGTATCAAGCTTTGAGAAGTTACTTTGGCTCACCTGAATCCAATCAGAAAGTAGCAAAAGGAAGATTTTAGTTTATGGCTGGCTCTTAAATAGGGGCCGAAGACTTGACAAATTCAAGTTGGAGAAATTATGGGCTATGCCAGAAGATTCGTCACATGTCCAGTGAAAGTAGCAATAGACAGTGTTAGATGTTACACATTAGTATGGAAGAGATTCATAGCTGACATATTCTAGAAAGTTCTAGGGAAGACCTACACAAAAATTAGGACAAACTAGACTTTGCTTGATGCTGGAGATCATTTTATTTTTTTGTATAGAGTTCTGATTATAAGAAGAAGAGACCTCCACATACAATTGTTTAAAAGAGTTTTAAAAAGATAACCAGACTGAAATGTTCTAACTTGAAGCTTATTTCAATATTTTGATGCCCTTTTGGGAGAGTCCATGAAAAGCAACATTTATAAGTTGATTGTGCAGAAAGCACAAGAGTACACAACTTAGAATGACTCATCAAAGACAAAATATTGTCTTACTTACTCTGCTTTAATATTTATCTAGGTAGTAAAAGAGGGTACAAGTGATTCACTATAATCTACATTTTCTCTCTCTCTCTCCTTTTTTTTAAGATTTTATTTATTTATTTGACAGAGAGAGACACAACGAGAGAGGGAATGCAAGCAGGGGGAGTGGGAAAGGGAGAAGCAGGCTTCCCGCAAAGCAGGGAGCACGATGCGGGGCTCCATCCCAGGACCCTGGGATCATGACCTGAGCTGAAGGCAGACGCTTAATGACTGAGCCACCCGGGCGCCCCTCTCTTTTTTTTTGAGCCCGTAGCTAACTATACCAAATTTTAGCCAATGGATTGTGATTTCCAGGTCTACACATATCTGGTCTCCTTCTACTACCAAATTTGCTTCTACAGGCTTTTCCCCCTTTTGCTGATCTTTCCAAGATCCTCACTTCACTTTACTAAATATGAAGCATACAGAAAAAGAAAAAGAACATTAAATTTGCAGGTTTAACTAACCAACCAAAGTAGTAAGTTACCTGTCCAAATAGGTATATGACAAGCTCAGTGAATCGGAAAAACTAAGTTGCCTACGCATGTTAGATATAATGGTTTCAAATATTCCCTTAATAACAATTTTAAATAAATAAATTTCCCAATTATAGGGGTCCAAACTAAGAAAACAAGAAATTGTGTTTTATGTTCAAACAAAACAGTTTAGATTTTAAATATTAGTAATAATTCCAGTTGTTATTTCAGTTGCACAAGAAGTCATTAAGTTAATAAGGAATTTCAACAGAAAAACATATCCCTCTTAACTCAGCAGTCTCCCAATAAGCCCAATTCACTAAAAATTAGCTGCTGTAATTTATAAGAGCACTTATTAAGATGAATCACTTCTAGATGTAATTATCTTCATTTATTGAAAGTTATGGGAAAAAAAGTGAAGGATACATTTTTTTTAACTGAAGGAAATATGTTGGAGAGAATTAAATCCTCAGCACAACCACAAAAAAACGAATATATTCATTGCTGTATTCAATCATTTTAATGCTTTAACATTTGCTCTTTTTCTAATTTATATGAATTATCTACATTGTGATATATATTTTATTTTTCATTCCACCCACATCTGCCTTGATTGAGATGTTTTGTGTATTTTAAAAATTCTATTCCAAATGCTAGTGTATTTCCTTGTATACACTGATTTTACAATCAAGCAAGCAAAAGCATGATGCATATATTTATCTATACCTAGATATATATAAACACATATTTAGATTTAGATACAAATGTGCAATGTTATTACATGTTAAATACTAGGCACATTTAATCAGCCATATGTAAATACTGACCATAAATTTATCTTAACATTTCTGTAAATTGAGGGTGTATATTCAGTCTCTAAATCTTCACTATATATGGTGGCCTATATATCTACATGAAGTAGCTCTAATCTGACTCCTGATGTCATCTCTCCTCTCCCTCAACATTCTGTGCTATAGCCATACTGGTCTTTTTCTAGTTTCTTGAGTTCCTAGAACTTGTTTTAGTTTTTGGACTCTTAATGCAAGCTAATTTCTCTCCCTTGGATATTCTTTATGCAAATTTTGCATGTCTAATCCTTATCATTTAAGTCACTCTATGCAAAATACAGACTTGTAACATCACCATCTATCCCATTTTCTCTATATATTTCATAGTGCTTATTATAATCATAAATTATTTGACGTATGATATGAATTATTTAACTTATTTTTTAAAAGATTTTATTTATTTATTTGAGAGAGAATGAGAGAGAGAGAGAGAGCACGAGAGGGGGTAGGGTCAGAGGGAGAAGCCGACTCCCCGCTGAGCAGGGAGCCCGATGCCAGACTCGATCCCGGGACTCCAGGATCACGACCTGAGCCTAAAGCAGTCACTTAACCAACTGAGCCACCCGGGCGCCCAAATTATTTAACTTATGATGCATATATGTTGTTTATTTTGTTCACTACCTATCATCAGTTCAGTGGAGTTTTTTTACAATTAAAGTCCTCACGGTGTTTTCATCTTTCTCAGATGGATGCCCAGGGGCAGAATTTCTGGATCATATAGTAGTCTTTTTCTTGGATTTTTTTGAGGGACCTCTATGCTGTTTTTCATAGTGGCTGTACTGGTTTGCATTGCTGTCAGCAGTGTGCAGGGGTTCCCTTTTCTTCACATCCTTATCAAAACTTATTTCTTGCTTTTTTGATGGTAGTCATTCTGGCAGGTGTGAAGTGACATGGTGGTTTTAGTTTGCATTTCCCTAATGATCGGTGATGTTGAATATCTTCCCATGTGCCTGTTGGCCATCTGTATGTCTTCTAAGTGTCCGTTGATGGACAAATGAATAAAGATTACACACAGAAACAGACACAGGAATACTACTCAGCCATAAAAATGAGAATGGAATCTTGCCACTTATGACAACATGGATGGACCTTGAGGACATTATGCTAAGTGAAATAAGTTAGAAAGAAAGACAAATACCATATGATTTCACTTATATGTGGAACCAAAACAAACAAACAGATCAAAACCAAACAAACCAACCAAACAAACCAAGCTCATAGATACAAAAATCAATTGGTGTTTGCTGGAGGGAAGGGGTGGGGGTTGGCAAAATAAATAAAGAGGGTCAAAGGGTACAAACTCCAGTTATAAAATAAATAACATGGGGGTGTAATGTACAACATGGTGACTATAGTTAATAATACGGTACTGCATATTTGAAAGTCACTAATAGATTAAATCTGAAAAATTCTCATGAGAAAGAAAGAATTCTAACTATGTGACAGATGATAACTAGACTATTGTGTTTATCATTTTGCAGCATATATAAATATAGAATCATGTCATACACCTAAAAATAATAAAATGCTATATATCAATAATGCAATATTTTTTTTAATTTAAAGGAAAGCTCTCACAAACTATATTTTGACATTGTGCATAAGGGTTAACATATCTCTAAAACATAACAGTTTATATATAATATTGATTTATGATAAAATGCCAGAGACATATGTATATTTTTATATACATAAAAATTATGGATTGATATATAAAAATTAATGCATACTTAACTATGACATTGAGTGTAGAGCCTCAAAGGATAAAGAATCAGAGTTTTAGAAGAAAATATATTAAAGTGTATTTTTAAAAATATTTTTACTTTTTACTTTTTAATTTTATTTAATTTTTTAAAGATTTATCTATTAATTCTACAGAGAGAGAGAGAAAGAAAGAGAGAGACAGCATGCAGAGAGGGGCAAAGGAAGAGGGAATAATAGAATCCCAAGCAGACTCCCCACTGAGCACAAAGCCCAATGAGGGGTTCTATCTCACAACCCTGAGATCCTGACCTGAACTGAAACAAAGAGTCAGACACTTAACAACTGAGCCACCCAGGTGCCCCAATATTTTGATTTTTAAAGCATGCTAATGTATAATATATTCAGAAATTGAATAAATGAAATTAATTTTTAAAAACTATATATTTATGTGTTTGTGAGAAAGAGTAGAGGGAGTTGGAGAGAATAAGAGTAAACAAACAAACAAAAAAAGAATAAAAGAGCAGTGAGAAGATCTCTGAAGGTCCTTCAGGGGACATAGAATAGGAACCCAGTTTCTGAAGTCATACTGCCAGGTCCCAACTCTCATCCAGCAATTACTGCCTATAAGACATTAAGCACGTGACACATTATCTTTCTCATTCAGCATCTTAATTGGTAAATATTAACACTTCTTTATAGTAGATTCAAACCTATGGTGACCATCAATAAATGTTGTCATTTATTGTTCAAAAATCTTAATTTTACAAAAAATTCTGAAATATGAAATAAATTATTATTTGGTATTTTCATTATGTCCCATTAAATGCTTGTTGAATCAACTAGAACTTGTGAAGTTGAGGTGTATCTAAAGGGGCCCAGAATAAATTATTTTTATTTTTGTAACTAAATCTTTACTTGTTAAATGTGGCACAAAAATGTGTTAGTTTATAAGCAATTGATATATAAACACTGTATGCTAAGGAACAAAAATAAAATGCCATACTTTATATTGAACATGATCTCATCCATAAAAAATTAAAAATTAAAAAAGTAGAAAATACATTAGCATTGTAATAGTGATTGCCTCAGAGTGGTAGAAATTTGGGAGGTTCAGAGGCACCTGGGTGGCTCAGTTGGTTAAGTGACTGCCTTCAGCTCAGGTCATGATCCCAGGGTCCTGGGATTGAGCCCTGGGTTGGGCTCCCTGCTCAGTGGGGAGCCTGCTTCTCCCTCTCCCTGTGCTGCTCCCCCTGCTTGTGTTCTCTCCTCTCTGTGTCAAATAAATAAAATCATAAAAGAAAAGAAATTTGGGAGGTTTTGTAATTTTCTGTAGAACTTTTAATCTTTCAAATTCATTATTTTAGTTATATTTTATGATCAGCTTTAGGAAAAAGTATCTAAAATGAAAAATAATGTTTAAGCATTTTATATTATTGATGTTATAAATTATTTTATGCAATTTAACCAGACTATTTAGGATCAGTTTTCACAATTATTTTTATCATAAAACACGTTTATCAAAATAATAATGTACAAAACCCAATTTTAAATATTATGTAAAGGAAGAACCATCTTAGAAATACATAGTAATAAATCCACATGGAAATTCTATACGAGCATTTGCTAGCTTTGTGACTTTAAGGTAATTATTGAAGATCATCAACATTTATCTGGCAACCTAAGAGTAAGTTCTCTTTATCATGTAAACTACTTGATCCCTGAGCCTATACAACCTTTTAAAATTTTTATTTTCAATTACTTACCTAAAGAATTGGTAAAACCTTTAGAGAGAAAACTCAGGCTTCACTTTTGGACATTGTAAATATGAGATACCTGTTAGGCAACCAAAAGACAAAACTGACGAAGAAGCTGGTGGTAGAAGTGAAGTTAAGTGGACAGATCAGTGCTAAAGAAGCAAATTTGGGAGTCTAACATATCGATGGAATTAACACCCTGGAGGTAGAGAAAGTCTCTTAGGGAGAGGTGATAAATAGAAATGAAAAGGGAGGGGTGCCTGGGTAGCTCGGTCGTTTAAGCATCCCACTCTTGATGTCAGCTCAGGTCGTGATCTCAGGGTCCTAAGATTGAGCTCCTTGTGGGGCTCTGCACTCAGCAGGGAGTCTGCTTCTCTTCCTCTCCTTTGCCCCCCACTCTCTCTCTCAATAAAATAAATAAATCTTAAAGAAAAAGGAACAGAAAAGGGAGCCTAAAATGAAGTCTTCAGATACTCAAATATCTAGTTTACAAAGAAGAAAGACTGACTATTAAAGTGGAAGGAAAGAGAGAGGGTGAAGGGAGCTGTTATGAGGATTACTGTGAGGAGATAATAAAATGTTGAATATGAGAGTACTCTATAAATATAATATGATATACATAAAAATTAACATTGCCTTCATTAAATGAAGAAGAGACATGTCAGAGGATCTGGAAGTGATAGTAAAGTTTTTCGGATAATGGATCAGAGATCTAAATCTAGCAAGGTGATATTTGCCAGTGATAAAAACAATCATGAGAAGAATATCAATCATTATTAAAAAAATAGATACAAGATGGGAAAAATGTACCTTAGCATAAGATCCTGAACAAATATTGTGAAGTAACTAAGAAACGTAAAGTAAACTTTGCAAAATGTCAGGAAATTAATTAGTGGGCAGGACACTCAAGCTCAGTTACAGCCAAGACTATCATGTCCTACCAATCTCCTTGTGAATCTCAACACAAGTAGTATAATCTCTCTGGGTCTCCATTTATTCAGATGTGAAATGGGGATAATTATAGTACCTACTTCCTGATGTTCTCAGTAGGAGTAATTAAGGTAATATTCACAAAGTGCTTATCACAATCCCCAGCACAGCGCTCAATATGTAGTAATCAAAATGATGGCCACCACTACAGTCAATCAGGATTCAAATCAGGTCTCTAACTCTGGGACATTTTGTGGCATTGTTATAGGAGTTCATGTATAAGTTGGAATACAAGACTTAAGAGAACATGTTCAAACCTGAAATACCTATGAAAATTTGATAAAATAATGAGTCATTTTAAAGTCAAATTTTACTTTTTTCTAATAACTATAAAATCTTACACCATAATTCTGAATATTTCTGTGACACACACAGACACAGAAATATTTTGTGTCTTCCCCTTACATGTCTTCATATATAATTACATTGATATAGGTATATGCCAATAACATGAGACTAAATGACCATTCAAGCTTCTCCATGTCTATCATTCTCCAATAAAGGATGGTACCCCAATATATAGGAAATAGTGTAGGTTTGGTAATAGACAGAACTGGCCTCAATGTCAAGTACTGTTGACATTGGTTGTACATTATATACAAGTTATTTGATTGATCTGAGACTTAGTGTTCTTCCCAATTGTCAGAGTAGATAATGTGCTCACCAAATATTTCACATTTTCTCTAGTATTTCCAGCCCCATTTCCAGTTAACCAGATACAGTGGGCAATGATATTAACTGTAGAGTTTTCATTTCTAGGCTGAAGCAGAGAGAGATTAGGTATGAGTTTTAGTGTGAGATCTTTGTGTGTTCTCTTTCCCATTACTGCTAGTGTGGAGGCCTCCTCTAGAGAGAGTAAAACCACCAAATCCCAGAAGACTTAATATTTGAACTACCTCATGAGCAATAGCTGCTAAGTCTCCTAGACCATAGCAGAATTTTCTTAAGAAATAAACTTTTATTATTCTTAAATCACTTATTGATATGGCATATCTATGCTACCTTGACAAATGTACTTATCTATGAAAAAAATGATGGTTCTCTGGGGTTGCTGTAAATAGAGAGACAATGTACATAAATAGATCAGCAAAATGAGCATGTGCAAAAATAATAACTATGAATATTGTTATTAAGAAAAACACTTTTTGACTCATGTCAGGAGAATTGTCAAACTGTCTTTCATACAATGAAAAGAATATATTTGTCTTTCCAATACCACATTACAATATTCTCATCATAAGCATCATTTCAAACTTTCTAAGAGAGCATTGATTCCAAAAAGATTATCTAGAATCAATTGTATCGAGTTTATTTTGATCTAAACCACATCACTTTCAAGCATGTTGACTACATGGTTGAGATTATATTCTTTGTTAAGAGATATACTAACTCTGGTCCTGACATTGAACATTTGATTCAATTTTAAATATTACATACCAAATATTCTCGATTACCAACTTTGCTGAAAAATGAGGAGTCATTTTCATTATGAAATTTATCATAATTGTCAAAACCACTTGCCTAGTATAAATAAGGTCATTGTAAACGTGTACACCATTTCCACAGCAATTTTGGGGCACCTGTTGTATAGGAACAGGCTTCTAAAAATGAGTAACAAAAACACAGCTGTTAAAGACATGTCACTTTATCTCTCCACTTATTATCAGTGGAGTTTAAAAAGTTCCTATTGGTAAAAACAAGGTATGAAAAATGATTCTAATTAGAGAAGTTGTGCCCTATGTTGAAATAAATGTGCCTTATGCTATTTCTTAACACAGACTTCAAAAGGTGTCAGAAACCTTGGATCATCATAAAGTCTTCCGAGCATAGCAGAGAAAATTGAAAGCTATGCATCTTACTTTCCATTTGGTAGCACCAGAGGGAATGGTTTAAATGATTTAACTTTACCTGCAATATACAATATACTGTGTACATTGTTTCATAAAACAAAACCTCCAAACAGCTCACTAGACTAAAGCAGATTTATTCTGCTAACTTAAGCATGGACTGTAGTCAGTTTCCATACATCATTTTAGAAATAGCAAAATATTTCCAAAAGAATGAATGTTATCTACTGTTTTATCAGTAATATGCAACATGACAAATAGGACAATGGCATTGCATCAAAATGTATTTTTTAAATTTTCTCCTAACACTGGAGAGGAAATCAAGGCTGTGGAGCCAAATCACCATATACTCCTAATCTTGCTTCATTCATTACCTTCTTTAATGAGCTACTAAAAGGATAAAACAAGTCATTTTTCCCTTTGCCTAGCATTGTATATGTCTGGGTCTGGAACTTTATGATAGGTATGGCATTGAGCACATTATACCACTTGAATGTATAACAAACAATAGTAATAATGATAATGGTATCTTCTGACAAGTTCTATTTGATTTGCTTCCTTGTTTTCTGAAACAGACTTTCAGTTCTTTTAGTCTTATAAAACAGTAAAACACAGTATGTTTTAGGTAAGTTATAAAACAAAAGCATCCCTGTGCCATCAAGCATAGGGGGTATTTATAATCAATGTTCAAGTTTTGACCCCCTCCTTTTAAACATTCCTTCAAGAAACCATCTATTCCATCAGCCACATTTGTTAGTATCTATCAACTTGCCTGTGTATATTGAATTCACTTCATACTATTTTCTAATCTTAAGAATTATACAGGATGGAAAAGTCTCTTCTCTATCTTTTTTTTATTTTTTTTAATTTTTTATTGTTATCTTCTCAGTGTCTTAAATATTATTATATCATTCTATTTAACAACGGCAGCCATTAAAGGTCAACTATTAGACTTGATGACTTTATCAAAACTTTAATTAAAGAATACCTGCCAGAAAAGATTAGAGTTTAACATGATACATTTCCACATATTAAATCAAAAGAAAAAATAAATATCTTTAATACCAAGTATATTATTATAGATGCGAATATAATCTGATTTACATTAAATAATATGATTATAATGGTAATGGAATCTGAAAGTCAAAGTATAATATGCACACACACACCACACATTTTCTATTTTACCAAATAAATTTTAATTACAATTACAATCATTGACTTTCCTCTTCAACATCTTTTTTTAGCCTCCCCTTCACCTGCCTGTTCTAAATAAAACTTTGTTTTCCCCACAGAACCATGCTTTACCTATTGCATTCTCAAGCGGTCATGTTTCCTCTGCAACATTCTTCAAAGAACTGGGCTGAGGGTTGAGGTAAATGCCCCCTTTGCTCCTTATTGCTGCTTCCATAACTTTCACCTCTGATCCTCTCTAAAAAGCCCCAGATTTGAATAAAGATCAAACCACCAATTTATACCACATACTAAACTTATTTCTGGTAGTCATTTATAACTCTGGAATCATTACACTCATTCTTTGGATATTCAACATCTAGCTACTGCCTCTTCCCTCCCGTGGGAATCTGGATATCCTTGGTGATATGACTATCAAGACAGTGATCATTGTGACAAACCCCCCTTTTTAAGATTTTATTTATTTATTTGACAGAGAGAGAGCACAAGCAGGTGGAGCAGCAGAAGGAGAGGGAGAATCAGGCTCCCTGCTGAGCAAAAAGCTGGATATGGGGCTCGATCCCAGGACCCTAGGATCATGACCAGAACTGAAGGCAGATGCTTAACCATCTGAGCCACCCAGTCACCCTCGTTGTGATACACTTAGCCCTCAGTCCCATCACCTCCTTTACTCTAATGTTTTAGCCGGCTATCTATTGATGCTAGCAACTTTCCACTCCCTCTCCCTCTCCTGTTCTCATTCTGTCCATGGCAAACTTAGATAATATGGCTCTTTGTACAAATTCTCCCTTGGATACATTCTCAATGTATTCCTTCCTTCTTCCCTCTACTGAACCTCATCTCTTGTAAAATCTTCTACCCAGTTACTGTTTTCTGCATCTGTGCAAGCTGATGGTATCTAGAAACAAACCATAGAGACCCCAAATCCTATATCCATCTTTTATTGTATATCTCTTGATTTTCCTTCCAGATTTGCTCCCTCTGCTTATGTTTTTTTTTTTTCCCATGAGGGAAATAAATGACACATATTATTTTTGAGCTTCTCAGACTAAAATCCTTGTGAGCACCCTTGACTTCCTTCTATCTATCATACCCCAAATCATATATCCAGACTTATACTACATTTTACCACTGCCATCATCACCTCTCCCAGCCTCAATCCACCTTCACTTGTATTAAGTAATGCAATAGTCTTTTAGCATGCTCTTTTGTCCCACTACAATGTATTTTCCATGCTGCAGCCAGATTGATCCTTTAAAGTCTATACCAGAACATGTCTGTCTTCTGCTTAATTACTCCAAAGCTTCAATCTCACTCAGACCAAAAGTCTTTTAAATGGTCTAAAGGACACTACCTGACCTGATACTCTCATCCACACACACCCTGGTCCTAGTCACTGTTCCCTTATTACCTGTCTTAGCTCCATATCTAACCTTGCTACTCAGAGTGTGTTCTTCTGACTAGCAGTACTGGCATCACCAGGGAGCTTGTTATGATGTTCTCAATCAGACCCCACAACACATCCATTAAAAAAGAATCTGCATTCGGAAGAATGAAGGGGGGAAATCAGAGAGGGAGATGAACCATGAGAGACTATGGACTCTAAGAAACAAACTGAGGGTTCTAGAGGGACTGTGATAGGGGGATGTGTTAGCCTGGTGATGAGTATTAAAGAGGCATGTACTGCATAGAGCACTGGGTGTTACATGCAAACAATGAATCATGGAACACTACATCAAAAAAAATAAAAAAAAAAATAAAAACAAGCAAGCAAAAAAAAAAAAAAGAGAGAGAGAGAATCTGCATTTTAATAAGATCACCAAATAGGAGCACATGGATGGCTCAATCAGTTAAACATCTGACTCTTGGTTTTGGCCCAGGTCATGATCTCAGGGTCATGGGATTGAGCCCTGTCTTAGGCTCCAAGCTCAGTGTGGAGGCTGCTTGAAATTCTCTCTCTCTCTCTAAAATAAAATAAATAGGGGTCCCTGGGTGGCTCAGTCGTTAAGCATCTGCCTTTGACTCAGGTCATGATCCCAGCGTCCTGGGATCGAGCCCCATGTCTGGCTCACTGCTCCACGGGAAGTCTGCTTCTCCCTCCTCCACTCCCCCCTGCTTGTGTTCTCAGTCAAATAAATAAATAAAATCTTTTAAAATAAATAAATAAATAAAATAAATAAAATCTTGAAAAAAATTAAAATATCACCAAATCACCAGATAATTTGTACATTCAAGTTTGAAAAGCATGGATTTAAGTATTAATTGTGTAAGGACAAATACCAATGAAAAATAAGAGGCTTAATCCCCCCTTATTGAAAATAAGGGAAGAGATTTCTTTCTCCTCATTTTTTGTTAGAACATTTACCTTAGAAAACTTGAAAATGTGAGTACTTTCTCTGACTCTTTGAAATACCAATGAGGGGTCTGGGTGGCTCAGTCAGTTAAATGATCAACTCTTGGTTTCGCCTCAGGTCATGATCTCACAGTCATGAGATCGAACCCTGGATTAGTCTCCACACTCAGTTGTGCAGTCGTGGAGTCCAGCTCAAAATTTCTTTCCCTCTCCCCCACCCTCTCCCTCAAATAAAGAAATAAAGAAAAACTTAAAAAAATAAAAAAGAAATGCCTATGAATCTTTTAGAAACTAAAGAAGACACATCAGCTTTGTGACCAAGGACTATCCTTCTCAAGGACCTGGGAACCATCTCTTTGAAATATAAATATCAAGGAATATAGTCCCCTTAATTCCCAGTTTCTGTGGAAGAGAAGGAGCCTAACTTCAGTAGACATCTTGTTCCAAGTTGCAAAACTACCCACTGTCATAAAAATAGAGATTTGATTTTCCTCTGCATAAAACCAATAAGCTAACACAGATGGTCACTGACATTACTAGTAAGAATGAACTATGTACAACAAAAGGTGCTGCCAAGTCCTTTTACATGAGGGCTAATTATTGTTTATCTTGAAAACTTATTATATAATGAGTTGTATTTGTTGGCTATAAGTCGTGGTGTTCCTTTCTGTCTTTGCTATATCCTCGCTGACTACCCACAATGCAAAATCACATTCTAGTTTAATGCTTACTCAATAATAAAAATTGTTTTCTCTCTCTACTGTCTTTATGGGAGTTACTTTCTGGGTTGGGAAAAGATTTTCTTTTTAATTGTATTTTATCAAAATTTGCACGTCCTAACTTGGACGTTTAGGGGGATTCACTCATTAACCTCCAAAAATCTAAAACTTATCCTTTGCTCACACTATTCTGACACACACCAGCATCCTTTAAGTTCCTTAAACATTCAAAATACTTTAAACTGTTTTCTCTGCATGCAAACTCGTCCCCAAGATGAGTCTTACTTACTTAAAAAGATCGTCATTCATCAAAGATTTCTTCTTCAGTGTTCTATTTATAAAAACCTTCTCCATTCCCTTTGTTGCTAAAATCTCTCTGCTCCTGAATAAAGTAATATAAATATATTTTGTCTTGTTTTCAATCACCAGAATGTAAACTCTGTTAGGACAGAAATATTCTTTATTGTGTTTCCGTCCTCTGTGTGCAATAAATATTTGTAAACTAAATTACAGAATAAATTGTCATGCATATGAATGTGTTAATGATCCTAATCAAATGCGTAAAAAACATTCAGATTTTCACTTCAAAAAATAAAGCTATCAAACTAATTAACCTAGATTGTATATTATGGTGATTTTAATGACTTCTACTATTCAAATTATTACTGCAGAGTAAAATATTATAAACAAATTCAATCTCTTTTTTCTTCTCCTTTCAAATCTCTGTTCATGATTCTTCCATCTGTCTCCTATCCTACTGGAGATTTCCACCTCTCACTGTCTTGAGTGCTCTGATGACCTCAATCAAAAGACAATTACCTAGTGAGGGTAGAAGGTAATTATTCCTATCAAGTAAAGATTGAACACACCTGAATAGGCAGCTGCAGTTCTTTTCAGGACAACATCATTATCACAAAATTTGACTCTGGAAATTTGTGAAGCATGTAAAATCTAAATTGTTGATTTATTGCAAGATTTGTAGGACAGCTATTCTTCCCACTGAAAGCTATGCCTCTAAAAGGCAGAGTAAATAAGGGAGTAAATTGGATTTGGAGTAAGCAGAAGATTTACTCAAATTTCTAAATTAGACTTGCAAAGCAAAGTGCATTTAGGTTAATTCCCTGGACTAAGTAAATCTTATAGAAATTTCACCAAAATATGTATTTATAAAGCTCATAAAATCCTGAAACATGCAATGCACTATCACCCAGAAATGAGAAAAAGTCAGTCATAAAAATGGCAAATGATTTTCATACCTCAACATTGTCATAAGTTAATGTCATACAACATAATGCACATTATTTAGAAATTTAAATGTTCTAGAATTTTTTATATGAAATCAGTTCCATTTGCGGAGTTTCTAAGGTAGCTACTTGTAACAAGGAGGAAAAGAAGATGTTTTTGCTCCTGAATTCTGTTCCTGTTCCGACAGCTTCCTTTACCATAATGATATATGGAATACAGTCTTCTTCCCAGCTCCCTTCGTAGCTCCTTTAAGTGAAACCAGAATATTGGTCATTGAGTTAATGTCAGAATTATTCACTATTAGAAACTGTGGTCTAGGGATGCCTGGGTGGCTCAGTCGGTTAAGCATCTGCGTTCGGCTCAGGTCGTGATCCCAGGGTCATGGGATTGAGAGCTCTGCATCGGGCTCCCTGTTCAGTTGGGAGCCTGCTTCTCCCTCTCCCACTCCCCCTGCTTGTGTTCCATCTCTCACTGTCTCTCTCTGTCAAATAAATTAATAAAATCTTAAAAGAAAAACCTCTGTTCTGATTATTTATTTCATTTCTGTTCCTCAATACCACATAAACTCTGTCAAGGGATCTGAGGTATTTAGTTCACCTCAACATCCCCAGGGCTTGAAACAGTGCCTAACACATAGTAGGCATGCTTTAAACATTAATTAGAAGAAAAACTTAAATGAATAATATACAGCTGGGTTCATACCCTGACTGTAAAAGAAAGTTCTTATATTGCTTTTGAGTGCTCTTTCATATAGAAGAGTATTTGTGATGAAAACAATCAATTATAATTTTCAGTCGATAAAGGAGGGAGGTAAGAAAGAATAAGAAGGAGGGATCCATGCTTCCCAGAAGCTACATTTCTATAACAGCGCAACTGGGGAGCAGTGCTTACCTTTAAATGGAAATGAAATGGCAAAAATACTGAGAATTGCCCAAGTTCTAGGTCACCATGAGGGTAAAATCCAAGTTGGAAATTAAAAATACTATCAGAATTTTATTTTAAATATTTTATTTATTTGTCAGAGAGAGAGAGAGCACAAGCAGGAAGAACAGCAGGCAGAGAAACAGGCTCCCCGCTGAGCAAGGAGCCCGACATGGGGCTATATCTCAGGGCCCTGGGATCAAGACCTGAGCTGAAGTCAGAGGCTTAACTGACTAAGCTACCCAGGCATCCCCAGAATTTTATTTTAAATGGAAAAAAGCTCAGTCTTGCCTATATTTTCTTATGTAACTGTAAGACCTGACAATTACCAGTTAAATAGCAATTTCTTTTAAGCTGATTTGATTGACTGCTTTAAACATGTTGGACATTTAACAATATGTACTTTTTCATCATTATCTTATTTAATCCTCTTCATAACTCAATTACGTGAGCATTATTGTGCCCCTTTTCAGACAAGGATTCTCAGGCTAAGTAAGGTTCTATACATTGTTCAAGTTCTGGAATTGCCAGGATTTAAATTCTAGAAGCTTGCACTTTTTATTACAACACTAGAGTCTTTTGAAGGCTGTGGCAGCAAGCATGTGACCTACTATGAAATATTACCATTAATATTTAAATGCATCGCTTTGCACTTCTAGCTACAATTTCTAAAATCTCAATGTATGCACACTGAAAAAAATATATTTATCCAAACTGTGACACACACTTGATAAAAACTTCTGGGAACAGTCTTTTCCATATATTTTTTAACTTACTTTTAGCAGTGCACACATTTTCCTTGCATCTTGTATTTACCTTATTCAACCTGCTCTATTTTAATTATCTGTGTCCTTTATTACAGTTGGGGTGTCTTTGGGCAGAGACTCCATTTTGCTCACTACCACATACCCAGTGAAAATCACTATGCTTGGTGCATAGGATTTGCTGAATATTTATTGGATTAATAAAATTAACTAACAAGTGTCTATGAGTTATACAAAGGGGTATAAGAATAATAAGAACAATAAAAATTTATGTACCTGCTTAATTGTCAAGAGAAATACCATAATAGAAAGATCCTAAAACAAGAATGACCAGCCCACTGCCAAATTAAATTTTCCCCAAAACTTGCATCACTTTCTGTAACCTCCCCTCATTCTACACCCACTGCACAACCTAATGTACTATAAGTAAAATATATGATTTATAGACTAGGCATGATACATACCATTTATTAGCTATAGTCCATATAATTCTGCTTTGGTATTGTCCCTAATTTCATTGCTGTCAGACTCTGTATTTAACACTCCCAGCCCTAATAAGCCAACAACCAATTAGCCCTTCTAGGCACAACAGGGTTTCAACATCCATTTGGAGTTAGAGGATAAAAGTGGAAGCAACCACTTAACCCAGAAATGAAGAATTGCAATAATTTGTATAATAATTTTTAATGATATAAAATATTTTTTCAACTTCTGAAAAATTCAGTTTGCTTCATTACCCTTTTGACCAACCAACAAGCATATCCTAAGCTATAGAAAATGAGTGAGACCCCCACATAAAGTAACATGGTCTTTTCACATCTCCAGAGGATGCAATTCATTTTGCCTTCAGTTTCAGGAGCATCCCTGAGGCTGTGCAGCGCAGCTGCCCTAATGTAGAAGGTGATGGTGCGTGATCTCTAGTCTCTGTGTAGTTGATAAGATTTTCTGAGAATCAGAAGATGGGAAATGGAAACAAACTTTGTTGCTCTTTGATGCTTGCTTGGTGGCAGGCATTGTTTTATGTAGACACTCTGTATTCCTTATCATGTATAATCTTCACATATTATGGTTGAAGGAAACAAGTTTTGGAAGGAATATATAAATTGCCATGGATAGCTAAGTGGCAAAGCATATGTTAACCTATGTGATTCATTTGCCTCCATAGCCTAAAATATTCCGTAATTCATATAGGTAATTTTGGAACCCTTAAAAGGCTTACATATCACGCACTTGGGTGTGGACTTTGTCTGAAGGTGATAAAGAGACATAAGAAGCTTTATTCAGGATCATAACATGATTTTATAGATATTTTAGAGAAATAACTTGCAAGAATAAGTAAAATAGATATTGGGTAAAATTTACTGGAAAGGCCAAAGAGTCTCAAAATGCCCACCAATTATACTACTGTCTTAGAAAGAAAGAAACCCTAAGGAATTATTTCTGAAGACAGGTGATGTGGCTTCCAAAACCAAGTGTATCAAGTTAGTCTCAATAATCAGTAATTGTATCAAAGCTTCCAATAGGAAAATAAACTTTGGCTGAAGAACAAATAATTCAATCAAATGTTGTCTACCTGGGAAATGCAGGAGTGAGAGAGAGACAGAAAAGCAGAGATACCTGAATGGGAAAGTGTTAGGTAGAAGCTAGACAGGAGCAGAGGAAAGAACACCCCAAGGAAGACTCCCAATCCTTGAAGGGGAATGATAGGGACACGAGCTGGAGGCAAGGACAATGATAAATAAGCTACATATTAAAAGTCTCGGGACAACACAACATCCTGCCTTTGTGGCTTCTAAGACCTTGGAGCTGACAAATCCGAGAGACACAGGTGCAGAACAAGTGCTCTCCTCTTCCACCTCTGTCCCAGGGTAACCCCTAGACTGATTATAATGCATTTGCTTTGCTGTTCAGCCTTGCTCAGTAGAGGAAGGCTGCCAGGAGTGTTCTGGTACAAACCTTGTAGGGTCAAAAACTCTCCCTTTCAACCTGTAGGAATTCCCCCAAGTGATTGCAGGCAGCCTCCATTACAGACCACCCCACTGTCCATCACAGTTCCTTCCAGCCCCCCAAAAGACTAGAGAACTATCCATTCCCAAAACAAACTAAGGCTGATTCCACCTCCTGGAACCTGCCTGTTCTCCCGCTAGGAGAGTGTACTTTCCCTTTAATAAACTGCTTTGTGCTTGCTACTTTCCTTCTGGTTGTTTTATTTGGCATGGATCCCCATGTAAATCTTCTGTGGGGTATCCAAGGACTGAGACCTCCATTCACACAACATCCGGATTCTCCCACCAGTAACATAAGCATTAGAAGAATGTCCCAACCCCCAGAACTATTCAAATACCAGCAAAATGATCATTGCATCTTTCCTTAGGACTGCTAGCATATGTCTCTTCCTCTAAACCTGACATTAGTGCAAGCTTTCTGACATGCATTGTAAGATTTATATTTTAGGAGGCCATTAGGAGAAGGGAGGGGAATATTAGAAAATCTTCCATAGTGCTATATTTGTTACCCTGTGAGAAAGTGAAGACACGCAAATGATCTTTTCCATTCATAGCTGGTAAACAGTTGCAGTATGTATCACCACTTTAGACACCACATCTGAGCTTTTAACACAATTCCTTTTTCCAGATCTTTAATGGCTTGATG
Source organism: Eumetopias jubatus (assembly GCF_037043125.1). Lineage (NCBI taxonomy): Eukaryota > Metazoa > Chordata > Mammalia > Carnivora > Otariidae > Eumetopias > Eumetopias jubatus. The sequence goes on along the minus strand of NW_028274819.1, from coordinate 80,552,452 downwards.
TCAATTTGGGATTATTTTTTCTTGCCTATGGACTTAGCTAAACAAACACACAAGCAAGCAAACAAACAAACCAAACCAAACCAAACAAATAAAAACACTCTTCACAAAATTCCCTTTCTGTAAGACTAGCTCCACACATTTTAAAGTTGTTTCCAGATTCATTCTTTAATATTTTTCTTTTTATTCAGAAACTAGAAACTATTTATTTTGAGCAATGTCTTCATTCAGATAGGCTTCTTTCAATGCTTTTCCCTAATATTCTGGTCGAAGTCATATAGAAATTGCAAGTGTAATCTTGGATTAACCTTTTCAAGACTGACTTTTCTAGCAGTATCATAACCATCAGGAATACAAGAGCAGGGCATCAGATACTTTAAAAATTCTGAATAATTTAATCTTTAAATTACTACTGTGACCAAAGGTATATTTTCATAAATCTAAAAAAATATATTGCTATATCAGCAAAACAAAGTTTACAAAAGTAACTTCTCAGAGATCACAGTTTAAACACAAAAGTTTTCTACTGATATCACAAATAAATACTACTCATCTTACTTGTTTAAATGTGTCATTTTACCAAAATTGAAATAAGGTCTATTAGGTCTAGCAATACCTACACATGTTATAGATATTCACAGAATATGATTAATAATTGTATTTTTTGAAAATTAAGAGCAATCAATGAAATTCCATTTGTGGTACTATGAATCTGCAAAAGAATGGAAATGAAGAGTTGTTCCCTTCAGAGTACTTATATTCTTCAACTAAACTTTTATCTTCCTAGATGATAATAAAACTTAATATAAAATGGTGGGAACAATTGAGCAATTCAACACAACAGTAGGAATAACAAAGATTATTACACAATTACAAATAAAATATACTTTAACTCTTAATGAAATACTTTCTATGCATTTCTAGAAAAAAACATTACTGGGGGTGCCTGGGTGGCTCAGTTGGTTAAGCAACTGCCTTCGGCTCAGGTCATGATCCTGGAGTCCCAGGATCGAGTCCCGCATCGGGCTCCCTGCTCAGCGGGGAGTCTGCCTCTCCCTCTGACCTTCTTCCCTCTCATGCTCTCTCTCTACCATTCTCTCTCTCTCTCAATAAATAAATAAATAAATCTTTAAAAAAAAAAGAAAAAAGAAAAAACATTACTGTTGAGTTATATTGTGGGTAGTGTTTTTTGGATAATAAATGTAGATGGACATATTCACTCATTGTTATTATTATTGTATATTTATAATTCCTACCTTGGATATAACCACTGGTTAATAAAAAAATGTATTTTAACACTATGTTCTTTCAACAAATCAAGCTTTGCCTGCCAAACTTATACATGTGTTTAATCACTTTGCATATTATGATTCTAAAGTTAGACCAGGTCTAATTTATATACAAATGACTTACTGAAAAAAAAATAGAAATATATAAACCTAATCAAGCTACTATTTGATATATTAGACCATTTTTTTTGACTTGGAAGAACTGTAATTATATTTTTAAAGAAAATTCATCAAACATTTTCTCTGTAAGGCAATAGAATTTAAATACACATTTGTTGTTAGATTCTAGGTTGGATACATAGATGACTAGGTCAGTCACTGCCTCTTCCAATTTAAAGTCTAGTGAGCCATATTTTCAATAAAATGTGAGTGCAATACAGGACTAATAATAGAATGTTCCTTTTTCATGCAAACAAACTTATAAATAATATTATCTGTAATCACCAATGTGCTGGTGATTAGGTTCTCCAAAAAAAGGAGAAAAAATAAAGTCCTGATTTATTGCATTTTCCAGTCTTCATGGTAAAGCTATGGCCACCATGGTTGATTTCAAGCTACCAATGTGTTGTCATTGAACTTGGAGCTGGAAAAGATGCTCACAGAAATGTGAAATCAGATATGCACTTGTTCCAATACACCATTGTCTGTTCTGTATTGCATGACTTTGTTTTATTGGAACTTAGGTTTTTGAAAAAAAACAACCATTACTGACAAAAACACCAGCAGGATTAACTGACTTTTTAAGTTTGGGCAAATCACTCAGCTTTGATGGATCTCAGTTTCTTACTTTATAATATTCTTTTGATGCCCCATACCAATTTAAAATGTTGAAGAATTATGTAACTGCCAATAATGGGAAGGACTGATTGCACAACTATTTGTTAACTAGTTAACATATCAGTGGTGGTGCCAGGTATCACAGAATTTATTTTTTCCATGCCTTGTTGACACAACCCATGAATGCAAATATTTTGAGAATTACAAAATTGAATTATGAACTCTATTTGAATTTTTGAAAAATATTATAGTTCAGACATTTGTAACACTGAGTCAAAGGCAATTAAAACCACTGACATTACCATCTTCTAACAGCTTCCTTTCTCTGTTAAGAAATAAAATTAAATATCTTTAATCTGGTTACTCCTTAGATTGCCTACCATTTTTTCATCTCTCATTCCACTCCAGACACAAAGGCCCCTTGCCATTCCTTGAGAACATCACATTTCCTCCAGTCTCAGGATTTTGGACATCCCTCTTCCTGACAAAGTTACTTTTTGTCACACACGCACACACTGCCTCTCTCTCTCTCTCTCTTTTAGTGGGGTAGAGGAAGAGCATCACCTGTATGCACTCAGCTGAACCCTTTCTAAAGGGTATAGTCAGTCAATTTAAATTTAATATATTGACACAGTGACATCAGTACTACTCTGTGAGTATTTTTTATTATTCTTTTAGTGTTTATTCAGCTGGAGCTAATGCATTATAAGACATAGCTGGAAAGAAAGATAATATGTAACAGCTTTTCTGGTCCATGGTGAGAAAGAAGGAGGCAGAATTTGTCTTCAAAAGTCAACTAATTAACACTGACATACTTGGGATCACTAAAACTCCTTTTCTTTTGTATCTATTTGTTGAGTAAACAGATAACCAGTTATTTGTATTGAATTTGTTTTCTAGCTCAACAGACTGGTTTTTGGCTACCCATCAGTAGATTTGTGAAAGATGTGTTGACATTTAATTTATGCATAGCCAAAATCAATTTATTCTAGACAGAAAAATTGGTTTTGGCAGAGGAGGTTGAGATTATAAATATAAGTATTTTTCCTTACACATGGAGAAGTCTCTTACAGTGTTACTTTTACCAACCCTATAAACATTTTATAAGAGAGTCATAGATTATACATAGATTTTTTTTCATTTTTTTATTATGTTATGTTAATCACTGATTTAATTGTCAGGACAATAAAGATTTATGAGAAAAAATAAACTTCAAAAAGAAAGATAATTTTTGGTGGCTTCAAAATACCATTACTTATATTTTATCCTTGCTGAATGCCATAGTAATAATTTGTCATGTTATCAGTTACCCTTTGTCACACCAGGATATTTGTGACTATCTTCTTTTGGGTTTGGTTTTCTGTTGTGCATTAGTCTTCCTTTTCCTTGCTTTGTTCAAAGTTACGCCTACCCCATTAATATTTGACTCTAGATATTTTCTCCAGGATGCTTTGATGCAGATTAATTTGCCTGCAGAGAAATAGCAGAGGCAAATGCCTCTCTGACTTCTGAATTCTCACTTTAAATAACAGTGAAATTAAGTTAACAAGGTGCAAACAGATAAGTTATGTCATTGGTCTTGGAATCCATCTGCTACTGTACTTATAATGAAGTAAGTCATAAGGTCAAATGTGCAATTTGTTATTGATGTCTGTTTGCTGATTTAGTTAATAAAAAAATTAAATTAATTATCTTGTTTTGATTACTTGTTGATAATTTTCTAATTCAAATTTAAACATAGTGTTTTATCTACAGAAAAGGGCAACAATAATATAGACTAATTTATGGGTTAAAACAATCACATAATATCAATTATTCTGTAAAGGGAAAATTTGATGGAGAATGTAGTATTATGTTTTACTGAAGACCAGGATTGTGTTCATGCTGACTCTGCATCTGGTGACCTTGGAAATTTTATATGATCTCTTCAAGGTTCAGTATCTTCCTCTGTAAAATGGAAATAAAATAGCATCTGTGTCATAGAGTCACTGAAGATTGTGTGAAATAAACTATGAAAAAATTTTAGCACAGTAGCTGGCTTAATATCCTTGTCTAAGGATCTAGAACCTGGGCAAGGGCAAACATTCTAATTTCCTGGGCTCTAACCTACAGAAATAGGGGTAATTTAAAATAGAAATATTTAAATACAAGGAGTCTCCGGGGTGGTATTTCTCCTTGAGCTCATCTCCAAGCCACAACAAAAGCCTGAGAAGTATACTGAATCCTCTTCCTACTTATTTGATCTTGGCTTCTCCAATCAAACAATATAGCTATATATTGTGAATATATTCACAGTTAGGAAAAAATTCGGCTATGTAAAATTTAGAGACAATGTAGAAATAAATATATATTACTAAATCAGATTTATTGAAATTTTAACATGTATTATTATATAAAACATACTGCTTAAGTGTAATAGAATTCATTAAAGATAATGAAAGGGAAGACTTATTAAAGTTTTGATGATCTCTGTAGGATGTATAGCTCAATATCTAGAATTATATTTGGGCAAACTGCTTGCTTTCCATTACTGCATACTGTGGTTTGGAAAATTCTAAGATTAGGTTGTTAAAGGAGAGTGCATAAAATTGCTGATTCATTACTTTTCTAATAATAAACTATGACAAGTAACTATAAATGATTATCAGGGAATAGAATGAGCAATAGCTATAATGAACACAGAGGGGGTACATTTCCAAAATAGCATGTGCCATATGTACGCACAAAACCAATTATGCAAGTAATGTACACATCACTCATGCCATGTTTTGCAAATCAGCAAACTTTTTAAAGTTCTTTCTAATGAGAAGTTTGCTGATTGTTGCCCAGGGAAAATTAAGGAGGATCTGAGTAGTACTTTCTGGAGAAAATTACAGCTGGTTTTGGGTTTCTTTCCTTTAATCATCAAGAAAAATATTCATAAAGAAATTACATTTAGAAACCTTACCTCCATAGTTTAGACTCGCATCAGGCATCTAGTATATTAATTAAAGCACTCTTTCATGGCTCCAGCAACCTAGATCTAGCTTGCCAGCCTTTCATGAAGAAAAGGTAAGGCATATTCATTTTACTTCTCAAGATGATTTTTTGTTGTTTTCACCTATCGCCTTAACTGTGCCAGTTCTGTAAACTCTGAGGGAATTTCCCAAGTTTTTATAAATTGGGACAAATAACAAAAGGCCACATAGTTTGTGGATTGAAGTTTTAGCTGTCTCACTTTCTAGCTAGAAAACTCTAAGATACAACCAAAGCAGAGTTTATTACTTCTTCCTATAATCCACCACATATATATAATTTTAACAAGACATTTATCTCCCTTTTAGTTGTTATCTGCTTATAAATGTTTTGTCAATGAGGCCTTGATCAAGGATATAACTTTATTATGATATCCCTAGCACAACACCTTATAACTTATAGGAACTTAATAAATGTTTGATGAATGAATAAGACTCCTTTATCATAAGGAAATATATATTACTATGAAGTTATCTTCTTAGAGTTACATGAGATATGAAAGCACCCAACACAGGGCTTGGAATATAGTGAGTCCTCAATAAGTGATAGCGAACTATCTTATTTTTTTAAATTTAAATGTTTATTAAATCATTTACAAAAATCATAGTAAGCCTAATATGCAATAACATGAGGATATTTTTATGAAAAATAATTACATTTTCGGAGGGCGGGGCGCGCGGTCCACGCTCTGCCCCTTGAGCCGCGCGCCTGCCTGCCCGCCGGGGTCCGCACTCCGGGTGCGGTTCTAAAGAATGCCGGCAAAGACGCACAAAGTTTGGTAACCTCCACAACTCTTGGCAAGACTTCATAAAGGCAAGAACTGTGTTTGCCCTGGTAATAGCTCTACCTCACTGCTAGAGTCTAAGCTTCCCAAAGATGGAGACTTATTTTGTTCACAGTGCCTACTTAAAGAGACCCACAGATTCCAGTTGAGATCACCGTGGCAGCCAGACTCTTCCTTCCTCACGAGGAGCAGTAGCTCTTACCAACAGCAACACTTGACAGAACCTGTGTTTTGGAAAAGGACCGATGGCTTCGAGCCTAGGTTGGAAAGCATGTGCACCATTTCCCATGAAGCATTGTGGTGTCTTTCTGAAAGCTGTGAGAAGCAATGGTCTTTCATTTTTTTCCCTGGGGCCGTTCCCCTGGAGAGGAAGTGGAAGATTTTGGACCCTGAGATGAAAGCTATCCTGGAGGAGAACACTGAAGTCACCAGCAGTGGCAGCCTCACCCCTGAAATCCAGTTGCGGCTTCTGACGCCCAGATGCAAGTTCTGGTGGCAAAAAGCTGACCTGTGGCGGTACAGTGAACCTTACTGGGCAATCTACTGGCCAGGAGGCCAGGCCCTGTCTAGATATCTTTTGGATAATTCTGATGTTATGAGGGGAATCTGTGTTAGATTTTGGGAGTGGATGTGGAACCATGGCTAGAGCTGCCAAGATGAGCAGGGCATCAAGGATCTTGGCCAATGACATAGACCCTATTGCAGGAATGGCTATCACACTGAATTGCGAGTTGAACCAACTGGATCCTTTCCCCATTTTAACCAAAAACATTTTGGATTTGGAACAAGATATGTGGGACCTTGTTGTGCGTGGAGATATGTTTTATGATGAAGACCTTGCAGACAGTCTTCATCAATCGATGAAGAATTGCTTTTGGACCCACAGAACTCGAGTCCTGATTGGTGACCCTGTATGACCCCAGTTCAGTGGACATAGCATTCAACATCAACTGCACAAAGTGGTAGAATATTCACTTCCAGAGCCTACTAGGAGGGAAAACAATGGATTGACAACAAGCACAGTATGGGATTATCAGCCTTGAGTTGTCCAAGTGCTTCCAAGTGTGAATATAGCTATGTTTGAGTTTAACCCTAAAAGACCCTCCAGTTTAAAGCATGTAGTATCTTGTTTCAAAAATCTGAAGTCTTAAAGTTTTGTCAGCCTTTGTCATGTTACTTGTCCTGCATTATGCCAAATATACAAATCTCTACCTGCAGTTTTCTAGTTTTGCTGCTGTAGGAATAGAATTCTAGAAGGCAACACCAAAACGATAGCAACATGTAATTTAAGTAGTGGAGAGGAATGAGACAGAAAATGAGAAAGTGAAGTCTGTTTCTGTAGTTGAGGGCAACTTTATGATGGATCTTCAAATTAGACACAATACAAAATATAGAAGAGTACTGTATTTCAAAAAATGACCTGTAAAGATGAGAGCTGAATTTAGTGTGGTACAGAGTACATGGGCATTGGAGTCAGGCAACTCTGTCACTTTCGAGTTGGGACTTTAGGCTCTTTAAGCTCTCTGAGCTTTAATTTCCTAATCTATAAAATTGTAACAACCTTAATAAACCTCACCTCAAGGCTATTTTATTAAATGAAAATATAAAGTGCCTCATACACTATTTAGTACATAATAGGACCTCAACTGACAGTTGTGGATAAAAATAAATATTTTAGAATTTCCTATATACCGTGACACATTTTGATGCCTCTTTATGGTTCACTAAGGCTAGCTAGAAATTGGTTATGCTACCATTATATGGGCCAGGTTGTCAGGATTTATATATCAATTAAAAACCCTATGAGATAAATGAGAATGTGAAGAAGAATATGTATAGTATACCACTATTTATAGATGAATGTATGAAAAGATGTATATATGTACCTACACATGTATATACATATAAAATACATATTTGCTTGCGACATACATAGCACATCACTGAAAAGATAAACAAGTAACTGCTAACTGTGGTTGCCTTCTGGGAGGGTACCAGATAGCTGGTAGACTGGGGTGCGTGGGAGCCTTAGGTTTTACCTTTGGGTCTTATAATTCTGTACTGTAGATTTTCTATTCTCTAATTTAAAACTAAACACCAGCATTGTATGTGTTATAAGTAAAATCTAAAATGCAGCTTTTCTAATGTACTCTTATGTTCTTATACACTGCTTAGGAATTGTTTATAACATGTGCATTATATATAAACTTTCTAATAATAAAAGAAAATTACATTTTCTAAAGCAAAAGAAGTGAGAACAGCTTATTTATTTATTTATTTATTTAATGTAGTCAAATCTCTTTACTATGTGGCTTAATAGAAGACAGATAGATTCTTAGCTCTTCAGTATTCAGTTTGTTGTTTTGGTTGAAATATAGAAGGAAGGGGCACCTGGGTGGCTCAGTCTTTTAAGCATCTACCTTCGGCTCAGGTCATGATCCCAGGGTTCCAGATGGAGCCCCATGTCAGGCTCCCTGCTCAGTGGGGAGCCCGCTTCTCCCTCTCCCTCTCCCTCTGCCTGGGGCTTCCCCTGCTTATTCTCTCTCTCTCTCTCTCCATAAGAGTAGGCTGGACTCAGGAATTTCTGTGGCCTCCCTCAGATTTCACATCCCCACCTTCCAGAAAGTGGTTGCTTTTCTGTTCAGAGAGTTGCGGCTATTCTTTTCTTCCATCTGCTGTTGAGTTCGTAGGTGTTCAGAATGGTTTGATCCCTATCCAGCTGAACTCCTGGGACCAGACGAAATCCAGGTCTCCTACTCCTCCGCCATCTTGCTCCTCCACTAACTATATTTATTAAAGACAACTTACTATGCTTTCTCAATATTACCTCTTTTATTTTTTGATAAATTAGTCATATTGTTCTCACAAATTAACTTCCATTTCTGCTTCACTTGGGGGTCATTTTGCTACACTACTAAAATGTGATATACACTTGGTAGCTGCAAAGACCTCTACAAGAAATTCATTGAATTCACTCACATCTGTCATTTTAACAATTATTACCAAAATCTTTTCCTTTGTTTTACCCAATCTTGAATTTTTCATGAAGTTTTTCTTTATTATATCTCCCCCATCTATAAAATACAACTACTAGTACATATAAATTCATGATTTATTTTACCTGTTTACAGACAAACTTAACTCCAACTTAAAAAATATCTAAACAAGGGCACCTGTGTGGCTCAGTTGGTTAAGCATCTGACTCCTAATTTGGGCTCAGGTCATGATCTCAGGGTTTTGAGATCGAGCCCTGTGTTGGGTTCAAAGCTGGGTGGGAAGCCTGCTTAAGATTCTCTCTCTCTCCCTCTGCCCCCCGCCCCCGCACCTTGCACTCTCTCTCTGTCTCTTGCTCTCTCTCACTCTCTCTAATATAAATAAATAAATAAATAATATCTGATCAGAATAATAATATTTATCTCAGTGCTATTTGAAGACAATGACTAAACACTGTTTCTGAATAAAAGTAATGAAAATTACTGGACATATCAACTATATTATTTCAACAAATAAGAATGACAATCAGACTGTTGACAAAGGAATAATTCAGTATTACTGAAATCAGAAAGTACATTAAAGAGAATCATAGGATTGGTTTACTATTCAGGACATACATGATGCTTTACCAAGAAAAGAACTTGAGCAGGGATCTATTTCAGATTTTTATAGGAATTGGTTGTCTAGATAGATATAAATATAGTGATAAATGTAGATATATCATATTGACAATTTGTATGATATGTATTCTTAATTTTATGTGATTGTTGAGAATTGTATTTTACCTCTGTGATCTTCCTCCCCAAAATCTAGAACCCCATTTTCATCATGAGAAAAACATCAGACAAATCTGGATTCAGGGATATTCTATAAAACACTTAACCAACAAACTGTCAAGGTCATCAACAACTAGGAAAGATGAAGAAACTCATAATCTAGAGGAGACTGGCCTTTGGCATCAGAGTTCAGGGGTTAAATATTGACTTTGTATCTTCCTAGCTTTTAGATCTTATGCAAATTGTCAAACTTTTTGAGATGCTCAGTGTTTTTCATCTATAAAGTTGGAATGACAACATCTAAGCCAAAGGCTTCATATTGAATGGGATAATGTAGGTAAAAGACGTAGCAAATGCTTGGAATGTTGGCGGCACTAAATATATACTGGTTCTCTCCTTCCTTCTTCAAGCTTCGCCAGGAGCTTAATCCATTCTAACATGCTCAAAGTTACATCACATTCCCAGTTAGCTATTATTTCTTCCTTTTTTCTCATTATTAAAATAAAATGTGAAAGATGACTTATCATTTTATTATTGTTTATTGTTATTGTATTTAAATGTATATTGAATTTATGACAGAAGCAGTTTCCTTGAAAATACTTTCCTCCAATTAAAAAAAAATCAGTTTTGATTGTTTTGCTATTTGTTCTTTAGGTTTTTTATATACCATTCTCTAATGATAGTAACCTCTTTTATGCCTAGTTAACATTTAAGTCCTATACTCTAACTCCAGTGAAACATTACATTTATTAACATTTACAAAATCTTAGGGATGCTGACTGATGGAAGTTTATGAAGACAGGTTGTGGTTTAGAACCAAGCATAAAAGATGCTGTTGGATATTCACTGGGTTTGTAAAAATGGCAAAAGAGTCACAATCTTCTCATTATAGATAATGAGATTTTCCTATATTTTATTTAGAAACAAAAATTACTTCAAGAATTGCAAACCATTTAGATATTTCATAAATTTTTTATTTCCTCCTTATGTTTTATTTTAGAAAAGTTTGACTTGTCCTATTGTGCTTGTCTTTAAGCATAAGCACAAAATAATCAGTAGTTTGAAAATTATCTCATATCAGTTTCTCATAAACCATGAGAAAACTAGCATCTACTTTGATTCTGGAATAGAAGAAAGATAACGCCAGTCTTTACTTTTAGCCTGTGCTTATTTTATATTTTGGAGGATGACAATTTTAATGTGAATCATAGGTAATTCCTTGTGATAATGTTACAAAAATACACTGGATCCTCAAAATGAAATAGCTTTTACACTTCCTTCAATGTATTTTGCAGTGGGATTATAGAAAACAAACATAACATAAAATATTTCTAAACAAATTTTCCCTTGCTTGCTGTTGACTTTAATTTTATTTAGCCAAAAATATACACAAGTTGATATTCAATAATACTAAATTGACTACAATTTCCCTTTCTCCTGAGAAATATGTTTCATTATCCACTTACACCCATCATTTGTGAATAGAGGGTATTTTGAATATTGGCAAAGATATAGACTGCGAGAAACTTCCCTAATGTAATTTCAGCTAATTAAAGACTCGTTAAGAAAGAAATAGAAAATGCCTGAGAACTTGCTTAAGTAATTTTAATTTTTAATCATTTTATTGCCTCACTAATTAAACAGTATGATGTGTACCTATAGGCTATTTACCTAGTTTTCTATATTTTATCTTATAATTTAGTGTGTGCCCACTAATAAAATCATGATAGTTTTTTATGGTATTCAGATTTTTATCCCACATTGCTTTATTTCTAAGTACAATTCCTATAGATTTACTATATACTTTAAATATTTTCCTTCAAGTCTACAAAAACAGAATTGTGGTAACCCCAATATTTAAGGAACAGATAAGACGGAGAAATAAAATCACTAAAAAGAATAACAAATGAATGGTAAATGACAGAAAAGGACAATCATAATGGAAAAAGTGATACTCTTTCCTCACCACCTCCTGAAGTGCAACATCAAACATCTCACATTTCCATGTTCATGAGTTTGTGCCTTTGCTATTTCTAAAACAACTTATTGAATTTTTCTTTCACCTGGGGATTTTTATTACTGGGCAATCCCTGCTCTTCTTTCAATACTTAACTTGAATGTTCCTCCTTGATAAGCCTCTTCTTGAATCAGCAAAGAAGAATTTAATATTTTATTTCTGAGTTCTTAAAACTATTTAAACCACTGAAATTGGGCATAATTTTCTGTTAATATATGTGTTTTGTCTGATAGGCCATCTTATTCACCTTTGTATTCTTATTCCTATCTGCCATTCATTTTTTAAAATATTTATTTATTTATTTTAGAGGCAGAGCACTCTAGAACGCACACACACATGCACATGCACCTGTGAGTAGGGGGAGGGGCAGAGAGAGAGGGAGAAGCAGACTTCCTGCTGAGTCAGGAGCCGAAATCATGACCTGGGGCGAAACCAAGAGTCAGACACTTGACCCCCTGAGCCACCCAGCTGCCCTTCTGTGTGCTATTCAAAACCAATTCTCAATAAATATTTATTTCACAGTGAATTGTATGTAATGATCATACAGCTACTTTGTAATGCTGTGTCTTTTTGTTCTGTCTGTAATATCAGCTATAAAATGATTAATAGGATTACAAATCTGTCTTTATTCTTTCTTTACTATTTATCCTTTAAAAATTAAGAATGTGATAGATGTGTGGCAAACTTTGAATACTGCTGTTATTCATTTTAGACACTTGCTTTTCACCATAAATACAAAGAGGAAGATAATTTTTGGGTGGATCTGAACTGATACATTTTTATGGAGAAACAGACTGTCATCATATGAAATGCCATTAGTGAACATTTTATTAGGTGCCTTGGGGACCTGATGATAGCATCTAAAATCATTCATTTAGGTCACTACAATCTTTGGCAATGCAAATGGTAGTGAAAGTTAGTATCATCTGATGAGTTACGTGAAAAGTTAACTTTATCTGTCAACACTGGAGCTATTTTAGCAGGAAAAACAAGAATTGTTATAATGTAATGTTTGGATTTTTCATCTGCTATAAATCATGTAGCGGAGGGTTGACGTTTATTAACCTAAATAGAAAGAGAGGAGAGACCATCTTTCTATCTCCTCCTTACGGTATTCCTTTTCCATTAATAATAATTGTTAATAATAACAACAACAATTCCTTGAGAAATCTACCCTTAAGTGATTATTATAAGTATAATGGTTGTCCTTTATTGAGTACAAATTATGCCATGGGATCTATGCTGAGAACATTATATATTATTTCATTTCTTCCCCATAATAACTTGGAGGACATCATTTAAACTTTATTTGCCATAAGAGAAAAACTGAGTCTCCATGAAGTCCAAGTTCCATACAGCTAATAGATAATTAACTGAGGAGTTGAACCATGTTCTGCCTTGTTACAAAGCACATAATATAAAACAATTTCAGCATTGGGCACATTTAACTTTAATATTTTCTATGGATTGCTTCATTTTACCCTTAAAAGAATTCTATTTCTTGAGGTTTTTTTTTTTTTTTTTTTTTTTCTTATTTGGGAGCTAGTGCATGGTGAGAAAGTTATATTAATATGTTAATAATCAGGATATATTTTACATAAATTTTCTGACTTGTGCCTTGTGCCTAATATTAGAGAAGGGTATCCTAGAAGAACATGGATACTCATAAATGTTCCTGTGTGATAAGAAGAATGTAATTTGGGAACAAATGCCTTATATTAAATCCTCACTAACTTCTTTCCGGAGTTTAACTATAAATAATATCATCCCAATTTAACATTAGAGAAAACTGAGGCTTAACATCACAGCTCCGTTTTTCTGTATTATAAATTAAAGATAATTATTTTACTGTCTTACCCGTTCCACATCATTGCTCTGAGAATCAATTTCATTACTGCAGATGAATGTATATTGTAAACTACATAATTTTGCTGATGTCTTAGAAGAGGCACGTCTGTGCACATATGTGATCAGAGATTCTCAGAGAATATGGTAGCACCAAGGCATAAATCCAGTGCTTTTCATTCTCATTCAAGTTTGTTCATTCTGCAAGTTTTTTTTTTTGAAGACCCAAAAGTATTTCCACATTATGCTAAGTTCTGAAAACTTAAATTATAAAGATAAAAAAGAAAATGGATGTTAATGGATGCATTTGTGAGGAATGGAAAGGACATTTATTCTAGTATTTCCAAATATCCATGTTATTTTTATGAATAATAGAAGAACCAGATTTGAAAATCAGGTTTTTAAATCACTATTATACTTATTCTTAATAGTGTTTACACACAAGGCTTACTTCATTTTCCACATTATAGAGGAAATAAAAAAAAACGTGGAGATTTAGAAATACAAGGACTTAAATTACGCAGACTTAAAAATACAAAAGGTATTATTTACTTTGGTTGAGTAAGCTATTAAATAATTTCTTCTTAAAGTGACATAATTTAGTGGCACCTGGGTGGCACAGTTGGTTAAGCGTCTGACTCTCAGTTTCAGTCAGGTCATGATCTCAGGGTTGTGAGATCGAGCCCCACACTGGGCTCCACACTGAGTGTGGAGTCTGCTTGAGATTCCCTCTTCCTTTCTCTTTGCCCCTCATGCTCATGTTCTCTCTCTCTCTTTCTCAAATAAATAAATCTTTAAAAATTTTTTAAGTGTCATAATTTAATTAAAATGTATTTGTTTTCCAGAATAAATAAATGGTATTTATTTCAAAAATTAGAAGTAAAAATGAACTAAAATAAAAACACTTTAAAATATAAATTTCTTTCATTTATCATTTTAGAACTAACCATAATCCTAAACTACAATTTTAACATTAGCTTAAGAATGATTGCTTGTTCATTAAATGCTTATGTTAGTATCATTAGTTTACAATGGATTTATTATAGGTACTTCATTACAATGTAATTATTTCAGGAAAACTGATAAAAAATAATTCAGATATCTGAAAATATAACCAGCACATCTTGAAGATTATTGGCAATTATTTCACTTTATTTAAAGCACACATGAAAAAATAACACAGGAAATAGAATCTTGGTGACACTGAATATAACGCAATGTAAGAGCTATGTTTAAATTACTCATATCAGAGCACCTAAATATATAAAGCAAATATTAATAGACCTGAAAGGAGAAATAGACAGTGATACAATAATAGTAGGGGGCTTTAATATCCTACTTTCAACAATGGATAGATGACCCAGACAGAGTCAATAAGGAAACACTGGCCAGAGAGACTTAGCAGGTATATACAGAACAGTCTATCCAACAGCAGCAAATACACATTTTTCTCATGCATGTATGGAACATTTTTCTGAATGGATCATATGTTAGGCGACAAGTAAATCCTAAGAAATTTATGACAACTGAAATCATATCAAACATCTTTTTTGATCACAATAGTATAAAACTAGAAAACGGAGAACTAGACAATTCACAAATATGTGGAAAATACACAACACACTTCTGAATAACCAGTGTGTCAAAGAAAAATGAAAAAAAAAAACTATCTTGAGACAAATGGAAATGGAAATACAACATTATCAAAATTTAAGGAACACAGCTAAATCAGTACTTAAGAGGAAGTGGTAACATATACACTTACATTAAGGAAACAGCTCAAATAGATAATCTAACTTTGCATGTCAAGGAAGTAGAAAAAGGAGAACAAACTAAGCCTACGGTTAGTAGAAGGATGGAAATAATAAAGATCAGGGCAGATTATAAAAAATAGAAACTTAAAACACAATAGAAAAGATCAATGAAACTAAGAGCTGGTATCAGTCAACAAATGAATGTATCAAGAATATTTTTTGGGGGGCGCCTGGGTGGCTCAGTTGGTTAAGCGACTGCCTTCCGCCCAGGTCATGATCCTGGAGTCCTGGGATTGAGTCCCGCATCGGGCTCCCTGCTCAGCAGGGCAACTGCTTCTCCCTCTGACCCTCTTCCCTCTCGTGCTCTCTATCTCTCATTCTCTCTTTCTCAAATAAATAAATAAAATCTTTAAAAAAAAAGCATATTTTTTTAGTTTTGTTTTTAAGTTAGTGAGAAAAAAATGGGAATGACTTTAATACTTAAGTGGAGTTTAACAATTTATTCTATAGTTTTAGAGCAGGGGAGGGGGAGTTCAACACATATCAAATGAATGAACATCTTAAAACAATTTGTGGATAACCTACCAAATCAAGGAACACTTTTGAGACTGGCTTTGAGGAAAATTTTCTCCAATCTGGGGTAGCTATGTATCATTAGACAATTCCGTAAGAGCATCCAGTCCATCCTTGTTCGATGATATACACAGTGGAATATTACTCAGCCTTACCTGGGAAGGTAATCCTATTGTTCACAACAATAGTGAAATAAGCAAGGCAGAGATGAATACTGCATGGTGTCACCTATATGTAAAATCTAATCAAACCAAAAAAGTCAAACTCATAGAAACATAGTAGACAAGTGGACGGCAGGGCCTGAGGTGTGAGAGAGATAGGGAGAAGTCTGTCAAGGATAAACACTTTCAGTTACAGATAAATTAAGTCTGAGGACCTAATATATAATATGGTGGTTATAGCTGATGATGGGCTGTATTAAACAATTAAAATTTTCTAGGAGAGTAAAACTTAGATTTTCTCACCAAATAACTAAATAAAGGTAAATATGTGAGGTAATGGATGTGTTAATTTGACGGGTAGAATTCTTTCACAGAGTATATGAAGTCATCATGTTGTATACTTCAAATACCTTACAATTTTATTTGTCAATTACACCTCAGTAAAACTGAAAAAAATAAATTGCTCATATCTCATTAGTGTATAGATAAAAAGACAAAAAAATCCTGTTTGACACAATGTGGTAAGGATCTGAAATAAGACTCTTAATCTTGTGACTCAAACTATATTATTTTAACATATTTTATGTGTGTCATTAGCTCATTACCAGGTAAAAAATATGTTAGTTTTAAAATAATTTTTTCTTGAAAATAACAAGTATGTTTTTCTTTTAAAAACAAACTTACTTTTTTCATTTGGTGGCAAGGATTTTATCTTGTTTAACTATAAAATATTTTAATAATACTAATCAGACACTTACTATATATCAGGCACTGTGTTATGCATTAGTACTAATAGATAATTAAGATATGCTTCAGCATCTGATATCTAGGACTGGACAGTCTAAGAGTTAAGAATTATGATAATAACTGGCTTAAAAATTAAATTGAATCCAAAAGTAATCAAACTTTCAGATTCGATTAAAGGAAAGGTCCATTCTGGTTAATGTGATTTTTATTAATTAAGAAATCATTAAGGAATGACTAAATGAAATCCTTCACCATAACTTTCCAAATTAATTTAAATCTCTAGTCATATTCTGTTCCTACCACTTGGGGCAAATTCCAGGTTCTGATTTTCTTCTGCCTGTATTTTGACATTTCATATCCCATCAGGTATTCTGCTGCTTTCTTTCTAAATGTTATTACGCCTAATCTAAAATATATCACAATTTCATTTGTATGTTTGAGTGTGTGTGTGTGTGTGTGTGATGTAGAATTACAGGAAGGAGGTAATGTCTATCCTAGGCTAATTCCAATCTATAAAGAAAAATAAAATCAACTATTTCCTTTAATCAGTATTATGTTTTATCTGTAAGATTAAAGTTATAGGACTCAATAATCCAAATTGAGGCTACTGTTGAATTATTGTATGAACTTCATTATATATAATACAGGTCCAAGTAGGATTTTTCATGAAGGCAGTCGTTATTTCTATGGTCCATTCCTTTGAGGAAAGGTTTAATCTGGAGTGGAAAGTTCTTAAACTGGCTTAAGGATAATTTTTCCTCATTACGCTAAAAGTCTTAGGTGATATGTGCTACAGTGAAGTTGTGGTGTGTGTGTGTGTGTGTGAGAGAGAGAGAGAGAAATGGAGGTAGGTTGAAAGGTAAACCTGTTCCTATCATATAAAGGTGTGGAGAACTAGGGGTATGTGTGTGTTTACAAGTGATCCTAACTGCAGATTTAGACCTAAGGGTTATGAACAAAGCTGCATCTTACAATAATGGTTGTAACTGTTTTATGTTCTTTCATTCATTTGGAGCTTTGAGTGCATACTTACAACGTAGCAGTAGCTTCCATATTGGTCTCATTATGAGCAGCAATCTGATTTCAAAGGGCTTGTCCCAGTGAGCAGGACAAATCAGTTCATATTTATTGTTTGCCTATCATCCTAGGAACCCAAAGATACACTTGTGAACAAAACTGATACCATACATGTTCTCAAGTACCTTACAAGTATTCAAAGTACTGTTAAAGAGAAATACAGGAACTGTGAAAGCATCTTTCAGAACACTAAACCCCACCTGAGGAGTGAGGGAAAGTTTCTCTAATACTTTTCAGGCAATGGTGTGAAAGAGAATCAGGAAGTGAGAGGGTTCTCAATCCTGATTGCACATTGGAATCGCCTGGGAAGTTTTTTAAAGACACGCTGATACATGGGCCTCACCCCCATATATTATTATTTAATTTGTCTTAGGTGTTACTTGGCCGAGATTTTTAAAAGCTCCATGAATGTGCAGCTAAGGATAAGGATCAGTCACTGTTTCAGGCAGTGGCAACAACATGAGAAAGGCCAAGGACTGATGAGAGCTGACATGTTTAAGGACCTAAAATATTTCATCTTGGGTCTAGGAGAAAGATGGAGTCAGAGGGCCTTTGGCAGCAAGACTATGCAGCTGGGTAGTATGAGGCCCAGATAAAAGAGTCAAGATCTGCAGCTGGATGTGGAAGGGATATTTCTGCTGATGGGATAAACATTTCGTGATTACCAGGTGTTAGGGTGATAGCTGAAACAATTCTAGCCATCTAGCACTAACTTTCTATAGGTGATTATATACCATTACCCATTTACATGGTTTAAAATCCATTCAAAATTAATGTGTAGCTAATGGAAATGGTATCTAATAATGAAATGAGATTTATGGATTTTTCATATATTTGATACCAGGTGACTTAGAACTCAATTTCTTGTCATTCCAGTATGGTAACAAAACATTTCTTGCAAAAATAAAATTCCATACCTTTGGGTATGCAATGACACATGTACTGATAATAGATAATGCAGGAAAACAGTTCTTAACTGGGGAATAACGAAAATTTGGGGGATAGAATTTTAAAAGGACAATCACACATTGATTAGCTTTGATATATTCTTATGATTTATGCTTTTCTAAAGGTAAACATCTGTTAAAAAAATAACTCTTGTTAATTTATTCTCCCAGTTATTCATGGCTTAGGCGAGGAGCGGATATCTGGTTAGGAAAAAAAGATACAGACTGGGGGAAAATAAACACTAGATGGACAAGAGATTCACAGGTGATTAAGGTTTTAATAAAATGAACAGTTTTCTTCCCCAGAAATAGCACCAGAAAGCAAGGTTTTCTTCCCCAGAAATAGCACTAGAAATCTGGAAAAAAAGCATGAATACAGAGAAATAAATAGCCAAATGAGGTCAATTTTATTAAATGTTATTGTTTAATTAGCAATAAGAAGATATTTAAACTTGAGAAACATTTGTTGCATATCCAATGTCTGGTTCTTACTAAGTATGGAGAATTTTGTTCAATTAGTTGTTTTTATCCCCACACTTCCTAAGTGCTTCAGAGGAAACTGACATTATCCAAGTTTCAGAGGTGGGCCCTCTCCTACTAAAGGGTGATGCTAGCCACCTCTCCATGGAGTTTGGTTTATGTCACGGCCCGCGTGCAAGGTCGAACAGGGATGAGGGTAAGAGAATGAAACATAAAAGTATGGGAACAGGAGGGTTGCCCACGGGGATGCCGCGAGCAACAACTTTATTCTTACTTACACACTTTATATAAGTTCAGGTTATATAACAATAGGACATAAACAAGTTCCACAGGTTCCTCCCTGCCCTCTCCTGGCTCCATCCCGAGTTTTTGGTTCACGGCCAGGTTCCTCAAGCGCATAGTTTCTTCCCATGCCTTCAAAGGGCCCGGTGCGCTATTTTTCAGGGCTTATCAATAACACTGTGGTTTTCTTAGCCTAAATACAACTCGGGCTAGCCAGTACCACATGTTCTCGTATGGGGGCAGTCAGGTGGCCATGGTTCAAAGGGATCAGGGAGCCTTTGCTCTACCCGATTAACCCCTTTGTTGCTCATGGCTCCCGACAGGTTTAGAAAAAGGGATTTGAGTCAGTCAGTCCATGGCATCAGTCCCTGTTATCAGAGATTTGTTCAGGGGCAGCCATGTGACCTTCACCAAAGAAAATTGTCCTGAAGATTGCAAGTTACAAAATTCCATAAATTCTTTTAAAATAACTGCGCTGGAGATGTTCTTGTTCTTTGTGTGGCTGTGGAATTTAGAATTGCTGTGGCCATTTTGAAAACATGTGGAAGCCTGCGTTAGGATGAAGCCGACCTTGCAGAATGTATAACAGAGATAAGACAACCTTGAGACAAATCTCTTTTTAACTGTGGGCCTTCC
Source organism: Eumetopias jubatus (assembly GCF_037043125.1). Classification (NCBI taxonomy): domain Eukaryota; kingdom Metazoa; phylum Chordata; class Mammalia; order Carnivora; family Otariidae; genus Eumetopias; species Eumetopias jubatus. The sequence goes on along the minus strand of NW_028274819.1, from coordinate 80,532,301 downwards.
TGTTATACGAATTGATAGGTCCTCTTTATTGTCTAAGCCATTTTAGATTGGTTTGTCTGCAGCTTGCCACACACACACAAAAAAGAGCCTGAAAGGATATCTAAGCAATTTAAAGACAAAAATAGACTTCATAATTTTGACCCCTTTTCTTCCAAATTTTATCTCTCTAGTATGTCATGCCTTAATAGATTAATTTTCTGTGCAATCTTGCCATAGCTCAATTTTTCACCGAACAATTTAATGTATTTTTCTCCTTTGCTAGCACACTAGTATAAAATAATTGGTTCATGAATAAAACATAATACTAATCAATTTTTCTCAGTTCAAGTCCAGTCAGGTGTGTTCTGACCCAAGCTTGGTTTTGGAAAGACTTGTATTTTTCAAATTTGTTACTGTCCTTTTCGTGGAGTTTACCTTAAAAATAATTCTCAGGTGCTAAAGAAGAAGAAATTTCTTTTATGTCAAATAATAAACACTGCAAATGAGAATTGCGATATTTTTATTATCTTAACCAGTAAACTGATATATTTATAATGCCTTTTAAGAAGCAAACGTATAGACAAGATTAGGACAAGGTTGAACTGGTGGTTTCTTTGCTTAAGATAACTAAAATAGTACAATGAATGAAAACTTGTTGGACTCAGAAATCTACCGTGGGTAATGGGAAAAAAAAAGTTTCGCATGACACTTACAGTTTATAAAATTTGTGTACAGTTCTTCTCAACTTCGTGAAACAATTTCATCATTGTTTAAATTTTACTGGAACACATCCTAACTTTTCTGTTGTCTAGACTCCTTGTTTGGGGGGTGAAATTCACTTAGGAGCATTCCCATTTTGCAATCAAATATCGATGAATTTCAGAAAAGTATAGAATTGGCAAATTCCAGCTATTATTATGTTAAAGAAAGTATATTTGTATTTTTACAACTTGAACCAGTTTGCCCAAATTGTTTAAAAGTGAAGGATGCCACACAGGGATGCATTATTTACAGGACTTGTGAAGGCATTAGGAAAACAGGCTTAAAGTGCTGCATTTGCATTAAAGCGCAGTTTTACTGCCATACAAACAGTGCCTCTCTTGAAATGGAAATTGTTAATAAATCCAGCACTTTATAGCTTTGCCTTGTAAAAAGCTTTTTGAGGGGAGGAGGGATCATTTTCCCTTGATGGAACAGCGCTATCATTGTTCAGCTACAGCAAATGGAAGGATGTCTAGGGAATCAGCAATGCGCTAGTAACGTTTCAGATTGATGTGTTTTATCACCCGTAGAACTTGGATGAAACCTTCCTGGTCTTTTTAAGACTCTTTCTTAGAGGCTGAACTTCAAATTTCCTCTTTTATGTGAAAGGAATTTAAAGAGACTTTAGATTCTGGGTGCATCAACCATGGCAGTGCTGTCCCCAGCAGTCTTGACATCTGCACAGGCCTTCTGTGTCCTTGGTAGCTTCCCTGACACTGTTGGAAACGTGTCATTATCATCAGATGATCTTCCATGTGGAAAAGCCCAGGGTAAAGCAGCTTCTGCCTTGTTAAGATAAGCATTTCCGAATAGTATACATTACAAATCACAGTGGCTGTAGAAAATTACAAAGATTTGAAGTCAGTTATAGGTGCTCCTGCCCAGTAAACTAGGAATATAATTTCTCAGGATATGTAGGCTTACTGTAAACAAATGTACTTCTCAACCTAAATGTATGAGAATTCAATAAATACTGACCGAGGGCAGGTAGTAATTCCCTTGAATAACGTGTTTGCTACCTATTGTATCATTAATCTCATATAAAATCATTCAGAATTTAAATCTGGCAAAACCAACAACTTGACATAAATTACAATCTGTGTCCCAATATATATTTTGTATTTTTTGTTCCATTCAGCATGTAACTACAGATATATGGGACCAGACTGTCAGAAAAACAATAAAGCTAGTTACTCATCATTTCTTCAGGTCTTTTGGCTTCTATTGCTTTGAGGGCTTTAAATTTTAAATGTTAAAAATTATGACTTATTCATTTTTGTAAACATATCTTTAATAAAACAAAAGTTATTTACAGACACTAGTGAGATATGCTTTGCCTGATTCTTCTGACTTGTGTGAGAATGGCATGTGTATGACTTAATCCCTTCAGAAGCTGAAGACGCTCCCCAAATACGAAAACTTTAAAGGACAGTCTCTGTCTCATGAGAGCCACAAGTTGATGAGCTAATATTAAGTCAGTTGGTTATTCATGATAGCATATAAGAGAGAACATGTGCATGTGGAGAAGAGCAAATAGATGATCGAAAAGCACATACAGGTACTTGTTATCTTTTGTCACAAAATATAGGAAAGAAAATCAGAACTATTATGACTATAGATCACATCTTAAATTGGGGCCTGTCAAATTTAGCAGTAGAGTGGTGGTTTCTAATCTTTATTTAATAACAAAAGTTTCCTTAATTAGACTTTCCCTTTCTCTCTGAATTCTCATCTCTCTGCATTTTCCCATGAGCTTGAATCTAGCAGATTTCTGTCTAGTGGATTTCATTCTTAGGTAATAATTATTTTCTGCAGAAGCTAAATGTCAAGGGGGCTGTTTACCATCCAATCTCTTGAGTGGCTGTGTCTGTGCTTCCTCTGGAGGGCACGACAACTCTCCCAGGTTTCACCACATGTTCTGCAAGAAAGCTATCACCTTTCCTCGCCCTAGTCATTAGTTCAAGAGAACACCTGAAACAAGTTTAGCTGATCACTGAACTCTCATAGCAAAGATATATATATTGCTGCTCTGAGGCATTTGAAAATTTTGAAGACAATTTTTAAACCCCTAATTCTAACCTCAAGCTTGAAGTTTCCTTTTTTTATTTTACAGAGAGACTAAGATTCACAGTGTAAAGCAGTCAAGACTCCTCTCCAAAACCTTTAGGCAAAATATTGGAAGAAGGTGGGTGGGACATCATCAAACTATAAGAGGTCGGATTATCCAAGTGAGTTGTTTAGTCCCGTATTCTACCCTTTGTCTTGAAAATAATTGCTATAAATCGTCATTATTTTTAATATATTGGGCCTGAAAAAAATGAGAGCCACTGCCTTGAAGCTAAGGAAATGATCTCTAAAAAAATACATTAGAGTAATAGGATTTAAGACTAGAGAAAAAAGATGGCAGAGGAGTAGGAAGACCATAGGCTCCTCCTGTCCCAGGAAAACAACTAGATAGCTATCAAATCATTCTAAATACCACAGAAATCAACCTGAAGACTCAGAACAAACTCCACAACTAAAGGGAAAGAAAAAGCCACATCAAAGAAAGTTGGACGTGCAGAGATATGGGTTAGGGGAGAAACAGATTGCAGGTGCTATGGAGGGGAAGGAGCCATGGTTGCAGAGAAAGGAGAGAGAGAGAGAGAGGAGCAAACAGGAACACACCAAGAGAATATTTCCCCAAAGCCATTGGCTGAGAAGACAAGGACTGATTTTAAGTTCTTGCAACCAGTTGTGTTTAAAAATTTGAGTTTTAAAGGTCAGCAGGTTTGGCTGGCATAGCTCTGAGGCCATTGCCTTACTCCCACTGAGAAGGCGGGGAAACAACCTAGAGGCAGATAGCCTGGAAACAGCAATCTGAATAACACTTGGGACACACAAAGGGTAGGTTATTTACTCTTCTTGGAGCTCATTCCTGAAAGGCAGCATTCATGGAGGTGCCTCTCTGGAGACTAAAGAGCTGGCTGGTGCCATTTCCCTCCCTTGCCTTTCAGCGTAACTGCAGAGCAACCTGCTGGAAGCAATGCAGTGCCCACACAGGCTGCCCAAAATGCTCACACGAAGTCCAACAACCCTGTGCTCTGCAGGGACTGTTGCCTCAGTCCCAGTGCAGAGGGCCCATTTCCCCAGAAATCCAGCAGAAACACCAGCCCACACCACATCTTCTGACCAGAGAGTTCGGCAAGGTTGCAATTCTAGTGGAAGTAACATTAGGTCTCATTTAACAAGCAGACCAGAGCACAGCTAGTTGAAACTCGCCACATTCTGGCCAAGGACCAAACACTGCCTACTGCAAGAAAATAGTTTATGCAGAGGACTGGGTTGAAGGATAGAGCAACCAAAAACACAACAGCAGAGTGTATGCAGCACACACCAGAAACGCTCCATGAAACACCAGACCCTGCAATATATGACCTCTTCTTCATAAAGCCAGGAGGAGGAGACACGATGGGCTTTTCTAACATAGAGAAGATGGCAGAGACTTAGACAAAATATCAAAATGGAGAAATTCATCCCAAATGAAAGAACAAATTAAGGTTATGGACAGAGATCTAAGGAAAACAGATATAAGTAACATGCCTGATGGAGAATTTAAAGCAACAGTCATAAGGATACTTGCAGGGCTTGAGAAAAGAATGGAAAAAATCAGGGAGACTCTTACCACAGAGATAAAAGAATTCAAAAAGCATCAGTCAGAAATGAAAAATGCAATAACTGAAATTGGAAATGGACTTGATGCAATGACCACAAGGATGAAAGATGCAGAGGAATGAATATGTGATATAGAAGACAAAATAATGTAAAATAATGAAGCTCAACAAAAAGAAAAAAGAACTATGGAATAAGAGAATAGATTTAGGGAACTCAGGGACTCCATCAAACATAACATTTTTATTGTAGGAGTCCCAGAAGAAGAAAAGAGAGAAAAGGGGGCAGAAAACTTAGTTGAGGAAATAACAGCTGAAAACTTCCCTAATCTGGGGAAGGAAAAAGACATCCAGATCTAGAAGAACAAAATCAACAAAAGCAGGCTAACACGAAGATATATTGTAATTGCAAAAAAGAATAGTGATAAAGAAAAAACTCTTAAGAGAATAAGACAAAAGTGTCCTTTACTTACAAGGGAAGATCCACATAAAGCTAGCTCGAGATTTCTCAACAGAAAATTGGCAAGGCAGATGAGAGTGGCATGACATATTCAAATTGCTAAATGAGAAAAATCTGCAGTCAAGAATATTCTAACCAACAAGGAAATCATTCAGAATGGAAGGAGAGATAAAGAATTTCCCACACAAACAAAAACTAAAGGAGTTTGTGATCACCGGACCAGGCTTATAAGAAATAATAAAGGGAATTTGTTGAGCAGAAAGGAAAGACCAAAAGTAAAAAAAAAAAGACAAGGAAGGAACAGAGAAAATCTCCAGAAACAATGACAAAATAGGTAATAAAATAGCACTAAATACATATCTATCAATAATTACTTTGAATGTAACTAGACTAAATGCTCCAAAGGACACAGGGTGTCTGAATGGATTAAAAAAAAAGACCTATCTTTTTTTTTTAAGATTTTTTAAAATTTATTTATTTGACAGAGACAGACACAGTGAGAGAGGGAACACAAGTAGGGGGAGCGGGAGAAGGAGAAGAAGGCTTCCCGCCAAGCAGGGAGCCGGATGTGGGGCTCAATCCCAGGACCCTGGGATCACAACCTGAGCCAAAGGCAGATGCTTAAAGTCTGAGCCACCCAGGTGCCCCAAAACAAGACCTATCTATATACTGCCAGCCAGAGACTCATTTTAGACCTAAAGATACCTGCAGATTGAAAGGGAGGGGATGGAGAAACATTTATCACACCAATGGATGTCAAAAGGAAGCTGGAATAGCCATACTTATATCTGACAAACTACACTTCAAACCAAAGACTGTAAAAAGAGATGAAGAGAGGCACTATATCATCATAAAGGGGAGGATCTAACAATTGTGAATATTTATGCACCCAACCTGGGAGCACCTAAATATATAAAACAGATAATAACAAACATAAAGTAATTGATTGATAATAATACAATAATAGTAGGGGACTTTAACACCCCATTTACATCAATGGACAGATCATACAAACAGAAAATCAACATGGAAACTGGCTTTGAATGACAGTGGGCTAGATAGACTCAATAGATATATTGAGAACATTTTATCCTAAAGCAGCAGAATACACCTTCTTTTCAAGTGCATGTGGGCTATTCTCCAGAATAGATCACATTAGGTCACAAATCAGGCCTCAAGAACTACAAAAAAACCTGAGATCATACCATGCATCTTTTCTTTTCTTCTTTTCCTTTTCTTTTCTTGTCTTGTTTTTCTTGTCTTTTTTCTTTTATCTTTTCTTTTCCTTCCTTTCTTTCTTTCTTTCTTTCTTTCTTTCTTTCTTTCTTTCTTTCTTTCTTTCTTCTTTCTTTCTTTCTTTTTCTTTCTTTTCCTTCCTTCCTTCCTTCCTTCCTTCCTTCCTTCCCTCCCTCCCTCCCTCCTTCCCTCCCTCCCTCCCTCTTTCCTTCCTTCCTTCCTTCCTTCCTTCCTTCCTTCCTTCCTTCCTTCCTTCCTTTCTTTTTTAATTTATTTTTATTTTAAGATTTATTTATGGGGCACCTGGGTGGTGCAGTCAGTCAAGTGACTGACTCTTGGTTTGGGCTCAGATCATGATCTGAGGGTTGTGAGATCAAGCCCTGTGTTGGGCTCTGTGCTCGGTGTGGAGTCGGCTTGGTATTCTCTCTCCCTCACCTCTGACCCTCCTGCTCCTGCTCTCTCTCTCTCAAAATAAATAAATAAAGATAAAATAAAGTGAAATGAAATAAAATAAGAGGATTCATAAATAATAGGAGTCACAGGAAGTTACCATTCAAAAAACTTGTGTGCATATACCTGTGAAAAATGGAAACATTGTACCACATATATTAAAATTAATCAGAAAAGCACACTCTAAACATATAAAAAATACTGTGAGAAGAGATAAAGAAAACTTCTGATCAACTTTGAGAGTTAAGAAATTCTTTGTCAATATCCTTAAAATCCCATCAAGTTATCTCCATTTCTCTGAAAGAGTCCATATTTCTTCATATGGCATAAGGTTGTAGAATGCTTTTTTTTTCCCCTGTCTAAATCACCACCATTAACTTTCACCAACTTTTTATTCCTTAAATCTCAGCTTAAATTATATTTTCTTCGTGAGAATTTGAAAGCAATCTCCCCTTTGCTCTCACCTAAAGATCCACTTGATCCTATTGGTTCCAAGGAATTTTAGCAAAGCACTTGCTATGCTGATTTGGAACTTTTTATTTACCTATATGCATTACCCTTCAAACAAGCAATTGTCAATATGGACAGCATAATGGAATCCTCTAGAGATATTTTAAAACTATTCACATGCCCGTGTCCCACTCCTCATGATTTTAATTTATGTGGTCTGTGTGGGTCTCAGGTTTTATTATTTCTTACATACTTCAGATATTTCTAATATTTAAGCAGTTTTGAAAATTACTCTTCCAGTTAGTTAATTCAAAAGAATCAGGGTTCTCATTTTTGTAATCCCATTATCTAAAAACATGTCTGGTACTCAACAAAGTATTTGAACAAACAAATTTGAAGAATGTTCTTATTTGAATAATTATAAGGATAGATTAAGATCATGCCACATTTTTAGAGGGTTTTATAAGCTAGAAAACATTCTTTACTACTATTTGTTCATTTCTTTGACTATATTTTGGAAAGACCAGCATTTGAATTAATAAAGCTGTAGATAATAGCAAGGTACTGATAGTGTTGAGATGTATGATATTCCCTGAAAAAAACATAGAAATATCTTAAGCTCCTTTGCAGTAGACAAAGGCCAAATAGTTTACTTTGACCATAAGAACACTGACATTTATATTTTTCAATAGCAATGATGATATTTTTTATTATTATTACAGTATTATTGACTACATTCCCCATGCTGCATTTTTTTATCCCTGTGCCTTATTTACTTTGTAATCACTGGAGTTTGTTACTTCTTAATCCTGTTCATCTATTCTGCCCATCTGCCCACCCCACTGACAACCACCAGTTTGTTCTCTGTATTTTAAGTCTATTTCTTGGCTTTTTTTGTTTATTTTTTTAAAAAATTCCACATATATGTGAAATCATGTGGTATTTGTCTTTCTTTGACTTATTTCACTTAGCATAATACCCTCTAGGTCCATCCATGTTATCATGAGATGCACAATTACATTTTTTTTTTTTTATGGCTGAATAATATTCTAGTGTTTGTGTGTGTACCACATCTTCTGCATACATTTATCTACCAATAGACACTTAAGTTTCTTCCATAACTTGGTTATTGGAAATAATGCTGTAATGAATAAAGATGTGTATATATCTTTTTAAATCAGTGTTTTTGTTTTCTTTGGATTATTACCCAGTAGTAGAATTATTGGATTATATGGCATTTTTATTTTTTAATTTTTGAGGAAACTCCATACCGTTTACCAGAGTGCTGCACCACTTTATAGTCCCACCAAGAGTGCACAAGTGTGCCTTTTTCTCCACATCTTCACCAACACTTTTTCTTTCTTGTCTTTTTTGATTCTAGTCATTGTGCTGGTCTAAGATATCTCATTGTGGTTTTGATTTACGTTTCCCTGATGATCAGGGTTGTTGAACATCTCTTCATGTGTCTATTGACCATAGGTATGTCTTATTTGGAAAAATGTCTATTCAGGTCCTCTGCTCATTTTTTTATTAGATTATTTTTATATCAGTCATTTTTTAGCATTGAGTTATGTAGGATCTTTAAATAATTTGTATGTTTTTACCCTTTATCAGATAAATCATTTGCAAATATCTTCTCCCATTCAATAGGTTGCCTTTCATTTTGTTGATGGTTTCCTTCATTGTGTTATAAAGATTTTTTAGTTTGATAGAGTCCCACTTGTTTTATTTTTGCTATTGTTGCTCTTGCTTGAGGAGACATATCCAAAAACATATTGCTAAGACTAATGCCATAGAGCTTGCTCCCTACTATTTTCTTCTAGGAGTTTTAAGGTTTCAGATCTTACATTTAGGTCTTTAACACATTTTGAGTTTATTATTATGTGTGATGTAAGAAAGTGGTTCAGTTTCATCCTTTTACATGTAACCATTCAGTTTGATCAGCACCCTTTAAAAAAAAAAAAGATTTTATTTTATTTTTAAAGTAATCACTACACCCAACATGGTGTTCTATTGACGGGGCCAGCCAGATGCCCTTTGACCATCATCATTTATTGAAGGGATGGTCTTCTCCTCATTGTACATTCTTGCCTTCTTTGTTGTAGATTAATTGACCATGTAAGCATGGGTTCATTTCTGGGCTCTCTATTCTCTTCCAGTAACTATGTGTCTATTTTTGTGCCAATACAATACTGTTTAATTACTATAGCTTTGTAGTATAGTTTCAAATCTATATGTGTGGTACTTCCAGCTTTGTTCTTCTTTCTCAAGTTTACTTTGACCTTTCAGCATCTTTTGTGGTTCCATACAAATTTTAGGATTATTTTTTCTAGTACTATGGAAAATACTATTGGAATTTTGATAGGATTGCATTGAATTTGTAGGTTGTTTTGGGTAATAGCAATTTTAACAATATTAATTATTTCAGTCCATGAATATGGTATATCTTTCCATTTGTGTCTTCAATTTCTTTCATTAATATCCTACAGTTTTCAGAATACACATCTTTTACTCCCTTAAAGAATTTGTTCCTAAGTATTTTATTTTTTGATGAAATTATAAATAAAATTATATTTTTAAATTTCTCTTCTGCTACTTCCTTGTCAGTTTATAGAAACTCAAAAATTCTGTATATAAATTTGTATCTTGCAGCTTTACTGGATTCATTTATTAGTTCTATTAGTTTTTTGATGGAGTCTGTAGAATTTTCTCTATATAGTATTATGTCATCTGCAAACAGTGACAGTTTTACTTGTCCCTTACCAATTTGGATGCCTTTTATTTCTTTTTCCTGTCTCACATCTATGGCTAGGACTTTGAATACTATGCTGAAGCAAAGTGGTGAGAGTGGACATCCTTGTCCTGTTCCTGATTTTAGAGGAAAGACTTTCAATTTCTCACCATTGAATATGTTATTAGCTATGAGTTTGTCATATATGGCCTTTATCATGTTGAGTTATGTTGTCTCTAAACCTACTTTGTTGAGAGTTTTTATCATAAACAGATGTGGAATTTTGTCAAATGTTTTTTCTGCATCTATTGAGATAGTCAGACTTTTATATTTTTCAAGAATAACATTCATCGGGGCGCTTGGGTGGCTCAGTCGTTAAGCATCTGCTTTCAGCTCAGGTCACGGTCCCAGGGTCCTGGGATCGAGCCCCACATTGAGCTCCCTGCTCAGCGGGAGGCCTGCCTCTCCCTCTCCCCCTTCCCCTGCTTGTGTTCCCTCTCTTGCTGTGTCTCTCTCTGTCAAATAAATAAATAAAATCTTAAGAAAAAAAGAGTAACATTCATCTTTTTAGATGTGCACACACTTTGTATCTATTATCTATATCTATCTATCTATCTATCTATCTATCTATCTATCATCATCATCTATCATCTATCTATCCCCACAAGCACACACACACACACACACACACACACATCTTTTCTATATTTCCAAGTTTTGGATGCAAAATCATTTTATCAGTTTATTAAAAAAAAACTTTTAGAGTAGTTCATGCTCAGAGTTAGTATTGTGGACATAGTGTTTTCTTTGGGTCAGATATAACATTCAATCATTAATATCTTCTTTCATGTTATATTGGTTATATTTTATTCAGTCTCAACTTACATTTGAACTGGAACACTAATTTGATTTGACACCTCAGTTGAGAAAATCATTGAACCAGAAATCAATCACCCACTAATAACTATTTAAATGTATTTTACTCCTCATTAACATCACTACCTAAAATGCACTACAGATTCTTTTTATTATTAAATTTTCAGTCAGAGATATTTAAAAATGAGAAGACTTACAGCATGATTTCAAATTTGTTATTATTCATATAATTCATTAATTTGTGTAATGAATATTTAAGTATCTAATAAATGTCAGGTGTTACTTTTGTACCGGGGACACAATTAAAAAAAAAAAAAAAAACTAAAGAAATTCCTTGCTCTTATAAAGATAACTTCCTAGTCAGGAAAGTTGGGCAGTAGTAGGTAGTAAAAATAAATAATAAACTCTCTGTCAGGAGGCCATATGTACTCCAAAGACAATTAAACAGGCATGGGAATAAGATGGCCAAGTGCTATTTAATGTACTTATTTTATTGTATATTATGTTATTAATATTATATTATGAAATATATATTTCAATTTGTGTCAAACTATTGTCATTGAAAGTGCCTTGCTTCTACCTTATTTTAACAATTATTTTATTTATTCACTTTTATCCCCTTTCTCCATTACTATATTGTTCTCTGATCTCAAAGCAACTATTTTAGGGATGCCTGGGTGGCTCAGTCACTTAAGCATCTGACTTCGGCTCAAGTCATGACCTCAGGGTCCTTGTATTGAGCCCCACGTCAGGTTCCTGCTCAATGGGGAGCCTGCTTGTTTCTCTGCCCCTCCTCCCCCGCCCCCGACTTGCGCTCTCTCTCCCAAAGAAATAAATAAAATCTTTGAAAAAAAGAAAATTAATTAATTAATTAATTAAAAGCAACTATTCTAATGTACTTAGTGTATATCATACCGTTTGCAGTACTATTTTGGATACAATTAATTAATTGTAGTGAACCTATAAGTATCATTTTCTTCTCACTTTTTTCCCCACTTAGTTCTATGCTTTCCTACATCTAGTCAATTTCTTATAAGTTTGGCCCATAACATTATACCAGAGAATTTGTTCACCAGACATAATTTATCCACTCTAGGGGTCCTAGTTAGTATCAAATAGTCAGCCAAGGATCCTCAAATAGGGCAGTAAAGTATGTATTTAAAATCTGTGCGAAATTATGTTTTTTCCATTACTGTTCTTAGAGGCATAGATTCTCAAGATTGGAGGTAAATTCTAATGTTAGGTCGCATAACTCATTTTTCAATGCTTGCTTTCCCTCTGTAGGAGCCAAGCTGACACATGTATTCTTGAATACTGGGATATATTCAATGATACCAACTGGGAGAGAGCCCAAAGTACAGTTTGTTAATTATGACTATTAAAAAGTTATCTTTTTATAATTAGAGGAAAAATCTGGTGAAAAATGAAAATGGGCAGAATTATTGGCAAAGTAGCATCTAAATAAGTAGAGATGCTAACATGAAACAGATTTAGAAAAATAAAAATGTTTTAACTAGGAAGTTCAGCTGGAAACAGAACCTAGAGTGGGAGCAGAAGTCTCTGAAGTCCATGAATCCAAGTATTATTAAGAGTAGAGTTCCTACAAATTTTAAATATAAAGTAAGGAAGAAAATTATGTAACCTCCAAAGCCAAATGCAAATCAAAACAATGAAATATCACCTCACCCCCTCAGAATGGCTATTGTTAAAAAAATATAAGAAATAAAAAATGTTGGTAAGAATGTGAAGAGGGAACCCTACTGCTCTGTTGGTGGGAATGTAAATTGATGCAGTCACTATGGAAAACAGTATGGAAGTTCCTCAAAAAAGAGGAAAACCATATGATCCAGCAATCCTCCTACTGGTTGTCTATCTGAAGAAAATGGAAACACTAATTTGGAAAGATATATGCATCCCTAAGTTCATTGCATCATGATTTACAATAGTCAAGATATGGAAACAAGTGTATATCAACGGATGGATGGATAAAGAAGATATGGTATGTGTGTGTGTGTACACACTATATACACTATACAAACACATACACACACACACGGAATATTACTCAGACATTAACAAGGAAAGAAATCTTGCCATTTGGGACAAAATGGATAAAACTTGAGGATATTATGTTAAGTGAAATAAATCAAAGACAAGTGCCACATGATTTCACTTATATGTGGAATCTAAAAAACAAACAAACAAACAAACAAAACAACCAGACTCATAAAGGTAGAGAACAGATTGGTTGGTTGCTAGAGAGGAGGGTGTTGAGGGTGGCAAAATGGGTAAAGGGAATTAAGAAGTACTAATTTCAAATTATAAAACAAGTCATAAGGATGTAATATACAGCATGGGGAATATAGTCAATAATATTGTATTAACTTATATAATGACACATGGTAACTAGCCCTTTTGTGATGTCATTTTGTCTAATTAATATGTTGTACACCTGAAACTAATATATTGTATGTCAATTATACATCATTTAAAAAAATAAAGGGAAACATTATTTAATCTTCAAAGCCAAAGAAAAGTTAGAAGTAATTATTGTTCTAGATTTGTAGCTAGAAAATATTGAATTTAAATTAATCTCATGACAGTCTAAAATTCTTTTTTTAATTTTTTTATTGTTATGTTAATCACCATACATTACATCATTAGTTTTTGATGTAGGGTTCCATGATTCATTGTTTGTGCATAACACCCAGTGCACCACGCAGAATGTGCCCTCTTTAATACCCATCACCAGGCTAACCCATCCCCCCACCATCCCCCCCTCTAGAACCCTCAGTTTGTTTTTCAGAGTCCATCGTCTCTCATGGTTCGTCTCCCCCTCTGACTTACTCCCCTTCATTCTTCCCCTCCTGCTATCTTCTTCTTTTTCTTTTTTCTTAACATATGTTGCATTATTTGTTTCAGAAGTACAAATCTGTGATTCAACAGTCTTGCACAATTCACAGCACTCACCACAGCACATACTCTACCCAATGTCTATCACCCAAGTCTAAAATTCTCTTTAAACTGTATTAGAAAAGCCTGTCTTGCTTTATGAATGACCAGGGAAAGAAGTATGTTTCCCTTTCTCATCTGTGTTTTCAAAAAGGACAAATGAAAATGTGACTCAAAGCAGGTAAAGTATTTAAATTTTGCTTCAAACAGAGTAGAAATTATTTCAGTGGAGAAGTTAGTTTCTTTTAGCCAGCCAGAGAAAAAGGGAAGTGCATAGTCCTAGTCCACTCTAAAAATCAGAAAGGAACTAATCTGTACTTCTTTGTTCCCATATTGTCTTTCATGAACACCAAAGACAAGGTAGTTATAGCCACTTCCTGGAGAAGGAAATATTTGTTACACTCCATTTGTCACTAAGTATTCTCATATTTGTTTGTCAAGGTTGGGAGAGCAGGAATGAGGTTATGCCACATCAATATCAGGTATGGGTTTCCAGAAAAGCCTACATGATGAAGGGTAATCAATAAGTTCATTATGGAAAATGCAGCCTTATGATTTTTAGAATAAGTTGAGAATAGAGAAAGCCATTTAGGAGTTGCTAAGATTAAGGAATATAGGGGCGCCTGGGTGGCTCAGTCATTAAGCGTCTACCTTCGGCTCAGGTCATGATCCCAGGGTCCTGGGATCGAGTCCTGCATCGGGCTCCCTGCTCCTTGGGAGCCTGCTTCTCCCTCTGCTTCTCTCTCTCTCTCTCTCTCTCTCTCCGTCTCTCTCTCCGTCTCTCATGAATAAATAAATAAATCTTTAAAAAAAATTTTTAAAACAAACAAAGGAAAACCCTGAAGCTTTGGGATGAAGTTTCAAAAATAAAAAAAAAAAAATTGTCAGCAGCATTCTCTACTGAACATAAACAATTCTACAAAGTATCAACAGTAATAAGACAAGGCATTCTTGACATGGTGAAGATAAGCAGAAGTAAGACTGATCTATAAACATGTTGGGATATAAGAAAAAGACAAGGATAATATAATATATAAAAAACAATGCCCACTCCCAAATATGAGTAACTATGTCTTTATTTTTTTTAACAATGACAATTCTAGCCCTGCTTTGTTCCTCACACCTGCTAGACAAAATAAATAAATAAATAAATAAGTTTAAGATACCCAATCATCAGATTGCCTTTCTTCCTGACAGAACGTAATCCAAAATAAATCACCCACTTCCTTAAGCCCTTCTTAAATAACTCAGAAAATGTCCATACCTTATATCAAAGCCATTCTAACTCCTTCCTAGTAAGACACCCCATAGTTCACCATGCTGTATGGTCTCCCTTATTGCAACAAGTCAGTAAATCTAACTTTATTCAGTATTAGCTACATCATGGAGAATGAGCTATCAGTGTAAATTATGAAACTAACGATTTTTGACTGATGGCAGCCTCTGATACAATCTGAAAATATACAAATACTACAGTCTAAGTGCTATTATTGGAACGTTCATCAGAAAAGGGGCATCATTGGGCGCCTGGGTGGCTCAGATGGTTAAGCATCTGCCTTCGGCTCAGGTCATGATCCCAGGGCCCTGGGATCGAGTTCCGCATCGGGCTCCCTGCTCCTTGGGAGCCTGCTTCTCCCTCTGCCTCTCTCTCTGCCTCTCATGAATGAATGAATGAATGAATAAATAAATAAATAAATAATCTTTAAAAAAAGAAAAGGGGTATCATTATTTTCTCCTTTGTACTCACATTATGGGTTTTTGGGTAAATGATAGTGGCTGTGGTAAGTAGAAGAAAACAAAATTGCCAATCCTTTCCACTACACTTGGAATTATTTTTTTGCCATCAGGCATAGGTAAAGGATTTAACCACAACATGGTTAAATATTCCCTGATAAAGTGAGTCAACCATGTTTTGACTATAATGCTATTGGTAGACATTTTAGCATGCCTGAAAAACAAAAATAAACATTTTATTTCATTTTTAAGCACTTTTACTTCTTTTTACCAAAAGAATACCAAGTCACAGATAGGGATGTCCCTTCAAACTGGTTCCAAAAGGAGAAGACACATGGAGCAGATGCTCAGTCTATCCATATTTTGGAGCAGAACCTCACCTGAACTGTGGTTCTCAGATAACATAAGCAAGAAATGCCCCTGGTATTTAGGGGTTGTTTATTATGACAACAGAAGATAACTGATACATTTGGTCTCTGAAACAAAAATTATGTCAAGAGCGGACATGGGGTCAACATTCTCTACATGCAACATCCAGATCATTAGTTCTATAATCTTATTGCATCCACTCCTTTCTGACTCATGCCACCTCCCTAAACTTTTCTCTTTCTCTCCTGTGTCATGTACAAATCTGATTTCTTCAATATATTCATGATAGCTTTAGTAGATGGATCATTGTCATTTTTTCTAACTTAAATCCAGCCAGAAACCTGAGTATTTTTATGTTCCAATTGATGTATCTCATGCCAAAAGTTTTGTGCTTTGTGTTTAGTCAAATTGATGTTTTGTTTTTATTGTTGTTTTACATTTTAATATTATCTGAGAGGGAAAATGAATGTGAAATTAAAAATAGATGTGCTGAAAATAGCAGACATTTTTCCAGCTCTGAAATTGGACCTTTGAATATTGGTCCTCAGTTGAAGAAAATTAGATCTTTGAGTGTGTTAAATTCTATTATATCATTTACCAGTTAGTAGATTGTAAATGACTTTCTGATCTGTTTCTAGAGAAGTTCTTTTGAAAAATAGTAAAATGTTTTGATAACCTCTTTGATTATTACTTGCTTATGCTTCTGGGTTATATGAATGATATTTAAGATTGAATTTAAGAAGTAATGCATATGTCATTTGATTTGACATATGATATTTGTCATGTTTTAGAGGAAGTATATGGTAAACTTTGTGAGGCTTGTAAAGGAAAAACTGTACTTGTGAATTTTTAAGTAGTATAATGGTAATGAAAGTATAAATTTCATTTTGTTATGTAAAAATATGGATATATTAATAAAATGAGAAAATCTATCTGTATATATGCTTGATTTCCATTTTCATGCTAGTTTAGATTCCATTTAAGTCCCTCATGCACATTTAATCACTAATTATCTATATGCCAAATCATCTGTATTCCTTCCCCATGGTGAGGTGTCAGAGGTCTGCAGATGGTTCTTTACTGTTGGAAACCTTGTGTATAGGGAGAAAAACTTGGTCTCCTACCAAGTAGTCTTTCCATTCAGAAAATTTATTTTGTTTTATTTTTAATTTTTTTCTCCTTAAAATTTTATTGTTATGTAATCACCATACAATATACCATTAGTTTTTGATGTAGTGTTCCATGATTTATTGTTTGTTCATAATACCCAGTGCTCCAGGCAGAACCTGCCCTCTTTAATACCCATCACCAGGCTAACACATCCCCCTACCCCCTCCTTTCTAGAACCCTCAATTTGTTTTTCAGAATCCATCATCTCTCATGGTTCGTGTCCCCCTCCGATTTCCCCCCCTTCATTCTTTCCTCCTGCTATCCTTTTTTTTTTTCCTTAACATATATTCCATTATTTGTTTCAGAGGTACAGATCTGTGATTCAACAGTCTTGCACAATTCACAGCGCTCACCATAGCACATACTCTCCCCAATATCTATTACCCAGCCATCCCCTCCCTCCCAAACCCCACCACTCCAGCAACGCTCAGTTTCTTTCCTGAAATTAAAAATTCCTTATATCAGTGAGGTCATATGATACATGTCTTACTCTGATTGACTTATTTCACTCAGCATAACACCCTCCAGTTCCATCCACGTCATTGTAAATGGCAGGATCTCATTCCGTTTGATGGCTGCATAATATTCCATTGTGTATATATACCACCTCTTCTTTATCCATTCATCTGTCGATGGACATCTTGGCTCTTTCTACAGTTTGGCCATTGTGGACATTGCTGCTATAAACATTGGGGTTCACATACCCCTTTGGATACCTACATTTGTATCTTTGGGGTAAAGATCCAGTAGTGCACTTGCTGGATCATATGTTAGCTCTATTTTCAACTTTTTGAGGAACCGCCATACTGTTTTCCAGAGGGGTTGCACCAGCTTGCATTCCCACCAACAGTGTAGGAGGGTTCCCCTTTCTCCACATCCACGCCAACATCTGTCATTTCCTAACTTGTTAATTTTAGCCATTCTGACTGCTGTGAGGTGGTATCTCATTGAGGTTTTGATTTGGATTTCCCTGATGCCGAGCGATGTTGAGCACTTTTTCATGTGTCTGTTGGCCATTTGGATGTCTTCTTTGGAAAAATGTCTGTTCATGTCTTCTGCCTCTTTCTTGATTGGATTATTTGTTCTTTCGGTGTTGAGTTTGATAAGTTCTTTATAGGTTTTGGATAGTAGCCCTTTATGTGATATGTCATTTGCAAATATCTTCTCCCATTCTGTCAGCTGTCTTTTGGTTTTGTTGACTGTTTCTTTTGCTGTGCAAAAGCTTTTTATCTTGATGAAATCCCAATAGTTCATTTTTGCCCTGGCTTCCCTTGCCTTTGGCGATGTTTCTAGGAAGAAGTTGCTGCAGCTGAGGTTGAAGAGGTTGCTGCCTGTGTTCTCCTTTAGGATTTTGATGGATCCTGTCTCACATCTAGGTCTTTCAACAATTTGGAGACTATTTTGTGTGTAGTGTAAGGAAATGGTCCAGTTTCATTCTTCTGCATGTGGCTGTCCAATTTTCCTAACACCATTTGTTGAAGAGACCGTCTTTTTCCATTGGACACTCTTTCCTGCTTTGTCAAAGATTAGTTGACCATAGAGTTGAGGGTCCATTTCTGGGCTCTCGATTCTGTTCCATTGATCGATGCGTCTGTTTTTGTGCCAGTACCATACTGTCTTGATGATGACAGCTTTGTAATAGAGCTGGAAGTCAGGAATTGTGATGCTGCCAGCTTTGTTTTTCTTTTCCACATTCCTCTGGCTATTTGGGGTCTTTTCTGGTTCCATAAAAATTTTAGGATTATTTGTTCCATTTCTTTGAAAAAAGTGGATGGTATTTTGATGGGGATTGCATTGAATGTGTAGATTGCTCTAGGTAGCATTGACATCTTCACAATGTTGGTTCTTCCAATCCATGAGCATGGAACTTTTTTCCATTTCTTTGTGTCTTCCTCAATTTCTTTCATGAGTATTTTATAGTTTTCTGAGTACAGATCCTTTGCCTCTTTGGTTAGATTTATTCCTAGGTATCTTATGATTTTGGATGCAATTATAAATGGGATCAACTCCTTAATTTGTCTCTCTTCTGTCTTGTTGTTGGTGTATAGGAATGCCACTGATTTCTGTGCATTGATTTTATATCCTTCCACTTTACTGAATTCCTGTATGAGTTCTAGCAGTTTTGGGGTGGAGTCTTTTGTATTTTCCACATACAGTATCATATCATCTGCAAAGAGTGAGAGTTTGACTTCCCTCTTGCCGATTTGGATGCCTTTGATTTCTTTTTGTTGTTTGATTGCTGTGGCTAGTACTTCTAATACTATGTTGAATATCAGTGGTGATAATGGACATCCCTGCTGCGTTCCTGACCTTAGGGGGAAAGCTCTCAGTTTTTCCCCATTGAGAATGATATTCGCTGTAGGTTTTTCATAGATGGCTTTTATGATATTGAGGTAGGTACAATCTATCCTTATACTCTGAAGAGTATTGATCAAGAAAGGATGCTGTACCTTGTCAAATGCTTTCTCTACATCTATTGAGAGGATCATATGATTCTTCTTCTTTCTTTTGTTAATATATTGTATCACGTTGATTGATTTGCGGATGTTGAACCATCTTTGCAGCCCAGGGATAAATCCCACTTGGTCGTGGTGAATAAAACTTTTAATGTACTGTTGGATCTTATTGGCTAGTATTTTGGTGAGAATTTTTGCATCCATGTTCATCAAGGATATTGGCTATAATTCTCCTTTTCGATGGTTTCTTTGTCTGGATGGGGATCAAGATAATGGTGGCCTCATAAAATGAGTTTGGAAGTTTTCTTTCCATTTCTAATTTTTGGAAGAGTTTCAGGAGAATAGGTATTAATTCTTCTTTAAATGTTTGGTAGAATTCCCCTGGAAAGCCATCTGGCCCTGGGCTTTTGTTTGACTGCTTCAATTTCCTTAGTGGGTATAGGTCTGATCAGGTTTTCTATTTCTTCCTGGTTCAATTTTGATAGTTGTAACATCTCTAGGAATGCATCCATTTCTTCCAGGTTATCTAATTTGCTGGCATAGAGTTGCTCATAAGATGTTCTTATAATTTTTTGTATTTCTTTGGTGTTTGTTGTGATCTCTCCTCTTTCATTCATGATTTTGTTGATTTGGGTCATTTCTCTTTTCTTTTGGATAAGTCCGGCCAGGGGTTTATCAACCTTGTTAATTCTTTCAAAGAAACAGCTCCTAGTTTCGTTGATCTGTTCTACTGTTCTTTTTGTTTCTGTGTCATTGATTTCTGCTGTGATCTTTATTATTTCTCTTCTCCTGCTGGGTTTAGGCTTTATTTGCTGTTCTTTCTCCAGCTCCTTTAGGTGTAGGGTTTGGTTGTATATTTGAGACCTTTCTTGTTTCTTGAGAAAGGCTTGTATTGCTATATACTTTCCTCTCAGGACTGCCTTTGCGGTATCCCAAAGATTTTGAACAGTTGTGTTTTCATTTTCATTGGTTTGCATGAATTTTTTTAATTCTTCCTTAATTTCTTGGTTGACCCATTCATTCTTTAGTAGGATGCTCTTCAGCCTCCATGTATTTGAGTTCTTTCCGACTTTCCTCTTGTGATTGAGTTCTAGTTTCAAAGCATTGTGGTCTGAAAATATGCAGGGAATAATCCCAATCTTTTCGTACTGGTTTAGACCTGATTTGTGACCTAGGATGTGATCTATTCTGGAGAATGTTCCATGGGCACTAGAGAAGAATGTGTATTCCGTTGCTTTGGGATGGAATGTTCTGAATATGTCTGTGAAGTCCATTTGGCCCAGTGTTTCATTTAAAGACTTTATTTGTTTGTTTATCCTTTGCTTAGATGATCTGTCCATTTCAATCAGGGGGGAGTTAAAGTCCCCCACTATTATTGTATTGTTGTCAATGTGTTTCTTTGCTTTTGTTATTAATTGGCTTATATAATTGGCTGCTCCCATGTTCGGGGCATAGATATTTACAATTGTTAGATCTTCTTGTTGGATAGATCCTTTAAGTAGGATATAGTGTCCTTCCTCATCTCTTATTACAGTCTTTGTTTTAAAATCTAATTTGTTTGATATAAGGATTGCCACCCCAGCTTTCTTTTGGTGTCCATTACCATGGTAAATGGTTTTCCACCCCCTCACTTTCAATGTGGGGTTGTCTTTTGGTCTAAAATGAGTCTCTTGCAGACAGTATATTGATGGGTCTTGTTTTTTAATCCAATCTGAAAGCCTGTGTCTTTTGATTGGGGCATTTATCCCATTTACATTCAGGGTAACTATTGAAAGTTATGAATTCAGTGCCATTGTATTGCCTGTAAGGTGACTGTTACTGTATATTGTCTGTATTCCTTTCTGGTCTATGCTGCTTTTAGGCTCTCTCTTTGCTTAGAAGACCCCTTTCAATATTTCTTGTAGGGCTGGTTTCATGTTTGCAAATTCCTTAGTTTTTGTTTGTCCTGGAAAATTTTTATCTCTCCTTCTATTTTCAATAACAGCCTAGCTGGTTATAGTATTCTTGGCTGCATATTTTTCTCGTTTAGTGCTCTGAAGATCTCATGCCAGTCCTTTCTGGCCTGCCAGGTCTCTGTGGATAGGTCTGTTGCCAATCTAATGTTTCTACCATTATAGGTTACATATCTCTTCTCCTGAGCTGCTTTCAGGATTTTCCCTTTGTCTCTGAGACTCATAAGTCTTCCTATTAGATGTCGGGGTGTTGACCTATTTTTATTGATTTTAACAGGGGTTCTCTGTGCCTCCTGGATTTTGATGCCTGTTTCCTTCCCCACATTAGGAAAGTTCTCTGCTATAATTTGCTCCAACATACCTTCTGCCCCTCTCTCTCTTTCTTCTTCTTCTGGGATCCCAATTATTCTAATGTTTTGTCTTATCGTATCGCTTATCTCTCGAATTCTGCCCTCGTGATCCAGTAGTTGTTTCTCTCTCTTTTTCTCAGCTTCTTTATTTTCCATCATTTGGTCTTCTATATCGCTGATTCTCCTTTCTCCCTCATATATCTTAGCAGTTAGTGTCCCCATTTTTGATTGCACCTCATTAATAGCCTTTTTGATTTCAACTTGTTTAGATTTTAGTTCTTTCATTTCTCCAGAAATGGTTTCTCTAATAACTTCCATGCTTTTTTCAAGCCCAGCTATTATCTTTAAAGTCATGATTCTGAACTGTAGGTCCGACATTGCACTAATGTCCATATTGAGTATGTCCCTGGCAGACAGTACTACCTCTT
The DNA here is from genome assembly GCF_037043125.1 of Eumetopias jubatus. NCBI lineage: Eukaryota > Metazoa > Chordata > Mammalia > Carnivora > Otariidae > Eumetopias > Eumetopias jubatus. The sequence goes on along the minus strand of NW_028274819.1, from coordinate 80,510,296 downwards.
GTTCTTTTTGTTGAGGTGATTTTTTTTCTGTCTTGTCATTTTGTCCAGAGGAAAGCAGATGAATGAGAGAACAAAATGCTAATGGGGTAACAACATCCCCAGAAAATATACTCTGATCAAATCAGAAAAGACCGGAAACCTGGGGAAAAGAAAGGGAAAGAAAGAAAAAAGAAAGAGAAAAAGAAAGAAAAAGATAAAAACAAACAAAAACAGAACAAAACAAAAAAAAACCAGAATATGATCTAATATGATCAGTCTGGTGCATAGATCAGTGCCACACACTAGATTTTGGGTGTATTTTAGTGTGTTAGAAGAAAGTGCCTCCTAAAATTTTAAAGAAAGAAAGACATATATATACAAAATAATGGTTGATACGATGAAGGGATGGAATATGACTGTAAAGATGAATATTATAAAAAATTTAAAAAAGGAATTGATAAGAAGATGCTTGAGAAAAGAAAGAAGAGGATTAAAAAAAGGAAAGAATGAATGAAAAAAATGGGGGTGAGAATGTGATCAGCCAGGAGACTAGAACAAAGCAATACATTAGAGATATATGGTATATTTTGATATATTAGAAGAAAGTGTATCTCAAAATTTTAAAGAGAGAACAACTTATATATATATGCCAAAAATAAGAGTAACTACTTTGAAGGGATAGAATGTGAATCTAAAAATGAAAAATAAAAGTGTTTTTTTAAAAAAAGGGTTTGATAAGATGTTGGTTGAAAAGGGAAAAAGAAAAATTCTAAAAAAAACAGTTAAAAAAATTAACTTTGAAAGACTAATGATCATGGTAAAAAAGCCATGAATTCTATGTGCAGTATTCCCCTAGCACTGGAGTTCTTCTGTTCTCCTTGATTGGTAAACTTGGTCTTGGCTTGCTGGCTGTTCGTGCTGATCTTCTGGGGGAGGGGCCTGTTGCCGTGGTTGCCAAATGTCTTTACCGGAGGCGGTATTGCCCTGCCCTTGCCGTCGGAGCTAAGCAATCTGCTCGGGTTTGCTCTCCGGAGCTTTGGTTCCCTGTAAGCTCTCCATACAGCATTGGAGGATGAGAGTGAAGATGGCGGCCTCCCAATCTCCACCCTGGAGGAGCTGAGAACTCGGGGCCCACTCCTCAGTGTGCCCCAGAGAAAAGCATTAAGTCATTCCCGTCTCCCCGGTCTCTGGCCGCACTCTGTGCTCAACCGGCCTATGACTGAGCATTTCTATCTCTGGCACCCGACCCCGTGTGGAGTCTCCAAACCCAGCAGAGCCCTGTGGTGTGCTCCCATGCTGCTCCTCCCAGGGGAAGAAGGGGAGTCTCCCCGGATCTGCCGCTTGTTGGGTCCCTGCTGGTGGAGCAGTGGCCTGATTGTGCTGCGGATCAAGGTGTATGGCAACCCCGAGCTGAGAGCCTGCTCCTCGGCTCCGTCTCTGCAGCCAGCTTCCCTGCTCCAATACCTGGGAGCTCTGCCACACTCAGGCACCCCCAGTCTTTCTGTGACCCCGAGGGTCCTGAGACCACACTGTGCTGCGAGGGTTCCACCCCCATCTTAGCCACCGGAGCGACATCCCTCAGTGGAGCCGACTTCTAAAAGTTCCGATTTTATGCTCCGCTGCTCTCACTTGCCAGAAGTGGCCGACAGAGTCCCCCTCCCCCGCCGTCTCTCCTCCTGAATATCGCCTCGGATTCACTTCTCCACAAGTCCTACCTTCCAGAAAGTGATCACTTTTCTGTTCGGAGAGTTGTCGCTATTCTTTTCTTCGATCTCCTGTTGAGTTCGTAGGTGTTCAGAATGGTTTGATCCCTATCCAGCTGAATTCCTGAGACCAGATGAAATCCAGGTCTCCTACACCTCCGCCATCTTGCTCTGCCCCTCAGAAAATATTTCTTGACACCCACATTATATCAAGCACATAAGGGTTCCCTGGAATCATGGAGGATATGTTTAAACCTTCTACTAACCAAGTCTTTAAATATGAAGATTTTGTATAGAGATGGCATCTTTTAAATTTTAAAACTAGGATGAAAAATCATTCATTTTCAGTTATGCAGATAAATAAGTTCTGGAAATTTCATGTATAGCATGGTAATTATTGTTAGCAATACTGTATTGTATATTTGAAATTTGCTAAAAGTGTAGATCTTAAGTATTCTCACTAGAAAAACAAATAAAGAAAAACAGTAATATGTGAGGTGGTGGAAATGCTAACTAGTTTGACTGGTGGTGATGTCTTTTTGTCAAATATACCCCAGTAAACCTGGAAAAAAATGTAGAAAATACTTACATAATCACTCTCTACCAGTATTTAAAATTGGTAATAGAAAAAAGAATACATTATAAATTTTTGACTTTAGCCTAGTCGGTGAGAAACAAATGTAAATAGATACAGCATAATATAATCTGGTAAGTGTTATAATAGAAGTATGATCAAACTACTGAGGGATACTGAAGAGAAACAATAATTTTGCAAATCATATTTTATTATTTCTTGCACTATATACATCCCTAATTATTTTATGCTTTTTTATTCTTTTCACGTGTCTTTTGAGTTCCCAGGGTAAAAGATATTTATTCAAACATGGCTAATCATAGTTTAGTTGTTTAATTAAAATTTTTATACAACTCAATTAAAATTTACAAAATGGCCCATGTTTAGATGGCATGTTTCAAATAATAGGTACAAATACTGTATGCCTTAGTGATCTTGGGTTTTGTAATCTTAGATTGTCAAAGTGTCTGATAGATAATTTTTTGTAGGTAAATCTAGTCATAACATGTCTACAGTATTAACTAGACATTTTAAATCAGAGTATCCCAAGTTACATAATGAAAAAGAAGAGTGCTTGGAAATGCCCTAAACTATAGTTTCATTAATCCTTGATTTCCAGCCAAGCTTTCTCCCTTTTTTCAAATGGGTCTTACCATTGCAAGCTTGCTGGCAATCACTGATGAGTCTCCACTCAAATATGGAACTATCCCGGCTCTTCCCTTCTCTAAGAGGCCCTTCATTGTGCCAGGTACATGGCATATGTACTTCCTTCCTTTTAGATTTTTTAAATGCTTTATATTTTGATATTTATCATTTTTATATTTTTCTATTCAGTGACATAGCTGTCATACTATAAACTATTAGTTTTATTTTCTTTGCACTACAGTTTATATGTGCCACAGTCAATTGTTTCTTAAAGACACACCTTTTAAAACAGACTTTTTGATTATAGTAATGATCTAAGGGCTATCAAAATAAGACAGCTAGAATATTTAAAAATGGCCAATAAATAGTAAAGGGGAATCTTACATACATGCCAATCAGAACTGAAATATAACCTTTTGCACCAAATTTTCTCCAATAGCAAGTATTAGTGTGTGAATACTGGTGTGAACTGCCTTGCTATAAAATGAATTTAACATTAGCAAGTGGAGTTTTTTTCAGCTGTTTTCCACATTAACTGTTGACTTGTATTTTTCCCTACTCTACTTTATGTTGATTCTCTTTCTCTCCCCGTATGCTGTCAATAACTTTCCATGAGGTTTCATTCTTTCTTACTGGGTTGGTGGTATTTCACAGTTAAACATATGTACATAAATGTGCACACATAAAGACATAAACATGTACCATGGAAAATGGGGAGAAGGCTTTTCATGCTTAGGTGCAAAGGATTGTTTTGGTGAAGGATTTTTTTTTTTTTATTAAATGTATGTAAACTAAAAGCATTACTAAGGAAAGATAAAAATAGCATCTGATAAATCATAAAAAGCATTCAAACTGAAAACAGAGTCTGGGAACAATCTGATACCTCAAGTCTGATCCCTGTAGCCAGAGTAATTCTGCTTCTCTTTTTCTCCTTTAATATTGGATATCAAAGAAAAGGTAAAACTCCATCATTTAAATTTAACCCTATCTGGATTTTCCAGTAAGAAATCAGTCCATCTAATACTTACCCCTATATCTCTAGAATTATAAGAACACTGAAGAGTAACAATACCTTATTTTTATATTTTCCAATCCTCAGCTCTGATTTACTCAGACTAATTATTCAATATACCTTTGTTGCAATGAATATAGATGTGTGTGCATGTAAATATATATTAGAATAATTACTTCAGCAACAGGTATATACATCAAATAAGTGTATATTTTGAAATTATGTTTATATGATTATATGATATATAAGTTTTAAAAGCTGTACAGTTTTTAAAATGGATATAATTTGAATATAGAGTGACATATGCTATATTTTAAAGTATCTCTCACAACAAATCTTCACCAGTTAGTTTTTCTTATCTCTATCAATAAAGATTTCTTCACTAGGTAAGGATTTATATGCAGTATAGAAAATAAGCATTTCTTTCTCAGAAAACAAACAGATGAGCAAAAATAGAAACCTGATGAGTCAGGCTGCCTCCCCTCAACAGAGAGCCGCGGAGCCAATTACTCCAAGCAGAGCAGCCTCATCCTGATGCTCAGCAGTCCCTGCCCCTGGGATAGCAGCTGGAAATCAAGTGCTACTAATGCCCTCCAGGCCTGTTTTCCCAAATACTTTAGGAGACTGGAGAGGGAAACAAACACCCACAGGCATTAGTCTTTTATTACCCTTTTTCTTTACTTAAATTTTATAATATGCCAACATTTCAAAAGTTCAGCAACTCATTTCAGCTTTACCACAGCAGTCTTCTGCAAACTAAGCCTGACCAAATTCAACCATTATAATATAAAAGTTGCAATGCAAAGCAGTGACAATATCCCTTACCCATTTCTTCAATTTAATGCCAACTCTCTTTTTAAGAAATGTTTCCTTGTGACCATTAAGAAATGTAATTTATGTTTACACAAGGACAAAAAACTTCAAAGATACTGTAACTTTTAATAGGATTTCTATATTGTATAATAAAAACAACTGAATTTCTCAACTGTGGTTAAGCTTTAACATTTGAAGGTAGGTGTGCATTTTGGAAGTATTCAATACTTCTTCAGAGTCAAACATGGCAAATAAGGTACATGAGTAATTCATTAACATTATGTTTAAGCTGAAATGTGACTACAATCTTTTTCTTGGGGGCCCAAAAACTGGTTCTTAAACACCCCTTCATCAATCCAAAAGTAGATTTTCAAAAATGTTTAGTGCAATGATGGTATCCCTGAGAATTAATCTAAAGATAATTGTGTATATGAACTTGATACCCAGCTCTCTTTAGTTCACACAGGTTGTGGCAGAGCTAGAACTAAAACTAGGTTTTCCTGACTCCCAAGTTGGTTTTCTTTTCTTTTTTTCTTTTTACTGTATCTTTTGATCCTTCTCAATGGTCTACAATGTTTTTTTTTTAAATCTTTTTTATTTTACATTTTTTAAATTTTATTATGTTATGTTAATCCCCATACATTACATCATTAGTTTTTTTTTTTTTACATCATTAGTTTTTGATGTAGTGTTCCATGATTAATTGTTTGTGCATAACACCCAGTGCTCCATGCAGAACATGCCCTCCTTAATACCCATCACTGGGCTAACCCATTCCCCCACCCCCTTCCCCTCTAGAACACTCAGTTTGTTTCTCAGAGTCCATAGTCTCTCATGCATACCCTCCCCAATGTCTATCACCCAGCTACTTCATCCCTCTCACCCCCCACCACTCCAGCAACCTACAATGGAATATTATTTAGCCATCAAAATTTGCAATGACGTGGATGGAACTGGAGGGTATTATGTTAAGCTAAATAAGTCAATCAGAAAAAGACATGTATCATATGATTTCACTGATATGAGGAATTCTTAATCTCGGGAAACAATGTTTTTTTTATTAATTAAATTAATTAATTAAATGCCTTGCTTGTGTAAGCAAACATTTCAAGATATTCACAACTGTTTTCTCAGAATTTCTATCTGGCAAATGCAGGTCCCATTTGCATCCTTGGGAAAATCTACCTTGTCTAAATTTGATCTGTGTGTTATATGTCTTCACGGCACTTATTTTTTCTTTTGCAGCACATCTTAAATGGTAAGCAGTTATTCATAAAATTATCTATAAAATGTCGCTTCTTCTTACACTGTAAGTTCCATAAAGATGGGGTCTTATTCTCTTGTTAACAAAGATATTTCCAGGGTCACCTGGGTAGTTCAGTCACTTAATGTCTGCTTTTGGCTCAGGTCATGATCCCAGGGTCCCAGGATTGAGCCCTGCGCATGGGGCTCCCTGCTCAGCAGGAACCTGCTTTTCCCTCTCCCTTTGACCTTACCCTCACACACTCTCTTTCTCTCAAATAAATAAATAAAATCTTTAAAAAATATTTCCAGCATCTAGCATAGTATGTAATAATTATTCATTGAATAAAATAATAAATTCCCATGTATTTTGGATGATGAAAAAAGAAGCATGGATTATGGGATGTGGAGGAATCCTGATTTTTATCTGTTTTCTACCATTATTTAAGTATGTTTTAGTAGGCAAATTTCAAATCTCTCAGCTGTTTTTTGAGATAATTTATTCAAATGTTTACTAAAATATTTGTAAGACATTTTATATTTAGAATGTACCTGGCAAATAAATGCTAACTGAGAATAACTTATACCACACTTTGGGGAGACATATCATCATCAAATAAATTGCCATTCTATGGACAAACATGTAATATTCCTAATTGTTATTGGTGACCATGAGACCTGGAACAAGTTATTTTGCACACTAAGCATTTATTTTCTGATTGATAAAATGAGAATTATACATGCATTGCACCCAGCACTAGTATGAAGGTTATGTATGTAAAGTCCTCAACACAAAACTTGTGTGACATATCATAAGCAGTGGTTAATTGCTAACTAAATAAAGCATATCAAATAATTATCAGTATATGATGATCTCTAATTATGAAATTTATTATTTTAGGATTTGAATATAAATTTAATGTTCTTAAAATTATTTTAAAGTTAAAATAATTTTGAACATTTAATACTAATATGAAGCTATTTTTTCTGTAGGCTGAGAGTTCTGAGTAGCATATTTAGAGGTACTCCTGAATGACCCAATAAATATTATGTTCTCAAAATTATTCTGAACTAATTGATAAAAAGGAATGTGGGGATATTAAATTGGGGAAATAAGCAAAATTATTTTTCTGGCCATCTGATTTGGGCAAACAGCAACATTATGATTCCTGTTTTTTCCAAGACTGTAGTCACATCAAAATCCATTGCTGAATAGGATCTTGAAAGATAAGGTCCATAATGTCTATTGCAAACTGTTGTCAGAGAATATGATCAGCCTTAATTTAATGGGAGTATTCATGAACTTCAGGAATTGGAATAGTACTTTATTGGCAAGCCTATTACTTTTTAGTGTTAGGACAAAGAACTCTTTGAATACTTTATATTCTAATTGTGTAATGGGTTACAGCCTATGGTATTCATTCATAGTTAGGTATTGATGTTCTTAACTTATTTATTTTCTTTAAACTTTAGTATTAAGAGTCTTTTTGGGCAGAGTATACACTGAGATTTTCTTAGTTGGAGAATGCTAACTTATTGCTTCTTTAGAAATTGTTGATCTTACTGCAAAATATATAATTGTACACCTGTGTTATACAAGCAGCAATGTATATCAGACTCATATTTCCTGATAAGCATTATGAATTTTTCCACCTGCTGTTATACTTGATCACTATATGCTAATTTACACTCCATAAAATGTTCTCCTTACAATGGAAGGAAATAATGGAAGGAAGCACTATGTTCTCTTAACATTATCAGTTCCAAGTTCAAGATCAAACTCTTCCCTTCACATTCCTATTATCTATGCCAGGCAAAGCATGGTTTTCAGAGGTTTTTTTTTTTTTTTTGGCTTTTTAAATGTTTCTTTTTTTAACATTTCACCATTTAAACTTTATGAATAGCTTTTTTAAATTTTCCAATTCAATATAGTCAACCAGACCATTTTCCAGCATAATTATGACTTGCTTGAAAGTGGTCTAAACTGACAGCAACACATATGTTGAGTGACAAGGCAGGTTCTGTAAAACAGCAAATGCGTTAAACTCGTTATTTGTTTTCTCATTGTCCTGAAAATTTCAGGTGATTAAATCCTTAAAATGTATTTTATAACTGGATGCTTAAATCTTGTCAGGTAATTTTAAACCTTTAGAGGCATAATACCATAAAAACATTTTATATCTTTGATTTTATTCTATCAAAAACAAGTTATTTTTCCAGTATAAATAGCCCCAGCTTACTATGGGTCCTATCTGTCGATATCACAATATGACAGAATTCAGACACCTGTTACCTTCAAAGGCAGTGTATCTGCTATTTGTCACTAAGCAACATTCAGAAACAATTTCCCCTTTTCTATTATCATGCAAAATGCATTCAGAACAAGAAAGGCACACAGAGAAAATTACTCCTCTAGTGAGATATTTTGACACAAAAAATCTTTCTTCGTCAAAGATAAAAAGCACCTTGTCACTCACTTCTAATTACTGTCTCATTTCTGTCAATGTAGAGAGAAGCCAACTCCCCGCGGCGACGTCACAGAGGCATTTACCAACATGTAGAGTTGGATTCAGCCTGTGAGCAGTGTTCACTGAGCTCAGCCAGGTCTGAGTCGATGCACACTAATAGCGGAGTTCTTTAATTATAATTATCAATTGTTAAAGCCCAAGAAAGGACATTTTGCCTTTTTCAATGAGCATCTTTGATATGATGAAAATCTTTGGTATAAATGGACACTTTCCTTTCCCAACATTTTCTGATATGCCCAAGGCATTACAATGTAATTACCAACATTCACATTGCAAAAATCAATTTGAAGAGTTGCAAACTTATTAAACATTAAAATAAAGCATTTCCTGTCCTGTGACTGTGATTAATATCCATAACCAAATGAGTTGGGTAGGAATCGAGGGGTGTGAAGGTTGAGCTAAGCTGCAAAATCATTAACCACATGTAGAAGTCACTTCCTTACAAGAATTCTAATTCCGGCCACTCACTTGCAAAGGCTTTTCCAGGCAGGGCATCATGAAATGGAGTAAAAATAATCATTAGTGAGTAAACCAGCAACAATATTAAGGCTTTCAGTAATTCCACTTAGTACTGAAGCCGGATATATGGAGGATCTGTTAGTAATGAGGGTAGACAAGATGCTGGGACTTCAAAGGTTTTCCTCTGGCAGCTTTAAGTTTATGATGCCATTGCTAGAACCTTGTATAATAGCCTTTCACTCAGGCAAACCCCAATAGAAAAGAATTTCCAAGGAAAATCATCAACAATATAATACCAGAGGAGTATAGAAGAACTGCTTGTATTCCTTCACCATATTCTCATTGCTATTTGCATTGATCTGTTATTTTTATTTCAAATCAATTATGCTTTGTTTGATTAGCTGATTCTCAAAAAGAGTGTGATGTACTCATACAGTAATACTTTATTGAGGGGCTGTTATGTGTCAGATCCCATACTAGGTATGGGAAATACTAAGACGAATTGGGGAAACAATCTGTGTCCTTGAGGAGCTAAAGTTATATATTATATCTTATTTATTTAGAAACATAATATCAGAGTTACAGCTCAGATCATAGCCAACTTCTTTTTTTTTAAGATTTTATTTATTTATTTGAGAGAGAGAATGAGAGAGAGAGAGAGAGAGCATGAGAGGGGGTTGGGTCAGAGGGAGAAGCAGACTCCCTGCTGAGCAGGGAGCCCAATGCAGGACTCGATCCCGGGACTCCAGGATCATGACCTGAGCCGAAGGCAGTCGCTTAACCAACTGAGCCACCCAGGACCCCATAACAAACTTCTGATACCAGGAAGGCACTTATTAGAATATTTGAAATGACACAAAAATGGATTTGCAAGGTCATTCAGTCTATATCCAGCTTTAATACTGGACTACCTCTAAACTTTTCTAAAATTGTTTTCTCTCAACATGTTCTCTGAAGTACTATGGTAGAGTAGAAAATCCAAAAAAAAAAAAAAAAAAAGAATTGAGTCAAAAGGCTGACAGCCAGGATTGTGCTATGCCACTTTCTGAAAGTATAAACTGAGAAAACTGTTTTACCTACTACAACAAAATTGGTTCTCATTACTGAATATTGATTATATATTCAGATTGATACTAAATGTGTATATGTCTTATTCATTACATCCATATAACCACTTATGAGAAATGTTTTGGTACCATATCTCATTTTACAGATAAGAAAGGAAATTGAGGGTTAGAGTGATTAAGAATATTACACAGTGTCAAAGACCTAAGTAGCCAAGCTGGGGATCAGGGTGAAGCTAGGTGAATTTGACAGTAAAACCCACATTCTTACTTTTGGTACCTTCCTACTGATCCTCATTTAGGGCTCCATCTATTTTAGCTATAGCCTTGCAAGTAGTGTCTCTATCTCCAGTTTTTTTCTCACCTCAAAGTCATCTTCATTCAGTTGCCAGAGTGATCTATTTAAAATGTAGACCTGACCATATTCCACTGCTGCCTAAAACCCCTCAATAGGACCTTGTCATCTTCTCAAGAGGAAACATCCTCTAAGGAACAAATGCCTACCTCCACCATGGCTTACTTAACTACGGCACAGGGCCATCACTTTCTGCATATCTCCCTTATCCTTTTTTTTTTTCCAGAGACTTCACTGCCTTCTCACACATGCCCCATAATTTAATCACAATGGGAGATGAAGGTAATTTGCTCTCACAAGATGATTAGAGTGTTCTATTCAAATTTGAATCAGTTTTTCACAAAATCTTTATACTCTGATATTATGGGTACTATTAATGCTTAAAACGTCTACTAGTGTTGAACTTTTATTTGTCCTAAGAACTAATGGAGGAATCCTTACTCAATTATCTCATCAATTTCCTCTGAACAAATTTCAGAAGAGAATCTTAACTTGCCTTTAAGCAAGAAGGTAAGCTTATATGAACACATTTGAAAAACTTCAGTGAACCAAAAAGGCTAAACGCACATTGGTTAGGCTAGAAAATTAACATAGTATGCTAATCTTATAACCACCCGAATATCTCAGGGAAATAGGAATTTATTTTTGTTGTAAACTGTGATACTTAAGGAACTTAATGTAGTACGTTAATATTTCTGAGCTTTACAGACAAGCAATTCTATTTAGTTAAAACTATCTAATTAAAAAATAAACACAATTATCACATTAATTGAAATCTTAATTTATGCAAAACTTTTTTCTCTTTACTAATATTGCATTAGTAATAAATTTTATCAAAGAATATATTTTATTTCCTTTTTTTTCCTAAGCCCTGTGGCATTTTTCATGGGTATTTGCTATTTTAAAATACAAAGATATTTTGAGTCTTTTTTGTAAGTGTGATATACTGGAAGTTGATAAACCTTTGTTCAAATTTACTCAAGGCATTTTATAATTATGCTCTCATTTAGGTTTTTTTTTTTTTGACACGTGAAGAAAGAAGGAATTTTCTTCTGTTTCACAAAGAAAGAAAGCAGTTAGGTCTGGTGACAGCATTCAAATACCATAGCAAGTGACAATTCTAGAAGAAACTAATAATCACAACTGTGAAAGATCATTCCTTATTTGTAACTGTGATGGAAATTATTTGTTAACAATTATCACTTCTCTCTGTGTCCTTGCTGTTTCTCTGGCCCCATTAATCTTGAGTGGCCATGGGATTTGCTTTGAGCAAGGAAATGTGGATGAAAATGACATTTTAAATAGATCACTCTGGCAACACCTAGAAAAAGATTTGGAGAATGTGTATTTCTATTTCCCCTCTTAATTTTGTCCTTTGACATGAGAGACCATGTTTCCAATGGGGCTGTCCTTCAGCATATGTCCCAGATGAAAAAGAAATATGGAGCAATTCCATATCATCATAGAACCCGGAACTTCAGCTCTAACCCCCAGCTGACATGATGTGAACAACAAAAAAAAACTTGTTATTGTAACATTGAGTTTGCTATTTTGCAGCATAACCTAGTAAAATTGACCAATAGTATTTCCTTTCAAAGTCTGTTTAGAAATTTATGTCAGTTTCAACATTTTACCCTACAGTTTACAAAAGCTCTTTGTAAGAGTTTTGGTAATTAAAATTATGAAAAAATAAATTTAATAATAAATAAGTTTAATAAAAATAATTTAGAAATAAATTTTTAAAAGCAGACAGAAAACTTGTACACTGAAAACTATAAAACATTGCTGAAAGAAATTAAAGAAGACATGAATAAATGGAAAGACATCCTATGTTCATGGATTGAAAGACTTAATATTGTTATGATGACACTGATACCCAAAGCAATCTATAATTTCAATACAGTTCCTATCAAAATTCCATTGGCATTAAGTTTTTTTGCTTGCTTGCTTGTTTGTTTCAGAAAGAGGGAAATCCATGCTAAAATACATACAGAATCTCAAAGGATTCTGGATAGCTGAAACAAACTTGGAAAAGAGAAAAGCTGGAGGACAACTACTTCCTGGTTTCAAAACTTACTGCAGAGCTACAGCAATAAAAGCAGTGTGGTACTGGCATAAATACAGACATGGACTTATGGAACAAAACAGAAAGCCCAGAAAGGAACCCTCATATTTTTGGTCAACTGATTTTGACTAGGATGCTAAAACCATTCACTGGTGAAAAGAGAATCTTTTCAATAAATGTTGCTGGGAAAACTAGATATCCACATGCAAAGAATGAATTTGTACCCTGAACTTACACTATATACAAAAATCAACTCAAAAATGGATCAAAACCTAAATATAAAGAGCCAAAACTATGAAACTTTTAAAGGAAATAATAAGGAGAAACCTTTATGAAACTGATTTTGGCAGTGATTTCTTAGATATGACACCAAGCACAGGCAACAAAAGAAAAAATAGATTAACTGAGCTTCATCAAAATTAAAAACTTCTTTGCATGAAAGGATACCATCAAAAGAGTGAAAAGACAAACCACATAATTGGAGAAAACATTTGAAAAATATATATCTGGTAAGAGATTTTTATCTAAAATATGCTAAGTACCTACAATTCAACAACAACAAAACAAATAATTTAATTCAAAAATGGGCAAAGGAGAACTTGAATAGCCACTTCTCCAGAGAAGATATACAAAAGGCCAAAAAACATATGAAAAGATTCTCAGTGTCTTGATTGGATCATTTGTTCTTTGGGTGTTGAGTTTGATAAGTTCTTTATAGATTTTGGATACTAGCCCTTTAATGGGCAGAAGACATGAACAGACATTTTTCCAAAGAAGACATCCAAATGGCCAACAGACACATGAAAAAGTGCTCAACATCGCTCGGCATCAGGGAAATCCAAATCAAACCTCAATGAGATACCACCTCACACCAGTCAGAATGGCTAAAATTAACAAGTGAGGAAATGACAGAGGTTGTTGGTGATACGGAGAAAGGGGAACCCTCCTACATTGTTGGTGGGAATGCAAGCTGGTGCACACTCTGGAAAACAGTATGGAGGTTCCTCAAAAAGTTGAAAATAGAACTGCCCTGCGACCCAGCAATTGCACTACTGGGTATTCACCCCAAAGATACAAATGTAGTGATCTGAAGGGGTACATTCACCCTGATATTTATAACAGCAATGTCCACAATAGCCAAACTATGGAAAGAGCCAAGATGCCCGTCAACAGATGAATAGATAAAGAAGATGTGGTATATATGTACAGTGGAATATTATGCAGCCATCAAAAGAAATGAAATCTTGCCATTTGCAATGACATGGATGGAACTGGAGGGTATTATGCGGAGCAAAATAAGTCAGTCAGAGAAAGACATGTATCATATGATCTCACTGACATGAGGAATTCTTAATCTCAGGAAACAAACTGAGTGTTGCTGGAGTGGTGGGGGGTGGGAGGGATGGAGTGGCTGGATGATAGACATTGGGGAAGATATGTGCTACGGTGAGTGCTGTGAATTGTGTAAGACTGTTGAATCATAGACCTGTACCTCTAAAACAGATAAGACATTATTTGTTAAAAAAAAAAAAAAAGAAGATAGTAGGAAGGGAAAAATGAAGGGAGGGACATCGGAGGGAGAGACATACCATGAGAGACTATGGACTCTGAGAAACAAACTGAGGGTTCTAGAGGGGAGGGGGGTGGGGGGATGGGTTAGCCTGGTGATGGGTATTAAAGAGGGCACGTATTGAATGGAGCACTGGGTGTTACACGCAAACAATGAATCATGGAACACTACATCAAAAACGAATGATGTAATGTATGGTGATTAACATAACATAATAAAATAAAATTTAAAAAAAGATTCTCAGTGTTATTAGTCATTACAGAAACACAAATCAGGGCGCCTGGGTGGCTCAGTTGGTTAAGCGACTGCCTTCGGCTCAGGTCATGATCCTGGAGTCCCGGGATGGAGTCCTGCATTGGGCTCCCTGCTCGGCGGGGAGTCTGCTTCTCCCTCTGACCCTCCCCCCATCTCATGTGCTCTCTCTCTCTCATTCTCTCTCTCTCTCAAATAAATTAAAAATCTTAAAAAAAAAAGAAACAAATCAAAGCCACAATGAGATATCACTGCACACCTATTAAAATAGCTTTTATCAAAACATGGAAAATAACAAGTATTGACAAGGATGTAGGAACTTTTGTGTATTGCTGGTGGTAATATAAAATAGTACAACCACTCTGTAAAAGAGTTTGGCAATTCCACTCTTAGGTATACACCTGGAAGAATCCCAAACAACTCAGATACTTGTACACTAATGGTCACAACAGCATTATTTACAATATCCAAAAGATGGAAACAACACAAATGCCCATCAATGGATGACTAGAAAAACCAAAAATGTAACGTAGACGAATATACAATAGAATAATATTTAGCCTTAAAAAGAATGAAATTTTCATATATGCTACAATGTGAATGAAACTTGAAGACATGGCTAAGTGAAATTAAAGGACAAAACTATGATTCCACTTATATCAGGTACCTAGAGGAGGCAAATTCATAGACATAGAAAGTAAACTAGAGAGCCAAGGACTGGGGGAAGAAGAGAATGGGGAGTTATTGTTTAATAACCAAATTGTTAATAACTATATATCATCACAGTTATATGTAGTTATATTATTATAATTATATTGTTAATAACTGCAACTATATTGTTAATGGGTACAAATTTCTGGGATGATGCAAATATTCTGAAAATAGTCATGATGGTTACACAACACTGTGAATGAAATTAATGAAACTGGGTTGTACACTTAAAAATCTTTAAAGTGGTAAATTTTATCTTCTATATATTTTACCACAATAGAAAAGAGATTGGTAAATCTCTGACATGGCAAACTGTGGGTCAAATTATTTATTGAGTGTAATATTATGTCTCAGATGCTGTGCTAGGCACATAACTCATCTTCTTTTATTCGATGATCACAAAAACTCTGAGACGGTCTTCTTTCTGTCTTAACATGTGAGGAACATGAAAATAAGGGATGTTAAATAATTGACCACATGGGGTGCCTGGGTGGTTCAGTTGGTTAAGCGACTGCCTTTGGCTCAGGTCATGGTCCTGGAGTCCCTCAATCAAGTCCTGCATCGGGCTTCCTGCTCAGCGAGGAGCCTGCTTTTCCCTCTAACCCTCCCCCCCTCTCATATACTCTCTCTCCCTCTCTCATTCATGCTCTCTCAAAAAAATAAATAAATATTTTAAACAAACAAACAAACAAACAAATAATTGACCACAATTACACAGCTACTGTGTGACAGAACCCAGGGTCTAATCCATGGTTGCTTGAACACAAAGACCATATTCTTCTAGCTTCACATGCTGTCTTCCGCATAAGCATTTCCATCCCTGCCCATGCTCCCAGAATACTGAATGTTTTAAAGGGTGTAAATCACTTTTGTTGAGTCTTCTACTTTTAAAACACTTACACATGAAAGTCTATAAGTTAATTTTTGTTTTGTTTTCACAGATATAAAAAGTAAGGCTTACTACCTTTTTAATCTCTCTAATGATAATACAGAGAGTTAGGATGATACAACATGGTGAAATAATTATAACTGCTGGCTTTAGAGTGAGACTGTTAGTTCAATCTTGGCTCCATAGAGTGACCTGCTAGGTGATAATGGACAGGTTACTTAACCTATCTGTCTTTCAGTCCTCTCATCTTCAAAAATAAAGATGATAGCATTACCTTTACCGTATAATTCATATGAGGATAAAATGAAATTAATTCAGAACGAGGAGCAAGATGGCAGAGGAGTAGGAGACCTGGGTTTCGTCTGGTCTCAGGAATTCAGCTGGATAGGGAACAAACCATTCTGAACACCTATGAATCCACCTATATTTTAAAAGTACTTGGTAGTGTAACTCCACAAGGAACTACAATCATTCATGAGAAAATGTTAGACACTAAGAAACCAAGATGACTATAGCAAAAAAGCTATATCATTTATAACCATGAATCACAGTTTTGTGAAAGCTAACTATGAGAATCATATTTATTTGATACTGTAGTTTTCTATCAATTCATTCATGACATGTAAAATTTTAAAAATAGATCTGTTAGGGGGCGGAGCAAGATGGCGGAGGAGTAGGAGACCTAGATTTTGTCTGGTCTCAGGAATTCAGCTGGATAGGGAACAAACCATTCTGAACACCTACGAATTCAACAGGAGATCGAAGAGAAGAATAGCAACAACTCTCTGAACAGAAAAGCGACCACTTACTGGAAGGTAGAACATGTGGAGAAGTGAATCCGAGACGATATTCGGGAGGATAGACGGCGGGGGAGGGCGCCTCCGTCGGCCGCTTCTGGCAAGCGATAGAGCCGCGGAGCACAATATCAGAACTTTTAGAAGTTGGCTTGGCTGAGGGACGTCGCTCCAGTGGCTAAGCGGGAGGTGGAACCCTCGCGGGACAGTGTGTTCTCAGGACCCTCGGGATCACAGAAAGACCGGGGGTGCTTGAGTGCAGCAGAGCTCCCAGGTATTGGAGCGGGGAAGCCAGCTGCAGAGATGGAGCCGAAGCACGGGCTCTCAGCTCGGGGTTGCCATAAACTGTGATCTGCGGCCCAGTCGGGCCACTGCTCCTCCAGCAGGAACCCAACAAGCGGCAGAGCTGGGGAGACTCCCCTTCCTTCCCTGGGAGGAGCAGAGAGGGAGCACACTGCAGGGCTCTGCTGGGTTTGGAGACTCCACATGGGGTCGGGTGCCAGAGATAGAAACACTCGGTCACAGGCCGGGTGAGCACGGAGTGTGGCCTGAGATCATGGACATGGGAGTGACTGCTTTTCTATGGGGGTGCAAGGAGGAGCGGGGTCCCGAGTTCTCAGCTCCTCTGGGCGGAGATTGGGAGGCCACCATTTTAACTCTGGTCCTCCAAAGCTGTACCAAGAGCTTGGAAGGAACAAAAGCACCAGAGAGCAAACCTGAGCAGATTGCTTAGCCCAGACCAACAAGGGCGGGGCAATTCCGCCTCCAGCAAAGACATTTGGGAACCACGGCAACAGGCCCCTCCCCCAGAAGATCAGCACGAACAGCGGGCAAGCCAAGAGCAAGTTTACTGATCAAGGAGAACCGGAGAACTCCAGCGCTGGGAGAATATTGCACATAGAATTCATGGCTTTTTTACCATGATTCATTAGTTTTTCAAAGTTGATTTTTTTTTAACTGTTTTTTTTTTTTTGGATTTTTCTTTTTCCCTTTTTCAACCAACATCTTATCAATCCCTTTTCTAAAAAAGAAAATTTTTTTCATTTTTTAGAGTCATATTTTATCCCTTCATAGTAGTTACCCTTATTTTTGGCATATATATATATATAAGTTGTTCTCTCTTTAAAATTTTGAGATACAGTTTCTTCTAACAGATCAAAAATACGCTAAATCACCAGTGTATGGCTTTGTTCTAGGCTCCTGCCTGATCACATTCTCTCCCTTTTCTTTCTTCCTTTTCTTCTTTGTTTTTTAGTCTTCTTCTTTCTTTTTTCAAACAACTTCTTATCTTATCAATTCCTTTTATAAAATCTTTTATAATTTTTATCTTTACAGTCCTCTTCCATCCTTTCATTGTAGCAACCCTTATATTGTACATATATAAGTCTTTCTTCCTTTAAAATTTTAGAAGTCACTTTCTTCTAACAGACCAAAATACGCCCAAAATCTAGTGTGTGGCACTGATCTATACACTAGTCTGAACATATTTGATCATATTCTGTTTTTTTTTTTTGTTTTGTTCTGTTTTCATTTGTTTCTATCTTTTTCGTTCTCTTTTTTCTTTTTTTTCTCTTTCTTTTTTCTTTCTTTCCCTTTCTTTTCCCCTGTTTCAGGTCTTTTCTGATTTGTATAGAGTATATTTGCTGGGGACGTTGTTAACCTGTTAGCATTTTGCTCTCTCATTCATCTATTCTCCTCTGGACAAAATGACCAGACGAAAAAATCACCTCAGCAAAAAGAACAAGAGGTAGTACTGTCTGCCAGGGACCTACTCAACGGACATTAGTACGATGTCAGACCTAGAGTTCAGAATCATGACTTTAAAGATACTAGCTGGGCTTGAAAAAAGCGTGGAAGTTATTAGAGACACTCTTTCTGGAGAAATAAAAGAACTAAAATCTAACCAAGTCGAAATAAAAAAGGCTATTAATGAGATGCAATTAAAAAATGGGGACACTAACTGCTAGGATAAATGAGGCAGAAGAGAGAATCAGCGAAATAGAAGACCAAATGATGGAAAATAAAGAGGCTGAGAAAAAGAGAGAAACAACTACAGGATCATGAGGGCAGAATTCGAAAGATAAGCAATACGATAAGATGAAACAACATTAGAATAATTGGGATCCCAGAAGAAGAAGAAAGAGACAGAGGGGCAGAAGGTATATTGGAGCAAATTATAGCAGAGAATTTCCCTAATGTGGGGAAGGAAACAGGCATCAAAATCCGGAAGGCACAGAGAACCCCTGTCAAAACCAATAATAATAGGTCAACACCCCGACATCTAATAGTAAAACTTACGAGTCTCAGAGACAAAGAGAAAATCCTGAAAGCAGCTCGGGAGAAGAGATATGTAACCTATAATGGTAGAAACATTGGATTGGCAACAGACCTCTCCACAGAGACCTGGCAGGCCAGAAAGGACTGGCATGAGATCTTCAGAGCACTAAACGAGAAAAATATGCAGCCAAGAATACTATATCCAGCTAGACTGTTATTGAAAATAGAAGGAGAGACAAAAAGTTTCCAGGACAAAGAAAAACTAAAGGAATTTGCAAGCATGAAATCAGTCGCACAAGAAATATTGAAAGGGGTCTTCTAAGCAGAGAGCCTAAAAGCAGCATAGACCAGAAAGGAATACAGACAATATACAGTAACAGTCACCTTACAGGCAATACAATGGCACTGAATTCATAACTTTCAATAGTTACCCTGAAAGTAAATGGGATAAATGCCCCAATCAAAGACACAGGCTATCAGATTGGATTAAAAAACAAGACCCATCCATATGCTGTCTGCAAGAGACTCATTTTAGACCCAAAGACACCCCCCACATTGAAAGTGAGGGGGTGGAAAACAATTTACCATGCTAATGGACACCAAGAGAAAGCTGGGGTGGCAATCCTTATGTCAAACAAATTAGATTTTAAAACAAAGACTGTAATAAGAGATGAAGAAGGACACTATATCTTACATAAAGGGTCTATCCAACAAGAAGATCTAACAATGGTAAATATCTATGCCCCGAACATGGAAGCAGCCAATTATATAAGGCAATTAATAACAAAAGCAAAGAAACACATTGACAACAATACAATAAGAGTGAGGGATGTTAACAACTCCCTGACTGAAATGGACAGATCATCTAAGCAAAAGATCAACAAGGAAATAAAGACTTTAAATGAAACACTGGACCAAATGGACTTCACAGACATATTCAGAACATTACATCCCAAAGCAATGGAATACACATTCTTCTCTAGTTCCCATGGAACATTCTCCAGAATAGATCACAACCTAGGTCACAAATCAGGTCTCAACTGGTACCAAAAGATTGGGATCATTCCCTGCATATTTTCAGACCACAATGCTTTGAAACTAGAACTCAATCACAAGAGGAAAGTTGGAAAGAACTGAAATACATGGAGGCTAAAGAGCATCCTACTAAAGAATGAAGGGGTCAACCAGGAAATTAAAGAAGAATTTAAAAAAATTTCATGGAAACCAATGAAAATGAAAACACAACTGTTCAATCTTTGGGATACAGCAAAGGCAGTCCTAAGAGGAAAGTATATAGCAATACAAGCCTTTCTCAAGAAACAAGAAAGGTCTCAAATACACAACGTAACCCTACACCTAAAGGAGCTGGAGAAAAACAGCAAATAAAGCCTAAACCCAGCAGGAGAAGAGAAATAATAAAGATCACAGCAGAAATCATGCAATAGAAACCAAAAGAACAGTAGAACAGATCAACGAAACCAGGAGCTCGTTCTCTGAAAGAATTAACAAGATTGATAAACCCCTGGCCAGACTTATCCAAAAGAAAAGAAAAATGACCCAAATCAACAAAATCATGAATGAAAGAGGAGAGATCACAACCAACACCAAAGAAATACAAACAATTATAAGAACATATTATGAGCAACTCTATGCCAGCAAATTAGATAACCTGGAAGAAATGGGTGCATTCCTAGACATGTATCAACTACCAAAATTGAACCAGGAAGAAATAGAAAACCTGAACAGACCTATAACCATTAAGGAAATTGAAGCAGTCATCCAAAATCTCCCAACAAACAAAAGCCCAGGGCCAGATGGCTTCCCAGGGGAATTCTACCAAACATTTAAAGAAGAATTAATACCTCTTCTCCTGAAACTGTTCCAAATATTAGAAATGGAAGGAAAACTTCCAAACTCATTTTATGAGGCCATCATTACCTTGATCCCAAAACCAGACCAAGACCCCATCAAAAAGGAGGACTACAGACCAATATCCTCAATGAGTATGGATGCAAAAATTCTCACCAAAATACAAGCCAGTAGGATCCAACAGTACATTAAAAAGATTATTCACCATGACCAAGTGGGATTTATCCCTGGGCTGCAAGGATGGTTCAACATCCGCAAATCAATCAACGTGATACAACATATTAACAAAAGAGGGAACAAGAATCATATGATCCTCTCAATAGATGCAGAAAAAGCATTTGACAAAGTACAGCATCCTTTCTTGATCAAAACTCTTCAGAGTATAGGGATAGAGGGTAGATACCTCAATATCATAAAAGCCATCTATGAAAAACATACAGCGAATATCATTCTTAATGGGGAAAAGCTGAGAGCTTTTCCCCTAAGGTCAGGAATGCAGCAGGGATGTCCACTATAACCATTGCTATTCAACATAGTATTAGAAGTCCTAGCCACAGCAATCAGAAAACAAAAAGAAATCAAAGGCATCCAAATCGGCAAAGAAGAAGTCAAACTCTCACTCTTTGCAGATATAATACTGTATGTGGATAACCCAAAAGACTCCACCCCAAAACTGCTAGAACTCATACAGGAATTTGGTAAAGTGGAAGGATATAAAATCAATGCACAGAAATCAGTGGCATTCCTATACACCAACAACAAGACAGAAGAGAGACAAATCAAGGAGTCGATCCCATTTACAATTGCACCCAAAACCATAAGATACCTAGGAATAAATTTAACCAAAGAGGCAAAGGATCTGTACTCAGAAAAGTATAAAATACTCATGAAAGAAATTGAAGAAGACACAAAGAAACTGAAAAACGTTCCATGCTCATGGATTGGAAGAACAAACCTTGTGAAGATGTCAATGCTACCTAAAGCAATCTACACATTCAATGCAATCCCCATCAATAAACCATCCACTTTTTTCAAAGAAATGGAACAAATAATCCTAAAATTTATATGGAACCAGAAGAGACTCAGAATAGCCAGAGGAATGTGGAAAAGAAAAGCAAAGCTGGCGGCATCACAATTCCGGACTTCCGGCTCTATTACAAAGCTGTCATCATCAAGACAGTATGGTACTGGCACAAAAACAGACACATAGATCAATGGAACAGAATACAGAGCCCAGAAATGAACCCTCAACTCTCTGGTCAACTCAGCTTTGACAAAGTAGGAAAGAATGTCCAATGGCAAAAAGACAGTCTCTTCAACAAATGGTGTTGGGAAAATTGGACAGCCACATGCAGAAGAATGAAACTGGACCATTTCCTTACACCACACACAAAAATAGACCCCAACTGGTTGAAGGATCTAAACGTGAGACAGGAGTCCATCAAAATCCTAAAGGAGAACACAGGTAGCTACCTCTTTGACCTCAGCCACAGCAACTTCTTCCTAGAAGCATCGCCAAAGGCAAGGGAAGCCAGGGCAAAAATGAACTATTGGGATTTCATCAAGATAAAAAGCTTTTGCACAGCAAAAGAAATAGTCCACAAACCCAAAAGGCAACCGACAGAATGAGAGAAAATATTTGCAAATGACATATCAGATAAAGGGCTAGTATCCAAAATCTATGAAGAACTTATCAAACTCAACACCCAAAGAACAAATAATCCAATCAAGAAATGGGCAGAAGACATTAACAGACATTTTTCCAAAGAAGACATCCAAATGGCCAACAGACACATGAAAAAGTGCTCAACATCGCTCAGCATGAGGGAAAACCAAATCAAAACCTCAATGAGATACCACCTCACACCTGTCAGAATGGCTAAAATTAACAAGTCAGGAAACGACAGATGTTGGCGGCGATGCAGAGAAAGGGGAACCTTTCTACACTGTTGGTGGGAATGCAAGCTGGTGCAACCACTCTGGAAAACAGTATGGAGGTTCCTCAAACAGTTGAAAATAGAGCTACCATACGATCCAACAATTGCACTACTGGGTATTTAACCCAAAGATACAAATGTAGGTATCCGAAGGGTTACCCCAATATTCACAGCAGCAATGTCCACAATGGCCAAAGTGTGGAAAGAGCCAAGATGTCCATCGACAGACGAATGGATAAAGAAGAGGTGGTATATATACACAATGGAATATTATGCAGCCATCAAAGGGAATGAGATCTTGCCATTTGCAATGATGTGGATGGAAATGGAGAGTGTTATGCTGAGTGAAAATAGTCAATCAGAGTAATACATGTATCATATGACCTCACTGATATGAGGACTTCTTAATCTCAGGAAACAAACTGAGGGTGCTGGAGTGGTGGGTGGTGGGAGGGATTGGGTGGCTGGGTGATAGACATTGGGGAGGTTATGTGCTATGGTGAGCGCTGTGAATTGTGTAAGACTGTTGAATCACAGATCTGTACTTCTGAGACAAATAATGTAATATATGTTAAAAAAAAAAAAGAAGAAGAAGATAGCAGGAGGGGAAGAATCAAGGGGAATAAGTCGGAGGCGGAGACAAACCATGAGAGATGATGGACTCTGAAAAACAAACTGAGGGTTCTAGAGGGGAGGGTGGTGGGGGGATGGATTAGCCTTGTGATGGGTCTTAAAGAGGGCACATTCTGTGTGGAGCACTGGGTGTTATGCACAAACAATGAATCATGGAACACTACATCAAAAACTAATGATGTAATGTATGGTGATAAACATAATAATAAAAAAAGAAAAAATAAATTAAAAAAAATGAAATTAATTCAGAAAAATATTTAGATCACTGTCTAGCACAGAATAAGCAGTGATATTAGCTATACCTTTATCTTTGTTCCCTGAGACCAGACTTCTGACACGCTTTTATTGGGTTAAATAATAATCTTTGGCTGACTATATGTTTAGTGACTGCCAAATGCCAGTAATCTTACTTCCTAGACTATATAGTTTACATAAGTACATTATTTTATATTATGTATGTATTTGTTTATTACATATGTTTTTTTCCAGTAGAGGGTACATTTCTGGATATAAAAACGTTTTAGAATTTGTACTATCATTTACAGTTGTGAAAAGTGTCTAACACTTTATATGAACGATGCTATGTAGTCAATATTTGTTGATTTCAATGGAATTGATTTCAATTGAATTGTCTCAATTTTTTTTTGAAATTTAGAAATAACGTTTTAACTTTACAACTACATTTCAAGGTAAGAGGAGAATTTCATTAAGGAAGAATCAGGTGAAACAACAATTTTTTTAAAAAAGTGCAAAAAGAAATGTTAACTTCTTTTAATTCAGGAAATTTGGAATATATTTTCCACCTAGAATTTTTGTCTACTTTTTTATGATTGGGCAGATCAACTGGTTTTTGATTAATTTTGCTTGACTCTGTTTCTGTATAGTGGGAGAAATACATTCTAGCATTGTACACATAATTCTAAGGGTTCCGAGATAGCCAGATAAAATCTAATTGTATAATTATACAAATAATCAATGCTAACAAGTAAATTAGTAGACTGAATAATTCAAGCTAAATACAGTCACATATAATCTAATACTTGCCAAATATAATAAATCTATATTCCATAATTTGGATTTTGCATTTAATTTTGAAATAATGTTTGCCTTCTGATTCTCAGTGCTCTTCCAGTTTAATGGTGTCTCAAGCTAATCTTGGGATGAGACTCCTAGTAGATTAAAAAGGACAGTTCTTAAAGATTATTAATAGAATTAAGGCATTTTCCGAAGTATAATCAGAAGAAATACACAAGTAGTTAAAAGGGGAAACATTTAAATTAGAGATTATTTTATTTCATTTTCGTCTTTAGAGTTGTTTCAGTCTTTCAAAATTTTTAAAAGGAAAGACTTGTAGAGTCTTAATGTTGAACACATGTAAAGTGAATCACAGTTGAAAAGTGGCAATGGGGAGGGAGAGGGTGAGAGAATACCTTGTCCTTTCTTACACATAATTTCTAAGTGTCCTCTATTCTAAGGTAACGATAAATAATATTAACTTACATTAATTGTAACACCTGTCCCTTCAGAAATTATTTTCACATAATCTCATTTGATTTATACAAGTGAGCTAAAACCCACTCTAATGAAAGTTTATTTTTCTATTGTTTTGCATGCACTGTAGCTATAATTTCTACTTTTAATAGTCCATTGAGAACTAATCATCTCTACTCTGATTTTCAATGCTGTGTTAGTTGTTTGTGTTAGAAATAAATCTGCTTATGTGTGTGTATGTATGTGTATGTGTGTATTTTTGAGCTTGCAAAGAAGTTCTGTGCTACCAAGTATATAATTGTGCTGATTTAATTTCAGTTATAAAGGAAAATCTTATTTAAGGTCATAGGTATCAATCAGCTGTCTATATGGTTCCTAGTATATGCTGAATATAAAGGGATGTTGGAGGATGGAAATGAGAAAAAGAAATAAGGCTTGGAAAGCAACAAGGTGTTAGTACTAAGAGAGCAGGATTGGAGTTACAAAGCTGTGAGTTCAAACGCCACTTCCATCCTTGACCCATTAAATATCCTTGGGCAAGTTACTTAAGCTCTCTGAGCGTGTTTCCCATATTTAAATAGGAATATTAAAATTTACCTAACTGGGTTACTCAATTACATTGAATTATATTAAAACAAAATTAAATTAAAAGCTTGGCATAAAATAGATAATTGCTAGTTGTTAGTTTCCTTCTCCTGTACTTGGCAATCTTGAAGCTTGGTGGTATCTACATATATTTATCACTGATTTAAATAAAGATTATTTCATTCTTCCAAATGTTGGGGAAAGACAGTCTTTAAAAATAGAAGCTTAATTTAAAACCAAATAAAGAAACTAATTATTTCTTTTATCAAATCCTGCCAAATGAGAAAGTTCATTTACTTTACTAATAATCCCATTAATATAAGTGACTTAATATAATTCAATTTTCTCCCTTCTTGGATTTATTATTAAAGGAAACGCACCCTAAGAGTATTGATAGAGCCATGAGCAAACTTCTTTCAGTTAATTATTTGAAAAACAAAGTCCTTGTCTTGTACACCATAGGTACTCAATATTTGTGTTGATAATGTTGGGAAAGGTTTAAATGAAAGGTGGGGCTATCAAAGTACTGCTGACAAGTATGTAAAAACATGGGTTTGGATTAATAAAATTAACTGATTAAAATTGAACATACTTTATCAATAAGCCTTCTCTACTTCAGCTTTCTCAGCTATAAAGCCAGAGATTATAGTCTGTATTCTGTGTGGTTAAATGCTGTCAGTCACATAGTAAATGCTCAGTAAAGAATGGCTGCTATGATTACTTCAAAAGACATTCATGTATGATTTGTAGAGTTCTGAAAGTACATTTAAAAAATGTCTTTTTCTAACATCAGGAACCCTGAAAGGCATATTAAAATTTCTTTGGTTTAAGGTATTATATCTTATATAAAGAAAACATGTCCCTATTGGAATTAAATGGAACGTGACAGGTGCATATGGAACCACAGGGAAAATGAAAAATTAGAAGCCAGTATTGTGGGTCACTGTCTAAAGAGAACCTGGTCATAATAACAGTAGGAACTTTAGGCACCTGGGAACTAAAACCTGATTAAAGGTACCAAGTCTCTGCACAAAATTATTTTTCAGAGTATTGCTAAAGTTAATATGAAAATAATAAAAGAATAAAGACTACAAAGTTTTTTAACTACAAACTAAATAAAAGAGTCACATTTTCACAAGTGTAGGTGACAAACCACTCTACTTTTTCCAGATTACAACACCTTCCATTACCCAAAAGGTCCCCTTTAGTGTGTGTCAGAGAGGAAGTCTCTATAATGCTACCCTTTGTAACTCCAGGATTATTTTTGGGTCTCTGTGGCTATGAGATCAGATTCTATTTGCATTGGGGGTGCCTCTTGAAATTATCCTGGACTGAAGTTCTCTTATTTTGTTTGATCTCATGTGAAACCAATTTCAGGGAGATTTCCTAGAGCATAGGATTAATTTAGTAATGCTTTACTTAACTAGCTAATTAATTATTCAAAATATATTTATTAATTCAATGCTTACTATCAGCAAAGCATGTTCTATAGTTTGAGAATTTGTTATTGAAACAAAACAAAATTGTTGACCACATGGAATATTTGTAGTATTGAGCAAAGCACACAGTAAACAAACAAACAAACATTTACTGATAAGTGTAAGTGAAGAAAATAAATCATGTTAAAATGGAAGAGAAGTAGAATTTGTGCTAGTTAAGATAATGAGATAAGGAAAGCCTTATCTAAGGAGTTGACTTTTTGATTGGATATGTAAATGAAATGAAGGGGCTAGGTAAAAGAATAACAGAAGTTGGGGCAATTCTAAGCAGAGTTAAGAGCAATTTTATTTTTTTATTTTATATTTTTATTTTTAAAGATTTTGTTTATTTATTTGACAGAGAGAGAGAGAGAGCACAAGCAGGAGGAGCAGCAGAGGGAGAGAGAAGCAGGCTCTCCACTGAGCAGGAAGCCTGATATGGGGCTTGATCCCAAGACCTGAGCCAAAGGCAGATGCTTAACTGACTGAGCCACCCAAGTGCCCCTTAATAGCAATTTTAAAGACCTTGAGATAGGTGAGCTTAAGGGATGTCAAGGAGACCTGTGTGTCTATAGTAAATAGAGAAAAGGAAAGAGTAGGAAGAAAGATAGTCAAGAAGCATAGATCATGAGGTTCCTGTGGACCATGGTTAAGAATTTTTTATGTTATTTTGTGTTATTTACAACCATGGCAGGGTTTTGAGCAGGGAGGTGTTATAATAAGATTTATATCTTGAAAGGATAACTTATGCTGCTCTGAGGTAAACTAGGAAAGCAAAGGTGAAGCAGGGACACCAGTTAGGAGGGGATTGCCATAGTTCAGGAGAGAGATTATGGTTGTCTGGACCATAGTACATGATGTAAAAAACACCACACTGTGTCAGGTACCCGGAATTCCCTAAGTTGTTCTATTTTGTAAGGATTATATATTCCACTAATAATTTATAGAATATAAATACAAATGAATATTTTTTCATCAGTTTGAAAGAGAAATAAAAATTTTATCAAAAGAGATTAATAAGGGGTCAAATCAGGAATTAATAGGATGACTTTGTGCCTCCACCATACCCCATTCAAGAAGTTGGAAATAGGAGCAAAAGTACTGGTAAAAAGAATAGATACAATGGGCCTTAGGCTGTGATTCCTCATTGCCATGGTCTGTAGGGCATTTAGGGAATCTTCAAGTTTACTGAGGGCATGGAGGTGCTGGGGGGTGGCTGGTGATGGCACTGAAGGAAGGAATTGCAGGTGTTTCAGAGCTCATATATCAGAGGATCTGTTGTATGAGAAAGAGCATTAAGTGGCTCTTCTACTCAGGGAGGGGAGGTGGTCATCCACATGCATTGACAAAGTCAACAAAACACCGCGAGGTGTTGACATTTGGTGACCAAAACTAAAGATGATGTTGACAGGTGGGACAAGACACTGTGGTCCCAAGGATAGCCCCAAAACCAGAGCCTTTCTCTACCCTTGTCACCACCATAAGAATACATAAGCCCCCATCTGCTTCCAGACATCTTGGAAAGGAGTGGTAGAAGATGATGATTCTTGCCTGGGAAGATAACATCTGTTAGAGAGTTCTGTGAGTCGGGTGAATATTTACTCACACAGAAATTGTGGAAAGTAGAGAAGACTGAGTTCTAGTTAGCAAATTTAATGTTTTTCTTGTTTTCTTCTCATTTTAGAAGTAGAACTCCAAAGCAACATGAGGTCAGTTTTAGAAAATGAAAGGAAACCCACATTTTGGCATATCTGCTTATCATTATTCAATGTCTATCTTTCTACATCAGTTATTGTTTCTACTATGTAAATTATAAGTGCTAAGTTAGAAAAATAAATATTTTATGGAAAAGAAAAGGAGCAGTAAAACCCATTTCAACTGCATTGATATTCTCAAAATACCTGTCTGTGCATGAGACATCCAATTTAAAGAGCTAAATACTTCAGCTGTAGTAGTCATCACAAATAGATAACATTTATTTCCAGATTGCCCTTCTAGTGATATAAGGTTGCTCTACAGCTTTTCAGAAAGGCTGGCTCTGTGACAACACAACAGGCTCTTCCAAGATTATTTGGATGTGTTCATATTCCCGGATATTCACGCAGCTATCATGTACACATCTGACACACTGAAGAATCGTGAACTTTCTAGCTTCATTTAATGCTGGGCATTTAATTGTCTCAATCTGTGTTATACATGGCACATATCCCTCTCTATTAATGGCATTCATCCTGTCAATGTTATCTGCTTTAGATTTCAATTTCCTAGGCAAGAGCAGTGTATTTTGTAGGAGAGTAAAAAGAATATTATAACCTTTCACTACCTTCTAATCAGGTTCTAGTTATAGTGGATATTTAACTCTATATTTTCAAACTCAACTTATGCTCCATTGGAGGTCTGAGCTTCCTTGGCAGGTGCTGAGTGTATTTGGCAAGAAAACAAAAATAGAGATGTTTATAATCTTTTCGCATTTCTACTCAGATCATAGCCTCGGTAACGATGAACTCCATATTTTCAAACATGACTTCTATAACACTTCACTGGAGAATCTGAAATGTAGCATTGAATTTGGGGAGCTAGTCATAGAAGTATAGGCAAATTGGAGCCAAAATAGGAATGATTGTGTTTATGTGTTCACCTGTTTATACCATATTTTATTTCAAATAATACTGATGCTTAAGTATTTTATATATGAGTTATAATGAAACAATAAATTAAATGCAGAAGTAGGCATTTTTAAAATGAAAGAGAAATAAGATAGCACAGGAGGAATTGTGTACCACAACAACTATATTGTTTTTAAATTAGATAAGCCTGAATTTGAATATCAACTCCATCTGTCAGAGATTGCACAAACTTGGAAAGAGAAAGAATTCAAACTCTCTAAGCATTAGTGTCTATATCTTCAAAATGGAGCCAATAATTCAGACCTGTAATTTTATGATTAGTGACATAATGTATGCAAAACACTTAGGATACTAACTGGTTTAGTCTAGTAGTAGTACACAATAAAGTTCAATAATCACTAGAGCCATAGGAAGTTAAAATGGGACTTTGTTTTGGTTTCAGAAGAAAACCTCAGACAATAAATAGATGGCAAAAATTGCATATTCCAAAGTGAAGTGCTAGTTCACTTATCCTGGGTTTTCAAACCACTTTAGGTACCATCAGCTGAGCACATATCATCAATCCTTACAAGTTTACAAGGAGGCCAAGAGAAAAGTTGGAGACCACAAAGAGGATTTCATCAGAAAGATACAAATGTGCTGCAAGTACTCTCCAGTTGGTCCTCAAAGAGGGTGGTGATTGTTTTTCCTTCACATCAAGACTTTCAAGTGAGCCTTTAAAACTACTAGGAGAGCTTAATATGTGGCCATTGGAGCCTGTAGGTCTGAGTGGGCTATTTCTGACTCATCTCTGAGAAAATGAATCTATGGGTAGCTAGATGAAAGAGTCTCTGACAGCAGAACACAGGGCTAAGAGTAAGAAATTTTATTGCTACTAAAATGGACCAAAGGAACAGGTTTTCCATGGATCACATTGACTACTTTCATGTAGGCCATCTATAAGAGCAAGACTGTCTGGGATTGTCTTACAACCCTTCAAAAAGATCTGCCAGGAGTAGTGAGGTGAGCTCATCTGATTGGTTGCATGACAGCACAACGTTAGGAGCTGAGGAATTGTAAGTGACCTCCTAGAATAAAGGTATTTAGCTTTGTTAAGAGAACTGTAAGTGAGAGATGTCAAAAAATTGGGAATTGAGGGGGAGGGGAAAGGTCTCTGAAGAAGACTCAAAATCCTATAGATAAAGATTCAGCATTAAATATGTCAGGCACTGGAATTAGTACCTGCTCATGACATTACCAGGCAAATAATATCTTCCCTAGAATTCACCTCTTTACCCCTTCCCTACTTCAAACTTGGAGGAGACTGAGCCTGTTTAATGAACAGAGGAGTCAAAATGCACAAAATGGAGAATTAGAGGAAAAAAATGTAAAAAACAAATTCTTTCCCCCTACTTATTGGTTTCCTACCTGGAATAGACTCTTCCTAGAGAATAATAGAATTTTGACTATTATAAAATACTAAATATTCTGATTGCTTAAATAAGATTATTTTGTATTTTTTTATTATTTAAGAAAGTCATTGAGCATCATCCCAGAAAGTTCTCCCATACATATCCTCAGTCAGCCCTTACTGCAGTCCTCAGAGATACCTATTATTCTGTTTTTCTTCCCTACAATAGACAACATTTGCCTGCTTGAGAATTTAATATACACAGAATCATACAGCACATACTTCTTTGAATGAGGTTTCTTTCATGCAGCATGTTATTGAGATTCATCCATACTGTTATATGATTAGTAGTTTATTCCTTCTTATTGATGATTAGTATTCCTTTGCATATCTTAATTTGTTTATCCAGTCACCAGGGATGGACACCAGGACTATTTCTAGTTTTAGGCTATTATGAATAAACCTGCTATGGTTATTCTTGTACATGTATTTTTGTGGATATATGTTTCATTTGTCTTAGGTAAACACCTAGGAGTAGAACTGATAGCTCTTAGAGTAGGTTTATGCTTAGTTTTATAAAAAACTGCAGGTAATTTTTCTTTTTTTTAAGATTTTATTTATTTATTTGACAGAGAGAAACACAGTGAGAGAGGGAACACAAGCAGAGGGAATAGGAGAGGGAGAAGCAGGCTTCCCGCTGAGCAGGGCGCCCGATGCAGGGCTTGATCCCAGGACCCTGGGATCATGACCTGAGCCGAAGGCAGATGCTCAACGACTGAGCCACCCAGGCGCCCTTGCAGGTAATTTTTCCAAAGTGGTTGGACCATTTTTCACTTCCACCAACAATGAATGAGAGCTCTGGTATCTCAATATCTGCCAGCATTTTATATTATCAGCGGTATGTTTATGTATACGTGTGTGTGTGTGTGTGTGTGTGTGTGTGTGTGTGTGTGTGTTTTAATTTTGGACATAGAGGTATATATGTGTGTGTATATTTTGTTCTACATAGCAATTCTTGAAACGTGAAAAGCAAATGCTAGGAAAATGATCTCATTGATTGCACAGGCTGAAATACATTATAGCTAAAGATATTTTATGATATAAAAAAATAAACACTCAGAATTACTGCTAGAAGACAGGTCACCATAAAAATATACACAGTAAACCTTTAAATGGATCTCAAAAGTATATACTGAATAAAATTCTTTTATTTTTTTTTCAAACTTCTACCACCATCACTCTAAATATATATATATATATATATACAGACAGGCTCTGGGAACATTATGTCCCTGTCTAAAACAAAAAGAAAATGAAAACTTTTGCTCATGTTAGAATAGCCACTTTCTAAAATCTAAGACATCAGGGGTAGGAAATTGATGAATCATTCTAGAATGCTAGCTTCCAAAATAAATATGTATATTTTCTTTATCAAATAATTCTCCATCTATCCATCCCTTGATTTATTCATTTACCTTGTATACCACCATATCCTATTGTTAAATGAGGTTATTGCAAGTTTTCCAGTTATTTTTATATAACTCTCTTTAAAAGCTTATTCCACAAGGAAGTAAACTTCCCCTTCCTCAGCATCTCCAGATGGCCTCAACCAGACCTGCTGCCATTCCAAGTGTTCAATACCCCCAAATGATCCATTACACCATGATGTATCTATAATAAATAAAGGTTAAAAGATCATCAAAACAAGACCATATGCCCAAACATGCCATGTGCACCTTGGCAGTGAGAATGTAAGGACTGAGTCAAATTATATCCTGCTTGCCAAGAAAGTGGATCAAAACTAGGGGAAAAAAGGATGGTGAGGAATGCCATTTGAATAAATATTTAAAGGACAGCAATATTTCAACTGATCCATAAATATTACCTTTTAAAATTCAAATAAATATTTTCTGACCCTGCACAGTTAAGATGTGTCTGCCAAACATTTGCTCAAACTTTCTGATAAGATTCTATAGAGGAAGACAAAGGTAATAATTATTGCAGAATACCTGAATATATTGACTCTGTGGGTTCTGATTTACTTCTGAGAGGCATGGCCTGAATAACCCTATGGCAGGAGGAGGGAGGGCTGCATTGCCACCATTCTTAATGAGCTTTTCTGAGAATTAGGAAAAGATGCCCTACTGGGAAGATGTAACCCTAATTTATTTAGCAAGTGGCACAAAATGGGATTTAGGCTCAAATTTCCACCTTGGCGATGATCCTTACACAGTGAATAATCTGATGACATTGACTTTGGGAGGGTGGGATAACTCAACAGAATTAGAAGGAAGAGGAGATGGAAAAAAAAAAAAAAGAAGGAAGGATGGAAGGAAGGAAAAATAGAAGCAAGGAAGGAAGCAAGGGAGGGAGGAAACAAGGAAGGGAAGAAGAAAATAATATAGTCAGCACCAAATGTGTTTCCTCTCATCACCCTAAAATAAAGCATTTCCTAAAAATATGATGACTGTCATCTAGGGATTTTTGAGAAATACTTCACATCTTTCTTAAAAATTTCTCTATATAGTGGGGATGGGGCTCTTTTAAAGCACTAAATTATCTCAAAAAATAGGGACCCAGGCAAGGGCCATAGCAAAGAAAGCTAGATGAACAGTATACACAATCCAGAACCACATTATTTTCTCAGATTGTTTGTTTCTGCTCAAAATGGCAGTGGAGGCAGCTGCTGTTCTTTCCATTCCTGTTGCGATGCTGTGTCCCCACCTAGTTCCTCAGACACAAATGCACTTTGCCCTGCTAGGATTCAACTCATTACTGCAGTTTTATCTATTGCCAGCAGAGAAACGCTCAGAGCGCTAACACTCCTTTGACCACATCGGTGGAGAACTCAGTAGGCTTCTTTCCTAGGTCTGTGAAAAAGTCACAAACCATGCGAATGTAAATATGAATTAAAAAATATGCCTGAGGAGATCAAGGTCTTCTTGACACAGCACAGGCTGAGGATCTGCTAGAATCAGAAAAGGGAGGCAGGTGTTTTCAGCGACACATAGACATTTCTGAAAATAAATTAGTTCACAATTTTTTGTATTACCTCTTCAAAATCAATTTAATTCCATTTCTGTTTAATCATCAATTAATCAGAATTACTGCCTTGCCTCTCAGACCTCTGTGAAAGTTAATAGGCTATATTTAACAAAGAAAATCAATACTTAAAGGCAATCTTCAGATCTGTAAAACACAATATCAAGGAAAAAATCAAATATAGCAATAATATCTATGCTATCATTATAGTATTGTGAAATTATTTTTGCCCATGAACAAGAACTGAAGGAAAACACAGAATTTAAAATGTATTATGTTACTGTGGTATGAATGTGAGCAAACAATTTTTCTTTTTGTTCCTTCAATATTTTGATATATGTATTAATATATATAATTAATCTCATGTACCTTTGTTTTGAAAGTTTTGATTTAAATACTGAGGTTTTATTCTCAGTTACTATTACCTTTGGGAACAGTATAATAAATTTTTAATATTTCTATATCAAATAGTCTAAGAGATAGTAAACAAAATGGAGATATGTGTTATAGTTACTCTGATAAGAATTATATAATAATTTACATATGCATAGCAGCAAATGTATACAACTTACATTTGAATAGAACCAAACTTTGGAATTCTTTTCAAAATATTTTTACTATGTACCTTATATGATGAATAGGCAAATCTTAATGCCCTTTAAACCTAAAGTCAACTCTTGACTTTTTCCCAATTTGGTTGTGTGACTTCGTACACATTTCTTCTCTTAGCCTCACATTCCTTATTTGTAAAATAAGAGTGGTAACACCTTCATTGCTGGGTTGTGTGGAGGTTTAGGAATTCAGAATAATGATTTAATCCACCACAAGAATAAGGGTTTGTAATCATGAGTTTTGATTTGCACATATTTAAGTTGCCTTTGAGGTACTCCTACAGAGAGGCAAACTTGTTAATGGGGAAGTTCAGAGTAAAGGCCTAAGGAAAAACACCATTCTAATGAGTAATTAGGTTCAGTTTATGGCATTAAAAAGATAATACATCATTCACAAAATATATAATTAATTAGTAAGAAAATATGAGTGCTAATATATGAGCAATACTATCCCCATATTTTCTAACTTTCTGGTGATTCCTGGCTAATGCTTTATTTGAAATATCAAATATGAATGTATGCATGTATGTATGAATATACGCAAGTGATTTATTCCCTTACTTGGCAAGAGTACTAAATTCCCCTACTGAGGAATTTCACATTTGGAATCAATACATTCTTATAGGCATTAGTGCAACTATGGGTCTGAGAGAAAGACTATATCTAGGGGTCCTGACTGCATCCATTACTACTTTTTGCTATATTATGGGTCCTTCAGGTATGAAAAACAATGTGATTTGAAATTCTCTTTCATTTATCCAATAAAAGGCTCAGATATGTCTTATCCTATAAGGGCAATGACTTAAACGATGATTCTGAGAAATAAGAAATTAGACAGATTTAAAAGAAATTTTGAGTCCATTTTTTATTTCTCCCTTAAACATGCTTTTCTTGATTTTTGAATGCCTCATTAGTAGGTGGGTATCCATAGTCAGTCATTGCACCAGTCGTATGTATCAACAAGCAGTGCATTGCTCATGTCAGTTTTCTGTAGTAGTGATCATAAGCTCTACTTAAGGTCTTTGATTCAAATTTCTCATTTCTCTATAACTGTTTTATATTTTTTGCTTTTATCATTTTCTTCCATTAGATGTATTTATCTTCATTTTTATTTTTCAGAATGAAAAGTGAGCTGAAAAACTTCATACCTGTTTCCCAAAAGATCAATTATTTTGAACATAATGGAGGTAAACATCAGTAGGAAGACTCTTTTGGATGTGGATTTTTTTAAAGTAAATAACATGAAATATAACTTTTATTAAGGAGAGGTCTCTGAATGGACCTCCTTTGACATCTTGAAACAAGATCTGACATAATTTTGGAACTGAATTTTTTTCTACTATTTTTGATTAACTAAAGATGGAGGTAGACGAAGTAAAAGGGAATTTTTCCAAAATACATTTCTTGAAAGGTTTTTAGACACTTTCCTTAACAGCAAGGTATGGAATTATCATTGGACAAAGTCCTAGCTTGCAAAGCTCTTAGAAGGCATGAGATGGGAAAGCTTTCCTGTACTGTGTATGCTCGACTGCAAGCTTTCTTATACCCTTTGAAGGTGAGATGGGTGTCTTGTATATACTTAGTCACAAAAGAATTATCTTAATCACAAAAGAATTATCTTTGAGAAGTTTGCAAATAAGTTTATCAGAGATTATCTCTATATGAGAAGGTTGTTTTTACGAATAGTCATACTTCATTTTTTAAGTTTATAGTTTTTGAATGTTAGATTTTCTTGAAGCAATACTTTCGTAAACATGGATGTGGCTCTAAATATTTCTCTTTTAACAGCACACTTCACTCTAATTGCACATTTACTTGACTTGTTCTCTTGCCATCTCCAGCACATTATTTGACTCATAGCATTTGATTGAGCTATATGAAATTTCATCTTTGTAGGTTGAAATGTGACCTTTTTTAAAATGAAAGACCAATTATTATGTCTTCTTCCATTTTAGTGTAAGATGATTAGGACATGCTACATAAAAGTCTTTTTTTTCTCTTTATGAAGCTTAAATTATGCAGAGTTTGAAATCATGAGATAGATGATAGATATATAGATGATAGATATATAGATGGAGTAGAAGCAAAGATAGAGATAAGGCATAATAATATGAATTTCAGATTATCTTAAAACCATCTGCAAGGCTTTTTACTAAAACTTAGAATGGACGTTTCAAATCTACTTTAATTCACAAAATTAAAGATTCTTAGTGTTGGAAATGACCTTGGCTATTATATCATCTTCCAAGTGCAAGATAGTTCTTACAATGAAATTTTCACTGACATCACATAATTTAAAATGTCAGAATCTTTTTATCATATTGAGGTGAAATATCTTTCTTTCTCATTGCTTGCCTTGATTGAGTCTTATTCTTTGGAGCAAGTCATAGCTGTTCTAATCCCTCTTCCACATGCCAGTCCTTTTAAACAGCTGAGAACATACATATTGTCTCTAAGTCTCTTTTTCTCTAAACCACACATCGCTAATTTCCTCATTTTGCATGTGATAAAGACTTATCATCCCCTGCTCACCTTTCACCCAGCCACTTCTAGGTTGCTAATGTCTCTCTTCCAAAATGGGTCTGATCAGAACAAAGCAGAGTAACACCAAAACAGCCTTCATTCTGGATACTATTTCCTACCAGCATTTTTCGTACCCATGTTTCACTACTTTTGAGTTATAGCAATCTAATACTACCTTTCCATTTTATTTATTTTTTCTTTTGTTTTTTGTTTTGTATATGTCTTTAGGTTTTTCTATGCTGACAAGTGGCCCTCATTGGATCCATTTTCTTTTTTTTTTTAAGATTTTATTTATTTATTTGAGAGAGAGAATGAGATAGAGAGAGCATGAGAAGGGGGAGGGTCAGAGGGAGAAGCAGACTCCCCGCTGAGCAGGGAGCCCGATGTGGGACTTGATCTCGGGACTCCAGGATCATGACCTGAGCTGAAGGCAGTCGCTTAACCAACTGAGCCACCCAGGAGCCCTGGATCCATTTTCGATGCAGACACAGAAACATTACTAATATCCAGCTGGGACAAAACCTCAAACTTGTTTGGTTCTAGTTTCTTTTATTCAATGCTTATTTTATTCCTAAAAAGAAAATAAATAGTACAATAGCTTAATTGAATTTGGACACTAAAATCTACCTGTTTCTTAAATGACATGAAAAGGAGACAATTTGAAATTTCATAAAACTTAATTTTTAAAACGAACACACTAATTTATATTACATTACAGGGTAAAACCTCAGTGATTAACTATTTATTATTATGGCATTGTTTCAAGTCTCCTACTCCCTTTCTCTGCCTCCCACACCCCCAGTAACAGATGTCTCTGAACTTAGTTATAAGAAATAGATTGTGGAAACCTACAAGTCAAATCACACTCATTAGGTAGTAATGCTTTTAAATATTTTTAAATTATGTAAAATTTTATTTATTTGTAACAAGCAGAAAATTATCTTCTTACATATAATGTTATTTTTCAATGCTTTTCCTGATACTAACAAACATTTTTAAAATATGGAAAACATCAGGTGACAATTATCGTAACTGGTTTATTTCAACATAAGTTAGATAGCCTATTTGTGAAAACAGGGTAAGGTGTTCAGTCAAAATTAAATGCCACTTTTATTATTTTTATAATTTATGATTATAATCTGAATTACTGCAGTGATTTCTATTTGTTTGCTAATTACACCAGGAATTTCCTTACTCCTTTTGTTTTTCATAGTAATTTTCCTCAGTCATGTTGTTTCATTTAATTTTTCTTAAATTCCAAATATAAGAGACTGGACTCAGGATGTATTTCATAAAGTTCTCGATCTCTGGAATTTTTTCTGCTCAGTAATTCAACAGAGACTTTTAATGATTTTCAAGACAAAGATGTTCTTATGAGGAGAAATCTAAGCTTTTAGTTTCCTCTTCCTTTTCTCTCATTTTTCAGTATTTGTAGATAAAATGCTTCCCCTTTCACATAGAGTACAAAGCATGTGACCTATAAGTCATATCCCACTAAATCCCATGGTGATCCAATATGATAGATATTCTGATTATAATAATTTCACAAGTGTGCACCCTGAGACTATGGGGTTGCTTCTAATTTACTATTTTGAAGTAGCAGAGTTGGGATTCACATTCATACTTTCTGATGACAAATGTCATATCATTCCAAACTTCCGGACCACCTCTAAGTTTTAATGCATCAAAAATTCAAGCTATGAGTCTAGTATAGAAGCAATATCAAGTGTAATTATAAATTTAAACTATTTAGATTTGCATTCATTTTGTCTGAAAACAAATTCTAGATGTTCTACTTTAGGAAAATTGTATTTTGTTTTGAAATACACATTTATATTTATTATAAATCAATATTCAATGTTCTATTTATCAGGTGTATTTAAATAAAAAATCTGGGAGTTAAACTATTTCAGTTAGCTCTGGGTATTCATTACAGCAAGAATCATTTCAAGAAGAAGCCTCTTCTCCATTTATAATATGACATTGAATTCTTACTTTACTTTTTGCTAGCTTTTTATTAATTTACAAAAGATGTAATGTGCAAATATGATAAGGCCTTTTTTCAAATGCTTTATAAGGGACCAAGTATGTCAATCACCCAAACAATTAGGCATCTTCAGTGTATTATTATTATTTAACCAGTCAGGTCAAATTGGGAGAAACTTAGAGAAGAAGCAGAAGTAAGCAAAAAAAAAAAAGTTTTCTCAAAATATTGAAAATGTGAAGACTGAAAATAATATTTCTAAGGAAGAAATGTAATTATATTTTGTAGTTGTGAATATGTTCATGTAGATTTATAAAATCAAAGTATCATAGCTTTTACAATTATTTACTTTCATTTAATTATTTACTTTTATATAATTATTACTAGGATTGTTAATATTAATAATTATTGCATAGAGAAAAACCTCTTTGTGCTTGCTCTTTTTGCTTTTTTTTTCCCATTTCCTCTCAAATGCACTCAAATCAGGTGTTCATTTCCACCAAACCATCATTTCACTTGCAAAAACTCTTGGCTAAGTAACAATGAAATCAAAGTAAATAAAGTCAATATTAAATTCTCATCTTAGCAGACCTAAGCAGCCTTTGCTATTGTTGTTCACATTCTCTTTCTTAAAAAGTATTTTTACAAGGCATCTGAATCACTGATCTTCTGTTTGTCCTTCATTTTCTGTAGGTGTTCCTTCTCAGGCTCTTTTCTTATTTCTCCTCCTCTATAACCTACATTTTAGACTATATTATTCTTCCTTTCCTTGTCTTCTTTTAAAGTATTAGCATGAAACACCAATGAAGACTCCCAATTTCATATCTCTAGCCAACTCCACTTTCTTAAACCTCCAAACTCATATGTCCAACTACCCATTTTACATCTTCACTTGTATATCAAATAGGATTCCACATTTTCTGAAAATAAACTCCTAATCTCCCCCACTTGAAACCTGCCATTTTTTTCAATCTCCATAAGAAGAAACTCCATTTTCTGGTTGCCTAGGCAAATCCCACATTTCAGTTACACAGACATAAAACACGGGTGACATCTATACTTTTTGTTTTCTTTCCTGTCATATCTAATCCGTCAACAAATACCTAAAATGTAAATTAAATCATTACATTTCTTAGTTTGAAATCCTCCAACATCCTCTCACCTCATAAAAAGTAAAAGCTAAATTCCTTACAATACCTTATGTTGACATATTTTTCTTTCCCACCAGATCTCTGATTTTATTTTTTTCTATCTCCCACATCCTCACCAAACAGTAAGACAAAATAAAATTGAAAAAAAATGAAATTATTCAGGAGACAACCAATTGTTCTTGGCAGTAAAGAAAGAGACATTCTGCCACTCCCTCAGACATGGTAGGTGACATGCCCAACTCATTCCTGTAACTTAGGTATTATTGATTCTTATTATGCCCCTTAATACAAACTGATAGTGTAGGAGTCCAGGGCAGTTTCCCCAAGATAGGTCCCTTTGGCATAAAGATTATTTTGTGTTAGAAGTAATCAAAATCCAGAAGATGCAGGAAAACCTCTCTGCACCCCCGTCAACTACCTAAACTTATGTTGGAAAGAACAACCTATACCAGGAAGAGAGCTATTAACAGAGACTCTCCTTTACCTAAGGAACTTATCTGCATGATAAGTTTTTTTGTTTTTTCAAATATCTCTTTTCACCTTCTTGCTAATGAGTTTTCTCCTCTTTGTTTCCTTAAGTCCCTACTCCTCTCCTTAGCTCATATAAGCTTCATCTTGCTTCATTGTCTTTGGAATTTCATGTCTGTGTAAATTCCCTGTACATATGCCTATTAAATTTGATTTTCTCCTGTTAATCTGTCTTATGTCTATGATTCTAAGTCCAGCTAGAAGAACCATAGCACAGAGGAATATCTTCCTCTGTGACAACAGCAAATACAAAGGCAATTCAGTACAGGAAATTTAAAAAAAAAATGACATTCAGGTATACAGCTGTCTGGTCAGACACAACACAAAGATAAATTTTAGAAGACTTAGGTTAAACATTTTAAAATTACTAAGATATATGGTATGTTATATAGTAGATATTTTGTTGTGTTATATATTTGAAGACATTTTAATAGCAGTATAAATTTAACACATGTACTAATGAAAGTTGAAGGGGTTATTACCAAAACATATACATATAAACTGTATTACATTAATTCAATTTCACAAACAAATAAGTTCATGGATCTAATTTAAAGTAAATCATATAACCTGACATATCATATTCTGATATATGAATACTATATTTAATAATTATTCCAACTTTAATATTATAGTGATCATTGAAATAGTAAAGAAAACAAATTTGGTATAGTTTTAACTTTTGTTTTCTTTAATTTGACTTTATATAGGACACAGAAATAATTATTTTCACTATACTTTAAGTATTCTTAAAAATATTTCTCACACATCTTCATCTTTACTCTAAAAATCCTCAAGTAGAAAAAAATAGATATTTCTGAAAAAGTGTGTGACTTACTATTTTTACTGTAATATTTACAAACTAATTTAAATTTTATATGAATAATATGCATTTCAAAAGTTTCTTGTAAGATTATGCTTATCCTCATTTCTCATAC
This sequence comes from Eumetopias jubatus, assembly GCF_037043125.1. Taxonomy (NCBI): domain Eukaryota; kingdom Metazoa; phylum Chordata; class Mammalia; order Carnivora; family Otariidae; genus Eumetopias; species Eumetopias jubatus. The sequence continues at coordinate 80,468,577 of NW_028274819.1, read as the reverse complement.
AGCTAAATATTAAGAAAGTATTAAGTGTACTGCCCCTTTTCAAAACAAATTACAGAGAAAAATTGTCAAAACTGTACACTATAATTTGCCTTCCAACTCTAAATTGTGTTAATAAATGTTCTACTCTAAAATTATTCTCCTTGTGGTGCCTGGGTGGCTCAATCATTAAGCGTCTGCCTTCAGCTGGAGTCATGATCCTGAGATGCTGGGATCAAGCCCCACATCAGGCTCCCTACTCAGTGGGGAGGCTGTATCTCCCTCTCCCTCTGCCTGTCGCTCACCCTGCTCATTCTCAATCTCTCTCTCTCTCTCTGTCAAATAAATAAATAAAATCTTTAAAAAAAAAAGAGAAATCTGAAAAATGCCTAGGACACATGAGGGGCAATTATTCACTCTGGGAGGCTTGCCTGAGAGCAGCAAGAATGAACTCCACTCTCTGGGGACAAAGGAGCTCACTGATGACATGGCCCGAGAGAACTTGTGTTTTGATAGGTAAGAGATTGAAGACTGTAGAGTTTTCCCAGTGTGGCAGGAGATCTATGGTTTTCAGCCAAAGCAGGGCAACCCAAGATGGCCCCAGGATTTAGTGCTCAGCCAAGTCAGTCAACATGCAGCCAATGAGATCAATGAAGGACACTTAAATAAGTGTCCTATCTCTTTTACTAAATTCCTATCTCTTTGGTGTGGCAATTTTGAGACATGTTCTATGTGAAACCTCAGAAACCTATGTGAAAGTTGGTGCATGATAGAGTTCCAGCCACTTGTATTTGTTGACCTGCTCATAACTGCACCTTTTCTTGACTTTTCTGCCTTCCATGTCTTGCTTTCCTCATCTCTCTTGTGTTTCCTGGGATCATCTCCCTGGTAAACTATCAACACCATAGTCTTCTTATCAGGGTATGCTTCGGGAAGCCAAACAGAGATGACTTCCAGAAAATTATCTGGAAATAATTTTTAACATGTACACCATATAGGTAACATGGCTCGAGAGAACTTGTGTTTTGATAGGTAGGAGATTGAAGACTGTAGAGTCTTCCCAGTGTGGCAGGAGATCTGTGGTTAAAAACTGAAATCTAGAACCAGATTACATGTATTTGAAACACCCTCAAATATTTACTCTTTGATCTCTTACTGTTTTGATTTATCTTAGGGATATTAATAATCTTAAATCAGAAAGTAGTTGTGAGATTCAATCATAGAATACCTTCTTATACTTAATTAGTGAATGATGAATTTTACCTATTGCTATTATTACACGTTTTACTAATTTGGCCAAAGAGTAGTCATTGAAACATTTCTGATGCAATTGAACACAATTTCCAAGCAACTATTTCTTAGAAATGCAGTGACTACCCATTGTTGTTTTATATATATCCATTTGACCTTACTAATGGTCAGACCTATATATATATATATCTCCATTTGGTTTTAATAATACTTAAGTTGATGAAAAGAAAGTCCACAACATCTACTCAAATCAGGAATACTGAAACAATGTACATTAGAGCTACATTTAATTATTTATTAAAAAATGCTATTTAGGGTGCCTGGGTGGTTCAGTCGTTAAGCGTCTGCCTTCGGCTCAGGTCATGATCCCAGGGTCCTGGGATCGAGCCCTATCGGGCTCCCTGCTCCGCGGGAAGCCTGCTTCTACCTCTCCCACTCCCTGTGCTTGTGTTCCCTCTCTCGCTGTGTCTCTCTCTGTCAAATAAATAAATAAAATCTTTAAAAATAAATAAATAGGGTGCCTGGGTGGCTCAGATGGTTAAGCGTCTGCCTTTGGCTCAGGTCATGATCCCAGAGTCCTGGGATCGAGTCCCGCATCGGGCTCCCTGCTCCTTGGGAGCCTGCTTCTCCCTCTGCCTCTCTCTCGCTCTCTCTCTCTGTGTCTCTCATGAATAAATAAATAAAATCTTTAAAAAAAATAAAAATAAAAATAAAAATAAATAAATAAATTAAAATGCTATTTATATACATATTTAAATTTAAAGATGATATTGGCAAGACGAAGTGTAACAACACAGGCAAACGCATGAATAATTTTTCAATGAAAATAGTAGTGCCACATTGAAACTTAAAGTCATGATTTATTGTGTTAAAATTATTGGTATTTTTTTGTGAAATTTAGTTTTTGTGTTCCAATCCTTAAATTTTAGATCACCTTTCTACTTTGGAACAAACTAAATAAATATATTTTTTATTGCTGTGATAGTTATCTGGGGCTTTCAGTTTTCAAGATTCTAGAGGTCTATTATTTATTTAAGGTTGCCTGGGTGTCTCAGCTGGTTAAGCAACTGCCTTCTGCTCAGGTCATGATCCTGGAGTCCCGGGATTGAGTCCCTCCATCGGGGTCCAGTCCCTCCATCGGGATCCCTACTCAGTGGGGAGTTTGCTTCTCCCTCTGACCCTCTCCCCATCTCATGGGCTCTCTCTCTCTCTCTCGCTCATTCTCTCTCTCAAATAAATAAAATCTTTAAAAAAAGTTCTTCAGCTCTTTCTTCTATTCTTCCTCCTTTCCTTTTTACTTCTTACACATAGTTTGAGTAATCATTGCATGCCTCCAAAAGCCAGAACCAGAAAGCAGAGTTTAAGTAAGCATTGTTTGGGCCTGGTTTAAGTATAAAGGGTGTGAATAAATCTACTGTAGCCAGAAATGGCACTGAGAATAGTTCAGATCTGTGCATGGACTTTGGTTTGGTTAGGTGTTGGTTTTACACAGGTACCTCACTCAGGATATGCTGACCCCTCCTCAAGCTACACAGAAAACTTTCACTAAAAGCTTTCTCATTCACAAGCACTTAAATATAATTATCTCTGAGTGCGTTAGAAGAAAAATAATTAGTATCCAAAAGCTCTGTTTAAGTATTTCAAGGACTTTAAAAATTTTAGTAGGTTGTGGAATTGAGTTTCCCAGAAGGTAAAAAACTGGTTCAAGCAAAAGCTTTTAATTATTTTCTTTATGTATCCTTAAAAGGGAACATGTCTAATAGATTTATGATAAAAGTTATCCAGTAGATTGGAGGTGGAAAATGGATACATTCAGTTCTTAGATAATTTGTGATTGCCTTATCAATAATTACATGATACTGCTGAAATTCCTTAGACCAGACCTGTTCAATATAAATATATAGGCCACAAATGCAAGCCTTAAATGTAATTAACAAAAAAAAAGAAACAGGTAATGTTAATAATATATTTTATTTAAATAATATATCTAAAGTATCATTTAAGCATTTGATAAAAATAAAATTATAAATAAAATATTTTACTTTTATTCATACTGAGTCTTGGATATCTGTATTGTATTTTATTTTTACAACACATTTCAATTTAAACAAACCACATTTCAAGTGCTTAATAGTACATATAGCTACTACCTACCTTTACTACATAGCACAACAGTGGTTCAACTCAGTATTCCCAGTATTTTCTTTACACTATTCTCTCAGCTATCTACTAGTTTATGAATTACTTCTAAGTTGCTTTGCATATATAATTATTAATCTGCTTTTTAGAGTGTCTTCTGGCTAACACTGTAAGGCTGTCAATTCTCAGTTCATGGAATGGTCCTATAACTATTTCTAGACTCCCAGTTATTGTCTTACATTCTATTTTTAATCTGTTAAAATTATAATAAACTTATAGCATAAGAATTGTAATAATGTTTATTAGAGTTGCTTTAAAAGATTCTTACATGGATATGAGTGAGAGTGTGAGAACTTATAAGAGCAAAGGACATGATTTTTTATCACTCATGGCCAGTATATACTGGCCTTTTTTACTTTTATTTCCCAGGTTTTGATTTCATTCTTGATAGTTTATACTTTCTAATAAAATGACACAACCAATGCACATGATGTGTGTGTATGAGAGAGGGAGAGGGAATTAGAGCATGTGTGCAAAGTTGATGAGTTGATGATCACTGTATTTTTACCTATAACTTTAGGAGCAGAACGTTTTTTATCTTCTACCCAAACAGATCATCATGAAGACCATAATGTGACAATCTGTTATCATTAACTCTGCTGAAGTGTTCTGAAGACACAAGAGAGGATTAAATGACCTGGAAAACTCAGTCTATGGAAAAGTTTATTGTACTCATCTCTGTTATTTCCACTGCTACACATCACTGAAATCTTAAAACAATATGATTTGCTATAGTGACATATAAACACAAAGGTGATTTTTCACCTTCTACTTTATCCCAAACAAATCTCAGAGATCCTTTAATACTTTCTATTCCACATGCTAGCTTAATATTAAATATTTAAAATATTATTAAAAATTAGATTTAAGATATAAGAATGGAATCTTTAATTATTTTAAGAACTTACTTATATGAGAAGCACATAGATAGTATGAAGTATTTAACATACTATATTGTCTGTAGATTAAGTCTATGAGGTGTTGGTCAAGCTAAGTCTGTGAATTTCCATCATTCCATAAAGAAGAAAAAAATGAGTATTTATAAGTACTATAAGCAACCCCAAATTTTAAGCTTTTTCTTTGTTTTGAAACATATTTTTCCCATCTTATGTGTAAACTATTGCTCTGCAAATCACCTAAGTCATGTGTGGTCAAAAACTTTTACTGAGGATAATCTGTTTTTTTTTTTTATTCCCCATCTTCAACATGTCAGAAGGAAATTAGGTAAGAAAAAAAAAAAGAAGAAGAAGAAGAAGAAGAAGAAGAAACAGGTTGAAGAGTAAATGTACCAACTTGTCTAAAGTAGTGTAAAAGCAAAAGCATAATTTTTTAAATGACATTTGCAACCATGGTTATAAAATAGAATTGACTGAAAAAAAGGTCTGGTGCCACTGTGTTCAATTGTAGACAATTTATTATGTCTTTCATACATGAACTAATCACTAAAGCATACAGAGATATCAATTTCTAAGTTACAGCACGAGAAAATATATAGATATTTTAAATTTTATTTTCAATGGAAAAAATGCTTTTGTACTAAGTGAAGTATACCATTTATGCAATAATGTTCCACTTTTTGAAACCCAGTTATTGCTTCTTAAAGTTTACTAAGGCAGAATACTGTCACTAAAACCACTTACATTGTAGACTGTTGAATCACAGACCTGTACCTCTGAAACAAATAATACATTTTATGTTAAAAAAAAAAGAAGAAGAAGATAGCAGGGGGGGAAGAATGAAGGAGGGGAAATGGGATGGGGAGATGAACCATGAGAGACTATGGACTCTGAGAAACAAACTGAGTGTTCTAGAGGGGAGGGGGGTGGGGGATGGGTTAACCTGGTGATGGGTATTAAAGAGGGCATGTATTGAATGGAGCACTGGGTGTTATATGCAAACAATGGATCATGGAACACTACATCAAAAACGAATGATGTAATGTATGGTGATTAACATAACATAATAAAAAATAAATAAAAACCATTTACATTGTAATCTTTACTGCTAATAATCTAATTAGTTAATTCACCATACATTAGTTGTAGGGATTTTCCACTTCCTTATTTTGACATATTAGCCCTAAGGATCATTATTTGAAGATTACTTAACTTCTGTAGAGGCATGATGATCAACTTGCCTAATTTACATTTGAACTCTCCTTGAATTATAGTCCACACAGAAAAGTAGGAGCAAAACTTAAATCTGCAGGAATAATTTGTAAATGAATTTAATTTCTCTATGTAATATAAAAACTGTAAGTAATGATATCCATCTTTACTCATGTTTTTTTCTTTCTTTCTCAAATATTAAACATACACTGTGTATAAAACTATATGGAAAGTACAGATTAGTATAAAATTGAAGTACCTAGATTTAAAGACTGCTGTATGGGAAATAAAAGCAGATGAACAAATGTGGATATCATTCAGTATGTGGTATGTGTCTTTCATTTTATACAAAAGGAAACTGACACATATGATGGAAGTGGTTTCATCTGACCTTGATCTCAAACATTAAAGGAAGGGAAACTGTGTATAATGGGCATGCCAGATAGGATTAATAATAAGAACAGTGAAATTAGGGAAGAACAGTGAAATGCGAATTTATAGATAATGAGTAACAAGAATGAGAGAAATGTATATTGGCTTGTGAATAATAGTTTAATCAGTTAGTCATTGCTGCATAACAAACCATCTCCAAATTCCAGGTATTAAAACAACAATCATTTATTATTGCTAACTTAATTTTGGGTGGTCGAGGCTTTAACTGATTAAGGCTAGGCTTAGTTGGGATGGTTCACCTGGGGTGGCTGTACTCTACATATCTCTTTTTGTCCTTTTTTCAAGGTGATGGAAAAGGAGCAACAGAGTTAGTGGAGATATGGAATGTATCTCAAGGCACAGGGCTGCTGTACTATGACTTTTGTTTCATTCTATTGATCAAAGCAAGTCACATGGCTAAGCCCAAAGTCAAAGTGTAGGTAAATACACTTTATTCCTTTATTAAGAAGAACTGGAAAGTGAAAAGCCCAATAATACAGATACAAAGAAAGCTAAAGACAAAATAACAATCTTCCATGCTGTAAACTTGCAAAGTTATTCTACAGCACATCTGTAAAAAGGATTAATTGCCCACATCAAAATTTGTTTTTACTTTACAAGCAAAAGAGAGCTATTAAAAGTTTGGGTACCAAGATCTCTCGTATAATCTTATTTTTTCTTTCTTTTTTTTTTTTAATTGTAGTCACATCTGTCCTTTTGTTCATTCACAGACTGTTTTTCTTGCTTAAAAATATGTTTCTTTATGTTGAAGTAATGAACTTAATACCAGTATTTCTTCCTAATGTTCAAAGTTCTGCATTTTAAATTTAACTTTTAAATATAACTTGTTTATTTTTCATGGCATGCTGAGAGAAATGATTTTATTTTATTTTTTCTTATGGATAACCTAAAACAAACTGTGAGATCATTTATTCTTTCTCCACTGATCTGCAGTATCACATCGCTTGCATACCATTTTTTTATGAAGACATAGAACATTATCTGTGTTATTTCATCTACCTCAGGAGTCTACTCTATCCCACTAACACATTATCTTAATTATCTGTAAAGTTACATCAAAATAAAACTAGTTGAGGATGGATTAAGGCATTTTCTGAAATTGAGTCTTCCCATTTATGAACATGATATATCTGATTTATGCACTTCTTTAGGCTTGTGTGTGTGTGTGTGTGTGTGTGTGTGTTTTGTTTATTCATTTATTTTTAGACATCCTCTTTATCTGTCCAGATTAGCTATAAAAAATAAAACTCATGGTCTTTTAAGCAGAAAGGAATGTAGATAGTAGGTGCTTATAAACTATTAGAAGATCTGAAGGAACTAATGTCAGGAAAGACCACTGCTAAATCTTCAATTAACTGTGAGCTTTCAAAGAGCTAGAAACTGCAAAAACTGTAGATAACTTCCAGCAATGATCGTAGCTTTTAGCACTGAAACATAGGATACTAAGAAAAGGATCTGGTGCCACGGTAGCTGGAGAGACAATGATAAGACTTCTGATTCTCTTACACCTTTGATATCTCATGTTTCCTACTGAAGGCACTTAATCCTGAATCTTGGTGGCAAGTCTTCTGAGAAAGGTAGTTATTAGGCCCCCAGGCTCCCTAATTGGAGAGGACAAGAATGGGGAAATAGTGTTATGTGCCAACACAAAATCCAGCAGAGAATTTTATCATCACTGTTTCAATTAGAAAAGGAAGCTTTTATTCTTTTTTATTCCATTTCTAATATTTATGACAGATGGATCACTTTTCTGTGTTAACCTATAACACAACAGCCCCAGGATGCAAATGTCATTATTGCATTAAAAGGAGGAGTGCCTATTTTTTTCTTCTTGCTCCTACCCTCTTCCTCACTCCCTCCATCTCTCTCTTTCTTTACTTTCCTTTTTTCCTCTTTCTTTCCTTCCTCTTTCCCTTCCTCCCTGCCTCTTTCTTTCTTTCTCTTTCTTTCTTTCTTTCTTTCTTTCTTTCTTTCTTTCTTTCTTTCTTTCTTTCCTCTTTCCTTCTTTTCTTTCTTTCCTTTCTTTCTTCCTTTTAACTTAAACACTCTACAAAGTTTTGTTTCATTCAGTGGTAAAATAGTATAGTACTTACTCTATCACAGTTGTAATCATGTTAAACACCTTTCAGATACCAAACTCCAAATATATAAGAGTGTGTTTAACATGATTACTTTTGTGATAGATGAGTACTATACTAATTTACCACTGAGTAGAAAAAAACTTCAGAGTCTTATAAGTTGAAAGAGAAAGAAAGAAAGAAAGAAAGAAAGAAAGAAAGAAAGAAAGACAGAAAGAAAGACAGACAGAAAGAAAGAAAAAGAAAGAAGAAAGAAAGAAAGAAAGAAGAAAGAAAGAAAGAAAGAAAGAAAGAAAGAAAGAAAGAAAGAAAGAAAGAAAGAAAGAAAGAAAGAAAAAGAAAGAAAGAAAGGAAGAAAGAAAATAGCTAGATGATAGATGATAATAGATAGATGATAGATAGATGATAGACAGAAATGCTTAATTTCAACTACTTGCACCCTTGCAAAATGAGACATTATCCACTTTTTAAAGCTTAAGGCAACTTGAGGTCCATGGCTATTAAGTCAAGTTTCTACAGCTAGCAAATTTACAGCAGAGATTCAATCCTGGGTCAGCCTTATTCCAAAGCCTGTAGTCTTTCCATTTGTCAAAATCACCTCAATACACTCAGCAAATGTGACAGATTTTAAGGAAAAGTCTGTATCTTATTAATGTTTGTCTGGGGTTCACCCTGTATCTAGGCTTCATACAGAGAGGCCAACTGAATTTCAGAATTTTCAGACGTTTACTGGTAGAGAAAGAGCCTCTCATATATTTTGTAGGATAGATTTGAAGTGTTCAGGCAGCTGAGTATTCAGGCTAAATGTTTCAACTGCTTGTTTGTAAGCAAGATTAGACAAAATCTTTCTTATATTTGAAAACTGCTCCAGTAAAATTGTTATGTTTTTTGTTTTCCATGCTCAGCCTTCCTTGAAATTTAAAAACATAGGAAAGTATAACATAGCCTAAAATTCAGTATTTTCTCTGTTTCTGTTAATTCTTTCCACTATAGAAATATTCAAAAAAGTTATTATTTTCTGAGCAAGTATCATGTATGAGGTATTTTTCATACATTCACACTACTCAAAGTGTTTGAATGTTTAAAGTTTATGAATGCCTTGTATCATGGTAGCAAAGGTTTATGCACTATAAAACCTAGTCACTCTGGCATATTTCATATCAAAATTTATTACTGTTTTTTCCTTCTTCTTGCTTTGGGCAAACCCAGTTTCCTTTCATATCTTCAGGAATTCCAACTTGAGAAATATTAATTCACCATGTCTTCTATGAATAAACTGATATTAAAAATAAACGCTTGGTAGTCAATTCAAATCACCCCCTCCCACCTCTACAACTAGCAGATAAAGATAAATGTTAACTAAGAAATTCATACAACTTCATAGTATATAATATTTCATACCAACTGATAAGTTACTTAAGTTATATGTTTGGTTCACATATTAATGTATTTTTGTATATTTTATACAGCAAATGTTCTTATAAAAGATTTCAAAATAGTATCTTTCAAAAGACAAAAAACTACAACTATAGTATTTAATAGTTCATAAGATAAAATAGTATATAAAAATACTATTGTTTGCAGATGGCAAAATACAGATGTTTGTAACACCTCAAAATAAAGATTTTATTGTTGAATAACAATGTTGGAAGGAACCATTCCATCTTCCTTCCTTACAATTAAAAATTGTACATTCCCATTGATTTTGACACATTACCCCTGAACGACTATTATAGATATTCCTGTTGTTTAAAATTTCAAATATTCACCCAAAATAATCTCCATGGAATTTCCCCATTATTTTAAATTGTCAGTTCTGGATTCATAACAAGTAGCAGTGCTGTTAACACACACAATACATTTGTAGCAACTAATGTATGTGAAAATGTTCTTTCTTTCTTTTTTTTTCCCTTTTCAAATTTTGAATTAATTGTCAAGACCATTAGGATAAAAATTAAGTTCCCATTTTTGAAATTGAGAGAACATCCTGCTATTTTTATCAGCTGTAGTACTCTATGATTGCATACACTGAGAGTAAGGAATAGAGATTTTTTTCAATAGATGATGAGAATTCTGGCAATTCTGAAAATCTATAAACCTAGAGCCATTCAGACTCTTCTCTAATGGAATGAAGCTCCTCTGGAGCTAAGCCAATGCCTGCCAGATAAAAGTTGTGTAAGTTATTGAGTGAAACATTTCATTCTCAGAGGATGAACTCAGGACAACTTTTAATATATGTTGCCTCTTATTATGGCAGGAATTTAGTTGATTGTGTCAAGATAAAACTGTCAGTGTCTCCCCTGAATATTTTTAGTAGTTGTGGTGACAGATTAGGTGCAAGTACATGAATGAAATGGGGCTTTATTTAAAACGACACCGTGAATCCATTCTCATCAGATTCATCAGTTCTAATTCACTCATGTCTTTTTGGAGTGCTCAGTCTGTCTCATTTGTTTCAATTGCTTCCTATTCTACCAATATGCTTTTCAATTAGTTGGGCAGAGCAATAACAAGAGTGACTTAACAAGAGTGAACTATGCTATGCCAAACTTGCTTCCATAGGTTCCCTGTGCAGTTAAATAAGCTCTATATCCTCAACTTGAAACCTGGATTTATTAATAGCTTGACAAACCTTTCCTCTCAAAAATTAATTAGAGTTCTGTTGAATTACTTGAATTTAATACAATTCATCTGGTAATTGATAGAGTGAAACCGTTCACAGGTGGGAAAGACATTTATTCCTTTCTATTTCCATCTGCTGATATGTCTACCATAAATCTAAATTGCATATCAATCATCCATCTGGAAGTGAGCATTAGATCCAAAATTCTCTTACCTACAGCTGCTATGCTGTGGTCAGTTGCCTTTCTTTGAAAATGTTACAAGCACCACAAATAAATGGTTTCTAATATTATAAAATCTATTTAAATTGTCTACATATAATTTATCTCTGGTATTCTCAGATATTAAAAAAGTAGGAAGTCAATAGAGACTTTGATTTGTTAAGATGTTCTAGTAATTGAGACTTAAGGACAAAATGCTTTATATACCTTCTAAGATTTGGATATATAATTTGTAAATAGAACACAAATTATTATTTTAATTTTACTTTGTATTATTTTAATTTTATTTTGTATATGTAACCTATTCTGAGATCATTCTTATTGTAACAAATAGAACTATGATGGCATAATTTGGCTGAAAAATCTAATATTAGAATGTAGCAATGTACTAATTTATGGCAAACTACTCTTTTCAATGGTTTGGAATTTCACTATCAGAGACTTTCTACCCACTTCTTTTTTTCTCTCCTCTTGTTTCTTAGTCTTTGGGAAAATGTCAAATTCATGGTGGCTTTTCTCCACAGTTAATTTAAGGACACCTTGTATTGTATGAGTCTTCAATAAAGGCCTTCAATAAAAATTACAAGCTGATATGATTTAATGGAATGAAAGAAAGGCACTTTTTATGTAAAATTTTCTGCAGTTACCTTCCAGAATTTGGACCTGACTTGCAAAAAGTCCTGGCCAAACTCTTCACACTTATATTCGCTTCCAGAACTACCCCCAAATTCAGATTTAGTCTCTTTCTTTCTTCAACTCCAATTTTTAAGACTGAAGATACTGAAAACAAAGAATAGACTGAGTAAAATACTTTCTGATATTTTGAATCAATTAACTTGAGTTAATCTAACAAATTAAAGGATAGATATATGGAAGCCTTGAAATTAGGTATGATACTGTCAATATTTTATAAATAATTAGAAAACAAAGATAACTAATTCTATATAAAAGTAAATTGACCTATTTGGTTGATTATCTAAAGATACATCATAAATATTGTAGTCAAGCAGTACGTGGTAGTGGAATTAATTTGAGATGATCTATTGATGTTCACTTACATATAAATAATAAACATGGATCTAATCATGTATTCTAAAATATTTTAATGTATTAATTTTAAAGGATTCTTAGATGCAAATAGATACAATTACTATTTAATGATTTGGTTTGCTAAATTAGTATATAAGAATGTGGAGCAGCTGAGCAAACACTGTAATAATCACTTTCATTCAGAAGATTCTCTATGAAGGTGGGGATGTCTCAAACTCATTCTGCTCATGACTTCCTATTTGTATAAGTTAAGGACTGTTTTCCAACTCAAGCCATCAAAAGGAACAAAATCTACCCACTAGCATATTATATGTTTGTTAAGAAAGAAATAGAGGTGGGTACATCAGAGGACTGTTTCTCTTATTGTTTCAAACAATTTAACATGATCTTCATGTTCTTGCCATGCTCATATAAAACCGTAAATTTAATAAAGACAAAATAGTTTACTATTTTTCATGAAAATTATCTTCAAAATATCTGTAGAGTTAAACTGATACAATCAAGCTTTTTTCAATTTAAAGATAGAACACTACTTTTGAGTATATAAAATATTAACTTTAATATACTGAGCTATTGTTAAGGAGTTTCATAAATGACACACACAGGTTTTATGTATTTTTCCCCTTCAACATTCATTTCAACTATAAAGGCAGATTAATAAAAAAAAATGAACTGTACCTGCTTTCTGAAAACAGGGTCCACGTTATAAACTTCAAAAAAGAACTGATTTCTATAAAGATATCTTTTTGCAGTAGTCATGCAAAAGTGATGCTAGTAGATCTTGAATGGCACTAAATCACAATCCTTGAAGGTCACCTGTTAAGAAACAGGCTCTATTTAGTTATACAGGAAATGACAATATACTGTTATACTGGTTAACCATATCAACACATAAGTATAACACCTTAATCATTAGATATTTATTTAGTCATTGCTTTTCCAGATTTAATGTTCCTTTATAATTTATATTTTATAATAAATACAGAAGAATATAACTTTAATCCAATTTTCATGGATTACAATAGCTTAAAACATTTAACACATAATACACACAGGACATCAATAAGGAAGCAATGAACTTAAACTACACGCCGGAGCACACTGTCTTAACATATTATAGAATATTCCTTCTAAAAGCAGAAGAATACACATTCTTCTTATGGATTCATGGAACTTTCTTTAAGAATAGAAATAGATTAAACATCATAAGTCAATAACTTTAAGAGTATTGAATCATATCAAGTATCTTTTCTGGCCACAGTGGTATGAAAGCCAAAATCAAATACAAGATGAAAACTGGAAAATTTAAAAATACTTGGAGATTAAGCAATATGCCACTGAACAACCAGTGGGTCAAAGAATAAATCAAATGAGAAGTCAAAAAATATCTTAAGATAAATGAAAATGGAAATACAACATATTATAATTTATGGGATGCAGTAAAAGCAATTCTAAGAGGGAAGTGCATAGCAAAAAACAAAACAAAACAAAACAAAACAAAAACAAAATCCTGCATTAAGAAAAAAGGAAGATCTTAAATAACCAACCTAACTTTACACTTCAAGGAACTAGAAAAAGAACAAACTAAATCCAAAGTTAATAGAAGAGTCAAACTCATAGAAACAGAATCAAAAACTGATTGCCAGGGGCTGGAGGCTGGGTGATATAAGGAGAGGTTGCTTATAAGGTACACATTTTTAGCTATAAGACTTAAAAAGATCTGAGGATCTAAAGTAAAACATGGTGACTAAGTTGATAAAACTCTATTGTATAATAAACATTTGCTAAGATAGTAAAGCTTAAATATTCTCACAATAAATAAATAAATAAATAAATAATAAGCTGATGGATGTGTTAATTAACTAGATGAGGGAAATCTTTTACAACAGATGTGTACATAAAATCATCACAATATACCTTTATATATCTTACAAATTTATATGTCAATTGTAATTCAGTAAAGCTGAAATAGGTTGGTAGAGTGAAGATAGTGAAATAGCAGGAAGACCCTAAGCTTGCCTCATCCCTCAAACACAGCTAGATAACTATCAAATCATTCTGAATACCCTTGAAATCGACCTGAGGACTGACAGAACAAACTGCACAACAAAAAGAAAAATAAATGAAGCCTAAAGCCAGAAGGAGAAGGGAAATAATAAAGATTGGATCAGAAATAAATGATATAAAAACTAAAAAATAAAGTAAAACAAAACAAAATAAAAACAGTAGAACATATCAATGAAACCAGGAACTAGTTCTTTGAAAAAAATTAATTAAACTGATAAACCTTTAGCCAGACTTATCAAAAAGAAAAGAGAAAGTACCCAAATAAATAAAATCACAAATGAGAGAGGACAAATAACAATACAGAAATACAAAGGATTATAAGAGAATATTATGAAAAACTATATGCCAACAAACTGGACAACATGGAAAAAATGGACAAATTCCTAGACATACATAGTCTACTAAATTTGAAATTTGAAGATATAGAAAACTTGAACAGACTAATAACCGGCAAAGAAGTTGAATCAATAATAAAAAATCTCCCCAAAACCAAAAGTCCAGGGCCAAATAGCTTCCCAGGTGAATTCTACCAAAATTTTAAAGAAGAGTTAATACCTATTCTTCTCAAACTATTCCAAAAAATAGAAATAGAAGGAACATTTCCAAACTCATCCAATGAGGTCAGCATTACCCTGATGCAAAAACCAAAGACTCCACTAAAAAAGAGAACTACAGGTCAATATCCCTGATGAAGATGGATCCAAAAATTTTCAACAAAATCAAATCCAAAAAAGTACATTAAAAGAATCATTCACCACATGGCTGGGTGATAGACATTGGGGAGGGTATGTGCTACGGTGAGCGCTGTGAATTGTGCAAGACTGTTGAATCACAGATCTGTACTTCTGAAACAAATAACGCAACATATTTTAAGAAAAAAGAAAAAGAAGAAGATAGCAGGAGAGGAAGAATGAAGGGGAGTAAGTCAGAGGGGGAGACGAACCAGGAGAGATGATGGACTCTGAAAAACAAACTGAGGGTTCTAGAGGGGAGGAGGGTAGGGGGATGGGTTAGCCTGGTGATGGGTATTAAAGAAGGCACATTCTGCATGGAGCACTGGGTGTTATGAACAAACAATGAATCATGGAACACTACACCAAAACAAATGATGTAATATATGGTGATTAACATAACAATAAAAAATTTAAAAAAAAAGAAACATTCACCACAATCAAGTGGGATGTATTCCTGGCCTACAAAGGTAGTTCCATATCTGCAAATCAATCTATATGATACACCACATTAATAAAAATAGTATAAGAACCATATGATCCTCTCAATAGATGCAGAAAAGGCATTTGACAAAGTACAACATCCCTTCATGACAAAAACCCTCAACAAAGTAGGGATAGAGGGAACATACCTCAATATCATAAAGGTCATATATTAAAAACCCACAGCTAATATCATTCTTTTTCTTTATCATGTTATGTTAATAACCGTACATTATATCATTAGTTTTTTTAATTTTTTATTATGTTACGTTAATCACCATACATTACACCATTAGTTTTTGATGTAGTCTTCAGTGATTCATTGGTTGCATATAACACCCAGTTCTCCATTCAGTACGTGCCCTCTTTAATACCCATCACCAGGCTAACCCATCCCCCCACCCCCCTCCCTCTAGAACCCTCAGTTTATTTCTCAGAGTCCATAGTCTCTCATGGTTTGTCTCCCCCTCCGATTTCCCCCCCTTCATTTCTCCCTCCCTACTATCTTTCTTAATGGGAAAAAGCTGAGAGCTTTTCTCTACAGTCAGAAAGAAGAAAGGGATTTCCACTCTAACCACTGTTATTTAACATAGTACTAGAAGTTCTAGCCTCAGCAATCAGACAACAAAAAGAAGTAAAAGGCCTCGGGACGCCTGGGTAGCTCAGTTGGTTAAGTGTCTGCCTTTGGCTCAGGTCATGATCCCAGGGTCCTGGGATCCAGTCCCACATCAGGCTCCTTGCTCAGCAGGAAGCTTACTTCTCCCTCCACCTGCCGCTCCCCCTGCTGGTGCTTGTGCTGCCGCTCTCTCTCTCTCTCTCTCGCTCTCGCTCTCGCTCTCTCTCTCGCTCTCTCTGACAAATAAATAAAAATCTTAGAAAACCTAAAGTACTCCACCACAGAATTGCTAGCCCTGAAAATGAGTTCAGTAAAGTTGCAAGATATAAATCAATGTACAGAAATCTGTGGCATTTCCATACACCAATAATGAAGCAGCACAAAGAGAAATCAAGGAATTATTCCCATTTATAATCACACCAAAAACCTTAAGATACCTAGGAATAAACCAAACCAAAGAGCTAAAAGATCTGAACTCTGAAAACTATAAAATACCGATGAAAGAAATTAAAGATGACACAAAGAAATGGAAAGACATTCCATGCTCATGGATTAGAAGAACAAATATTGTTAAAATGTCTATACTACCCAAAGCAATCAACATATTTAATGCAATGCCTATCAAAATATCACTAGCATTTTTCACAGAGCTGGGGCAAACAAGCTTAAAATTTGTAAGGAACCAAAAAAGACCTCGAAAACCCAAAGCTACCTTGAAAAAGAAAAACAAAGCTGGAGGCATCATAATTCTGGACTTCAAGGTATATTACAAAGCTGTAGTGATCAAGACAGTATGATACTGCACAAACATAGACATATAGATCAATAGAACAAAATAGAAAATCCAGAAATAAACCCATAACTATATGGTCAATTAATCTTTGACAAAACAGAAAAGAATATCCAGTGGAAAAAAAGACAGTCTTTTAACAAGTGGTGTTGGGAAAACTGGACAGCAATATGCAAAAGAATAAAACTGGACCACTTCCTTATACCATACACAAAAATGAGTTCGAAATGGTTGAAAGATATAAATGTGAGACAGGAAACCATAAAAATCCTAGAAGAGAACACAAGCAGTAACCTCTTTGATATCAGCCATAGGAACTTCTTACTAGATATGTCTCCTGAGGCAGATGAAACAAAAGTGAGAATAAAGCACTGGGACTTGATCAAGATAAAAAGCTTTTGCACAGTGAAAAAAACAATCATCAAAACTAAAGGGCTACCCATGGAATGGGAGAATATATTTGTAAATGACAGATCTGATAAAGGATTTGTATCCAAAATATTTAAGAACTTATAAAACTCAACACCTAAAAACCAAATAATCCAGTTAAAAAATGGGCAGAAAACATGAACAGACATTTCTCCAAAGAAGACATACAGACACATGAAAAGATCCTCAACATCACTCATCATTGGGGAAATACAAATCAAAACCACAATGAGATATCACCTCATACCTGTCAGAATGGCTAAAATCAAAACCCAAGGAAAACTAAGTATTGGCAAGAAGGTAAAGAAAAAGGAAACCTCATGCACTATTGGTGGGAATGCAAACTGGTGCAGCCACTCTGGAAAACAGTATGAAGGTTTTTCCTTAAAAAGTCAAAAATATGACTATCCTGTGATCCAGCAATTGCACTACTAGGTATTTAACTAAAGGAAAACAAAGGTATACATACACCCTGATGTTTAGAGCAGCATTATAAAATGTCCGTAGTCTGGTGGATGGATACTGGTCTATATGTACGATGGAATATTACTCAGCCATAACAAAAGAATGAAATCTTGCCATTTGCAATGACATGGTTGAAACTAGGGAGTAGTATGCTAAGCAAAATAAGTCAATCAGAGAAAGAGGAATACCATATGATTTCACTCATATGTGGAATTTAAGAAACAAAACAGATGAACATATAAAAAAAAAAGAAGAAGGATGTCTGGACGGCTCAGTCAGTTAAGAGTCTGCCTTTGGCCCAGGTCATGATCCCAGGCTCAAGTTGCGCCCCGCATCGGGCTCCTTGCTCAGCGGGGAGCCTGCTTTTCCCTCTGCCTGCTGCCCCCCCGTTTGTGTGCACAATCTCTCTCTCACAAATAAATAAAATCTTTAAAAAGAGAGAGAGAGAGGCAAATCAGGAAACAGACTTTTTTTTAAAGATTTTATTTATTTATTGGAGAGAGAAAATGAGATAGAGAGAGAGAGCATGAGAGGCAGGATGGTCTGAGGGAGAAGCAGACTCCCTGCTGAGCAGGAAGCCCAATGCAGGGCTCGATGCCGGGACACCAGGATCATGACCCGAGCTGAAGGCAGTCGCTTAACCAACTGAGCCACCCAGGCGCCCAGGAAACAGACTTTTAACTATAGAGAGTAAATTAAAGGTTAGTAGGAGATAAGTGGGTGGGGAATGGGTTAAATGGGTGATGGGTTAAGGAGGACACTAGTATTGATGAACACTGGGTGTTTTATACAAGTGCCAAATCACTAAATTCTACACCTGAAACTCCACTGTGTGTTAACCAGCTCGAATTTAAATTTAAAAAAAAATCAACTTTTTAAAAACAATGAAATAAAAACAACACACACAAAAAAACAGTTAACACATTAACATATCTATATTTTAGATTTTTTTTTAAGATTTTATTTATTTATTTGAGAGAGAGAGAATGAGAGACAGAGAGCACGAGAGGGAAGAGGGTCAGAGGGAGAAGCAGACTCCCTGCTGAGCAAGGAGCCCGATGCGGGACTCGATCCCGGGACTCCAGGATCATGACCTGAGCTGAAGGCAGTCGCTTAACCAACTGAGCCACCCAGGCGCCCAGGAAACAGACTTTTAACTATAGAGAGTAAATTAAAGGTTAGTAGGAGAGAAGTGGGTGGGGAATGGGTTAAATGGGTGATGGGTTAAGGAGGACACTAGTATTGATGAACACTGGGTGTTTTATACAAGTGCCAAATCACTAAATTCTACACCTGAAACTCCACTGTGTGTTAACCAGCTCGAATTTAAATTTAAAAAAAAATCAACTTTTTAAAAATGATGAAATAAAAACAACACACACAAAAAAACAGTTAACACATTAACATATTTATATTTTAGATTTTTTTTTTGACTATTATAAAAGTTTATTTAACAAAAAAGTTCAATATGAAAATGCACACGACCTGATTTTTATATTGTAGTAAAACAGGTACTATGGAGGGGACATGTGGAAGCAGTTGATTTCTTCTGATGAACACACCCATTGTTTATACTCGCTCCAACGCTTCTAACATGATGATACTATTTCCTCGTATTACCACCATTCCAATATTGTTCTGTTGCCCACTAGTTGCCATCTCCACACATTCATCTATCACAAGATTCATAAACGGATCGAACCCCCGTAATATTCCTTGGACATGTCTGCCACCATTTAATTTCAATGACAATTTCTTGTCCATAAATTTTTTCAACTCGGGAGGGTGAGCTTTGCTCATGGTGTCTACTGCGCGAGCTCAAAGATGCCTTATATTTTAGATTTTTAAAAGTTTTTATAATAGTTCTATGCTATACCTAACATTTGCAATGTTAGATTATCTTTATTATTCCCTTGATTTAAGAAATTTGAAATATGTATTGGTTATTAAAATCTTATAGGTGACTTACATTTTAATATCTTTGAAAATATTGTATAAATGCACCTTATTTGGTTACCTGGAAGGAATTTACATATATGAGGCCATCCATGTTCTTTTTTTCTAATGAAGTTCACCGTCCCAATGAAATTCTCTACTCAGTGAAATTTGTATTTTCCTAAATTTACTCTTTGATAGACTTATGAATGTGCCAACATAAAAACCAGAGCAAAGCTACCCATATATTTAATATATTTTATTTCAAATAACTAAGCTGGAATATAAGTTTTGGAACATTAGCTTGCTGACATCAAAGTAACTGAAGGCCATTAACTCAAATTCCATGTTAAGATACTACCAAAAGTTAAGGAAAACCTGTCCTGCATCTATCATGATTAGATTGAGAAAAAGTATTTCAGTTGCTAGTAACTTCATGACCAAAGATTACTGATCTTTATGGTTCTTATTTATATTAGTTGGATCCACGAGAGATTGACACTGGAATCGACATGGTGGAATATCAGTAATTTCATCAGTCAACCAGTGATTTTCTCTAATCCTGCCTTGCATTTCTGACATCAAGTCCAAATTCTAAATATCCCTGTAGTACACAAAATAACTTTTTTTAGTCATAGTAAATTAATTTTTTTTTCAATTTCACACTACATGTACAACACTATGTGAGGAAACAGAATATATTCTAAGTTCACTTCAAAACCCAATCATTGTGCTTTTAAGCAGTAAAAATGTTGTCTAGTTTTGGGAGGAATTATGAGCAGAAGGATTACACATTTATTTCATTTTCACATCTTTTATCTCTACCTTTCTCCTGCCTTCCTTCCCTCTTTCTAATTCCTTTCTTTTTTCTTTCCTTCTTTCTCCCGTCCTTCTTTTCTTAACATGTGACAATTATACATTTCTACTCTATCCCTTAGGGCACAGAATTAAAAAAAGAGAAAAGCAAACTGATTTTTTTTCTGAAGTTTGTAAATTTTGGCAGAGTGATAAGTACCTGAGTAAACAGCAAAAGCTTACTTAAGGATGTAAAGAGTTATGTTTCTTTCAGTTTTGGCTTTCGTTAGGAAGAATTATTTGGGAGTCAGAATTCTGTGTCCCCATTATTGTCATTACTTTTTAGTGAAGATATGGCACACCATTTTTGTATCCTATTTCATGGAATTAATGAGAAAATTAAATGAAATAATGCACATAAGCTTACCAAAGTGCATGACATATATTGACCATTTAATAAATAATACTGATTATTTCCTGCTTTAATTATGAATTAATATAGCAAAATAAGAAATTATAATGAATGACAGTGTTATGATTCTTATTGTTTTTAAATACCCTCCTCCAGTTTGCTTCTCAGAAGCAAAACTTTTAACTCTTGTATTCTCAGTAAGCTCATGCCTGTCTTTTAAGACAGCGTGTTGTAGTGAAGAGACTGCTACATCTGGAATCAGTCAGATTTCCTTAGGCTTCTGCCACTCTTAGATTTTGAGAAAGTCATTTAGCATTTCTGAGCTAATGCCTTAAAATGGAAATAATGATGTCAGATCCTCTGTCTACTCAAAGCATTATAATAAAAGTTTCAAGAAATAATAGATGATAAAGTTCTTTCTAAACTCAGTTTTACATGTTAGTTGCTATATCTCAAGTTCTACCTTGTACAAAGTTATGACCTGTGCCAACCTATCTTTTTTCTCCATTTCTTTCAAAGATAGATCAAACCTTACCCAGAAATTCTAGGTGACTTAACCGAAAAGTAGGTGAGTTGTCTCATTATTCATAACCCCGCTTCACTCACCTTTGGTCACCATGAATTTATCTTACGTAAGTCTGCTGTTTTTTGTCATTTTAACATGGATTTGGGGTTTTCACAAAGGGAAAAAAAGGCTTATAACCAGCCTAAAATTAAAAAAAAGTCACCTGATGTTTTCCTTTTCTCTTCTACATTCCTAAATTCCTCTATTTCAAATTGTCTCTAATGCATATAGCATGTATCTCTTTAACTTATCCTTTAGGACTTTTTGCAAGATGACTGCCTTTAAAAGAATCTGCTTTTAATTTTTCATTTCCAATGTGTCAATGATTAGAAAAACAAATAAATGAATTTAACATTTTAAAAAACCTTATAGCTAGAACTTAATTGATATTTAATGTTAATTGGCAACATATTAACTCCAAGACAGTTATCTAGTACTGTTCTGTGCTTCAAATGACTTGTCCATCTTAAGAACTTCTATTCATATTAAAATTCTTATTTAGGGGGCACCTGGGTAGCTCAGTCATTAAGCGTCTGCCTTAGCCTCAGGTCATGATCCCAGGGTCCTGGGATCCAGCCCCACATCAGGCTTCCTGCTCAGCGGGAGGCCTGCTTCTCCCTCTCCCACTCCGCCTGCTTGTATTCCCTCTCTTGCTGTCTCTCTCTCTGTCAAATAAATAAATAAAATCTTTAAAAGAAAAAAATCCTATTTAGGAACGAGGTACACTTAAGTGTATGCGTGCATCCTGAAAATAAGCACATACTATGATAAGCTTTCTCTGAAATGTATCCTGAGTGAGGGGTGGGGGTTGGGGGGGATTCTTTCAAGAGATAGTAAACCTGGTCATCCAGTTTCTCTTGAAAGAGAAACAGCCTAAAGTAAGAATACATAAAAAGACAGTGGACAGTGGCAAATGGCTTGATTCATTGTCCAGGGGTTGGAAGGAAAGAGATTAGAAGACTGGTGTTATGGGCTGAATTGTCCCCCTCCAAAACGCATGTTGAAGTCTTAATCCCCAATACTTCAGAATGTAACCGTATTTGGAAATAAGGTCTTAAAGAGGTGATTAATTAAAGGAGGTCTTTAGGTAGGCCCTAATCCAATATAATAGTGTCCTTATAAGAATTTGATGGGGCACCTACTTAGCTCAGTCAGTTGAGTTATGACTTGGTTTCAGCTCAGGTCATGATCTCAGGCTCATGAGCCCCACATCAGGCTCCATGCTCAGCAGAGAGTCTGCTTGAGATTCTCTCTCTCTCCCTCTTCCTCTGCCTCTCCCTCTGCTCACACACACTCTCTCTCTCAAATAAATAAATAAATCTTAAAAAAAAAAGAAGAGGAAATTTGAACCAGAAACATTCTTTGTGAAGGCACAAAGAATAAGTTGTCATCTGCAAGCCAAGAGCCTTAGAAGAAATCAAACCTAGCAATACCTTGATGTTAACCCTCTAGCCTTCAAAACTGTGAGAAAATATATTTCTGTTTTTTTTAAGCCACCCCATCTATGGTATTGTGTTAAGATATGTTTACCATATATGAGGCTGGGCACTCTACCATCCACTAGAAAGAGACATTACAAAACAAATACAAACATTACAAACAAACACACAAACAAATACACAGAGTATCTTGTCCAACTAACCAGAGCCTGTCCCTATTATCATTAGTCTAGTATTAGCATGGGGACTCATAGACAGAGTGGCAACCTTGTCAAAGACAGAGGTTAGCAATGGGGCCCAACAACATGAGCACTCACTCAATAAAGCTGATCCAACTACTACCAGAACAGAATGTCCAAACTAGGCTAAGCCCACCCACTGCCACCAGTCTGGCCCTATTCCATGAGGACTTTAATCAGCTGCTTGGTAGCAAGTTAAATATGTTGGTATACTTCCCACCTGGAAGGGGAAGGGGTTCTCTCTCACTAGAATCAACATATATTTTTAGGTATGGGTTTCTTTTTCTTGTCCTTCTGTCTTCAGCATGCACCACTCTTAAAGAACTTACCAAATGTTCGAGCCATGACACAGACCTTGCATAACATTGCATAGGACCAATGGCTACGCTTAACAAAACAGGTATATCAGTGGGCAGACAAGTGGACATGGAATTCCCTAGTTTGATCACATACCTTACTAGTCAGAGACTCAATGGAATTATTCTTAACACTATTTAAATACATATGTCTCCTCCATCGTAAAAATATATAAACATCCTCTCTGTATTAGTGTTCTTCAGAGAAACAGAACTAATAAGGATATATTTATACTTATATAAATATACTACCAGGAATTAGGTTAATGGGAAATGTAATTATGGAAACCGAGAGGTCCCAACATTTGGAGTAAGCAACCTGGAGATGCAGGAGAGCAGTCTAATTCTGAAGGCCTGAAAACCAGGAGAGCGCACTGTTATAGCTACAGTCTGAAGGTTGGCAGGGCTTGGCCTAAAACCGAAGAAGAACCCATGTTTCAGTTCAAGTCTGAAGACAGGAAAAATTGATGTTTGAACTTGAAGGCAAGAGGAATCCCCTTACTCACTAGAAAGTTATCCTTTCTGTTCTATTCAGGCATTCAATTGACTGGATAGGGTCCACTCACATTAGGTAGGGTACTCCACTTTACTCAGCCTATGGATTCAAGTGTTAATTGCATCCAGAAACAGCCTCATAGACATACTCAGAATGACCAAATGTCTGTGTACCCAGTGGCTCAGTCAAGTTGACACGTAAAACTAAGTATCACAATGGGGCGCCTGGGTGGCTCACTCATTAAGCGTCTGCCTTCAGCTCAAGTCATGATACTAAGGTCCTGGGATCAAGCTCCTCATCAGGCTCCCTGCTCTGCGGAGAGTCTGCTTCTCCCTCTGTCTGCTGCTCCCCCTGCTTGTGCTCTCTCTCTCTGTCAAATAAATAAATAAAATCTTTTTTAAGAAAAGTATCACACTTTCTTAACCTCACATCCTCCTTTAATTTTTGCCTTATTTCCAAATATATTAAACCATTTAAGCTTCAACCAGGTTTTACTGATGTCAAAACACTTTTTTTTTTCAGAGAGCCTATAGCACACAGGAGGTTACAGAGTAAATAAATGTCAGAATCTAGAATAACACAGTCCAATCCACTTTTCCTATCAATAGGATATAAAACACTGTCATTTCTACATTTAGACTTTATTAGTCTAATACTGTGTAGATGACTGCTCAAATATTCAATTAATGCTAAATATTCTTGTCTTTTCAAGGATATTGAAAACCTTAACTTTTAAGTGTTGTTTATATTGTAGTGAACCATTTATGATACATTTTTTAATGATACCAGGTGGATCATCCTAATTCCATATTAACTGCATCCCACTGACACAATTTCTTCCCCAGCCTGCTGCCACCTGTCTGGTACCAAACCCATTCAGCTGTGGAAAATGACAGCTGGTTCTTCAGGGTGGGAAGTGGTGGGAGCAGAAGTCAGGTGAAAATGACTCATTAGCAATGAAATGGAAAAATTGTGCAGACTTCCCTGTGGACATTCTGGATGATGCATAGCTCTTTTTTTCCCAAGGCTTCTCTCACTCTGATAGCTCAATTCAGAGTTAATTGCAAAACAAAACAAAACAAAACAAGAATGTATTTAATTCTCAAACATTTTTGAAATTACTGTCGTGCAATTCTATCATACCTAATCAATGTATTTATGTTCTTCACAAATTTCAACACAAGTTTAAGTTTCCATTTTGACATGAATCACAAATTGCCAAAAGAAAAATACTCTGATGTTTTAGCTTTTTGAGCATGTTCAGAAATATTACATTAGAAAGGACCCTGGAATTTGGAGTGGGCATACTGAATCCTAGTCACTCATCAGCTACACGAAATCAAATAGTTCTCTTAACTCCTTTGGACATCAGAATGTACATGAAGAAAACAGAACTTAATGGGCAAAGTGATTGTATTATGCTTAATTAGAATTTTTTTCTCTCCCTTTCCTGTTTCTTTTAGATTTATTTACTTGAAGTTATTAATAAACTACTTATTTCTCTTAAATATTTCTCTTATGTTTGTGCATTTTTATACTGTTTGAAGATTTTTTCATTGGGTATCTGGAATATTTAAAATATAAATAAGACAGAGTTCTATATTCAGCTTTTCAAATATGGAGTTTTCAGAAAAGTACAGAGACAGCTCTGTTAGCATGAAATTAAAAATACAGACTTTTTACAAAAACTTCTCATATGCTATATCCACATACACTTCCCATATGCTATTAGTATCAATACATTTATAGGAAATTGTTTTATAGTAAATTACGTGTTATATAGTAGCTCCTAAATGTTCTTCCAATTATGGAAAGTTAATTATGTTTAGCTAAATAATTATTCACATTTTTCAAACCAAAATGGTAGCAACACTAAAATGATAGAAAGAAACTTAATTTGTGAAAAAGAACTGTCAATGCATAGTGGCACCCTGATAGTAAACAGTAGTGTTTGCCTTTTAGGGCCTTGGCTCTCAAGAGCATGTCCAAATGTTTGACACACTGATGTGCCAAGAATAACCCTGCAAACACCAAGACAGACTGGCACAGTTCCAAAAATAAACTTTTATCATTTGAACTCCTTTCCCACATACATGCACTTGTCTCCTGACCTTTTTCATTTCCTGACAGCCTGAAGCTCTGTCATTAATAGCAGCCACTAGAAGTCATAGTGCTGCACCTGTCACTATTAGTTAAGAATACCATTCAACTTCAAGGTAACTAGAATTTTTGTCCTTTAGTCTTTTTTGGCTTCCTCAGTTTGGGGTCAAAAGGGTTGTCTGTAGCAAATAACCGAGCATAGAATTTTGTTGAAATATTTCATTTCACAAAACCATGAACTCCCAGACCAACCTTGTTACTGCCATTTATCACACGTTTACCACACGTGTCTTCTATCTTGAAAAACCCTTACCTCCCCTAAGTCCAATGTCACGGAACAAAACTGCTTTCAGACACCACACCAAAAATCTTCACAAAGGATGTAGCAGGCCAGAGTCAGTTTTTACAGACTTTGTTCTCTTAGGGTGCTGACAATCTGTGAGAGCAACTAAAGCTGAAAAAGGTCTTTCCTTCCTTTCTACCACTGGTGCTGCAGCTGTTAGCACTTCTGGTGTCAAGGTACAAATGTCATGAAGGTACTGTCAGTAAAGTAAGAGACATGAAAAACAGCCTGGCAGTCTGGCTAACCACCAGAGCCCTTAATCGTCTCGTTATACACTGCTTGGAGGTGGACTTCTGTTATCACTGTTCCCTCCAATTGCCCTTAATTGAAGCAGTGGGATTTGCTTCACATCATTGAAATGAAAGGGTGTTTTGTGACTCTGCTTAAGAGTGTAATTTCAAAATTGAAGACTAACTGTGGTGCCTAGAACATCATGGTTAAGTTTTCTGTAATTCACACACGTGTGTCATGGGAGGAAGTGGCTTGAATTAAAATCATTTCATAGTTCCCCACCCCAGAGTCTTCCATGGAGAAGAGTACATTTGAAAACTTCAAATACATGAAAGATGTATAACATTTAAATGTCTATTTTGATAACTATATGTGTTCTAATTAGAGAAAATTGCCCAGATACAAGTATAAATGACTGATCAATGAAGTGATTTCTTAGACTTTAAGAGATAATTCTATAATTTAGCACAAAAAGGTATAAGGAATTTTATTATATCATGTCTTTTCTAAACTCTGTCACTTAATTTTAGTACAATGCATAACAACAAAGAGGTGCTAGGAAGATGCCTTTCTTCAGGGAGTCATGCTGTTGACTAGGGATTTGAATATCGACAAACTGTGTAGCATCATCAATTACTTTTTGATTTGCAGTTATCACCAGCTTTAATCTTGGATATGGTAATTTACTAACCTATTTGTCAGTGTCTCCAGGATGCCTTTGGCATTGGAGCAAAGCTTGTGGACACAGTTTCTGGAGACATATGTCACCAGAGGACATAATCAGAAAACAGGAATGGCCCCTCTAGAAAAAATGGCATATGCTCTCTTTACATCCAATTAAAAAGACAATATCATAGACATTATTTTCCCAAGTCCACATTTCATATTTATATACATATGTCCACACATTCCTACAAGGTATACAAATTCATTTATTTCTATATCATTTGTACCATTCTACCAAAACTGCTTTGCTTAAGTTATAGCAGACTAATAATTAAAATAATTATGAAAAAATTACTGGTTTGCAGTAGATGTTCAATCAGTGTAGACCCTTCACTGTCTAATTGTCAACATTAGTAGCCCATTTCTAGGATTTATCTTCCAAAACTCTAAGTGTCTAATCAATATACCTATATGAACATCCTATAGACCCCTGAAGCTTATTATTTTCATACCACCCCATAACTTTTACTTTTTCAATATTACCTATTTTCCTATGGCTTTGTTATCCATGTATTTCCTTGGAAAAGCAAATAAAACAGAACAAAATATAAAGTATCAGTTTCCCTGACATATATTTTTACCTCACCTTTTCCATCTAATATTTCACTATATTCTATGATTATAATTCAGAAAATGTGCCAAATCTGGGTCCATCTTCAATTCTGAAGTTCAGCCTTCAGTTTCTCTCACTGGCCAATAGCGGTGGCCTCTTAACACTTTTTCCTGTCCCTCTCCCTCTCTCCACCTCAATTTGTTCTATCATTTAGGCTATATTTCCTTACAAACCTACAGCACCATACTTATGAATAGAGGCATTCATAAACTTCCCTTTGCCAAATAATAACGTTCAGAAACCTTAGGTTGAGGCTAATTATAATCTTTTCTTTCCAACTCCATTATCTGATAGTCTCTCTATATTAAATGAACTACTCACCATACCAAATGTTTTTGTTAGAGTAGGCAGTCAGTTAGGTTCTAACAGGTTGCTTTGAAGTCAACATCAAGGAAGTCATGGCCAGCTAGGGAAGATCAGCACTCCACAAAAAGCTAGATCAAACCAGACAGGCCCCAAATGGCAGATGCCATGACAAGAAACCCCTGACCAAATCAGGAAGAAAAAGCTAGAAACCCTGCTTCCTTCCCCAAGTAATGAATATTCCACCCCTAGTTAGCAACTATCAATAAAAGAAATCCAGCAATGTGCTCTCTCTCATTCTCTTGCTCTCTCACCTGCTCTTGTATCTCCAGAGTGTACTTTTCACTTTAATAAGCTTTCCTGCTTGTTATTCAACTACTGTGCTGTATGTCTTTAAATTCCTTCTTATGACAAGACCAAGAATGTTCAGTGACTCCTTAAGTTCTGGCTGGGTCAAGGCCCCAGGGCCCAGGGACTCCCCAGTTCACTAGGCAACATCTTTTTGGTGATCAGGAAGAGGTAACAGCAGTTTGAGTGACTCTCATCATCTGTGAGTCTCCAAATCTCACCTCCCTTTTTCTGGAGAGTTGCTTAGTCAACACTGCTCCTCCTTGTTCTACTCACTCTTTCCGATATACCTGGGAACAGGACAGTCTTTTAGCATTTATGAGAGATTGATTTTCAGGTCCAAAGAATAAAGGGACACTTGGTCCTTCCCACCAAAAGGTGTTCTTAGGTGACTAAAGGCCTCAGGGAAATGTCTGAGTTATTCCTCGAGATGCTAACAGTCCTATAGGGAACTCCTTCTCATAGTAATTAATTTCTAGCTTGCCTAGGGACACACACATATGGATTGATCATCGAGTGCTCCCAGCCTTCCTAGATGTCTTAAACTTCCAGTCAGAGAAACCGAGACATGTTAAAGGGTAATTTCCAGCCGCTCATGGAAGTAATACTCACAAGTGTTGTCACTAGATCCATTACACTGATCCTTACATGACTGTCCCATATTCCCAGGCTGTCTCTATCTCATGAGAAATCTTTCTGGTCCTTCTCTTATGTGTTAGTGTCTTATGCTTATTTCTCTCATCTTTTCTGACTGACTATGGAATGTTCCAGCACATTATCATCTGCTCTAACTGACAACTGCCAGAAGTGGGACAGTTCAAAACTGACACCAGGTAGATTGAATGCATTGGAGTTCACTTTGAAAGGTGATCCTGAGAGTGGTGGAGGCTTGCTCTTATGCTATGCATTGTTCAGATATTTTCAGGTCTCTTGGATTATGGGATGCTGTGATTCCACCCTGCCACTCACTCCCCTCCAGATTCCTCTCATAGCTATTCCACATTCTTCTCTGCCAGTGGTGGTGCAAGGAGACCTGCAGGTTGTTCTGCCATCACAGAGATCCTGTAACTCACATTGTTGTGTTTGTACAGGTCATCATACAATTTGTTATAAGCCATTTTACTTCCTAGCAAGGGACCCTGCCCAATGAGACTTTTCCCTGTGGGTTTGCCTTAGTCATCACTTAATTGAATGGCATTCAACCAAAGCAATTCAGGGATGCAGAGAATTAAAAAAAAAAAAATAGAGGCTAATTTCACCTGAAATGGTGGCAAAAAGAGATCAAAAGATTTCTATGGTTTTGACAAGAAATAGACCATAAAAGGGACCCTCATGCCTGGCAGCCATTATCTGCCACCAACTGTTGATAGTGGGAAGGAGCTATTCAGAGATCTTGGAGTCATAATGATGTCCTCCTCTGGGGATTCCAGCCCAGGATTTCAGGGTTACTTATGGGACACCATTGTTATTGTTCCCAGTGGAATCTTCAGACAGGCTGAGACTCCTACAACTGCAGGCACCAGGATGAAGTACATGCCCTGGGACACCAGGTCATCACAGGTCATGCCAGCCACTGCCATGGTCATGGGGAAAATGGACAGCAGGCTGGGGATGCCCAAAGTTCACTCACCCTCAGAACCGAGAGAGTTCCAAATTAAAGTCCAATCGATATCATAGCACAGAATCAACTCTCCTCAGAATAATGGACTCTGGGCATCTATTGAGGTTCTTTGTCAACTCTCTCCCTGAAGACAATGGAAAATTCCACCTCTGTCTCTAAAGATTCTCCTCTAAGGTGTATCTTGAGACACCAGAATCAGCTCCCATTAAAGGCCTAAAAAACAAAACAAAAACTGCTGGTTTGCCAGATTAATTTAAATCTCAGTGCAGGGGTGCCTTTTCCTGAGTTTTCTGAGGAAATTCATGTTGATTGTAAGGAAGGATGAGCAGGTGTTCCCTGTTCTGGAGGAGCATGAGGATGAGGATGTCTGCAGGACGCAGGTGCCCACCTGAACCAGGGACAATACTTTGATGGATAAAGGGAGATATCTCTTGGGACCCTGACTATCCAAGGTGATGCTCTTAGGGTTCAGCAGGAACCCCAAGGCAACTGTCACTGTTTATCTCTCCTTTAAATGAATAACTGATCCTCAATCCCACCTGACACTCCCTTGGGATGCATCTTGAGAAGTTAGAACCAGTTTGACCCTGACAACTCCTATGCTTACTTCCCAAGTCCATTTATTTTATAACACTGTTAGCATCAATATAAACTAGAGAATGAAGAAGTTTGAAAAATAAAAGGTAGTCTTAACTATAACACAATATTACAACTTGATTTCTTCTGTAAAATGGACCAAAATTCTATATAGTCAGGCCTTTCTGGCCCTGTACCAAAACCCTGATCTGTCCATACTCTTTCTGCCCCTCAATCCACCAACAGTTCAGTTGCCTCAGGCCCTTCAGCTTCTGTTAAACTTCCACCTTACCTGTGTTCTGTCAAGTTCTCTATGTGTGCACTCCCCTTTGTCTCTTTTGTAAACAGGTTGCTGCCAAGTTCTTGTACATATATCCCTCCTGAGTCACTTGACTCCTCTGTTTGCTTTTTGTGTATGTGTCAGATTGAAATATATCTTGAGAGGATATATTTGTTATATTGTTATGTTAGGGTTTTCTCTCTCATTAGTTTCCCCAGTTAGTGGCTATGATAATTGGAGCCAATTGTCTGGTTGGTCTACCTTGAGATGTGGTCTTTAGGGAATATTCTCAAACAG
This sequence comes from Eumetopias jubatus, assembly GCF_037043125.1. Classification (NCBI taxonomy): domain Eukaryota; kingdom Metazoa; phylum Chordata; class Mammalia; order Carnivora; family Otariidae; genus Eumetopias; species Eumetopias jubatus. The sequence goes on along the minus strand of NW_028274819.1, from coordinate 80,437,363 downwards.
CTGCTGAAACTTATTTTGTTTCAGGGATGTACCCTGTTTTCTCCAGCCCAACATGGACTACCTATTTTCATTTTTTGTTGGTGAAAACAACAACAACAAACAACAAGAAAGTGTTTCTGTTCATCTGTCCAAGTTGATGAGTTTTAGGTCCAGGAGTCCTCTTTTTCTGCCTTGTGGGCTTTTTATCCCCTTCCAGCCTTGCTGCCTCTACCTCCACTCCTCCTTTCTGGGCACCCCGATGGGCATGACTTGCATAACTAGCTCCTATACCATCCTCACTGCCTCTGACAACATTGACTCCTGCTACTCCTACACTTACTACCAAAGAGGGGGAAATAAAAGCACCCCAAGCTGATGGCTTGCCTCATTATGAGGTTCAAACTGAACCATTAGGGGCCCAAGGGTTCCCATGGATTTAAACTGTCCATTTCAGATATCCCCACAAGAGCCCCAAGTAAAATTGACAACGGGGAACCAATTAACTTACTTTCTACTGAACCTAAGTACAGCATATTTGGTAGTTAAGCTAACTTAAGTTTGTTGGCTTAATTAAAACAGACATCTTTACAGTTATCAGGATTAAATATAAAACTTCTTTCTACCTAGGTTTACTAAAGGTCAAGTGAACTCATGTTACCTTTGCTGCAATTTGTCAGCAAAAAGATGACTTAAAATGATGGTTTATTTTCACTGTTGTTTAACATAGTACTAGAAGTCCTAGCCTCAGTAATCAGACAACAAGAAGAAATAAAAGGCATCCAAATCAGCAAAGAAGAAGTCAAACTCTCACTCTTCGCAGATGACATGATACTTTATGTGGAAAACCTGAAAGACTCCACCAAAAAATTACTAGAACTCATACAGGAATTCAGCAAAGTCTCAAGATATAAAATCAATGCACAGAAGTCTGTTGATTTCTGTACACTAACAATGAAGCAGCAGAAAGAGAAATTAAGGAATCAATACCATTTAAAATAGCACCAAAAACTATAAGATACCTTGAAATAAACCTAACCAAAGAGATAAAAGATCTGCACTCTGAAAACTATAAAATACTCATGAAAGAAATTGAGGAAGACACAAAGAAATAGAAAAACATTCCATGCTCATGGATTGGAAGAAAAAATATTGTTAAAATGTCTATACTATCCTCCCCCTCCTGCTATCTTCTTCTTCTTTTTTTTCTTAACATGCAATGCATTATTTGTTTCAGAGGTACAGATCTGTGATTCAACAGTCTTGCACAATTCACAGGTCTCACCATAGCACATACCATGAGAGATGAACTCTGAAAAACAAACTGAGGGTTCTAGAGGGGAGGGGGGGCAGGAGGATGGGTTAGCCTGGTGATGGGTATTAAAGAGGGCACATTCTGCATAGAGCACTGGGTGTTATGCACAAACAATGAATCATGGAACACTACACCAAAAACGAATGATGTAATGTATGGTGATTAACATAAAAATAAAATTTTTTAAAAAAGTCTATACTACCCAAAGCAATCTACACATTTAATGCAATCCCTATCAAAATAACACCAGCATTTTTTGCAGACCTGGAACAAACAATTCTAAAATGTGCATAACCAGAAAAGGCCCCAAATAATCAAAGAGATGTTGAAAAAGAAAAGAATAGCAGGAGGCATCACAATCCCAGGCTTCAAGCTGTATTACAAAGCTGTAATCATCAAAATAGTATGGTACTGGTACAAAAACAGACACAATGATTAATGGAACGGAATAGAGAACACAGAAATGGACCCTCAACTCTACAGTGAACTAATCTTTGACAAAGCAGGAAAGAATATCCAATGGAAAAAAGACAATCTCTTCAACAAATGGTGCTGGGAAAACTGGGCAGTGACATGCAGAAGAATGAAACCTGACCACTTTCTTACACCACACACAAAAATAAGTTCAAAATGGATGAAAGTGTGAGAAAGGAATCCATCAAAATCTTAGATGAGAACACAAGTCGCAACCCCTTTGACCTTGGTCACAACAATTTCTTGCTATATATGTCTCCAGAGGCAAGGGAAACAAAAGCAAAAATGAACTATTGGGACTTCATCAAAATAAAAATCTTTTGCATGGCAAAGGGAACAATCAACAAACCTAAAAGGCAACCTATGGAATGGGAGAAGACATTTCAGATAAAGGGCTACTATCCAAAATCTATAAAGAACATCTCAAAAGCAATAACCCACCAAAAAACAAAATAAATCCAGTCAAGAAACGGGCAGACATCATGAACACACATTTCTCCAAAGAAGGCATATAAACGGCCAATAGACACATGAAAAAATGCTCAACATCACTTATCAACAGGGAAACACAAATCAAAACCACAATGAGATACCACCTCACATTGGTCAGAATGACTAAAATTAACAAGTTAGGAAATGACAGATGTTGTCAAGGATGCAGAGAAAGGGGAACCCTCTTACACTGTTAGGAATGCAAACTGGTACAGCCACTCTGGAAAACAGTATGGAGTTTCCTCAAAAAGGTAAAACAGAACTGCCCTATGACCCAGCAATTGCACTACTAGGTATTTATGCAAAGTGTACAAATATAGTGATTTGAAGGGGCACATGCACCCCAATATTTATAGCAGCAATGTCCACAATTGCAAAAATATGGAAAGAGCCCAGATGTCCATTGATGAATGAATGGGTAAAGAAGATGTGGTATATATGTACGATAGAATACCACTCAGCCGTCAAACAGAATGAAATCTTGCCATTTGCAACAACATGGATGGAACTAGAATGTATTATACTCAGTGAAAGAAGGCAGTCAGAGAAAGACAAATACCATATGATTTCACTCATATGTGGGATTTAAGAAACAAAACAGATGAACATAGAGGAAGGGAAGGAAAAATAAAATAAGATAAAAACAGAGAGAGAGGGAAACCATGAGACTCTTAACTCTAGGGAAAAATTGGGGGTTACTCAGGGGAGGTAGGTGAAGGAATGCGGTCACTGGGTGATGGGCATTAAGGAGGGCACTTGATGTAATGAGCACTGGGTGTTATATGCAACTGATGAATCACTAACCTCTAACCTGAACCTAACAATACACTGTATGTCAACTAACCTTAATTTAAAATATAAAAAAATAGGTTTATTTTGTCTGTCTCATAAAGTTTTCATGGGTAATTGATAAGAACAAACAGATTCAATAAAAAAAAATGTTTAGAGCTTTCAAAATCTTTGGTTATCTGAAGCTTTAAAGTTTTGGTAAGTTAAATGATAAATTGGATTGAATTCATTGGATACCTAAGTCTTTTCCAAATAAAATAGAATATTAAAGCATTGATTACTTAACAAACATCAGTTTGTCTGCTTTTGGCCCATTATTGCAGAGAAACTAAGGATATTGGGTCAATTGATAAACTTGCTTTATGCTTTATTTAAAAATTGTACTATGGAAAAGCATTGTTTTAGAAATTATGAAATGTATTCATAAACTTTAGTTCTAAAAATTTCTGGTGTAACAAACAGTTCACAATTGGTTACTACATAATTTTCACTGGAGACTAAGATTACTAAGAAAAACTAATGATGTAATGTATGGTGATTAACATAACATAGTAATAAAAAATTATAATAGGATTTATCTTAAATAAGTAATAGTATGAGGAATGGAAATATATTGAGGAAAAACACATAATTTTACCCTAAAACAAGATTGGTTATTTCGAGTAAAGACTTCAGGCAAAATCTAAATAAAAAAAGTTGTAGAAGGTTAGTAAGGAGAAAACTTTGGAATTTGTGTATGATCAGAACTGACTAAGATTGAAAGGAATGGATTTTAAAATTACACTGGTATAAGATTGAGATTCAGCTTTTTTCTGTATTAAAAAGATAGTTTTCAGGGAGCCTGGGTGGCTCAGTTGGTTAAGTGTCTGCCTTCCGCTCAGGTCATGATCCCAGGGTTCTATGATCCAGCTCCATGTCGGGCTCTCCTCCCAGATTGTGCTCTCTTTCTCACTATCTCTGTCTCTCTTTCTCAAATAAATAAATAAAATCTTTTAAAAAAGGATAAAGCTTTCTTAGATTTTTCACCTAATCTTGGTAAGAAATTGTTAACAATTTTTTTTCTTCTTTACCCAGAAAACCAAATTTTCTGTTTGTCTTTATCAAGTCTTTAATTACTTAAGAATCCTGAAACTTCTCAATACTAAAAAAGCTAAGTTTTGCTAACAACTGTATAACCTTCTGTAGGATCCTTTATTGCCACCTTGGTTAAATATAAATATTAATTTTTTTAATGATCTGTAATCCTGTTTAGGAATGTATTTTAAAACTTTTTTGACTAATTAGGCTTGTTCACTTGGTGTGTTAGTTTACTTGGGAAGCACTGTTAAACAAATGCGGTGAACTTTCCTAGGCTGTATTATAAAGGTAAATGCTGTAACTGTTCCAAAATTATATGAAATTCCTAAAGTTTTTGTATGTTCTGATTTATACCAGCTGACCTTATGGTCATCACTAGACATTCTAATTATCAAAATGTTTGTGTCAGAAATAAATAGGTTTTCAGGTCAATTACCTTACAATGAACTCTCATCGGATCTTCAACCATGTCCATCTCTGAGGGTTTTGTTTTTTGTATTTTTTGGTCATGTATAATTATTGTCCTTATCCTTTTGCAAAATGTGTTTCATCTTCAAGGAAATTCATGAAAAGATCTTTCTAACAAATACAGGTTTCTGATATTTCTAAGATCATACAACTAAACTGGGTAAGAATTCCTGGAACTAATGGAAAAGCTGCATTCACACAGAACAGGAATTAATAACATGGGGATAATGAACTGAGGAAGATGATTATAGTTTTTTATGACTCTTGTTTGAAACACTGTTGGTGCTCTAATATTTTTCTTCCAGATTGAGAAAGCTTACTCTTAAGATATCAATGACTTACAGGAATATGATAAAATATACCTTTGTGTACAAATTGAAACATTTAGCTTTGCTCCTGACCTGAACCCTCTGAAATTCAGAGACTCTTGGTGAATATTCTTTCTTTTATGGAATATAATTATCTGCATATATGTGAAAATCTATCCTCCTTGTAACAGGACACCATTGGAAACTGGTTATATAACCAGGGCTTTGACTGGAATGTCATATTTGAGACATGCATAGACAGATATGACCAGACAGCTTTTAAGAACTAAGGTTGACTTTATGGAGCCCCTTGGAAATGTTGACCTGATACCTTGCTTACAGAGTTCCCAGCAGCCTTACCAGGTGAGTAAAGTATGTTACTTTCTGGCAGGTGCAGGAACCTCAGGGTATTTTGAGGACCTTGAGATGAGGAATTCACCCAAATCTATAGGTATTGCAGACAAGTCTGACAACAAGTATTTGGCTTGGCTCCAGCCTCAAGAAGCTATTAAAAGTTCAATCTAGAGATTCCTTATGAAAAGTTCTGGCAAAGCGGATTTTTAAAAACTTATATGGCCGGGGCGCCTGGGTGGCTCAGTCGTTAAGCGTCTGCCTTCGGCTCAGGTCATGATCCCAGGGTCCTAGGATCGAGCCCCACATCAAGCTCTCTGCTTGGCGGGAAGCCTGCTTCTCCCTCTCACACTCCCCCTGCTAGTGTTCCCTCTCTCACGGTCTCTCTCTCTCTGTCAAATAAATAAATAAATAAAATATTTAAAAAATTAAAAAAAAATTATATGGCCAATAACAATTCTTGCTGAGCTTATGTAAATAATTAAGCCAAATTTGTTAAACCTGGACTTGTTTTACAAAGGAGTTAGTCTTAATTTGCTTATCTTTTATGGAAATGAGGGTGATTTCAGAGAGAGAAAATGTTTCAAAAACATATCTTTGTAGATATTAGATTTTAATATTATTTATTATAAATGAGAGTAGATCCTAAATTCCTCTGGTTTCCTCAAATATCTGGCTATAACTCTCCAAACCAAAGGATCCAATCTTCTTCCATTCTCTTCACTTAAAGTCATTAAAAACTGAACTGCCTTTTTCCCTGAAGCCCTGCAGACTGAAACTGGACAAATTGAGGTCAACTTCAGAGAAATTGCCACAAATTACCTCGTGTATAGACAATCTTTGTGCCTGTTGCTTTATGAGTCACTCAAAAGAATCACCAGACATTTGAATTGCAAATCAGAAAAACCCATCTGATTGCAGCTGCCTGCTCCCATGCCATCTGAGGATACCTTGAGCCTATCATTTAGAAATCTCACTGACAATACTTGGGACTCAGACAGGGGGTTTGTAATATGCTCCATTAACCTATGTTTTTGTTTCCATAGAAGTTCCTTTTATTAATTACCTGATTGCTTGCTAAATAAAATAGTCTATATGACAGCTAACGCCACCTGCTACACCTGCATTAACTCCTCCTGGGAAGTAAGAATATATATAAATAAAATCAGGCAGCAAGACACTTGGCTACAAGAGGCCCTTGACTACATTTTTACAAAATGTGAGGAGTCTGCACAGTGACTAACACATCAAGCTGCATATGGATCAATTCATCTGGAGAGGTTAAAGAAAGCTTCCAGGTCATTGGAACAATAACTAACTGGACCACAGTTCCCTATAAACCCACCCTATCTCCTCTTCCTGATGGGACTCCTTTTTCTTCTGGTTTCCCAACCTTTCATGGTTATATCTTCTTTTTGGACCCTTAATAACCATTCACCTTATTCTGATGCTTGGACCTTGTATCCTAAAGTTACCAAAAAAAAATTTATTTCCTCTCCCTTCAGAAAGATAAATCTCCAGATGGTGGTCCATAACAACTCTGAAACAAAAGAATATAAACACCCACTAGACCAAGCCATGGGTTCCTTCTACTCCCCACTGTCCATCCAGCTTCCCTAAAACTTAGAGAGCAAGGATTTCTGGAGTACTCAGGCAGGATCAACATCCCACACCGGCATGAAGTAGTTACAGAAGATGGGCCATCTCCGATTTACCTTTAAAAGATTTTAAGGGCCCAGAGTCCTTGAGCAGAGAAAGTTAGAGCAGGCAGTTAGGTTTTAACAGGATGCCTGAAGGTCAGCATTGAGGAAGTTACGGCCAGCAATTGCGAAGGTCAGAAGTCCGTCCTCACAGCACTCCACAGGAAGCTGGATCAAGCCAGAAAGCCCAAGGTGGAGGATGCCATGACAAGAAACCCCTGACAAAATCAGGAAGAAAAAGTGAGAAGCCCTGCTATCAGCCCCAAGTAATAAATGCTCCATCCCCTAATTAACAACTATCAATGAAAAATAGAAACACAAATTAATAACTATCAATAAAAATAGAAACACATTTCCCAGGACACACCTCTCTCTCTCTGTCTCTCTGGCTCTCATATCTTGAGATTGTACTTTTCGCTTTAAGAAACTTTCCTGCTTGTGTTACTCACCCACTGCGCTATGTCTGACCTTGAATCCCTTCTTGTGACAAAACCAAGAATGTCAGCTACTCCTTCAGGTTTGGCTGGGTTGAGGTCTCAGGGCCTAGGGATTCCCCAGTTCACCTGGGAACACTTTCTTCCATGATATAAGGTGTACTCTTCACTCTGCGTGGAATAGACATCAACATCACCTCCACCCTTTATTACCTCACTACTCAAAGTGTGGTCTGCAGAACAGCAACACCAGGATTGCCTGGGAGACTTAGAAATGCAGAATTCCAGGCCCACCCAAGCTACAGAATCAGAATCCCCAATTTTACAAAACCTCACCTTTTATTATACATGATAAATATTACCACTTCCACAAAGCTACTTTTTTTTTTAATCTTTCTAATCTGACTATTGTGTACATACTAAAGCATTACAGATGTAATTAAACTTGGACACCTCCTCCCTTCTCTTCCTTCTCTCATCTCTCCTTTTTTCATTTTCCTCCCTCTTTTCTACCTTTTCTACTCTCCTTTACTTCCTGTCAATTCATAGCAGCAGTATTCCCTTAGTTGTCTGCCAATCCATGACTCAGTTTACTTCCACCCTGAATTTCCTTCCAATCTTGCTCCAGTGAAGGCTGAGTTTTTTTTCTTTGCCCAGAAATTAAATACTTTTTCTTGCTATTTGATGATTAAAGTAAAGCTAACGTCACAAACATCATCACCACTGATGATGTGGTTCACTGAACCAGTGAATGCGTTTATTTGCAATAAGATACTGTGCGTGTGTATATATATATATGCGTTATATACCATGCTTAGTATGACAAATCCATATTCTTGAAATGAGTGAAACAGCAATTCAAAATTCTTCATGTGGGTAAAATAATAGGATATACTCTTGCTATCAAATTTTTTAGAGCAACTAGATTACTGGGGTTGGGCACCTGGCTGGCTCAGTTGGTGGAGCATATGACTCTTGACCACAGGGTTATGAATTTGAGCCCCATATTGGGTGTAGAGATTATTTGAAAAATCTTAAAAAAGAAAGAGGAACTGGATTGCTAAAATATTTCAGTTGTTTAAAATATTTTATAAAACATACATGTGCACACACTCCATTTCGACTAACAATCGTTTCATTAATTAAATAAATGAATATTGTTCAAAAAATTATGTGACATGAATTTTCATATATGTTATGCTACTGAGAAGGTTTACATACTTTCAAAACTGGCATTATTTAATTACTAAATATTTGTTCACTACCTGGATCTTGCAATTTGCTTTTACATGGTTAAAAGGCTTTAACATGTTACCTATTTCTGACCCCTTTTGGGCTAAAATGGGTTCACACCTAAATTCTGACCCATGTACCCAGATACTAAGAGCAAAACAGTCCCCATTCTTCTTTACTTTGAGCCCAGAATATGCTTATCCTATAATATCTTCTTGTGGATAAATTCCTTATTAAGTCAATAAAGTCTGGGTCATGATTAAAGCTAAAGTAATATAAAATAATGACACATTTTTGCACACACACTAACTACTAATCCGGATGTAAATTATTAGATTTAAAAATTTGCTTTTCAGTTGTCTTGTTTATTAAAGACAAGTTAAATGTCCTTTATAATCAATAAATACAAAATTAGTGAATATTAATTTTATGTGAATTAATCCACCTTGTAAAAAAGACAAATTTTTCTTTGAAAATGTACACTTTGAGATTAAGTATGATGCTTTATATCATATACACTGCCTGTGCTCTGTTGTAAATTACATTTACTTAAGCAGGAAGGATCCTCCTGAAATCCTAAATAAATCATTTTGTCCTCTCATTCAATAGGTGAGAATTTTCCTGCTGTTTCAAAGTTAACACCTTACCACATCTTTGGCTGTCTATAGAAGGCTTGGCTCTAGGATAAATTAATGGAGGGATATGTCAATCTTAGAAATTAAAGATTCAAATAAAAATGGATTAATAAGGCCACTTTTATAACCAAACAAGTGAAAATCTGTGTCAAACCACAAACAATTCAAGCTAAAAATGGGTCACAATGATTTACATATTTCAAGTTAATTTGCTTTTACTCCTCAATCATGACCTACATTTATGAAATTATTTTGCTAGTGTGATCCTATTTGTTGATTGTTAAACCTTATTTGGTTGATATTTGATTTCTGTTCATTGAGCTTAGTATTTTGGAGAAAATAGAAAAACAAGACCAACAAAATTCTTGAAATCTTGAATAATATGATACCTGAGAAAAAGGCAAATCTGTCTATGGAAAATTAGGTGTAGTGTAATTTCAAACAGTTTTAGATGTTCCAGTTCTTTTATCTACTCTTTCTGCTCTCTTTGTACTAAAGCCACTCTTGTTTTTCCAAACTGTGAATACAATAAGTACTTTCATTAAAATCGCATCTCCTTGTCTTTCAATAGAGGACCTGCAAGCCCATCTCCATTTCTCTAATTGTTATTTGCCATTTAATATTTGAAGGACTTCAAACGATTACCTTAATTTCTCTGAATGAACTCTTTTTTCCTATTTATCGTATATGATTTTTGAGAATATAATAATGATGACTAATATTTATTGAATACTTACTAAATACTTTAGAGTATTCTTAACACTTCACATACACTATTTGAACTATGTTTCACAACAATCCTATGCAGGAAGGCTAAATATATGCCAACACCATATAATTCAATGTAAGCAAACTGGGTAGAGCCATTTTCTTAACTTTCTGGCCATATTATATTGCCTTCTGATGAAGGAGATAGAAGGATATTATAGTAGAAACTATTGTATCATATGTAGGAAAATAAATGTATTTCCTGAAGCTTACACATTGTGTGAAACATTATCTACATCTAATGTTCACAGCAATACCATAAAGATATCATCACCATAATCTTTAACATATAAGGAATCCAAGACTCACAGAGAGTCTATATAATTTACAGCAGATCAAAAAGCAAGTATGTGGCAAGATCATTTTTCAAAACAACATATGTTATCTTTAATCCAGGCACATCATATTATATCATTTTGCTCTCAAGCATTGTTAGTTCATTGCAATTTTTGAGGAAGCAAATCATATATATGCCACTGTTATGCATTATTTAATTAGCTTTTTGTTTTGTTTTGCTTTGCTTTTGTTGGATTGATGTAAAATACGTGTTCAAATTTCACTGAAACAAATTTTCTCTATTGCATTTTTGATACTTCATTTCAGATGGTGCAGGCCTAATCACAGTCAAAGAATGAATTGGAGGCCTTTTGAAATTTCTCTCCTGGCTAAAAGACAGTGGCAGTCAACAAAAGAGCCATCTGTTGTGATATCTCCAGCAATAGTGGCTTAGGAGATATAAAAGTCTAAAGAGAGTTTTGCAAGTTATGTCTTAGATAGTAAATAGGACTGAGAGATAATTTTCAGATAGGAAGCTAAAAAATATTTCTTAATCTTTCTTTGGAGTTTTGAGGATGGTCAGAGAACTATAGGTACTAGAATATTATATACACAACTAAGAATATGGTCAATTTTAATATTACAACAAACTAGCATGAAGAATAAAATATAATCTCCTTAAAACTATAATGCTATTGATTTTAAGAGTTTGACATTTTGAAAAGTCTTATATTTCAAGAATGTAAAAATAAATTCAACATTAGGTCATTTTTAGAATCTTTGGAAGAGATCAAAATAAGATTGTTTCATCTTTAGTAAAAAGAGTACCCAAGGAGCAAATCTGAAAATGGTAGTGTGATGAGCTCTTTGGACCCTTTCCTTAGTGAAACAACCATAATTGGTGAACATTATTTAAAAAAAATCTAAGTCTCTGAAAATTGTCCTTAGAGCATACAGCAAATTAATAAAAATTTATTCAAGGAAATCTACTAAATCTATGCTACAAGTGTCAAAGTTTACACTACTTGAGAAAGGACTTCCTCTTTTATTCCATCCCCCACCCTCCACACACTGTAATGGAAAGCTCCACTCTTGTGGGTTTGGCCAAAAACATGTGACTCTTTAATATGGGCTAATGTATCTCCTTCTCCAACTCACTTGAAAAGGCCAGCACAACCCTGAAACCAAAATCTGACCATGGCATTATAAAATAAAAAGAATACATACAGAACAATGGCCTTCCTATATATGGGCACAAAATTCTTTGACAAAAATTAGCAAAGCAAACAGTAATATGTAAATATAGATAGATAGATATAGATAGATAAGATGACACAGTGGGAAAGAATTCTAGATGGGCTTTCTAGTTCAAAATTAATCAAACTAAATAATTATATTAACAAAATAAAGGAGGAGTGCCTTGGTTGCTCAGTTGGTTGTGACTCAGACCACTTCAGCTGGGGTTGTGATCTCAAGGTCCTGGGATCAAGCCCCTTGTCAGGTTTCCTGCTCAGTGGGGAGTCTTCTCCCTCAACCCCTTCTCCCCCGCTCATGCACACACTCTCTCTCAAATAAATAAATAAAATATTTAAAAATAAATAAATAAATAAATAGGAGAAAAATGTATATGCTAATCTTAATAAATGCAGAAAAAGTGTTTGACAAATTGAGCCAATAGGGGATTAACAAATTGTGATTTTTTAACAAATAAAAATAAAGACTTTTGATATATTCAAGAGAATGAACAAATCTCAAACAATATTTTATTTTTTTATTTTTTATTTTTTATGGGATTTTTTTTCATTATGTTCAGTTAGCCAAGATATAGTTCATCATATGTTTTTGTTGTAGGGTTCAACGATTCATTATTTGCATATAACACCCAGTGCTTATCACAACAGGTGCCCTCCTTAATACCCATCACCCAGTCATCCCATCTCCCCACACCCCTCCCTTCTGTAACCCTCAGTTTGTTTCCCAGTGTCCAGAGTCTCTCATGGTTTGTCTCCATCTCTGATTTCTTCCCAGTTTTCCCTCCATTCCGCTGTGGTCCTCTGCTCTATTCCTTATGTTCCACATATGAGTGAAACCATATTGTAATTATCTTTCTCTGTTTGACTTATTTCAGTTAGCATAATCCCCTCCAGTTCCATCCATGCCAATGCAAATGGTGGGTATTCATCCTTTCTGATGGCTGAGTAATATTCCATTGTATATACATATGTACCACATCTTCTTTACCCATTTGGCTGTTGAAGGGCATCTTGGTTCCTTCCATAGTTTGCCTAATATGGACTTTGCTGCTATGAACACTGGGCTGCATTTTCCCCTTCTTTTTACTACATCTATATCTTTGGGGTAAATACCTAGTAGTGCAATCCCTGGGTCGTAGGGTAGCTCTATTTTAAACGTCTTGAGGAACCTCTATACTGTTTCTCAGAGTGGCTGTACCAGCTTGCATTCTTACCAACAATGCAAGAGGGTTCCCCTTCTCCACAACCTTGCTGACACTTGTTTCCTGTCTTGTTAATTTTTGCCATTCTATCTGGTGTAAAGTGGTATCTCATTATGGTTTTGATTTGTATTTCCCTGATGGCTAGTGATTTTGAACATTTTTTCATGTGTCTGTAAGTCTTCTTTGGAGAAGTGTCTGTTCATGTCTTCTGCCTATTTCTTGAGTGAATTATTTGTTTTTTGGGCATTCAGTTTGGTAAGTTATTTATAGATTTTGGATATCAGCCCTTTATCTGAAATATCATTTGCAAATATCTTCTCCAATTCTGTGGGTTGCCTCTTAGTTCTGTTGACTGTTTCCTTTGCTGTGCAAAAGCTTTTTATCTTGATGAAGTCCCAATAGTTCATTTTTGCTTTTGTTTCCCTTTACTTTAGAGACTTGTCTTGAAAGAAGTTGCTGTGTCCAATGTCAAAGAAGTTATTGCCTATGTTCTCCTCTAGAATTTTGATGGATTCCTGTCTCACATTGAGGTCTTTCATCTGTTTTGAGTTTATCTTTGTGTGTGGTGTAAGAGAATGGTCCAGTTTCATTCTTCTGTATGTGGCTGTCCAGTTTTCCAGGCACCATTTATTGAAGAGACTATCTTTTTTCCATTGGATGGTCTTTCCTGCTTTGTCAAATATTAGCTGGCCATAGAGTTGAGGGTCCATTTTTGGGTTCTCTATTCTGTTCCATTGATCTATGTGTGTGTTTTTGTGTCAATATCATACTATCTTGATTACTATGGCTTTGTAATATAGCTTGAAGTCAGGCTTTGTGGTGCCCCCAGCTTTGGTTTTCTTTTTCAACAATCCCCTGGCAATTTGGGGTCTTTTCTGGTTCCATACAAATTTTAGGATTATTTGTTCCAGCTCTGTGAAAAATGTCGATGGTATTTTGATAAGGATAGCATTGAAAGCATAAATTGCTCTGGGAAGCATAGACATTTTCACAATGTTTATTCTTCCAATCCATGAGCTTGGAATGTTTTTCCATCTCTTTGTGTCTTCCTCAATTTCTTTCATAAGTGTTCTGTAGTTTCTAGAGTATATATTCTTTACCTCTTTGGTTAGGTTTATTCCTAGGTATCTTATGGTTTTTGGAACTGTTGTCAATGGAATTGATTCCTTAATTTGTCTTTATTCAATTACATTGTTAGTGTATAGAATGCAACTGATTTCTATGCATTGATTTTGTATTCTGCCACATTACTGAATTGCTGTATGAGTTCTATTAACTTGAGGATGGAGTCTTTTGGGTTTTCCACATAAAATATCATGTCATTTGTGAAGAGTGTCATCCCCCCACCCCCCTCCCATCTAGAACCCTCAGTTTGTTTCTCAGAGTCCATAGTCTCTCATGGCTCATCTCCCCCTTTGAATCCCCCCCTTTTCATCCTTTCCCTCCTGCTATCTTCTTCTTCTTCTTCTTCTTCTTCTTCTTCTTCTTCTTCTTCTTCTTCTTCTTCTTCTTCTTCTTCCTCTTTTAACATATAATGTATTATTTGTTTCAGAGGTACAGGTCTGTGATTCAACAGCCTTACACAATTCACAGTGCTCACCATAGCACATACCCTCCCCAATGTCTTTTAATGCAGCAAAGGCAGTCTTAAGAGGAAATTATATAGAAATAAAATCCTTTCTCAAGAAACAAGAAAGGTGTCAAATATACAACCTAACCCTACACGTAAAGGAGCTGGAGAAAGAACAGCAAATAAAGCCTAAACCCAGCAGGAGTAGAGAAATAATAAAGATCAGAGCAGAAATCAATGACATAGAAACCAAAAGAACAGTAGAACAGATCAACGAACCTAGGAGCTGGTTCTCTGAAAGAATTAACAAGATTGATAAACCCCTGGCCAGACTTACCATAGGTGGCTTTTATGATATTGAGGTATGTTCCCTCTATCCCTGTGCTTTGAAGGATTTTAATCAGGAAAGGATGCTGTATTTTGTCAAATGCTTTCTCTGCATTGATTGAGATGATCATATGGTTCTTTTTCTTTCTTTTATTGATGTGCTGTATCACATTGATTGATTTGCGGATGTTGAACTACCGTTTCATCTCAGGAATAAATCCCACCTGGTCATGGTGAAAAATCTTTTTAATGTACTCTTAGATCCTATTGGCTAGAACCTTGTTGAGTATTCAAACAATATTTTAGGTAAAATTTCAGGCTACAAAAATATATACTCCATGATTTCATTTATATGAATTTCAAGAACAGGGATTATCTATGGTGATATAATTCTGGAAATTGTTACCTATTTGTGGTGCTAACTGAATGACAATACCACAAGGGTACTTTTCAGGTTATGAAAATATTCTATATTTTGATGGGATGGTGTTTATACAGGGTGTATATATTTTTTAAATTCATTAAAATATACATTTATGGCAAGTAATTTAACTGTTGTAATGTACCTTAATACAAATAAAAGAATAAAGAAGGGTAAAAATGTAAAATGTATTATGAAAACTTTTTCTTTTTTTTAAGATTTTATCTATTTATTTGACAGAGAGATAGAGAGCACAAGTAGGCAGAGAAGCAGGCAGAGGGAGTGGGAGAAGCAGGCTCTCTGCTGAGCAGGGAGACCAATGCAGGGCTTGGTCCCAAGACCCCGGGATCATGACCTGAGTTGAAGGCAGCTGCTTAACCAACTGAGCCACCCAGGTGCCCCTATGAAAATTTTTTCTAATGTAATCATTAACACCATAATTTCTTACATGGTTATGCCATTTTTTTTAAAGATTTTATTTATTTATTTGAGAGAGAGAATGAGATAGAGAGACAGCATGAGAGGGGAGAGGGTCAGAGGAAGAAGCAGACTCCCTGCCGAGCAGGGAGCCCAATGCGGGACCCGATCCCGGGACTCCAGGATCATGACCTGAGCCGAAGGCAGTCGCTTAACCAACTGAGCCACCCAGGCGCCGAGGTTATGCCATTTTTTAACAGTGTCCCATTGTTGGACATTTGTCTTGCATCTAGTTTCTTGTGATGTCTTTATGATAGTTTATAACATTTCTTGGGAGTTGGTGTTTAAGTTGAAATATTTTAAATCTCTTGATGCATATTACCAAATTTCTTTAGAAAATTACTGTATTGATTTAAATTTTGTTATACATTTTTCATCAGCATGTGTCTCTCTTGAGATACATATTTATGCATATAGTCTACATACATATTCACAACTTTTGAAGTATACTTGACATACACTAAACTGTATATATTTATTGTATAATGAGTTTGTTATATGTACACATCTATGAAACCATGACCTCAATCAAGATAGTGAACATTTCCAAAGCCCTTAAAAGTTTTCTTATGCTTTTCGGTAATCCTTCCCTCAAATGCCATTACTGCATAACTGCTCATCCACCTTCTGTCACTGAGATTACTTTGCATTTTCTGGTATACCATGTAATAAAATAAATTGCTATGATCTTTTTTCATTCTTCTTACATTTTCCACAATAATTTTGAGATTAATCTCTGTATTTATTTCTGAATAGAATTATATTAAACAATTTGCTATTATTAAATAAACTAATTGCTGTCATTTGACAACAGCCAATGTAAGATTCCTTAGAGAGGTACACAAAATGAGTACCACCATCTCCTATGCTTGACATAATTTTCTGAGCTTTAGTATAGAGTGGTAAGAGCCCAGATTAGGAACAGGGTCTGCTACAGAAGTATCTGTGATTGATAGAGCAAAGAGGAATTGGGTATACAGTATCCAAGATATTTGTATGGAAATACTTCTTGGATTCTAAGCCAATTTCTGGACTGCAAAAGCACAGGAAAAAAATATGAAGTTCTTAGAGATAGCAGCTGCTAGGAGACTGAGAGCAAATGAAGAATCTTCCAGTGTTGGGAAGATACTAGCCATTTGGATCAGCAAGAATGCAGAGATTATAGTGGACACCCCCCCAGTTCTTTCAGTTGGAACCCCACAAAACCATGCAACTTTGAGGAAGAATATGCCATAAGAATAAAAGCTTTGTTTTAAGATTAAGGAAAAAAATAATATAGACCCATCTTAATAAAGCAAAATTTAGGCTTCTTCAGCAGCAAGGTGCCTACCAGAACAAAGTAAAATGTTTTTTTTAGAGAAAGAATACAGTAACCAGAATCTCAAAAATATGCATCACTTACAGTGTCCAACATACAAAACAAAATAGAACAGCAACAAAAAGATATTTAAGGATACAGGAAAAAGTAACTGATAATAGTGATAAAATAGTTGATAGATGTATACCCTTAGATAATCCAGATATTGGAGTTAGTAGAAAATAATATCAAAATAACTATAGCTAACATTAAATCCAGAGGGAAATATAGAAAACAGATGAAAAGATGAAGTATCTTAACAGAGAATTATAATATACAAAAAAATAAATCTGTATTTTAGAACAGTAACCTATAAAGAATTAGTAACTCATTGAATGGGTTTAACAGAAGACCCAACACACTAGAAAATACACTTAAACTGGGCGGAAAAATAAGGATGAAAACACATGTGCAAAAGTCCTGACAAGTGTAATAGGAATTCCAGAAGGAAAGGAGAGACATAGGGACAAAAATCAATATTTGAAGAAATAATGGAAGGACATTTATCTGAATGCTTATATTAATTTGTATTTCCTTCTTGGGCAATTGTTTATTTGTGTTCGTGGTGCATTTTCTTGGTATTTTAGTATTTCCTCTTCCATTTGTAAAAGTTCTACATTTTATTATCAATATTAGAGTATTCCTAGCTTCAGAAATGAATTGTAAATTGTAAAAAGAACTTACTATGTCCTTTCAGAAAATTTCAAAGACTCTCAAATTTTTATACAGTAAACTCAAACTCATCTCAGTATAGTTTGTGAAAACTAAATATTCCTAAATAAGTTAGTCACAGTCATTCACATATTCTTTAAAAAAAAGACTTATTTATTTTATTTTAGAGACAGAGCATGAACAGGAGGAGCAGAGAGTGGGAGAGAGAATCTGAGGCAGACTCCATGCTGAGGATTAAGCCTGATGCAGGGCTTGATTCCATGACACTGAAATCATGACCTGAGCCAAAACCAAGAGTTGGACGTTTAACCAACTGAGCCACCCATGTACCCCACTCACATATTCCTCTGAAGATAATGTACTGTACCTCTATTGCAAGAAGTATGATGCAATTTTTGTTTATTGATCTGTTTCTTCTACTTTAATCTGAGCTCTTCAACAGCTCTTTACTTGTAGGTTCTCTGTAAATCTTTCCTGGATGGATAGAAGAGTAAAGCAAATACATAATAAAAATAGAGTAAGAAGTTATGAGTTACAGTTGGCACTAAAAGGAAACAGAAGGGAAGCAAAGACTGTGGACTACAGTTTGGATATTCTCCATTATCCTGACAGTAAATTAGCTTTTCATTTGGATGTTACTTTCTTTTAGAAGAGTTTGATGCATTTTAAGTTGATGCAGCACTGCATGTTATTAAAGCCAAGCATCATAAATTATTCGTTAAATCATTGAGTTTTGGGAAAATAGAAAGCCAATGAATCACATACCATTTGAACATTGATTTAGTTTCTGCATAAGCTTATGCTGGGTCTGGTGTATGTGTTTGGCTCCAGCAGGTCTGCATACTTTCTAATTTGCTTGAAAACTGCGTGAAAATATTCCCATGGCTCTCTTGTAAAATATGACAGCCTGACATTTTCTTTAATTACAAGACCTGATCTGTTTAATAGCAGAAAATTGGCCTCCAACTTGACAGGCCTCCCCTTTAAAATCAATGGTTAGACTCTAGGGCACCAGCTTGGTCATCAAGATCAATATTAGAAAAAAGATAGCTTGTCAAGACCTCTCAGCCTTCTATTGATTCAAATGAGGAGCAGCTCACAGACTGAATAATATTAGAGCTCTGATCCAATGAACAGAAGCCTCTTATATTAATTTCAGTATAGGCAGATGAATCTGTGATAAATGATGCAAGCATAATTATCTAAGAACTGTAGTTAAAGCTGAATGTTTTCATATATGTATATATATATGAATATCAAACATATATATATGAATATTATATATATACACATATATATATTTAGGATGCATTTATTTATTTTTACCAGTAAGTGAACAAAATAAGAAAAGTGTTACTTTGGCCTTATTAGAAATTAACAAAGAAAATTAAAAAAATGGAAAAGCCATCTAATTATCAAAGAATGGAAGGAAAATCATAATGAAAAATAAAAGAGAAAAATTACCATGAGAAGAAAATAAGTGTTTCCTCTTGAATAATTTATTTATGTAACTAAAAACTTGCTAAAGTTTTAGAAAGAATATTTAATTAGAAATCAGTGTTCTGCAATTCCAGTGCTGGCTAATTACATTGTTACACAAGTCACTAAACTTATGTCAGCCTTAATTTCCACTTCTGTTATGTGAAGAACTAGGAAGATACCATCTAAGTATTATTTTAAAAACAACAACAAAAAAATGTAATGTTAGTTACTTTTGTATTTCATTAGTAATTGAAACAAGTCTGGTAGTTGTTTTATTTTCACTTCTAATTAGATGTTAAGGAAAGGTTAGAATGCAAGTTATATCAATGGAGAATGGGAAATTGAAGCCATACCCATGAGAATATTCCATCATACTATACATGTGTATTTAAAAAATTAAAGTAACAGATATTGGTGATCCCTTTATACTTTTAAAAGTTTACAGATTTTGTACTTACCACTGAACTATACACGTAAAAGTGGTTAAGATGGTGAATTTTATGTATTTTATCACAATTAAAACTTTTGTTTTAATATGGAAAGCTAGTTTAAAGGTTTTAGTTTAGTTTATACGTAAAAGTAGAGAACTACATTTCAACAATTTGTACTCTAGAAAAATAACTTAGAAACACCTTCATATTGTGAGCTAATTACTACGCCAACAATGATAGCTCATTGAATATCTATAACTTATTGGTCACTATGATAGGTATTTAATTTCCTTTATTTCCTTTACTTATATATAAGAGATTAGTATTTTTCTTACATTTATATGCTTCATATATTTACCTTGTTTTTATATTGTTACCTCATTTATTGTGTGGATGCACAATAGCCATCAAACTTAAGTATTCTACTATGAGAAAAATAAAACTGATATTTGATTAGTAAATTCCTCAAAGTCCAGAAATAACAAATGCCACAGTTTAGATTTTAAATCATTGATCTGACACTAAAATACAATTTTTGACTGTGATAACAAAGCTTAATATCATGTTGCTTATCTTAAAGACTTAAAGTATAGCTTTCCCCTATATTTAGGTTACATAGTTTCCTAGAAATACACAGTAGCTTTGGATAAAATTTCAGCATTTAAGAAACTGTGAAATTTCAGTTTTTTAATAAATCTTCCTCATAGTTCTAGAATTCTACCAAGATAAAACACTTTCAAACAAAAAACACAAACTACACAATTTTCTATTACCTATTTGGAAAGTTAAAATGGCAGTGCTGACCACTACTGAAACTACTATAGATTTTAAATACAGCACTTCACTTTACAGAAAGGAACATGTTTTTCTCTATTATCTGAAAGACTCTATATAATAGGCCTAAAGGTAAGACATTTTTATTATACCACATCAATGAAAAATTGACCTAGAATTTATTTCCTTATTTCCATAAATTTTAGGGACTGATAACCCAGAAATTTTACCAACTCTCAAATTCTTTTTCTTTCATTTATTTATTTATTTTTTTAAAGATTTTATTTATTCATTTGTGAGAGAGACAGAGAGAGAACAAGCAGGGGGAGAGGCAGAGGGAGAAGGAGAAGCAGACTCCCTGCTGAGCAAGGAGCCCAATGCGGGACTCGATCCCAGGACCCTGGGATCATGACCTAAGCCGAAGGCAGACGCTTAACCATCTGAGCCACCCAGGCACCCATCTTTTTCTTTCATTTAATTAAAAGTTCACAGACTGCTAACTTTTGGTATTTGTGAAACTCTAACAGATGTTATTAAGTGTCTCCTGTGTTAGGAAAACATAAGAGGAATAGAGACTACCTCTTCTCTTCTAACACTAAACTTTATTGTGTGATTTATTTTTTAAATGTTTTTTTAAGATTTTATTTATTTATTTGAGAGTGAGAACGAGAGATAGAGAGCATGAGAGGGAAGAGGGTCAGAGGGAGAAGCAGACTCCCTACTGAGCAAGGAGGGGACTCGATCCTGGGACTCCAGGATCATGACCTGAGCCGAAGGCAGTTGCTTAACCAACTGAGCCACCCAGGCATCCCTATTGTGTGATTTATTTATGTATTGATTTACTTTTATCTCATAATTCATTCAGAGAGACAAAGCCCTGTTAAGGCAGCATTCTGGTCATTGTGTTTTCTTTTGCTTTTGTCTAAAGGTAACACACAGTTTGATTGCCCCTTGAGTCATGTATTTCTTTCATTCTGAAATGGTTGTGGTTGGAATCATCTATTGAATCCAATTCCAGCAATATTATTTAAAGTGGCTATTCTTTAGTGTTACCGCATAGGCATGGAAAAGTCAAATAATATCTACAATATTATTAACCCATCCATGAGCTAATACATCTATTAGCAACCGTTGCTTAGCATCATATCTCCTTTCTTTTCCACACCAACATATTAACCTCAGTCAGGTAAAAACATGACCACAGCAATAGGCAGCCAGAATCAATTCCTCAGTGTTTTCTTAGCAAAGGCCTTGTGAACAATATAATGAAGGTGACCATATTTTGGGAGTGGAATTACTGATTCTTTGACAGCAAAATTTGTGGCCAATAGTTTATCTATTCTGAGTGGACAGCAAGAAATCTCTGGCTTAAAGGCAAAACACTGAAGCCCACTTCAAAGCATCCTGTTCTGTTGGTAATTGAACTATTTTCCAAATCCAAGGTAATTGAGTCTGTTTAAAAACTTTATTGTAAGTCAGCTGTAGTCAGGATTGTAATAGCACCCTAAAAATATGAATTACTCACAGAATAGTTCTTAAATTATTTTTAGAATAGAGAAGGCCATTTTTGTTGGGAGTTTAGAAGTAGAGCTAAACTGTGTATTTAAAGAAATGTGAACTTCTTTGTACCCTCAACTAGTGAATTGAGGTGAATTAATTTGTACATAAGTGATTTTAAACAAATTACGTTCCCTATACAAAGTGTACAAAGAGAATTGCTTTTGATGGAAGAGTTCAGAGTTATGGCAAGTATCTCTGGAATATGGAACTGTTCAAGGTAGGCTTGTCTGGGAAAATCAGTTTATGTACAATGCTTGACAGAGGCATTAGATTACGGGGCAAGAACAGAAAGTAGGAGAGATCCTGTGTAAAGGAAGTTCAGGCATTTCCAAGACAAATTTACTTTATATCACAAATTTTCTAGTTTCAGCTTTGCTCTCTCTTTGCCTTTTCTCCAGATCAAGATGTTGATTTAGGGGCATCTGGATGGCTCAGTCATTAAGAGTCTGGCTTCGGCTCAGGTCACGATCCCAGGGTTCTGGGATCGAGCCCCACATGGGGCTCCCTGCTCGGCGGGAAGGCTGCTTCTCCCTCTCCTCCTGCTTGTGTTCCCTCTCTCAGTGCGTCTCTCTCTGTCAAATAAATAAATAAAATCTTTTAAAAAAAGATGTTGATTTAACTTTAAGTCATTTCAGATGTTGTGATTTCCAAAGTACAAGCAACTTGGAGAAAGGGGACTTCATCTGTGTTGATAAGGCATTAACCTGGAAGAAACTTCTAAGGGACAACAAATAGATGAAAGCTGT
This sequence comes from Eumetopias jubatus, assembly GCF_037043125.1. NCBI lineage: Eukaryota > Metazoa > Chordata > Mammalia > Carnivora > Otariidae > Eumetopias > Eumetopias jubatus. The sequence goes on along the minus strand of NW_028274819.1, from coordinate 80,414,795 downwards.
AATTAGAAGAAGGGGACGTTTTAAGCCATTTATAGCTATGCACAAATGCACTGCTTATTAGAAAATACGGTGTTACTAAAGAGTGAGTGGAACCTTCAAAGAAGAACTTATTAAGATGGAGATGAGTTGATGTCCTTATTATAAATTTAGTCACCATGCTGTTTTTCTCAAATTTTAAGTATCACCTATAGAAGTTTTGATACAATCACTAAGGAGATGTGCTCCACCCACAGAGTGGTAATCACTAGTGTTGAGTAATACTCAAGCACTTTGAACATAGATTAATTAAGTACATTAATTAGTTAAGTACTGAAGTTATCTAGTTAAAGAAAGTGAAGGATACTTCTGGCATTTAGTGGCATGGAACTGAACTATGGGGATTTTCTATTTCTTTACTCCAGTTTTTTTGTTTTTTTAATTTTATTTTATTATGTTATGTTAATCACCATACATGACATCACAGGTTTTGATGTAGTGTTCCATGATTCATTGTTTGCATATAACACCCAGTGCTCCATGCAGTACATGCCGTCTTTAATACCCATCACCAGGCTAACCCATCCCCCCATGCTCCTCCCCTCTAGAACCCTCAGTTTCTTTCTGAGTCCATAGTCTCTCATGGTTCATCTCCCCCTCCAATTTCCCCCTTCATTTTTCCCTTCCACCTATCTTCTTCTTCTTCTTCTTTTTTAACATATAATGTATATTTTGTTTCAGAGGTACAGGTGGGTGATTCATCAGTCTTACACAATTCACAGAGTTCACCATAGCACATAGCCTCCCCAATGTCTATCACCCAGCCACATCATCCCTCCCACCCCCCACCACTCTAGCAACCCTCAGTTTGTTTCCTGAGATTAAGAATTCCTTATATCAGTGAGATCATATGATACATGTCTTTCTCTGATTGACTTATTCCACTTAGCATAATACCCTCCAGTTCCAACCATGTCGTTGCAAATGGCAAGATTTCAGGGGTTTTTTGATGGCTGCATAATATTCCAGCGCATGTGTGTGTGTGTGTGTGTGTGTGTGTGTGTGTGTGTGTGTGTGTGTGTATCACATTTTCTTTATCCATTCATCTGTTGATGGACATCTTGGCCCTTTCCATAGTTTGGCTATTGTGGACATTGTTGCTATAAACATTGGGGTGCACATACCCCTTCGGATCACTACATTTGTATCTTTGGGGTAGATATCCAGTAGTTCTTTGCTCCAGTTTTAATCTTATGTGTCGTTTCCTAACTTTGGCAAGGCACAAGGTAGATATAATTATGCTGGTATTTAATCATTTGCCCTAATTTGCATTAAATTGCTTTGAAGATATATGTATTTCAAATTTGTAATACTAATTAATATTTGTACAGTGATCCACTGCTTAAAGTCATGTGTTCCGATTCTAAAAAAATTAGTATTTTATATTGTAACACTATTCAGAACACTTTATAGAGTCAAGTGCTTATAAAAATTATAAGAATACTAGACTGTCTCAACAAACATATATATAACATATTTTAAAATTTAACATTTAAAATTAACTGTCTTCTAAAATCAATAAGCATTGAAGAACATATGGACTGTAATAGGTCAATAGAGAACTGACAAATAAATATATAAATTATACTGGATGCAAAAATTATATGGTTCTTGTTACTGCAGAAATTACCATAACTGGTAAATATTCAAAAAGACTATTGTTTGTGAAGGTTAGGGACAAGAAGGTGCCACAGGTGCAGGTCTCTCTGTGCATCATGATTGCTGCTACTCTGCATGTTCCTTGGAGTGGCCTATGGAGCCAAGCACTACAGCTTCCAGAAACCTCTGGCAGAAGAGGAGCCGGAGATAGAAGCTGGGGATTAAAAGAAACTGGATGAAGAGAAACGGATTTAGAGAGACCCGGCAGCAACCCAAGAGGACGGCATACTAAAGTGAGCCTGCCTTTCTCTGGAATGGTGTGGATGAATAAAACTTTCTGTGTTGTGTGAAAAAAATTTTTTTTTCATTAAAAGAAAACTATCGTTATTTACATAATTTTGTGTTTTATATTTTAAGAGCTATGAAACATCCTGACAACTGCTACACACACACGCACACACACACACACACACACACACACACACACACACACATGAACATATATAAAATTTTTTAAAATGCCCTTAATTGGGGCGCCTGGGTGGTTCAGACAGTTAAGTAGCGGAATCTTGGTTTCGACCCAGGTCATGATCTCAGGGTCCTGGGATCAAGCCCCGTGTCACTCTCCTCACTCAATGGGGAGGCTGCTTGTGGATTCTCTCTCTCCCTCTGCCTCTGCCCCGCCCCCCACTCATGTTCTCTGTCTCTGTCTCTGTCTCTCTCTCTCTAAAATACATTAAAAAAAAATGACCTTAATCAAAAAAGAAGTATCTATGTTTCTTAGTTCATAAACTAATACGGCCCCAAAAAGGCACGCAAGATGAATTTCCCAGTTGAATCTTACTTTTTATTCAATCAAGAAACTTTCTCTTTAAAGATATTTTTACTACATATAAAAAGAAATCATTTGTAGTGTAATTTTAACTTTCCTCACATCCAAACCACCACCACCATCTTTTGCATCTGTTTCATAAATGTCTATGTTTTTTGGGTTTCCTTAGATGGCACATATTCATTTAAATATGTTAGAAAACTTTTGAAGGTTTCATGAATATGTATGCTTATTACCTTGATTGTGGTGACAGTATGTCCAAACCCATCAAATTATATACCTTAAATATGTGCAATTTTTATATATAAATTATACCTCAATAAAGCTATAAAATAAAATAAAATTTTGTTTATCATTCAGTTCAGTTCAACAACCCTTTAGTAAGGGCCTGCTAGGAGGAAACAAACAGGGAAGGCCAAGTGTTAGAAAGGCTGATTTAAAGTCTTTTGCTCACTAAAAAACAAAGTCTGTGCCTCCTCAGAGACGTTTTCTATTGGCTATACTTTTATTCCCTGTGTATGTGACAGCTTTGATCATTTTTTTTATTATGTTATGTTAATCACCATACATTACATCATTAGTCGTTGATGTAGTGTTCCATGATTCATTGTTTGGGTATAACACCCAGTGCTCCATGCAGAACGTGCACTCCTTAATACCCATCACCAGGCTGGGGCACCTGGGTGGCTCAGTCATTAAGTGTCTGCCTTTGGCTCTGGTCATGATCCCAGGGTCCTGGGATCAGCCCCCACATCAGGCTCCCTGCTCAGCGGGAAGCCTGCTTCTCCCTCTCCCACTCCCCCCACTTGTGTTCCCTCTCTTGCTGTGTCTCTCTCTGTCAAATAAATAAATAAAATCTTTAAAAAAATACCCATCACCAGGCTAACCCATCCCCCCACCCCTCTCCCCTCTAGAACCCTCAGTTTGTTTTTCAGAGTCCATAGTCTCTCATGGTCTTTCTTTTGAATGTCTCATATTTTGTCGTTATTGATGTTGAAAACTGCACAGTTTAGATAATATATTGTAACAACTTTGGTATCAGTGTTTGTTGCTGTGGTATTTGGGTTTTGTTTCGCTGATTTTTCTGGTCATAAAATTGTTTTTATTTGTACTGCTTATTTGTTTAGCACTTTCCTGGAATAATTCTGTGGATTTTGTTCCCTGCAGTGTATAACCATTAAGTTCTCTGCTATTCTACCTTTTTTTTCTTAAATTCTTGTTTTTATTTTTATAACTGACTTTAGGGAGTCCATACTTGAGTCAATATAATTTGTTACCCAGTGAATGGTCAGATTTCCTTAAATGCCTTGTGTGTGTCTTCCATTTTTTTGTAAGGAACGTTAGCTTACAAAACAACCTTTGTACCTCTTGTTTGTTTAGGGCCTCTAAGGCAGCCAGAATTTAGTGACTGGTATCTTCTCCTTCCCTAGGTATTTCGTGGGCATACATACAGCTTTGGACATGCATGTAGTCTTTTATAAACACAGGGCAGGAATATAGTGGAGTTTTCAAATATCCCTATGGTAATTTATTTTTTCTGGGATTCCTTTTAAACTCATGAACATGCTTTGATTTACACCAACTGAAATCATTTTGTTTTTAACCCCAGCCAAATGTCAACCTTTTGTTGATCATAAAGCAGCAACACAAGGGATGTTTCCCTGACATCAAGAGCAGGTGCTTATTTTCATGTTGGTGGTGGTGGTGGTAGTGGTGTATGTGTGTTTAAGGGGTGGAGTAGTAATCTAAGGAACTGGGTGTGATGAAGGGTGGGTCAACCCCTGGATACAGGATGGGGGGAGACAGCAGAGCCTCAGAGAGGCCAGGTGTTAGAAAAGAGTTCTTGGAGGACACTCAGCTCCCAGGAACAGCGGGTACCTGGGGCCCAGGTGATGTCTGTAGGCTGCTGTGCCTGTTGGGTAGATTTTCAAGAAGGGCTGCCTATAGCCATGGGCATGTTTTCAGCTGGGTTCAGGTACATCCAGGTATAGCAGAGGTAGCATGGAAGACCAGAAAGGTGGGCAAGAAAGCAATGTCCAGCTTCAGGACCTTGAAGAAGAGCAGCACTGAGAGACTCTTCCAAGGGCAGCCTGGTCCACTGCAAAGGTGCATACACTGAGGTCAGTGCACAGGGAGCTGACCAGGACCTATGCTGACCTTAATCCTGGGCATTGTGCAATTTGCTATGATGACCAGGGTGGCTGTTACTGCAATAAAGAAAAGCACTCCTCTAGCCAATGGTTATCATTAAGTGTTGGGGAACTTCACACAGTTCAGGGCAGCACCCAGGATACCCCCACAGCTGACATGAGCCGAACCAGTAATGATATGCAGGGCTCCCAAGGTGGTTGGCTGTCCTCAAAAGAGCTCCTCTTTGCTGGAGGGTTTCTCAGGCTGTGAGAAAGGCTCCTCTGAGCTCTGCCGTGGCTCTTCTGGGGTTTCACAGGGAGGAATCATCATTGGCTGTTGCTCCTGGTTTGAACTGGCTTCTGGGGGCTGGTGGGCTATGGGCTGGGATGCTTCAAGCTTGCTGGAAGTTAGAGCTGGGTCTTGGCCAGGTTATGGTCTTAGGCACTGGAGATGTTGCCAACAGCTTGCTATTTTTCAGTAATGCCCTTGGAGTAAGCTTCTCCTACTGCAGCCGAACTAAGTCAAATCAAATATCCACCATTCTCTGTGACTAGAGATTTCCCAGGAAGATGCAATTTTGGACAAATATTGGCTGTGCTTTTTGGATAGGGCTTTTCACGGACCTACATGTATCTTTTCACATAAACATGGCTGGACCTCTCTGTCCAATCTGTAAAGCTGCTGGCCTTTGGGTACAGTGCCAATGAGCTGGGGTGGGAGGGAGGATGGGAATTGTCCCATTTTGAAACATCACAGACCCTGCTGTCTTATTCAGGTTCCATAGTTTCTCTTGGGTAAAGTTTTCAGTTAATTCTGCAGCTTTGCCTAATTGTCAGAATTCTGACATGGTTGATTCTCATCCCCCACCCTCACCCCTGCCCATTTTCACTGCTTTATTGGGATGACAAATTCACTGAAGCGCATAGTCTACGATTCTAGAATTCAATGTCGATATCTTTCGAACTCTCACTGTAAATTCAGTACCTCTTATCCTAATAATAATCATCTTAGATAGATTTTCTTTTCCTTTTTGGACTTCAGTCTATTGGCACCTCTGGAAACATCTTGTTATTTCTGCTCCTAGTCCTGGATAAGTAATTTAACTCTTTAATCATAATTTCCAATACCCCCATCTTTAGTCCTTTTCTTAATTCCTTACATGTAGGGGTCCTATCTTTCTTTGACGTCATTGGGAAGTCGTCCTTCCTTTTGCCTTCCAGATTTAGTCTTATCTTGACCTACTACATTTTTTTCTCTTCACGGATTACACTTTTCACTGATTACTACCTTTCTGCCCAAAAATTACCTGTTAAAAAGCAACTCTGTTTTTAACCTTTCCAGTTTTTATATTCTTTTCTTTTCTATTTATAGTACTACTCTGCCTGTTCAAGTCATGACCATGTAGATTATTCTTTTGTTTTTGCCAGACTGAAAATATCAGACCCATAGAAAAGTTAGATATTTGGACTATAAAAGTTCATTATAAAAGGATTGTTTCTACCCATTTTTTAGCTTTATGAGCTGATATTTCTGGAAACACCTTCCTGTCCATATCAGCAAATGTGCCAATGGAGGTTAACCATCACCTTTTCTGGTTCAAATACTGTAATGGTTTTAAAAGCAACAGTAACATTGATCCACTTTACAAAATCACAGCATGATTCAAAATTTAAGTATTGCCACTTATTTGCATTCTTTATTCTCACCTGCCTTTTCCTTTGTATGAATAAATCTTCAGAACAGATGGTGGAAGATTATCAATAAAAGGCGTTGTTAGCCTCAGTGTGAATCCACTATGCTCAGTCAAAATGCGTTGCTTAGCCACCTGCTCATTTACCACATTCAAAACAACTCTTTTCTGTTTTAGGCACTTTCTGGTAGAATAGTTGAATTCTTTTTTTCTTATGGATTAATGAACAGAGAAGATATATACTTTTCTGAGTAGCTGCTTTTACAATACACTGTGTAGCCATATATTATATAATATGTAGCTGTAATTTATGTAATTGTACACTTTGAATTTAATAACTTTTATTTTAATGAGTAACGTTATTTATATTTCTCATGTTTGTTTGAAAATTCATGTTTTTAGAAAGTAAACTTTTGAGGGCGCCTGGGTGGCTCAGTTGGTTGAGCAACTGTCTTTGGCTCAGGTCATGATCCTGGAATCCTGGGATCGAGTCCCGCATCAGGCTCCCTGCTCAGCAGGGAGTCTGCTTCTCCCTCTGACCCTCCCCCCTCTCGTGCTCTCTCTCTCTCTCATTCTCTCTCTCAAATAAATGAATAAAATCTTTTTAAAAAAAATAGAGGGCGCCTGGTTAGCTCAGTCGTTAAGCATCTGCCTTCAGCTCAGGTCATGATCCCAGCGTCCTGGGATTGAGTCCCACATAGGGCTCCCTGCTCAGCGGGAAGCCTGCTTCTCCCTCACCCACTCCCCCTGCTTGTGTTCCCTCTCTCACTGTCTCTCTCTCTCTCTCTGTTAAAAAAAAAAAAGTTTAAAAAAAAATAAAAAAATGAAATTAAAAAAATAGAAAGTAAACCTTTGAAAAATAAAACCAGAAATTAATTCTAACTAATACATAACAAAAACTAGGCTAAAGGCAGCTAAAATAGTTTCAGTTACTATAAGATATAACATGTTAAATGCAATTTATTAACTATTTAACTGTGTGCATTATGGACTGACTGTTTGTGGTCCCCTCCAAATTCTTATGTTAAATATCTAACTCCCAATGTGATGATATCTAGAAATAGGACCTTTGGAAGCTAATGAGGACTAGATTAGGTCATGAGGTGGAGCCCTCATGAAAGGATTAATGGAATTATAAAAGGAATAGAAAGAGAGAGAGAGAGAGATGCTAACACCAAAGAAAGGCCATGTGATAACATAGTGAGAAGTTGACCATCTGTGAGCCAGGAAGAGAGCTCTTACCAGGAAATTAATCAAATGTCACCTTGATTTTGAACTTCCCAGCATCCAGGACTGTGAGAAGGATTTTTATTTTTAATGGAAGCCTAAAACAGTAAGTTTATTTACAGATGCTATTATTCTAACGTCTTAAAAATATAGCTTGAGTAGATCCCATTATTGCAAAGAGATCATCCTTGATAAATATTAAGCAAAAAGTGACCTTTGAAAACTTCTATTCTAAATTCTTAATTAAATAAATGAAAAAAAGTGATAACCTGAAATATGGTGGATTTATCGAATTTTTTTTCTTACTGGAAAACAACCTAATAAAATAAAATAAGAAAATAATTTCTCACACTTTTACAATATATTCACTCCACTTGTTAATTATGGAAACACATTTTCAGACCTATTATTTTTGTAATGTTCAGTAGTTAAGAATTTGTTACACATTGGTCACAGGGCTTTTTTTAACTGTATATACAAATTAGTAGATATGTGTTATTAGATACACAATGGCACAGAATATTTTAGATTGAAGTCAAATACAGGAGCATCTGGGTGGATTAGCATTTAGCTTTAGCTCAGGTCATGATCTCGGGTTCCTGGGATTGAGCCCCACCTTGGGCTCCCTGCTGAGCAGGGAGCCTGCTTCTCCCTCTCCCTTTGCTCTTCCCCCCATCCCCACTTGTACTCTCTCTCTCTCTCTCAAATAAATAAATAAAATCTTTTAAAAATAAGTATTAAAATGTCAAATACAGAGCAGTTATGTTATGATAAAAGCACCACATAAAAATTTTATCAAATTATCAGTTACTGAATGCATAATGAACTGTAATGAAACTAGCAAAAGTAGGAGAACCTCCACCAAGCCAGTATTTCATCAGTGATCACTGTAAGAGGTGGTTAAATACAGAAATTAAATATAAAAAGGATCTATATTGTAAAGGAGAGATAGTCTTTGAAAATCTTGTTAAAACTGTATCTTTTAGTTCCATTGACTGAAAAAAATACTTAGTGGCATTTTTGGAAATGGAGTCTTATAATCTCTTACATAAAAGAGACGTCCAACAGCTAGAAAAGGAATTCACTTCTTCCCTGCTTGATTTCCAGCCCCAACATATGAATGATGTGATACCTCTTTCTATAACAAAAGTGGAATTTTAAAAAGAAATGTCAACTTTATTATTACTTTTAATATATATATATTTTTTAATTTCATTACTTCCAGAGCTCTTTGGTGATGCTATATGTGGAAAGTTCCTGAGAACTTTGAACTGTTTTGGAGAGTTCTAGTGTTTACCCAGTCATGTTCAAGGACTTCAAATTTCTGGTCATGTCTACTCACATAACTTTTAGAGAAAGTAGAGGAATGATGATCACCTGCTTTATAGTTACAAGGATAAGCACTTGCATTCAATCTATGCTATTTACAAGGCATATATCTGAATTGTGTAAGCCTCTGTATCCTTGACTTTAAAACAAAATAATAGTTATTGCTCATGGAATTTTGTGAGGATTAAATAAATAAGATGCCAACTGCTCAATAAGTCCACAATGAACAGGGATTTAGCTTTAATCATGAAGGACAATTAATGTGGAGTATTTAAAAATATCCAGTTTATTTTTATTAACTGTAACAGGTTGCTATTATATAATTCTAGAGAAAGAAGTGATGTCATCAAAACAGTGATTAGAAATCCACCTATATTTTAAAAGTACTTGGTAGTGTAACTCCACAAGGAACTACAATCATTCATGAGAAAATGTTAGACACTAAGAAACCAAGATGACTATAGCAAAAAAGCTATATCATTTATAACCATGAATCACAGTTTTGTGAAAGCTAACTATGAGAATCATATTTATTTGATACTGTAGTTTTCTATCAATTCATTCATGACATGTAAAATTTAAAAAATAGATCTGTTAGGGGGAAGATCAAGATGGCAGAGGAGTAGGAGACCTAGATCTTGTCTGGTCTCAGGAATTCAGCTGAATAGGGATCAAACCATTCTGAACACCTATGAACTCAACAGGAGATCGAAGAGGAGAGTAGCAACAACTTTCTGAACAGAGAAGCAACCACTTTCTGGAAGGTAGGACGTGTGGAGAAGTGAATCCGGGGCGATATTCGGGAGGATAAACGGCGGGGGAGGGGGCCTCCCTCCGCCGCTTCTGGCAAGTGATAGAGCCATGGAGCACAAAATCGGAACTTTTAGAAGTCGGCTCCGCTGAGGGATGTCGCTCCAGTGGCTAAGCAGGGGGTGGAACCCTCGCGGGACAGTGTGGTCTCAGGACCCTCGGGGTCACAGAAAGACTGGGGGTGCCTGAGTGCTGCAGAGCTCCTAGGTATCGGAGCGGGGAAGCCAGCTGCAGAGATGGAGCCGAGGCATAGGCTCTCAGCTCGGGGTTGCCATAAACTGTGATCTGCGACACAGTCGGGCCACTGCTCCTCCAGCAGGGACCCAACAAGCGGCAGAGCCGGGGAGACTCCTCTTTCTCCCCCAGGAGGAGCAGCGCGGGAATGCACCACAGGGGTCTGCTGGGTTTGGAGACTCCACACGGAGTCGGGTGCCAGAGATAGCAACGCTCGATCACAGGCCGGGTGAGCATGGAGTGGGGCCGGAGACCAGGAAGACAGGAGTGACTGCTTTTCTCTGGGGGCACACTGAGGAGCGGGGCCCCAAGTTCTCAGCTCCTCCGGGTGGAGATTGGGAGGCTACCATTTTCGCCCTGGTCCTTCAAAGCTATACCGAGAGCTTGCAGGGAACAAAGTCTCCTGAAAGCAAACCCCATCAGCTTGCTTAGCCCAGACGACAAGGGCGGGGCAATTCAGCCTCCCGCAAAGACATTTGGGAACCACGGCAACAGGCCGCTCCCCCAGAAGATCAGCACCAACAGCCGGCAAGCCAGGACCAAGTTTACTGATCAAGGAGAACGGGAGAACTCCAGCGCTAGGGGAATACTGCACATAGAATTCATGGCTTTTTTTACCATGATTCATTAGTTCATCAAAGTTAATTTTTTAACTGTTTTTTTTTAAGTTTTCTTTTTCCCCTTTTCAACCAACATCTAAAAAAAAAACATTTTTTATTTTTCATTTTTAGAGTCATATTTTATCGCTTCATAGTAGTTACCCTTATTTTTGGCATATATATATAAGTTGTTCTTTCTTTAAAATTTTGAGATACAGTTTCTTCTAACAGATCAAAATATACCATAAAACACTAGTGTATGGCTTTGTTCTAGTCTCCTGCCTGATCACATTCTCTCCCTTTTTTCTTTTTTTTTTCAATCTTCTTCTTTCTTTTTTCAAACAAATTATCTTATCAATTCCTTTTATAAAATCTTTTATAATTTTCATCTTTACAGTCATCTTCCATCCCTTCATTGTATCAGCCCTTATTTTGTACATATATGTCTTACTTACTTTAAAATTATAGGGGCACTTTTTTCTAACAGACCAAAATACACCCAAAATCTAGTGTGTGGCACTGATCTATGCACTAGCCTGATCATATTTGATCATATTCTGCTTTTATTCTATTGTTCTGTTTTTGTTTTTTTTTTTTTATTTTTTTTTCTCTTTCTTTTTTCGTTCCTTGCCTCTCTTTTCCCCTGGTTTCAGGTCTTTTCTGATTTGTATACAGTATATTTGCTGGGGACGTTGTTAAACTGTTAGCATTTTCTTCTCTCATTCATCTATTCTCCTGTGGACAAAATGACAAGATGAAAAAAATCACCTCAGCAAAAAGAACAAGAGGTAGTACCGTCAGCCAGGGACCTACTCAGTACGGACATTAGTACGATGTCGGACCTAGAGTTCAGAATCATGACTTTAAAGATACTAGCTGGGCTTGAAAAAAGTGTGGAAGTTATTAGAGAAACCCTTTCTGGAGAAATAAAAGAACTAAAATCTAACCAAGTCAAAATCAAAAAGGCTATTGATGAGGTGGAATCAAAAATGGGGGCACTAACTGCTAGGATAAATGAGGCAGAAGAGAGAATCAGCGGTATAGAACACCAAATGATGGAAAATAAAGAGGCTGAGAAAAAGAGAGATAAAAAGTACAGGATCACGAGGGCAGAATTCGAGAGATAAGTGATACGATAAGACAAAACAACATTAGAATAATTGGGATCCCAGAAGAAGAAGAAGATAACAAGTTTGATAAACCCCTGGCCAGTCTTATCAAAAAGAAAATAGAAATGACCCAATTCAACAAAATCATGAATGAAAGAGGAGAGATTACAACCAACACCAAAGAAATACAAACAATTATAAGAACATATTATGAGCAACTCTATGCCAGCAAATTAGATAACCTGGAAGAAATGGGTGCATTCCTAGAGATGTCAACTATCAAAATTGAACCAGGAAGAAATAGAAAACCTGAACAGACCTATAGCTACAAAGGAAATTGAAGCAGTCATCAAAAATCTCCCAAGAAACAAAAGCCCAGGGTCAGATGGCTTTCCAGGGGAATTCTATCAGACATTTAAAAAAGAATTAATACCTATTCTCCTGAAACTGTTTCAAAAAATAGAAATGGAAGGAAAACTTCCAAACTCATTTTATGGGGCCACCATTACCATGATCCCAAAACCAGACAAAGACCCCATCAAAAAGGAGAATTACAGACCAATATCCTTGATGAACACGGATGCAAAAATTCTCACCAAAATACTAGCCAATAGGATCCAACAGTACATTAAAAGGATTATTCACCATGACCAAGTGGGATTTATCCTTGGGCTGCAAGGATGGTTCAACATCCGCAAATCAAACAACGTGATACAATACATTAACAAAAGAAAGAACAAGAATCATGTGATCCTCTCAATAGATGCAGAAAAAGCATTTCACAAAGTACAGCATCCTTTCTTGATCAAAACTCTTCAGAGTATAGGGATACAGGGTACATACCTCAATATCATAAAAGCCATCTATGAGAAACCTACAGCGAATATCATTCCCAATGGGAAAAAGCTGAGAGCTTTTCCCCTAAGGTCAGGATATGAAGCAGGGATGTCCACTCTCACCACTGCTATTCAACACAGTATTAGAAGTCCTAGCCACAGCAATCAGACAACAAAAAGAAATCAAAGGCATCCAAATCAGCAAAGAGGAAGTCAAACTCTCAGTCTTTGCAGATGATATGATACTGTATGTGGAAAACCCAAAAGACTCCACCCCAAAATTGCTAGAACTCATACAAGAATTCAGTAAAGTGGTAGGATATAAAATCAATGCACAGAAATCAGTGGCATTCCTATACACCAACAACAAGACAGAAGAGAGACAAATCAAGGAGTCGATCCCATTTACAATTGCACCCAAAACCATAAGATACCTAGGAATAAATTTAACCAAAGAGGCAAAGGATCTGTACTCAGAAAAGTATAAAATATTCATGAAAGTAATTGAAGAAGACACAAAGAAATGGAAAAACTTTCCATGCTCATGGATTGGGAGAACAAACATTGTGAAGATGTCAATGCTACCTAGATCAATCTACACATTCAATGCAATCCCCATCAAAATACCATCCACTTTTTTCAACGAAATGAAACAAATAATCCTAAAATTTGTATGGAACCAGAAGAGACCCTGAATAGCCAGAGGAATATTGAAAAAGAAAAGCTAAGCTGGCGGCATCAGAATTCCGGACTTCCAGCTCTATTACAAAGTTGTCATCTTCAAGACAATATGGTACTGGCACAGAAACAGACACATAGATCAATGGAACAGAATAGAGAGCTCAGAAATGGACCCTCAACTCTATGGTCAACACAGCTTTGACAAAGCAGGAAAGAATGTCCAATGGCAAAAAGACAGTCTCTTCAACAAATGGTATTGGGAAAATTGGACAGCCACATGCAGAAGAATGAAACTGGACCATTTCCTTACACCACACACAAAAATAGACTCCAAATGGTTGAAAGACCTAAACGTGAGATAGGAGTCCATCAAAATCCTAAAGGAGAACACAGGCAGCAACCTCTTCGACTTCAGCCTCAGCAACTTCTTCCTAGAAACATCGCCAAAGGCAAGAGAAGCCAGGGCAAAAATGAACAATTGGGATTTCATCAAGATAAAAAGTGCACAGCAAAAGAAACAGTCCACAAAACCAAAAGACAACCGACAGAATGGGAGAAAATATTTGCAAATGACATATCAGATAAAGGGCTAGTATCCAAAATCTAAAAAGAACATATTAAACTCAACACCCAAAGAACAAATAATCCAATCAAGAAATGGGCTGAAGAGATGAACAGACATTTTTCCAAAGAAGACATCCAAATGGCCAACAGACACATTAAAAAGTGCTCAACATCGCTCGGCATCAGGGAAATCCAAATCAATACCTCAATGAGATACCACCTCACACCAGTCAGAATGGCTAGAATTAACAAGTCAGGAAATGATAGATGTTGGCGGGGATGTGGAGAAAGGGGAACCCTCCTACACTGTTGGTGGGAATGCAAGCTGGTGCAACCCCTCTGGAAAACAGTATGGAGGTTCCTCAAACAGTTGAAAATAGTGCTACCCTCTGATCCAGCAGTTCACTACCCCAAAGATACAAATGTAGGGATCCGAAGGGGTACGTGCACCCGAATGTTTTGCAATGTCCACAATGGCCAAACTGTGGAAAGAGCCAAGATGTCCATTGACAGATGAATGGATAAAGAAGAGGTGGTATATATACACAATGGAATATTATGCAGCCATCAAAAGGAATGAGATCTTGCCATTTGCAACGACGTGGATGGAACTGGAGGGTGTTATTCTGAGTGAAATAAGTCAATCAGAGAAAGACATGTATCATATGACCTCACTGATATGAGGAATTCTTAATCTCAGGAAACAAACTGAGTGTTGCTGGAGTGGTGGGGGGGTGGAAGGATGGGGTGGCTGGGTGATAAACATTGGGGTGCTATGTGCTATGGTGAGTGCTGTGAATTGTGCAAGACTGTTGAATCATAGATCTGTACTTCTGAAACAAATAATGCAACATATGTTAAGAAAAAAGGAAAAGAATAAGGTAGCAAGAGGGGAAGAATGAAGGGGAGTAATTCAGAGGGGAGACGAACCATTAGAGACGATGGACTCTGAAAAACAAACTGAGGGTTCTAGAGGGGAGGAGGGTAGGGGGATGGGTTAGCCTGGTGATGGGTATTAAAGAGGGCACATTCTGCATCAAGCACTGGGTGTTATGCACAAACAATGAATCATGGAACACTACATCAATAACTAATGATGTAATATATGGTGATTAACATAACAATAAAAATTTAATAAAATAGATCTGTTACACTGATCAACACATGTTGAGAAATACCTTTGAGTATTTGGGAATTGAGAGGTAAGATTATTTCCGGCCGATTGAAAGGAGGGAGAAAGGCTCTTCAGTGAGTCAAAGAAAAGTACGACTAGGTACAAGAAGCTTGAAAAAAAAAAAAAAGAAAAGGAAAGAAAGTCCCAGATAATTGAAGCAGAATGGCCATGATTTGGAGACTGAATACATAGAATGAGACTAGAATATTTCAAAAGTTCCAAAATAAAGTTAGAAAAACAGAATATTTTTAGTTGAGATATTGGTGCTTATGCAAATGAATGAATGTTAGTCAGTGAGTAAGAAGAGGTAAAATATATTAAGTAGGTAACTAGCACTGTCTACCAACTTATCTCCCAGTAATGTAATTTTCCTTCTAAAATAACCTGAGAATGTTACAATATGCCACATGTATATGTATTCCATGCATATCAGCAGAGTAAAAAGAAAAAGGGAGAGTATTTCTTCCCAAGCCACAAATCTATTGCTAGTTCATCCTAATTAATAGAAATTTTGTGAAAATTTAAACAGCCTCAATAGAAAATAAAGATACAAAACACTAATCAATCATAATTAATGATGAAGAAATAGCTTGATGCAATTGTAGAGAAGAGAAGAGACAACATATATTGAATCTCTATTAGATCAGATAATGTATTAAGTGCTTTCATATGTATCACCTCGTGGTAACTCTGAGATCTTATTGTCATTATCTCCATTATATATATAAGAAATTGGGAATCAGAAAATAAGTCTTCTAAGAAAACAATGTAAGTGTCAGAATTAGAAATACAAGCTACATCTGAGTATGTAAATTCAACTTTCGTGGTGCCCTGATGAAGAGCTAGGAACCAATACAGAACAATAAATACTGGTGAAGATGTTTCTGTGCTCTGGAGGTTACAGATAAAGATAAGTGATATATATTTAGTTTGTTTTTCCATGTTCTGTATTCACAAACTAGTGAAATTCTGACCTAGATGTGTTAGCTCTTTAAACTATCCAGTTAAGGATTCTTATTATTATTAAGTGTAATTTTTCAGAATAACAGCTCATTTTATTTAAGCAATAGTGATTATGAAACTTGTTTTAATAGATCCTTTGAAATGAGTTTACTCTTCATGTAAAGTGTAAATTTTGACAGGCATAGAGACAAATTATTCTATCTTCTGTAGATAATGAAACTCGGAAATGACATTACACTAATCAAAACAGAATTACATTAAAGCTGTAGTCATCATCTATGGTGATTATGAAATGTGATAAATGACTATCAAACAAATCATGTATCTTGAAATTGGCACACAAAAACAATGAGATCAGTTACCTTATCATAGAGAGTTCAAAATGATAACAAATACTGTGATAAGGACCTAATTAAAATGTTATCATTTAAAAGAGGTCAAATTACTATGTTCTTTTAATATCAATGGACAAATATCATGATGAAATTACATCATTTTCAAAACCACAAAACCATTTGAACATTCTAGAAAACTTCTTGCAGAAATGATCAGAGTTAACTTGTAATTGGCTAAATTTCAGTGAGTGTCTTAAATGGTTGGCTCCAGATATGCTTTAATGATAATATAATTTTGTAAAAACAAAACAAAACTGCTTATATATAGCAAATAATTTGCTTTCATGTATTCCACCAGCTAATAACATATAATCATTTGGCTCATTTGCTTATGTAAATTTTTTGCTTATGCTTGGATGTCAGGAAGAAAATATATAAAGAAAAATTTTTCCTGTTCATTTTACCATGTAAATTGTGTAGACATGTGCAGCGTAGTGATGACAAAACACACTGAATATATTAATGTGAAGAGGAGGATAAAGGCCCTGGACAATGTAGAATTTAATGAGAAGAGAGTATCAAAACAAGTCATCTCTTCTTCCTCTTCTTCCTTCCCTTCTTCTTCCTCCACCTTTTCTTTTTCTTTCTCCCCCTTCCTCTCTCTTTTCTTTCCCCCACTTCTCCTTCTCTTCTTTACATTTGTAATTAATATTAATATTGTATTTTCCTTTAGCTGTTGTAGAGATGTAAGTTAGCGGTACTAAAATAATTGTTAAAAGAAAAATGATTTTCTGATGTATTATAAAGCTTTATCTTCATTACTTTTTAGTGAGTATACATTGTCAAAATACAGAGAAACACAATGATATAATCTATTCACCATCATTCTTTCAGAGTAAACTTAAATTTTTCAGAGTAATTCTTGGACATTGAATCATATAAGCACAGCTCTATTTTAATGTGTTGGTCTTCCAAAGTCACATATAATCCCCTTGTAGTGGGAAAAATTAATTGAATAAAATAATTTGGATAAGCAATATCTCCAAGGATATGAATTTCTCAACTTAACTGTAAGATATTGGTCTTTGTGAAAAATGAGAAGAAAAGGCATTTGAGTAATCAAGAGACAGTCTTGTAAGTAGAACTTAACATAGAAAGCAATATTTTTCCTGGATAAAGTTAACCATTTTTTTTACACTTTCTAAACATTCTTTAAAAACCTCATAAGCCATCTCCATCTTTTCTGCTCAGTGTCCAGAAATACAAATGGAATATTTTATCTTTAAAAGATACTTAATTGAGTTCATAAAATAGAATAAAATACAAAAGTCAACCATTTCAGTCACATATGTGTTCTACTTAAGATATCCATAACTTTTACATAGCTTCTGCTTTATTTTCCAATGAAAGAAAACTGATCCCCTGCCTGTCTCAGATGACAGCCTTTTAAATATTTAAAGGCTGTTATCATATATTCCCAAAGCTTCTCTTTCCAGACAATACATAAATTACTTTAAAATTTAAAATTTTTGTTTAAAGAGATGCCTTTGATATATTCTGAGTTCAGAAACCAACGTTAATAAAGATTCTAGAAAATTATTAAAATTTATAGCTTTTTAAGATTTGCAAATTTTGATAATATAGTTTCTTTTTTAAGTAGTCTAAAAGAAGTCCCACATTTTATTTTAGAGAATTTGGTATAAATCTTTTCATATGCCATAGACAGTCAGAATTTTTTATATTTTATCTAAGAGGATTTATCATTTTGTTTACTTAAACATATGAATCAAGATGTGTTGTAAGATAACTTTTATTTTTATAGATCATTTTATTCATATTTAAGAATGAATATAGAGCTCTTATAGCAGAGATTTGTAAATATTAGGCTTATTCTGTTATTATGTTTGGTATTATTTATTGACTTAAAATTTTAAAGATTCTGAAGGCATTGATAGCCTTTCAAATGTAAAGTATTTCCTGAGGGTTAGATCAGTTTAAATCACATTTTAAAGTTAAGTCTTTTACAGTACCCACAAGGTAAACTAATAACATGTTACTTGACTTCTCTTCATATATCTTGGAAATATAAGACAACTCTCAGGTGAACAGCACCACTATAGTTTGTAAAATTCAGATACTGCTGAAGCAGGCCTTACCTCACTCCCAGCATTTCTATTTCTGTAGGTTTACTCCCTTAGCAATGCAGCATAGTAAGTTAGAAATGAAAGAACAAGGATCTTGAGTAGTAGGGCCAGATAGAGTGGGTTTGGAAAAAGTTGTATGTGCTATACAGATTTAAGAGAGCAGAACTGAAATAGAGCAAGAATTTTCCTCCTCTTTTTTTATAACAACAATATTTTTCTAAATCTGCTCTTTTCAGACAGTTATAATAGAAGATGGGAGAGAGTGGTGATCATCTTAAAGGTAAATGGAAAAATATTAAGATTGTGGTACCCTATTTTTTCTGCTTTTCATATGTATCTTAAATTACCATGAGCCCCCACTCTCTGTCCTACTACAGTATACCATTAAAGCAGATCACTGCCATTTCCTAAATTCTAGCTCTCTACTATAGTACGATACAAAGTCATCTTCAACTCTTTGTATATTTTTTCTTTACCTTCAATACACCTCTCTACTCTACTCTCTGCTTATTTAAATCTTCCAGATCTAGTAACTGGGCCTTTCTTTAGTGAATTTCCCACTTGAAATTAATGGTTCCCTAACATGGTAGACATAAAAACAAGGGCACACATGCAAAAAGGAGACACTATTTCTTTCTCCTTGGCATCCCAAAAGCACTCTGCTGCACCCAGCTATCGCTTGGTTGATGGGAAGAGTAGGACGAGAAGGAGAAAAGCTCCAAGAATCATAATTCACCCAATAATCATTGTTTTGAAATAGAGATTTTTTTAAAGCCTGAAGGAAAAGAAATAATTGGCAGGTTTTAATTCCCCTAAACCTTTCCCCTTAGTGGGGTAGAGATGCAAGAACAGGTTATGTTATTTAAAGAAAATAAACTATATTTAGATTTCTTATCTGGTGTATCTGACTCCACAGTGCAAGTCTGAGTACCTATTATATGCTTACCTGGAAGACTAAAAACAAATATTGCAAAAGGACACGTATTTATTTTCCACATTCACATTTATATTTTATCAGTTATGATTTTTAGATTTTCTAAAGTAACTGCAAAAATGTTATATAAAAGTTTATAAAAATTTATAAAATAAATAAGGAATCATGAAAAGAGTTTCAAGTAACAAGTATTTGAAATAACAATCTTAACTTGCTAGATATATAGAAAAATGAACCAAAAACCAAGACAAGAAGCATTCTTATTCAAATCTGAGAAATGGTAATTCTTTCCTCTTTGATATCTATATCTAAATCTACCTACCTACCTACATACCTCTCTAATCTTCAGCAACATATGTTCAAAGGCAATAAAAGGTAGCCGAAAATGAGTTCATTACCATATATTTATGAAAAAGTGACATTTTATTTAGTAATTGCATCTTATGTGAATTAACTACAGGCCACATGGATTTTCAAGGTGAAGTTGTTAATATTGTCTTTTAGAGAGTGACAACATGTTTTGAGGACATATTATGAACATAACACTATACTAAACTTTGGTGATACAAAGATTAATGCACTCTAGCCCCTTTCTCAATCAGCTGAGTCTTGTGTGTAAAATAGGCATGTAATTAACTAACTAGAACTTATTAAGGAATTATACTATAGTAGTCATAGCATCATGTACAAGTGTGTGTGTATATATATATATATGTATTATCTATACATTGTATATATAATTATGTGTGTGTATATATATTTACTAATGATCTATAGTATGAAAACAATTTATCTAAAAAATATTTATGAAAAAGAAACTGAAATCAAGGTCCTAACTAGACTACTGGAATGCAAAGTAAATAAGGAAAAATTTCAAAATTAGAGCCATAGACCTGGTACTAGAGATATAATTATTTGGACAGAAAAAAAGTGTTTAACATTTTACTTATAAATAATTAAAAATAAATTTGTTAAGACAGAACTCTACAATTGTTTAAATACAATTGTTTAAGTGCTTCGTGTGTGTGTCTATATATGATTTATGTTGTCACTTGTTGATAATATTGCTCTAGAATTTGGACAGAACTCTAATTCTAATAAGTTCAATAAACTGTTGTGCCTCTAGGAAGTGATTAATCTGGTAATAGTGTTAGACTGACAAAGACTAAGAAATCTTTTAAAAAGATTATAATGCACTTTAAATCTTGGAATACACATAAAGTTAATTGCTAGCATATAGACACACTTTTTTATATTAATTATATTATCTCAGTAACATTACTGTTATGCTAAAGTTTATTTTGAACATCAGATGCATATATGTGAAGAAAGAGAACTGCATTGCAAACATGCACAAATATGATATTTATGTCTAAAGCAGCCTTGAAAAGTTAATATACTTCCCTGTATTCCTATGAGGCATGCTTCTCTTAAATCATTCTAGATAAGAATATCAGTTACCCTTTTTAAATATTTCCTAATCATTAATTCCAAAACAACATTCTTTTCCCCCAACCACACACACACATAGTTGAACTTAACAAGCCTAAAAAAGAAAAGATAGAATTTTCTATGCCATAACATTTTGTTCCCTTAGAACTATTGTGAGTGTGATACTTGCACTGCTTAGCATAACGTTAGTCACAAACTAGAAAAAAATTTGGTGTTGGGGTTTTACTGTGTAGTACAATACTATGGACTAAATCTAATTTTATTCATTGAATATGATTACATTCATATATTCCTGAGACATTGAATTCAGTCTTGATGAGAATTATGTCAGCAAATTGGTAGAATAGGAGTTTTCTAACATCTTGTCCCCAAAGAACAGCGATTTTAACAATCACCCACAGATAAGAGTGCTTTTGTGAAAGTCTACGAGTCCAACAAAAATGTTGCAACACACTCTTGGCAGCAAAACAACAACAACAAAAGCAACAAAAACTCAAACAAATAAAAAACAAAACCAAAACACTGGGATTATTGCATTGAAGAAGGAAAGAGGGACAGTTTCACTATACACCTGTATTACCCCTCCCTCAAGACAACAAAGCTCAGTGCCAAGAGAGACCTTCTTGGCCTATGATTTCTCTCATGGGGGAAAGCGACAGCGTGAGCGTGAACACAGTTTTTCCAGCTATGAGACCCACTCCTTTCTTGCCCCATCCACAATATTCAGGTGCCACACTACTAGGGGCAGAGATGGGTGGAAGAACAGCAGCTGGCACTCTCAGAGGGCATCAAAGGGAAAGGATGGCAAACTCCATCAGGAAGTCTGTCACTAAGCACACCTAACTTGTGCACCCCCTCAATAAGGCCAAGGACATCCCCAACACTCAGGGTACTCACCTACACAGAAAGAAAGAAGAGAAAAGAAAGAAAGAAAGAAAGAAAGAAAGAAAGAAAGAAAGAAAGAAAGAAAGAAAGAAAGAAAGAAAGAAAGAAAGAAAGAAAGAGAGAAAGAGGGAGAGAGAGAAAGAGAGAAAGAAAGAAAGAGAGAGAGAGAGAGAGAAAGAAAGAAAAAGAAAGAAAGAAAGAAAGAGAAAGAAGGAAGGAAGGAAGGAAGGATGGAAGGAAGGAAGGAAGAAAGAAAGAAAGAAGAAAGAAATAAGAAAGAAAGAAAGAAACAAAGAAACAAAGAAACAAAGAAACAAAGAAACAAAGAAAGAAAAAGAAAGAAAGAGAGAGAGAGAAAGAAAGAAAAAAAAAGAAAGAAGAAAAAAGAGGCAGGGAGGGAGAGTGAAGGAAAGAAAGAGAAGGAAAGAAGGAAGGAAGGAAGGAAAGGAGGAAGGGAGGAAGTTAGTTAGTTAGCTAATTAGTTAGTTTTGGAGGGTCCATCCTTTCTATCCTAATTTAAACCCCAAGAGAAAAGATATCCTTTTATCTTCTATGTTTATATCCCCAATGCTTGGCACAGAGCCTAAAATAGAGTAGGCACAACAAATACACTTTGCAAGTAGATTAAAAATTTTGTAGATGTTCTCTTTTTTAAATTAACATGTATCATACACGATTAAAGAAAACTATAATCTTTTAAAAATATCTGATTTGGTAGAAGGTATTATGCTTAGCAAAATCAGTCAGAGAAAGATAAATACCATATGATTTCACTCATGTGTGGAATTTAAGAAACAAAATAAACAAGCAAAGGGGAAAAACGGAGAGAGGAAAACCAAGAAACAAACTCTTTTTTTTTTTTTAAGATTTTATTTATTTATTTGAGAGAGAGAGAATGAGAGATAGAGAGCACGAGAGGGAAGAGGGTCAGAGGGAGGAGCAGACTGGAGCCCGATGTGGGACTCGATCCCGGGACTCCGGGATCATGACCTGAGCCGAAGGCAGTCGCTTAACCAACTGAGCCACCCAGGCGCCCAAGAAACAAACTCTTAACTATAGAGGACAAACTGATGGTTACCAGACTGGAGGTGGATGGAGGGTGATTTGTATAAAAAAGTGCACTTGTGATGAGCACTGGGTGTTGAATCACTATATTGTACACCTTAAACTAATATTACACTGTATGTTAACTAACTGGAATTTAAATAAAAACTTAAAAAGATAACTGATTTGGTGTTTTTCTTTTTTTTTTTTTTTTCCTTTTAGAGCAGATTTTAAGGAACAGACATAGTAGGCATTGTTGCCTGGAAACAAAAAGGCATCTCCTCTTTTATTCCCATAAGCCAGATATTTAAGTCATAAAACCCACCCTCTGTACCTTCTTATGAAAACACTGAGCTATGTATAATTACTGACAATGCACAATTTTGTGCAAAATATGTGCTTTCAATTGGGCATAGACATCACAATAAAATTACACATTATCATGGAGATTGAAGGAATAACATTTGAAAATGTTTTAAACCAGTACTATAAATAATCAATAAACTTTAAAAATACTAGATGATAATATAAATCTATTTAATATTAAGATAGCTTTTGAAGTTTACTGAAGTATAAAAATCTCACAGGAAGAAGAGTTTAATGACAACCATATCAGTTCAATGCAGTACAAAGCTGCCCCAACAAGCAAGTTAAACTAATTTGCAAATGTCAAGCATGTTCCTTTAAATTGGTTCATTAACTCACTTTTGGAGAGCAGTGTCAAGAACTAAGTTACTGGCATTCCTCGTTAGCAGATCTCCTGGACAGGGCAAATAGGTTCGGACGGAATTAGATTGATTAGTCTGTCTTAGAATTCATTGCAGCATACCAAACAAACTCCCACTGCTTTTCCTCTGGTGGGTAAGAGTGAAACATTTCCAGCAATCTAGGTTTCTAATAAGAACCAGAATGTGTCTCAGCCAATCAGCAAACTGAAGTTCACTAGCTGAGACACATATGCATTTTCATGTGGCTTTCACTCCTGATTTTAGCAACAATAGGAATATTATTTTGAAAAATGCATAGAAGGAAGCAGTTGTGTAATAGCTTCAAAAAAAAAAGATAAATGCAACTAAGACAGAAAAGCATTAAGAGGAAATACTGAAGTAACAAAACATTAAATTGTCGAATGTTGGTGTGGCAAGAATACAGTATTTGGGGAGGTGAGTGTTTGCAGAATAATATTTAATCTCCTGGATTCTTCACTAGAATATATTGATATTATCACTTGCCATTGTAACTAAAGCCCTGATTTTTCTTTGAAAGTGTTGAGACAAGATTGGGATGGAATCCAAGTTATAAGGGAGCTGTTTATTATTTTGACAGGAACTCCCTAACCCCAAGAATATGGTGAAATTAGTGAAAGTGATACATGTGACATGCTTTTTGGCATGTGGTATGTCTTCAAGGTACATTTGAGTAATATACAATTTTGACAGATTATGATGTAGAATTGTATTAATGTTCATAAGTAGATAGTCATACTTCTTAACTTTGGCTGAGGTATTTACAAGATAGGATGACCAAGGATAAGATATATAAGCTCTTATCTTTTCATCTTATAAAATGGGCATAACGATGCTATTGTGATATCGCTGTTTTAAAAATTAATGAGGGTAAGGTATATAAGGCATTATATATGCTTTATATATATTGAAGCATGTATGACAAAAGGTATTCAATGTCGTAGCCCTTCATCATCATTATCATCATCACCATCATCACCATCATCTCTATTATTCTATACCAGACTTAACCTCAAGAACACAGTATTGTAGCATAGTTTATTACAAAAATCTCTTAAATTTATGTAAAGTATGTTACTTTCTAGGAAATGGGTCACAGTGAGAAAATAAATGAATTTTGGAATTTGACAAATTGTTTTTCATATTCATTGTTTTTAGATTGATTTTTTTATTCTTTTTTAAATTAATTTTTTTTTTTTTTGATGTAGTGTTCCATGATTCATTGTTTGCGTGTAACACCCAGTGCTCCATGCAGAATGGAGCTAGGCTCCATCACCAGGCTAACCCATCCCCCCACCCCCCCTCCCCTCTAGAACTCTCAGTGTGTTTCTCAGAGTCCACTGTCTCTCATGGTTTGTCTCCTCCTCCGATTTTCACTCCCTTCATTTTTCCCTTCCTACTATCTTCTTTTTTTTTTTTTAACATATATTGTATTATTTGTTTCAGAGGTACAGGTCTGTGATTCAACAGTCTTACAAATTCACAGTGTTCACCATAGCACATACCCTTCCCAATGTCCATTACCAAGCCACCCCATCACTCCCACCCCCCACCACTCCAGCAGCCCTCAGTTTGTTTCCTGAGATTAATAATTCCTCATATCAGTGAGATCATATGATACATGTCTTTCTCTGACTGACTTATTCCACTTAGCATGATACCCTCTAGTTCCATCCACATCATTGCAAATGGCAAGATTTCATTTTTTTGATGGCAGCATAATATTCCACTGTAGATATATATGCCACACCTTCTTTATCCATTCATCTGTTGATGGATATCTTGGCTCTTTCCATAGTTTAGCTATTGTGGATATTGCTGCTATAAACATTGGGGTGCACGTACCCCTTCAGATCACTACTTTGTATCTTTGGGGTAAATACCCAGTAGTGCAATTGCTGGGTCATAGGGCAGCTCTATTTTCAACTGTTTGAGGAACCTCCATACTGTTTTCCGGAGTGGCTGCACCAACTTGCATTCACACCAACAGTATAGAAGGGTTCCCCTTTCTCCACATCCTCACCAACATCTGTCATTTCCTGACTTGTTTATTTTAGCCATTCTGATGGGTGTGAGGTGGTATCCCATTGAGGTTTTGATTTGGATTTCCCTGATGCCGAGTGATGTTGAACACTTTTTCATGTGTCTGTTGGCCATTTGGATGTCTTCTTTGGAAAAATGTCTGTTCACATCTTCTGCCCATTTCTTGATTGGATTATTGGTTCTTTGGGTTTTGAATTTGATAAGTTTTAGACTGATATTTAATCCCCTACATCTTCATCACTGTATCTGTTAAACATATGTGTAATTCATGAAGTTATTGTAAATGAATTACATTAAGTGAAAAATCTGTGCCTCGTGTTAGTATCTAGTAAGCACATAATAAGTACTATATTTAATTACACCCTATACCTTTCAAGTATTTTTATCTTATAATAATTGATTTTCGTTCTACAGAAGGAAACACTGACACTATATGAACGGACAATTTGTGAGTTAATACTAGAGCCAACAAAATTCCTGAGTCTGAACACAAAGCTTTGTCTTCTGTTATTGAGTAAAAAAAACTTATATGAAATATCACATATTTGAACCCGTGCTTAAGCCCACACCTGTCTCTATGAAAAACTGACCTCAATAATCTTAACTTCTTTTCTTTCTTAATCATTTATGGATTTACCTGACTCTGCATTCTAGTGTAGTAATCCACGGACTTTTTGTAAAACCTTTCTAGGTTTTATAAATGCTTCTGTAGTGGAAAATAGTCAACTTTTAGCTTTGTATCCATTACAGTCCCTAAAATTCATTTTTTTTAAACATTAAGTCACTGTGATACATGCTGGTTTGGGGGAGATTTATATGTAAAATAGGACCCCAAAAGGCCAAACTTCCTGTTCGTTATACATCAGTCCTTTCTCTTTGAGTAGAGAAGTTGTAAATACAGTTCTGCCCTTCAAATAAAAAATACTAAATATTTGAAATGAGAGGGTAAAAAAAAGTAACATGTCTTCTCTTGTTATGAACTACAAACACAATGTCCCAGAAAGAAAACAACAGTGTCAGCACAATTCAGTAAATAAAACAACAGGCTGTCACTGGTTTTTATATAACAGTGTGGTTCTGATATAGCGAGCAAGATTTCTAAAAGGACCATTCCAGACACAGAGAGGCTTAATGGTGTGAGTATCTCCATGTATTGTGGAGAATAGATGTAGTATCAAAGCACAGGACAGGACTGTGTAAAATATAGACATCAAGGTAGAAAAAATATAAAGCTAGAATATAAGTATTCAAATGCTATGACTGGAGTACATGAAGAGACCAAAAATGCTAGTAATTATTTCAGAATACAGAAAATACAGCTGGTTAATAAATATATGGAAAAAAAAATCTCATTTTTTTTTTAAATGAAACTCTCCTAGGGTACAGGGACTGCATCTAATTCAAGTCATCTCATTGTAGCATCTAGGACAACACAAGGCATACTATTCCATCTAAAAGACTAGAAAAGACTTTCAAAATAATGACATGTATGTTGCTGTAGCAAACGAGGTCCTTCATACTTTAGTGATAAAAGCTTAAACAGGTAGATGAAACTGGAAAACAATAGGAATATATGTGTAAATTTCTTTTCAAAGTTTGTATCATTTTTTCTAGCAATTATAGTTCTTTGGCTCCTTTTTGGGCGGTAATAATCTAATTATAAAACACCCGTGTGCCAAGATCTTGATTATACTGCTATTCCTTTATAGGAAGATATTAGAAATATCTAAAAAATTATAAAAACAGAATGATTAACTTATGTCATGCAACTTGATAGAAATCAAAAATTTCATAGGGAGTACTTTTATTTTTACCACAAGTACAATTACTACCACTACCATTGGCACACTACTAGATATTATCTAAAAACAGTTAATATTCTTCATTCTTCAAAAAAATTTTTATCTAATATTTCATATAAAGCTCATAATAACCTCATAAGTTTAATTTCACAGATAAGTAAAAGTAACTTTCCCAGCAGTCATAAAGCAAATGGTGGAGATGAGTTTTAAATCTACACAATTAAATTATTTTAAATGCTTTCTGGAAAGATGGAGATACTGACCAAAATGCAAACTGGTGAGCTGTAAGTTTAAGTGTCCACTGATCATTTAATCATTGAATACTTGCTTATTTCAATACATAAATGTGTTTTGTTATGTGCTTTTGTGATTTCAAGACTTATGAAATTTAAATAAACATTTAAAAATTCCGTGGGCTTATTGGATTTTTTACTTGTTAATTTCTTAAATTGCAACTGAATACAATAAATATTTTAAGTTTGAAATAAATAAACATTGTACCTGCCTTTGTCAGGATTCAGCATGAAACAAATAGCATACTCAATGAAATAATTGAGGAAAGTTAAATCATGGCATATTTAAGAAGGTGTGAGCGCGGGGGCAGGGGCAGGGGGCGCCTGGGTGGGTCACATGGTTAGGCATCTGCCTTCAGCTCAGGTCTTAATCCCAGGGTCCTGGAATCGAGCCCCACGTCAGGCTCCCAGCTCAGTGGGGAGTCTAGTTCTCCCTCTGCCTCTCTCCCCTGCTCATGCTCTATCTCTCTCTCAAATGAATAAATAAAATCTAAAAAAAACAAAAAGGTATGAGCGGAGTTTTTGTTTTGTTTTTAAGAGAAACAAGCAAGGATGAAAAAGGATCCAAGGGCTGGTAAAAATATGGAGCTAGGTATACTCAAAGGCTTGAAGAGCAAGGGGAGGAAGGAAGCAATTACCAAAACTCAGAATAGATAGAGTTTTTGGGGCGCCTGGGTGGCTCAGTCATTAATGTCTGCCTTTGGCTCAGGTCATGATCCCAGGGTCCTGGGATGGAGCCCCAGATCAAGCTCCCTGCTCACCCGGAAGCCTGTTTCTCCTTCTCCCGCTCCCCCTGCTTGTGTTCCCTCTCTCACTGTGTCTCTCTCTGTCAAATAATTAAATCTTAAAAAAACAAAAAAGAATAGATAGAGCTTTAAGTGAGTACCAAGGAATCAGTGCTTCTTGGTAAAGGGACACAACCAATCTACAGCAGCTTAGTAAAGACAGAATTAAAATAGATGCCCACAAATTCACACTTCTTCTCCACTTTTCCGTGCTGTTACCTCAAAAGAAATCCAGTGGGCCAAAGAATGCTTTGGATGGAATTCATAATGTCAGCTTCCTAGAGCAAGAGCAGGGCAGAGAAGAGTAGAGTAAATCAGCCTGTGGTAGATTATTTGCAAAAATGGCTTCAATTATTCCATTCTATATCTATGAGCTTTCAATGTCACTTTGCTTCATCTACTATTAAGAGGATGGGGCTTGTGATTTTTTTTTTTTTTTTTTGGTGTCAAATAGAATGTAGAAGTGAGATTGTGCCAGTTCTGAGCCTAAGCCTCAAGAGGCTTCTCACGTGTATTTGTTATTTTAGCACCCTGCTCAGCCACCATGTGCACAAGCACATATTAACCTGCTGGTAACGAGAGAACATGCAGCCAAAGTAGAGTAAGCTTAGTTAGTACAGTCAAGAGTAGCAAATCTGTCTACCGACACATAGCTGCCACAGTAGCATGAAAAATCCAACTAATCTGTAAATTCATGAGCAATAATAAATGGTTATTGTTCTAAGTGACTTAGTTTTGGGGTGGAGCAATAAGTAATTATTGCAATATCCTCATTAGTGTGTTTAACCATTCAAAAAGTATTTATTTATTTATTAGCCATGTGTTATGAGCAAGTACTGTGCTAAGCACTGCACTGATAGAATGATTAAATATGAACACTTATAAATTATAATACAAATGTAAGTAAAATACATAGTATTTTAAACATACAAAAGAGAAAAAAAACAATTTAAGGAGTTGAGATATATTTAAAGAGGACAAGATGAAAATTGTAAAAAGTATGAAAATGAAAGGTGTTTGTTGAGTTTTTGGTTGTCAACTAATTTGGCTTTTCTATAGAGTCCATGATGTTTAGTTGTCAACTAACTTGGCTTTTCTAATAGAGTCCATGATAGGGAATAGTATTTCATGAAACTAGTAGTCTTAATGATTTTTTTTCTGCTCATGATATATTAGTAAATAATTTATTACTAAGGCATATACATAAATCTACAGATATATGTTCACGTCTAAGTTTGTCTTAAGAAAGAAAATAAAACCCTAGATGTTTGCATAATTTGTACTTCTATATTATATATACATACATATGTATATATTTATTTTAGAGAGAGAGAGCAAGTGGGGGAGAAGGGGCCGAGGGAGAGAGAGAGGGAGAATTTTAAGCAGGCTCCATACCCAGCAGGGAGCCTGACACAGGGATTGATCTCATGACCCTGAGATCATGACCTGAACCAAAATCAAGAGTTGGACGCTTAACTGACTGACCACTCAGAAGCCCTATAAAATCTTTATATTATGATGTACTATGATTTATTTCTAAGTGATTGTGAAAATTATTAGTATTACTGTTGGTAATATATACTATTAAAGCATAGTGTTTATTGAGCATTGCTAGCCCTGTGCTAAGTGTTTTGAAGACATTTTTTGGTATTACTTGGGAGATGGTATTTTTTCCACTTACTGGTATGGCAAATGAGGTTTAGAGAGATATATAACTTTTCCCAGGTATCACAGATATGAAGTGGTGAACTAACATTAGAATACTCATACATACACACAATATACATATTCAAGTGAATTGCATATAATTTTTATTTATATACTAATCTCTAGATGATGATTGCTACGTCACTCTTATGAAGTCATAAAAAATTAAACCACAGTTACTTTTATCTCCATAATACTTGTATTTAATTAACTCAACAGATATTATTAATTGAACATATACTATGTGGTACACATTTAAAGTTTGGACTGTACAAGCCTGAGGTTTATTGCCCTTAAATAAGGACTTCTCAAAAAATGTGTAGAAACAAGACAGAATCTTTAATCTCTCTGCCCACTTGCATTATTAGAAGCTGATTCCACAGGAATTAAGCTATGGAATTAAGAGATTAGACAAAAAAATATGTCTTCTAAATTCAACACTTACTAAATTCACAATTCTGTCTTCCATTAAAAGAAAATAAGTAATTCAGTATTCAAAAATCTTAAAAATTTCAGACAAGTGAGAAAAATTTACGTGAGTTTCTAAGATTAATTTTTGTTACCATGATATCATAAATTCAAACTAGGAATGTGCTTTAAGAGAAATATAATGCAAAACAATTAAAATAATGCATACAGAAGCTAGAATTATTATTTCTAAATTATTACAACTTCAGACATAAGTGGTTAAAATAGCACTGTCTGCGATGATGGAAATTATCAGAATCTACACTGTTCAATATGGTAGCCAGTAGCCACATGGGCTACTGAGAAGTTGAAGTGTGGTTAATCTTACTGATGAATTACATCATTTTATTTTATTTCAATTAGGTTTAAAAGTAAATATAAATACCTATATGTATCTAGTTGTTAACACAGCAATAGAGAATCAACTCTGATTGGTAGTGTCCTTCTCTTTCCTAAAAGGTTCCAAGAAGCAAAGTATTTTTTATACCACTCAATGACAAAACCAATAAAAAATGATAAATATATATATACCTTATAGTATGCTTTGAAGTTTTGACTATTCGAAAAATCATAAAGCAAGAGTAGAATTAGATTTTTAATAAATCTATTGTGTTTTTTCAATTCAATCATGTTTATAAGTTACAGTGAATAAAATAATACAGAGAACAAATCAGAAACTTCTCAATTATCTTAAATTTCCTAAAAAAAGGTATCAAAATAGATTTTCAAACCAGAAGAAATAGAGAAGTTTGGGAACAATTTATTTCTATAGCACAGATGTGTAACATCTTTGCTAGGAAAGAGGAAAATTTCTTTTCTCATTTAGATCTACTTTAGCTTCAGTATGAAGCAGAAGAGAGACAAACACCAGGAAGAAATATAAATCAATAATTTTCATTTCCCAAGAAAAATGGTTCTGTACAAATAAAGTTGACTCCTACATGTGGGGTACACTAGAGAAGCAGTTCTAGTGTTCAACAATATTCAACATTTTGTTTAAGTGAACTGGCATTTTGTGTTGAGAATCATCTACAAGGTGGTAAAGAAAATTAATGACATTTACTTTTTTTCTAGACTTTAACTCACATGACTGTGTTTGGTGAATAAAATCACATAGGCGATAGCCTTTGCAAGCTCCAAACAAGAATCAGTGCAGAAGCAGCTTCTGCTTTAGGCTTTCCCCCTCAGTCAGTCTAGGGTCATCCCCTCCTCAAAACTCCAGGACTCACATATCTGACTACTGGTTTCCCTTACCTCTTCAGCCATTTTTCTTTCCACAATATTCTTATCTGTAAAGGTAAAGATATCTTCATGGAATAGTCACTTCCACTTACATTGTGTAAATTTAAATCACAGAACTGTACCTCTGAAACAATACATTATATGTTAAAAGAAGAAGAAGAAGAAGAAGAAGAAGAAAGAGAAGAAGAAAGCAGGAAGGGAAAAATGAAGGGGGGGAATCGGAGGGGGAGAAGAACCATGAGAGACGATGGACTCTGAGAAACAAACTGAGGGTTCTAGAGGGGAGGGAGGTGGGAGGATGGGTTAGCCTGGTGATCGGTATTAAGGAGGGCATGTTCTGCATGGAGCAATGGGTGTTATACGCAAACAATGAATCATGGAACACTACATCAAAAACTAATGATATAATGTATGGTGATTAACATAACATAATAAAAAAAATCTTTTAGTCATGCTTTCAATGTCAATTTAGACATCTAACATATACTTTACTCTCTCAATGTAAATTCTCTAATTTGATTTCAACTGGAAATTTTATAAGGGATATCTTCTTCAAATGTTTTAAATTTCTTCCTCTTAAAAAGTCAATAATAGGAACATAATCACTGTTAAGTTTAACAGTAAGATATATTCCTGCTGATGTTACTTTGAATTTTAACTGGTTTATGTTGACAAATAAATATTTATATTATTGAATGTGATGTAATTATAGATCTATATATATCTATATAGATCTATCTATATATAAAGACTTAAAGGAACAATTTCTGTAGTCGCATTGAAATGGAATAAGTGTTTTATTTAAATGAGGTTAATATTTCCTTTGACGTAAGTCACATGGTACAGATTTATTTTTTTAAGACTGTGTGTTTTTCACCATACTTTCTGTGTTATGTGACAAAGTATATCTGAATGAAAGGAAAGAAATTATTTGAAATCAAATTTAGGTGAAATATAACTAAGTAAAAAAATAGTATTGGGATGTTTGGGTGGCTCAGTAGGATAAGTGTCCTACTCTTGATCTCAGCTTTGGTCTTGATCTCAGGGTCTTAAGTTCAAGTCCCATGTTGGGCTCCACACTGAGCATGGAGTCCACTTAAAAAAAAAAAAAGAAAAAAAGAAAAGAAAATAGAAAAAATAGTATTTCTCTGAGATTAAAAGAGAAGTTTGTATTAGTTACCTGTTTTAAGTTCTTAATGGCAAAATTTCTAAGTAACTTGACAAATCAGTGAATTGTGATTTGAACTTTAAAAAGTAAAATTTTGTTTGTGTAAATAGGTCCTCATAGATTATGCCAAACACAATTATATAGGCAGCACAGTTAAGTGTTTAAAAGCATACATTCCAGGCTGCCTGGGTGGCTCAGTTGGTTAAGCGACTGCCTTCGGCTCAGGTCATGATCCTGGAGTCCCGGGATCGAGTCCCACATCGGGCTCCCTGCTCAGCAGGGAGTCTGCTTCTCCCTCTGACCCTCTTCCCTCTCATGCTTTCTATCTCTCAATCTCTCTCTCTCTCAAATAAATAAATACTTAAAAAAAATAAATAAATAAAATTAAAAGCATACATTCCAGAACCAACTTACCCGAGATTGAAATGTGACACAGCCACTTAGTTTTGTGAACTTGGGAAATACACTTAGGTTCTCTGTGCGTCATGTATGTTATGTGTAAATTATTATTAGTCCTATATTATAATAATGCCTATATTATGAAGTCAGAAATAGAATGAAATAAGTTTTCATGTATAAACCCTGGAGGATGACTGAAAAATGTAAGTAAGTAATATATATTTTGTGATAGTTTTAAGATCTAATCACAGAGTCCTTGATACAACTCTGTTCAAGGGAGCTTAACTCTCCTCCACTTGTGTGAGCTGTTACTTAGTGACTTGCTTCTAACAACAGAATGTGGTAGAAGTTACTAAGTGTGACTTCCAAGGGTAGGTCATAAAACATATTGAGTCTTTCTGTCTTTTATCACTCCCTGCAGGAAAAGCTGCTGCTATACCATTAGGACACTAAAGCAAGCCTAAGGAAAAGTCTATGAGGCCTCCACCAACTGTTTCTAGTGTTTTATGACAAGTGAAAAGTAGAACTAACATTTGCTATTATGAAAACACTAATATAAAACAATAAGTATGCTATTTTGTTACCAATTATGTTTTTATCAAAATAAATATTTAAAACAAATAGAAAGACCTTTTTTATTAATGATTTACATCATTTTAGCATCATTATTTAATTGCTCCCAGTTTAGAATTCACATCAGAGCAAATTAACTTTTTTTTTAGAGAAAGGAAAAGAGTTTTATTTAAACCCAAAACCTAAGTTAGGACAACTGCCAGGGATACACAATCTTCATGAAGAAGAGTGCTCCAGGGAAGGAATATTTGGTGCTGGGTTTTACATAAAGAGTTACAAATCATCATGAGGAAGGATATCCCAGAAAGTTACAGACTTTATCTTATGTTTTTAGTATGTGCAAGGAGGCATGACTTTAATCTTATGTAAATGAGGGAGGGTTTTTTGTTTTTCTTATCTCTATGTTTGAAATGCTCCTTTTTGTTTTTCTTTTTGTTTTCTTTTTGTTTTTTAAATGAAGCAGACATACAATGTGTGTTCAGGGCAGAAATAGAGC
Organism: Eumetopias jubatus; assembly: GCF_037043125.1. Taxonomy (NCBI): domain Eukaryota; kingdom Metazoa; phylum Chordata; class Mammalia; order Carnivora; family Otariidae; genus Eumetopias; species Eumetopias jubatus. The sequence continues at coordinate 80,380,466 of NW_028274819.1, read as the reverse complement.
AAATGCTTTGAGTTTTGCCAAGTCATTTTGACCTTGGTGAATATTAAAGTATAACTTCCCCTGGAGCCCAGGAGCAGGGCCCACAAATGTTAAAAGTTGAAAATGTCCTTTATCATTTCCCTAAATTAACTTTTTAATATCTTAAGATACAAATTAACTTTATTGTAATATAAAATGTTGTTATAGAACTTAAGTCATTTTAGAAATGGAGAATATAAAACTAGATAAATTCAGCTAGTTTCTGCACTCACTCATCCATTCATGTAAGAAACATTTATCATGTTCCAAACATAGTTCTATACACTGAAGATATAATGGTGAGGAAGACAAACATGATTTTTTGTCTCCTGGAGCTTATAGTCTAGAAGAGAACAACTTTGATTGTCATCTTAATGATACACAACATTTTTATTAGATCACTGCCATTATTTTGCATATGAAAATGCACTGTGCAGAGTCCCTGTCTCACAGAGGTAATACATTGGATAGGACAGAGCTGAAATAGTTATATTGGCATCGGTTTTCAGATTGGATTTGGATTTAGTATTTTTTTTTAATATATGAAAGACAGCTTATATGCATATTATTAGGAATGTTGAGAGAGACTTTCTGCCCTTAAATTCTTATTGTATTTCCACCTTAATTTATGAAAACCTATTAATAAAACAAGCAAAAAACTTCTGTTCCAAAAAGTAAGATGAATTTGATAGATGTGAGGAGAGGTCTTATGTAGACATATTTACAATCAAGAGAAAAGACTGACTGATATATTTAGAGTACTAACCCTGATGGAAGGAAGGAGAAGCCATAGATCAAGGACACTACATTACCGATGGGCTCAGAGGCAGGTCCCCATTGATAATCTTTGTGCTAAGAAGGTGCTGAAAAAAATTATTTGATTCTCAATTTTTCAGAATAGAAAAATGGGAAGAAGATTTGTGCTTATAGAGAAAGACTGTGTAGATTAATTTGGAAGAATTGTTTTAAAGACATACTCATATTGATAAAATATTTAAAATACCCACCCTAATGTGTCATTAATACTACTTACATGGAAAAAGGGGAATATCCTTCATTGTTGGCATGAACATAAATTGATGGAGTCACTATTAAAAGCAGTAAGGAGACTCCCCAAATAATTAAAAATGGAAATACCATACAACCCAGTAATTCCACTTCTGGGTATTTACTCAAATAAAATGAAAACACTAATTTGAAAAGCTATGTGCACCCCACATTCATAGCAGTATTATCTACAATAGCCAAGATATGAAACTAACTTAAGTAAAGATGTGGTATATATACACAATGGAATATTTCTCAGCCATAAAAAGAAGGAAATCTTGCCATTCAGGACAACATGGAGGTACCTAGAGAGTATTATGCTAAGTGAAATAAGTCAGACAGAGAAAGACCATATGATTTCTCTTATATGTGGAATCTAAAAAATAAAATAAATGAGCAAACAAACAACAAATAGAAACAGACTCATTAATACAGAGAACAAACTGGTGGTTGCCAGAGAGGATGGCTCCACACTCAGTGCAGAGTCTGCTTGGGATTCTCCCTCTCCCTCTCCCTTTGCCCCTCCCCCTGTTCGTGCACCTGTTCTCTCCCCCTCTCTCTCTCTCTCAAATAAATAAATAAATCTTAAAAAAATAAAATAAATAAGTCATAGTAATGAAAAGTACAACATAAGGAATACATTCAATAAAATTGCAATAACTTTGTATGGTGACAGATGGTAACTACACTTATTGTGAACTTATGGTGAACATTTTGTAAAGTATATAATTATTGAATCACTATGTCATATACTTGAAACTAATATAATATTGTATGTCAACTATACTTAAATTATTTTTTAATTTAAAAGAATTTAAAAAACTAGCTATATATATAGTTTTATAGTTATAGTTAGTTATAGTTATAGTTGTTATAGTTATATAGTTAAATAAACATTTCAAAGCATAATATAAAAATATGGGATAGGTCATTTGGATGCCTGTTAGAGAAGGAGTGGAATTAGCATGGTGCTAAAGTAAAGGAATGCCAAGTAATTAGATTGAGAGAGACAAAGCCCGACCTTAAACAATTTTATGTACTGTTCTCCTACAACATTCAAGCAATTATTTATCAAGTCTATCCTTTTCTTTTGCATTTCTTGCCCAAAAAAGAGCTTGATAGTTCAGAAGAAAGACATAGTAACTACCCAATTTACACAAACATATATTATTATTTATAGAAAATGGAAGCTTCTATGAGAATTAGTTTGCTCATTTTATGTTTAATTCTTGCATGATTGTTTTGCTCTAAGAAACATAATGTTTATGAAAAATAATCCTCCCATAGGAGTTGTCTTATAATTTATTAGTTTTATGATATATGTACAATTATATCATAGATATATTTCAGAGAGTATACTCTCTTAGATAGACTAGTAAGTTTCAGTATCAAAAGGAATTATGCCCATATAAGTTACATCAATACCTTTGTTAGTATGAGGATATCTCTGCACATTCAAGAAGACCCTTATTCTTACTATTAGAAAGGTAAAAAGCGTTTAAGAAATGCCTTCTCTGTCAAACACACAATACAAGATCCTTTCTCATTTGCAAATATGTATATTTAGAAGAAAAACTGTTCTATAAGCAGTTCAGTGTTCTTTGCCAAGGGACACACAGATCAACTCTTTTAAGTACACTATTTTTCATGTAACTTTTGCATTAATAATTTGTTTTTCTTTTTCCTCACAATTAAAAAAGTGGGGAAAAGAAAATAATATTTTAGGTTTATATCGTTATTATTTAAAGTGATAAAATATAGCATAAACATAATGTAGGAGATGATTATTATTCTATTTAAAAATAAAAAAAATGAGAGAGACAAATGGGTTTAACAAAGGACATTCAATAAGTCTGTAGCAGAGATGGAAATAAAAATACAGCACCAGGCAGCTCGCTGGTGATCAACATCCTGGTGCTTTGGCACTTCGACAGGATGATTAACTTTGACAGGTTAAATTAACACAAACATAAAACAGAGGAAATTTATCCTTGCTTGTCTCTCTGCCAGGAAATAGAAGCCTGTAATTGCTGTGATCCAGCTCTTCAACATAAACCAGCCAAATGCTTATATCAAGAGATTGATTTTACAGAGCAAGACTCTACTCTGATTTTAGGGTCATTGGAGATTAGTACCCTTTTCACAACACAGTTTTCTCTTAAATTCTACCCAGGTTAAATGTAGGTGCAAGTAAATGTCATAGCCTGTCTAAACATATGAATTAGACAAGCATGGGAGCCAGTGCTTTAGAAGGACTTAGCTGACTACACTAAAAGCCTTTATTTTTTTATCCATGTACTTTGTCCTTCCCCCTAAGGAACACTGGGTAGATCTAACCACATCTTTGTTCAGAAATATATTTGATATGCATTGATCTAATTATTCCTTATTGATATTTAGACTACAAGACAAGATATTTTGGTTTCCACATTAAAGATACTATGACTTCTCTCTCCTTTACATGAAATACAAGAAATAAACTCCTGGTAAGAGGCATTGTTTTCAAGGCAAATAATGCAGGGAATAATGATGATGTTCTTTCAGTATTTTTTCAATGGCCTACCTTAATAATTTTCAATTATTTTGAAAATAGTCTATCAAACTGATTGTGAACCTTGAAAATTGTTAAAATATATTGGCATGTTTGATTTACTTATTCCTGGCTTCTCTAGATCCTCCAACTTCTTGGCTCTACTTTTTAGTCCCTGGTATCAGTTTCTCAACACCTTTTTAAACTCAAATAGCTGTTCCTTATTCTTGGTTTACTACACTGTGCTAAACATATTATACATATACTATATGTATGTCTTTTAACCTCGGTATAACTCTCAACTGAGGAAACTGCAGGTCAGAATGATTAAAGAACTTGCCTTGAGACCAAATAGCTAGAAAATAGCAGAGGGAAGATTTAAACATGGGATTTTCCAGACACCCTGGCCTAATGAGAATTATTAGTTCAACTTGCACCCATAAAGGACTGGGCCCTTTGACTCTGGCTCCAACCTTTAGATTAGAGAGATTTTGACTAGGGCAACCATACCTACCTGTGGGAGGTGTGTTTTAGATATAAAAAAATGCTAAAATTTAGAATAAAAACAACTACAGATAAATTCTTGCTCTGGGTAGGAGCAGAGTGGTAGCATGTGGCCTCTCAGTTGTATAGAAGAGCACCATTTCAAGAGTTTCTGCAAAAATGCAAATATAAATCCTAGAAAATAAGACTTGAGGCTTCTATGAAATATAATAACACTGGAGTGCTGTGTGCTTGTGTTTGTGAGAGAGAGAGAGCAAGAGAGAGAGAGGAAAAGTGTAAGAGAAAATGAGTATCTGGAGCTCACAGCTGAGTCCAGACACATTAGAATGTTAAACAAATGAAATCCAATGAAATGAATGCTAATTTTTTATTAATGTTTTCCATTGATTTTATGGGCAGCTGATAGTGGTTTTATGTCCTTTCATCAAAAAGAAAATGGAGCTTATTTAAATGTTTTAATTGTTGGGGTGAGAAAGATTTGCTTTTATCAGATCAATATTGCCTTGGCTAAATATCAATTAAAATGACAAGGCTTCTACAACTGAATGAAAGAAGAAGTTTAATTAAATTCCATTCTCTAGTTTCATAATGAGAAAAAGATCAGTGTTTGTTATATTTTTGAAATGCACATGGATTGTAACTTAGAAACCAAAAGTATAAGTGTTAAGAAAAATAATTTTTACATTGAGGCACAAAATGAAAAATCGAGGATGATGTTTTCAAATTCCTATTCTACATATTTCTAAGAATATTTTCATCATTTACTTCTGCTTTATCTTAAAAAAACTAAAAATTCAAGTAGTTATTTGTTGTATTGTTAGAACTAATTGGAAATTTGGTTTATCTATGAATAACCTTATCAATGGAAATTCTATTGTCAGTACCCAATGCCTTCTTTCAGGTCTCAATCGATTATCTGGAAGACTATTTAGATCCTTATTCATTGACTTGTTGTCAGTGTCACATCCTCTTCATTCTTAATAATGATAACAAATGAGATATTTTAGAATTCAAATATTTTCCAATAACTTCCAGTCCCTTTATAAGTCTTCTATGATGCAACTCAGTTGTTCCTTAATAGTAAAGGCAAAACCCTTTTTAATCTGCCTTTTGTCCCTTGTCCTAGATGTTCCACACAGAACTAACTTTAGTTCCCTGAAAATACTTGTTTTGTTCTTATTTGCAGTTGCCTATGTTACTCTGTTTCTCTGCTGAAATGCCAAATTCTCATCACATTTGTCTGGCAAAATATTATTATTCATTCATCAGGAGACAGCTCAAACATCATCTCATTTTTTAACTTATTTCCATACTTTGCCTACTTTCACCTTCTTCTGTCCAAAGTTAGTAACTAATCCTCTGTTCTTCTTGTGCATCACATTTTATATCATAAAACATATTATGCCATATTGTGATGATCTGTTTATGCATTTGTTTCATCACCGAAATTCAAATTCAATAATGTATAGTATTCGATAGTAAACTTGTATTCATCTTTCTATCACTTATGACAAACTTAGAGCTTAGTATATAGTAGACAATAGCTGCTTACTGAACAAATGAGACTTTACTATTATTTTAAAGCCTACTTTATTCAAGGTAGTAAAGGTATTAAGGTAGTAAACTGTATTAAAGAGGGAAAAAGCAGTAAATACCATTGTCCTACTAATGGATGATTTGTTTTGCAAGATATAAATATTTGAATTCAAATGTGAGTGTGGTGAGGATGAAGCAAGGTAGCAAAATTCCACATAAATTGCTAAAAATTAAAAAAACAAAGTCAAGCAGGTATTTTTAACATTAGGAAGGGAGAGCCCTTCAAGCAAGGTATCGAACATTTCAACCTTCATTCTGCAAACTTCAACACTTCTGATCATTTGGCCTAGCACTTCAATCATTCCAATTTTCTGATATGTTGTCTATTCTAGTTTCATTGGCTTTACACACTAAGCCAAGAAATTAGAATGGCAAATAATAGGTCCACAATCTGAAATTAATATTATCCTGTTGCCAGTAGCAAAACAATGATAACGATGACAAATCTATGTTCCTCCATGCTAAATACCTATTAAAATAAATAATTCAGTGAAAATCATATTTGGACTCAGTTCTACAACATGCACCATTTTTCCCCATTTTTATAGAGTTGCATGAAAGAAAAAGATTTTTTTCTCCAATATTACTCTCACTCCAAATTACTAAGTAGTTTTCTCTATCTATACACATTACTCTTCAAATCAATATTTTTATTTGTTTTAATTCCTTTGGAAATGGCAAAGTCAGTGTATCATTTTAATTCACTGAGAATTCTCTGAGTTTTAAGTGTTTACCTTATTTCATTTAAGGTCATTAAATCCATTCATTCAGGGGATTTTGTTGCTTTTGCCTATTTTAGTAGTTAACATTAATAATCTTTGCAATAAATTTTCCTAAGTTTTTACCACATGTAAGGCTTTTTTTTTTATTTTATTTTATTATGTTATGTTAATCACCATACATTACATCATTTGTTTTTTTTATTCTTTATTGTTATGTTAATCACCATACTTTACATCATTAGTTTTTGATGTAGTGTTCCATGATTCATTGTTTGTGCATAGCACCCAGGGCTCCATTCAGTACGTGCCCTCTTTAATACCCATCACCAGGCTAACCCATCCCCCCACCCCCTGCCCCTCTAGAACACTCAGTTTGTTTCTCAGAGTCCAGAGTCTCTAATGGTTCATCTCCCCCCACCGTTTCCCCCCCTTCATTTCTCCCTTCCTACTACCTTCTTTTTTTTTTTTTAACATATAATGTATTATTTGTTTCAGAGGTACAGGTCTGTGATTCAACAGTCTTACATGTAAGGCTTTATAGAAACATAAAGTTGATGATAATTTTTTTTAATTTTATTTTATTATGTTATGTTACATTAATCACCATACATTACATCATTAGTTTTTGATGCAGTGTTCCATGATTTATTGTTTGTGTATAACACCCAGTGCTCCATTCAGTATGTGCCCTCTTTAATACCCATCACCAGACTAACCCATCCTCCCACCCCTCTCCCCTCTAGAACCCTCAGTTTGTTTCTCAGAGTCCATAGTCTCTCATGATTCATCTCCCCCTCTGATTTCCCCCCTTCATTTTCCCTTCATGCTATCTTCTTCTTCTTCTTTTTTTAATATATAATGTATTATTTGTTTCAGAGGTAGAGGTCTGTGATTCATCAGTCTCACAATTCACAGCACCCACCAAACAATAATTTCTACCCTGTTATATTAAAATTTAACACTTGCAAAACAGATAAATTAATATTCATTTTCCAGGAAAATAAACAAGAATGTCAAATTTCATTTGTTAAAAAGAAATCCAAAGGCCCAAAATAGTGTCACTTAGACCAAACTCCCAAACTGGGGTTTAATATCTAATCTAATGGCAGTTTCAGTCTCTCCCTAAAAACATAGTCTTAAGGGATCAGTTGGGAATTTTTTGATCATTGACAAATGATCATGTCTACCACAAGGACCCTCTCCATCCCCCAAAGGAAGATGAGGAAATCTACATTGTAAGACCCTTTGTAGAGCTCCTGGGTGGCTCAGGGGTTAGGCTTCTGCCTTTGGCCCAGGTCATGTTCCCGGATTCTTGAGATAGAGCCCTGTGAATCATTTAATAAAATCAATTAGATCTTTAAAATTTATTTGGTTGGATTTTTGTTATTTGACACATTTTATTATAGAAATTTTCCTTGGACAATATGTTACATTCTATCCAACTAAAAATAATTTCTTCGCTTATTAAGTAGGTTATGAAATTTGAAAAATTAGGAAAAAAATAATAGAGAAGGTTTCTAAAGCTATAGCTTTAGGAATACATTCCCTAAGAACTTCTAAACTTTTAAAAACTTTATAAAGATAGGTTTCTCCAAACTATATGGCATTAAATAAAATTCATCATCTTTAAGCAGGATCAATGTGAAGTACGCCAAGTTTTATCTTCTTTTATTTTTGCTTTTGCTTTGGAATTTCCTCTGCTCCATTGCCCAGTGAATTCTCACCATTGCCCCCAAAATATAGCATCTCACAAAATCATCCATTCAATAGTGGCCAAACTTGTCTAACTCCGTGTTTCTCGTAGTACTTCTGTTTACAGATTACATATTATAGATGGTTTTATCTTAATTTATCTTAAAATTACATTTAATCAATTTCAATAAAATAAGATATTTAAATATAAAACAAGATAACAAGATATTTAAAAAGTTGAACAATGTCCAAATAAATTTTGTCTATAAATTATTTAGCTATACTTAGGAAGATAAGCAGGAATAATTAAATAATATCTTCATATGTGAAACTTGGAATAATCATTTTTGTCCATTGTTAGAGAAATAGATATTATCTAAGCAAGAGTTATGCTATTTTAAAATTGGAGACTGTAGTTAGAGTATATTTTTATTTAAATATATGGCTGATAGTTATGCCTTACAATTCCTGCATTCTCAAAGAGAAGATTCAATATGAATCTACCAGCAAAAGAAAATCAGAGCCATAAACAGAATATTAAATAAGGGATAAATATACATTGATTAGGTGATTTAGTTTATTCTGTTTACCTCAAATATGTGGGGACTTATTGCTTTGGATAAGAACTAAGGTAGAATTTGGCTACTTTTCATAAGGTAAGTGACAAAATAATATTCTCTTTTTTTTGGCGGGGGGGACGGTATATGCTATGGTGAGTGCTGTGAATTGTGTAAGACTGTTGAATCACAGACCTGTACCTCTGAAACAAATAATACATTATATGTTAAAAAAAAAAAGAAGAAGATAGTAGGAAGGGAGAAATGAAGGGGGGAAATCAGAGGGGGAGACGAACCATGAGAGACGATGGACTCTAAGAAACAAACTGAGGGTTCTAGAGGGGAGGGCGATGGGGGGATGGGTTAGCCTGGTGATGGGTATTAAAGAGGACACGTTCTGCATGGAGCACTGGGTGTTATATGAAAACAATGGATCATGGAACACTATATCAAAAACTAATGGTGTAATGTATGGTGATTAACATAACATAATAAAAAAATAATAATATTATCTTTTCTCCTTTTTCCCTTAAAGGAAGATTTTTAAATCATCCTTATATTTGTACAATTTCCCTAGATGTTTGAGTGTAATGTGTCAATATGTCCTTATCAAAATTAATTTCCTGGAAAAAATAGATAATATCTTCAGAACAAACTACGTTGTACCACACACAACATATTTATATAAATTATTAAGTAGGTATATTAGTGTGAGATTTATGAACTTCGTTTTTGATTATAAATAAGATTTGCAGACAGTAGGGGCACCTGGGTGGCTCAGCCGTTAAGCATCTGCCTTCGGCTCAGGTCATGATCCCAGTGTCCTGGGATCAAGCCCTGCATTGGGTTCCCTGCTCAGCAGGAAGCCTGCTTCTCCCGCTCCCACTCCCCCGCTTGTGTTCCCTTTCTCGCTGTGTCTCTCTCTGTTAAATAAATAAATAAAATCTTAAAAAAAAAAAGATTTGCAGACAGTAAAGTTTAATTGACACACATAATTATTGACCATTAGACGTCATGCAGCTTTTCAGAAACTTACTCCTCTGTTCCTATTGATAAAGGTAAGAAACTGAGATGTAAGGTAGCATCAGCCATTATGCTTATTAGTGATGGTGTTACATGGAAAAATCTCACATGGGAAATAGAACAGAAGATACATAAAGCCGCCTTATATATCTGCCTGTCCCGAAAATTATTTCCTAATTTTCCAAAATCCAAACTATTAACATATGTTTCCACGGGCCTTCTTAAGATTATAGGACCTTTTACTGATTTAATAGTAGTTAAGGATCACATGAGTTCATGTATTTTACGTAATCAAACTCAGAGATTCCAATAAAGTCCATTATGGGATGGAGAGAAAGGAGATATAATACGTGAACCCATACATCCCTCTGTCCTTTGTAACACATTTCACTTTCAGAAATATTGATTCAGAATCAACAGTAAAGTAGTTCTGTGCAAGAAAATAACTATAAGCCACTACTATTACTCTCAACTACCTCAAATCTGTATGAACAAATGCATAAACAATTTTAAGTAATAGAAATCAATTTGACATTATTTTTTTTAGTTAAAAGAGGGGCTCCAAATTATAGCAGAATGGAACTTGGTTGTATCTTAACAGAATGCCAAATAATTGGTATAAACTTCACTTGATATTCATTTATGGTACTGCCATTCATATACATGTACAAGACATGACAAACTGCAAGAAAGAAAAGAAGGGAAAAAAAACAAAGAAGAGAATTATAAGGAATGCTTTTTTTTCCAGAAATAGGGAGGTTAATTATGCTAAAACTTTGGAAGAAACTTTATAGAAGATGTTAAATGTAAGCTGTGCTTGATGAATCAGTAAATTTAGAGAAGAAATGATGGAATGAAATATTCCTAGAAGATGATAACTCAATAATAATATTATCATAATAATTATCATAATAATCAAAACAGTAAAACAATTTTTAAAGTTTATTCCAAGTTTTATACTAAGGGTTTTATGTAGATTGCTTTATTTATTTATTACAAAATCCCTCTGAGCAGATTCTACTTTATCTATTTTAAAAAAGAGGAAACAGGCTTGGAGATAAAGCACCCTTCTTAAAACTGTAGAATTAAGAACTGCCAGAGGCAAAAGTCATATCAAGGTGCTCAGCTTAAGAGAAAATATTGAGGATTAGAAATGTCATGATGAATCTCAGGGACCATGTGATCATCAGTGGGTTTTAAACGTATGGTTCACACTGGAAATAAATCTTAGTTTTAGATAAATCAAGAGATTTTGGACTAGGAGGAGTACCCAAGATGGTATCCCTAAAGAAAATTTGGGTAGATGGAGTGCCCTGTTATTGATGGAGGGGTGTTGCAGATCAACTTTGTATTATTATAACTTGGACTAGGAAGGTTCTACAGTTATGAGGGTTTGTAGTTTTGGAGTCCTACCTCAAAAAGATTGCATTGAGCAATTTCTGCTACAAATAAATGTGCCATAATTAAATTATATACTTTAGAGGGGCCACTCCAGATATAGCTATGTACAGAATTATATCAAATTCAAATATACCTACCACCTTACCTATGAAGGGGAGCAGAATATATCACCCCAAAATATGTCTCTTTGGCATAAGGATTATGGTGAGCTGATTGTTTCTAAGAAACTGCAGACAGGAAAATCTCTGAAAGTAGAAGCTACCCTTCTGACAGAGGAATTTACATTTATAAGAGAAATTACCATTTATAAGGGTGTCTCCATGTCTGTATGTGGAAGACCAGGATCATTAAATCTCTATATACTCTTCTCATTGGAGAAGGCAACTAACTCAATTCTGCAAAACCATACCCTTGTTTACTGTGTTTTGCCTGAAAATCTTCCATAACTGGCTTCCTTCCCCCTAACCCAACATCACCTTTTGTCTTTAACTGGAAATGATATTTAAGGTAGTAGCTTGGGCCATTATTGGAGTTTCTGTTTTCCTGTATATCTCCCACGTAGCTTTGACAATTTAAAAAAAAAAGGGGGGGTGCTATTTCAATGAACTCGTTTGGACTTTAAAGACAAATTCAGCTTGAATACTTCTAAATGCCTGCATAATTCAGTTCAATTAAGAGTAAAAAAAAGAACTACTGCCTACTTTTGAAGAGTTTGAAATTTCTAGTCAGTGATATTATACTTGCATACAATTTGTAGTTTCCCAGGTGACATCAATGATAAGACTATGCATATGGAGTTAGATTTTTAATGTTGATTTTTAGCTGTGTATTTATTTTTTTAAAAATATGCCAAGTTTTGAAACAAAGTGTAGTTATTCAGAAACATATAAATGAAGAGATAAAACAATTTACATTTGATTATGAGATTATAGACTTAGAAAATCCAAGAGGCATTTTACATTCAAAAAATTACTATGTTGATTTTATCCTTTTTATTTTTAGGAAGAGAAAAATATTATATATTCTTCATAAACACAAAGCTCTAAAGCTTTCAAAAAAGGGCATTGGATATATGTAAAGAGTACTGTATATATTTAATTGGTCACAAAACAAAATATGAGTAAATGGAAATCCATTCCATTCTCTCAAGTTTCTTTGTTAAAAATACTGGGAATATAAAGACATGGTGATCCCTTTAAAAAAAAATACATGTATATATATAGCAATTCACGCATACACTCAAACACATGCACATGCATGCACATATACAGGCAAATTAAATGCTTGTGAAGAATAAATTAATAAATTGTCAAGAAAATCTAGATTCTGTATTTGCAATAAAGGAACTCCAGATGCTACAAAAAGATAGACACTTTTTATTATATAGAAACTTAAATAATTTTCATTATGAAGAATGCCAACATTAAAGTCAATAGGAAAGTGATATATCTAGAAAATATTTTCACTTCAGGTACTAGACAAAGGATTAATATTTATATTATATAAAAAAGACTTATGAATTGAAAAGAAAAAAGTACAAAATGATCAAAGTTTCTGAATAAACAGTTTAAGAGCAACAAATCCAGTACCAAAAATATGTGAAATGATGTTCAAGTTCACTAGTAGCCTAGAAAATGGAAGTTATAATAATAAAGAGATATTATTTTATACCACATTAGTCTGGAAGAAATAAACAAAAACTATAACATGCATTATTTTTAAATGGAGAGTATAGGATACTCTCATTCAAAGTTACTAGAAATATGAAATGTTATAATAATTCAAAAGCAATTTTAGAAATCTCTATTAAATTTTAGAATGTAAATAATGCACACAAACACACAAGAGACACATATGTTCCTTTCAGCCAAGACTCAATAGTTTTAATCCTTGGAATCTTTACTCTGGAAATAAAAGCACAAACGTTCAGAGAGATAACATGTTGAAATAATGCCCATCAGTGTTTCTACATGTGACTTCTCTGTGCCAAATAGTAGTAAGAAGTTAATTGGAGCCACACCAGCTCATCACAACAGGAAAGTATCACTGAATAATCAAAACACAAGGTGTAATTAGTTCTCAATTTTTTTTTTTAGATTTATTTATTTATTTATTTAACAGAGATAGAGAGAAAGCACAAGTAGGCAGAGCAGCAGACAGAGGTAGAGGGAGAAGCAGGCTCTCTGCCAAGCAGGGAGCCACATGTGGGGCTCGATCCCAGGACCCTGGGATCACGACCTGAGCCGAAGGCAGCTGCTTAACCGATTGAGCCACCCAGGCACCCCTAGTTCTCAATTTTTAAGCAAAATAAATGTTCATGCTCCAAAACCTAGCATATATACATGTATATATATATTTATAAATATATATATATCAGTATTTATGTATAAATGTACCATATATATGTAAGATTTTAGAAGCACATAGGCAGAGGAAAAATATTAGATTATTAACATGGAAAAGAAGGGGCATGCACACAAAAAAGCATAGATATGATTATATTTATTATATTCTTGAAAACATATGTATGGGTATATAATTTGTATTTACATAGCAAATTCAATAATGCAAACCCAATAACTTAATATATATATATACATAATGTATACACATGCAACAATATATGCATGGACTTATGTAATAACAAATGTACACTCGCTCATACTATTTATTATGTTAAATTATTTTAGAAAACAATTATTCTATCATAAATTGGAAAATCTATACTTTTCCTCAATCTTTTCTTCTGTTATTATATTATTCACTAACCATCAATATTTAATTCCTGAACATAGAGATATTATTTTTTTTTGAAAACAATAGTTAGTATCTATTTGGATATGGTTCATTTTAAAATCTGAAATCCAGATGGGAGCTGCTTTTGGTGTCTAGAAAAAACATTTCATATGTGGGTGTCTATTCTCTTTTCCAAATCGTAACTTTATCTACTGTCTACATAGTAAAATTTAAATTCATGTCCAAATTATCTTACCTTTTTCTTTGTAATTCAAACTAGCAAAAACAAAGTACAAAAAAGCCTGGATACAAATTTTGATATCCTATTTAGCAATGCATTACATTACCCTTATAATAAGTAAGTTTATTATGTCTAGTTAAATTCTCTCCAACTGAATTATTTTCTGTATGTTTAGGGATGGAATGATTTTTTATTAATTTAAAAATTCCTTACTTATGTAATTGAATAGACTAGATATAAAATGCTCATTCATAAATAAAAACAAATAAGTGATCTGCAATATGATGTTGTACATACTGTACTATAAATAATAAGTAATACCAGATTAAATAACAAAGTGATAAGGATGTAATCTGTTGTTTGAGTCATCTGAACATAAGTAAATACAAGAAGTTTAAAATTGCATTCCCTTGACTTTAGTTCCAACGTGTAGTGAGAATTTCAGGTTTAGATGTTCAGGAGGAGAAAGACATTATGGTATAGCAAAAAGAACATGGGATTTAATCTTGGTAAGTTTCTATTCCATCTATGGGGGAGCTTCCGTGAGTTAATCTCTCATGTCTCCCAAGCGTAAAACAGGAATGATACCTCTTTTAAATGCTTGATAAAAAAATGAGGTCATGTGTCTGGTGATTACTTTGCACATAATATAGCACTACAGGGAACTATGATTATGATTTTCAAATCTTTTTGTTTATATTTTCCCAAAACAACTGAATTCTCCATTATTTCACAACACTTCTTAAAACTCTTCTCCTTTGGTTATTTATGTATACTATCCATATGAAGACATATATAGTTAAGATGATAATTAGAAGACAGCCTTCATGTAACTCCCCTTAGGGTCAGATGAGTAAAATTATTCTATTACTTACCTGATATCTAAACTTAACCAAGACAGAATCTGAAAATAATAACCACCTTAATATGAGAAATAAGCACATAAAATAATTATTTCTTTAGCTCATTAAAAATTTAATGAAAATCCATAATGTCCTTTAAATTGGCCACTTCCATCCCTGTAAAGTGCTCTCATCTTGAAATTAATAGCTCTTTTTAACATATGTGTTTAGGAATTGGTAATTTGGCAAACTAGTAAAAAAAAACATTATTTTTTTAACGATTTTATTTAATTATTTGAGAGAGACAGAGCACAACTGGGGGGAAAAGGACAGAGGGAGAAGCGGACTCCCTGTTGAGCAGAGATCCCTAAGGGGCTCGATCCCAGAACTCTGGGATCATGACCAGAGCCAAAGGCAGATGTTTAACTGAATGAGCCACCCAGAGGCCCCCCCAAAAAGCATTATTTTTTAAATACAGTTTGTGGGCACATCTTTATTCTCCATTTGTATACAATTAAGTTGTGCAACTTGGAGCAATTCTCTTAACCTGATAGGTCACTTCATATCTAAAATGGAATTATATCTGTTGTCTTGCTTAATAAATATGACATACTTTTCTGAGTAAATATTTGTGAAAATGCTCTGAAAACAAGAGTTATTATTTCAAAATCTAATAGAGAATAAAATAGATTTGTCAAATTCTCTCACATCTTGCTCTTACTACCTTTTTTCTAAACCTAATGCACTTTTTTATGAGTATTAGTCTCTGAGAATAATTCAGGCCAGGGTTTGAATCTGGCTATGCCATTTAGTATCTGAGTGACTTTGGGGATTTAGCTTGATGTTTTAGAGTAAATGTCTTCACAAGTGTAATAGAGATATTGATACTCTGCTTCATAGGGTTGCTGCTATGAACAGTAAATTAGATAACATGAGTAAAGTATCCGATTGCCTAGTAGACAGTAAATATTCATCAATTTTTTAAATCAATATCCTCCTCATCACTATCATAGTGTCATTATCCTTTTCACTCAAAATACTTAAAATATCTACTTCCTTAAATTTTCATTGGTAATGCACACATTATACTTTTTAAGTTATCATTTTATGTAGCATTTTATTATAATAACATCTTCTATTATCCCCTGAAATTTATGAAATAATTGCAATTAAAATAACTGAAAGATTTTGCAGTCCAGTAGCCATCTGTAGACAAATGAAACATAACCATATGTGTGTGTGCATATATATGTGTATATAAAATTTGTTCTCTCGAACAATGCTGAACTCAAGTATAATAGCTCTTCATTCTTAATAGCTTCATAGATGGCTTTTGGCAGTTCTATCAAACATAGCTGCAGGGATCTTTCAATTTCAAAAGAACACTCATTTCTCTAAGAAATTGTACTGCAAAAACAGAGAAAGCCTTTATTTATAAAAATCTAAAGTTTTGACATTTGTATACATTATAGTCTAAGTATCCATATACGTGTAACAAACACACCTAAGCTATAGATAATTTGTCTCTTAATGTCCACATTGGTTAAGAAACCTAGTAAAACCAGCTCTTCGTTACATTTTTTGTTTGTTTTTTAGCATAAATTAAGGAAATACTGAGTATGTTTCCTAATTGTAAATGTTCTTCAAAAAATTTGTAAAAGAAGAAAATACTGCCTGGTATTCATGCATACAAGAATTTCTAGCCTACTGACAATTACTTTTTATTTCAAAAATCCTACATAGATTTACCCAATTAAAATTTCTGGGTGTCATGAGATTTCTTAATCTTCAGGAATAACTGTTGTTGAAGTATGCCAGCAATTTACTTAACCACATCAGAAAAATGAAACAACCACCAACAGATATCACAGATAAACAAAAATTATAGTGACCCTATTCTTATTTTGTACAAATGTACAACTCTTGGATGCATACTTATTATGTAGACTTTGGGTTGGCAACTAGCACTTGATTATTTATGGACTAACAAAAGGATATACATTTTTGCTAAGATCTGTTAATTAACTTTCTGAATATTTATTTGAAGTTTTTAAATTCATATGGCAAAAAGCTAGTTATTTTAAATTCACATAAACTTTTCTCCTCATACATGTGCCTCTATTTCATTTATGTAATTTATTAGTTGAACACATTAGTCAAATATTACTAGTCACTCTAAAATTTGAAACAGAATTTATATTGAGTAAAAACTTGCTTCAATTTGTGCACAGTAAACATTAATTCGAAATAACTACAGTAACTGTCCTTTTAAAAAGAATTTTAATTTAATTTTATTTTTGTTCACCTAAAATACAATCATATATGGTCAATTACTCTTTATCAACTGTTTCATTTTATGGCTGCATTTTTAAAAAATAAGTGCCCTCAAATCTTTTGACTTACTTCAGGAATTAATATTTACTGCACTATTGACCTAATAAATGTTCAATGTTCAATTCTACCCAAGTGATAGATGAAAGACTCTCCCTATATACTTTGATAAAAATAATATATATTATAGAAATAATTTATTAACAAATATTGCCCTTACTCCCTTATTTTTTTGGTTGGTTCCGTATATTTTTTCCACATAATGTTACACTGAAAAACTTCATTAAGAAAACATCAACTTGTTCATAATCGTACATTACTCAAAGAAATAGAATTCCTTGCCAAATTGAATGATTTATTTTTCTTTGACAGAAATATTAGGGTCTCTGCATCCTTCTCACATAATTATTTTCTAGGCTCATCTTTTATTAACTACATTTTACTGTTTGTTAATATTGGGTTAATGTGAGAAATATTTATCAGGTCAATAATAGTCATTGAGCAAATTTATAGTTAAACTAAAGCATACACTCTTATAGAAATATACTGCTTTAGTCTGTACCTTATACATATTGAAATTAATTATGCTCTGAGATGATTTTGTAGTTGTTGTTTTCAGGAAACTAAGATTACTAAAATAGCAACAGGAAAATTGTCTATTCGAAGCATCTACTTAACAATTTGACTCTAGTAATAAGGAATCTGGAACAACATAGTTTATATTAGTTATAAGGAACCTGGAACAATATGATTTATATTATTGCTTCTACTACTGCTTTTAGAAATAGCAGAGAATAAGATCACTAGAGTCTATCAAAGGAATAGCTTCAGCTTATGTAAAATTTTACCATTGAAAAAACTACTTTCTCATTCTTTATTTTTTCAAATTAGTTACAAACAAAAGGAAGAAATTATATCTCTCATAATAAATAATTCTCAGTTGAGTTCCAATTATGTATTTGGGCAGGACTTTATACTTAAGTTCACCGAATTCACCCCATTCCACCAAAATAATATGTCACTGAGTATTCATGCTATTAATGTGTGTGTATATATGCAAGAATATGCTTATAATTTTTTACCTCTCTTGAATACCTTATCCATTCCTTTTTTAAAAATATTTTTTATTATGTTATGTTAATCACCATACATTACAGCATTAGTTTTTGATGTAGTGTTCCATGATTCACTGCGTATAACACCCAGTGCTCCATGCAGAACGTGCCCTCCTTAATACCCATCACCAGGCTAACCCATCCCCCCACCCCCTCCCCTCTAGAATCCTCAGTTTGTTTCTCAGAGTCCATAGTCTCATGGTTTGTCTCCCCCTCCGATTACCCCCTTCATTTTTCCCTTCCTACTATCTTCTTTTTTTATCCATTCTTTTTCTTAAAGATTTTATTTATTTAATTATTTATTTGAGAGAGAGAGAGAGAGATTGTGAGAGAGAGCATGAGCAGGGAGGAGAGGGAAAGCAGCCTTCCCAGGAGCAGGGAACTTGACGCAGGGCTCAATCCCATAACTCTGGGATCATGACCTGATCCAAAGGCATATACTGAATAGACTGAGCTAACCAGGTGCTCCCCCCTTTCTTTAAGATTTTATTTATTTATTTATTTACCTTATCCTTTCCTTTCAAACACATCTCTGTAGTATAAATTCCTCCATTAAGTCATCTTCAACTAACACAGCATATGAAAATTCTTTCCTCATTATGATTTCATACAGCAATTTTTGAATATTAATATTAGTCATTATTCTTTAAACTAAGAATATGTCATGATGTTTTATTGTAACATGTTAACAAATGAAGGAAAAGTTAAGCAAAATCACAGATATTCACAATATATGATGCCTATGAATGCCTGTGGTCTATGGATGTTATTATACATATATAATATGTATAATATGCTTGTCTTAATAAATTTTCATAGCTGATATTGTGGCATCTACAGATGAATTATATTTAATGACTTTTAGCAAAGTTGTTGGATGTAAACTAAATACATAAAATCAATTATATTTATAAAGACCAGGTACAAGGAATGTGAAAAAGTAATATAAAACTACCAATTATATTTATAATAAAAATTATAAAGGAAATCAGGAATATATCTATTAGAGAATGTACAATCAAAATAAATGGAGAGAAAAGTCATGTTCAAGAACCGGAAGATTCAATAATCTGAAAGTGACAATCTCAAATTGACCCATAGAATAATAAAATTAAATGAAAAAATCTTAACAGGAGGAATTTCACAACGTAATACTGAAATGCATATGAAAGTAAAAAGGACCAAAAAAATTTTTTAAAGAGTCAGTAAGTCTATATGGTATTAACATAGGGATGGATAAATAAACTGATGGAATATATAAGGGAACTCATAAACAAAACTCTAGTAAAATATGAAGTCAAACAAGAATATTTAAAAGAGAATTTTTTATTAGGATAGAAAAGTTTTAATCAACAAGATGCAAAATGTGGATATCACAAAGGAAAATATTAATTCTACTATGTTATAATTTAGAGAAATTATTTGCAGTACACCTATCCCTATATCTTCCAGTTAGTGCACCCCAGAGATAATAAGCGATTTGTCCTAAATAGTACCATTATGTATTCAGTATATGAGCTATGATTAGAACTCAAGCTAACTGACTCTATTATGAACTCAAGATAACTGACTCTAACACACTATCTTCCATAAATAACAGTTTTAACTGAAAGACAAATGTGAGTCCTTATGAAACAACAGCAATGATCTTACATAAACACATCAGAATTAAAACAAATAAACAAACATGAATTTTAAAAAAAGCAAAAATCTTACACTTCCTTAGATTTTTAATATAGTTATATCTGGTTTTTGTGGAATAAACATTTGTCAAACCTATATAAAGTGACTTTCCCCTGTGCTACTTTAAATTTATCAATCAATTAAGAATTTATTACTCGAAAGCATTTTTAAGATTTAATATTCTTTATGTATTTCCTGGTATTGTGTTGGGTATTGGACATTAATCAACATCGAAATGAATTTGTAATGTCAAGTTGTGACACACTATTCCAATGTTAAAGGAAGGATCTTCTTCCAAAGCAATCTTTGTTAAGTACAAAGGTCTACATTGTAGGCAGTATAGAAACAAGTTAGTTAATCATTGCAACACAGGAGACATCACTACTTAGAGCTTCATCACCTAATCACTGTATTTATGCCAAGATGATGCCAATATGTCTATTCAATTGGGTATCACAAAAATGCTTGTGATGCATTCATTGAGAACCAACTAACAATTCCAGTGGATTCTATCTCCAAATTCTTCAACCATAGAGAATAGAAATCAATGTTTTACTCTATCATATGATTAACTCAAAAATAACTCTTCTCAGGATGCCATATCTTTTATTATCTGTCTAAATCAAGTGACAGTGAGTGAGAAAAGACCCATATTTGTGACTTAGTATTTAGGGAGATATAATTGATACTGAATATGCTTGCAATGTTCTTTTACCAATACTAGAAGGAATTGTTATCTCTAAAATTTGAACAGAGAGTACTGTGTCATAGTAGGTAAGAGTGTGAATTCTCCTACCTGGGTTTAAATCCTAGGTTCCCATACTTTAAATGTAAGGTATTGGGAAAATTTTGGCTTCAGTTTCCTCATCTGTAAAAAAGGTAAATATGAAAATCTCTACATCAGAGAATATTGTGAATTTTGAATAGCTCGTTCTTTTTGAAGGATGTATAATTTGTGCCCAAAAAGTTGCTATAATAGTTATATGTATTAAATCTATGAGCACTCTTTCTGGTTATTAAATTTTACCTTTTTTGCCAAAATATATTTATTTATTTCTGATCAGACTTATTGAATACCTACATGTCAGATACAGTAGTAGACACTTATACCTCCCAGCAAGGTCTTGCCACATCAGTTTTTAGATCAGTGAAATGTAGCAGGACATAGTAAGACTGCGTGCTCTTATTTGAAGGGAGGGAAGGATAGGAATTAGCATTAATTATGTATTTACGTTTATGATATATCAGACTTTAGAGTAGATTCTTTAGATGCACTGTGTTATTTACTACTCCCCCCAAAAAAAACAATTTTACAAATGAAGAAATGAAGCCAGAAAGTTGAATCAAATTAAATCTCTATACAAATGGTGTCAAAACACATACCTCAGTTTTCTAATCTCTTGTTCTTTTATGTTACACTTGTGTCTTTTCTCTACTTTTAACACCTACATGGTAATAAATGTTAATAACTCCATAAAATTATCCAAATAAGTTTTGAAATCTTTTCTATGTTATAGAGGACGGCCAGGCACATAAAAAAATTATATAAATATTTCACTACACTATTAAGGTCTTTTATCTTCATTTTCTGACTTTTCACTTTTCAGTAAAGATATAGATTTCTATCAAGATTAATCCTCACTGAAGTTACTATTTAAAAAATTTCCAGCCAAAAATTAAGGTTCAAATCAACAGAATATGCATTAATATTATATTGTTCATAGTTTGGCTTTAATTCTAAATCTTTGCTTTATATTTTTTTTAATTGTTTGTGTTATATACATAGAGAGACTAGTCTATGATTAGCTATTATCTTTGTTTTTGTCAAATATTGCTTTTGTTGCTGTGATACTTAACTTCATAATCTGAATATTGTTTAACCTCAAAGAAGAACTAGCCAGTTTATAACATCTCAGATTGGAGCGGAATGACTTTGCTAACATTTCTACGCTAAGCCTCATTTCATAAAGATATATATATTTTTAAGTTTTTATTTAAATTCCAGTTAGTTAACACACAGTGTAATATTAGTTTCAGGTGTATCACTTACTGATTCAACATGTACATACAACACCCAGTGCTCATCATAAAGTTATTTTTTAAATACAGAGATTTCATACTTGAGTTTACTGTTTGGCAGCTGCTAGAATATACTACCATAATCATCCTGCACATGGCCTTTGGAAGCACTTATAGGGACAATCATCTCTTCGATTTTGATATTACGGCAGCATCCCAGGAACTTGTGACTGGTATTACTTGCACTGCAATTCTGTTTAACGGTAGCTACTGCCCCATGATAATATAAAAAGTGCCCTTCAACCATTAATTCATAACCTCTGGTATTGAGGCCAACTTGATGACCGTTATTATGCCAATTCTCCAAGGACCTGCTGGCTTACAGCCACTGCCTCACTGCCATTGCCAGTTATTATATAATTAAATGAAATAATGTGTAGGTAGTGTATTCAGATCACTTTAAAATTTATAATGATGATGAAAAACTCTTGTTCTTGTAGCATTGTCTGCTTTGGCTAACAGTACAAAATATGTTCATGGGATAACAACCACCTTCCCAGTTAAATTGGTGATGTGAAGATATGGTCCTAGATCTCATATATCTTAATAGGTGGAATCAAGTAAATTAATACTTAACTCCATTGGTGGAACTTCATGCACAAATAATTCGGGCTTGACTAATCAGGTTTATAATTATAAGGTAACATAAGCTCCCATCAGTTGGTTTAATGTCACTGAAGGTGCTATCCTGGGAGTATACAGTTCCATTCAGATCCTTTTAGATCAGTAGATTTCAACTGCGGTGATTTTGCCCTCCATAGGACACTGGGCAATGTCTGAAGACATTTTTAAATGTCATAACTTGGGAAGTTTTCTACTGGCATCTGCTGAGAACATGTTGAAGATGCTGCTAAATACCCTTCAATGTACACAGCAGTCACCCACACCCACTCTAAACTAGAATTACCTGGTCCAAAATGTCAACAGTGCTAAAGGTGATAATCTTGGCCTTAGATGACAGAAACTTGAACTTCAACTAATGGCCTTCAGTGGGATATGGTCAGGGTACTGTAAAGCTGTTTTCTGGCTTCCACTGTCCATATCACATATACATGTTTGTGCAGTGAAAATAGAGAGGGACATAAGTATATAATATAGGTGCATATCTCACAAAACAAGTCTAACTACTTTCCTACTAGATTTATTTGCCTATAGACACATTCAAAGATAGACCAATAATAAAATTATTTTTAATAATTTTACATACTTTTAATGTAAGCATATGTGTGAAGCAATAAGAATTTGCTTGTTAAGCCGTTTGAAAGTGATGCCAGATTTTGCATATGCCTCTCTATTAAAATTATAGGCAAAATAATATTATTTTTGATCATTAATTTTGTACATATATTATTATTAAAAGAAGATTTTAATGAAAGTTACCCAGGAGTCTGATTTCAGATTCACAAGTAATCACTCATTCAATACAGCCAAATGTTACTTCAGTGCCCAACACTGTTCTTTCATTACTCTAGAAGCCTGTGTTATGTACAAGGGAACCCACTTCATTTGAAGGGACAAAAAAGAGGCACTTGAATGGAATTCCTTTAAGTCCTGCTGGGTTGCCAGAGGCTGTGGCTCTCAGGTTTTCATGTACTTAAGAATCACTCGAGTGTACTTTTTTTCATATTCTTGTGCCTGAGCACCAAAGAGTATGATATAGTAGGTATGAAGTGGGCATTTTAAAACCAAATGTTCTGGTGATTTCAAGCAAATGATTTCAGACTATAGTTTCAGAAATACTACCTTAAATCTGCAGTTCACTGAGTACAACTCCAAAGCTACAAGGTATTCAGTTTGGGAAAGGGTGACTAGGAAAGCATGGACATAAAAGGTCAAAAAACTTGAAGACTGTAAATAATGAATTATTATTACTTTATAGCAATAATTCATTGATTCAATAAGTATTTACTACATGCCAGTTATCTACCATGGATAGTCTCAACACTAAGAATATTGTTATAAATATAACAGAAAAAATAATCTGCCCTGATGGAGTTTACTTTCCAGTGGGAGGAGCCAGAAAATGAATTACTAACATAAGGCAGAAACAATTAATAGTTGTCTTCAGATGCATACTTTAAGGTGATTTATTAGTAAGCTCTTGAAAGAAATAATTTAAAAAATTATTTCCCTTGAAATAGTTCCTTCTCTACACCCCTTTCCATAGGCCCATAATTCTACCAAATTTTAAAAACACTAATTGACACCAAATTAATGGGCCAATCTTTTATATCAAAGCAATAGAATATCTCACTTTCTAAATAATATTGTTGCCATTTGTCACATAGTATCTAGAAGTAAAAATCTTGGCAAATCCTACTGCCATGTTTTGTCATTCATTGTGAAGAACTATTGCATACATTTTATTTTGAGTGAGTTTATATCTGTGTTAAAACTCCATACATTGTCATAATTACACTTTTTGTGCTGTTTAAATAAGGTGTTGCAACCTTATAATTAATATGATTTTTTAAAGTTTTCTGATTTGAATGACAGGAATATAATGTGTGGGTATGTTTGTTTTTGTTGTTGTTCTTGTTGTTCCTCAGCTATCTAGGACACTAAATTTGGAGGATGTGAAGAGTATCCCAGTCAATAAGAGAAAAAAAGAGTGTTTGAAAAACTCGAGAATGCAAAGTTTAAATCTATATACTGCTGACTTTATTGGAGCTTTTATTATGTGATTATGAATTATGATCCTTCAAGACATGACAAAATAAACACTGTCACCAACTTTTTCAGTCATGATTTCCTTTCATAGAGTTTATAAAGGAGCATATGCTCTGAAAGAATAATTAAGAACAGAGGGAAATATGGAAAAGAATTTTTAAAAAACTGACAAGCCAAATTAAACAAATCTATCATCTGTCTATCCACACATGTATAATTGTATGACTACATGGCCTACATTTAACTGGATGTAAAAATATTCATCAGAACAACAGCCTTTCTACTTTGAGTTGAGATTTTCTGATTTTAGTGCTCGTATCTCAGCTTAAGAAGAAGTAATTTTCAGATTAGTTCCTAATCATTAAGTGACTTTCTTCTCCCAAAAGAGCAGGACATAGTTCTCACCATCAAAGCATCAGAAAGGATGTGTCAAAGGAAAATAATATAGTCAAAGGAAGGAGTAGTCAGAATAGAGAATGCCAAATTTTTGTTGGAAAATCTTCAAATATCAGCTGAAGTTTTGTAGGATGTATTGGAAGGAACACACATATCCAAGGAAATGAGTCACTCAAGGTGCACATAGGTATTCTATGAGCATACACATTAGTAAAGATGGAAAGTAATCTTGGGCGCCTGGGTGGCTCAGTTGGTTAAGCGACTGCCTTCGGCTCAGGTCATGATCCTGGAGTCCTGGGATCGAGTCCCACATCGGGCTCCCTGCTCAGCAGGGAGTCTGCTTCTCCCTCTGACCCTCCCCCCTCTCATGTGCTCTCTCTCTCTCATTCTCGCTCTCTCAAATAAATAAATAAAATCTTTAAAAAAAAAAAAAGAAAGTAATCTTAAAAGAAAAACAAAAGATCAAAACAAACAAAATATTACACACTGATAGGTTTTGATTAAAAAAAAGATATGTCATATAAAAACATCCATCAAATTTGGAATTGTGTGTATTTGTGCACTGACTTGTAGGAAAGATTTAGAGTAATTACTAATTTAAGACCATTTTAACTTATTAATTACACATTATTTTATACTGTAATATAAAAGTATTTACAATATAAAATATTGTGCAATATACTGCACAATATAAATATACTACACAATATACTGTTTTTCAGTAGTAACAAATATTAAAATTCTTACACTGACATAGTCTGAGTGTTAAGGGCCAGATATTATTATGAAAGAAATCTAGACACAAATAGAACTTAGTCACCCAAGTCAAGAATTTTTGTTTTTTATCAGCCTAGTGAGGCAGAACTTAGGACCAATGTCATAATTTTAATGTTTATTATTGTTAATAACATGTATTTTATGCTTAAGTTAAATATAATAAATTTTCCGTAGTTCTCATTTAATGGATTCACTTCTATCAGTTCACAAAGTATCTTGTCTTCATCAAGTTTCAATCCTCCATTTACTCATTTAAAAAATATTAAGTGTTTATTATACTCTTTCTATGTTACAATTCAAAGTGCTTGTCTAGTATCTTAACACATTTCTTGCATTTCTTTGACACTATATGGTTCTTGCAATTAGAATATCAATGTCCAGAGTTGGTAAAGCAAGGTTAACTATACCTTTCAGAACACTGTCTCAATGAGACTGTTCTGTTTAAAAATGCAATGGTGGGCATACATGAAATGTCAGTCAATTTACTTGTGGCTTAGTCACTCCAGACCCTGTTGAGAGTTTATTTTTACTGCATAAAAGGATAACAAATTTTGGTTTTTGTTACCTCATTCTCATTACTTAGAAATAGTACATGTGTGTGATGTCATACATGCATACATACAGGTAAATAATCATTACAAAAAATAACCATGAGAGACTATGGACTCTGAAAAACAAACTGAGGGTTCTAGAGGGGAGGGTGTGGGGAGATGGGTATTAAAGAGGGCACGTTCTGCATGGAGCACTGGGTGTTATACGCAAACAATGAATCATGGAACACTACATCAAAAACTAATGATGTAATATATGGTGATTAACATAACATAATAATAAAAATAAAATAAAATAAATTAAAATAATTAATGAGAGAAAACAGTAAATCAAAAAAAAGTCAAGCATTCTGGCATCATATTTGTGTTGGATCAGAAAAACTAACATTATAGATGAAATAATACTTATGTTAATGATCTTTAAATATTAAGAAAATGGTAGCTGTTAATGCTATTATGACTGTCCAAACATCTCTTTCTTAGTGGGAAATTCATGGTACTAGGTCACTAATTTATAGTCCCATTAGATTGGGTAAATGATGGAAAAAACATCTATTAGTCTTTGAATGCTGCCAAAATTTGGGGAATATACAGAACAAAGATCCAAGGAATGTGATCATAAACCAAAAAAGGAGCAAAAGTTAACATATAAGGAAAAAAAATAATTTAAAACTGCAATAGAAATTGAAGGCATGGAGATGTGCAAGCCTCTATTTTAAGATGTGACATAAAATGAATTAGAATTCTATTTCTATAAAGTCATAATCATATCTCTATTAAATAACTCTTCTCTTAATAATGATGCATAGATAAAATATTTTCTACTTTTTTTCTTCATGTCCAGACAGAAGAGAAAGAAAAAAGTTACATATTTAGAAAAGAACAGGAGTGACATAATAAAGAGATTCCCAACTTCAGCTGCATCAGATTCACTTGGTAAAATTGTTAACATGTTTCTGGGCTCTACCCCCAGACTCTCATTCAATAGGTCTAGGGTAGTACCTGACATTTTAAATTTCTAATTTTAAAATTTTTTTCTCATTTTTATTTCCAACAAGTCCCTAGATCATGCAGACACCTCTAGACACTTGGAGAATCACTAATAAAATGCATGAGCATATCTTTAGAAATTTGTAGGGATGTTAATGGAAACTATTTGAAGAAAAATTATTTATTTCTCTATTTTACTATTTCTATTGGACATTGCAAAATGTCAGAGTAATGCCTTTAAGGGAGATACAAGAAGTTATAAGATACATCATTAACAATAGTCTTTCAGAATGGTTTGAATCAACATTTTTTTTCAGGAATCTATAAGACTAGGGTTGGGCATTAATTTAATTAACCACAGGAATTCAAATATATATATACATTTTATTGAGCCCATACACATGAAACTGCTTATTCACATTGCCATTAATAACATGTTACAACAATTAAAAAATACATATAAGTTGTCTTGGTCAGAGTTTAGAATTGAAATCCGAAAGAATGGTAGAAGATAGGTTTATGGATCTGAAAGTTTGCAAGAAGCCATAGTTTTTCCATGATGAACTTGTAAAGGAGGAAGAAGAGGAAGGAGTGGAAGGGGAGGAGAAAGAGACTTGTTTCTTCATTTACTATGTAGGCAGTCAGGTCTGAGATAGCCCTGAGAGATTCCTATATGTTGTGGGAAGTAGATAAATGTTTTCTCATATGTTCAAGAGCAGCTTGCATGTGGTACAAAGAACTCTATCTTTTGGAAGGAGCAAGGAGAATACAGACAGCGTATCCTGCAGGATCAGAAAATGCCTACTCCCCTATTCCTCCTTATTTCCAATTTTCCTCTGCAAATGCTTAATTAATTTTTCTTATTCTTTTTCTTGATTTTGTCCCCAAAAACCTCAGTTTTAAAATAGTATGAAATTTAAAGACAACCCTAGGCAAAAGCTATGAGGGAAAACTCCCCCAATTTTTTTTTTAAGAAATTTTCATCATGTAAAAGAATGGGCATTTGAAATAGTAATACAAAATGATAATTTCATTATATGTCAATTTTATTTTGTGACCTAAGATTCATACTTACCACACCAATTTTTGTGTGCATCTGGAAAAAGAGCTATTTAGGGGCAGGGCGGAGCAAGATGGCGGAGGAGTAGGAGACCTAGATTTCGTCTGGTCTCAGGAATTCAGCTGAATAGGGATCAAACCATTCTGAACACCTATGAACTCAACAGGAGATCGAAGATAAGAATAGTAACAACACTCTGAGCAGAAAAGCGACCACTTTCTGGAAGGTAGGACGTGCGGAGAAGTGAATCCGAGGTGATATTCGGGATGATAGACGGCGGGGGAGGGGGCCTCCTTCGGCCGCTTCTGGCAAGTGATAGAGCCAAGGAGCACAAAATCGAAACTTATAGAAGTCGGCTCCGCGGAGGGACGTTGCTCCAGTGGCTAAGCGGGAGGTGGAATGCACGTGGGACAGTGTGGTCTCAGGACCCTTGGGGTCACAGAAAGACCGGGGGTGCCTGAGTGTGGCAGAGCTCCCAGGTATCGGAGCGGGGAAGCCGGCTACAGAGACGGAGCCGAGGCGCGGGCTCTCAGCTCAGGGTTGCCATAAACTGTGATCCGCGGCACAGTCGGGCTACTGCTCCTCCAGCAGGGACCCAACAAGCGCCAGAGCCGGGGAACCTCCCGTTCCTCCCCTGGGAGGAATGGCATGGAAGCGCACCGCAGGGATCTGCTGGGTTTGGAGACTCCACACGGGATCGGGTGCCAGAGATAGAAACGCTCGATTACAGGCCAGGTGAGCACGCAGTGCGGCCGGAGACCGGGAAGATGGGAGTGACTGCTTTTCTCTGGGGGCGCACTGAGGAGTAGGGCCCTGAGTTCTCAGCTCCTCCAGGCGGAGATTGGGAGGCCACCATTTTCACCCTGGTCCTCCAAAGCTGTACCGAGAGCTTGCAGGGAACAAAAGCTCCTGAGAGCAAACCAGAGCAGCTTGCTTAGCCCGGACTCACAAGGGCGGGGCAATTCCGCCTCCAGTAAAGACATTTGTGAACCACGGCAACAGGCCCCTCCCCCAGAAGATCAGCATGAACAGCCAGCAAGCCAAGACCAAGTTTACCGCTCAAGGAGAACGGGAGAACTCCAGCGCTAGGGGAATACTGCACATAGAATTCATGGCTTTTTTACCATAATTCATTAGTTTTTCAAAGGTAATTTTTTAACTTTTTTTTTTAATTTTTCTTTTTCCCCTTTTCAAAAAACATCTTATCAATCCCTTTAAAAAAAAAACATTTTTTATTTTTCAGTTTTAGAGTCATATTTTTATCCCTTCATAGTAGTTACCCTTATTTTTGGCATATATATATAAGTTGTTCTCTCTTTAAAATTTTGAGATACAATTTTTTCTAACAGATCAAAATATACCCTAATCACTAGTGTATGGCTTTGTTCTAGTCTCCTGCCTAATCAAATTTTCTCCCTTTTTTTCTTTTTTCTTTTTCTTTTTAAATCTTCTTTCTTTTTAAAAACAACTTCTTATCTTATTAAGTCCTTTTATAAAATCTTTTATAATTTTCATTTTTACAGGCATCTGCCATCCCTTCATTGTATCAACCCTTATTTTGTACATATATAAGTCTTTCTTCCTTTATAATTTTAGCAGGCACTTTCTTCTAACAGACCAAAATATGCCTAAAAGTGTGTGGCACTGATCTATGCACTACCCTGATCATATTTGATCATATTCTGTTTTTTTTTGTTTTGTTCTGTTTCTGTTTGTTTTTATCTTTTTCTTTTTCTCTTCTTTCTTTCCCTTTCTTATCCCCTGGTTTCAGGTCTTTTCTGATTTGTATACAGTATATTTGCTGGAGACATTGTTAACTTGTTAGCATTCTGTTCTCTCATTCATTTATTCTCCTCTGGACAAAATGACAAGACGAAAAAAATAACCTCAGCAAAAAGAACAAGAGGTAGTACTGTCTGCCAGGGACCTACTCAATACGGACATTAGTACGATGTCGGACCTAGAGTTCAGAATCATGACTTTAAAGACACTAGCTGGGCTTGAAAAAAGTGTGGAAGTTATTAGAGAAATGCTTTCTGGAGAAATAAAAGAACTAAAATCTAACCAAGTCAAAATCAAAAAGGCTATTAATGAGGTGGAATCAAAAATGGGGGCACTAACTGCTAGGATAAATGAGGCAGAAGAGAGAATCAGCGATATAGAAGACCAAATGATGGAAAATAAAGAAGCTGAGAAAAAGAGAGATAAAAAACTACAGGATCACGAGGGCAGAATTCGAGAGATAAGCGATACGATAAGATGAAACAACATTAGAATAATTGGGATCCCAGAAGAAGAACAAAGAGAGAGAGGGGCAGAAGGTATATTGGAGCAAATAATAGCGGAGAGCTTCCCTAATGTGGGGAAGGAAACAAGCATCAAAATCCAGGAGGCACAGAGAACCCCTCTCAAAATCAATAAAAATAGGTCAACACTCCGACACCTAATAGTAAAACTTACGAGTCTCAGAGATAAAGAGAAAATCCTGAAAGCAGCTCGGGAGACGAGATATGTAACCTACAATGGTAGAAACATTAGATTGGCAACAGACCTATCCACAGAGACCTGGCAGGCCAGAAAGGACTGGCATGATATCTTCGGAGCACTAAACGAGAAAAATATGCAGCCAAGAATACTATATCCAGCCAGGCTTTCATTGAAAATAGAAGGAGAGTTAAAAAGCTTCCAGGACAAACAAAAACTAAAGGAATTTGCGAACACAAAACCAGCCCTACAAGAAATATTGAAAGAGGTTCTCTAAGCAAAAAGAGAGCCTAAAAGCAGCATAGATCAGAAAGGAACACAGACAATACACAGTAACAGTCACCTTACAGGCAATACAATAGCACTAAATTCATACCTTTCAATAATTACCCTGAATGTAAATGGGCTAAATGCCCCAATCAAAAGACACAGGCTATCAGATGGGATTAAAAAACAAGACCCATCGATATGCAGTCTGCAAGAGACTCATTTTAGACCCAAAGACACCCCCACATTGAAAGGGAGGGGGTGAAAAACCATTTACCATGCTAATGGACACCAAAAGAAAGCTGGGGTGGCAATCCTTACATCAGACAAATTAGATTTTAAAACAAAGACTGTAATAAGAGAGGAGGAAGGACACTATATCCTACTGAAAGGATCTATCCAACAAGAAGATCTAACAATTGTAAATGTCTATGCCCCTAACGTGGGAGCAGTCAATTATATAAGGCAATTAATAACAAAAGCAAAGAAACACATTGACAACAATACAATAATAGTGGGGGACTTTAACAACCCCCTAACTGAAATGGACAGATCATCTAAGCAAAAGATCAACAAGGAAATAAAGACTTTAAATGACACACTGGACCAAATGGACTTCACAGACATATTCAGAACATTCCCTCCCAAAGCAACGGAATACACATTCTTCTCTAGTGCCCATGGAACATTCTCCAGAATTGATCACATCCTAAGTCACAAATCAGGTCTCAACTGGTACCAAAAGTTTGGGATTATTCCCTGCATATTTTCAGACCACAATGCTTTGAAACTAGAACTCAATCACAAGAGGAAAGTTGGAAAGAACTCAAATACATGGAGGCTAAAGAGCATCCTACTAAAGAATGAATGGGTCAACCAGGAAATTAAAGAAGAATTAAAAAAATTCATGGAAACCAATGAAAATGAAAACACAACTGTTCAAAATCTTTGGGATACAGCAAAGGCAGTCCTGAGAGAAAAGGATATAGCAATAAGGGCATTTCTCAAGAAACAAGAAAGGATTCAAATACACAACCTAACCCTACACCTAAAGGAGCTGGAGAAAGAACAGCAAATAAAGCCTAAACCGAGCAGGAGAAGAGAAATAATAAAGATCAGAGCAGAAATCAATGAAATAGAAACCAAAAGAACAGTAGAACAGATCAACTAAACTAGGTGCTGGTTCTTTGAAAGAATTAACAAGATTGATAAACCCCTGGCCAGACTTATCAAAAAGAAAAGAGAAATGACCCAAATCAACAAAATCATGAATGAAAGAGGAGAGATCACAACCAACACCAAAGAAATACAAACAATTATAAGAACATATTATGAGCAACTCTATGCCAGCAATTAGATAACCTGGAAGAAATGGGTGCATTCCTAGAGATGTATCAACTACCAAAATTGAACCAGGAAGAAATAGAAACCCTGAACAGACCTATAACCACTTAGGAAATTGAAGCAGTCATCAAAAATCTCCCAAGAAACAAAAGCCCAGGGCCAGATGGCTTCCCAGGGGAATTCTATCAGACATTTAAAGAAGAATTAATACCTATTCTCCTGAAACCTATTTCCAAAAAATAGAAATGGAAGGAAATGGAAATGGAAGGAAAACTTCCAAACTCATTTTATGGGGCCACCATTACCTTGATCCCAAAACCAGACAAAGACCCCATCAAAAAGAAGAATTACAGACCAATATCCTTGATGAACATGGATGCAAAAAATCTCACCAAAGAACTACCCAACAGGATCCAACAGTACATTGAAAGGATTATTCACTATGACCAAGTGGGATTTATCCCTGGACTGCAAAGCTGGTTCAACATCCGCAAATCACTCAATGTGATACAATATATTAACAAAAGAAAGAACAAGAATCATATGATCTCAATAGATGCAGAAAAAGCATTTGACAAAGTACAGCATACTTTCTTATTCAAAACTCTTCAGAGTATAGGAATAGAGGGTACATACCTCAATATCAAAAAGCCATCTATGAAAAACCTACAGCAAATATCATTCTCAATGGGGAAAAGCTGAGAGCTTTTCTGCTAAGGTCAGGAACGCGGCAGGGATGTCCACGCTCGCCACTGCTATTCAACATAGTATTAGAAGTCCTAGCCACAGCAATCAGACCACAAAAAGAAATCCAAGGCTTCCAAATCGGCAAAGAGGAAGTCAAACTCTCACTCTTTGCAGATGATATGATACTGTATGTGGAAAACCCAAAAGACCCTACCCCAAAATTGCTAGAACTCATACAAGAATTCAGTAAAGTAGCAGGATATAAAATCAATGCACAGAAATCAGTGGCATTCCTATACACCAACAACAAGACAGAAGAGAGACAAATCAAGGCGTCGATCCCATTTACAATTGCACCCAAAACCATAAGATACCTAGGAATAAAATTAACCAAAGAGGCAAAGGATCTGTATTCAGAAAACTATAAAATACACATTGAAGAAATTGAAGAAGACACAAAGAAATGGAAAAACGTTACATGCTCATGGATTGGAAGAACAAACTTTGTGAAGATGTCAATGCTACCTAGAGCAATCTACACATTCAATGCAATCCCCATCAAAATACCATCCACCTTTTTCAAAGAAATGGAACAGATAATCCTAAAATTTGTATGGAACCAGAAGAGACCCCGAATAGCCAGAGGAATATTGAAAAAGAAAAGCAAAGCTGGCAGCATCACAATTCCGGACTTCCAGCTCTATTACAAAGCTGTCATCATCAAGACAGTATGGTACTGGCACAAAAACAGACACATAGATCAATGGAACAGAATAGAGAGCTCAGAAATGGACCCTCAACTCTATGGTCAACTCAGCTTTGACAAAGCAGGAAAGAATGTCCAATGGCAAAAAGACAGTCTCTTCAACAAATGGTATTGGGAAAATTGGACAGCCACATGCAGAAGAATGAAACTGGACCATTTCCTTACACCACACACACAAATAGACTCCAAATGGTTGAAAGACCTAAACGTGAGACACAGTCCATCAAAATCCTAAAGGAGAACACGGGTAGCAACCTCTTCGACCTCAGCTGCCACAACTTCTTCCTAGATTCATCACCAAAGGCAAGAGAAGCAAGTGCAAAAATGAACTATTGAGATTTCATCAAGATAAAAAGCTTTTGCACAGTAAAAGAAACAGTCCACAAAACCAAAAGACAACCTACAGAATGGGAGAAAATATTTGCAAATGACATATCAGATAAAGGGCTAGTATCCAAAATCTATAAAGAACTTATCAAACTCAACACCCAAAGAACAAATAATTCAATCAAGAAATGGGCCGAAGACATGAACAGACATTTTTCCAAAGAAGACATCCAAATGGCCAACAGGCACATGAAAAAGTGCTCAACATCGCTCGGCATCAGGGAAATCCAATTCAAATCCTCAATGAGATACCACCTCACACCCGTCAGAAAGGCTAGAATTAGCAAGTCAGGAAATGACAGTTGTTCGCGGGGATGCGGAGAAAGGGGAACCCTCCTACACTGTTGGTGGGAATGCAAGCTGGTGCAACCCCTCTGGAAAACAGTATGGAGGTTCCCCAAAGAGTTGAAAATAGAGCTACCATATGATCCAGCAATTGCACTACTGGGGTTTTACCCCAAAGATACAAATATATGGATCCGAAGGGGTACGTGCACCCCAATGTTTATAGCAGCAATGTCCACAATAGCCAAACTGTGGAAAGAGCCAAGCTGTCCATCGACAGATGAATGGATAAAGAAGAGGTGGTATATATACACAATGGAATAATATGCAGCCATCAAAAGGAATGAGATCTTGCCATTTGCAACAACGTGGATGGAACTGGAGGGTGTTATGCTGAGTGAAATAAGTCAATCAGAGAAAGACATGTATCCTATGACCTCACTGATATGAGGAATTCTTAATCTCAGGAAACAAACTGAGGGTTGCTGGAGTGGTGGGGGGTGGAAGAATGGGGTGGCTGGGTGATAGACATTGGGGAGGGTATGTGCTATGGTGAGCACTGTGAATTGTACAAGACTGATGAATCACGGATCTGTACTTCTGTAACAAATAATGCAATATATGTTAAGAAAAAAAAAGAGGAAGTTAGCAGGCGGGGAAGAGTGAGGGGGAGTAAGTCAGAGGGGGGAACGAACCATTGGAGGCGATGGACTCTGAGAAGCGGGCTGGGGGTTCTGGAGGGGAGGGGGGTGGGGGATGGGTTGGCCTGGTGATGGGTATTGGAGAAGGTGCATTCTGCGTGGAGCCCTGGGTGTTGTGCGTAAATGATGAATCATGGAACACTGCATCAAAAACTAATGATGTAATGTATGGTGATTAACATAACAATAAAAAATTATTTTAAAAAAGGAGCTATTTAAACATTATTCTGAACAGGAATAAAATGCTTCCAATAGTACATGAATTAAAATATTAAAATAGGACTTTTCAATCTTTTATGTATTTTTCCTAAAGTCGCTAATGTAATTCTTTGTGGCTAGGCCTCATCCAGGTTGTCATAACTTTGATGAATCTGTACATGAGGTCTATAAAAAGAGATGAGTGGTTATTACATGTGAACAAGTATCTTACTATAGATAAAAAGCCACAGCTGGTTTACAGAGTCACCCTCCCATAGTAATTTTCCATCCCTCAACAATTTTAAAAGCAATTCATATGGAAAAATTGAGGTTACCTAATGTGTGGGAGACATGACTATATCAGAAATGTTCCATTACCTTGAATTAGGTACTAAAAATTTTTAAGCCATTGATCAATAATAGAATCATATTTTCACAAATTATCCCTCAAAACTCAGACAATAAAACTAGATAATAATTTAAAACTTTTCAGGTGATAATTAAACTTGTCTAAATCCCATCAAAATCAATAAAAACAAGCTAACAATAAGACATATTGTAATTAAATTTGCAAAATGTAGTGAAACAAGCCAACAAAAAAACCTTAAAAGAAGCAAGATAGGAGAAATCCTTAACTTATAAGCGAAAACCAACAGATTAGCTGGAGATTTCTCAACAGAAACTTGACAAGCCAGAAGAGTGCCATGATATATTCAAATTGCTGAATGGGAATAATCTGCAGCCAAAAATACTCTATTTAACAAGGCTACCATTCAGAATAGAAGAAGAAATAAAGAGTTTCCCAGAAAACAAAAACTAAGGAAGTTGGTGACCACTGAACCAAACTTGAAAGAACATTAAAGGGGAGTGTCTGAGGGCCTGGGTGGTTCAGTCAGTTAAG
Source organism: Eumetopias jubatus (assembly GCF_037043125.1). NCBI lineage: Eukaryota > Metazoa > Chordata > Mammalia > Carnivora > Otariidae > Eumetopias > Eumetopias jubatus. The sequence continues at coordinate 80,343,885 of NW_028274819.1, read as the reverse complement.
CACGTATGCCTTTGGCTCAGATCATGATCTCAGGGTCCTGGGATTGAGCCCCTCATCAGGCTCTCTGCTCAGTCGCAAGACTGCCTCTCCCTCCTCGTCTGCACTTCCCCCTGCTCATCTTCTCTCTCTCATCTCTATCAAATAAATAAATAAATAAATAAATAAAAGGGATTCTTTGAGTGAAAAAGAAAGACTGAAAGTGACCAAGACCAAAAAGGAACAGAGAAAATCTCCAGAAACAATGACAAAACAAGTAATTAAATGGCACTAAATACATATCTATCAATAATTACTCCGGATGTAAATGGACTAAATGCTCCAATCAAAAGACATAAGATGTCAAAATAGATAAGAAAACAAGACCCATCTACATGCTGCTTACAAGAGACTCATTTTAGACCTAATGACACCTGTGGGTGGAAAGTGAGGGGTTAGAGAAACATTTGTCATGCAAATGGATGTCAAAAGAAAGCCAGGGTAGCAATACTTATATTGGACAAACTAGACTTTAAAATAAAGACTTTAACAAGAGAAAAAGAAGAACACAATATCATAATAAAGGAGACAATCCAACAAGAAGATTTAACAAGTATAAATATTTATGCCCTCAACATGGAGCACCCAAATATATAAAATAATAACAAAACCAAAGGACTGATTGATAATAATACAATAATAGTAGGGGATTTTAACACCTCACTTATATCAATGGACAGATCATGCATAAAATCATTAGGAAAACAATGGCTTTGAATAACAGAATGGGCCAGGTGGATTTAAAAGATAACATTCAGAACATTCCAGCCTAAAACAGCAGAATACACATTCTTTCCAAATGTACATGGAACAATCTGCAGATTAGATCATATATTAGGTCACAAAACAGACCTTGACAAATACAAAAGTATTGATATCATAGCATCATATTTTCTGATCATAATGCTATGAAACTAGAAGTCAACTTCAAGAAAAAAATTCAAAGACCACAAATACATCGAAGTTAAACAAGATGTTAATAAACAATGAATTGATCAACTAGGAAATAAAAAGAAGAAACAGAAAAATACATCGAAACAAATGAAAATGAAAACACAATGGCCCCAAACTTTTGCTTTGCCTTTTGCCTTTTGCTTCTGCATGCAATCAAAAAAAGCTTTAACAACTTTTTTTTCTCTTTTTTAACTCCATAGGTATGATCTTACTTTGATAGATGTATAATATTTATCATATTTCCCAAAGATGCAGTGCTCTATTCTCCCTACTAAATATTACTATATAATTTACTTTTATAAGAAACTACTTTAGAGGACATTATTCCCAACTTATAGAATAGATATTATTTTACAAATTATATAACAAAGAATTACAGCCTTTTTTGTAATTATTCTACCATAGAGTTCTGTATTCATATAATGTATCACTACAGGAAAAATGTATCCAGCACAATATAATAATTTACAGTTTTTATTGACTTTTCTTGACCTTTGTTTTATGGAAAGTTTATTGATGCAATTTTTAAAAATACTTATGAAAAATGAAAAATAGTGACTCTTTACTTAGATCGTCTGGTAGGTTGTTTGCAAGGATGATTTCAGTTATTCCATTTTTATATGAACAACATTTGGCCTTATGACTTTGCCATTCTTACATCAACATGTGAATTTTATTTCTCCAGTCTTTGAATCTGGATTTGGTTACGTGATTTATTTTAGCCAATAGAACATTATAAGCCAATATGGCACAAGCAAAGACTTGGAAAGTACTTGTGTAGAGGGACTTGCCATTTTTGGCTGCCCTTAAAACCCTGAGCCTACAATATGAATGAGTCTGAACTAATCTGTTGAAGAGGCCATGAGGAATAGAATAAAGGCTTTCAGCTGACTGCCTGACAACCACCAGTCATTTGAGTGAGACTATTGTTGATCATTTAATCTTAACGGACTTGCCAGGTAACCACAGCCCCATGAGTGACACAAAGCAGGACCAACAGAAGAATCACTTAGCTTATCCCAACCCAAATTTCTACTTAAAATTGTTATATATTAAATAGCTGCTTATATAAGCCAATAAATTTAGGAATGATTTGTTATATAACAATGAATAAACATTGCAAAATGCAAAAATATAAAATTAGAATAATTAGAATAATGGAGCTGATTTAAGAATGTACAAACAGAGGAATGAAATAGCTCATAAACAGACCCAGGTTCATATATGCATTTAGACTATGATGGACACCTAAGTCATTTAAGAACAAATAATTTTTTTACAAACAAATGGAGTTATTATAATTAGCTACCTATTTTCAAACATATATCTCACAATATAGATTCCCCAATTGTGTATTATGAATTAAATAATTAAATTGAAACTAAATGAAACTAGGAGAAAATATAGATGAATATATGATTGTGTGTTATATAAGCCATTTATAAATATAATACTAACATCAGAAAAAATTATGCAAAAGATTATTGGTATGCTGTATATAAAAGTAATGTTTATTTTCATCAAAAACAGTAAACAACAAATTCAAAAGTTGTAACAAATACCTACACAAACTCATAAGCCATTTTTAGAAAATTCTAAAGTGAAAACAACATTACCAACATAAAATGACAAAGAATTACAATCAAGCAGTTCATACAGGAAAAACTGTCAATGAACATATTAAATATTTAACCATAATAATAAAAATATATCAAAATGACAGATGAAATTTTTTTTAAAAGATTTTATTTATTTGACACACAGAGAGAGAGATAGAGAGCACAAGCAGGGGGAGCGGCAGGCAGAGGGAGAAGGAGAAGCAGGCTCTCCACTGAGCAAGGAGCCCGATACGGGGCTCAATCCCAGGACCCTGGGATCATGACCTGAGCCAAAGGCAGCCACTTAACCGACTGAGCCACCCAGGCACCCCAATAGATGAAATATTTTTAATCTATTATATTACTATAGTCTAAATGTAATGAAACTCCTTTGTGTCAGCAAGATTTTGGAGTGGACATTCCAATAAAATCTTAATAAGATTATATGTTTTAAAAATCTTTCTGGAAGGCAGTGATTTTATTTATTTAGAGTTTTATATATGCACCCAACTTTTCATTGAGCAGTTCCTGTTCTAATGATGGATTTTAAGGGAAAAAAGAGAGAGATGTTAATAAAAAGATGTGTACCTAAGTATGTCCATAGCAGCATTATGCTTAGGAGAGATAATTTGGAAAAAAAAATGTGAGAGTCTTTACAGATCATTATAATGGAAAACTATCATGTCATTAAATGTCATATTAGCATCAAGCTATGATTTGGTTATTTACAATAATCACAATAATTACCAAATACAAATATTCACAATAAATGTGCATTGAAAATATGTATATTCAGCAGGAATTGCTAATATGTTTGGTTTTGATAGAATAAAAGTAGAAGGACATATACCACACTACAACAATGGTGCAATTATGCATAGTTTTAATTTGTAGTAGTAGTACTAATATTATTATTAATAACTGACATTTCTAAAGTATATACTATATATATACCCAGGCATTAAACTAAACATTTTATATGGATCATGTCACTAAATAATCTTCACACAACTTCTGTAAGAAAGATACTATTATTTTATCAATAAGGAGACTAATGCTTGGAGAAGATAAATAATTTGTCTAAAATTTTAGATACACTAAGCAGTGAGCCAGAATTTGGGTCCCTAATTTAACTGATTACTCTTCTGCTGTTTGTACCTGTATGTGTTGGTGGTGGCGAGGGGGTGGCTCTAATAATGCTTTGTAAATATTATTTTAAAATAGAGCTAAAAATGTTATTTAAAATAAAATAAAGTTAGAGACCCCCTCTAGGTACATTGTTTTGGTATCTCTCACACAAAATTGCCTACACAAGCAAACTAACTAGCTTTAATTTAAGTTTTTGTTTTTTGTTTTTTTGTTTTGTTTTGTTTTGTTTTGTTTTTGGCATTTAGTATCAGGCATCTTAAAAGATAAAACATCTACATGATCGCTTCCAAAGGAAAGGAAAGTACTGGGGAGAAAGGTAAGGGAGAAAAGGAGAGAATACTCAAGGGCAATCAAAAAGGAAGAAAGTGGAATTAGCTGACAGAAAATAACCAGTGTTCATTATTTATTAAAGCAAGTTAATTCAGTTAGTTGTGTGGGTAATTTTCAACGAAATTGTAAATGGTATATCAAGAAATGCTATTGCACATGCTGGGTGCTCCATTACAGAGAATGTACTTTGGGTGTGGTGAACATCTTTTTCTGTCTGGATTTTCTTTTTCATGTTAAAAATATATTGACCACTCCACAACTGTGGAGTATATTTAACTCTGCACTGAAATAGTTTCAAATCATGTCATGTTTTCGAGTGCCATGTCCATGACACGAAGTCTCTTTGACTGACTCCAGAGGCCAAATTCCAGTCACTTTCTGTTGCTGGGATTAGTGAAACTGAATCCCAGGTCAGTTGTTTCCTAAAACACAGGAGTCCAAATTATATTCAAGGAAATTCTACTGGCATTCTAGATATTGGCCTTCCTCAGTTAATTATCTCTCAAATGTATATTCAAAATTCAATACAGAAAAAATTTTTTAAGTGAATAAAATTCAAAGGAATTTTTTGAATATTTGGAAAGGTCCAGCCACCTTTCCAAATATTTAAAAAATATTCTTGGATCTAACCAGATCTGGATAAATTGATATATTTGGACTATATTGTATTGATGACTACTACAAGAAATAGTTTTCTTAATAGTTATGCCTATTGTAAAGATAGCAATTAAGGGTACTTTTTATTATTATTACAAAGCCATCTGTAACAAAATTCAAGAATAGTTGAATAGATGGAATTTTCCCTGGAACTTCGTGATTTTTTGTGTTTTTAATCTTGGGGATACTAAATTATGTAATTAATAATACTTTTTCTTTCTCTTCAACAATTAGATAACTTTGGTTAAAATTTTGAGTCAGGTCGCAAAGGTGTTCATGTGAATATAAAATATATACATTTAGTCTTATGTTTGATTACTTTTTATCTGCAATCTTTACTGTTTTCTTTATTTTTCATTGCTCTTCCACCTCCCTTTTACTATATGCTGATTCATTTGTTATGTGCTCTCTTCTGCTTCCTAATTCTTCTTTTTGTTTTTTTTTTTTTTCTGGAAGAACACACAAGATTATTGAATGAATGAATGAATGAATGAATGACTTTCTTAAATTTTAAAGGTGAGTATTAATGTTTGTCCATAATATATATGTGATCACTTTAGGTATAATTGCTAATCTAATTTTGTTTGCTTGATTTTCTAACAAGGGTGGGTAGGTTTTATTTGTTTTGTAAAAAAGCATACCTCGGAAAACCATTAGCCATTTCATCCTGCCTTCTCAACTGACTTTAGAAGTACCTCTAGATCGGAGACTATACACTCCGTTTGCCCATGTAGTACATGTGGCAAGTCAAGTAGTTTCTCAGAACTGTTATCATTAATGATGATGGTGTTTATTGACATGATTGTACCTATGTCAGTTCAGTCTATTTAACATATCTATTAGGCACAGGGACTCAATAGGTAATGGAGATAACAATTATGACCGAGATCATACACTTCAGGATAATTGGAGAGTAATGGAAGAAACGTACTCACAAAACAAATTATTTCTATCACGGAATCGTGACATTGATCAAGATAGACACAAGGTGTTATGGTGGAATTATATAATAAAACTTAATAGCTACACTTGTGGTGAGCATAGCATAATATATAGAGTCGTGGGATCACTATGCTGTACACCTGAAACTAATGTAACATTGTGTCAATGATATTTCAAAATAATAAATAAATTTTAATTAAAAAAGTAATAAAATTAACAAGATCTGCAATGCCTGTAAATAATCAACAATTATTTACTGAGCATCTCCTAGCAATAGAGCACAGAGAAACACAATACACAATACTCTCTTTTGATTCCCTTTCTGCTTTTATATATTTTAAACTTTTCCCTCATATTCTTAGATAATTCCTTGACTCCCTTTTTTTGTCCTTCATTGCAATATAAGATTTCTTTTTGTTTCTATTGAAACAAGTTATTGTATTGCATGTGATTAAAATTTAAATATGTATCCCATTGCTATTTCATCTCACCCTTTCAATATGACCTAACTCAATATTTTGTTTGTTAACTGTAAGTATGTTATGCAGAATACAAAGGGTCAAGGAATGTCACCACATGTAAACAAAGAATATTACTATTTGAGAAGATTTGAAACAACATTCTAAATTTGTACCACTATGTTATTTGTACCATCTGAAATTCAGATTTCCAAATAGAATAAGCTTTTATTAATGCTTCCATTTCTTTGTTTTGTTTAGGTTTTGCCTGTGCTTCAAATAGGAAGTTAGGAAAATTCCCTCTATGGGATTTTTAACTACAAGACAGTCATCAAAAGAAGCAGCTTACGAAGAAACTACAGATACATATTTTTTTCCCTTGCTGTGAGTGAATGGCATACTTCCCTCAGTTTGAAAAGTCTTACCTAAGATAATTCAATTCAGCTGTGAGAAAGCACTATAACGAACTTCTGTTTGTTTTATCTGAAATTAAATGGAACTGTGTGGACATGTGAGCAAGCAAAAGAAGCCTTGAATGCCCGCTTTAAGGAAAAGAAAAATTACTTGAAGAGTACTTTCTTCAGGAAGCCTTTCTCATGACTCCTCCCTGGCCAAAGTATCCTGCATTTTCTCTCCCATAAATTCCTTTAAGCTCCTATTTCTATTAAGGAATGACATTGTCATTGTTTGAACTCTAACATTTTCTACATTTCCATATCCTAAAATCCAAAAATTGACACAAAGGAGGAGCTCACATTTTGATTAATTGAATTGGGAAAATGAGTAGGGCAGTCCAGGAATTTAAGAGGCAGATCAATTATTACATCACCGGGTAGGTATGTGTCAGTTCTAATTAATCCCAAATTAGTACTGTGACATTTTGGCAGTTGTTATTTACAAAACTGAAATTACACAATATTTGTATCCCACATTAAGTTAAAACAAGTATAGGCTCAAAAAGGGAAAGAATATGGTTACAGACTGATAGGATATGATAATGCCAAGAAGCTTAATAATCACTGATGATCTGCTTTAAGTTGATAAGGCAAAATCTTTCATATACTGTCTTTGAGTTTTTGCTCTGCTTCTTCCTGAAGACTCTTCATTGAAATTTAAAATAATAAACACACAGCAAACAATTAAACATGCAAACAAGCAAATCCCATATAACATGGCTTGTTCTTACCCAAAAATGGGACATATATTTTGTGGTAATTAGATATTTTCCCTAAAATTAAGTAAAATTACCCCCAAAATTAAAAGGTCAAATTTCATAATTATCTGCTTTATGTTTGTTTGTTTATTTATTTCAAAAAGGTGTCACCATTTTTGCCATCACTTTCTGCTATCTTCAGAGTATGACTAGTATTGCCAGAGAAAATGCATAATCTTTTCAATTCTATAAACAAATTATTTTAAAATGGTCATTCTTGGAGAAAAATGCTTTCTAGTGTCTTTTAAGTGTGACAATTTAATAATAGAAAAATCACTGAATGTACATTTGATTCTTTTAGAACATAATCACAAAAATTAAGTTGGGAAATTTTAATTAAAGCATGCTGTTTATACTTATTATTTACCCATTATTCTGAAAAGTCAGTGTTTTTGTAGCAAGAGAAATTTTTCATCTTCTCATTAATGTGAAAGCTATTAATATGCATATTTTATATATTTAATAATTGTATATAAATTATATACATAATATTTTTTTAAAAAAGCAAACCATGTTGACAGAAGTAGTACAATGACCACTGAAGCTAGAAAGTTCATTTGCTCTATTTATGCTGACATTGTAACATGAAACTGCTCCTGTACTCAAAACTTGATAAATGTTTCCTGTTTTAGAAACATGAAATCCTCCAAGGTGTCCCTGGAGGAAAGCCCTTCAAGCTTTCATGATTTCTTCTAAATGTTTAAAATCATGCTCTCCTTATGTGTTCTGAGTAACAATTATTGGCTTCTTCCCTGGAAATAAAATGTGCTTTACTCTTTTTTCTCCCTTAGTGGCTTCATGCTGTGTCCTGCTCTTTCCTAAAATTGTGATTTAGTTTTTCTCATTCAAGGGATAAATATAATGATTTTACATATAGCAGTTCTTTTCTTAAACTTCATGACTGAGGTAAAGAAACTAACAAGTAACACTTATTAGAAAAATAATGAGGTATTTGATAACTATTCATATTACTAGGTATTAGGATGACCTGCCAAAGTGACTTAAAAAATCTTATTTCTTTGGGACATATGGGTGGCTCAGACAGTTAAACGTTGGACTCTTGGTTTTGGCTCATGTCCTGATCTCATAGCCCATGGGATGGAGCCCATGTCAGGCTCTGCACTCAGTGGGAGTCTGCTTAGATATTCTCTCCCTCTGCCTCTTCCTCTGCTCTCTCTCAATATAATAAATAAATCTTAAAAAATCTTATTTCATTAATTTAGGATATATTCAAGAGAGATGGATGTTTGTTATATTTAATACACATTAATAATATATATCTTGTGTCTAGAATTCAAAACTAAGTAAAGTTTTTGGATAAAATATCCAATGTTAAATTATGAAATAATTTTGTGGATTCGTATACTGAGTATAACACATTAAAATGTGCATACTACTAACTTTGATATTTGATGCCATGACAAATTGCTCACTGTATACATGCAAAAAATACAGAATAATGTGAAGTTATGATCCTAATAATGTAAAAAAATATTTCATAGAAATATATGTAGAAAAAAATTGAAAAATGATTTCTTTAAATATATCATTACATATTTTAATATCTATAAAATATATCAGCAAAGACTAAATATAAGACATAAAGAACAAAATCCATATATCTGACAACGTACATTTTTCAAGTTATGTAAAGCACAAGACAACATAATTTTAAAAGGCAGAAATATTTTTGCCAAATATGTGACAGTTAATGCACATCATTAATAATTAAATTATGGTCAGCTTTTATAAGAAAACCTAAACAACTATGTTAAATAAATAAAATATATATATATATAAATGTCATGTAAATGTATGAGAAAACTTAATTTTAAAGAAACATAAATAAATTAGAATAATATTTGAAATGCTTTAATACTATATTCTGACAAAGGCCACTTAAGTGAACTCCTCATAAGTGGGAATAATATCTGTATAAAAAATAGTATCTCGGGGAACCTAGGTGGCTCAGTCAATTAAGCATCTGCCTTCAGCTCAGGTCATGATCTCAGGGCCTGGGATTAAGTCCCATGTTGGTATCTCTGCTCAGCGGGAGCCTGCTTCTCCCTCTCCCTACCTGCTCCCCCTGCTTGTGCTCTTTCTCTCTCTGTCAAATAAATAAAATAAAATAAAAAGAAGTATCTCAACTGAAAATGACATGAAAATAAATCACCTCCAGGCAATTAATAAAATGATGCTTTCTGGGGCACCTGGGTGGCTCAGTCGTTTAAATATTTACCTTCGGCTCGGGTCATGATCCCAGGGTCCTGGGTTGGAGCCCCAGGGTTCTGGGATCGAGCCCCACATTAGGCTGTTTACTCAGCAGGAGCCTGCTTTTCCCTCTCCCTGTCACACCCCCTGCTTGTACTCTCTCTCTCTCTCTGTCAAATAAATAAATAAAATCTTAAAAAAACTTTAAAAAAAATAAAAATAAATAAAATGATGCTATCTAATGCAAACAGAATGTTGTAGCCACATGTAGGCATATCATAACTTTTAAGAGCTCTTTTAGATTAAGGGAACAAACATTTCCTGAATAACTCCACTACTATATGTAATGCACTGTGATAATCATTTTTACACTTATATTGTGAAATTCCTTGTAAGTAGGTATTATTAACTTTTTGGGAGGGATGAGAAAACTAATGTTCAGAAAGGTAACTAATTTACCTAATGCCACACAACTAGTAAGGATGTATCAGGGTGGTATGTGTTTTAAACCAATTTAGCTGTATATGTATACACCAGAAATATGTGAAAGAGAATTCTAAAAACTCAAACATTAGTGCTCTTTTAGTTTAGTAACATACTTTTAAATTTTACATTTGGACTGAAATTCTTTGGTAGATTAGCTAAAATTCATTTCTAGTTATTTTGTTAGAGGCTAAGGCATTTTTAATAGCTTATGGCCATATTTTGAAAACACTTAAATTCTAACCATGGTTTTTCAAGTAAAATATCATTATTTCTTACATTTGTTGAATAGTTTGTAAGACATTCTAAAATATAATTATTTTCATAATAACTTCAAATGTTTTTACGTACTTTAGTAAAATTATTAACCTCAGGACTAGGTGGTCTTTCTGCTATTTCCTAGTTTATTATAAAAGTCAAATATATGTCTCCTATAAATTCATGATTTATATAGTTAATTGTAGAGCAATCAACCTCTCACCTCATACCCTTTATTTTAACTTCATGTTATAAAATAAAATAAATAAAACAAATTTTGCATTAAAATAATGTACCAAAATGCTTGTATCAGTAGAATTTATTTATTTATTTATTTATTTATTTATTTATTTATTTATTTATGAGAGAGAGAGGGAGAGCACAAGTGTGGGGGGGAGGGGCAGAGAAGGAGAGGGAACAAATCCTAAGCAAGCTCCATGCCCAGTGTGGAGCCCAACATGGGGCTCAATCTCACGACCCTGAGATCATGACCTGAGCTGAAACCAAGAGTCAGCCATTTAACTGACTGAGCCACACAGGCACCCTAGTAGTACTTAATATTTTTATCAATTTTTTGGAAAATGTTGGAAAAGAAAATAACTTTTCAGAGTGTAAGCAGTAAGTATATTTTAGTTCAAAATGAATCCAAATATTACCTTGGACTGGTATTAGTTATGAAGCCATATATGTTGTGATTTATTGAATTTATCTACCTAAATAAGTTAGTGTGGTTATCTACCTAAATAAGTTAATGTGGTTAAGTTATTTAGACTCACTTTTCTCTGTTTATGATAAAATAGCTGTGGATCAGTGAGATATTTTTTTTTTTCTTTTTCTTTGATGGTTACAAATAGGCAAGAATAAAATGGAAAAGAATAGAATAGGGTGTGTGGGCAGAGAGGATTTTACTATTAAACTGCAATCTCTGATCACACACAAGGGCTTCTAGGGTAAGCACCACATTTGAGCTGCTTTCAGTCTCAGGCCCACTCCTAGGTCTCCTTGGGAAGAAGATGAAGATGCTAGGAAATGAGCCAAAGTTCCAGAGGAGACATGATCACCATTAACACTCCTGAGAGAACGTGTCTATTGACAAAAGGGATGAAGAATAAATGAATGGGGTCATTTCTGTTTCTTCATGTTTACATACCTAATAAATAGCTCTTATTTTTTTTTCTTTTAGGTGCCTAGTATTGAAGAATATTTAAATCAATCAACAGCTATTAAAAATGAAGACAAGACAAGGGAGAATAGAATATAAATAAACTTTAAATTATTGATGTTAAACAAATAATCTTTCAATAGAAACTTTACAACGTATGTTTGAATTGGAATTATTTATAATTTTAAGTCATAATCAAGACACAGGAGCATAAATTTAATAAAAGATGTCCAAGTCTTGCAATTTTTTAAGTTTGAATCAGTTTCCAAAATGCAATGATTTATAAATGAACAATGCTATGCTGCTTTGGCTTATAAATTCATTGAATGGTTTTTAAAAATCTTCATAAGTTTGGTTTGAAATTTCTGTTTTGATGTTTTAGTCATATGAACAACTAAACTTCTAAGCAATTTTCAGATCAGAGAAAGTTTAGCAATGTTGATTCTGGGTTGAAGATCATATTTTTCCTTTGGGATAAATTCATAACTTTGTATAATTTTGTATAATTTTTTTCTCTTTCCTTCTTTCTTTCCTTTCTTCATTCCTCTTTCTTCCTTCCTCCCTTCTCTTTCTTCCTTTTTTTAATCTATATACGCATACACATTGTCTCATTTTTGTTGCATAAATTTCATATTTTTATAGATGTATACAATCTATGTAGCTATAAATTGCTGACAAATAGTTTACATTAATTTCATCCCTTCATTACATATTTGTAAAATGTGAATATTTTTTCACAAGTTGCATATAAAAGCAAGAAAAACAGGTAATTTTCCTGTTTCATTTTATTTTTTTGGAAATATAAATAAGTGTGGCACCAATAATCAAATACATGGAGATGAGTCTCTAAATGATAGGTTACTGAGAACAAAAATAAATGTTATCCTTTATGACTTAAGTAAATGTTTATGTAGTGTTTTTAAATCATTTTCACTGGTCAGTTGTTCGTATAATCCATTAAATAAAAGTAAAAATTTCATTTATAAACTAAAATAAAATGATAATAAAAATGGAATTCGTGTGTGTTGTATATATATTGTGTAGATGTGTATATAACAAATAGAATGAATGTTTGTAGTGAATTATTTCCCAGATTCCCAAAACTGTGAATTGTCTACATGTGTTAGTTTAAATTATTCCTTTAAACAAAAATTACATAAAATGTCATAAAGATTTGAATACCATTATAGGTACTTATTTTAATTTAATTTTTAAATTCATAAATTGTACTCCAAACTACACTCCTGGAACACAGGAGAATAAAAAGGTTAAAACTATTTATCTTAATAAACAGTAAAAAAGAAAGGCATAACTATTAATGCATTTTCCACCAGGGACGAATAAGCTGTAAAAATGTGCTTTGTATGAATGCATGTGACATTTTATGTCACTCTTGAGACACAAAACAGAATTTAGTTAACGGTAATATTATGCATCAACCTATTTTACCTTTCCAAATTTTAAATAGGAAACAAGTCCTAATGATCACAGGTATTCCTTCATAAGCTAAGGAAAGAACTATAAAGATAAATTATTTTTTTCTGTGTGTTATCTGTGTCTCTGAGATAATATAAGAATATTTAATCATTTCTCAGATTATTCTTCCATTGTGAATTAAATAAATTAGAAATACATTATTCCTTTTAAAACTGGATTAAAATTATTTGAAAGTGTAAAGTGATTACAAAAGACTAAACATTATCAACAAAGCTTTATTAGCGTGAATTCTAGACTTATACTCCTCAATATACTCCTTATATAGACTTATACTCCTCAATATACTCCTTATACTACTCAATGAAGTAGCTTAAATATATTTAGATTCCTCCTAATAATTTGTTTCTCTCTCTTTTTAAACCCCTGAATCTTAGTTACCTTAATTTCAAACTAATTGAATCATTCCTCTGAATGGTGAAATTATTTTTTTTTTTGGTGTCTTAATACATCTATGTATTTTTCACATTTGTTATTGAAGTACATTTGACATACAATGATATATAAGTTTCAGGTATACAATATAGTGATTAGACAATTCTATACATTACTTAGTGCTCACCATTATAAGTGTAGTCACCATCTGTCACCATCCACTGTTATCACAATATTATTGACTATATTCTCTATACTGTACTTTTCAACTTTCATGACTTGTTACATAACTGGAAGATTGTACCTTTCAATTTCCACCTTTTTTACCCATCCCCCCACTTCCCCTCTAGCAACCACCAGTTTGTCTTCTGTATTTAAGAGTCTATTTTTCATTGTTGTTTGTTAATTTGTTTTTTTTTATTCTACATATAAGTGAAATTTTAAGGTATTTGTCTTTCTCTGACCTATTTCACTTCATATAAAAATTTTTTAAAGATTTTATTTATTTATTAGAGAGAAAGAGAGCACAAGCAGGGAGGAGCTGCAGGTAGAGGGAGAAGCAGGTTCCCCTCTGAGCAAGGGGCCCAATGCTGGACTCGATCCCAGGACCCTGGGATCATGACCTGAGCCAAAGGCAGACGCTTAACTGACTGAGCCACCCAGGCGTCCCCATTTCATATAAAATTTTTAAGTTCTCTGTAAATTATACAGATTTAAAGAGAGGTGAAATAATCCCAGAAGTGGTTATCTCTTTTGTCTCTGTGCTGGGTTACCCATGTGATAGACTATGAAGTTTATGTTTAAAGAAAATCATTTTACTCATCAGATGGAAAGTTAGAATTATTTGAATCCTTTACATTTATTTATATTTTTATTTTGTTTCTATGCTTAATTATATTGGGTTAAGGGAACATACTTTAATGTTTTCTGTATATAATATCACCTGGTATTAATCTGACCCTGTTAGTAAGACTATTTTGGTCTGTATCACTTAAAAAAAAAAAAGAGTGAAATTACATAAATTCCCTTTAAACACACCTCTTCTATTATTGTATAAACTGGAAAATAATGGAAGTAAAATGAAATATTTAAATTATAACTTTAGCAATGGCTGCTATCTATTTGATGGGAAATCATAGATTTTTTTAAAAATTTACAATTATCTAATTGTGGTTTTAAATTAATTAAAATTCCTTTAAATTCATAGCATATTCCAGGCAAGGAGTATAACACATTTAAGAGGCAGTGACGGGTCATAATGCAAAATTGTGCTCATATTCTTCACTTACTGCTTCTTTGGTGAAGTACTATCTATATAATCATAAAATCAAAAGTACTGATGGATATTTCTTCTTATTTCTTTTTTTTTAAGATTTTATTTATTTGACAGAAAGAGCACAAGCAGAAAGAGAGAGAGGGAGAAGCAGGCTGTGGGACTCGATCCCAGGACACTGGGATCATGACCCGGGCCAAAGGCAGACACTTAACTGACTGAGCCACCCAGGCATCCCGCTTCTTATTTCTTTTTTTTTTAAGATTTATTTATTTATTTGAGAGAGAGAGAGAATGAGAGCGATAGAGAGCACGAGAGGGAAGAGGGTCAGAGGGAGAGGCAGACTCCCTGCCGAGCAGGGAGCCCGATGTGGGACTCGATCCCGGGACTCCAGGATCATGACCTGAGCCGAAGGCAGTCGCTTAACCAACTGAGCCACCCAGGCGCCCCCGCTTCTTATTTCTAAAGAGAGACAAGATAAGCCAGTTCTCTTGTTTTTAGTATTTGAATTAAAATGGTACAAGTAGGCACCTAATAATTACTCAGCAAATGGATAATTAATAGAAATTCTATTTTATTTCAAGTTAACAAATATTAGTGAACTCTAATTGTATGTATTTTTAAAGACTTTGATTATAAGGTGTCTCCTAGTGACAGAAATCCAATGCGAACTCTCTTAGTCATAGAGAAAGAGTTTATTGGGAGAATATTACATTATCCAACAATTGTAAAAATGGCTAACAAAACTGAGAAGGACAGGGGTGTCAGCTGGCTCTGTCAGTAGACCATGCAACTCTTGAACTCAGGGTTGTAAGTTCAAGCCCCATGCTGGGTGTAGAGATTACTTAAAAGTAAAATCTTAAAAAGAAAAAAAAACAAAAAGAGAGAGAGAGAGAAGGACAGAGATGGAACTGGGACCCAGGAACAACTTGCATAAAATCTATATGTTAGTATGTTTCTCTGAGCTTTCATCTCTGAATCAATCCAAATCAACCGAAAGATTTTGGCCTAAGTGATTGGAAGAACAAAGTACTTACTGTGATACAGAAGCCTGCATAAAAACCTTTTTGATGAGGGGACAGTGGTGAGAAATCAGGCATTGCATTTAGGACATGTTGAGTTTACAAACGTTCCTCACCGTGATTAATACAATAGCCTACAAACTAGTCTCCTTGTTTCTACCCTTTCTTCCACAACCCTTACCACCACAGTAAAATCTGACATTACAACTAGTGGAATTGTATTAAAACTAAAGTCAGATAATATCACTTTTCTGCTCAAAATCTTGCAGTAGTTCTATTATACCCAGAGCAAAAGCCAGCTTTTACCATGATTTGGCTTTGCACTACCTCTCAGACCTAATCTCTAATACTCTCCCTAAAACAGTCAATTCCTGCCTCACTAGCTTCTTTACTTATAACAAGCATACTCCTAACCAAGGGTCTCTGTATGACTATCCGCTCTGCCTGGAAGGACCTTCCTCCAGATATATTTATGGGTAAACTGCTTACCTGTTCAATTCTTTACTTAGTCTCACCTGCCTAAGAAGGATTCTTACCTCATTTAGACCATTAACCCTCCCCTATTGTGGGAATTCACAATGCCTGGATAGACAAAATCTGACTTGTATATGCCTCCCTGGATGAGACTAATTGAAAAGCAAAGGAGGAGTGCCCAGAACGCTGGGCTTCCTTTGAAGTTTCTTGGCTGAAAACAACCAGATTCTTACTGCGGCTCGTTTCGCAACTAGGGAGTAAATGTTTAAGTTTTGAAGAAAAACAGGCACCTGTGGTAGTCATGTACTTCACGGACTCTTGGTCTCCTCGTCACACGCTGCCCCATATATTATTATCTTTACCATTAAAGTTACACTTTCCTCTTCGTTTTGCGCTTGTGCCTGATGTATTGCTAAGACCCCAATAAAAGTGGAGACAAAGCTTGGCACAGGGCCTTTCACCACTAGAGCATCTGGTCCCCAGGCCTCTTCCTTCTACTAAGGTGTCTGGAGTAATCTTTTCATTCATCTTCCTGGTGTTTGCTGGCCAAACCCAACACCTCTATGACCAGAATTTTAAACCCATTCCCCATTACCTATTTTTCATTTTTTCCTTAGCCCTTATCACTTAACATACTATATAATTTATATATTATTTTTAGTATGTTGATCTTTTATTTTATTTGAAAGAATCTATCAGCATTGAGGCTCTGAGGAGACCCATTTTGTGTTCAGTATTGTATCCCAAATGCCCAGAACAGTGCCAGCCATTTAATAAATATTTGTCAAATAAATAAATGAATAAACTAATAAATGTTAGACACTTTTATTAATAAGGATTAGATTCAACTGTAATAAAAACTAAATTAACAGCAGTTAGAACAATATAGGTGTTTATCTTTCACATAAACAAAAGGAATCTATGGGGGCTAGTTTGATGGCTCAGGAAGTATCAATATCCAAACTACTCCTGTCTTTTTGTATTGCTATTCTCAATATGTGGCTTCTACCTAAGGATTCTAAATGACTCCTGCACTCATAATCTAGGCAGAATAACAAGGAAAATGATACAAGAAGGGCACACCCAATATATTTAAGCTACTTCCTAGAAGTTGTACATAAGTTTACTTTATATTTCATTGCTCAGCACTTTAGTCACCTTGTTACATCCAATGGCAAGAGAGGTTTGGAAATAGAGTTCTTATTTTAGTAAGTTATATTCTCAGCTAAAGATCCAGTGTTCTCTTTCCACACAAGAAGACAAAAATGGATATTTGTTCACAACTCTCTGTGTTATAAAATCCAAATATGTACGGTGGGTAAGCAATTGGTTATAAATGTGGTGATCATAAAAATTTGTTTAGCCAGCATCAGTCTTCATTTATACATGTTGTCACAAAATAATTACATTCGCATTCAAAAGTGTTCTAATTTGGACAATAAATTACACAGTCACATTACATATATGACTGTAGGTCAGTGGAACTATCTGGGCTAAAAATGTATTTCCTGGAATCAGGAGCACATGTACTAATTAAAGCCATGAAACATTATGAGATGACCTAAGGAGCTGTATATGGACAAAAGGTCCTACAGCTGAGGTCTAAGGTACTCTAAAATTAGAGGTCAAAAAGAAGAAGAC